>NC_080586.1:49560000-50810000 GCF_029962835.1 Magnolia sinica | reverse complement strand
AGAGGAGACTGCCGTAGATTAGGGCAGTCTCTGTCACAGACGCGGGTTGGGCCTTAGGTTGAGTAGCGAGTTGGCTACTGAAGTGACGTCACCAGGTCCTGTGGGCCCCACTATGATGTATGTGTTGTATCCACATCGTCCATCCATTTTGAGATATTATTTTAGGACATGAGCCAAAGAATGAGACAGATAAAAAGATGTAGTGGACCTCACCATAGAAAACAGTTGGGAGAGTGATTCCCACCGTTGAAACTAACCTAAGGCCCACCGTAATTTTATTTGAAATCCAACCAGTTCAAAAGCTAAAAAAGACATGAAATAAGGTAAAACATGAATATTATAATAAGCCTATGGCTTATCCTTTTAGCTATTATAAGCCTAATAGCTGATTGAGATGGACCGCTACCAAAATCGGCTTAAAACAAATTCGACTAAAAAAGAAATATTACAATAAGCATATGGCTTATCATTTCACAACCATACATTTGTTCAATGATCATGAGGTGAATGACCTGATTTTTAGGACAGGGACTCTTTGTATTTTCCCTTCATATAAGTCTGGTTGACCTTATTAAGGTCTGTAGGCCCTAGAAAGTTCTTGGCTGGTGAGCATTCGATCACCACAATTTCTCCTAGATGTGGAACCACGTCCTAGAATGGACTGGTAACAACACAATTTCCCCTAGATGTGGTCTACCTAATATTTAGATCTGCTCAATTTTTGGAATAAGAATGGACTGGTGACACCACAATTTTTAGGTGCAGGTGGAGGGTCTGATCTGGCTAATGGAAGGGGAACACGTGGGGCCCTTCAATCTCGAAAATCCCAACGAATTCACCATGCTCGAACTTACCTACGTATTTGACCCTCATCTTTCCAATCTCGAGTCTGACTCAGTTAGAGAAGCCAAGTTGGATCGAGTTGAGTCTATTCGGTCAATTTGGACTGGGCTCAGTCAAGCCGAGCCGGAGACTCTAGTGCTAGGAATGAAACAAGGGGGAAATCGAGAGAGAAAGAGGGAGAGAAATGAGGAGAAAGCAAGAGGAAGGAGAGGACATCGGCATGGGCTGCGCTGCCACGTAGGTTCATCTGGCGGCGCCGGCTCGAGTAGGGTTAGAGTTCGGGTAGAAGAAGGGTAAAGGTTAAAAAAAAACTAAAATCTGACTTTATACTACCCGATTCCGGTCTGGATCAGATCAGATTCTAGATTAGATCGAGTTACCACATGACCCAAACTCGACTCGGTTTGGCGTCGGATCCGAGTGGGTCTACTCGATCCGACCCGACCATAGCTTTCAGTTCGGGTCGGATTGGATCCGACTAGTTTGGTCGAGTCGGATCCTGCCCACATCTATCCATTTGTATTAAAAACTCATTTTAGAGCATGATCCAAAAAATGAGGCTCATCCAAATCTCAGATGAACTATAGTACAGATCAACTATAGTACAAGAAACAGTAGTAATTGACCATTAAAAACTTCTTTTGGGCCACAGATGGACTACATTATAGTTGGACTAGGGTCGGGTCTGTTTAACATTATGATTTTGGTTTCCCTCTTCGTTGCTAGATTGAGAGGCGCCATTGCAAGAACTTCAAGAAAAAAAAAGGTATATGCTTCTTTCTGACATTTACTACTACCATTGGATTTTCTGTTTTAGATTCATTTTCTTCATGAAGTACATGCGACAACAATTTATCTCCCTGCCATTCTCAAGGTTCCATTTTGGATTTGTTTCCATCTTGTAACTTAAAACATTAGTATTGTAGTATTTACATCTGTCACCATCATTACCATAACCTTAGTAATATTAGTATTGCAGTGGTGTTCTTGATGGACACTCGTGTAGCACAAAAACATGGTGGACCATGGAGCTTTGATGTACGATGGGAATTGTTAAGGATTCAGAAACTGGTTATGTTGGTCATGTGTGGCAACTACGAATGATTCCATTTTCATTCAGGGATTCATTTTCTGTTATACCTCATTGTTGAGTCTCTCTCCTGCAGGGGTTGGGTACAAGTACAGCTAACAATTTGATGTGTCGGGAACTTCTACAGGGAATTACAAAATAGATTGGCGAGACGATGCATGAACTAGCTGCAAAAGTTGACGAGTATGCTCGTGGAATATGTATAGATCATACACCATTATTCGATGTATCGTCATGACCATGTGTGCAATGATGTATAGTTTCTACACCTAATAAATCATTATACAGTATTTACATACACCCATCTTGATTGATTTGCTCAGACCCATCTTTCATTTCAGGAGTTGAAATGGTACATTTCTTACTATTTCCATTTCCAGAAATGAGAAAATGGGTGTGAGTAAATCAAAAGGGTGGGTGTGCTATCTACAAAAGGGTGGGTGTGCTATCCTTCACTCCCACTCCTAAGTTATACATTGTTCCACTCATTTGCATTATAACAATATTTTAAGCATTTATGTCAGCATATCACTTCTCAACTCTCCTATTACCACTCAGCATGAGGGGACACGTGGCAGTGACACATGCTAGTCATAGAGTGGCGACAGAGGTGAAGACGATATTGTTAAATGCTAATGAGTTTTGCTAATGAAGTGACGTCAACAAGTTATAAATGCCCCACCATGATGTATGTGTTGTATCCACACCATAAATTCATCTATACAGATCATTCCAGGGCAAGGGTCAAAGAATGAGGTAGATCAAAATCTCAAGTTGACCCACCACAAAGAAATAAAAAATAAAAAATGTGGAGATTGAACCTAAACTAAAAAAAACATTCAGAGAATTACAGAAGTCTTGGATCAAGATGATATTTGATTTTTCTCTTCATCCATGTCTTTTTTTTAACTTATTAACAGGTTAGATCTCAAATAAACATCATATTGGCCCTAGGAAAGTCTCAACGATGGGTGTCACTGTCCCCACTATTTTTAGTGGTGGGGCCACTTGAGATTTGGATCTGACTCATTCTTTTCATCATCCCATAAAATGCTCTCCAAATGAATGGACAGTGTTGATACAATACATACATCATGGTGGGGCACACAGATCCGACTACTTTTTTGGATCAACAGTTAAAATAATTCGTTAAAATGAATGGACGGAGTGGATAAATAACATACATCACGGTGGGCCCCACAAGACTTAAAAATAGAATTCAGATTGCGTATTGAGTTACTCAGTGCGCTCTTATTCTACTGAGTAAACTCTGTTGAGCCCACCGTGAATGTATCTGGTCTATCCACGCCATCCATCCATTTTTCCATCTTATTTTAGGGGCTGAGATAAAAATTTAAGCATACCCAAAGATCAAGTGGACCATACCACAGGAAACAGTTGGAATATTGATTTCCATTGTTGAAACCTTTATAGGGTCCACAGTGATGTTTATTTCTCATCCAACCTGTTCATAAGATCACAAAAACATGGATGAAGGGTAATAACAAATACAAGCTTGATCCCAAACTTCTGTGGCCCCCAAGAAATTTTCAACGGTAGATGTTCAATTCATACTATTTCCTGTGGTATGGTCCAATTGAGGTTTGGATATACTTCATTTTTTTGGTTCAAGCCCTAAAATTATCAGGTAAAATGGATGGACAGAGTGGATAAAATACATAAATCAGGGTGGACCCCACGGAGTTTACTCAGTACGCAATTCGCTTCCTAAAATCATCCTGCGCCCTCCCCAAACCCAAATCCCATGCCCACCCCTCTCCCAAACCCTCTCTCTCTCTCTCTCTCTCTCTCTCTCTCTCTCTGTCTCGCGCGCGCGCACCCGCGCCCGTCCTCCAATTTTCCAACCTCTCTCCCATAAGCAAATGCATCGGCCCTCTATTTCCCAACACCTCTCTCTCTCTCTCTCTTGGTAGGGTTTTGAAATCCTAGACTCGAAAGAAGACGAAGAAGAAGAAGAAGAAGAAAGAGAGGAAATCCTGTGAACCATCTACGATCTCTAGCTCCTCAAAACAACGATGAGTCTCTCTCTCTCTCAATGCCGATTTACGGATTTAGGGATTTAGTAATTTATGGATTTTTGATTTGATTTGGATCCTCATTTAGGGATTTGGGGATTTTAGGGCTTATGGATTTTAATGTGGACCCCGAATTGAGGTTTTTCTGATTTTACAAATTAGGGAATGATTTTACAGATTTGAATGTGGACCCTCTGTTCAATGTGACCTTATGAACAGGTTGGATCATAGGTAAATGTTATTGTGGGCCGTATAGGAAGGTGGGCATCATTATCCCCATGGTTTCTTATAGTGTGGTCCACTTGAGTTTTGGATCTACCTTATTTTTTTTGGTTCATTCTCTAAAATACGCTGTCAAAATGGATGGACAACGTGGATAAAACACATAAATCATGGTAGGGCGCACAAAGCTTTGACATCAACAAGCTGGCTGGTGTTGGGTCACCATCCAAACTGCATCCATCTCAAGCGTAAATTATACACTTGGGATGTAGCTACCTCAATCAAATAGGTGTACGTATTGTAGATGGAGCATGGACCGAAGTTAGATTTTATCATACAATCATAGCCTCCGATCAATGGATATTCTTTGTTAGACGGTTAACTATTTTCTTTTACAGCCACTTAGATGTTTCCCATCATACTTCCATTTTAATGCATAATAGATGACCCATCTATGGTGGGCCCAACTATTGGAATGCTCCAATTTGAGTGCATGTGTGCCACATGTGCAAAATTTGTGTGTCTGCATAAGGTGCATATGGGGCTAGCAGATGGGGCTAAAAGTTGGGCGGGTCAGTGCTTAACCCTAGCCCAAACCAAGGTTTCTATACAAAATTTTCATTTTTTCTAAACAAACAAGCTAAAATATAGGATAACTACTCATTTAAAAGTCATGTGTATAGCACATAATTTATTTGGGAGAGAGAAATCTGTCATATCTTGTTGGCTGGAGTCATCAAAAATGACGTGGACCAATAAAACCCAACGACACTTGAATGTCTCGTGCCTTCAACATAGACCATCCATACTCTATTATAATTTATAAGTAACTTATATATTGGCTGGGTTAGGTTGGGTTAGATTAGGTCAGGCAACCCAAGACTTCAACCTTAGCTCAACCTAAGTTTTATTAAGTTGGTGTTTCTATAACACAAGCATGATGCTGAACGCGGTATATCCTGCCTAAGCCCAACCAATGTCGGGTCTGTTACTGGTTGGTTAGATTGAACCCACTTGACTTTCAGCCCTACTACCATACGTCTGTCCTCAAGAAACCAAAGAATAGAAGAAAAAGAATGAATCAGTCAGTTGGACCATAAGTTATAGTCCACCCGCCTGCCGTGGGGATTTCATAGTGCAAAAATCAGCCACATCCACTATTTGGCTGAACCTGCATTTCGCTATCTATCTATGGTTAGAAATTTTTTTTATATGATTTACCCCACCTTAACAAATAGATAGAATTTATTTTTTATATGAATCTCTCTCTCTCTCGGCAATGGGCATCCTTCTCTTCATTTTACATTTATCATTCGCTTATGAATTAAATCTCTTGTTTTAAGTAGCTAACAGTAGCATTATACATGAGGACTTTCTCATCTTCTAGAGCTTTTCTTTCATGTAATAGTTTGTTAGAAATGTTTGTTTACTTAACATTATATTTCTGTTCTCAGTATAAAGATAAAATGTGTATTTCTATCGTTGCAAACCTTAATGAGCTTGTGTATTACATTTTTTTGTCTTGACTTATTATTGTGATTAGTTACTTTATATTTGTGACTTGTAATTTATAGATTTGTAAGTTAGATAATTAGTTACTCGTTTGAGGATTTCTATGGGGCCATACATAGATATGGTGTGTTTTTGGTGGCATAGAAATCGCTCAAATTGTCCTATTTTGGACAGTTCAAGGTTAGATGGATAGTATGCTTTCTTCTAATCTATTTAAATGTTCATGCCTGGTCCATCTCCTCATTTCTCTCTGGATCTGTTTCTTCCGTTCCATATCCAATGCCAAATATCTTTACATTGCTTTAGATTTTTGGCATCAGAATGTAACGTAAGATTAACTTATCCGAAGAGGCATGGGGAGATGCTGGCGGATTTTTGGCGTGGACGTTTAAGTGGGAATATGAAAGTATTAAAATCTATCCAACCTTGGATGAGTAACTAATTTAGGATTTAATTGTATCATCTCGAAATTGATGGAACAGACCCGAACGTGCGTCGGAGCTATCCGGATGTTGAGCAGGGGTCCCTGGAAGGTGGGAACCGTTGTTATAACCATGACGAAGCTGTCCATTTCTTATGGACAACATTGGAGGGGCCTGGCCGATTAGAGTAGGCCGTGTTTATATTTGTATTTGATCGAAATTAATGGAGTAGACCCGGATGTGGGTTGGAGCTATCCGGATGTTGAGCGAGGATCCCTGGAAGAAGGGAATCGCTGTTATGACCAAGACGAAGCTGTCCATTTCATATGGACAACATTGGAGGGGCATGGCCAATTGGAGCAGGCCGTGTTTATATCTATATTTGCTCAAAATTAATGGAGTAAACCCGGATGTCTGTCGGAGCTATCCGGATGTTGAGCGGGGATCCCTAGAAGATGGGAACCGCTGTTATGACCATGATGAAGCTGTCCATTTCATATGGACAACATTAGAGGGGCCTAGCCAATTGGAGCAGGCCGAGTTTATATCTGTATTTGCTCAAAATTAATGGAGTAGACCCGGATATGCATCAGAGCTATCCGGATGTTGAGCGAGGGTCCCTGGAAGATGGGAACCGCTGTTATGACAATGATGAAGCTGTCCATTTCCTATGGACAGCATTGGAGGGGCCTGGCTAATTGGAGCAGGCTATGTTTATATCTGTATTTGCAGGGACCACACCCTTAACCTAAACCACACCCTATATTTATAACCAAAAACCATTCTCAAATCCCAAAACCTATAACCTAAACCTAACCTTTCCCTAAACCTATGACCTACACTTATAACCTAAACCTAAATCTATAACCTAAACCCTAACCTAACCTATAACCTATAACCTTATCCTATACTTATAACCTTAACCTAAACCTATTCTCAAATCCCTAAACCTATAATCTAAAACCTTAACCTATAACATAAACCTATAACCTATAACCTTAACCTATACTTATAACCTTATCCTAAACTTATAACCTTAACCTAAATCTATTCTCAAATCCCAAAACCTAAACTTATAACATAAACCTAGACCAAAACTTAAAACCTAAAACCTAAACCTAAACATATAACCTACACCCAATCCTGAACCCGAATCCGATTTCATAAACCTTAACCTTAACATATAACCTATACTTATAACCTTAACCTAAATCTATTATCAAATCCCAAAACCTAAACCTTAACCTTAACCTATAACCTATACTTACAACCTTAACCTAAACCTACAAACTTAACCTAAACCTATTCTCAAATCCCAAATCTTATACTTATAACCTAAACCTAGACCATAACCTTAACCTATAACCTATACTTATAACCTTATCCTAAACCAATTCTCAAATCCCCAAACCTATAACTATATCCTAAACCTAGACCTTAACCTAAACTATAACCTATACCTATAACCTATAACCTAAACCTTAACCTAAACCTATAACCTATAACCTAACCTTAACCTAAACCTATAACCTATAACCTATACTTATAACCTTAACCTAAACCAATTCTCAAATCCCAAAACCTATACCTATAGCCGAAACCTAAACATTAACCTAAACCTATAACCTATAACCTATAACCTTAACCTATACTTATAACCTTAACCTAAACCTATTCTCAAATCCCTAAACCTATAACCTAAAACCTAAACCTAAACCTATAACCTAAACCCGATCCTGAACCCAAATCCGATTTCATAAACCTTAACCTTAACCTATAACCTATACTTATAACTTTAACCTAAACCTATTCTCAAATCCCAAAACCTATAACCTATAACCTAAACCTAACCCTAAACCAAAACCTAAAACCTAAAACCTAAACCTATAACCTAAACCCGATCCCGAACCGTAATCCGATTTCATAAACCTAAACCTTAACCTATAATCTATACTTGTAACCTTAACCTAAACCTAGACCTTAACCTAAACCTAAACCTAAACCTATTCTCAAATTCCAAAACCTATAACCTAAACCTAAAACCTAAATGGATTCTTAAATCCCTAAACCTTAACCTAAAACCCAACCAAAACCGATTCTCAAATCCCATAACCCATAACCTAAACCTAAACCTTTACCTAAACCTATAATCTAAAACCGAAACCTATAACCTAAACCTATACTTATAGCCTAAACCTAGACCTTAACCTTAACCTATAACCTATACTTATAACCTATAACCTTAACCTTAACCTAAACCTATAACCTATAACCTAACCTCAACCTAAACCTATAACTTATAACCTATAACCTTAACATATACTCATAACCTTAACCTAAACTTATAACCTTAACCTAAATCTATTCTCAAATCCCAAAACCTAAACTTATAACATAAACCTAGACCAAAACCTAAAACCTAAAACCTAAACCTAGACCCGACCCCGAACCCGAATCCAATTTCATAAATCTAAACCTTAACCTATAACCTATACTTATAACCTTAACCTAAACCTAGACCTTAACCTAAACCTATAACCTAAACCTAAACCTAAACTTATAACCTAAACCTATTCTCAAATCCCAAAACCTATAAACTAAACCTAAACTCTAAATGGATTCTCAAATCCCTAAACCTTAACCTATAACCCAACCTAAACCTATACTTATCATCTAAACCTATTCTCAAATCCCAAAACTCATAACCTAAACCTAAACCTATAACCTAAAACCGAAACCTAAAACCTAAACCTATACTTATAGCCTAAACCTAGACCTTAACCTTAACCTATAACCTATACTTATAACTTATAACCTAAACCTTAACCTAAACCTATAACCTATAACTTAACCTTAACCTAAACCTATAACCTATAACCTATAACCTTAACCTATACTTATTACCTTAACCTAAACTTATAACCTTAACCTAAATCTATTCTCAAATCCCAAAACCTAAACTTATAACATAAACCTAGACCTAAAACTATAACCTAAAACCTAAACCTAAACCAATAACCTAAACCCGGCCCCGAACTCGAATCCGATTTCATAAACCTAAACCTTAACCTATAACCTATACTTATAACCTTAACCTAAACCTAAACCTATAACCTATACCTAAACCTAAACTTATAACCTAAACCTATTCTCAAATCCCAAAACCTATAACCTAAACCTAAAACGTAAATGGATTCTCAAATCCCTAAACTTTAACCTATAACCCAACCTAAACCTATACTTATCATCTAAACCTATTCTCAAATCCCAAAACCCATTACCTAAACCTAAACCTTTACCTAAACCTATAACCTAAAACCAAAACCTATAACCTAAACCTATACTTATAGCCTAAACCTAGACCTTAACCTTAACTTATAACCTATAACCTAAACCTATAACCTATAACCTAACCTTAACCTAAACCTATAACCTATAACCTTAACATATACTTATAACCTTAACCTAAACTTATAGCCTTAACCAAAATCTATTCTCAAATCCCAAAACCTAAACATATAACATAAACCTAGACTTAAACCTATAACCTAAAACCTAAACCTAAACCTATAACCTAAACCCAACCCCGAACCCGAATCCGATTTCATAAACCTAAGCCTTAACCTATAACCTATACTTATAACCTTAACCTAAACCTAGATCTTAACCTAAACCTATAACCTAAACCTAAACCTAAACTTATAACCTAAACCTATTCTCAAATCCCAAAACCTATAACCTAAACCTAAAACCTAAATGGATTCTCAAATCCCTAAACCTTAACCTATAACCCAACCTAAACTTATACTTATCATCTAAACCTTTTCTCAAATCCCAAAACCCATAACCTAAACCTAAACCTTTACCTAAACCTATAACCTAAAACCAAAACCTATAACCTAAACCTATACTTATAGCCTAAACCTAGACCTTAACCTTAACCTATAACCTATACTTATAACCTATAACCTAAACCCATATAACCTATAACCTAACCTTAACCTAAACCTATAATCTATAACCTATAACCTTAACCTAAACTTATAACCTTAACCTAAACTTATAACCTTAACCTAAATCTATTCTCAAATCCCAAAACCTAAACTTATAACATAAACCTAGACCTAAACCTAAAACCTAAAACCTAAACCTAAACCTATAACCTAAACCCGACCCTGAACCCGAATCCGATTTCATAAACCTAAACCTTAACCTATAACCTTAACCTAAACCTAGACCTTAATCTAAACCTATAACCTAAACTTAAACCTAAACTTATAACCTAAACCTATTCTCATATCCCAAAACCTATAACGTAAACCTAAAACCTAAACCTATTCTCAAATCCCAAACCCATAACCTAAACGTAAACCTTAACCTAAACGTATAGCCTATAACCTAAAACCGAAACCTATAACATAAACCTATACTTATAACCGAAAACTATTCTTAAATCGCAAAACCTATTACCTAAACCTAACCTTTCCCTAAACCTATGGCCTACACTTATAACCTAAATCCTAACCTAACCCTATAACCCATAACCTTAACCTAAACCTATAACCTTAACCTAAACCAATTCTCTAATCCCAAAACCTATACCTATAGCCTAAAAGTAGACCTTAACCTAAACTATAACCTATACTTATAACCTATAACCTAACCTTAACCTAAACCTATAACCTATAACCTATAACCTAACCTTAACCTAAACCTATAACCTATAACCTATGACCTTAACTTATACTAATAACCTTAACCTTAACCTATTCTCAAATCCCAAAACTTATACCTATGGTCGAAACCTAAACCTTAACCTTAACGTATAACCTATACTTATAACCTTAACCTAAACTATAACCTTAACCTATAACCTATACTTATAACCTTAACCTAAACTATGACCTATACTTATAACCTATAACTTAAACCTTAACCCAAACCTATAACCTATAACCTAACCTTAACCTAAACCTATAACCTTAACTTATACTTATAACCTTAACCTAAACCTATTCTCAAATCCTAAAACCTATACCTATAGCCGAAACCTAAACCTTAACTATAACCTTAACCTATAACCTATACTTATAACCTTAACCTAAACTATAACCTTAACCTATAACTTATACTTATAACCTTAACCTAAACTATAACCTTAACCTATAACCTGTACTTATAACCTTAACCTAAATCTATTCTCAAATCCCAAAACCTAAACTTATAACCTAAACCTAAACCTTAACCTATAACCTAAACCTATACTTATAACCTTAACCTAAACTTATAACCTTAACCTAAACCTATAACCTATAACCTATAACCTATAATCTATAACCTAAACTCAAATCCCTAAACCTAAACCTACACCTAATCCTAATCTCAACTCCAATTCCCTAAACTTAAACCTAAACTTATACCTATTCTCTATTTCCTAAACCTAAACATATAACCTAAACCTATAACCTAGCCTAATCTTAAAGCTATTTTCATAAACTGACTTTAGTCTTTTCATTATAGACATAGATAAGAGTTGGATGCAAGCTAAGGACAGGTTTGACCCAAAGTATAAACAAGGGGTTCAAGAGTTCATGAAATTTGTGCGAAATCGGGCAGATTCAAGGAATAGGATTAGGTGTCCATGTCGAAAATGTAAGAACATGATATATAAACTTTAGATAAAGTAGAGGACGATTTGTTCATAGTTGGAATTAACCAGGGTTACACTTGGTGGATCTATCATGGTGAAGATATGACCCATAGAGTTGAGCCCACTAAAGTCCTTGCTCACCCAATTATGCCGGATGATGAGGATGAAGACGTTGACGAAATGCAAGATATCATAGGGGATGTGTTCAGGGGAACAACTACGGATACTGATTTTATAGCGACAAGTAGTAGCCAAGATATTCCTCTAATGGGTGATGTCGAATCAGAAAAGTTTAGTAGGTTGTTGAGGGATGCGCAACATCCACTTTATCTGGGGTGTGAGAACTTCTCCAAGTTGAATTTTCTTACAAAGTTACTTCATTTGAAGACAATAAATCATTGGAGTAACAAATTGTTCAACATGTTGCTTGAGTTGTTGAAAGAAGCATTACCGGGCGGTGAGACATTGGCAAAGTCTCATTATGAGGCAAAATCCTTGATGCGAGACTTGGGCCTTAGTTATGAACTCATACATGCATGTATAAATGATTGTTTATTATATCAAAAAAAACATGATAAGGCTGAAGAGTGTCATGAATGTGGAGAGTCTAGGTGGAAGAATGACAGAGCTAGGGGTAAGAAAATCCCGCAAAAGGTGTTAAGGTACTTTCCATTGAAACCCATATTGCAAAGATTGTTTATGTCTTGTAAGATGGCTGAAGATATGAGGTGGCATAAGGAGAAACGAGTTCATGATGATAGTACACTGAGGCACCCTGCGGACTCTGAAGCCTGGCAAAATTTTGACAAGCAACATGACTGGTTTGTAAAGGATTCTCGCAATGTTCGACTAGGCCTTGCAAGTGATGGTTTTAATCCATTTGGTAATATGAGTAGCTCGTACAGTATGTGGCCAGTGGTACCTATGCCCTACAATTTACCTCCTTGGTTATGTATGGAGTCATTTTTCATGATGTCATTGCTTATCCCTAGACCCAGGTCACCTGGGAATGACATTGATGTGTATTTGCGACCGTTAGTAGACGAGTTAAACAAGTTATGGAGTCAAGGTGTACAAACGTATGATACATTTGCAGGACAGACATTTCGATTGCATGCAGCTGTCTTATGGACAATAAATGACTTTTTCGGGTATGAAAATTTGTCTGGGTGGAGCACGAAGGGCAAGTTGGCTTGTCCTACATGTAGTATTGAGACTTGTTCATTGTCATTGAAGCATGGTAGGAAAACCTGTTATATGGGCAATCGTCGCTTCCTTCCGAGCGATCATAGTTGGCGTAGGAAGACGATGATCTTTGATGGCAAATAAGATCATAGGCCACCTCCGAAAGAGCTATCTGGAGAAGACGTGATGCAGCAATTGAGTAACATTGGAGAAGTTAGATTTGGTAAGGCATCGCACTTGAAGAAGAGGAAACATACAGTATTGGACTATAACTGGAGGAAGAAGAGCATCTTTTTTGAGTTGGCCTATTGGAGTGATATGAAATTGCAACACAACTTGGATGTCATGCATATTGAGAAAAATATATGTGACAATGTCTTCGGAACATTGATGAACATATAGAAGAAAAAAAAAGACAGTTTCAAGGCTCGATTGGATCTACAAGAAATGAGTTTAAGGAAAGAATTGCACTTGCAACCATATGAAAATTCGTATACTATACCAGCAGCCTGCTACATGTTGATAAAATTAGAGAGAAAGCGTTTATGTGAATGGTTGAGATCGGTGAAGTTTCCCGATGGGTATGCATCAAACATATCTCGACGCGTAAATGTTACGGACTGTAAGGTAACAGGAATGAAAAGTCATGATTGTCACGTCCTTCTGCAACACCTACTGCTGGTTGCAATTCATGGATTCTTGAGCAAGGATATCAGTACGACACTGATTGAGTTGGGGATATTTTTTAAGGATTTGTGTTCGAGATCGTTGAATGTAGATATTATTAAACGACTGGAGAGAGACATTTCCGTAATCCTTTGCAAACTTGAAAGAATATTTCTACCTACATTTTTCGATGTCATGGTACACCAGCGATTCACTTACCGCACGAGGTGAAGCTTGCAGGCCCAGTACAATATCATTGGATGTATCCGATCGAAAGGTGGTACCAATATGTTAAAATTTTTATTCATTCCATAAACTACATATATCCATGTTTTCATACGTATAACATAGTGGTTTTGTGTAAAGATACCTTGTCACGCCTCGAACTCGGAAACCGGGCTCACAAAATTCCCGATCGCCGAATCCGGCGCCGACAGCCTCCGTAGAACCCTATTCTCGGCTCCCAGCGCTCATTCACCAGATTCCTATCCTGGGATGCTACAAGGAGGATTTCCAATATCAGTTTGATTCGTAATAAGCATAACCAAAGGCATAACCCACAAACAACAACCCAAAAACTCCATCACATTTCCACTATGATCAAAAACTTTACAAGTACAATGAGCATAAAGGGAAATACAAGGATGATGAACAAAAACTCCAAAATGATCTGCCACGCGTCCAAGCCTCAGCGCTGCTGTGATCCAATGTCACTTGCACGCAACGGTCGTGCATAAGCTTATAGAAAGCTTAGAGGGTGGTGAAAGCGTATGCTTAAGGTGGTAATGCAGTTATGCAGTATCAGAGTAATGCGAAACATGCTGATGAATGCCAAGAATACCATAGCCGTACCAAGGCCATGCGGTGCAAAGCATGAATGATGTTGGCCCTACCAAGGCCATGCAATGCGAAATGCAACTCAAGCATACAAATCCTCATCTAAGTCCACATCAATATAGTTAAAAATCTGGGATATCACCGGGGTCTAGTACACTCCAAGCCAGATTGCCGCCCCATCGCGCGCAATAAGGTGAGTGGAAAAGACCTCACTATCCGCCTGCCAATATCGGGCTCGGCTCGTCAATAGCGGACCCATTCCTCGAGCTGGTCAGATTCAGCCTAGCATTGCCCCCTACTCTTGGGCGGGTAAGGCCGCACCCCCTTCCAACCGACCACGACACAGTGGAAAGCGCAACCGTCTGGTAATCGGCACTCAGCGCTCATGCACCCACTCGGTCTAGACGTTGGAGCAACCTCTTGGTACCATAAGGGTTTAGGGACTTTCACCAGGGATATCTATCGCACCCCATGTAGAACAGTATTTCTGGTATCCAATCCTGCCAACCACGATACGTTTGTGGAGGCTACGGCCCTGATGTCGCTAGGGCCTACAGTAACCATATCACACAATGCGAATGCATGAATAACACTATCCAGTCATACAGCAATTTTGAGCGTATCGTGTGCTCATGTAGGGCAACACCCCCTGTACGGGAGCCCCTAAACCATCTGCCCGAAGGCATATGCTATGATCAGTCATTTCTCATATCAGGCATACGTATGATGCATATGATTATGAATCATGGAATTAAACATGTTATATGGGATGGATGATAATCATAACAAAGATGGGCCTAGACGGCCTACACATTAAACGTACGAGCCTAACAATGGGCCCTAGGGAAAGTCATAATGCGGACATTTAACCACACTACACTTGCAATGTGGACGTCAAACCAACATTGCTCCCAAGGCACGACTGCCACAAATATCATTACATAAATTATGTTGGGATCACACATTACAATGGACCTTAGGTACATCCATTGGGCCTTAAATACATTAAATGAGCCAAATCACATGGGCCTTATATTCATTAAGTGGGCCACATCAATGGGCCGCACCAATGGGCCCTATGTACATTGCAATGGGCTATAACCCGTGGGCCTTAGAGTGCATCAAATGGGCTACTCACATGGGCCTTATGTGTATCAAATGGGCCTCGCCAATTGGGCCCCATACGTGCATCAAATGGGCCTTAACCCATAGGTCCCAGTGCATCTTAATGGGCCTTAACCCATGGGCCCCTAATACGTCAAATGGGCCTTGACCCATGGGCCTTACATATAAATCAAAGTGGGCCTCAACCACGGCCACAAGCAAACTGAGGTGGGCCTCCCACCACCGTTATATTAAATATGATATAATATATAATATATATATATATATAATACATATAATATTATATATATATACACACACGCACACACCACACACGCACGCACACAAGAGGCCCACCGTCCCTGGATGGTGGGGATAAAACACTTACATCACTGCTGGCCCCACCGTCCGCCTGGACGGTGGCCATAGAACACATACATCACTGTGGGCTCCATGTGGGGCCCACCATAATGTTTATATTCCATCCAAACCCTTGATAAGGTCGCATGGACCTAGGTGAAGGGTAAAAATAAATTTCATGTTGATCCTAAACTTTTGTGGGCCCCAAAAGGGTTTTAAAGGTAGAGGTTCAATCCCACTGTTTCATACGGTGTGGGCCACCTGAGACTTAGATCAAGATGATTTTTGGAGTGGGCCCTTGTCAGGGGGTGGCCCACCCGATGAACGGGTCAGATGAGAGATAAACATCAAGGTGGGGCCCACGGCTACAGCCGTGGGTGGCTGCCTGTCCGCCCGGACGCTGGTGCGCAGGCAGCGCCTGCTGCATCGTCTGACACAGCAGCAGTAGCTGCTGTGATAACTTTTTTTTTTGATTTCCAGATTTTCTGGGGTTTTCGCAGGTGGGGTCCATATTTTGACGATCTACTCCGTCCAATGGCCTTCCATGGCTCAACACGAGCAAAACAAGTCCAATATTGGACATATTTTGACGTATAATAATTTCAGGGAAGGCTTCAATGGTAAAAACCATCATTTGATATGGTGTGGCCCGCCAGAACCTCGGATTGACTCTGTATTTCGGTTCAACGCCTGGAATGGGGTTGAGAAGGGAATGGACGGCGTGGATTGAATACATGCATCAAGGTGGGGCCTACATGAGTGGGCCACCCCAAAGCTTGGGAAGAAGATGATATTTGTGTTTCTTTCCAGCAACGTCCAGCGTCCCTGGACGCTGGACTTAGCATAATCGTTGGAGGTGGGCCCTGCTTAGGTGGGCCACCAAGTGATGGATGGCATGGGTACTATACATATAAGGTGGGCCCCACTTATAAATGGTTTGGATAAAAATACCTACCTTATGGTGGGGTCCATTCAAGTGGGCCACACAACCTCATTATCATAACAAAAAAATAAAAATAATAAAATAAAAGGGAGAGAGATAGAGAGTGAGACCCGCGTGATGGAGGGACCCCGGCACTATGGGCCCTCCCTTGCACTAAATCATACATCAAGTGGGTCCCATTACATGTGGGTCCATGAAATCAAAATCCAACGGTGGAGATCCCTTCTCCACTAAATAGATGGTCTAGATGACCCTAAGCATGCAAGGAAATAAACATCATGATGGGGTCCATGGAGAATGGCCCCATCATGGAATGATCATGATGATCCAAGTGGGCCATCGGCCACATCTTAGGGTCCAAAGTGAGATCCAAACCATTGATCGGTTGGCCTCACTTGGCCCATCTTAAAAACATCAAAAACTACCCTATCAAGGCACCCACCGCTTGATCTTCTTGCTCCCTTGGCTTCCTTAGCTCCTTGTGCTTCTCTTTGATGGAGGAAGATGAGAAATGGATGGTTGAGATGAGAGATCTAAGGATGGAAAGGTGGGTCACACATGCATTTTCTCACCATGGGAGGGCTCATACGTATGGATTTTTGCTTGGGAAAGTTTGGAAATGAGAGAGAGACTTGTAAGGGAGAGAGAGAGAGGGAGTGATGGGTGATGGAGTGATGGATGGGAGAGAGAGATGGGAGTGTAAGAGACTTTTTGAATTTTTTTGGGCAAAAGTTGTAAGAAAAGCATGGGTTTGTAAGATCTTTTTGACTTTTAGGGCTTGCTTGGGAATGGGTGAAAGGTGATGTGTACTTGACATGATGGGATTGATGAGATTGATTGATTGATGTGACACCTTGTAGAGATTCCCTCGAAATTTACACTGCGGCATTTTCCTCGCACCGAATGCTGGCCCACATCTCCCAACCACGGTATCGCCTCAGCGCGCAAGTCGCGGCATCGGAACCGCGGTGACGACGCGGTCGCTAAGGTATAAGCCCTGGGTTGAGTCGACTCGGGTTGATGGCACGAGAATTCAGGTCGCGCGCAAATACCGGATAAGGGTCGAAGGTTGCCGAAATTTGACCGGGAAGACCGTGGAAGCCTATGGAATGGTACGGTCTAGGATACGGGGCTTACATACCTTCACACACTGAAATGATTTGTGAGGAATAAGGCACGACTGGAGGGGTCGATAGCTGAAGCGTATATTGATAATGAGTGCCTTATATTTTGCTCCATGTATCTTCATGGCATAGAGACTAGATTCATCCGAGAAGATCGGAATGCCGTTGAAGGGCAGGAGCATGAACAAGGACTCATATCTGTATTTACACATAACATTCGTCCTTTAAGATCCCCAACGTTTCAGGATATGGACCTTAGGAATCTAGCAAAGGCGCAGTGGTATGTGTTGCATAATTGTGAAGAAATAGAGTCGTACTTGGAGTAAGTCTTCCCTCGATTATTATTTTCTCTACATATGATGATCTTAATGTTTCTTGCTGATGACGTGCCATTTATGTGTAGCGAACACATAGACGAGATGAAGTCCAAATTCCCCACAAATTATGATCAAATGCATCAGGTTCACTTTCCAGAATAGCTCGCCAAACGTGTAAGATTTCACATTGTATCTCACCACACTTAGCATTTTTGTTGTATTGCACATTATTTCAACTTATGAAAATCCCTAAACAATTATATTCTGTACATGATAATAGATGAAGACGTTGCGCACGAGAAACTCTGCGGATGCGTCTGATGCATTATACTCATTGGCATGTGGCCCTGATAGACGTGTATCTAGATATACATGTTGTATTGTAAATGGGATTCAGTTCTACACCGAAGAATGTGAGAAGTATAGGACCACACAAAATAGTGGGGTGGTTGTGAAGGGAACAAATGAGGAGGATGAAATTGACTTTTATGACATTTTGACAGATATTATTGAGCTGAATTATTGTATGAGAAAGTGGGTGTACTTATTTAGATATGATTGGTGGGACATTAAAAATAAGAAGTTGGGAATACAGACTGACAACTACTTTACGAGCGTAAATTTATCTCAGAAGTGGTTTAAGGACGACCCATTTGTCCTTACCAGCCAAGCCGAACAAGTATTTTACCTCACTGACACCAAGTTAGGCAGCTCTTGGCACGTGGTGCAGAAAATAAAGCCCAGGAATGTATTTGACGTTCCCGTACCAGAAGTTAAAGATAGCGAGGACGGGGAAAATGACACTTTTAAGGTTAAAGAAGCATATCAAGAAGACATGCCATCTAGGGATACAGGGACTGATTCAAGTGTTGATATTGATGTGGTATAATTAGATAGAGATGATATGCCACCTGTTCATGTTGATACTTCAATAATATGTGATATTGTTACAGATGATAGTGGTTTCATTGATGACGATGTTACGGACAATGAGGATGAAATATTGATCAACGATAGTGATGGTGAAGAAATAACCCTAAGCGATAGTGATATAGATGACGATTATTAAATGTACACATGATTTACATGTCAATTTTCAATTCGAATAATTTATGTATTCCATGTATACGTGAAAATTACAAGTCATGATTAATTCTTTTTATTGACTTGTTTATAATCCACATTTGTAGTTGAGTCAATTTCTGATCATGTCCTCCTTAAAATGGAGCATAGCAGAATCACGCAACATACTTCATCAGTTGTTACAGATGGATGTTTCGGTCCTATCTTCTTCTGGTAGGGCCATAGAGATACCCGATCTGGTCGATGAGTGTAGAGTGGAATATATCGACGATGACTAAGAGGAAAGATTATGCCATCTCAAAGAAATTCTGGGGCTAATGGAGATATATAACCGCGGGAAACAAGATATGAAAGATGCGACTCTGTCACTTGCACATCTGAATGGAGTCCCGATAGACCAGATTTCTCCTATTGTGACTGGCATGTTGGCTGTAAATATGTCGAGTGCTTCACACGAAATGACATATGCTTTTGAAGCATACGATAGCTTATGCAAGGAGTACTTCGGATAGTTTACCTCAAAGTTGTTTCGTATTACAACAAAATATATGTATTTAATATAAAATGACAATGTATAATAGAATTTTCAATGGTTATAAATTAAAGTTTACACTTTTATTATATTATGCTTGCATTATAGTGTAATGGTCTAATCATATTTTAATAATCTCTCTAAGCATAAACACAAATGCATTGTACCGTCAACACTACTTGTATAATGTTTTAGTATATTCCACTTGTATTGAGATTATTTAAATTTATAAGTTCATAGCTCACACACGTTCAGTGATGGCACCAGGTGGGAGAGTACATCGTTCGCGCACTGGATCTACCCCTTCTACCCATGATGCGACGGAGCCAGCATCGCCGTCACTTGTTGCATCGTAGGCATCTGATCCCTCAATCGCGCATACACCGGACATTGCATGTAAGTCTAGATGTATATTTCTTTTAATGATTTCTATTTATACTTAGACTTACATATTTCTTTTGCAACAGCGTTGTCGACCAGCCGACGAGGACGTGGACCCACGTGCAGGTTGCTTTTAGAGTGACTTACGCGTGAGGGTAGGGTGATGGTAGAGTTCCCAAGGACTGCATTAGACCTGTTGGGAACAATGCCATGCTGTTTTCGTCGGAGGTCGGTGTCTTATGCCGATCTCTGATCCCCCCACCACCCCTCGTTGGGGAGACGTGACAGATGATGTGCGGCAGCTCATCCGTCAGCGCCTTCAGGTAAATTTTAGTAAATTAAAATTTATTTTATAAAAGTTCATTTATAGTTAAGTTATTTTCTTAATAAGTTTATTGTCTTAATCTATTATTTACGAAACTGCAGGATAAATTTGACTTGGATTTGAGTGTTCCGCACATCTCCCATGCTGTCGATGACATGATGAAGGAGCGGTTCAAGGATTACCGCAGTAAATTACACCGGCAGTACAAGCGATGCATGAGCCACGAGGAAGCCGTACAGTCCGCACCATTGCATGTGACTGATGAGGACTGGCGAATACTCTATGATAGGTTTTCGTCTAATTCTTTTCAGGTAATATTTACATATTTATGATATCTTAACATAATAATTAAATTCGTAATTAATAACAATGTATTATGAATAATGTGTTCAGAAGGGGAGCAAAATAAATTCTGACAACAAAGGAAAGTTAGAAGTGAACCACGTAGCTGGTTCAAAGTCATTTGTACGACTTCGTCACGACATGGTAAGAAAGTACTGGTAATTATTACGTTTATATATTCTTTTCATGCATTTATATTAATTCTATTATCTTTTTGATTGCGCAGCGAGATTCTGTCACTGGCCAGGAGCCCGGACTAGTAGACTTCTACAAAGGGAATCACTATCGGCAGGCGACAGGATCTTGGGTATATCCTAAAGCCAGCAAGATTTGGGTAAAGATCCTTACATTGTAAAATTTATTTGTATTAAATTATAATAATGTCATTTATTATGAAAATTCATATGTTTTCATTATAGGAGGAGATGGACACCTTGGGCAGTCAGCCCACTCTCGATGGTACTCAGCAGAGTGAGCCAGAGATCCTGAGTCAGGTGATTGGTACCTGTTCTGGATATGTGCGTGGGTTTGGCCATGGTGCCAAGCTCATGGCACCCGCTAGAGCTGCCTCCAGCCGATCCATCGTCGTTGGCGACAGTGTCGTACGCTGAGCTGATACCACAGAGAGAGAGGTTTAGCAGCTACGGGTCGTCGTCGATGACATCAAAGATTAGCTGGACAGGCAGAGGGAGGAGCAGGAGAGGAAGATGATGGATCAGCTGGCGAGGCAGAGGGAGGAGCAGGAGAGAAGGATAGAGGAGGAGCTGGCGAGGCAGAGGGAGGAGCAGGAGAGGAGGATAGAGGAGGAGCTGGCGAGGCAGAGGGAGGAGCAGGAGAGGAGGATGGACGATTAGCTGCCGAGGTAGAGGGAGGAGCAGGAGAGGAGGATGGAGGAGATGTGGGTGGAGCATGAGCGATAGATGAGGGAAACGTTTCAGGTTTTCGCTGCACACTTACCCACCGATGCCCTACCACCTCCGCCTTCATCTTTGTGATTTTTTGTATATTTGTTTATGATGTTAAGTTTATATGTATTTATGCGTGAATGAATGTGATGTGGATAAGATTGTTTATTTTTGGATGAATGTAGTTTATGTTTGGGTTTGGGTTTAGATGGATGTGAATGTGAATATGATGAAATATATTATATAATAGGTGTATATCCGGATGAATATGATGAAATATATTGTTAACAGGTGTATATCAGGAATTTTGTGCAGAATTTTGAGCTGTATATTAAAAAAAAGGACTTTTAGCGATGAAAATTTTTGTCGCTAAAAAAGTTTACAAGACTTTTAGCAGCGAAAATTTTCGCTGCTAAAAGTCTTGTAAACTTTTTTAGCGACAAAAATTTTCGTTGCTAAAAGTGTAACGATTTTTTTGGCAGCGAAAATTGTCGCTGCTAAAAGCCATGTAAAGGTTTTTTAGCGACGAAAATTTTCGTCACTAAAAGTGGAATGATATTTTAGCAGCAAAAAATTTCACTGCTAAAAGTATTGTTCAGTTTTTTTAGCGATGAAAATTTTCGTCGCTAAAAGTGGAACAATTTTTTGGCAATGAAAATTTTCGCTGCTAAAAGTCTTGGAAATTTTTTAGGAAAGTGTAACAAATTTTTTAGCAGCGAAAATTTTCGCTCCTAAAAGTCTTGTACAGTTTTTTTAGTGACAAAAATTTTCATCATTAAAAGTGTAATGAATTTCTTTTAGCAGTGAAAATTTTCGCTGCTAAAAGTCTTGTATAGGTTTTTTAGCGAAGAAAATTTTCGTCGCTAAAAGTGTAACGAATTTTTTTAGCAGCGTAAATTTTCACTGCTAAAAGTCTTGTATAGTTTTTTTAGCGATGAAAATTTTTGTTGCTAAAAAGCTTGCTTTAGCAATGATTTGAATTTTTCGCTGATAAAATCCTTGTACGTCGGTCTTTTAGTGACGAATTTAGCGACGAAAATTTTCGTCGCTAAAAGTGGTATTTCTTGTAGTGAGGAGGTTTCTCCTCTTGCATGTGCCTTGCCTTTGTCCTTAACCATGTTGTGCTGAAACCATGTATTTAGAAATATTAAGATAATCAAGTCATCTTAGAGAGAATAAGAATATCCACACATTTAGACACAAAATATGAGGCTCCAGATTCTCAGATATAACAATAAAAGCAAGTGGGATATTTCATCAGGAATTAAACCATGCATATGCAGCTTCAGCAGTAGATAGAGATAAAGATTTTCAAATAAAAGGTTATACTGACATGAAGGCAAGAACATATAACTGAAGGTCATTCAAAAGATATACCAATAAGAACATGAGTGATAAAAGACAGGTTAAGCTAAAGCATGTGATTTGAAGAGTAGCATTTCTAAAGCTTAGATCACCATAACACCAAAATGAGGTTTAAACCTCATATTTACCAATCATACACAACATGAGGCTAGAGTCCTTTGATTTGCTTATATAGATTGCAATATTAGCTTGTTAAAAGGAAAAATGATTGATGCATTAATATATCATTTATACCAAAAATATGTTTCCAGGTGTAAACCTAAATATCCAAAAATCCACAGTATACACAAAAACTATATCCTGACACTCAATTGATCTAGGAAAGGCCACCATTAGCAACATCATCTTGTTGACAAGACAGATGCGTCACAATCTGTTGTACCGTCCTTTGAAGTGAGTGGAGGGCCTCGCCCATCGACTGCACCATTTGCTCCAGTCAGGACTGATGCTCTAAAATTTCCACCTGTTGCACCTTAATGCATGCAAGAGTGTCATCCGTAGAGGCAGGGGCTATAGGTGCAGTGGGTGGCAATTGAGTTTTAGTAGCTTCCTTAGCAGCATCGTCCCCTTTTTCCTAAATATCTTCTTCTTCTGATATCAGACCACCAGATTCATGTACAGAGAAAAGATTCATCTTCCTAATACTCTGCGCAATGAATTTTGAAGCCGATAGAGATTCACCCTCAGGTTCGTTGAACCCACATTGATGGGATAATTTGCACAACAAATGCCCAAATCGTACTATTGTGGAGTTTGACTCGAACCCGGAGACAATTTTATCGTATATTAGAGTGGGCAAACATAATGGCTCTCCTTTGCCGATGTTGTAGAGGGTTTCCACCATGAATGGTGCGAGTTCTATGTGATTACCATATCTATGATAAATGTTTGAAATACAGATGAGATGGAGTATATGGTAATCATGGGACATATTGGTGGTTCGTAGCGCATTCACGTGATGCTAAGGTACATTATGCCTATTACACAAGAATTTGGTCCAAACAACCCTTTTTGCTTCTATTGGTAAGTGTATTTCAGTGGTTTGTTTGGAATAAAATAGTACCCCTATAAGAGTTGATATGCGATATGGAGTGATTTTAACTATTTGACCATCACAATCAACTTCAAAACCCTTAGATAGTGTACAATGTGATAAAAATAATTGGACCAAATTTTCATTTACTAGGCCCCCAAAGGATAGAACAGGTAGCCCTCCTTAGCGAGAAAGGATTTCCTGGACCTTAAACATTTCAAGACAGCTCACATTCACACTTCTTTCACACACAATCTTTCTCTTCAAAAATCTAGCAGCAATGGACCTGGAAGAATTAGGGTTTGAGGAAGATGAGGGTCTATAGGTTTGGATAGAAGATCGCCCTCACTTTGGAATGCAGAGTTTCTACCTAGTTCCAGTTGATTCTTCAATGTCATGTTTTTTCTTGGATCAGCTTTCTCTAGGAGGAAGTGACTCCATTTTAGGGAAACAGAGTGGAATGGTAAAAACCTATCAAGAAAGAGACAATCCAAAGAAGGATGAACACTAGTATTTGAGATTTAAGAGAAAAAACTAGGAGATACCTTTGGTTTTGCTAATTTCGGTTGGGCAGTTGTTTAGCCGAGCTTTGAGAAGAAACAAAAGAAGTGACAGTCTAAATAGAACTGGGCAGTGAGGGATTTAAATAACTAGACGCGGTTCAATTTCGGTCGCACCGAAGGTAAGTTCGGTGCCACCGAATTATCCCTGGAACACAAAAATTTACTACAACAGATTCTCCTATTATGTATATAAATATGTTGTGTTCTGTAACGCCCTAAAATTCGGGGGTCGAGCATAACTCAGCTCCCGAGTTCCAAAACATCACTTATGCAACATATTTAATGATGGATGTATGTTGACTGTATTAGTGCATAAAACATGGAATAGATTAAGCCAAAACACAGATATAATTCAGGGATAAGTGAATAAAGCAAGCGAAAGACTTATAGAAATATGTGTACAAGTGTGAATCCCTGAAGTACATATAGAAACCAGGTCGTAATGAAAGTGTTATTATCAAAATTACAAGTATCAAGTTACATCATTTAATTCCCAAAAATAATCCCAGAATCCCGCGCATCAGAACAAGGCTCGCTAGAACCCGTCTGAAAACTGTATATAAGAGAAAGCAGCCTCATCATCATCCATCTCCCACTCTGCCTCAGAAGTCACATCAACATCTGCAACATCAGAACCTAAGACAGAGTTTGGTGGGTGTTTAACACCGCCCCAGAACGTGGGAGTGAGTGATCAACTCAGTGGAACAATAAGGCACTGGTTAACATGTTATCAGTTCAATCAAGCAGAAATGATAAAGCAAAACAATTAAACAAATCCTAAGTACTCTTGTTAATGCAAGGATGTATGCAAAATGATGCATGCCCTCACGCGTACACCCTCAGCGTCTTCATCTTACGTTACGCATGACATCGCCTCAAAGTGCGCCACATCTACAAAGCACATGCAAATGCGGTGCATGAATATGATTACCAAGTTATTATTAGTCCTTTTCATACAGCAGGATTGGGAAGCTAAAGTACCTTCCTCATATCACCATCCAAACAGTGATCCATTCTAGGGTCGTCAATCCTAGACATCTCATACGATCATGTAGTTGTAGGTCCTTGCAAAGGGCTCGTCACTAATCAATGCACGCCTTTCATACCTTTATTACCACAGTTCGGCTCGTCACCTCATTGCGATATACAGGTATGCTCGAGGTCACTACAAAGGGCTCGTCACCAATCAATGTAGGCCGACAGCACGAATATAGTGTCCCATACCACCATAATCGGCTCACGAGTTTGGTTGCTCACTGGTCACTACGGGGAGGCTCGTCACCCCAGCGTAGGCCGACAGCTCGACCACGGTGTCCCATACCACCATGTCCGGCTCATGAGTCTTAGCGGATCAAGTACCATGGTTAATAAGATTTCACTGGTAAGTTCGGTACCCTAGATTCAAACAGTAGCGTCCATACATGGTGAACATACATCAGATAATCGGGTTACTTGACGAACTCGACTAGCACGAGTGCACATTGAGTTGAGCGACATAGAGTGCGCCAACACTCCGCGTGGCCAAACCACTGTCGACAACTCTAATACGACTCGGGTTCGTCTAATCACGTCCTTTGTGGCGAAAGCGATCTCAGCCACAACCTTAAGGCAGATTACCGATTTCCTGGACTATTGCATAGTCCCACACACATTACACTACAACAGATATTCGTATTGAATGTAGAACAGTAACGGAACAACAACTTCAATCATGTGGTACTCAAGCATCTGAAGAATATCAACTTAACATAAATGAAAGCATAAGTAATGCTTGAAATTAAATAACAAGGAATGTAACTTGCAAGAAGGAAATCATACACACTAGTGGGAGAGTTGAGAATCGCTTCTCAATGCCCATACTAGGTTGAAATATCACACTTTAAATCATTCAGACATTTCTACAAACACTTAGAATACATAATACAACATATATGACATATGTTGAAATACAAGCATTTGGACAATTTCTTTTACCAAGGAGTTATCGCACATACATCAAGCATACATACACGACAAATAATCATGGCAATCACATGTTCATATTTTATACATATACGGTACTTTATACATACACATAGAATACACAAATCTCAATATAGCACATGCATATAAGGAACGCAAAGTAAATACAACATTGGGCATGTGAAATCTCATCCATAACAAGAATAAATCATTCACTGGCATTGAAAGCCTTGAAAACCATAACCTATACACTTAAAGTCCGCACCTTAAGCCAGAAAAGAACACCGAATTGATTTCAGACGAGTTGTCTTCGTCAACGGTGATAGAAAACCCTAAAACAAGGATAGAAATGGGATACAACAACACCAAGACTAATCTAAGCTCTAACACAGATTAGGGTTAGGTTAACTTACCTAAAGATGAACTCAGAATCATCAGAATAACGATTCAAAGTGAAGGTTCAAGGATGTAGAAGAACAGGAAAGAATCCAAGATGCTTCACCAACTTCTCTCTCACTATCTCTCTCTTTTCCACTCTCTCTCCAAGCTAGGGTTAGAGAAAATTCGTGTGGAAAAGAGAGCTAGGGTTTAAGGACTATAAATAGGCCTCAAATTGATGAAAATAACCCCAGGGACAAGGTATACTTAGGTTATAACCAAAGCAAGTCTCTCTCGATCCAACGAAGCACTTCCGGTGGGCCAAATACCACGAAAGGTCGGACTTAAGCTCACTGACCATGGATCTAGGTTAGGCTGAGTTTTCGTACCGACCGGCTCTTCAGATCAGCCGTGGTGGACCACACTTAATTCAACGGTCACTGAATCTCGATCAGGTCCACAAGCACAAGGATATGCCTAGGCCACCTTCCCTGAACAGAGGGTGAAATTGGGTCAAAATCTAACGGTCAGATAGCTTAAAATCATCGCGCAAGTGACACGACTCAGATTTCATAAAAGCTTAATAAATTTCCAACCGTTCTCACACTCTTCACTCCGAACTCAAACAAATCGACCCAGAATAACATCTGGACTTGATTTTCGAGGTGATGGTCAAGCCTAACATAGTGACCGCAACAGCCTAAGATCATCGCCATTGGACTTTCGACGCACGGTCTAGGTCCAATCCAGAACTTCTAAAAATTCCCCAGAACAACTGGATTTAGCGATGGATCCCAGATTTCAGAGTAACATAGCGCTAACTAATCAATAGGTTTTGAGTCATGCAGATCGAATTAAAGTGATTGATGCAGATTTCACAAGCAATCGAGTATAGCGCTAATTACCCCAAAAACAACTACTTAGGGAAAGATAAGCATAAAATTTTCCAGGGTCATTACATGTTCTAAGGTAGAATTCCATGATTTGTGGAGTAAAATCTTGCATGGAATTACCAAAATGGCTAGATGTTAAAGAAATCCTCAGATCTAATATTTAGATCAATCATAAGGCTTAATCATTTAATTTAACTTTGTATTCAGATATGAGGCAAAAAAATCCTCTAATTTAATAACAATGCTTATATAGGAGGCATGATCCTCAGATATACCAATTCAGCTCAAGTGGACCCCTGGGGTCACTTTTCAAAATTTTTAAGGGGATGATGTGGTGTGAGCCAATAGACTGCACATTTGGATCTCATCCTTCATTCATGTATGCTTATCCTCTATCTTGTTCTCCAGTTTGGGAATGACTGTAGTTGTGAAACTCGTATCTTAGCCTGTACCGTTCCGTAGGCTTTCGCAGTCATCCCGGTTAAATTTCGATCACCCGCAATTTGTTATCGGTGTTTACTCATGATCCTGAGTCGTGTTCCATATATCAGAGTTAGCTCGACCTGGTACTTGTACTAGTGTGACCACGCCGTCGCCGCGGTTCCGATGCCGCGTCTCGTGCACCAAGGCGATACCCAGGCTAGGAGAAGTGGGCCTGCATTCAGTTCGAGGGAAAAAACACCGTGCGTTGCAATCCCAAGAGAATGTCCCATCAATCATATCAAAAGTCAAGTACTCCATCCCATCAAGTCAAGTACAAGCAACCATCCCCCTCTTCCATCACCCTTACCTAAAGTCAACTCTCTCCCTTACACAAGTACACCCATCCATCCCTCTCTCCCATCACTCCTCTCCTATCATCTCTCTCTCTCTCATTCTCTCTCTCATTTTTCCTCCCAAGCAACCCACGTCTAAGCTTCCCATGAGAGAGCTAGTGTGGTCCACCTTCCTACCTCCCATCTCCACCATTCAAAGTCTATCTCAACCATCAGAATCGTTTCCTTGGAGCTCTAGAGACTATAGGTGGAAGAAGGAAGAGAAGATCATAAGTGGGTGTTCTCTATAGGCTTATATTTCATTTTTTTGATGAAGGGACAAGTGAGGCCTACCGATTGATGGTATGGATCTCACTTTGGACCCTAGGTGTGGCCGATGGCCCACCTTGATTCTCATAATCATTCCATGATGGGGCCAATTTCCATGGATCTCATCATGATGTTTACGTTCTAGCTTGAATGAGGTCATCTAGACCTTCCATTTTGGTGGAGAAGGAATCTCCACCGTTGAATCTTGATTTGGTGGGCACACATGTATTGGGACCCACTTGATTTATGATTGAGTGCAAGGGAGGGCTCATAGTGTCGGGGTCCCTCCATCACACATGTCTATTTCTTTCTCTCTCTCTCTATCTTTCTTTCATATTTCTTTGGTGTGATGATGTGGCCATGTGGCCGACCCGGATGGACCCCATCTTGATGTATGTATTACCCACGCCATCCAACCTTTTTGGTGGCCCACTTGTAGCATGTCTATAGGTGGGGCCCACCTTAAATGTATGTATTATGCCCAGACTGTCCAGCGTCCAAGGATGCTGGACGTGAACTGAAAATAAAAATATCACCTTGATTTTAAACTTTTGTGTGGGCCACTTGTGTAGGCCCCACCTTGATGTATAAGTTTAATCCACACTGTCCATCTCATTCCCCATTTCCTTTTAGGCATTGAGCCGAAAAATGAAGCAAATCCAACTATCTGGAGGGCCATAGCATAAAAAACAGTGGCTTTACCATTGAAATCCATTTTAATTTTTCTACACCGAAATATACTGAATATTAGGCTCATTTAGACTGTCTTGAGCCATATGATCGAATGGGTGGGCTGGATTCTCCGGATGCAGGTCGTACCATGGAAAAACCTAAGAAAAAAATAAAAAAATAAGCATGCAGCAGCGTCCTCTGCTGCTGCGGCTCGCTGGAGGCAGGGACGTGGTCCCAGCCGTGGGCCCCACATGATGTGTGTTGAACATCACACCATACATATGGTGGGCCCCTTTTAGCTGTGAGCCCCACCCCAAAAATCCAGCCATATCAAGCTTAGGTGGCCCACATCACAGGAAAACAGTGGGGTTGAATGGTTGCCATTGAAACCCTGTCTAGGTTCACAGAAGTTTTGGATCATTATGAAAATTATTTTTCCTCTTTATCTAGGTTTTTGTGACCTTGTTAACATATTGGATGGCAGATAAATGTTATGGTGGGCCCCACATGGGATCCACTGATGTAAGTGTTTTACCCACTCCATCCTCACGTGTGGGAGGTGGGATGGTTGGTGGACCTCACTCCAGCTATATGGTTGTTGTAGTGACGTTACCAAGGTCTGTGGGGCCTGCCTTGATTTATGTGGTATATATCCACATCGTTCAGATCATGTAGACTCCACCTGATGCATGTGCCCTTCATGCCGTCCACCCAACTAGCCCAGTAGGTGGGGACCTTCATTGATGATGTGTTGTAAACACACTGTCCCTTCATGGGGCATCACTGTGATTTATGAGTTTATCCACACCACCCCATGTCTGGGACCGTGGGACACACCCTGCATGTTTTGCAAGTGTAGGGTGTGGGGCCTACTATGTGGGATGTGTTATATCCTCACTGTCCAGGGAGTGGATGGTGGGAAGTTGATTGGCCATTGTGCCCTATAACAGCTATATAGCTGCTGCATTAACACATGATAAGTGGGTTTAATCATGTGGTACGTGTTTTATCCACACCGTGCATCCGTGGGCCATACATGATATATATGTTTTACCCATGCTGCATGGCAACCATGGGACCCACGCACGTGTGGACTCCACATGATGCATGTGTTCATTCCAACCGTCCATCTGTTCATCTAGCTGATGGGCGTGGGTCCACCATGATGTAATGTTTTATCCACTCTGTCTAGTCCATGAATGTGGACCACCACCACTGCAATTTATGAGTTTCATCCTACCGTTCATCTGTGGCCTACCATGATATGTGTTATATCTTAACTGTCCATCTAGACAGTGCAGTCACATAGCTACTGGTTGACCCCAGTCAACTCTGTGGGATACCATGATGTATGTGCTATTTCCATGTCGTCTATCTGACGGGCTACGTGGAGCACACCGTGATGCATTTGTGATCCACACCGCCCACCTATAAAGTAAATCACACTGCATAAGCAACAGGAGATTGAATAGAAAATAAACATTATGGTGGGCCATGTGGATTTTAAACAGTGAAAATCATTATGTCCACTGCTATTTAGGGTGTGGTCCAGATGATCTTTCGATATGATTCATTTTTTTAAGTAAATGATCTCTAAAAATAGATGTATGGTGTAGATAGTTCACCTAAAATGATGGGCCCAATTGGATGTATTTGAGGCCACCTATTGTGTATTTGAGGCCCATTGGTGCGGCTCACCTGTTATGTGCATTAGGCCCATTTGAGCGGTCCATTGTGATGTGTATCAGGTCCATTAGGCGAGGCCCACATTGATGTATATATATGGCCCACGTAAGGAGACCCACCGTGATGTGTTTGTGACCTTTGACGAGGCCCGACGTGATGTATATGAGAGGCCCATGTGATGTATTTGAGGCCCAGGTGCAGGGCCCACCTGTTGTGTATTCAAGGCCCGATGTGATGTATGATTTTGCCATGAGGTATGTAATGATGTTCATGTGAACCACTCCTTAGGAGCAATGTTGGTTAAATGTCCACATTGATGGGCAATGTTGGTTAAATGTCCACATTAATGGGCAATGATGGTTGAATGTCCACATTGTGACCTTCCCTTGGGCTTGTTAGGCTTATTCTCATCGATGCTAATTGTCGAGGCTGATTGTCGTGACCGATTGCCGATTCCGATTATCGATCGGTTCCAATTGTTGCGGCTGATTGCCGATTCCGATTATCGAGGCCAATAATCGATCGGTTCCGATTGTTGTGGTCAATTGTCGATTTCGATTATCGAGGCCGATTATCGATCGATTCTGATTGTTGTGGCCGATTGCTGATTCCAATTATCGAGGCCGATTATCGATCGATTCTGATTGTTGTGACCGATTATCGATCGATTCCGATTGTTGTGGCCGATTGCCAATTCCGATCATCAAGGCCGATTATTGATCGATTCCGATTGTTGTGGCTGATTGTCGATTCTGATTATCGAGGCCGAGTGTCGAGGCCCAATGTGATGTACATGCGGCCCATATTCGAGGCCCATTGTGATGTACATTCGGCCCGTGTTTGAGGCCCAATGTGATGTATATACGGCCCGTATTTGAGGCCCGTTGTGATGTGTATTCAGCCCATGTTTAAGGCCCAATGTGATGTATATGAGGCTTATGTGATGAGGCCCATTACGATGCATTAAGGGCCAAGCGGTGAGCCCATTGTGATGTATGTTAAGCTCATGTGAGAGGCCCAACGTGATGTGTATTAAGCTCTTGAGTGACGCCCATAGTGTTGTATATTTAGGCCTTGTGTGAGGCCATGGGGACACTATATGTTAGGCTCTATGTGTGCCATTCTTTGGGGACAATGTTGATTAAATGTTCACATTGTCGAGGTCAATTGTCGATGCCGGTTATTGATACCGATTATGAGTATGTGGCAGCATAGCATCATGATACATGCTCATACGCATCATTTGCATGTTTGTTATGAGATATGGTTGATCATTGCATATGTCATTGGGCAAGTTGATATGAGACTCCCTGACAGGCGGAGATTGTCTCACATGAGCGCACGGTATGTGCAGGATTGATGCATGACCGAATTGTATGACTCATGCATCTTACATTGTGTGCCCTAGCGACATCAGGGCCATAGCCTCCACAGGCATATCGTGGATGGCCAGATGGGATACTGAAAATGTTTGGTTCTAGTATACGGGCGCCATAAATGTCCTTGGGTGAAAATCCCTAAACTTCTGTGGTCAGGAGACACCCCCACATTTAGACCGAGTGGATATATATGAGCGTATGAGGGTCGAATACCCGGAGGCCGCGTCTCCTACTATGTCGTGGTCGGTTGGGAGGGGGTGTGACCTTACCCGCCTAAGTGAGGGGGCAATATCTAAGTTGAGTTTGACCAGCTTGAGGAATGGGTCCATTATTGACGAGCTGGGCACGATATTGGCAGGCAGATAGTGAGGTCTCTTTCACTTACCTAGTTGTGCACTCGGATAGGGGCGGCAAGCTGGCGTAGAGTGTAATAGACCCCGATGATGATCCCAAAGAGAAATCGTATTGATATGCGGACTTATCGAGTAGGAGTTGCATATTCATTTATTCATTCATTTACTATTCACTCGGGTTAGTGGTGCGCAACTAATTGTTAAGTACCTTCATAATAGCAAGGATTTCAGTTGGGCGCACGACTAACCTAAGATCAGGGGTTTACCACTTTGAGTCTGACTATCCAAATTTAGATATGGGACTGGTTTGGATAGAAGTACCTTGTGATGGACCCCATAACCTGTGATACTACGTACTATCATCCCGACTTCATACTCCAGCATGGTCATTCCATTCGCACTGCATATCGCATTACATCCGCAGCATATGGCATTTTGGGTTACTATGTTTATGCATTTATATGGCCTAGATACGACTGACGGTATTTGTGGACTCATCAGGATTTGCATATTGCATTGCATCATCGGCATCTGATATTTGGCTTGCTGTCTCCGCATTGCATAGTTGATCTATATTGCTTCATCAGTATATGATATTATTTTTATTATATTTCTGCATTGCATAGCCTGGATAAGGCTGATGGTATTTATGGGCTTATCAATATGTTTTTGTATTACTCTGATATTGTATGATTTATGAACTTACCAGTATTTCTGATATTGTATGATTTATGAGCTTGTCAGTATTTTCGCTTACTCTGATTACTTTGATGTTGCTTACTTAGCACTTACCTTGTGCACACACTTTCACCACCCACTAAGTTTTCTATAAGCTTATGCACGATAGATGTGTGCAGGTGGCATCAGGTTGCAGCGGCGTTGAGCTTGGAGCACACAGCAGACCTCTGGAGTTTTGATTTTATCATATGTATTTCCCTTTCAGCACTGTATTCAAATGATTATATTAGTGGATATGTGATGATAATGTTGCCTTTGTGATTTGGGTATACTTGTGGTTATGCTTATTACAAGTTAAACGTATGTTGAAGAATCTTCCTTGTAGGATCCCAGGATCGGAATCTGGCGTATGGACGCTAGGAGCTGAGAATGGGGTGTCGGCACCAGATTCAGAGATCGAGATTCCTGTGAATTTGATTTCCAAATTTGGGGCGTGACAGTAGTCATAAATGCTATAAGTATTCTTAGTGACTTTTGGTCATCATCACTTTCTGACTCACTGTTTTCAGAATTGGAGTCATCTGTGTCATCTCATGTGGCTGTCATAGCTTTTCCTTTTGATTTCTTGGATAGACATTTAGTAGATAAATGTCCATTCTTTTGACAATTATAACATTGGAGGTTCTTTGGACTTCCTAAAAGATTTGCCTATTTGGTGTTTGTTGTCCCATTGTTTCCCCTTGTGGTTGAATGATTTTCTGCAGTTCTTGTTGAAAAATCTTTTGAACAGTTTAGCTAGGAGAGCCACTTCCTCATCATCATCTTCATTTTCAGTTTCCTCTTCCTCCATTATGGTTTTAGAAGTTTTAAGGACATTGTGTTTTGATTTTGTGGGTGGTTTGAAATGCAATTCAAATGTTTGTAAAGAACCCACTAATTCTTCAACTTTCATTTCATCAATGTTCCTACATTCCTCTATTATGGTGACTTTGGAGTTAAATCATTCTGGTAGGGATCTTAAGATTTTCCTACAAATTTTAGGTACTGGAATTTTCTCCCCTAATCCCCCCATAGAATTACATATGATATTCAACTTTGTGAAAAATTCTATGAATGTCTCATGTTCTTCCATCCTTATATTTTCGAATTGAGATGTCAATAGATGTAGCTTTGATCTTTTTACTATGTTGGTTCCTTCATGAGTTGTTTGCAATAAATTCCATGCTTCTTTTGAAGTTCCACACATGCTGATTTGAGTGAACACTTCTTGTGAAACTCCATAGTATATAACATTCATGGCTTTAACTTCATGTGATTTCATTTCTTTATCATATTGAGTCCATTTCTCTTTTGGTTTCGGTTTGGAGACAGTTGTGTTGTTTTCAAGTACCACTTGTTCAGTTGGTGGTACATATCCATTCTTAACAACTTCCCAAACGTTGTGATATAAGGATTGTAGAAAATAAAACATCTTGGACTTCTAATGGGAGGTCGTGAGACAGATGGTCCTTCACCTTTGGTCATTGTTCCAACTTCTTGTTAGGATCTCCCTCTAGGTTGTTAAACCCTTCAAGAGGAACCCGGTTTGATACCAATTGAAATTGCGGTTTAGACCACTAAAGTAGAAGTATGGAATAGTTCAAGAGTCCTTTGCGGGGGAGTGTAAATAGGACTTTTCAACGATTATGTCAATTTCCAAAAAAAAAAAAAAAAAACTTCATTGCCTAACTTAAACTAAGCAAGGCAATATAACTCTAAAGGCTTCCAAGCCAATAGAAGGTCCAATCACATAAGCTACTTAAGATATGCAAATAAAGCAACTAGCCTATAGCATTGTGAACATGCATGTATGGAATATGCTACCTATTAATCCAAGACATTTATCTGTTCATGAATATAGAATTAAACATTGAAACACATAAGCATAATTAAACAGATGCGCAAATGACAATTCCAAACACAAGCATGTACAGTGGTTCGGCTATGTGCCTACTCCACTCTCGGCAGACGCACTCTCTCCTACAGTGTGCCAGATTTCACTATCAATGGTTTAAATCAGGTTTACCATAAACCTTTACAGCCCTACACAAAGGACTCTACAATTTATGCCCTACATAAGAGCAAAGGTCCTACACTAAGAACCTACGTTTAGGCCACACCAACCAAGGTCCTACACTAAGAACCTACGTTTAGGCCACACCAACCAAGGTCCCACACTAGGCACATGCGTTTAGGCCTCACAGGCCAAGGTCCCACACAAGGCACCTAGTCGAGTTTAAGGATAACAAACTCTTAGCCTCAATCCTACACAAGGATAGAGACTAACTTATGGACTCTTAACACTGACACTTGTCAAATTGAGTCCCTTTTTATAGCTCTTCTTGGGTTGCTTGATCTTTGCACTCTCATGCTTCAATTAGCTCCCTGATGCTCCCCTGATCATGATGCTGTGATTTTCCTATTGTTTCAGCTTCACGATCAAATACCTTGCATATGATGTTCTTATTTGGGTAACCAAGGTAATGTGAGTGGGTTGAATCTCCTATAAAAGATGATGAATGGATTTCCCAAGGAATTCAACTGATGGATGCTCTAAAGTATTATGGAGACTAAGGATTTGCCAATAGGTTTGGTCTCAATACTCTAGAGAAGGCTTGAGATCATGTTCTTCATTAATAGGAGCTTTGAATACTCATTGAAGTGAGGAATCATAATGAAAAAACATGAATATCGTGTGGATAGAATTTATGATGAGTGGGTTGAGCTTGAGATACACTAGGGACTCTAGAATGCCTCAATCCACCCTTTTCACAAAGTTCTAGGTGCTTCTTTTATAGAGAAAAAGTTCTAACAGATCTATAATGGCTACTTTTCAGTTCTACCGAGGGAACCTTCGGTAGCACTGAACTGTCATCGGTGGGACCGAATTATCTCTTGGTGGCATCGAATTAAGTCCTGAAGTTGCTGGATGAATTTTGTCACTTTCGGTGGCAACGATAGTTATCTTCGGTGGGAGTTGGTGGGACCGAATTAATTCCAAATGTTGTTGAACTGTTTTGGTCTATTTTGGTCGCACTGAAGGTTCCTTCGGTGGGACCTAAGGTGCCATTCAGTGGCACCTACTCCAACTGAAGGTGAGACATATTTTTTTGTTTTAAGTTTTTGTCATGCAATTCTTTCAACAACTTTGAACTTTCTAAAACCAAATCTAGAGGGATGGAAAATATGAACTTAAAATAGCTTTGGATAGATGATCTAAGTAGGGTTTCCTATTTGGGTCAGGATCATCTACAGATATGATCAGGATTGTAAGAGCTTCTCTTTACTTTGTGAATGTTGCTTGATGCTTCTGCTCTAGTTGCGTCATTTGTCTTCATTTTCCAAGGACTCATCCGACTAATTGACACAACGAGTCATGTGATTGACAAACAAGTGTGTAAGGTGAGTGTACTAACACTTATCTGATCATTGCCCCTATCTTCCACATAAGCATGCCAAATTCCAACCTTCAGTTCCTTTTGTGCATGTCACCTATATTTCTAACCCTTTGTCAATGACTTACAAAAAGGGGGAGAACAATATTTCCCACCATTATATGTGTTATGTTGCTTTGATAATAATGGTGATGTAGGGAAATAGGGAGAGTACGAAGAAATGGGGAGCTACAAACAACTCAAATCATAACAAGTGCATAATCTAGTTGTAAATAGGAAAATCTGTAAACATTGTGAGTTATGTGAAGTATCTAAGGTTTATTAGGTGTTTTGTCACGTAATTGACAAAGGGGGAGATTGAAAGTGCCTTGGTTTGTCAAATTACGTGAGTGTTGAGTTAGTCTATCAAGTGAGCCTCAAGCTGAAGATTACAAGACCAAGAACTCAACCAAGAAGAAGCTCGAGCGCTCCATAAAGGTAACCAAAGCCTCACTTCCCTAACTAAACCCTTAAGGTATATGACCCCATCAATAAGAACTTAGTCTTACCCACAATGGTTTTAAAAAATCCATTAGTAAGCTTAGTTTTGATCACTTGGAGTATTAGAGAAAAAAAAAAACATGAACTATATAGGAAAAAATCACGATTGCATCGATATGCATCGAACATGGTTTTGATGCTGAATGACAGTCCTATAACTCTCTCCTTACTTATAATTTACTTCCAAAATACCATGTTCTTCACCACATCTTCACATCTAATGTCTATCCCAGGGCAGGGAATAAGACTGACCCTACTCCCTTCATGATGCATGTTATACATGTTGTTGCATCCGGTATTCGTATTTATCTTCCATCTTTGATTTATTTCTTGATTATTTAATATCGCCTCCATCCACGTCATGGCTCCATTCTTTTTGTATTCCTCATGACTTTCCTTGCTTTGCGCTTTAATGTTCAAATTCCCGCGATCGAAGCACTGGAATCCGAACTCCCATTTGGTAATGCAAACCTAAATATGAAGCGGTTAAACCCCCATCCTAAGCAACTAGGCGATTAGGAAGAAGCTCATGAAGACGATGTCAACATGGACAACATTTGTGCTGATTTGGAAGAGTCAGGAGACATAAATGATTCTGATTTCCAGTCTTCTCAATTTGTTGATAGGTTGGAGAATTTAGAGAAGAAGGTGGATGCTTTACAAGTATCCTAAAACTTACTCCGAACTAAAAAACAACACATGAAGTACATCAAAAAGTACTTTCATTGCTTTAACAGGAGTTTGAGGATTAATGATCTTGAGATGCGTGCATCGTCCTCATCTAAATCAGAGTGATTATACATTTATGGTTTGTAATAACTTTTTATTACTCCTTGGATTTGCTGTACTCGTACTTGGATTTCTCTATATTACTTGGATAATTGTCTTTATACATTTGGATGATTTTATCATTATGACATTATCTTTGATATTTATTATGCATCTTTTGATTTATTTCCTCCTTTGTCAACTTTTGATAGAAAGGGGGAGAGATCATGATATCTAGGGATATATTTATTTAAATGCATGATATGAGATATGGAGAAATGAATATGATTATGATTTTTTTTCTCTTACATGGTATGGGATTATAATTATTTGCATTGTGAAAAAAAATTGGATATATATTTCTCTTTGATTAAGTGTTCAGGGGGAGTTACCGATGCTTGTTCTAAGGGGGGAACATCATGTAAGAACTTCAAGATATGATATTACAGGTGGTGTACAGATGTTCCTTTGAACCAAAGCACATATTAGTATGATGATTCTGTGAGATGTTGTAATATGTATGATGAGTTGTGTGTAATTGTGTTTTGTCACAAAATTGACAAATGGGGAGATTGTAAGTGCTTATTCTTAAAGCACAATTAGAATTGTCAAATTTCGTAGTCCCAAATGGATGACAAGCACTCATGAAGATGTTCTTCGACAACTCATGAAGACTATGTAAAGACTTGATCAACATTTCAAGGAAGACTCAACATCTAAACATAATTCTAAGTAAAATACACTAAAGTTAGGCCAGTCTGACTTCTGGTTCAGCCAGCCTAACTACCATCGGCTAACTCATCACATTTCGGGTAAGTATACAGCTAGATAAAGATTTTCTGCATCATGTTCGACCAGCCAAACCTATCTATTTGGTCAAGTTTCCAGCAATATTTGATTTTCGAATCTTAGAGAGATTCGGCCAGCTAATTTTTGGCTTGGGCCAGTCGAATTTTTAAAAGATCTTATCTCGCGAAATTCGAATGTCGTTGGAACACAATCATTAGAATTCGGCCAGCAGAACCGAAAATCAGGCCAGTCGAATTTCCAAGACCTTTAGCTATAAATAAAGGCATTCTCTCATTCATTTTAAGAATGAAAATTTGTGAGCTATATACTCAAGTAAGGAGAGAAAATCAGGGCCATCTTAAGTTATTTTTGCGGTAAAATCTTATTTTAATTTAGCTTATTCTGTTATCTTTTCTCAAGGTAGTTTTAATCATTTTCAATAGAGTAATCCATACTCTACTTGAGAATTAGAGAATTGAATTTGCAGCATTAGGGTTTTGTTTATTGAAAATACATTAGATCCTTATAAACTTTTTGGGTTGAACACATATGGCTTCATCAAATATCCCAAGAAAGGAGATCACTGCAATCACAGTATAGTTACGTCTTCGAATTGACATCAGAAGATAAGTACTGTACTTTCATTTATTGTCTTTTGGGTTTTTTTTGAGATAGCCTAGAAATTTCAGCAGGTTGTTTTGTGGTGAGCCCGTGAAAATCACAAATTGGGTTTTGTTGTGATAGCCTATGAAATCATAAGAACTGTATCAGGTTGTCAAGGTGACCCTGTGAAAACCTTGAAATAGAGAAAACTAAAATTATGAGGATAGTAATTTTAGGAATGGAGTAGGTGTGGGGTTAAGTACCAAACCACTATAACTCCTTGAGTAGTGGTGGTGAATGTTTATTTATTTATTGTTTTCTTTGTGATTGATCGTTTCTTGCTAAGTTTGGTATTTTGATCTCAAAGACATCATGAAATAAGGTTGTCCTGCATAAATCCTTTAGGTGAAGGTTGTCCTACGAACTATTTGGAATCAATATACCTTGAAATCTTTGGTTGCTTACTGATTTTTTACTTCAATAAGATGATGTGTGCTACCTATGGGAACACATTACTATTGCATTTTGATGTTAGCTTCTCTGCTCTGAGATGCATATGATATGATTCTTACATGACACGGTTCTATGAAGTATCAAATATATTCATGAAATATTTTGCCAGTCTTAATATGAGATGCATAATGGTTTGCATGAAAACAATTTAAGTTATGAGATTCAATGCCAATTTCAATAGTACTAAGAAGGAGAAGAAATAACTATCCATCTAGGAAAGGATAGTTGGAACCGCACACAAGAAAAACCAATAAATCCCTTGCTAAGCTAAGACATCTCTAACTGTTGGCATCTCTCAACACATGCCTAAAAACTAATTGTGAGGATGATACTTTCTCTTTAATCTTGCAAACAACAAAAGTGTGCTTCCACAGGCTTGGTACATGAATGGCCACAACAACAAAATTTGTAAGTCCTTTTTGTCACTTTTTTGTTATATGAATTGATTCTTAATTAATAGGTATTCACCCTTATCTATTTTGTATAAGTAGGGATGATTTTGGTGGCTTCGTAATGAAATGTATGAAGTGTTTATCCTGTCATGGTGATGGATTTGTTTTAATCTGGTAATTTCACTTTATTTCTTTTTTTTTTCTCTCCTTTTTTCTTTCATTGATGTATAATTTATTATACCTACTTCCACTCTCATATCATTGTTAGGCACAGATGCAATTTAAACGAAAGAAGATGGTTGCCCAACTATTGTTGGTCAAAATAAGTCCATGTGAGTAAGGTGAAACATGGATATATAATACAAATATTTCCAAATCGAAGCTTTCTCTTAATTATTTTTTACTATAATATGTGATCCAAATATGCCTTAAACATCTCTTGTTTATTTCTTGTTAGCAATAGTGTAATAAGACCAATGGTGTTGTTTTTGATTCTGCATGTGACATGAGTATTTTGAACTTACATTTATTGTATAAGTGCAGTTACTGATGGCCGCTATCTTGGAGCGACATTAGACTAGAATAGATTGCGCCCCGATTGCTTTTACATCACACATAGTGGACACGTGATCATGGCCAATATGGTTGGTGTTGTAGCCATCTGCCAGAATATGTGACTAGGAAAGGAAGACATCTAATCGGTCCAGAAGGGGACCTTACTATAACAGTTTATGTGGAAGGCTATGTGGCATTTCATGTGCATTTGTAGTTTATTTTGAGAACTTTAAATAGACCATTAATTGTTTTGTTGATATTGTGCTGATTGTTGTCTTGTTGAATGTTAAATGGGTGAAATATGCACAGTTTCAATCATTTGTTGATTATGATATTGTTAGCTTTGGTTGATAGAAACCAAGGCTAAAGATGGATTTAGTAACCGAGGTGAAAAACTAGATTTGGCCTTGGTTATTGAGAACTGAGGTTAAAAACTGAATTCAGCCTTGGTTGATGCCAAAAGAGGCTAAATCCATTTTAGTCTACGTTTTGCTTCAGTTATCTAAACAGAGACTACAACTCTTGTAGCTAAAGGCTTTAGCCTTGATTGTTGAGAACCGAGGTTAAAAATAGTTTTAGCTTCGGTTGGAGGCAATTGAGGCTGAAATTTGGATTTAGTCTCAGTTGGAAACAATGGAGGCTAAAATTTTAATTTACCCTCATTTCAAGGCAACTGAAGCTAAAAAGTTCTTTTAGCTTCACTTGAAAAACTAAGGTTATAAAAGCCTTTTTAGCCTCGGTTGCTAAAATCGAGGCTAAAGCCTTTAGCCACGGGGGTTCCAACCTCAGTCAGGATAATTGAGGCAAAACTGAGGCTAAATGCTTTAACCTTAGTTTTTAACCTTTTTAGTTACAGTTTTGAACTGAGGCTAAAGGCATCTTTTGTTGTAGTATAAGCAATTGAGAGTATTTGTTTTATTATTTCACATTATATCGAAATATTTTGTATTGTCCTATTCACCCCTCCTATAGGACATCTATAGCTCATCCTTTCAAGTGGTATCAGACCGAGGTTGCTCTTTTTGGGATTAACCTTCTAGAACAAGATCCAGAGCTATTACAATGTCAAATTTTGATAGTCTGTCCATTACCAGGCCACCTCCCTTTGATGGCTCAAATTACTCTTATTGGAAAGCCATAATGAGGATTTTTCTAAAATCTATTAATGAAAGTGTGTGGCAAGCTACTTTAACTAAATGGACCCTTCCAATGTGGCTAAACTGTGAGAGATCAAAAGGCTTTTATGACTATATCTAGAATCAATCCGTCAGATGAATATGAAAATTCTGATTATGAAACCCCTGAAAGTGATTTCGAAAACAATGATTATCTCCAAGTAGCATATGATGCCCTATTCAAAGAAAGTTGTATGATTGTGGCTAAACTGAAAATTCAAAAAGAAAAATGGGCTAAGCTTCAATTAGAATTTGAAAAAGGCATTTTGGAAAAATCTCATTTTTCTGATTACTCTGAGAAAACTAAATTACATTTGAACTTAAAGATTTTTGAAATTCAAAATCTCAAATCTAAAAATGAGAATCTAAAAATAGAAGTTTCCTCCCTTAACACTTTAAAAGACATTTGGATATACACCTAAGGAAACCAAAAACTTGAAAAATTATCAATTGCATCACGCCGAAGTAGTGACAAATTTGGCTTGGGTTATATCAAAAGTTGCATCAAAAAAAAAAAACTAAAAACTCCGCTCCTGTATTTGTAAAAGGAGAATCTTCAAAATCTAAAGGAGAAGCTCCAACATAAGTAAACAAGAATGTAAAAATATTTCAAAAACTTCTAAAATAAAAACTAATGCCAACTACCACAAATACTAAGGGAGAAATAATTATCCTCCACTAGCAGAGAAGATAGTGGATTTGCTTAAAGAGCTCTTGAAATCCAACTCAGGAAATAACAAAGCAAGTAGAAACAAGAAAAACTCTTACTCCCAAACACAACATATAGTAAGGGATACTCCTAAACCTAGAATCATAATGAAATGGGTTCGAAAGGTTAAGTGTCTTGTCATCCACACAACTTTTAATGCAAGTAGCCATTCAAGATGGTACATGAATAGTAGATGCTCTAGACATATGACAGGTGATAAGGCGATTCTATCAAACATCAATTAAATAGATGGCGGCTCAGTTACTTTTAGAGATGTAGCTGCCACACCCCAAACTTGGGAACCAAGCTCACAAAATTTTCAATCACCGAATCCAGTGCCAATAGCCTCCGTAGTACCCCATTCTTAGCTCCCAGCTCCCATGTGCCAGGTTACGATCCTGGGATCCTACGAGGAGGATTTTTAGGGTGATTTTTTTTAAGGAGCATAACCACAAGTGTACCCAATTCACAAAACATCATCACCACATATCCACTTATATAATCTTTTGAGTATAGTGCTGAAAGAAAAATACATGATATAACAAAACTCCAAAAGATTGGACACATGCTCCTGCCTTAATGCTGTTGCGGTCAAGCATAATCTGCACGTAACGAATGTGCATAAGCTTACTACGAAGCTTAGAGAGTGCGTGCATGTGTGTGCAATGCATGTACGAAGTATACAAATGTTAGAGTAAGCAAAAATGATGAAAGGCTAAACTGGTAAGTCCATAAATGATGTTAGTCATACCAAGGCTATGCAATGTAAGACCTACATGACCGAATGTTAAATGCTAGAGATGCAACAAATACATGCTGATCCTTAACTAATCCACATATCAAAATAGTTTGTTGTTGGAAATATCATTGGGGTCTAGTACACTCTAACACTGGAGGCCATAACCTTGATGTCGCTAGGGTGGAAAGTGATCGTGACATACAAGATGCGAAATACATGAGTCATACCATCTAAGTCATGCACCAAACCTGCTCGTATCGCACGATCATGTGGGGGCAGTCTTATCTCATATGCGGTCCCCTAAGTATCTCAGCCTAAAGGCATATACTATGCTCAATCATCATCCACAACATGCATACAAATGATGTGTATGGGCATATATTTGGGCATGATATCATTATACTAAGCATGTTCTCAATGTGTCCTACCAGGCCAAGTACACTATCATGTTATCAGACATATTAGGCAATAATCGGCCTTAATCGGCACATCATATAAGAGAGTAGGAACTGAATGGCTAGCCCCACTAGAAATATAGAAGTGTACGTGGTGTGGCCCACGTTAGACTAACATCAACTCCTCATATAGCCTGTAAGGCATGAATAAAATATATATAACAAGGCGGGGTCCACTGGGAGTGACTTGGATAGACACCCACATGTACAATACATGTGTCACTAGGTTACCAATCCATTTATGCCCACGACCCACTAATGATGTCCCAAAATAATCAGATTATCAATGGCATCACTATAATTACTTTAGTAGGATGATCTGCACTGTCCAATCATGGCTAATGTAAATTGACGGATACATATCATTGGTTAGTCACTAGGATGTGATCCTATGCTCATGACCCATCCAAGTCTTGGGATTTCATTAGTTTAGGCAAAGTATATGCTTAAATGAATTTAATATAACCATAGTTTTAACATTCACACACCTACTAATTTAAGGATTTGAATTCAAGATGTCAAACATAACCAAAGACCTAAGGGATCCCGATTCCAGGGATTCCTAAGTGTAAGGGACCCCAAAACTAGGGATTCCCAAGTCCAAGAGGTTTCTACCCCCACATTTCCCTATGGTGCGGCCCACCTGATATCTGGATCAACCTTAGTTTTAGGCCCATGGCCTAACATGATTTGATAAGATGGATGAACAAAGTGGATATGATACATACATCATGTAGGGTCCCATTTGTGGCCCCACTTCCACGCCCAGCATGGGCGTTCGCCCGCCCATTAGGGTGTTGGCATTTTATTTTACTTTTTTTTATACACTATCATTGTCAGCCCCACATGGATGTTCTACTCTGTTCATCGCATAGTCCATCCCGAATGGGTCTAATGGGTTCTGATTTGGGTTGATTTGGATAAATAGGGATTCCATAGTGGGCCTTGTAAGATTTCAACAGTAATAGTTTGTTTCCCTCATTGCGGCCCACTTGAGATGCGAATCTATCTAATCTTTCAACCCATGGCCTAAAATGATCTTAAGAAGTCGGTAAACGGTGTGAATTTAATATGAACATCAGAATGGGTCCCACTTGTGAGTAGGGGTGTACATCGAGTCGAACCAAGTCGAGCTGGCCACAACTCGACTCGGCTCGAACACTAGCTAACCTTAGCTCAAACTCGGCTCGGCTCGGTCCTCGAGCCTTTCTGGCTAGGTCGGCTTAGTTCGGTCAGTAGTTTGGCCCAGTACGAGCTGATTTTGAGCCGAGTTCGAGCTGAGTTTGCCATTGCAGCATTTTCACAAACACCTGGACTGCACCTTCAAAATCTCATTGTATTTGAGACAACAACAATGGTTTTATAGGTATTTTATTAAACACCTTCTACGCAACATAAAAATCAATAAAAAAAGGGTGTTAGTTTCATATACATACCTTCTTGCCACCAGACACACTTCTTTAAATCATTTCATCAAACACTTGGTGAGCACCATCAATATCAAAGTAACCAAGTCACCGAATTGGTTCGATCTGAGTTCGATTCGAGCTGGGGCCAGCTCGAACTTGGCTTGAACTCATTTTTGAGCTAAAAAATCAACTCAAACTTAGCTTCAAACCAAGTCGAATTGAGCTTTTTCGAGTCCAGTCGAGCGAGCTAACCGAGCTAGCTCGGTTCATGTACACCTCTACTTGTGAGACCCAAAATTGGGCAGGAATGGGTTATCGCCTACATGCATGAAATTTATAATAATAATGATTATTATTATATTTGTTTTATGTTTTACATACATTATTAAGGTGCACCCCAAGTGGATGATCTAATCCGTTGACTGTCTTGGCTAGTTCAAGTGGAGGCCAATAGACTCTGGTTTAGGCTATTTGGATGATCAAGGACTCCAAATTGGGCCCTAGAAGGTTTCAACATATGGGCATTATCCCCCCCAGTCTGGCCCACTCAAGAATTAAATTTGCCTCAAATTTCGGCCCATGGTTTAAAATTATTTGGAGGAGATGGTGGATAGTGTGGATTAAACACATACATCATGGTGGGGTCCACGTGTGGGGGCAGCCCAAGGAGGCTTCCACCCTCATATCACTGGGCAATAACGCCCTGCGACACTTTTTTTTCCTCCTTTATCTTTTTTTTTTTGTTTTCTGCTGTGGGGTCCATGATTGGATGATCCATTCCATCCATTATGTCGAAGACTCTCTGTGGACTAAAAGAGTCCAATGTTGGGTAGGTTCCATCACATACGCACAAAAGTAGGCCTTAGAAAGTTCCAACAGTGGAAGTTTGTTTCCCTTGGTGCAGTCCACTTGGGACTCAGATTTGTCTCATTTTTAGGGAAAAGGCCTAGCATGATCTGAAGAAATGGCTAGACGGTATGGATTAAATATATACATCATGTTGGGTTCAATGGAGTGGGTCATGCCTGGTGACCATGTGAGTCTAGCAACGTCGGGACGTTGTTACCTCCTCCTTTTTCTTTCCTTTTTTTTATAGGACTGCATCAGGTCCACTTCCTCAATCCACCCCGTCCATTAGTTCTGTCCAGGCTACAGTGGTCCCAGGGTATTGTAGATCAAACTAAGCTTTGTGTTTTCATCTAGATCTATGTGAACTTGTGAGCAAGTTGGATAGAAAATAAATATCACGGTGGACCACACAAGGTTGTCCACGCTATGATAGCATGCAGGACATGCTCTCCAACAACGTGACCCACTTGTGAGTCCCACAACACCATGAGAGTAAGGAAAGAAAGGGAAAGGGAAATAGATCTGGCCATAAGGGTGGCCCCCGCCATTATGGGGCCCACCACATACTCAATACATGATCAATGTGGGTCCCACCCTCGTGGACCCACCAAAATAGAAAGATCACAAGGTAGGGGAAGGTTTTGACCCTCCCATTATGGGTTGCATGGGAAATGTTTGGGCTTGTTTGACTAATAGGGAGAGAGTTACACGAGTGATGGATGGCTAGATTGATGGATGAGTTAATGGATTAATGGATTAATTGATTTGACAACATGGGGATTTGTGGTAGTGGGGCACGTGTGCATTGCGCGACCCATCTTGGGTTGTGCCAAAATTGCAACTTCTAATCTAGGTGTCGAAATGTGACATTGGAATTATAACGCCCGCGCGGTCGCTAGGGTACAAGTCTCGGGGTACATAAATAAGGTAATGATCAAAACTTGTTGATATGGTCCGTTGGGAACATGTAGTTGTTTAAGTAGAAGTGTATGTAAGGTTTCGCGAGGTTACGGGTCTTACAGTATCAACTACAAAATTCTCGAAAGAGGTGATATAAAACTTCTCAATCTACCTATCTTTGAAAATGTATTATATGTTAAAGGATTAAAACATAATTTGTTAAGCATATCTTAAATCTGTGATAATGATCATAATGTAAAATTTTCAAATCACGGATGTGAAGTAATTAACAATCAAGGCCATATAATATTAAATGGTCACAGGACCTCTGAAAATTGATATATCATTGATGACTCTTGCTCAATAAATCATTCATGTTACATGGTCCAAACAGACGAAATCGAACTTTAGCATCAACGTCTTGAACATGTAAACTACAGAGACTTATATAAATTAAGTAAAAGAGATCATCTACGTAGTCTACCCAAATCGAAAGAGGTAGAAAATAAAATATGCGGTGTAGTCAAATAGATAAACAAATTAGGAGTAGTCACAAAAAGGTGAACTCCTTAGCCATTACAAGACCTCTTGAACTACTCCATATGAACTTAATTGGACCAACTCAAACGGAGAGTAGATGTGGAAAGAAATACTTTCTAGTTGTACGTAGTAGATGACTAACACTAGATATTCATGGGTAGACTTCTTAAGGGAAAATTCGAATGCTTTTGACTAAGTCAAAAAGTTAATTAAATGCATCCGGACTGAAAAAGAACTGTCTGTAATCAAAATAAGAAGTGACCATGGTACTGAGTTTGAAAATAGCAATTTTGAGAAGTATTGTAATGACATGGAATATTACATGAATTTTCTGTTCTTAAAACTCCTCTGCAAAATGGAGTTGTTGAGAGGAAAAATAGAGTTCTATAAGAAATGACAAGTGCTATGCTAAATAGCTTAAAATTAGCTAAAAATTTATGGCCTGAATCTGTTAATGCCGCTTTCTACATTATTAATTGTGTGTATATAAGAGTAGAAAAAAAATAAAATAGCTTATGAACTTTGGTTTAATAAAAAACCTTCCGTGAAATAATTTTAGTACCTTCGGAAGTAAGTGCTTCATTTTACGAGATCGGGAATCTTTGGGAAAGTTTAAAAGTAAAAGCGATGATGGTATAGTTTTAGGATACACTCTAAACAGTAGAGCAAATTGTGTCCTAAATAAAAGAACTGGGGGGATACAAAAATCTATAAATGTTGTTGTCGATGATCAAACTATCACACCCATACTTGATTAAAATGATGAAATTGCTATAGTCAACAATTTGAACCATAATCAAAATCAGATTTAATTGAGATGAGATTAGTCAAGGATCATCCGACTAATTAAATACTTAGTGACCCTCACACTAGTGTTCAAACTAAAAGATAGTTAGAAAACTTATGTAATCATGTCTACTTCACTTCCTAGATAAAACCGACTAATGTAAATGAAGCCCGAGCTGATGAAAGTTGGATTTTGGGCATGCAAGATGAATTAAATCAGTTTGTTAGAAATGATGTTTAGTATCTGGTTCCCAGACCTTCTGACAAACATGTGATTGGAACTAAATGGATTTTTAAAAATAAATCTGATAATTAGGTAATATTATAAGAAATAAGGCACAATTGGTTGTGCACTGTTACACTCAAATTGAAGGGATTAACTACATTGAGACCTTTGCACCAGTTGCTTGTCTTGAATCCTTTAGATTATTTATTTTCATTAAATGTGTTGAGTGTCAAATATTCTATATTTTCTCCTGTTTATATCTTGGTTTTATGAACATGATAATGCTTAATGTGTATATTTTATACATGTTTGTATTGTAAGGTGAATCTGGGAGCTAGGATTGATAAGAATGTTAAAAGCATGGATTTGATGCTTAAGAATCACAAAGGTAAAGATGGATCTTAGGAGACCAAGAATAAAGAATTGACATGCTAAAAATCTAAGGAAACCAAGTATAAAGGATGAAGAAAAGATCGGAGAAGATTATTTAATCCGCAGTAGAAAACAGACAGGTTCGGTCCGATTGAAGCCAACTTTGGTCCAACCAAAATCGCACAAAACAGTCCAGTCAAAATCGCATAAAATAGACCAACAACCAACGATGAAATTCAAAGCTAATCGGTTCAACCGAAGGATAATTTGGTCTTACCAAACCCAAGTTCGGTCCGACCGAAGGAAGGATTTAGTGCGACCGAAAGTGCACAAGAAGCTCTAGTGAAGAACGACGAATTTCAGAGTTAATTCGGTTCGACCGAGAATTAATTTGGTTCGACCGAACCTAAGCTTGGTGTGATCAAAATCAGGTAACTGTTGAAACAGAATCCTGTCATGATTCAAACTCGACTTCAGTCTAACCGATGCGTAACGTGGCTACATAAATTTGAGGCGATTTCAAGGTCGTTTTGCAAAAATTCCAAGGCGGTGCAAAATATAATATTTCACAACTATAAATAGGAGTCCTTAAGACATCCCAGAGCATCTTCTAGGGTTCCTGGAGTTGAGTCAAATGGTGGAGCAACCTTCTAAGAGTTTTTCTTCCTTAGCCTTAGTTTATTTTCATGTTTTGTTTATGAGTTTTTAGTTCAATCATGTCTATGGTTAACTAAACCTCTTAGCTAAAGTTAAGAGGTGAAGCTTATAGCGTGTTTGGATGTTTATTTTTCTTTGATTCTTGTTTATGTTAAACTTCATTGATTTCTAGTTTGAATTTAAGGAATATTTTCAATTTTCTATGGTTTATTGTGACTCAAATTACAATGACGTTGTGATAGCTTTGAATATCTTCTTTTTCATTAAGAGATTGTGAGATCGGTAAATCCTGTTGTTCACTATCGTCTCCTAGGCATGGTAGGATGATGAAATCCCTTCCAATCGTCATAATACTCCTTCATGTGAAAATTAATTCAATGTAAAGTTTAGATTATACTCCAATTATTTTATCTTTCAACTGGATAGGATAGGACTTTGATTCTAGTTATATTTATTGAATCAAGCAAGGTAGCATCCTGATAGCTACAAATGGATCCTTGGCACTCTAGTCCCCTTTTGATATTTGATAAATCCTTCACAATTACTCTTTTTTATTCCAGATCTAGGTTTAGATCTTATTCTAGTTCTACTTCTAGTTATTTTCAGAATACGTACAAGTTTAGTCCCTGTGGATTCGACCTCGGTCTCACCGAGTTATTACGACATCGTGACCCTGCACTTGGGGTTATGAATAGAATGTTTTAAAATTTTCAAAAGATACCAGATGTATGTTAAAAGTGCCTTCTTAAACGAGGAAGTGTATGTTGAACAACCTAAGGACTTTGAAGATCCCAAACTTCCTAATAATGTTTACCATCTTAAAAAGGCTCTGTATGGTTTAAAATAAGCCCCAAGAGCTTGGTATGAAAAATTGACTATATTTCTACTTAGGCAAAAATTTTATATGGGGAGTGTTGATAAAACCTTATTTATCAAAAAAAAAAGTAATGAAGATATGTTGATTGTATAATTATATGTAGATGATATAATTTATGTATTAACTTGTACTGACCTCTCCTCTAAGTTTGCAGATTCAATGAAATCAGAATTCAAAATGATTATGGTTGGTGAGCTAAATTATTTCCTTGGTCTCCAAGTGAAACAACTCAAAGATGAGATATTTATCTCTCAAACCAAATATGCTATTAATCTAGTGAATAGATTTGGCTTTGAGAATGGTGAAAATTTTCAAACACCCATGGCTACGACACTCAAACTATCTAAAAATGAATCAGGTAAAAGTGTTGATTCTTGTCTTTACCATGGCATGATTGGTAGTCTATTGTACTTGACAGCCAGCGGACCTGATATTTTTGTCAGTGTTGGCATATGTGCTAGATATCAATCTAACCCTAAAGAATCTCATTTATCTACTGTTAAAAGAATTATCAGATATGTTGTAAGTACTGCTAACTTAGGTTTATGGTATCCACATGATACATCTCTACAAATAGCTGGATACACTGATGCTGACTGGGCATGTAATATTGATGATAGAAAATCCACAAGTGGTGGATGCTTTTATATTGGAAACTGCCTTATTTCTTGGATGAACAAGAAGCAAAATTCAGTGTCGTTATCTACCGCATAAGTTGAGTATATTGCAGCAGGGAATGCATACACGTAACCTATGTGGATGAAACGCATGTTAGTAGACTATGGTATTAATTAAGACACCATGAATCTATATTGTGATAATAATAATGCAATAAATATTTCAAAAAATCCTATTCAACATTCTCACACAAAATACATCGACATACGATATCATTATATTCGAGAATTAGTTAAAGACAAGATTGTTATGCTTGAATACATTCATACTGAGAAGCAGCTTGCAGATATTCTGACAAAACCTCTTGACATCATCAGATTCTCTAATTTAAAACATGACATTGGATTATGTTGCATTAATAAATTATATTGTCTATAATTTTTTTTCTTTATTGCATTTTTATTAATTCTTATTTTTATTAATACTGCATAATAGAAAAAAATTGGGAAATTGTAAAATTTTTGGGTTGTTCGGCCAACCCTTAGTTGGCCGACCAATTCAGCCAATCGAGCACATGCTTGGGCTTGCTGAATTGCGCGTGGATTGGGTAAAAAGGGGGAAAATCCAAAATCACCTCATTTCCACTTCTTTTTCCTCGGCTAGCCGATGCTTCCTTCAGCCAACCCATCTCTCTAGCTTTCTTGTAAGTGATTTATTTACATTTTCCTTCTAGATTTAAGTTCTTTGTTGCACTTTATTCAAGTATTTTGCATTTTTCTTTAATATAGATCATTTCTTTTTTCGTGGGTTTGCTCTAAAATCTGATCTTCTCAAACCCATCCCCCATTTTTCTATTCCTTACATATTTTCTTCCATTGAACTGAGCTTCAAACACACCATACGTAGACCTTATTCTGGTTCCTCTTCCTGCTCCACTCCTCTAGATGTGTAGACCATACGTGGTTTGGAGGATGATTCGGAGAATATATGGGAATTCCGCTCTTGGAGCATTACTATTGAGCGATTGGTTAATGTTGATCACATCGCTCAATATGGTCTTGTTGAACTCCTCTCCAAGTTAGGATGAGAGAAAATTTTAAAGTGGGGAGGGGCATCTTACCAGTCCATTGCACAAGGGATGTATGCATCCATTAATGAAGTTTCTTTAAATAACATAACGTTTAATATTCAATTTATGGAAGAAACTATCATAGTAACACCCTCGGCTGAAGAAGTATTTGATGGCTTTTTAGGTCTCAGTAGTGGTTGATGTTTTATTATTGGAGGAGGTTTGGAAGGCGCTGTGCGCTGGAAATAAAGAACAGGAGGTTTTGAGGGAGGATGGATACCTTCCAAGTCAGAAATTTTCCTTAGAGCCATCCGTTACGGTCAAGTGGAAATAAGAATATTAAAATACTCCTGGGTGATTTACAGAACATCTGGGTAGGGGAGTCCGACCGTCAAAATGGGAGGAGCAATGACTGATTTCGTCTTCACTCTCATTGTCATTTTCTCGACAGTGGCTGGAGGTGTATGGGCATGTAACGCCCTGAAAATCGAGGGTCGAGCAGGAGCCCAACTCCTGAGTTTCAACACATCACTTATGCAACATAGATAATGATGATTAAATGTTGTCCGTATTAATGCATTATACATGAGTGGGATTATGCCAAATCAGCATATCATACTCCAGAGATAGTTAAATTTCACAAGCGAAAGACTGTGATAAGTACATATAAGCATATAAGTGACCGTAAGTTTCCGAGTATGAACATGTCACCAGGTTAGATAGTTACATGTAAAATTTCTAAAATATACAAAATGTGTAATGTTCAACTAATCATTTAACCCTGTAGTCCCATCGATCAGAACGGTCTACATAAACCCGCCTGATAACTGCATATATGAGAACTCCTCAACATCGAAAAAGTCCAGCTCTGCTTCGCAAGCATCACCATCATCTGCAACTACAATAGGGTCTGGTTGGTGTTTAAAACACCGTCCCAGAACGTGGGAGTGAGTGATTAACTCAGTGGAACTATAAGGCAATGGTTAACATGTTACCAATTCAGTCAAGCAGTAATGATAAAACAATACAACAAGAATTCTTAAGTACTCTGGTTAATGTAAGGATGATATGTATTAATGATGTATGCCCTTGCTTACACTCCCTCTGCGACAACATCTCACGATCATGGCATGCAACACTCCCGCTGTGCTCAACTCCAATGCCAAAGGCAAAAGCAATGCGGTGCATGTGCATGATTAGCCAAATTCTTAATTAAACATATTCATACAGCAGGATTAGGAAGCTAAGGTACCTCCCTTTATATCATTGACTTAAACATTGATCCATCTAGGGTCATCAATCCTAGTTAATCACATATGAAGAACAGTTCCAGGTCACTACAGAGCGGCTCGTTACTTCAGTGCAGGCCTGGTTTATAATCAAGGTAACTACGGAAAGGCTCGTCACCTTAGCGTAGTCCTAGTGTATACTCGAGGTCACTACGGGCTCGTCACCTGATCGTAGGCCGACAGCTCGAATACAGTGTCCCATACACCATCATATTTGGCTCACGAGTTTGGGTTACTCATTGGTCATTACGGGGAGGCTCGTCACCCCAGCGTAGGCCGACAGCTCGACCACGGTGTCCCATACACTACCATGTCCGGGTCATGAGTCTTATCGGATCGAGGTACCAACGTTAAATGGGATCTTGACTGGTAGGTTGGCACCTTAAATTCAAGCAGTTGCGTCCATACATGGTGAACATATAATGGGTCAATCGGGTTACTTGACAAGCTCGGTTAGTACGAGCGTACATTGAATTGGTCGGCATAGAGTGCTTAAGCACTCTGTGTGGCCTAACCACTGTCGGCAAATCCGCGTATGACTCGGATTCCCTGAACACATCTGATGTAGCAGAACGACCTCGGCCACTAACTCGGGAATCTTTACCGATCGCCTAGACTATGTAGCAGTCCCAAACATACTTAAACATAATAGGAAAGCATATGTGATAGGCATATCAACAATAAACAATTAATTCAAATAAGGGAACCACTTGAGCATTTTTATGAAGTACAAATAAATATGCTTTCACACCTATACATTTCATACGTAAATCACATCAAATAATCTAAGTTACATGAATGGATTTATACACATAGCTAAGATAGTTGAGAATCTTATCTCAATACCCATATAAAATACAAATTACCAAATATTTACTCATTCAGACATTTTCACAAACAGTTAGACTACACACTACAACATACATGACGTATGTTGGTCATAACATGTATTAGGGCAAATCCTTTCACCAAGGAGTTGTCACCTATACAATAATCATATATCCACGACGGATAATCATGGCAAGCACGAGTCCAAATTCCATACTCATTCAAACATTTCAACAAACACATGGAATGCGTTATAAATCAACATAGTCTATATATAAGCATATGTACGGAAAACCTCGTATCTAAGCACATGTGATAGCAATCAAGCTAATCATAAATCATTACCGACATTGAAAGCCTTGAAAACCATAACCTAAACGTTTATAGTCCGCACCTTTTCGCCGGTAGACTCGTAACGAATTCAGTTTAAACACTAAGTCCCGCCTGTGACACAACGGCAACCTATAGCATAAAATAGGTTAGTTACTTCAACACTTACTCTATTTGAATCCCTAAAACAGATTAGGGTTAGGATTTCTTACCCAAGTACGGAGTCAGAATCGCCGGAATAGCGATACGGTAACGGTGGTTAAGCACGTGGAATGGCAGGGAAGAATCCCAGGAATAATCCCCCACTCTCTCACTCACTTTCTCTCTCTTTCCTTCTCTTTCTTCTCTCTTCTCTCTTAGGGTTTGCAAATTCGTATGTAAAGGGAGAGAGAGGGTTTAAGGCCCTTATATAAGCCCAAAACTTAACTCAATGGCCCCAGGGCCATGGTATACTTAGGTTATAACCAAATAGTGGCCATTTCAGTCCAGCGGAGCTGTTCTAGAGGCTCCTTTTCTACATGCGGTCGGACTTAAGGTCCCTGACATTAGATCTAGGTCAGGTTAAGATCTCGGTCCGATCGGATCAGTGGATCAGCCGCAGGGGACCAGTTTCAGTTCAACGGTCATTGGTACTCGATCAGGGTCACAAGTGCACTGATATGTGTTGGAAATTTTCCCTGATCCGAGGGTGTAATTGGGTCAGAATCTGACGGTTTGAATCCTTAGATTCGGCCTACAAGTGAAAGACTCAATTCACTTAACTTTCAGTTCATTTTCTAAAGATATTCGCGTTTCCCATACACTTCGCTCCGGGCTCAAGTTGCGCGTTTTGGAATACTATTAGGACTTAATTTTTGAGATAGTCGTCAAGCCCAATAAGGCGGTCATAACCGTATTAATTTGGGAAAATCAAATTTTTGACGCGCTGTCCAAGTCCAATACGGAGTTTCAATGTGCTCCCGAGAGCAACTGAGTTTTGAGATGGATCCTAAGTTTTTAGGCAATGTAACGTTAGCGATCCTGCAGATTTTGGGTCATACAGATCGTATTTAAAGTGATTAGTGCTAATTTCACAGATAATCTAGTTTAACACCTAATTAATCCACATCTAATTTCTAAAGGATTTGGTCCTTAGTGATTTCTGCCTGAGGTGGTACTCGGGTCTTTGTACAAATTTTTCTAAGACGTTACAATCTAACCCCCTTAAAGAAAAATTTTATCCTCGAAATTAGTACCTTTTCGTACTACTCAAGAATCTGAGAGTAGTTCTTTCGGACCTCAGCTTTTGTTTCCCAAGTAGCCTCTTCCTCAGTATGATGTGTCCACAGTACCTTCACAAGTGGAATTACCTTACTTTGTAACACCTACTCCTTCCTATCTAGAATACGCGTCGGTTGCAGAACATAAGTAGCGTCTTCACTCAACTGCACCTGCTCCCATTTGATAATGTGAGAAGGGTCGGGAACGTATTTCTTCAACATCGACACATGAAATATGTTGTGCACGCTTAAGAGTGGTGTGGACAAAGCCAGGCGGTACGATATCATCCCCACTCGTTCTAGTATCTGGAATGGGCCAATAAATCTCAACATGAGCTTCCCCTTCTTGCTAAATCGAAGAACTCCCTTCATTGGGGAAACTTTCAGGAATACATGGTCCCCGACCTCGAACTCTAGTGGTTGCTGCCTTGTATCGGTGTAGCTCTTCTGCCTACTCTGTGCTGTCAGGAGTTGACGCCTGATAATGTTGATCTTTTCTAAAGTCACATGAACTAACTCTGGGCCAATCGAGCTCTTCTAGCCCACCTCTGCCCAACAATGCGGTGCTCGATAGGGATGCCCATACAAGGCCTCATAGGGAGCCATGCCGATACTCGCCTAAAAACTGTTGTTATATGTGAACTCTGCATAAGGAAGACAATCGTCCTAACTGTTCTTGAAATCTAGCACACAAGCTCACGACATATCTTCCAACACCTGATTTACCCGTTCCATCTGCCCTTCAATCTGTGGGTGGTACGCGGTACTGAACTTCAATTTCACACTCATTGCTTCCTGGATACGAGTCTAGAAGATATATTTGAATCATGTCTCTATCCGACACGATCTCCATAGGAACTCCATGCAGACGCACAATCTCCTTGATGTACAACCTGGCCAAATCATTTGCTGAGTTTAAAAATCTGATAGGGAGAAAATGGGCCGATTTCGTCAACCGATCCACGATCACCCAGATGGAGTCATGTCCCTTCCTCGTCTTCGGCAGCCCTGAAATAAAATCCATAGAGATGAAATCTCACTTCCATTTAGCTATGGGTATGGGCTGAAGCAGTTCAGGAGGTCGGCGATGTTTGGCCTTGACCTACTGGCACGTGAGGCAACGTAATACGTGCTCTGCTATGTGGGCCTTCATGTTGTCCCACCAATACAAATGCTTCATGTCATGGTATATCTTCGTATTCCAAGGATGCATCGTCATCCTCGAATTGTGAGTGGCTTCGAGAACTTCCCTTCTCAAGTCATGGAGATTTGGGAAGCATAGGCGGCCTCGATAACGTAAACCCCCATCCAAACCAACTCTCCATTCGGAGTCTTCTTCATCACTACTCACTTCCTCATCTTCACTAACCATTTATCCTCCCCCTGAGACACTATGATTCGGTCATTGATAAGTGGCTGTGCACGAACATGAGCGACGCTCTCGAACGGCTCATCTACAGTAAGCTTCTACTCGAAGTCTCACACAAATTCCACTATGTTCCACTTGCCTATCATCAGCTGAGCCGCAAAGGCTATAACCTTCTTGTGGCTCAACACGTTTGCCATAAGGTTAGCCTTGCCAGGATGGTAGGAGACCTCAAACTTGAAGTCCTTCAAGGTTTCCATCCATCGCAGTTGCCTCATATTTAGGTCCCTCTGCGTGGATATGTACTTGAGGCTCTTGTGGTCGCAAAAGAGCTCAAACTCCTCTCCATAGAGGTAATGTCTCCAGAGCTTCAATGCAAAGATGAGGGCCGCTAACTCTAGGTCGTACGTAGGGTAGTTTTTCTCGTGTTTCCTCAACTGTCGCGATGTATAGGCAATAACCCTGTCCTTTTGCATCAAAACACAACCTAAACCAACACAAGAAGTGTCAGTGTATATCGTATACTTGACCCCTTACTCTAGAAATACTAGCACAGGGGCAGACGTCAACTTGTCTTTCAGTTCCTGGAAAGCTGCTTCTGCCTTCTCGTTCCAGGCAAACTTGAGATCCTTCCGAGTGAGCTGAGACAAGGGTCTGACTATCTTGGAAAAGTATCGAATGAATCGACGGTAGCAACCTGCCAGGCCCAGAAAACTCCTCACCTCAGTAACTGAATCGGACTGCTCGCAGTCCTGAACTGCGGCTACTTTAGCAAGGTCCATAGCTATCCCTTCCTTGGACACCACATGTCCCAGGAACTTGACTTCTTCTTTCCAGAAGTCGCACTTCTTGTACTATGCAAACAACCGGTTCTTCCTAAGAGTATCGAAGACTGCTCGCAAGTGTTTCTCGTGCTCCTCCTGACTCTTAGAGTATATTAGGATGTCATCTATAAATAAGATGACGAATCGGTATAAGTACGGCCAAAACACCCTGTTCATCAGATCCATGAACACGGCCAGTGCATTCGTGAGTCCAAACGACATCACCAGGAACTCATAGTGCCCAAAACTGGTCCTGAAAGTAGTTTTCTACACGTCCTCATGCCTGACGTGCAACTGGTGGTACCCTGACTGCAGATCAACCTTCAAAAAATACTGTGCTCCCCTCAACTGATCGAATAGATCATCAATCCTGGGAAAAGGGTACTTGTTCTTCACCGTCACTTGGTTCAACCTGTGATAATCAATACACAATCGCAGAGATCCATCCTTCTTCTTTACAAACAACACAGGTGCTCCCCAAGGAGACACACTCGGTCATATGAAGCCCGCATCGAACAAATCATCGATCTGTTTCCTCAGCTCCACCATCTCACATGGAGGCATGCGATAAGTCAGAAGAGATATAGGTGTCGCACTAGGCACTAGATTGATGGTAAAATCAATCTCGTGCTGAGGGTGTAATCCAGGTATCTTTATGAATACGTCTGAGAACTCTTGGACTACTGGGGTGTCCTCAAGTGCTGGACCATTAACATCCTCTAGTAATGAAGCGTAGCAACTAATGCGATAGGGCCAACTGACCTACACTGGGAATGTAAAGGTCGTGTTGTCACGCCCCGAACTCGAAAACTGGGCTCATAAAATTTCTGATCATCGGATCCAGTGCCGACAGCCTCCGTAGAACTCCATTCTTGGCTCCCGAACTAGGTCCTAATCCTGGGATCCTACAAGGAGGATTTCTAATATCAATTTAATTCATAATGAGCATAACCATAAGCATAACCCACGAACAATAACCATAAGAACACCATCATAAAATTCACTATGATAAAAAACTTTTAAGTACAATGCGTCTGAAAGAAAATACAAGATGATGATAATAACAGAAACTCAAAAGCTCGACTGCACGCTCCAACTCTTACAAGGCTACGGCTGCGTCCTGGAGTCACCTGCACGCATCGATCATGCATAAGCATATAAAAATCTTAGAGGGTGGTGTAAGTGTGTGCGCAATTTAAGCGTACTCAGAATGCAAGGTCAGAGTAATATGGAATCATGGTGATGAGTACATGAATGCAATCAGCCGTATCAAGGCTATACGGTGCAAGATATGAATGTTATCGGCCATAACACGACCATGCAATGCGAGATGCAACTCAAGCATGCCAATCCTCATCATATATCAATACAGTTCTCATTCTGGATAATCACTGGGGTTTAGTACACTCCAAGTGGAACTGCCGCTCTCCTAGCTGAACAGTCCAAGTGAGCGTAAGAAACCCACTATCCGCCTGGCCAATAATCTGTCAATATCTATCCGGCATGTCGATAGTGGACCCATTCACGAGCTGGTCAAACTCACCCTAGTATTGCCCCCTACCCTCGGGTGAGTAAGGCCACACCCCTTTCCAACCGACCATAACACAGTCGGAGACGCGTCCTCCTGGTATTCGGCCCTCGTGCGCTCATATATCCACTCGGTCTTGACGTTGGAGTCATCCTCTGGTACAATCGGGTTTAGAGATTTTCACCCAGGGACCTTTATGGCACCCCGATGCTTAGTAACAATATTTTCGGTATCCAATCCAGCTACCCACGATGTGTCTGTGGAGGTTATGGCCTTGATGTCGTTAGGGCATACAATAATCACAATCACACAAATGCAAGTGCATGAATCATACTATCAAACATGCAACAATCATGTGCGTACCGCGTGCTCATGTAGGGCAACTCCGCCTATCAGGGAGTCCATAAACAATCTACCCGAAGGCATGTGCAATGATCAGTCAATCCTCACATCAGGCATACATATGATGTGTATGATCATGAATCATGGATCTATACTAAGCATGTTATGTGGTGATGGGCTCTGATCAAAACAAAGATGGGCCTAGACGGCTTACACATTACAGGTATGGGCATATAAAGGCCCCTAGGGAGAGTGACAATGCGAACATTTAACCAACATCATCCTTGCAATGTGGACATCAAACCATCATTGCTCCCAAAGCATAGCCCGCTATAAGGGTCGACACATATACCATGGTGGAATCACACTACAATGGGCCTTATGTATGTCCTATTGGGCCTCGACCCATGGGCTTCTAATACATCAAATGGCCTTATAACATGGGCCTTATATATATCAGTGGATGGGCCATAACTACATTAAGATGGGCTTAATCATATGGGCCTCATATACGGGCCATATGTATATTGCAATGGGCCATAACCCATGGGCCTTGCACACATCACAATGGGCCTTATACAATTTAAGGTGGGCCTCAACAATGGGCATTATACAAATCAAAGTGGGCCTCAATGAACGGCCCATAAATACGCCAAGATGGGCCTCATCGCATGGCCTTAAAATAATTTCCAAAATGATTGGACGGTTTGGATGAAATACATGCATCATGGTGGGGCCCACACTAATGGAGGGTGTGGATTACAATACATACATAAGTGGGTCCCATGTGGGGCCTACCATAATGCTTATTTTCCATCCAACCCATTGATAAGGTCACTCAGACCTCGGGCCCACAGTAATGTTTATTTTCCACCCAACCTGGGCCCACTGTAATGTTTATTTGTATCCAATCTATTCATAAGGTCACGTGGACTAGGGCCCACCATAATATTTATTTGCATCCAACCTGTGCATAAGGTCACGTGGTCCAGTGCCCATGGTGATGTTTGTTGCCATCCAAACTGTTGATAATACCACTCATACATGGGGCCCACCGTGATATTTATCTGCCATTTAAACTGTTCATAAGGTTGCGTAGACTAGGGTGAATAGGAAGAACAAATTTCATATTTGATCCGAAACTTCTGCAAACCCAAAAGGGGTTTCAAGGGCAAACATTCACTCTAACTGTTTCCAGTGGTGTGGGCCACCTGAGCTTCTGATGAGGCTGATTTTTGGGGTGGCCTCCTAGTCCGAGTGGACCCATCAAATGCATGGTGTTGATGGTCGACACACATCATGGTGGGGCCCATGGCTGGGACAGTGGGTCCCTGCTAGGCCGTCCGCCTATCAGGTGCAGGCGCTGCTTGCGTGCATTCTGCAGCAGCAGTAGCTGTTGCTTCCTCCTTTTTTTTCTGTGGTTTTTGGTAGGTGGGGCCCACCTCGGACAAATCCGACCCAGCCATTGGATTCCATAGCTTGGGACAGACCCATCGAGCCAGATATGCAGTGTGTTTTGGCGGATAAAAGCATCAAGGTGGGTTTTAACAGTTAACCCCAATATTTCATATGGTATGGCCTGCTTGATTATCGGATTGACTCCATTTCCTGGCTCAACGCCTAAAATAGGCTGAGCAATGAAATGGACGGCGTGGATTAGATACTTACATCAAGGTGGGGCCTGCATGAGCAGCCCACCCCAAACAAACTTTTTTTTTATTAGCGATTAGTGCACACCCATGTCAGTACACACACTCCATGTCAGCCACACCCGTCCAGCGTCCAGGGACGCTGGACGGCATGGATAAATACTGCATCATGGTGGGTCCCACATGCACGTGGCCCACCTATTCAAATCAACATGATATTTGTGCTTTTCCATCATCCAGGTCCACTAGATGGCCTGGATAAAACAGGTGGACGGCATCACTAAAATACATCCATCATGGTGGGTCCACGATCGGTGTGGATCTAGTGGGCCACACCCATCTTAAAAGAGAGAGAAAGAGAAAAAGAAGGAGAGGGAAATAAGCGGAGTAGATGGAGGGACCCCTCCATTATGGGTCCCTCATATGATTGCAACACATACATCAAGTTGGGTCCCTCATACAAGTGGGTCCCCTAATTATGAAATCAACGGTAGAAATTCAAAGATCACCCACTTCTAGGCCTCCTTCTTGCTCCCCTAGTTTCCTTAGATCCTTGCCTTCAAGTTTGATGGTGGTAGATGATGAATGAATGGTTGAGATGTGAGATGAGAGGGTAGGGAAAGTGGGCCACACTTGTTGTTTGGGAGGGAGATATCTTGGACGTGGGATGGTGTGTTAATTGGGAAGTGAAGAAATGGAATGAGAGAGAGAAAGAGGAGTAGTGTCTTAAGGGATGGGGTGATGTGGTGGTTGTAAGGAAAAGGTGATGGGAGGTATGGTTGTGGTTGAAAATGGGGTAAAAGAGGGATGGTGAGGGGAGAGAGAGTTGACTTAAGGGAAAAGGAGGGATGGGTTGGTTGTAGTTGGGGTAAGGTGTGACTTGACTTGAGTGATTGATTGACTGATGGGACATATCGTAGAGATTCCCTTGAAATTCGCAATGTGCGACGTTTCTTTGGAACGAACGCAAGCCCACATCTTCTAGCCTAGGTATCGGTTCGGTGCGCGAGTCGTGGTGTTGGAACCACGGCGACGCGCGGCCGCTATGATTCAAGTTTTGGATTGAGCCGACGTCGGTGTGCGGGACCCGGCTTAGGTTAGCATGCAAACGTCGAATACAGGTCGAGGATTGCCGAAATTCAACTGAAAGGACCGCGAAAGCCAACGGAACGGTACGGACTAGGACACGGGCCTTACAACTCTCCCCTCCAAATAAAAATTTCATCCTCGAAATTTGTACAATCATTGCAAGTAAACATAACTCAAAAATAAAGAGAAAATATGGTATCATCATATAAAATCAGAGACGGCATACATGCTACAACATACAATCAATCATCCAAGAGATGGGGATAGCGCTCTCGAATCTCGGCCTCGCGCTCCCAAGACACCTCATCATTGGAATGGTGACCCCACTGAACCATCACCAAGGGAATGACCTTGGTCCGGAGGACCTGCTCCTTTCGATCAAGGATACGAACTGGCTGCTCAATGTAAGAAGCGTCCTCACGAACCTCCAACGGCTGTTAATCAATAACAGGAATTACGTCTAACCCACATTTCCTCAACATAGAGATGTGGAAAACATTATGGACGTCAGACAACTAAGATGGTAAGGCAAGCCAATAGGCCATGGCGCCAATGCGCTCAGTGATCTCGAAAGGTCCAATGAATCTCTGGGCAAGCTTGCTCTTCTCTCCAAATCGAACTATGCCCTTCATGGGCAAGACCTTGAGATACACGTGGTCCCTTAGATCAAACTCCAACGGACGACGCCAGTGATTAGCAAAACTCTTCTGCCGATTCTGAGCTGTGCGCATCCTCTGCCTGATGATATCGATAACCTCTGACGTCTGCAGCACAAGCTCAGGACCTAGGAGACGCCGCTCTCCGACCTCAGTCCAACAACTCGGAGATCTGCACGATCTGCCATACAATGGCTCAAAAGGGGTCATGCCAATAGTCACCTGATAGTTGTTGTTGTATGCGAACTCAGCCAATCACAGATGCTCATCCCAGCTACCTCCAAAGTTAATCACGCAGACCCAAAGCATATCCTCAAGGATCTGGTTGACCCTCTCGGTCTGGCCATCGGTCTGCAGATGGTACGCGGTGCTGAGCTGCAAATCAGTGCCCATAGCTCTTTGAAAGCTCCTCCAAAACTGAGACGTGAACCTCATATCTCGGTCAAAAATGATCGAGACTGAAACGCCGTGCAGTCTCACAATCTCCTGGATGAATAACCTTGCAAGCCAGTCCAGAGGCCAAGTCGCATGAATTGCAAGAAAATGTGCCGACTTCGTTAGACGATCGACGACAACCTAGATGGCATCATGACCGCGCTAAGTCCTCGGTAAACCCATAATGAAATCTGTAGATACATGCTCCCACTTCCACATCAGGACACTCAACGGCTGTAATAGACCAGGGGGTCTCTGATGATCGGCCTTGACACGCTGGCATGTATCACACTCGGCCACAAAACTGGCGATCTGATGCTTCATCCCTGCCTAAAAATATTATCGCCTCATATCACGGTACATCTTCGTCAAGCCAGGGTGGATAGAAAACTACGATCGATGTGCCTCGGTCATAAGATCTCTGTTCAATTCAGGAATATTCGGGACACATAATCGGCCTCTAAAGCGAAGTCCAACATCAGCACCAATCTGCCAATCTGTCTGACTCTCAGATACTGCCTCTGCTCGACAATCCTATAATGACTCATCTGTCTACTGAGCCTCGATTACCCTTACGACAAGAGAGGGTTGAATCGACAGGCTCGATAGCTGAACGATAGGAGACTGCAGACCAAACTCAAAGTCGTACTCTGCTATGTCCTGGACATCCTCCACTCCTGAATCATCATATGTGCCACTAGGCCTCGTGGCTAACGGCTGAGGGCATCTGGCACCACATTCGCCTTACCTGGGAGTACTGGAAGTCAAAATCATAGTCCTTCAGGAGCTCCATCCAGCGTCTCTGCCTCATGTTTAGCTCGGACTGAGAGAATAGATACTTCAAGCTCTTGTAGTTGGAGAAGAGCTCAAACCTAACCCCATAGAGATAGTGTCTCAACACCTTCAGTGCGAAGACGATTGCGGCTAGCTCCAAATCATGTGTGGGGTAGTTCATCTCATGGACCTTGAGCTGACGAGACGCGAAGGGTACAAGCCTGTCGTGCTGCATCAGGACAACACCTAAACCAATACATGAGGCATCGGTAAATACAATAAATCCATCACTCCCAGAGGGAAGAGTGAGGACAGGAGCGGACGTCAGATGGTCATTCAGCTCCATGAATGCCTGCTCACATGCGTCAGACCAAACAAAATTTGTGCCCTTCCGAGTCAACCTAGTCAACGGGGCTATAATACGGGAGAAGCCCTCAATGAAACGCTGATAGTATCCCGCTAAACCAAGGAAACTGCGGATCTCAGACACAGTCGTGGGCTGACCCCACTGACGCACTGCCTCAACCTTCGAGGGGTCTACTGTGACACCCTCCCTCCTCCTGCCAGAACTCGCACTTCTCCAGCTTCGCATATAGCTGGTGGGCACGAAGGGTCTGCAAAGTGATCTCCAGATGCTGCATATGGTCCTCACGGGTCCTTGAATATATCAGAATGTCGTCGATGAAGACCACAACAAACTGATCGAGATATGGACGGAAGACCTCGTTCATCAACTGTATGAAGACCGCGGGTGCATTGGTCAGTCCGAAGGACATGACCTAAAACTCAAAATGACCGTAACGTGTCCTGAAAGCTGTCTTCGAGATGTCCCTCTCTCAAGCCCTAATCTGATGATAACCAGAACGCAGGTCAATCTTCAAAAAGAACTGTGCACCCTGCAGCTGATCAAACAAATCATCTATCCTCAGGAGCAGGTACTTGTTCTCGGTTGAGCTTGCGGTAATCTATGCAGAGCCTCAATGAACCATCCTTCTTCTTGACGAAGAGTACCGGCGCTCCCCAAGGTGAACTGCTCGGACGAATGAATCCCAACTCACGCAACTCGTCCAACTGCCGCTGCAGCTCACGCAACTCCATCAGTGCCATACGGTACGGGGCCTTCGAGATAGGCGTGGTACCAAGCACAAGATCTATCTGGAACTCAATATGATGGCGCGACAGTAATCCCGGAATCTCCTGGAACACGTCGGGGAAATCGCAAACAACAAGCCACTGATCAATACAAATGATAATAGGCTCCTCGACGGCGCAGGACATCAAGTATGATAACGGCTCTCCTTTAGGCTCGATGACGAACTGAAACTTTGGCAAGCCAGGTATAAAGAATGTGACGGTCCTCATGGAATAATCCAACACGGCGTGATACTCGGTAAGCCAATCCATACCTAGGATGACGTCGAAATCTAACATCGGCAGCACAAATAAATCGACGGGCAAAAAGATATCACTAACCAGAACTGGGCAAGATGAATAGAAATGGCTCAATACTGTGGTCTTCCCCAAGGGCGTCAATACGGTCAACCTCTCGTGAGCAGACTCTGTCGGCAATCCAGTCGAATGATAAAAATCCTCGGACATGAATGAATGCGATGCACCGGAATCAAACAGTATATGTGCGATACATGCGAAGACGGAAAGAATACCCTTAATGACTCCTCCAGATGACCGCGGATCCTGCTGAGCTAAGTAGAACCTACCCTGAGCTGGCTAGGGAGGTGCCTCTCCCCTCTGAGGTCCCTGGTGCAGCTGCTGCCTTTGCGGCAGCTTGTACTATTGTCTCTACTATTGCTAGGGTCTCGGCGGCTGAGGTGGCTGCGGTCGCTACTGCTGTGGGGGCTACTGCGGTGCTCTCGGCTGCTACTGTGAAGGCTGCTGTGGTGCTCTCGGTGGCTGTAGATGAGGGCGATAACACTTAGACAGGCGGTGCCTTGTCCCACCACATTGAAAATAAGCCCCTGTAAATGGCTGCTTGGGTGGCGCTGGAGGTGTTGCTGGTGCTCTAGCAGGTGGGTGGCTCCTTTACCTCTGTGGTCGTCGATGCTGCTGGGAGCTACCGGATGGGGCCTACCTCTTCTGATTATGTCCTCTCCTCTGATCTCGATCACTCTACGAGCCAGCCCACTCAGTCTCATAAATCTGAGCCCTCCTCACTACTGCTTGGAAAGTCGGGAGCTCGTGCCCAATCATACGGCCTCGAAGACCATAACGTAAGCCGTTCTCAAAACGGCGAGCCTTCCCCCCCTCATCATCAACCATATATGGTGCGAACCTCGATAGCCAGACAAAATGGGCCGCATAATGCATCACAGTCATGTCCTCTTGCACCAGAGTCTCAAACTCCAGTGCTCTCTGACATCGAATGTGGTCAGGGAAGTACTACTCCTCGAATCGGTCGATAAAGTCCTCCCATGTCCAGACATAATCAGGTCCTGCAACACGGGTAACAGAGGTTCACCAGTGCTCGACCTCTCCCTGGAGAAGAAATACAGCCAACTAGACTCGCTGCTCGGTTGTACATGATATGGTATCAAAGATCTTCTTCACATCGGAGCACTATCTCTCGGCTATAGTCGGATCTGGCTCGCCCTGGAAACACGGAGGATCAAGCTGTCTGAACTCTCGAAGAAGGGCACTCGTGCGGTCCTGCTCGGCCTAGGCTGGAGAAACAACTAGGCGCCTACCCTGCCCCTAAAGGGCAACATTCACAGCCTACAACATCTGCTGTAACTGCGAGGCACTCACAGGCACGGTCGGATCTACACCGGCATCAGGCGGAGGAACGTCATCCTCAGGCAGGGGAGAAGGGATCTCTGGCAGTGAAACGTGAGGCACATGTGGTAAAGCTTGAGCCTCAGGTGGTGGAGCGGGGTGCACTCAGGTCGCTCTCCTAGGCGGTATGTCCTATAGGAAAGAACAATGATGCCAATCAACCTTGAGAATCGCACGTTAGGGAACTCAAATGGAAGGTTACGCACCCGAAACCTAATCATCTTAAACTCATTGCAAACATGTGATGTTATCCTCGGTTATTCCTAAGTTATGCTCTGATACCAACTTCTGTCATGTCCCGAACTCGAAAATCGGGCTCACAAAATTCCCGATCACCAGATCCGGCATCGACAACCTCTGTAGAACCCCATTCTCGGCTCCCGGCACCCATTTACCAAGTTCCGATGCTGGGATCCTACAAGGAGGATTTCTAATATCAATTTAATTCATAATGAGCATAACCATAAGCATAACCCACAAACAATAACCACAAGAACGCCATCACAAAATCCACTATGATAAAAAACTTTTAAGTACAATGCGTCTGAAAGGAAATACAAAATGATAATGATAACAGAAACTCAAAAGCTCGACTGCACGCTCCAACTCTGACGAGGCTACGGCTACGTCTTAGCATCACTTGCACGCATCGATCGTGTATAAGCTTATATAAAGCTTAGAGGGTGGTGTAAGTGTGTGCGCAATATAAGCGTGTTCAGAATGCAAGGTCAAAGTAATGTGGAATCATGGTGATGAGTACATGAATGCAAATAGTCGTACCAAGGCTATGTGGTGCAAGATATGAATGTTATCGACCATAACACGGCCATGCGATAGAGATGCAACTCAAGCATGCCAATCCTCATCATATATCAGTACAGTTCTCATTCTGGATAATCACTGGGGTTTAGTACACTCCAAGTGGAACTACCGCTCTCCTAGCAGCACGGTCCAACTGAGCATAAGAAACCTCACTATCTGCCTGGCCAATAGTCTGTAAATACCTATCCGGCATGTCGATAGCTGACCCGTTCACGAGTTGGTCAAACTCAGCCTAGTATTGCCCCCTACCCTCAGGCGAGTAAGGCCACACCCCTTTCCAACCGACCACGACACAATGGGAGACGCGGCCTCCTGGTATTCAGTCCATGTGCATTCATATATCCACTCGGTCTCGACGTTAGAGTCATCCTCTGGTACCATCGGGTTTAGAGATTTTCACCCAGGGACATCTATGGCGCCCCGATGCTTAGTAACAATATTTTCGGTATCCAATCCAGCCACCCACGATGTGTCTGTGGAGGTTATGGCCCCGATGTCGCTAGGGCATAAAATAATCACAATCACATAAATGCAAGTGCATGAATCATACTATCATACATGCAACAATTCTGCATGTACCACGCGCTCATGTAGGGCAACTCTGTCTATCAGGGAGTCCATAAACAATCTACCCGAAGGCATGTGCAATGATCAGTCAATCCTCACATCAGGCATACATATGATGCGTATGATCATGAATCATGGATCTATACTAAGCATGTTATGTGGTGATGGGCTCTGATCAAAACGAAGATGGGCCTAGACGGCCTGCACATTACAGGTATGGGCTTATAAAGGGCCCTAGGGAGAGTGATAATGTGGACATTTAACCAATATCATATTTGCAATGTGGACATCAAGTCATCATTGCTCCCAAAGCATAGCCCGCTATAAGGGTCGACACATATACCATGGTGGAATCACACTACAATGGGCCTTATGTATGTCCTATTGGGCCTCGACCCATGGGCCTTATATATATATATATATATATATATATATATATATATATATATATATATATATATATATATATATATATAAGTGGATGGGCCATAACTACATTAAGATGGGCTTAATCATATGGGCCTCATATACGAGCCATATGTACATTGCAATGGGCCATAACCCATGGGCCTTGCACACATCACAATGGGCCTTATACAATTTAAGGTGGGCCTCAACAATGGGCCTTATACAAATCAAAGTGGACCTCAATGAACGGCCCACAAATACGCCAAGATGGGCCTCATCGCATGGCCGTAAAATAATTTCCAAAATGATTGGATGGTTTGGATGAAACACTTGCATCATGGTGGGGCCCACACTAATGGAGGGTGTGGATTACAATACATACATAAGTGGGTCCCATGTGGGGTTTACCATATTGTTTACTTTCCATCCAGCCCATTGGTAAGGTCACTCAGACCTCAGGCCCACAGTAATGTTTATTTTCCACCCAACCTGGGCCCACTGTAATGTTTATTTGTATCCAATCTGTTCATAAGGTCACGTGGATTAGGGTCCACCATAATGTTTATTTGCATCCAACCTGTGCATAAGGTCACGTGGACCAGGGCCCACGGTGATGTTTGTTGCCATCCAAACTGTTGATAATGCCACTCATACATGGGGCCCACCGTGATATTTATCTGCCATCTAAACTGTTCATAAGGTCACGTGGACCAGGGCAAATAGGAAGAACAAATTTTATATTTGATCTGAAACTTCTGCAAACCTAAAAAGGGTTTTAAGGGCAGACGTTCACTCTAATGTTTCCAGTGGTATGGGCCACTTGAGCTTCTGATGAGGCTGATTTTTGGGGTGGCCTCCTAGTCCGAGGGGACCCATCAAATGCATGGTGTTGATGGTCGACACACATCGTGGTGGGGCCCACGGATGGGACCATGGTCCCTGCTAGGCTGTCCGCCCATCAGGTGCAAGCGTTGCCTGTGTGCGTTCTGCAGCAACAGCGGTTGCTGCTTCCTCCTTTTTTTATTTTTATTTTTCTGTAGTTTTTGGTAGGTGGGGCCCGCCTTGGACAAATCCGACGCAGCCATTGGATTCCATTGCTTGGGACAGACCCATCGAGCCAGATATGCAGCGTGTTTTGGCGGATAAAAGCATCAAGGCAGGTTTTAACGGTTAACCCCACTATTTCCTATGGTATGGCCCGCTTGATTATTAGATTGACTCCATTTTCTAGCTCAACGCCTAAAATAGGTTGAGTAATGAAATGGACGGCGTGGATTAGATACTTAGATCAAGGTGGGGCCTGCATGAGCAGCCCACCCCAAACAAACTTTTTTTGTTAGCGGTTAGTGCACGCCCATGTCAGTACACACACTCCATGTCAGCCACACTCGTCCAGCATCCAGGGACGCTGGATGACATGGATAAATATTGCATCATGGTGGGTCCCACATGCATGAGGCCCACCTATTCAAATCAACATGATATTTGTGCTTTCCCATCATCTAGGTCCACTAGATGGCCTGGATAAAACAGGTGGATGGCATCACTAAAATACATCCATCATGGTGGGTCCACGATCGGTGTGGATCTAATGGGCCACACCCATCATGAAAGAGAGAGAAAGAGAAAGAGAAGGAGAGAGAAATAAGCGGAGTAGATGGAGGGACCTCGCCATTATGGGTCCCTCATATGATTGCAACACATACATCAAGTTGGGTCCCTCATACAAGTGGATCCCCTAATTATGAAATCAATGGTAGAAATTCAAAGATCACCCACCTCTAGGCCTCCTTCTTGCTCCCCTAGCTTCCTTAGCTCCTTGCCTTCAAGTTTGATGGTGGTAGATGATGAATGAATGGTTGAGATGTGAGATGAGAGGGTAGGGAAAGTGGGCCACACTTGTTGTTTGGGAGAGAGAGAGCTTGGACGTGGGATGGTGTGTTGATTGGGAAGTGAAGAGATGGAATGAGAGAGAGAGAGAGGAGTAGTGGCTTAAGGGATGGGGTGATGTGGTGGTTGTAAGGAAAAGGTGATGGGAGGCATGGTTGTGGTTGAAAATGGGGTAAAAGAGGGATGGTGAGGGGAGAGAGAGTTGACTTAAGGGAAAAGGAGGGATGGGTTGGTTGTACTTGGGGTAAGGTGTGACTTGACTTGAGTGATTGATTGACTAATGGGACATATCATAGAGATTCCCTTGAAATTTATAACGCACGATGTTTCTTCAGAACGAACACAGGCCCACATCTTCTAACCTAGGTATCGGTTCGGTGCGCGAGTCACGGCATTGGAACCGCGGCGACGGCGTGGCCGCTATGATACAAGTTTCAGATCGAGTCGACGTCGGTGTGCGGTACCTGGCTTAGGTTCACACGCAAACATCCGATACAGGTCGAGGATTGCCGGAATTCGACTGAAAGGACCGCGGAAGCCAACGGAACGATACAGACTAGGACACGGGCCTTACACGTGCCCTCTAGTCCATAGGCTGTCACCACTCTAGTATCGTAGTCAATCTCTGCCTTCACCTCCGTGAGCCAATCCATACCAAGAATGACTTCATAATGGTGTAACGGAGTGGCAATCAGGTCTATGCGCACTGTTCTGCTCCCTAAGTCTATTGAATAACCCTTACACGTCCTGGTAGCCTCTGAGAAAGTCCTATGGCGGTAAGGATTCTCACCCCAACCATAGTACTAGTTTCCAACCCCAGTCGCTTGACTACTGCGCATGATATTATAGAGATAGTGGACTTGGTGTCCACTAATAAGAAGACTGGTGTACCTTGAATATGCGCAGTGACTTCAAAAGCCAGTGGTACTGCGGTTGTTGTGTCGGATGCCTCAGCTGCAAGTGAGTGCACACGAGCCTGCTGCGAACGGTTCGGCTGTGTACCATGGGCCATTGAGGTAGCCTAAATAGAGGTGCAGGCAGCCGAAAAGATGGATGTGGTGGTGTTGACCATAGGGGTGGAGTCGAGAGAGGTGGTGGCATCAGACGGTTGATCCTCTGAGGGGGCGTAAAGCCCTTGTCCGTCATCCTGGTGAAACAGTATGTGTTTGCATGGCCTGACCTCTGGTAGTTGGTGCACCATATATCAGGTCGCCTACGCTGTGTCGGTGGAGCCGTAAGCCTGGGAGGCCAGTCAGTATGGGGCCTCTTGACAAGGAACGGCCTACTCGGCAACTCGGGTCGCGGCCTATGAAGCATAGGAATGCGATTACAGGATAATCTGTCCCCATCATGCTCCACTCGCAAAGACATGCCCACTATCTCATCATAGGTGGATATGCTAGCACAACACATCTTTGAGCGTATCTCGGGTCGTAGGCCCTCAGAAAATTACCGCATCTGCATCGGCTGATCAGCCAATATCAGGGGAGTATATCTGGCTAGCTTCATGAATCTGTTCTCATACTCTGCCACTGACATCCCTCCCTGATGGAGGTGAAGAAACTCACTCTCATTCTCATTACGGTAAGTGAAAAGGAAATACTTCTCGTGTAAGTGCATCTCGAAGGCCTCCCACGTCCGCACAACCCCATGGGAACCATCCGCAGGATGTTGTCCCACCATAAGCTGGCCTCCTTCTTAAACATGTAGGTGACCAACTCCACCTGCTTTGCCTAAGTACGGTTCAGTGGCCTCAGCATCTTAGAGATGTGGTCTAGCCAATACTCGGCCTCCTCGGTTCTGTGAGTACCCGCAAAGGTAGGAGGTCGGAAGCGCTAGAATCACTTAAACAGACCACTAGCGCTCATATGGCCAGGCTGCACAAGAGGTACAGGTGGAACCACACCCATACTTTGGGCAAAGACCCCTGCAATGGTGGCCAAAAACTGCTGCTGTTGTTGTTGTTGCTGCTGCATCAAGAGCATCATCTGCTCCAACCTATCAGTAGGGGGAGCCAACTGAAGCACATGCAGCGTCAAAGTAGACACACGGTTCTGCTTAAGAACTGATGGTGTAACAGGTGTTGGCCCATTAATGGGGCTAGAGGCCGGCCGAGAATCAGGCATAGTGTCGTGAGTCAGACCCAAACTGGGGTCTGTCTGGCTATCGCTTAGGGGAGGTGCCCCGTCAATCGAATCGCTAAGTGTGAGATGTGCCGTGCTCCTTGTGGCCTTAGGTGACATTCCCTAATTACAACATAGGGTGCGACCCAAGTCAGATTCAGCATACTCACAAACTCAATAACACAGCATTTACATTATAGCTCAAAGAAACTTCATGCATTTCATTTAACAAAATTGTCACAATACATTACATGAATCATGACAGAAGATGCATGTGAGCTAACCTAAGCAAGGTTTCAGACATTGAAACATACTAACCAGTCTACCACACCATTAAGCCTATCAAGGCTACACATAAAAACAAGCAAACTAAAGGGCGACTATATGCACGACTAGTTGTCCGAGTCTGGTGATGGAGGGGGGCATCCTTGTCCTACACACAGCACAGGATAGCCCTCAAGGCACGAGATACTTTCTTGAAATTTCGTTTCACTAAGGCTTGGGTCTCACCAACCTCTTATCACAGGGCAGCTTGGCCCTCCTCAAGTCGAGCCAAGCAGGCTTCCATAGCAGCTCGATCATTGTCATGCCCCTGCATAGCAGGAGGAGAGCCCTCATCAGTTTCTTGGGCCTCCTCTTCCTCTCCTTCTTGCCATTCTTCTATCTCATCGCCACCTTCTTCATCACTCTCTTCCTCATCACTCTCCATCTCATCCTCACTCTCCTTGAGTTGGGCTTGACGCTGTCGTGGCCCAATCTCTATGTTGTTGAGAGTAGTGTCGTTGATGAAATGGATTGGCACAGGAAGTTTTGTGCCAAGTCTGTAGGCGAATTCACATGCAAGCTTACATATAAGTCAGCCGAAGGGGAGAGAAACAGATGTCCTAGAAGAGTGCGCCATCTGCACTATCTGTAGCAGTACATACGTAGGCACGCACAACTTCTTTCCCTGCCCAGCTCGGTACAGAAAGTCTATCATCAGGCACGTGCACTCGCTGCGATTGCTCCACCTGGGGTACACGTTGTATGTGAAGATGTGGTGGAGCAGGCGAAAGTAGTCGGTCATATTGGATGCTAGGAGGCTATTGATTGGATTCCAGTGGCCCAGTTGGCCATAAAGGAATTGTGTGAGGTGATCCCTTTCACGTGCCCTCCTAAGACTCTTCTCACTAGCATGGACTTCACCAAGTGACATCCTCATGAGTCGGGATATTAAGCCAACATCAACCGTGGCCTCCCGCCTTCCCACAAGAATTTTGAATTGCAAAGGCTCTAACGTTGGCTCCCGTATATGAGCGTAGAAGGCTTGGATAGTGCTCACATTCACGTGGAACTTGCCCTCGAATATGGGACCCCACTTGGCATCCACCAGGCGGTCCATCACTATATATTTCTAAAAGAACTTCTCATCCGTGTGTGCTTCAAAAAGGACCCTATGGCCCATGAAATCTTCCATGGGACAGATCCACCAGTAGAGCTCTCTCGAGGGGAGCCTGGGGATTGAGGTCCCGCTTTGTCCTTATCTCTCAATCGGTACTTGTACCTGCCGTGGCGCTTCTCGACCCCCTTGAACGAGTAGGGCAGCTAGGCCTGGCCTCGTCCGTGAAAGCCCTCTTCTTCCCCATGATAGAAAGAAGCATCGAAATGGAGAACATAGCCGCTACAAGCTCAAAAAAAGCCATTTGAGTAAAATAACAATGGGGGATTAGGATGGATTGTTGGTTTTGGAGAAGTATGAGACACAACCATGATCTCGTGTGCTCAAAAAGGGAAAATTGAAGGAGATGGAAGATGGGTTTTAATGAAGATGGTGGAGGTGTGTATGGAATGAAGGAAATGGAGGAGGTTTATGAGAATGGAGGGGAGATTTGAGAGGGGTAAAAGAACTTTTAAAGAAAAAGGAAAGCTTGGAGGGGTGTATTAGGGGAGAGGGGAGCAATTGGGGAGGTTATAGGGGTTGCCACATGTCTTGGTGGGCCTCACAGCCTTGGATATGAGCCGGCCCGACCGGCTCACTGTGGCCCAACAGGCCCAGACCTAGCGAGCGGCAAGGCCTCGCCGACCTGGCGATGGCATCGCCGGTTGATGGACATTTGGGCGAGGCCTCGCCCCATAGGTGATGACATCCCTCACCACCCCCCTGGGTGCCGTATGTGTGTGGGGTCCACTTTGGATCCCCCCAAATTGTACCAATTTGGCCCCCGACTCTGATCGAGTCATTTCAGGTTCCATCTCACGTATATTCACGCTCTTTGGTTTGTTTAAATGTGGAACTGCTTAAATTTCCATCTAAGCCCATCGATTGATGGTTTGAAAAGGTGTTAGGATCATTTCACATGATCACAAAGGCCTATAGATCCAATTTATACGGTTGATTTCGATCAATCTCACCGTTTAGCGAAGTTGGGAATCCTACGTCCGTTTTTATGTTTTCTCGCACCCTCCTACGTCGAAATATGTCAACGTACGTTGTGTGACCATAACCCAGGTCCAGTTTAATCTAAATCATTCTCTGATACCAACTTATAATGCCCTGAAAATTGAGGGTCGAGCAGGAGCCCAACTCCCAAGTTCCAACACATCACTTATGCAACGTAGATAATGATGATTAAATGTTGTCCATATTAGTGCATTATACATGAGTGGGATTATGCCAAATCAGCATATCATACTCCAGAGACAGTTAAATTTCGCAAGCGGAAGACAGTGATAAGTACATATAAGCATATAAGTGACTGTAAGTCTCCGAGTATGAACATGTCACCAGGTTAGATAGTTACATGTAAAATTTCCAAAATATACAAAATGTGTAATTTTCAACTAATCATATAACCCTGTAGTCCCATCAATCAGAATGGTCTACATAAACCCACTTGATAACTGCATGTATGAGAACTCTTCCTCATCATCGAAAAATTCCAGCTCTACTTTGCAAGCATCGCCATCATCTGCAACTACAACAGGGTCTGGTTGGTGTTTAAAACATCATACCAGAACCTGGGAGTGAGTGATCAACTAAGTGGAACTATAAGGCAAAGGTTAACATGTTACCAATTCAGTCAAGCAGTAATGATAAAAGCAATACAACAAGCATTCCTAAGTATTCTGGTTAATATAAGGATGATATGTATTAATGATGTATGCCCTTGCCTGCACTCCCTCTGCGACAACATCTCACGATCGCGACATGCAACACTCCCGCCATGCTCAACTCCAATGCCAAAGGTACATGCAATGAGGTGCATATGTGTGATTAGCCAAGTTCTTAATTAAACATATTCATACAGCAGGATTGGGAAGCTAAGGTACCTCCCTTTATATCATTGACCCAAACATTGATCCATCTAGGGTTGTCAATCCTAGTTAATCAGTAACGTCTCAAAAAATCTGTACAAAGACCCGAGTACCACCTCAGGCAGAAATCACTAAGGACCAAATCCTTTAGAAATTAGACGAGAAATAGCTAAGTGCTAAACCAGATTTCTTGTGAAATTAGCACAAATCATGTTAAATACGATCGGTAAGACCCAAAACTTGTAGAATCATGAACGCTACTTTACCCTGAAATCTAAAATCAATCTCTAAACTCGTTTGTTCTCGGGAGCACCTTGAAACTTCGTATAGGACCTGGACCGTGCGTCGACAGTCCGATTACTGTGAAACTATACGGTTATGACCATATTCCTAGACTTGACAACCACCTCGGAAGTCAAGTCCTAATGGTATCTAGAAACGCACAACTTAAGCCCGGAGTGAAGTGTGTGAGAAACGTGAATATCTTTAGAAAATGAACTAGGACTTAAGTGAATTGAGTCATTTCGCTTGCAGGCCAAATCTAAGGATTCAAACCGTCAGAATCTGACCCAATTACACCCTCAGATCAGGGAAAATTTTCAACACATGTCAGTGTACTTGTGGCCCTGATCGAGTATCGGTGACCATTAAACTGAAATTGGTCCGCCAAGGTCGATCTGTAAATTCGATTGGACTGAAAACTCAACTTGACCTAGATCCAAAGCTAAGGAGCTTAAGTCCGACCGCACGAAGAAAAGGGGCCTCCATAGCAACTCCGTTGGACTGAAACAGACGCCCTTTGGATATAACCTAGGTATACCTTGGCCCTGGGGCCATTTCCATCAGTCTTGGGCCTAAATAAGGGTCTTAAACCCTCTCTCTCTCATTCCATACGAATTTGGTAAACCCTAAGAGAGAGAAGAGAGAAAAGAGAAGGAAAGAGAGAGGAAGTGAGAGTGAGAGTCGGCGTTTCTTCCTGGGATTCAATCTCATTACTCCACGTGCTTATCCACCACTTCTTGTATTGCTGTTCGGGAGATTCTGATTCCGTTCTTAGGTAAGAAAACCTAACCCTATTATGTTTTAGGGTTTTTAATAGTGTAAATGGTGGAATAGCTAACCTATTCCCTGTTATAGGTTGTTGTGGTGCCTTAGACAAAGACTTAGCTTTTAAACTGAGTGCGTTACGAGTCTACCGACGAAAGGTGTGGACTATAAGTGTTTAGGTTATGGTTTTCAAGGCTTTCAATGTCAGTTAATGATTTATGCCTGACTTGATTGCTATCACATGCTTAGAAATGATGTTTCCCGCACTTTACACATATGTATGAACTATGTTGGTTTTAAATGCATTCCATGTGTTTGTTAAAATGTCTGAATGAATATGAAATTATGATTGGTGCTCGTCATGATTGATAGTTGGGAATACATGATTGTTGTATGTATGCCAACTCCTACGTGGAAGGATTTGCTATAATATGTGTTTTAATTAAGTTATTACAAGTTTGTCATATGTGTAGTCTAAGTGTTTGATGAAATGCCTGAATGTAAAAATGCTTGTTTAAATGCATGTAATGAGGGTGTTGGAATAGGATTCTCAACCTCTTTAACTATGGTTATAGTATCCTTTATATAAACCTATCTTACCACTATATACGGTATGGATGAAGTGTCTATGTATGATACTATGTGTAGTATGCGGTTGTTAAATTGCTCAAGTATGGCTTATACCTGATTTCTATTGTCACATGCTATTTTGGATTACCATACGTGAATGCTATCTTTGGAATGTGATTGGGGCTACGACATAGTCCAGGCAATTGGTACCAGTTTACGATAGGTGGCCGTACTACTTAGCCACGACAGACATGCCCGATGAATTCGAGTCGTACGCTGCTAGTTAATAGTTGTTAGGCCACACAGAGTGCTTACACGCTCCATGTTGATCGGCTTGACGTACACTCGTACTAGTCAAGCTCATCAAGTAACCCGATTGACCCGATGTATGTTCACCATGTATGAACGCTACTGCTTGAACCTATGGTACCAAATTCACCAGTGGAAACCTCATTCAACCTTGGTCCCTCAATCCGCTAAGACTCATGAGCTGGGCATGGTGGTATGGGACACTGTGGTTGAGCTTTCGGCCTACGCTAGGGTGACGAGCCTCCTCGTAATGACCAGTGAGCAACCCAAACTTGTGAGCCGAATACGGTGCTATGGGACAATGTATTTGAGCTGTCGGCCTACGACTAGGTGACAAGCCATTCGTAGTGACCTCAAGCATACTCTGAGACTGCGTTGAGGTGATGAGCCTCTCCGTAGCGACCTAAAAAACCATCTATCGTATGTGGCTACTAGGATTGACAACCCTAGATGGATCAATGTTTGGGTTATGATACAAAGGGAGGTGCCTTAGCTTCCCAATCGTGCAGTATGAAAAGGACTAATAAGAACTCGGTAATCACGCTCATAACATCGCACTGCATGTGCCTTTGGCATTGGTGTAGAGCATAGAGGAAGGGGTGCATGTTGCGACCGTAAGAGGAAGATCGCAGAGGGAGTGCAGGCGAAGGCAGGCATCATTAATATATATCATATTTACATTAACCAGAGTACTTAGGGATGTTTGGTTGTATTGCTTTATCATTACTGTTTGATTGAATTGATAACATTTAACCTTTGCTCTATATCTCCACTGAGTTGATCACTCACTCCCACGTTCTGGGATGGTGTTGTACACACTAACCAGACTCTGTCTTATTTGCAGGTGATGGCGATGCTTATGAAGCAGAGCCGGACTATTTCGATGACGAGGAGTTCTCCTATATACAACTCTCTGGCGGGTCTATGTAGACCTGGAGTTGCACTGTCGGGGCTACAGGATTTTGGACTAGATGACATTACACATTACCATCTTGTATATTTTGAGAATTTACATGTAATTACTAACCTGGTAAAATGATCATACTCTAAAGACCTACAATTACTTATACATTTTATATATCTATTACAGTCTTTCGCTTGCCTAAATTAATCGTCTCTAGAGTATGATATGTTGTTTTGGCTTAATCTCATCCATGTTTAATGTGCTAATACAGACAACATTTAACTATCATTATCTATGTTGCATAAGTGATGTATTGGAACTTGGGAGTTGAGCTCCTGCTCGACCCCCGATTTTGGGGGCATTATAAGTTGGTATCAAAGCATGGTTTGGATTAAATTGGACCTAGGTTATGGTCACACAATGCACCCTGACACATTTCACCATATGAGGGTGTGAGAAAACGCAGAAACAGACTTAGGATCCCCGATTTCGCCGAACGACAAAATTGACTGAAATCGACTGTAGAAATTGGACCCTTAGGTTTTCCCGATTATGTGAAATGATCCCAACACCCTTCTAGACCATCAATCAATGGGTTTAGATGAATATTTAACCCATTCCAACCTCTAACAGCCTGAAAAACGAGAATATACATGAAATAGGCCCTGAAACGACTCAAAACTGAGTCGAGGCCAAATCGGTACTATTTGGGGGGACCCATAGTGGACCCCACATATTTTCAGCACCCCGAGGGGGATGCCATAGCCCAGGAGGTGAGCCCTCATCTGGAGGTCTAAGGACTGGCGATGGCATCGCCGGTTCGGCGAGGCCTCACCGCCCGGACGGTTCGGGCCAGTCGGGCCGCACCGGGCCAGTCGGGCCGATGCCCATAAAAGGCTGTGGGGCCCACCAAAACATGTGGGGACCCTCTTTCCCATCCCATTTGCTCCCCTCTCCCCTCTTACACACCTCCAAGCTTTCCCTTTTCTCTAAAAACCCTTTTTCCCTTCTCAAATCTTCCCCCATCCTCATTTTTCCTCTTTTTTCCTTTAGTTGATTCACCCCTCCACCATTTTCATCAACACCCACCTCCTATCCCTCTCATTCCTTCGATTTAAGTGCATAAATCTCCCTTTTGTGTCTCATATATCTCCAAGTCCAACAACCCATTTTATTTCTCCATATTATTTCACTCCCATGGCTATTTTTCAGCTTGTAACGGTTGTTTTCTCCATCTCCACGCTTCTTTCTCTCATGGGGAAGAAGAGGGCTCCTTTGGATGAAGCCGGGCCTAGTTGCCCTACTCGTTCGAGGAAGCAAAGGGGTGCCACCAAAAGCACGAGCGTTGATCGAGAGATACGGACGAAGCAGGATCTCGATCCCCAGGCTCCCCTCGAGAGGGCCCTACTAGCGGATATGTCCCATGGACGATTCCAGGGCCGTAGGGTTCTTTTTGAAGCGCACATGGATGAGAAGCTCTTTGGAGAATATCTGTTGATGGACCGCCTGGTCGAGGCCGGGTGGGGTCCTGTGTTTTAGGGTAAGACAAGGGCCAATGTAAACACTGTCCGAGCCTTCTACAGGCACATTCAGGAGCCAATGTTGGAGCCTTTGCAGTTCAAATTTCCCATGGGAAGGTAAGATCTCACAGTCAATGCTAGCTTGATAGCCCGACTTATGGGAGTGCCGCTTGGCGAGGTCCATGCTAGCGAGAAGAATCTTCGGAGTGCACTTGAAAGAGATCACTGCACGTGATTCCTTTGTGGCCAACTGGCCCATTGGAATTCAAACAATAGTCTCCTAGCATCCAATATAACCAATGACTTCCGCTTACTTCACCACATTTTCACATACAACGTGTAGCCCAGGTAGAGCAATCGCAACGAGTGCACACGATTAATGGTAGACTTTCTGTACCAAGCTGGACAGGGAGAGAAGTTATGCGTTCCTACGTATGTGATGCTATAATAGTGCAAACTGTGTGCTCTTCCAGGACGTCCATTTCGCTCCCCTTCGGCCGACTTATATGTAAGCTTGCTCGTGAATTCGCCTACAGACTTGGCACAGAACTTCCTGTGCCGATCCATTTCATCAATGACACCACTCTCAACAATATGGAGATTGGGCCATGGTAGCGTCAAGCCTGACTCGACGAGAGTGAGGATGAGAAGGAGAGTGAAGAGGAATAGAGCGATGAGGAAGGCAGAGATGAGATAGAAGATGAACAGGCTGAGGAAGAAGAGGAGGCCCAGGACACTGACGACGGCTCTCCTCCTGTTACACAGGAGCGCTCTAGTCATCAGGCCGCTATAGAAGACCGCTTGGCTCAACTTGAGGAGGGTCAGGTTGCCCTGCGACAAGAGGTTGGTGAGACCCAGGCCTTCCTGAAACGTAAGTTTAGCAAGGTGTCTCGCACCTTGAGGGCTATCCTGTGTTGTCTACAGGACAAGGGTGCACCTCCACCATCTCCAGATTCTGACGACTAGTCATGTATGTAGTCGTCTTTTATTTTTCTTTGTTTGCTTCTTTCTATGTGTAGCCTCGATAGGCTTAGTAGTTGGGTAGTATGTTGTAGTGTTTGAAGCCTTGATTGTACTAACTCACATGCATTTTATGTCATGATTCATGTAACACTGTATCTCATATATTGTGACAATTTTGGTAAATGAACTGCATTAAGTTTCTTAAGTTGAGTGTAAATGTTGTATAGTTGAGTTTGCAAGCATGCTAAATCTGACCTGGGTTACACCCTATGTTATATATAAGGAATGCCATCTAAGGTCACATGGAGTATGGCATGTTTCACCTTTGGTGACTCGATTGACGGGGTACCTCCCCTCAGCGGTAGCCATATGGACCCCAGCTTGGGTCCGAGTTACGAGACCATGCTGGATTCTCAGCCGGCCCCTGGTCCCACTGCTAGGCCGACACCTATGACACCACCTATTCCTGAGCAGAACCGTGCATCTACCTCGACGCCTTGCATACCACAGTCTGCTCCGCCTCCTGATAGGCTAGAGCAGATGATGTTGTTGATGCAACAGCACTAGGTGCAGTAATAGCAGTAGCAGCAGCAGTTTCTAGCTACTTAGGTAGGGGTTTTTGCCCAGAGTATGGGTGTGGCTCCACCTGCATCACCATGCACCCTGTAGGGAATGCGGGTGCTAGCGGCCTTTTTGAACGATTCCAGCGCTTGTGGCCTCCTACCTTCGTGGGTGCGCACCGACCCGAGGAGGTCGAGTATTGGCTTGACCGCATCTCTAAGATGCTAAGGCCGCTGCACTGCACTAAGGCAGAGCAGGTGGAGTTGGTCACCTTTATGTTCGAAAAGGAGGCCAGCTTATGGTGGAACAACGTCCTTAGGATCATTGTTGTCTGTTTTGTGTGGACATGGGAAGCCTTTGAGACGCACTTCCACGAGAAGTATTTCCCTCTCACGTATTGGCATGAGAAGGAGAGTGAGTTTTTTCACCTCCATCAAGGAGGGATGACAGTGGTGGAATATGAGAACAAGTTTACGGAGCTAGTCAGGTATGTTCCGTTAATTTTAGCTGATCAGTCGATGCGGATGCGGCGCTTTTCTGAGGGCATGCGACCCGAGATACGCTCGAAGATGTGTTGCGCTAGCATATCTACCTATGCTGAGGTAGTAAGCATGTCTTTGCGAGCGAAGAAGGATGGGGATTGTTCATCTCACACGCGTGCACCCATGGGTCAGAGGCCTCGACCAAATCTACCGAGTTGGCCATTCCTAGACAAGAGGCCCCACACAGACTCGCCTCCCAGGATCATGGCTCCACCAACCCTTATGAGGCAACCAGACTTGTGGTGCACGTACTGCAAACGTGCGGGCCACACAGATACTTATTGCTTTACCAAGATGAGGGACAATGACTTCTCGCTGCCTCAGAGGATCAATCGCTAGCCCCCACATGTTATCACAACTCCACCTCTACGGACGGTACCAGCTCATCCATCATTACGGCCGCCTCCACCTGGCTTCAGGCCGCCTCAGCGACCTATGGCATCGCAGCCAAACCGTTCACAGCAGGTTCGTGTGCACTCACTGTCAAATGAGGCATCCGAGACGGCAGTTACGACACCACCGGCTTTCGAGGTCATAGTGCATGTGCAAGGTATACCGGTTTTCTTATTAGTGGACACCGGGTCAACTACCTTTATAGTATCGTGTGCAGCAGTCAAGCGACTGGGGTTGAAAACTAGTCCCACAAAGGGAGTGAGACTTCTTGCCACCATAGAGACTTTTTTAGACATTACCAAGATGTGTAAGGATTGCTCTATAGACTTAGGGGGCATGACAGTTCTCGTCGACTTGATTGTTGCCCCACTATGGCATTACGATGTTATCCTCGGTATAGATTAGCTCACCGAGATGAAGGCTGAGATTGATTGCGATACCAGAGTGGTGACAGTTCATGCACCTAAGGGTACGGCCTTTACTTTTGTGATTCAGGTCAGTTTGCCCAGTCGCTTGCATTGTTACGCTTCCTTGTTTAAGAATGTAGATGGCCCAACACTTGAAACCATGCCCGTAGTCTGAGATTTTAAGGATGTGTTCAGGAAGATACCCGAGTTACTTACTCAACACGAGATTGATTTTACCATTGATCTAGCGCCTGGTGCGACACCCATTTCATTTCCAACATACCGTATACCTCCACGTGAGATGGAGGAACTGAGGAGACAGATCGATGGTCTGTTGGAGTCGGGCTTTATATGGCCTAGCGTGTCTCTGTGGGGAGCACCTGTGCTGTTTGTGAAGAAAAAGGATGGATCCCTACGATTGTGTATTGATTATCGCAGGTTGAACCAAGCGGCAGTGAAGAACAAGTATCCCTTGTCCAGGATAGATGATCTGTTCAATCAGTTGAAGGGGGCACAGTATTTCTCGAAGATTGACCTATAGTCAGGGTATCACCAGTTGCGCGTCAAGGATGAGGATGTGCAGAAGACAACTTTCAGGACCAGTTTTGGGCACTATGAGTTTCTTGTTATGTCGTTCGGCCTTACGAATGCACCGGCCGTGTTCATGGACCTGATGAATAGGGTGTTTTGGCCGTTTTTGTTCCGATTCGTCATTGTGTTTATAAATGACATTCTGATATACTCTATGAGTCGAGAAGAACATGAGGAACACCTGCGAGAAGTCTTGGATACTCTGAAGAAGAACTAGTTATTCGCGCAGTACAAGAAATGCGACTTCTGGAAAGAGGAAGTCAAGTTCCTGGGACATGTGGTGTCCAAGGAAGGGATAGCAGTTGACCTCGCTAAGGTAGCTGTGGTCCAGGACTGGGAGCAGCCCAGTTTGGTTACTAAGGTGAGAAGCTTTCTTGGTTTGGCAGGGTACTACCGTCGATTTATTTGGGACTTCTCCAAGATCGCCAGACCGTTATCCCAGTTGACACGGAAGGATCTGAAGTTCGCCTGGAATGAAAAGTCGGAAGCAGCTTTTCAGCTGCTGAAGGACAAGCTAACGTCCGCCCTTGTGCTAGTATTTCCAGAGCAAGGGGTTAGGTATACTATATATACTGACGTGTCTCGCGTTGGTCTGGGTTGTGTCCTTATGTAAAGGGATAGGGTGATTGCTTACGCCTCGGGGCAGTTGAGGAAACATGAGGAGAACTGCCCTACACACGACCTAGAGTTGGCAGCCGTCATCTTTGCACTGAAGCTCTGGAGACATTACCTCTACGGAGAGGAGTTCGAGCTCTTTTATGACCACAAGCGCCTCCGATACATATTCACTCAGCGGGACCTGAATATGAGACAGCGGCGATGGATGGAAACCTTGAAGGACTTCAAGTTCGAGGTTTCCTACCAACCAGGTAAGGCTAACCTTGTGGCTGACGCGTTGAGCCGCAAGAAGACCATAGAGTTTGCGCCTCCGCTGATGATGGTAGAATGCGGTATTGTAGAGTTTGTGTAAGACTTCGAACAGAAGCTCACCATGGAGAAGCCGTTCGAGAGTGTCGTGCACTTTCGTGTGCGGCCACTTATTGACGATAGGATCATTGAGGCCCAGAAAGATGATGGGTGATTGTCTGAGCTTCGAGAGCAGGCTAGCGACGATGAAGATGCTAAGTGGAGAGTTGGTATGGATGGGGGCTTACGTTACTGTGGCTGCCTATGCGTCCCAAATCTTCATGACTTGAGACAGGAGGTTCTCGAGGATGCACATAGTTTGAAATTGGCAATGCATCCTGGCAGTACAAAGATGTACCGCGACATGAAGAGGTCCTGCTAGTGGGACAACATGAAGGCCCACATAGAAAAGTATGTGTCCCGTTGTCTCACATGCCAGCAGATCAAGGCAGAGCATCGCCGACCCCCTGGATTACTTTAGCCCATGCCCATAGCAAAATGGAAATGGGACTTCATCTCTATGGATTTCATCTCTGGGCTACCGAAGACGAGGAAGGGTCATGACTCCATTTGGGTGATCGTAGACCGGTTGACGAAATCGGCTCATTTTCTCCTTATCAGAGTTTTAAACTCCGCAGATGAGTTGGCTAGGTTGTACATCAAGGAGATTGTGTGTCTACATGGGGTTCCTCTGGAGATCGTGTCAGACTGAGACACGCGATTCACATCTATCTTCTGGACTCATATCCAGGAAGCAATGGGTGTGGAATTGAATTTCAGTACCGCGTTCCACCCACAGACTAATGGGTAGACGGAACGGGTAAACCAGGTGTTGGAAGATATGCTACGAGCTTGTGTGCTAGATTTCAAGGACAGTTGGGATGATTGTCTTCCTTATGCAGAGTTTGCGCATAACAATAGTTTTTAGGCGAGTATTGGCATGGCTCCCTATGAGGCCTTGTATGGACGCCCCTGTCGAGCACCACATTGTGGGCAAAGGTTGGTGAGAAGAGTCTAATTGGCCCAAAGTTAGTACAGGCAACCTTCGAGAAGATCGACATTATCAAGCGTCGACTTCTAGCGGCATAGAGTAGGTAGAAGAGATACGCCGATACGAGGCGGCGATAGTTAGAGTTCGAGGTTGGAGACCATGTGTTTCTGAAAGTTTCCCCAATGAAGAGAGTCCTTCGGTTTGAGAAGAAGGGGAAGCTCACGTCGAGATTCATTGGCCCATTCCAGATACTAGATCAAGTGGGTGTGGTGGCGTACCGTCTTACTTTACCCACACCACTCGCAGGCGTGCACAACGTATTTCATGTATCTATGATGAAGAAATACGTTCTTGATCCTTCCCACATTATCAAGTGAGAGCAGGTGCAGTTGAGTGAGGATGCTACTTATGTACTATGACCATCGCATATTCTAGATAGGAAGGAGCACGTGTTGCGTAGTAAGGTGATTCCACTTGTGAAGGTTCTGTGGATACACCACACTAAAGAAGACACTACTTGGGAGACGAAAGCCGAGGTTTGAAAGAATTACCCTCAGATTCTCGAGGAGTACGAACAGGTACTAATTTCGAGGATGAAATTTTTCTTTAAGGGGGGTACATTGTAATGTCTCGAAATATCCATTCAAAGACTCGAGTACCACCTCAAGCAGAAATCACTAAGGACCAAATCCTTTAGAAATTAGACGAGAAATAGCTAAGTGTTAAACCAAATTTCTTGTGAAATTAGCACTAATCAGATTAAATACGATCGGTAAGACCCAAAACTTGTAGAATCATGAACGCTACTTTACCCTGAAATCTAGAATCAATCTCTAAACCCGTTTGCTCTCGGGAGCACCTTGAAACTCCGCATCGGACCTGGACTGCGCGTCGACAGTCCGATTGCTGCGAAACCATTTGGTTAGGACGCATTCCTGGACTTGACAACCACCTCAGAAGTCAAGTCCTAATAGTATCCAGAAACGCACAACTTGAGCCTGGAGCGAAGTGTGTAAGAAACGTGAATATCTTTAAAAAATGAACTAGGACTTAAGTGAATTGAGTCGTTTCGCTTGCAGGCCAAATTTAAGGATTCAGACTGTTAGAATCTGACCCAATTACACCCTCAGATCAAGGAAAATTTCCAACACATGTCAGTGTACTTGAGGCCCTGATCGAGTATCGATGACCGTTGAACTGAAACTGGTCCACCATGGTCGATCTGTAAATCCGATCGGACCGAAAACTCAGCTTGACCTAGATCCAATGTCAGGGAGCTTAAGTCTGACCGCAAGAAGAAAAGGGGGCCACCAGAGTAACTCCGTTGGACTGAAACAGACGCCCTTTAGATATAACCTAAATATACCTTGGCCTTGGGGCCATTTCCATCAGTCCTGGGCCTATATAAGGGTCTTAAACCCTCCCTCTCTCATTTCATACGAATTTGGTAAACCTTAAGAGAGAGAAAAAAGAAAAGAGAAGGAAAGAGAGAGGACGTGAGAGTGAGAGTCGGTGTTTCTTCCTCGGATTCAATCCCATTACTCCAAGTGCTTATCCACCATTTCCTGTATCGCTATTCGGGCGATTCTAATTCTGTTCTTAGGTAAGAAAACCTAACCCTAAACTTTTTTAGGGTTTCCAATAGTGTAAATGTTGAAATAGCTAACCTATTCCCTGTTATATGTTGTTGTGGTGCCGTAGACAAAGACTTAGCTTTTAAACTGAGTTTATTACGAGTCTACCAGCGAAAGGTGTGGACTATAAGTGTTTAGGTTATGGTTTTCAAGGCTTTTAATGTCAATTAATGATTTATGCCTGACTTGATTGCTATCACATGCTTAAAAATGATGTTTCCCGCACTTTACACATGTATGAACTATGTTGGTTTTAAATGCATTCCATGTGTTTGTTAAAAGTCTGAATGAATATGAAATTATGATTGGTGCTCGTCATGATTGATAGTTAAGAATACATGATTGTTGTACGTATGGAAACTCCTACGTGGAAGAATTTTCTATAATATGTGTTTTAATTAAGTTATTACATATATGTCAAATGTGTAGTCTAAGTGTTTGATGAAATGCCTGAATGTGAAAATGCTTGTTTAAATGCACGTAATGAGGGTGTTGGGATAGGATTCTCAACCCCTTTAACTATGGTTATAGTATCCTTTATATAAACCTATCTTACCACTATATGTGGTATGGATGAAGTGTCTATGTATAATACTATGTGTAGTATGTGGTTGTTAAATTGCTCAAGTATGGCTTATACCTGATTTCTATTGTCACTTGCTATTTTGGATTACCATGCGTGAATGCTATTTTTGGAATGTGATTGGGGCTACGATGTAGTCCAAGCAATCGATACTGGTTTATGATAGGTGGCTGTACTAATTAGCCATGACAGACACTCCCGATGAATCCGAGTCATACGCTGCTAGTCGACAGTGGTTAGGCCACGCGGAGTGCTTACGTGCTCTATGTTGATCGGCTCGACGTACGCTCATACTAGTCAAGCTCGTCAAGTAACCCGATTGACCCAATGTACGTTCACTATGTATGGACGCTACTGCTTGAACCTAAGGACCAAACTCACCAGTGAAAACCCCGTTTAACCTTGGTACCTTGATCCGCTAAGACTCATGAGCCGGGCATGGTGGTATGGGACACCATGGTCGAGCTGTCGACCTACGCTGGGGTGACGAGCCTCCCCATAGTGACCAGTGAGCAACCCAAACTCGTGAGTCAAATACGGTGGTATGGGACACTGTATTCGAGCTGTTAGCCTACGACTAGGTAACGAGCCATTCATAGTGACCTCGAGCATACTCTGAGACTACGCTGAGGTGACGAGCCTTTCTGTAGTAAACTAGAGTATAAACCAGGCCTACGTTGACGGTGACGAGCCTCTCTATAGCGACCTGGAAAACCATCTATCATATGTGGCTACTAGGATTGACGACCCTAGATGGATCAATGTTTGGGTTATGATATAATAGGAGGTGCCTTAGCTTCCTAATCCTACTGTATGAAAAGGACTAATAAAAACTCGGTAATCATGCTCATAACATCGCACTGCATGTGCCTTTGGCATTGGTGTTGAGCACAGAGGAAGGGGTGCATGCCGCGACCATAAGAGGAAGATCACAGAGGGAGTGTAGGCGAGTGCATGCATCATTAATACATATCATATTTGCATTAACTAGAGTACTTAGGGATGTTTGGTTGTAATGCTTTATCTTTACTATTTGATTGAATTGATAACATGTTAACCTTTGCTCTATAGCTCCACTGAGTTGATCACTCACTCCCACATTCTGGGATGGTGTTGTACACACCAACCAGACTCTGTCTTAGCTGCAGGTGATGTCGATGCTTATAAAGCAGAGCCAGACTATTTCAATGACGAGGAGGAGTTCTCCTATATGCAACTCTCTAGCAGTCTATGTAGACCTAGAGTTGCACTGTCGAGGCTACAGGATTTTGGACTAGATGACATTACACATTACCATATTGTATGTTTTGAGAATTTACATGTAATTACTGACCTGGTAAAATGATCATACTCTGGAGACCTACGATTACTTCTAAGTTTTATATATCTATTACAGTCTTCCGCTTGCCTAAATTAATCGTCTCTAGAGTATGATATGTTGTTTTATCTTAATCTCATCCATGTTTAACGTGCTAATACAAACAACATTTAACTATCATTATCTATGTTGCATAAGTGATGCATTGGAACTCGGGAGTTGAGCTCCTGCTCGGCCCCTGATTTTCAAGGCGTTATATAATCACATACGAAGAACAGTTCCAGGTCGCTACGGAACGGCTCCTCACCTCAGCGCAGGCTTGGTTTATACTCAAGGTAACTACAAAAAGGCTCGTCACCTTAGCGTAGTCCTAGTGTATACTCGAGGTTACTATGGGCTCGTCACATGATCGTAGGCCGACAGCTCGAATACAGTATCCCATAAACCACCATATTCGGCTCATAAGTTTGGGTTGCTCATTGGTCACTATGGGGAGGCACGTCACCCCAGCATAGGCCGACAACTTGACCATGGTGTCCCATACACCACCATGTCCGGCTCATGAGTCTAATCGGATCGAGGTACCAAGGTTAAATGGGATCTTCACTAGTAAGTTGGTATCTTAGATTCAAGCAGTAGTGTCCATACATGGTGAACATATGATGGGTCAATCGGGTTACTTGACAAGCTCGGTTAGTTCGAGCGTACGTTGACTTGGTCGACATAGAGTGCGTAAGCACTCCGTGTGGCCTAACCACTATTGGCAAATCTACGTATGACTTGGATTCCCCAAACACATTTGATGTGGCGGAACAACCTCGGCCACTAACTTGGGAATCTTTACCAATCGCTTGGACTATGTAGGAGTCCCATACATACTTAAACATAATAGGAAAGCATATGTGATAGGCATATTAACAATAAACAATTAATTCAAACAAGGGAACCACTTGAGCATTTTTATGAAGTACAAATAAACATGCTTTCACACCTATACATTTCATACGTAAATCACATCAAATAATTTAAGTTACATGAATGAATTTATACACATAGCTATGGTAGTTGAGAATCTTATCTCAATACCCATATAAAATACAAATTACCAAATATTTACTCATTCAGACATTTTCACAAACACTTAGACTACACACTACAACATACATGACGTATGTTGGTCATAACATGTATTAGGGCAAATCCTTTTACCAAGGAGTTGTCACCTATACAACAATCATATATCCATGATGGATAATCATGGCAAGCATGAGTCCAAATTCCATACTCATTCAAACATTTCAACAAACACATGGAATGCATTATAAATTAACATAGTCTATATATAAGCATATGTACGGAAAACCTCGTATCTAAGCATATGTGATAGCAATCAAGCCAGTCATAAATCATTACTGACATTGAAAGCCTTGAAAACCATAACCTAAACGTTTATAGTCCGCACCTTTCACCGGTAGACTCCTAATGAATTCAATTTAAACACTAAGTCTCGCCTATGGCACAACGGCAATCTATAGCATAAAATAGGTTAGCTACTTCAACACTTACTCTATTTGAATCCCTAAAACAGATTAGGGTTAGGATTTCTTACCCAAGTATGGAGTCAGAATCGCCAAAATAGCGATATGGTAATGGTGGTTAAGCACGTGGAATGACAGGTAAGAATCCCAGGAATAATCCCCCACTCTCTCACTCACTTTCTCTCTCTTTCCTTTTCTTTCTTCTCTCTTCTGTCTCTAGGGTTTGAAAATTCGTATGTGAAGGGAGAGAGAGGGTTTAAAGCCCTTATATAGGCCTAAAACTGAACTCAATGGCCCCAGGGCCATGGTATACTTGGGTTATAACCAAATAGTGCCCGTTTCGGTCCAACGGAACTGTTCTGGAGGCCGCTTTTCTACATGCGGTCAGACTTAAGGTCCCTAATAATGGATCTAGGTCAGGTTAAGATCTCGGTCTGATCGGATCAGTGGATCGGCCGCGGGGGACCAGTTTTAGTTCAACGGTCACCGGTACTCGATCAGGGTCATAAGTGCACTGACATGTGTTGAAAATTTTTCCTGATCCGAGGGTATAATTGGGTTAGAATTTGACGGTCTGAATCCTTAGATTTGGCCTACAAGCGAACGACTCAATTTACTTAAGTTTCAGTTCGTTTTCTAAAGAAATTCGCGTTTCTCACACACTTCGCTCCGGGCTCAAGTTGCGCGCTTCGGAATACTATTAGGACTTGATTTTCAAGATGGTTGTCAAGCCCAATAAGGCGGTCATAACTGTATAGATTTGGGGAAATTGGACTTCCAACGCGCGGTCCAGGTCCGATTCAGAGTTTCAATGTGCTCCCAAGAGTAACTGGGTTTTGAGATAGATCCTAAGTTTTGAGGCAATGTAGCATTAGCGATCCTATAGATTTTGGGTCATATAGATCATATTTAAAGTGATTAGTGCTAATTTTACAGATAATCTAGTTTAGCACCTAATTAATCCACATCTAATTTCTAAAGGATTTGGTCCTTACTGATTTCTGCTTGAGGTGGTACTCGGGTCTTTATATGAATTTTTCTAAGACGTTACAATCTACCCCCTTAAAAAAATTCATCCTCAAAATTAGTACCTTTTCGTACTCCTCGAGAATCTGAGGGTAGTTCTTTCGGACCTCGGCTTCTGTTTCCCAAGTAGCCTCCTCCTCAGTATGATGTGTCCACAGTACCTTCACAAGTGGAATCACCTTACTGCCTAACACCTACTCCCTCCTATCCAGAATACACGTCGGTCACAGAACATAAGTAGCGTCTTCACTCAACTGCACCTGCTCCCATTTGATAATGTGGGAAGGGTCAGGAACGTATTTCTTTAACATTGACACATGAAATATGTTGTGCACGCTTACGAGTGGTGTGGGCAAAGCCAGGCGGTACGTTATCATCCCCACTCGTTCTAGTATCTGGAATGGGCCAATAAATCTCAACATAAGCTTCCCCTTCTTGCCAAACAGAAGAACTCCCTTCATTGGGGAAACTTTCAGTAATACATGGTCCTTGACCTCGAACTCTAGTGGTCGTTACCTCGTATTGGCGTAACTCTTCTGCCTACTCTGTGCTGCCAAGAGTCGACGCCTGATAATGTCGATCTTTTCTGAAGTCGCCTGAACTAACTCTGGGCCAATCAAGCTCTTCTCGCCAACCTCTGCCCAATAGTGCGGTGCTCGACAGGGATGCCTATATAAGGCCTTATAGGGAGCCAAACCGATACTCGCTTGAAAACTGTTGTTATATGCGAACTCTGCATAAGGAAGACAGTCATCCCAACTGTCCTTAAAATATAGCACACAAGTTCGTGGCATATCTTCTAACACCTGATTTACCAGTTTTGTCTACCCGTCAGTCTGTGGGTGGGACGCAGTACTGAACTTCAATTTCACACTCATTACTTCCTGGATACGAGTCCAGAAGATAGATTTGAATCAAGTGTCTCTATCCGACACGATCTTCATAGGAACTCCATGCAGACGCACAATCTCCTTGATGTACAACCTGGCCAAATCGTTTGCTGAATTTGAAACTTTGACAGGGAGAAAATGGGCCGATTTCGTCAATCGGTCCCCAATCACCCAGATGGATTCATGTCCCTTCCTCGTCTTTGGTAGCCCTGAAATAAAATCCATAGAGATGAAATTCCACTTCCATTCAGCTATAGGCATGGGCTGAAGCAGTCCAGGAGGTTGGTGATGCTCGGCCTTTACCTGCTGGCACGTGAGACAACGTGATATGTGCTCTGCTATGTGGGCCTTCATGTTGTCCCACCAGTACGAACGCTTCATGTCATGGTACATCTTCGTACTCCCAGGATGCCTCGCCATCCTCAAATTGTGAGCGGCTTCGAGAACTTCCCTCCTCAAGTCATGGAGATTTGGGATGCATAGGCGGCCTCGATAATGTAGACCCCCATCTAAACCAACTCTCCATTTGGAGTCTTCTTCGTCACTAGCTCGCTTCCTCATCTTCACTAACCATTTATGCTCCCCCTGAGCCACTATGATTCAGTCATTGATAAGTGGCTACACACGAACATGAGCGACGCTCTCGAATGGCTCATCTACATTAAGCTTCTGATCGAAGTCTCGCACAAATTCCACCATGTTCCACTCGCATATCATCAGCAGAGCCGCAAAGGCTATAGCCTTCTTGTGGCTCAACGCGTCTGCCATAAGGTTAGCCTTGCTAGGATGGTAGGAGACCTCGAACTTGAAGTCCTTCAAGGTTTCCATCCATCACCGCTCCCTCATATTCAGGTCCCTCTGTGTGGATATGTACTTAAGGCTCTTATGGTCGCAAAAGAGCTCGAACTCGCGATGTTACAAGGCATTTCTTTTCTTGCTCTCCATCAGATCCAGTTGGGAGCCGAGTAGGATGAAAGCTCTACGGTACTTCAACCACTCAAGAACTTAATATATTGGTGATCCCACCACGTTACGTGTAAGGCCCGTGACCTAGTCCATACCGTTCCTTAGGATCCCGCAATCCTCCTAGTTGAATTTCGATAACCCGCGACCGATAATCGACGTTTGCACGTGAACCTAAGTCACATCCTATATATCTATGTCGACTCGACCCGAGACTTATACCCTAGCGACCTCACCGTCGCCATGGTTCCAATACTGCATCTCGCGCACCGATGTGATACCCAGGCTAAGAGTAGTGGGCCTGCATTTATTCCAAGGAAAACGCCGTGCGTTGCGAATTCTGAGAGAATCTGCTGCATGTTGCGAATTCTGAGAGAATCTCTACCACCTTTCATATCAATCAATTAATCATTTGTCCTGTACACAACTCATCCCTCTCTTACACAAGCCTTACCCAAAGTCCTCTCTCTCTCTCTCTCCACCCATCCCTCTCTCATAAAAAATTCAACCAAGCCCATACCCTCCATGTCATCTCTCCTTACAACATCCATTCCTCTCTCTCATCTCTCACCCATTCCATCTTATCTCCCTCCATTTCCCAAGCAACCATGAGAGAAAAATCTTAAGGAGAGAAAAGAAGCCAAGAGTGGACCGATCTTCCTACCACCAAATCTTTCCATCCAACCATCAATACTTCATCATCCACCATTAAAGAAGAAGCTTAGGAGCTGAGGATTTCAAGGAGCTAAAGAAGAAGGCTATAGGTGGGTGTTTTGTAGGATTAGCTTATGATTTTTATGATGGATTAAGTGGGGCCTACCGATTGATGGTATGGATCCTATTTGGGACCCATCTTGATGTATGTATTGTAATCCTAGGAGGGCTCATAGTGGTGGATCCCTCCGTCACTCGATTCTCTCTCTCTCTCTCTTCTTCTTCTTCTTCTTCTTATGATTGATGATGATATGTGTGTGGCCCACCCTAATGCACCCCATCATGAAGTTTGTATACTATATCCAAATCGGTCACCCATGGGGCCCACCTTGCCGATGTCTAGCAGCCCTAGAAGAAAGGAAAATAGAAATATTAGCTTATTCTAAGCTAAGGTGGGCCACACGTGTGGACCCACCTTGATGATTAGCTAGGAAGCAGGTTGGATGGAGTACCTCTCAATAGCTATGAGGCTGTTGTTTAACGGCAGCAAGCCACGTGGGCCCGATCTTGAGGTATGCGTTATATCCCACTGTCCATTCATAAGGCCCGTGGGATGAGACCCCACCACATGATGTATGTGCTTAGATCCTGACCATCCGTCCAGGGCCTGGACGTGAGGTCTGCCATGATTTATATGATGCTTATCCACACCGTCCAGTGGTCTGGACGGTGGGGGATCGCTATGATATATGTGTTTTACATCCAAGCCGTCCATCCAGGGCTTAGATGCTAAAGTACAAAAAAATAAAATAAATGATAATAATAATAATAATAAAATAATAATAATACATATATATATATATATATATTAATATATATATGGTGGGCCCCACGTGGGACTGACCTTTATGGGTAACCGATTGGCTGGTGTACCTACAGCAGCTATATAACTGCTGTATTGACATCAGCAAGTCTTGTAGACCCCATCATGTGTACGAGTTATATCCCAACTGCCCGTCCATTTGGCAGTAGTGTGGGGCCCACCCCACACGTGCTGCACATGTGGGATGGGACCCACCTTGATGTGTGAATTCTATATCCACATCGACCATCACTGGACGGTGATGCATGGGGAGCACCTTGATGTATGTGTTACATCCAAATCGTCCATCCAAATAGTGAGCTCGTCTTAAGGCTTAAGACTAAAAATGAGGCAGATCCGTATATCAGGTGGACCACACTGCAAAAAACAGTGGAGGATTGAACGGCTATCATTAAAACCCTTTTGGTATCCCATAAGTTTTGGATCAATATGAAATTTGTTTTTTCACTTAATTCAGGTCCTTATGATTGTATGAACAAATTAGATGAAAATAAACGTGATGGTGGGCCCCGGCTCGGTGAATTGTTTAACGGCGGAAATCATTATCTCCACTACTATTTATGGTATGGTCCAGATGATCCTCCGATGTGATCCATTTTTTTGGGTAATTCTCTAAAATGATCTTTAAAATATATGTATGGTGTAGATGGTGTGGCCCATGTGATGCAGCCCACTTGATGTATATGAAGCCCATTGGTGCGGCCCAATATGATGTATGTGAGGCCTATGAGTGAGGCTCGATGTGATGTATGAGAGGCCCATGGGACGTGACCCATTGTGATGTATTCGAGGCCCATGGGATGTGGACCAATGCGATGTATATGAGGCCCTTATATGAGGCCTAATGTGATGCATGTGAGCCCCATGAGTGAAGCCTAATGCGATGTATGTGAGGCCCTTCTGTGAGGCCGAAAGTGATGTACATGAGGACCGATGTGACGTGTGATTCCACCATAATGTATATGATGTGCCATGCCTTGGGAACAATGATGGTTTGATGTCTACATTGTAAGAGCAATGGTGGTTAAATGTTCACATTATAACTCTCCCTAGGGCCCATTGTTAGGCCCATTCTCACCTCCCCTTAATGGGCTAACCCAAACTGTTGGGCCCCATGATCCTTAGGCCCATTCTCGATATGAGTAGGCCGTCTAGGCCCATGATTGATATGAGGAGAGTATATCATCATCATATAACATGCTTAGTATAACTTCACGATCCATGCCCATGCACATCATATGTATGCTTGATATGAGGAGTGATTGATCATAGCACATGCCATTTGGCGAATTATTATGGGACTCCCTGATAGGCAGAGTTGCCCTACATAAGCGTGCGATACACATAAGATTGCTGCATGACTGGATAGTATGATTCATGCATCTCGCATTTGTGTGATATGATCCATGTACGCCCTAGCGACATCAGGGCCATAGCCTCCACAGGCATATCATGGATGGCAGGATTGGATACCGAAAATACTGTTATTAGCATCGGGGTGCCATAGATGTCCCTGAGTGAAAATAACTAAACCCAATGGTATCAGAGTATGACTCCAACGCGAGGCCGAGTGGATACATGAGCGTACGAGGGCCGAATAACAGGAGGCCGCGTTTCCCACTATGTCATGGTCAGTTGGAAGGGGGTGTGGCCTTACACGCTCAAGAGTAAAGGGTAATTGCTAGGCTGAATATGATTAGCTCGTAAATGGGTCCGCTATCAATGTGCTGGATAAGTATTGGTAGGCTATTGGCCAGGCGGATAGTGAGGTTTCTTATGCCTACTTGGACTGCACACCTGAGAAAGGGGCAGTGTCATTTAGAGTGTACTAAACCCCGGTGATTGTCCAGAGTGGAAACTGTACTAATATTTGATGCTCTAGTGATGAGCTGCATTGATATGTGGATTCGGATGAGGTCTAATATGCTTGAGTTGCATCTTACATCACATGGCCTTGGTATGGCCGACATCATTCACACTTGCATTGCATGGCCTTGATGTGACCGATAGTATTTATACCTTATATCGCATGGCCTTGATGTAGCCGATAGCATTCATGCCTTGCATCCCATAGCCTTGGTACAACTGATTGCATTCATGGACTTACCAGTATATTTTGCATTACTCCGATATTGCATTCTAAGCATGCTTATATTGCGCACACACTTTCACCACCCTCTAAGCTTTCTATGAGCTTATGCACAACCGTTGCATGCAGGTGACGCTAGGACACCGCAGCAGCATTAAGCTTGGAGCATACAGCTGACTTTTGGAGCTTTTGATTATCGATATTGTATTTCCCTTATGCATTGTACTTAAAGTTTTTTATCATAGTGGATTTGTAATGATGTTGTTGCTTGTTGTTTATGGGTTATGCTTATGGTTATGATTGTTACGAAATTAAATTCATGCTGAAAAATCCTCCTCGTAGGATCCCAAGATCGGAACCTGGTATATGGGTGCCGGGAGCCGAGAATGGGGTACTACGGAGCCTGTCGGCGCCGGATTTGGCGATCGAGAATTTTGTGAGCCCAATTTTTGAGTTTGGGGCGTGACATTACGGAGCTGCTCATCCCCTCAAGAGACTTCGAGTAGGTTGGAATCTGTAGAGTGACCGCTTCTTTACGATAAGATTTGTCAAGAGAATTGTAAAACTCTTCATCAGTCACTATTACCCAATCGTAAGGAGGTTGGTTGAAAGTTGTGTGAGTGAGAGGATAAGGAATGTATTGCACCAAACCCAATTGATGAGCAAACAGAGAAGGGTGATATTGCTCAACCCCTACTTTTACATTCTTGCCTTTCTCGATCATGCCACCAAAAGCCAAATCACGGCCTATAATGTAGCAATTCCAAGCGTGATTAAGTTGAGTAGTCAAGCACTCATTCATTGGATTGAATTGTCCTATGAGCCATTGAGGTCTGTAAGTCTTTTTCCCTGCAAAGGGCATGAAGGACTGATTGTTATCGAATTTCTTGAGAGAGAAGAATCCTAAGAGGTATTCGTTGACCGTGTTATTCTCAAACGAAGTGCATGAAATTTAGTCGCCATAGGAGGAAAATGATTGGTTGATATTATAAGTATTTATATCTTTTGCACACATAAAGTTGCCAAATTTCATGAGATAAAGTGATACCAGTCTGATCGCAAGTACGGTTAGATCGCAACTACTCTACATGTCTGAAGATCAGCTCAAGATCGGTTTATCATCTCAAGAAGACGTCACTCATTTCAAGACTAGATGATATCTGTATTTGTTAACCAATAGGTGATATAACCCTAGAAAGACCTTAGGTTAGGTACTTTTAAAAAAATCATGTGTTTTAGGTTATTTTTGATGTATTTGTTCTGGAGTTCGGCCAGCCGAACTTCTGGTTCAACCAGCCTAAATTCTTCAGCTAACCTAACATCAGGTTCTGGTTAAAAATCAAATTTTATTCTGGAATCTGGCCAGCCAAACTTATTCTTAGGCTAGCAGAATTTGGCTATAAATAGAGGCATACACTCATTCTAAACAACAACGAAAAATTACTTTAAATCTTCTGTAAGTGAGAAAGAAGCTCAAGTCCTCATCAAGCTAATTGTGAGGTATTTATATATTTATTTTAAGCTTATTCAATTCCCTTTCTCAAGTTAATTTTAATCATATTCTAGAGAGTAGTCTATACTCCACTTGAGAATTAAGAGAATTAAATCTATAGAAATAGGGTTTATCATTTTTTTAAATACTTTAGATCCTTAAACTCTTTGTGGTTGAGCGAATACTGCCTCCTCTACATTTAAGAAAGAAGATCATCTGCTACAAGCTTTGACAATTTTTTCGAATCTACATTTGAAGATAAGTACTTTATTATTTTATTTCATTTATGTTTTTCTGAGATAGCCTGTGAAAATCTCAATGGGTTGGTTTGTGATAGCTCGTGAAAATCACAAAGTGGGTTTTTATTTATGATAGCTCATGAAAATCACAAAAGGGGTTTCATTGTGGTGAGCCAGTGAAAATCATAGGGAATTATATAAGGTTGTTAAGGTGAACCCGTGAAAACCTTGAAATAGTAAACCAAAATTACAAGGGTAGTAATTTTGGGAGTGGAGTAGGTGTGTTTTTTTTAAGCACCAAACCAATATAACCCCTTGTGCCTTGTTGTGTATGCTTATTTCCTTTTGGTGGTAAATGTTATTTATTTCATTCTTTGTAGTGAATGTTGTATTTATTTTTATCTCCTCTTGTTAGTTTAAAAGATTGATTTTAAAGATATTCGTGAAATAATGTTGTCCTACCTAATATTTTAGGTGAAGGTTGTCCTACAAATTATCTGGAATCGAGGTTTCAATACTTGGGTGATTGATATATTACATTCTTTGTATATTTCACTTTTATTTTGATTATTTGGCATTGTCCTATTCATCCCCCTATAAGACATCGATAGCTCGTCTTTTCAGATATGCTTCTGATCAAAGAGATGAGGTCTAAAATATGCTACAAACCACATCTGTGCAAGCCATATGGGTCCACCTGCTAAGTATAATCATTTGACATTGACTTCATAGAGACCTCTGTACAAATGGTTAAGAACGAACAATGTTAATGCCACTCGATGTTCTTAAATAAGGCAATCGGCTAAAGCAATGTATTCGGTCGCGATTTGCTCTATTTGACGACGTTGGCACAATGGACGAATTAGATTTAAAAAAAGATCGTCATAAAAGGAAAAATTGGAGAAACCTAATCCAAGCGGGAAGTGAAACACACCCCTCTCACACGCTCACTCCTTTTAAAAAGGGGTGTGCGTTCCCCTCTCCACCCATACGCCCAATCTCCTAACGCCCAAGGAGAGACAGAGAGAGAGAGAGAGAGAGAGAGAGAGAGAGAAGCATAGATGCCTTCTTCCTTCTCCATATGTATGGTGTCTCCCTCTTGCTCAACTGATGTCATAATTCATGTGGAAGCTTTTCATGTAGAAGCTTTCCTACATGAATGTCTACCTAGGGTTTAGATCTAAGGCTAAGGTGAGGGATTCATTAAAGCTTACATTAATTTAAGTTAATATCATTTTTCTTGCCTTTTTCATGCTTTTGTGTTATTATAATTCTCTCCCTGCTATTGTTTAATTTACCACCAACAATTATTTATCCTTTAAAAATTATGGTATGATGTTAATTGCGCGTGATTTTATTAATTTATGTGAGGCAACGGATACAAGACTTGCCCTTGCCTTTACCAATTTGTTGAGTTAGTCCTTCCTACTCTTCTCTTTTGTTGAGTTAGCCCTTGCTACTCTCCTTTTTTGTTGAGTTAGCTATTGCTACTCTCCTCTTTTGTTGAGTTAGCCATTGCTACTCTTCTCTTTTGTTGAGTTAGCTTAATGTTACTCTTCTCCTTTATTATGTTAACCTTGTGCTACCTCTCTTTAAGGCTTAGGCATGTGTCTTGGAATTCTAAAACTCTCATGATTCAATTTATCTCTTTATCGGTGCAAGTGATGTGTTAGAGGTATCATAGCTAGTAATTCAAATATATATCGTGGACGTAATGCGTTTTGGGTAGCGGCCCTTTTGGTCAGCACATAATCCCGTGGGTTGGTTGGCATGGTGCACAATCGATGTAAGTAAATCGCCATATGTGTTACATCACTTTTCGAGATTAGATGTCGCAAATAGTCACTCTATAAACACATCGTGTCACATAAATCTCCCAAACGCGTTATTGTGTTGCCTTGGGTTGTTCGCATAAATTCACGTTAACGTTGGACACACTGGTGAATCTCCATAATTATGAGATGCGGGGTGAGTTGGGTTTTTTATGAATTATATTCCACATTATGATGATCACTATATATGATGAGCTGCACACACTTTGTTAGGCATGCATTCATGTAGATTGGTTACATATGCTGATACCTCTCATAGTGGTGGAGTACGAAACGTATCAGAACCGTTATATTACTTTTATGAATCTCTTGAATTATTGTTAATCTTAAAGGATAACCATCACTATGAGTAGGGCATTGACCTTCTCCAACTATACAGATAATGCAGGTGATATACAAATCGAAGACCTAGAGGACCATCTCCTTATGGAAGATTACACTGAAAGAATAAGAATATAGTTTTATGATTTAGATTTATATTTTCGCTGCAAACTTAATGATGTAATAAGCTCCAATTCAAAGGACATTTAATAATTTGTTAAATTCTTTTACTCCAATGAAATAATAAATATAGTTGATTTTATTCTTATGAATGGTTACCTTCATGAATGTAACTGGATGTGATCTAAATGAAAAAAAATTGTGCAATTTTTAAAGCATCCAATCCATTCAATTATTAACACCTGATTTTCTCTGGCACGAGTATAAACTCTAGTAGTGAAAATTCAGGATATTACAAAAGGTGATGGTGGATTCGACATGGGGCGGAGACTGTCCGCCCCATCATCACCGTGAGATGGCACCTCCCGCTGCCCTAGCATTTTGGTATGGTTTTGAAAACCAAAAAGTGTCGGGAACCCAAAGAAAAGAAGAAAAAGATAAAGGGAGGGGGATAAGAATGGAAGCAAATCTCACCAAGAAAGAAAAGATCCCCTAAAAAGACACCCAAAAATTGTCCAGAACTCGCCGAAAATCTCCTAACGCCTAAAGAAAACAAGTACAACAAAAGAGAAAGGGCAAATATCCCTCAAAGGTGTTAGGGCTTCCCCTTTTATTGGGAACTTGCTCGTACAGGCATTTAATACCGACATTAAATGCACTGCCGAATACGGCCCCTCGACTACCCTGCTTAGACACATTGAGCGCCAGCACTCGCAGCACGACTCGACCCTCAAGACTAAGCCACGTGTCTTAATCCCATATGTTGGACGTCAAAAAAACACTTTGACGACGCATGTACATGCCCTGATTTCCATGTACATCGCCCTACTTCACATTAATGACCGATTGACCCAGCGTCCCAGGCGCATAATGGTCCGACCTGACCATGACTGACCTACTTACTTGTCAGGCTCACTAAGTGACCCTGAAAGTAAGGGGGCTTACTTTTGTAAGGAATACGGACCAACCAAACAAAAGAAGTCAGGTCAGAATTTTACATGCTTCACCAGATTGGACATTGACGGGTACTACTAAAGGCTCACCCTATGGCCCATGACCAAGCATGATGCAAGGTCTTGCTCGACCCATCGACAATAGGTTGGAAGACCTGACGACTCACCCGTCACCGAGAAGGACACAATTCCCGCATCCCAAATCGGCATGATTCTCAGGTTAGAGTGACCCCAGGTCAGCATGATTCTACTTCCACCAAAATCGACCTGGCCAAAGATCTAGGAAGCTTATCACGATATAGATCCGCCCGAGATCTCAGCTGAAAATTTAGGACGATCCTTATAACTCATAATAGGATTGAGATTTCACTACGAGATATCCTAAATAAGGAGACCCCTCCTACGCCACCGCCACTCGAAACTATAAATAGGAGCACCTCTAATGGTGAGAGGTACGCACAATCTTTAGCCTAAAACCTCTCATTTGACCAGATCCAAATTCTCTGTCTAACTTAGGCATCGGGGGGTCCCCTATGTTAGTTAAGGTCTCTTTTGTCCATTCATTGTGCAAGTACACAAAGGTCTAGGGGAGGCTAACCATATTTCCACATCAACAATAATCACTTCTTACACAAGCAAGAAAATCATCAAACATGTAGACTATAAGAGACAAATATTTTTTACGTGGAAAACCCTCTGACGTGAAGGAAAAAAGCCATGAGACTTAGTCTAACAAAATTAACTATAATAGTAGTAATAGAAATACAAGTCTTCTCTAGTCCAAACTAGAGAATTCCAATCATCAAGAGAACAACCTCTATTGAATACCTAAACTACATCACCCCAAGGTGGATTACAAGTAACAATGAAAGAAAGAAATTTTCTCATTAACTAGGGATTGTACAAAACCCCCAACAAAATTCTTAGAGAAGACAATTGAAGAAACCGATGATGTGGATTGTAAGTGCTATGATGTTATGATCCTTTAGTTGTCAAATTTTATGGTGCCAAAATCTCAATCTATGTCTTGTGTAGCTCATTGTTATATATGTTCAAGACATTGCATCATCTCTTTAAAAAACTTTGCCTCAAGTCAAGAACGAAGATCTACTTCAATTCATTTCAAGAAATGCAAGTTCAAGCTACAATGAAAGAAGTGATCTTGTTCAAGACTCAAGTTTGTGTACAACTCAAGAAGAAGTGTAATTCAAGCTCTAAAAGATCTCAAGTTCTATGTTACATCATGTAAAGAGATCTCAAGCTTCACAATCTTAAAAGGTCAACTATCATATGAAGAAAATGAAGTCTCGATGTTCATATCTCACTTTCAAGGTATGATTGACCTTAGGGTAGGTTATTTTGTATACATAATTCAAATTGAATTACTTTACATGTATTTGGGTTGTTCTAAGACTAGTCCTAAACCCTGTTTGACTAGTCCTAGCACTGCCTCGACCAGTCCAAGAAATTTCATGACCAGTCCTAAGGTTGTTGCAATTTTTCAGAATTTTCTGTTCGTCCACGACCAGTCTTGGACTCTGTTCGACCGGTCATGTGAACAGTGCCCACTCATCCTCTGATCAGTCTTGGTTCTACGACTCAAACTACAACAACTAAATCTGGTGCCTCACGACCAGTCGTAGGGTGGTTACGACCAGTCGTGGAGGGATCACGACCGATTGTAGACTGCCTTCAACCAGTCGTGGAACGGTCTGATCCGATTGCGCTCAAAATTTCAAAATGCTGTTGGTCCTATGACCAGTCATAGTGTCCACAGGACTAGTCGAAGGTGCAATTTCTGCTATTATAAATAGAGCAAGAATTTCAGAGTTTCATAATTCAATTCAAGTAAAATCAAGGCATCACTCTGAGATAAGTTTGTGTTCATTTTAAGCTACTTTGTGCATATTTAAGATTTTCTTTTGTTAGCTTTATAGATTTGATTTTATTTCTATATTCTAATCTGAATTGAAAAGAGGAATTGTGATATTCCTTCTTCTTGGAATCAAAATCAAATAGAGCTAGCCCAACTAGTTTAATTTAAAATTAATTAGAACCTAAAACCATTTTAAAGTGAGTATTGGACATTGAACTTCGATATTTGAATTTCTGCTCCGATTGGTTCTTCTGGGCTGCTACAAAAGGAGAAATCTAGGTATTTTACATTTGTATAAATTTCCTTTATTTTTGTTTCTTTTGAGATTAAGCCAGAAAAATCTCATTGTGTTGGTTATCTGAGGAGAGCCAGAAAACTCAGAAGTGGGGTTTTTGAATTGTGTAAGCCCATTTGAAAGACGCAATTGTGAAGGTTTTAGGTGAACCTGAGAAACCTATTTTCATAGTGAAAGCTAATATCCACTATGTGAGGATATTAGGAGTGGAGTAGCAAGCTGTGTGGTTGTTGTTTAACAGTTGGTGAACACACAAGCGAACTACTATAACTCTATTTTGTGGATGTGTGATTTATTTTTTCTATCTTTTATCATTCAAGTTTGTGGGATGTATGTGTGGATGTGAATGCTGTAATATTTACATTTCAAGCATTGTGAGGAATATTGTAATAGTTTAGAATTTTAATTCCTTGCTATTTATTTATTCCTCTTCAGTTTGAGTTTTTGATACAAAGAACTTTTAAGAAATAATGTTGTCCTACCATAAACCCTTGGTTTTTATGGTGTAAGGTTGTCCTTAGAACAACATTTATATCAACCTCTCAATACTTGATTATTGAGGCTGCTTTTCATTTCAACATTGTGAATTGATTTCTTTTATTTGGCTATCATATTCTTTTATTCCGCTGTTAAAGCTTAAAATTTAGCATAATTCTATTCCCCCCCTCCCCCCCCCCCGAAAGACATATAGCTTGGCCTTTTCAAGTGGTATTAAAGCCTAATAGCTCATTTTAATTCTTGTTATTTGGATTTATTTTTTGAGCTAACCGATCTAAGCTATTTATAAGATGTCAAATTTTGATAGCCTTTCAGTCACTAGGCCTCCAACATTTGATGGCACCAATTATGCTTATTGAAAAGCTAGGATGAGAATTTTCCTTAAATCCATGGATGAGTGTGTGGCAAGCCACATTGACTGAATGGACCCCTCCTACCATAAAAGTAACTGGTATAGATGGATCAAAATCAATGAAAATCTTACCTTATTTTTCTTGGACCACACTTCAGAAAAGTGAGAGTAGTGCCAATGCAAAAGCACTAAATGCAATCACTTGCGCACTATCACCGAATGAATTTAAAAGAATTATATCCTATGATACTGTAAAGCAAGCCTGGGATATATTAGAAATGACACACGAGGGAACATCAATTGTCAAGAAATCTAAAGTCCAAATCCTCAAAACCAAATTTGAGGAAATACATATGGAAGAAAATGAAATGTTTATGGACTTTTATACTAGATTAAATGACATTGTGAACTCTATGTGGGGTCTTGGTGAAAAAATCCCTGAAAGTAAAGTTTTTGCAAAGATACTACGCTCACTACCTGAACGGTTCAACTCAAAGTTTACCACGATCCAAGAACTTCGTGATACGGACATTATGAGGGTAGAAGAACTGGTTGGGTCTTTACAAACCTATGAGTTAAATTTCAAAGCTCCTAAAGGTAAATCTATTGCCCTTAAGTCTTCTAAAAATATTTTTCAAGAAAACAATAACAATTCTGATTTAGAAAATTCTGAAGACGATATGGCTCTTTTAGTGAAAAAGTTTTATAAGATTTTCAAAAGTAAAAAGAGGGTTGATTTTCAAAAATCAAATGATAAGAAGAGATCTAAATCTAAATCCAAAATTTGGAAATCTTTAAAAGATAGTCAATGTTACAACTGCCAAGAATATGGGCATTTAGCATATAAGTGTCCTAAAAAGGACAAACCCAAAAAGAAGAGTATGATGGCCACTTGGGATAAATCCTCTGGCTCTAAAACCTCTTCTGAATCAAAAGATTCTGAAACCGAGTTGGGCAATGAAGTTAAAGCCCTTATGATTTTAGCCAAGTTCACTTTTTCAAATCACGATGATTTAACTAGTGAAGAAAATCTGAATAGTGATCATGAAAATGAAGAAGATCTTCAATATGCTTACAATGCCCTATATAAGGAAAGTTGTAAAATTGCTGTCAAACTTAAACTTCAAAAAGAAAAGTATTTAAAACTTAAAGAAAACTTTGATTCTCTTATCTTAGAAAAATCCCATATTTCAGATTGTTTTGAAAAATGCAAATGCGATTTAGAATTCAAAACCTCCCAGATTAAAAAGCTGAAATCTAAAAATAAAAAATTTAAACTTGAAGTCTCTTCACTTTTGAGTTTGAAAGATACTTGGAGGTGTGCCTAAGGTGATCCAAAATTAGAAAAACTTTTATCCGAATCAAGAAAATGTGGCGACTGATCCGGTTTGGGCTACGATAAGAATATTCATTCTAAAAAGAAGAATACTCCTCCCAAGTTTGTGAAAGGAGAGACTTCAAACTCTAAAGGGAAAAGTACTAATCAAAATTTTTCTAAAAATGCTAAAACCTTTCAATATTTCAAACCTAAAAGTAATTATATCAACTATAAAAATCAGAACCGAAACCCTTTAGTTGAAAAAATATTTGATCTACTTAAGGAGCTCTTAAAATCTAACTCAGTAGGTCACTCTTATAACAACTACAAACAAAAGAAGACCAACTATACTCCTAAACCCAAAACAGTTATGAAATGGGCTCCTAAGGTTACCTGCTTGGTTGATCACATTGCTTTCAAAGCTATAAGCCATTCAAAGTGGTACCTAGATAGTGGATGCTCAAGGCATATGACTGGTGATAAAGGTCTATTCACAGATCTCAAAGACATGGCTGATGGGTCAGTCACATTTGGTGATGGCAGCAATTGCAAGATTATTGGCTAAGGTACGGTTCAACTCTATAACCTCCCTTTGTTTAAAAATATTTTATACGTTGAAGGGTTAAAACACAATTTGTTAAGCATATCTCAAATATACGATAACAATCACAGTGTAAAATTTTCTAACCAAGGTTGTGAAATTCTAAATAATAAGGGTTCAATAATATTAAATGGTCGTAGAACTTCTGAAAACTGCTATATTGTTAGTGAATCCAGCTCATTTAGTTAATCGTGTTACATAGTCCATACCGATGAGACTGATTTTTGGCATAAACGTCTTAGACATGTACACTACCGTAATTTATATAGACTGACCAAAAGAGAACTAATAAGAGGTCTACCTAAATTATAAAAAATAGACAAAATATGTGGTGAATGCCAAATTGGCAAGCAATCAAGGAGCTCTCACAAGAAGGTGAACTCCAATGCCACATCAAAACCACTCGAGCTTCTCCATATGGATCTTATAGGACCTACCAGGACGGAGAGTCGAGGTGGAAAAAGATACATCTTGGTAGTTGTGGATGATTTTACCACATTCACTGGTGTAACTTTCTTAAAGGATAAATAAAAAATCCTTGATGAAGTAAAAATAGTTCTTAAACGGATCCAAACGGAAAAATGTTCTCAAGTTTGTAAGATCCGTAGTGATCATGGATCTGAATTTGAGAATAACAGTTTTGAGAAATTCTGTAGCGATCAAGGAATATCGCATGAATTCTTTGTATCTAAAACTCCACAACAAAATGGAATTGTTGAAAGAAAAAATAGAGTGCTTCAAGAAATGGCTAATGTAATGTTGAATAGTATGAAGCTATCTAAAAATCTTTGGGCTGAAGCCGTAAATACTGCCTGTTATATAATTAACTAGGTTTATACAAGAAAGTTAAATAATAAAACTGCTTATGAAATGTGGTTCGAAAAGAAGCCTACTATCAACTACTTTCGATTTTTTGGCAGCAAGTGCTATATTCCACGTGACCGCGAAAATCTGGGAAAGTTTGACGCTAAAAGTGATGAAGGGATCTTTTTAGGATATTCTTTAAATAGTCGCGCTTATCAAGTACTGAACAAAAGGACCGGTATTATTCAAGAATCTATTAATGTAGTCATAGACGATCACTTGAATACACCTGCCCCAAGTTTAGATAATGATGAAGTTCTTTTAATTGACAAACCAGATACTTCATCGAGTCAAAACAATTTAGAACTGAGGACTGTTAAAGATCATCCAACTACTCAGATTCTTGGAAACCTCTCACTGGTGTTCACACTCGTAAACAACTTGAAGACATATGTAATTATGTATGTTTCACATCCCAGATAGAACTGGCTAGCGTAAAAGAAGCTCTTACTGACGAAAACTGGATTGTTGAGATGCAAGAAGAGCTTAACCAATTTGTGAGAAATGATGTTTGGTTCCTTGTTCCTAGACCTAAAGATAAACATATTATCAATATTAAGTGGATTTTCAAAAATAAATCTGATGAACTTGGTAATATAATTCGAAACAAGGCTAGATTGGTTGTACAAGGGTACACTTAAATTGAAAGAATTGATTATGATGAAGCCTTTGCCCCAGTAGCTTGTCTTAAATCAATCAAACTATTCATATCCATTGTTTGCTTTAAAATTTTTTTAATTTATCAAATGGATGTAAAGAGTGCCTTCTTAAATGGCAACTGCATGAAGAAGTGTATGTTGAACAACCAACGGGTTTTAAAGACCCTAAGAGTGTTGATCATGTCTATCGCCTAAAAAAGGCTCTCTGCGGTTTAAAACAAGCTCCCAGGGCATGGTACGAGAAATTGACTAAGTTTTTACTAAGTCATAATTTTCGTCAAATGGGAAGTGTTGATAAAACTCTTTTTGTTAAGAAACATAATGATCATATCTTAATAGTGCAGATCTATGTTGATGATATTATTTATGGATTTACCTATACTAACATGACTGTTGAGTTTACAGATTTAATGAAATCTAAGTTCAAAATGAGCATGGTTGGGGAATTGAACTATTTCCTTAGGTAGCAAGTAAAATAACAACCTGATGGTATTTTTATTTCTCAAACCAAATATGCTCTGAACTTAATCAAAAAGTTCAGATTTGAGAATGGTAAGAATTTTGATACTCCTATAAGTACAACCTTAAGACTCTCAAAGGATTCTACAGGTAAAAATGTTGATCCTAAAGTATATCGCAATATGATCGCCAGTTTACTTTATTTAACTACTAGCCGACCTGATATTGCTTTGAGTGTTGGTATTTGTGCTAGATATCAGTCTGATCCTAAAGAGTCACATTTAACCGCTGTTAAGTAGATTATGCGATATGTCGCAAGTTCAGCTAATTTGGGTCTCTGGTATCCATATGATACTAGTGTTCAGTGATGGTTACACTGATGCTGATTGGGCTGGAAATATCGATGAAAGGAAATCAACCAGTGGTGGTTGTTTTTATATTGAAAATTATTTAGTTTCCTGGTTTAACAAATAGTAAAGTTCTATATCACTCTCTACTACGGAGGCTGAATACATCGCAGCTAAAAATGCATGTACTCAGCTTGTTTGGATGAAACATGTTAGGTGATTATGGAATTGCACAGGATTCAATGGTTTTATATTGCGATAATTCCAGTGCAATAAATATTTCAAAAAATCTAATCCAGCATTCACGTACCAAGCACATTGATATTATGTATCATTATATTCGTGAATTAGTGGAAGAAAAAGTAATATCTTTGGAATACATTCCGACCGAGACTCAACTTGCTAACATTTCCACTAAACTGCTCGACAAAAGCAGGTTTAATAAATTAAAATTTGATCTTGGTATGTGCATTCTAAATTGATCATTCATGCATATTTGTATCATAGTATATATATATTTGATAATTTATGTATTTAAATTTTAATTTTTTATGAAAAATGCATGTTTATGTTGGTACACGACCAGTCGTGGATGTGCTCAATCGGTCCTGGTACGACCAGTCGAGGACAGCTCAAGACCGGTCATGTAGCGCGCTGGTCTCTTTAATTTGGAGAAAACCGTCACCTTCCTCATTTCTTCTTTTCTCTCTAACAAGCCGTGGCATGACTAGTCGAACCCTACTGTTTGATTCGTCAAGGTTAGTGTATTTTTTCAGTCTTACTTGAAGATTCATGGTTTAGTTTCTTCAATTTCTTCATTGGAGTGCTTGATTTAAAGCTTTGTTGAGTTATTTGGGGTTTTCTTCTCAAATTTCTGTTTTTGAGAAAACCCAATCCTCATCTTTTGTAACTCCTTAATACATTGATTTTCTTATTGCGAATGGATGCTAGAGGGAAAAAGAAAACTTTCCGTGGTCCATCTTCCTCTAGATCAACTCCTATCACTCGGCGTCATCTTCGGTCACCCGAAGATGATCCCTCATATGTGCGGAATTTACGTATGCGCAATGTCATTGTTGAAAGAGCTGTTGATCTTGACCACATTGCTCCTTTTGGTATCATTCCACTCCTTCAAGCTGTAGGATGGGATAACATCTTACATTGGGGTGGGCCTGCATACCAATCTATTGCACAGGCCATGTTTGCATGTATCTCTGATTTTTCGCTGAGAATTTAACTTTTAAAATTGATGCTAGAGAAGGTCCTTTTAAAATTGACCGTCATCTGATTTCAGCTCTTATGGATATACCTGTTAATGATGAGGGTATTCCAATTCATACTTTAGCTGAAAAACCCTCAGAATCAGAAAAACGCATGCTCACCAGAGCATTATGTAATATGGATGTGCAATGGACTCATAAAGGGAATGCGCTCCCCTTAAAGTACTTGTTACCCAGATATAGGGTTCTCCATAGAATCTTTATTTCCAATCCGTATTCATGTTCTGGTAATAAAACAGAGCTGACTGCCTTTATGGTTCGAGTTTTACATTTTGTCATCTCTGGTACTAAAGTTTGTCTTACTTCCTTATTATGCCATTCCATCATTCAGTTTTGTCTTCATCCAGGTCATAGTGATATTCCGTTTACCTATCTTATGACTGTTTTAGCTTCTCACATGCTAGTTACTATGCCTGTTGGAGAGGCTCCTATCCATCATCTTATTTTTAACAATTCAAATATTCACAAGATGAAATTGGATTTAGCTCCTGGCCAAGTGAATGTGGGTGGTGGTGGAGTTAAAGCAGGGAATGAAGAAAAAGCTGGTGATCTTCCTCCTGATGATATAAACATGGATGATATTTTTAATGAAATTGAATCTGATTCTGCTAATGATCCTGACTATGAACCATCTGATTTTGATGCGCGTCTTCGTCCACTTGAGGAGAAGGTAGAGAACATGAATGTTGCCCATGATTTATAATTTAAATATATGCGCAAGTATCTTAGGCACTTAAACAAGGGCCTTCATCAACTTGATCTTACCATACCTGCTCATTCCTTAGGATCTGATTAAGTAATTTACTCTTTGGTCTGTAATAACTTTTATTCTACTTTGCTTTATTTCAGTTTGTGAGACTGACTCTTTTGACTTTGGTTTATGGTTTATGGTAAGTGAACTTGGACATTTCTTATATATCTTTCATATCTTGACTAATTACCTCCTTTATTACTCCATTGTTGATTTTTACTTCTCCATATCGTTGTTTCTTCCTTTGTTATATTTTGACAAAAAGGGGGAGAATGTATTTGGTTATGCATATGGATTGTGTTTGCGGAGTAGTAGCAACTTTTTTTTGGATATTTGTGTGCTACTCAGGGGGAGTACGTGGGGAGATGTTTTGCCTATGTTGTGCCTAGATCATAATGTTGTGCTAATGATAACTGGTGCATGATTCTTTAACTAGGTTGTAACTGGTTTTCTCTTATAACTAGTGCGTACATGATTCTTTGTATGTGTATTGGTGATATTATTGTTGAGTTTGTTTTATCACAAATTTGACAAAGGGGGAGATTGTAAGTATTATGGTCTTATGATCCTTTGGTTGTCAAATTTTGTGGTGCCAAAACCTCAATCTATGTCTTGTGTAGCTCATTGTTATATATGTTCAAGACATTGCATCATCTTTTTAAAAAACTTTGCCTTAAGTCAAGAACGAAGATCTACTTCAATTCATTTCAAGAAATGCAATTTCAAGCTACAACGAAAGAAGTGATATTGTTCAAGACTCAAGTTTGTGTACAACTCAAGATGAAGTGTAATTCAAGCTCTAGAAGATATCAAGTTCTATGCTGCATCATGTAAAGAGATCTCAAGCTTCACAATCTTCAAAGGTCAACTATCATATGAAGAAAATGAAGTCTCGATGTTCATATCTCACTTTCAAGGTATGATTGACCTTAGATTGACCTTAGGGTAGGTCATTTTGTATACATAATTCAAATTGAATTACTTCACATATATTCGGGTTGTTCTAAGACAAGTCCTGAACCCTGTTCGACTAGTCCTAGCACTGCCTCGACTAGTCCAAGAAATTTCATGACCGGTCCTAAGGTTGTTACAATTTTTCAGAATTTTCTGTTCATCCACGACCAGTCCTGTACTCTGTTCGACCGATTGTGTGAACAGTGCCGACTCGTCCTACGATCATCCTAGATCTACGACTCAAACTACAGCAATTAAATCTGGTGCTTCAAGACCAGTTGTAGGGTGGTTACGACCAGTCGTGGAGGAATCACGACCGGTCGTAAATTGCCTTCGACTAGACGTGGAACGGTCTAATCCGATCGCACTCAAAATTTTAAAATGCTGTTGGTCCTACGACCAGTCGTAGTGTTCACAGGACTAGTCGAAGGTGCAATTTCTGCTATTATAAATAGAGCATGAATTTCAGAGTTTCATAACTCAATTCAAGTAAAATCAAGGCATCACTTTGAGATAAGTTTATGATCATTTTAAGCTACTTTGTGCATATTTAAAATTCTCTTTTGTTAGCTTTATAGATTTCATTTTGTTTCTATATTCTAATCTGAATTGAAATGATGAATTGTGATATTCCTTCTTCTTAGAATCAAAATCAAACAGAGCTAGCCCAATTGGTTTAATTTAAAATCAATTAGAACTTAGAACCATTTTAAAGTGAGTATTGGACATTGAATTTCTACATTCGAATTTCTACTTCGATTGGTTCTTCCGGGCTGCTACAAAAGGAGAAATGCAGGTATTTTACATTTGTGTAAATTTTCTTTATTTTGGTTTCTTTTGAAATTAAGCCAGAAAAATCTCATTGTGTTGGTTATTTGAGGAGTGCCAGAAAACTCAGAAGTGGGGTTTTTGAATCGTGTAAACCCATTTGAAAGACACAATTGTGAAGATTTTAGGTGAACCAGAGAAACCTATTTTTATAGTGAAAGCGAATATCCACTGTGTGAGGATATTAGGAGTGGAGTAGCAAGCTGCATGGCTATTGTTTAACAGTTGGTGAACACACAAAAGAACCACTATAACTCTTTGTGTTTTGTGGATGTGTGATTTATTTTTTCTATCTTTTATCATTCAAGTTTGTGAGATGTATGTGTGGATGTGAATGCTGTAATATTTACATTTCAAGCATTGTGGGGAATGTTGTAATAGTTTGGAATTTCAATTCCTTGCTATTTATTTATTCTTCTTCAGTTTGAGTTTTTAATACAAAGAACTTTTAAGAAATAAGGTTGTCTTGCCATAAACCCTTGGTTTTTATGGTGTAAGGTTGTTCTTAGAACAACATTTGTATCAATCTCTCAATGCTTGATTATTGTGGCTGCTTTTCATTTCAGCATTGTGAATTGATTTCTTTTATTTGGCTATCATATTCTTTTATTCCAGTGTTAAAGCTTAAAATTTATTCACCCTCCCCCGCCCCAAGGACATATAGCTTGGCCTTTTCATGGATGAACCCTCGCGAACTTGAAAATGAAAACCCCTCTTATAATCAAGAACAAACTAGAAAAAAGAATGCACCTTGCTCCTCTTCCACCACCAACCCTTTTTCTTCTTTTTTTTCTCGAGGAAAGAAACCCCCTTTTATGTATTGTTGTTATCCTCTCTCTCTCTCTCTCTCTCTCTCTCTCTCTCTCTCTGTTTTCTTTTTCTTTTTTCTTTTTATTTTTAAAAAGAAAGACAAGGTAAAGATCCAAAATATCCCCACACACGTGGTTAAAAAACTACTTAAGTTGACACATGTGGGTCCCACCTCGGCACAAGGAGGGACCCTTAACACATCCCACCCACAAATAGATATGGACAATAGCCATTGGATCTAGGTCATTTTTCCTTGATCTCCGTCATCATCACTATCAGGACCATAGATCACATTGGATGTGGTATAGAAATTCCCATATTAGAATATTTCAACCATTTAGTGATTTGATCTTTGAATATGTACCTAATCTTCAACAATTATTAATGGCGAATGATTGGAGATCTAGGATTTTCCAATTTTGAAATTTTTTGAGGCATCCATCATTACTTGTGTCTCATCCCCGTAGTTTAGAACAAGACTAAATCAATGGCTGTGGTCCCGACATATCAAATAAAAACAAGTACTAATATATTTTAGCAAACTGCTTGCTCCAACATAAAGAAATGCTATGGTAAAGCTGGCTGATAGATCCACAATAAATTAGGGCATCATTAAACGAGCCATAATTATTGCTTCTTTCACATTTTTTATATTTTACTCATAAAAAGTACTTTTAGGATGCCAGCAATTGCGTTTTAATTAATTCTACCTCATTCCGTTCCAGCCACTATATATCATCCCTCTCCATTACAAAAAAGGAATCTCTCTCTCTCTCTCTCTCTCTCTCTCTCTCTCGTCATGCTTCACCTTTGGCATTCCAATTCTTATTAGCCAGGTTGATGATATCTTGAATTAAAAGTGTTATGTTGTTGTATGAAGATCCGCCTTCTTCCATAGCGCTCCTTGCCTTCTCTCCCAACTCTCTAGCTCTCTTTCTCCTCTCTTCTCCTTCCTCTCCCTCATCCATCAATCTCTCGACGGCCTTCTTAACTTCTTCCATCTTCACAAATACTCTCTTCTCTTGCCCCCACTTAATAGCTGCCTTGACACCAACACTCACTCCCGTCTTGAGAACATGTACGATAAGCTTCTCATTGAAGAACTGCTCTGCAAAGACAGGACATGCTATCATTGGCACACCTACACTGATGCTCTCCAACGTCGAATTCCAACCACAATGTGATAAGAATCCTCCTATAGCTGCGTGGGATAGAATTAGCATTTGTGGCGCCCAGCCTCTAATTATAAGAGCCCTTTCCTTCACCCTCTCCTCGAATCCGCCTGAAAGCCATTCTTCTACCTCAGAACATTTCTGGTCTTTTCTAATCACCCAAATGAAAGTGTGTTTTGAAGCTTCTAGTCCCAAACCAATCTCTATCAAATGCGATGGTGCAAGAATAGATATGCTTCCGAAACAAGCATAAACAACTGACCTGGGCTTCCTCGAATCAAGCCAACTCAAACATTCGTGCTCGTCGATTGAGGCCTTGTTCCCTCTTTCAGCTCTATCTACAATCTCCGTGTTACACAGAGAAACTGGTCCAACAGTCCAAACCTTCTTTCCGCAAGCCTTCTGGTAGCTCTCCACGTATTCAGGCTCCAGCTCTTCAAAACTATTCACCACCACACCATAAGATTTTAGATCTCCCTCTATAAGTTTTTCGTTAACCTGTTGCAACTCCAGATTGGCATTCATGTCGACAAGGAGCTGGGATTTCGTTATTTCAATTCGATGAGGCAAACCCGGGATGACGAATGGCTCCAATTCGGATGCAACGGTTTTGTAAGGCTTGTAACAGTGTATATTGAGCATGCTCAAGAGAGAGAAGCAACATGTTCCATGGAATGCAATTCTCGGAATTTGAAACTTGCTAGCCGTTTCGCATGTCCAAGGTAGACATGTGTCCGAAATTATGCAGCTCACGGGAGTTTGATGTTCTTGGAGGAATTGTTCTACCGGGTGTTGTAGGAAATCGACTGCCTTCAAGAAATTTACCGCCATCTCTTGTGAAGGGATGAGATCAACGTTATCACATCCTTGTGGAAGTCCAAGTTCTTTACATGGGAATGGGAATTGTACGAGTTCGATTTGTAGGCCGGCTTGCATTTCGCGGTCTATGACGGCCTGGAAACGAGATGCGTTGAGGGGTGTGGTGATTATGGTGACCATCACCCCGCGTCTTGCGAACAAGCGGGCTATGTCCATCATGGGAATCATGTGGCCTTGGGCCATTAGAGGAATGAAGACGACATGGATATGCTGATGATCTTGGGAAGCCATGGAGATTTTGTAGCGTGATGTTTACGAGTGGGTAGCTGTTGCCAAACGTAGGATTTGATTGGGGTGAAGTATACCTTGCATGTGCACGGGTTTTTATATACGATAAATGATGCTGTAGGGCGACTTTAAGAGAACCCTTCCAAGCACATCGTTGCATTTAGAGAATAGACGTGTGGGGTCCACCGGGATATTTTAGTGACTGCCCCTTCGAACCAACAAATCATGTTGATCCAAAACTCAGGCAGGCCACACCACACGGAATAGGGACGCGGATGGTGTACTGATCAGCAACTCACCGCGCTATATAAACTTAGTGGGGCCACCATGATGTATGTGTCATTATCCACGCCCTACATCGGTTTTTCCACCTCATTTTAGAGCATGAGCTTTGATGGATCCCTGACTGTGGGGCCCACTATTATGTATATTTCTTATAACCACACTGTCCATCTGTTTCTCGGGATAATTTTAGGGTTTGAGCCCAAAAATGGAATAGATCTAAAATTTCAAGTGGACCACAACACAAGAAATAGTGGTGAGTGAACGCCAACCATTTAAAACTTCTTGGGGTAACGGAATGTTTATTTGCCATCCAACCTGTCGATAGGATCACAAAAGACTTGGATGAAAGTATCGTACAAATATCAGCTTGATCCAAAACTTTGTGGCATCCGTGGCTCCTCAGAAGTTTTTAATGGTCAATAACCACTTTTTCCTGTAGTGTGGTCCACCTGAGATTTGGATCCTTTGCATTTTTGGGCTCATATGCTGAAATGATACGACCAAATGGATGGACAGCGTGGATATATATAAGACAAGTACATCAAAGTGGCCCCACGGTCAGGGATCCACCAATACCCAGATCCACGAAGCCGCGTCCGCGTCCCCAAAGAAGCATATCCAAAACTCAACTGGACCACATTGGGATTCCGCCGTTGAAGTCTTTTGAGGGCCTACAGTGATATTTATTTGTCAGCCAACCTGTTCATAAGGTCACACAGACATGGATGAGGGGAAAACAAAAATATCAACTTAACCCACGTTGTTTAAAGGGGTGCGATCCACTTGAGCTTTGGATACGCTTTAAATTTTAACTCATGCTACTACACCAAAATCGTGTATCTGGTACCGTTGGAAGTTTGGTTCAGAAACGGCTCTAAGCTGTTTCTGATTTGAAACGGTAATGAACTGTACTCGACTAGTTGCTTTTATACGCTGTTATTTCCATTGTGTTGTTGGTGTCTCCTAATTGAGTATTTGATGTTTTTATTTATTATTATTTTATTTTGAAATAGATGGACGGAATGGATTCTATTAGTAACCTCTGAGTGGACCCCACATGGCCCGAGAGCCACATTACTATCAGTTACCACAAACTACCGAATGTTTTTCTTCATTTCCTTACCCCAAAACACCCTAAATCCTTCATTTCCTTATGCCATCGCCGTCTAGGTCTCCCTCTCTCTCTACCTCTCTCAGTCTCCCTCAATCTCCTTCTTCCAATCTCCCTCGATCTCCCTCTCCCGATCTCAACCCTCTTCTCGATCTCTCTTTCCCGATCTCAACCCTCTCTCTCGATCTCCCTCTCCCGATCTCAACCCTCTCTCGCGATCTTCCTCTCACTCTCCCTCCCTCTGCCTCGATCTCCCTCTCCCTCAATCTCCCTCTCCCTCTTCCGATCTCGACCCTCTCTCTCTCTCTCGATCTCCCTCTCCCTCGATCTCCCTCTCACTCTCCCTCCCTCTCTCGATCTCCCTCTCCCTGCAACATCCCTCTCATATGAAAGATGCAGTCATGCATTTGAATCTGTGGAAGAAGGTATTGTGACATCTTCTTACTCCATGAAATTGAAATGACATCTTCTAAAATCTCTCATCATGAATGTGCATGTCATAATCTGCCCTTGCTCGTGCACATGCAAGGGCACTTTTCATAGGAAGGTCCTTATGTAGTAGTGGAACTTAGATTTCCTTATGATTTTTTGTTTTGACTATGTGTTGTATAGAGAAAAAGGTCCATTGTTGTGCATCTGTTCTCCCTGGTCTGGTGACAGTTGGCTTGGTTGCTGGAAGAAGTTGCAGTGCAACCTTAGTTCTTCCATCTTTTTGGTTTAAAATGTTCCACCGGTAAGGAGCACGTATTTGTGCTCTTCTGATATGTTCCCGATTTGTCTTTTATTGGAATTTCCACAGACAAGGCAATAAGGATCTCCGTTCTTAACAGAGCTGAAGCAGAGACTGCTGCTTCCTTAGGGTGAGGCTGCACTAGCTGGGACTCGATACAATGTGCCCCTAATAAACTCCCTTATGCCATACGTAGGAATGCAGGTAACTTCTTTTGCACCATTGGTGGTTCTTTTATTTATATTATCATCTCTAGGTTTTCAAAAGAGGACAAATTTCAAAACTCACTATTTTAGACATACCTAGTGCAAGAAGATTGCTGTGAAGTTTTGTAATTGAAAGTAATGCATGCTTTTGAAGTGATGAAATACCTGATGTTGTTTTCCCATAAGGCCATGTTTGGAAACCATGGATTCCGTGCCTAACAATGGAAACAGAAAGGGGTTTGCCTTTGATATGATGACTTGTTTTATTTGGATGGCAAAGAAAGGATGGTTTCCACCTAGTAATAATTACACTTTTCCATCCTCAAGAAACTAGTAGAGTATTTTGAGAGGAGTATGAGATTTACACTTTCCCTTTTAAGAAAGAAAAGCAAAAAAAAACCTGCCTTGAATGTGTACGTAGTGAAGTTTGGCTGTGGCAAATTGTTTCTTCTTGTAATTCTTAGTTACTGATTATATTCCCGTCTATATATAGTATTGTATGTATGAAACAATAAGGATCTGCTCATACTCTGACAGGATTGTATTAAAACCAGCTTCATGTTTAGCCAATCATGCCCAAGCACATGTACATACAATTAGATAAAACCCTTCATCTTTCCATCACAACGCAATACTGGGAACCCTTTATTTACATATACTAGGTGTCTGCCTGGGATTTTTTTTTCTCCTAATAGTGAGATACAACGAATGTTTTGATCCCACATTCCAAAAAATGGCTTGTGCTGTTAACTGGCTCTCTATATGCTAATTTTGTGGGTCAAAAAATTTATGACCAAGCTACAATCCTTACATGCCAAAATCATGGGAAATATAAAGAATCCATTTACCATATTCCAATACAATCGGCATATGAATCGCTTATGAGGTTCCAGAAAAAAGAAAATCTTTTTAAGATTCTAATTATTATCTCACTTGCATCTATCAAACAAGCAAATGAACAACCATTCAAAATCTCAAGTGAAAGATGTTCTACAGAAATTCAGCAATTTAAACAACCGTAAAAATCATATGTTTGTTGTCCATCATGCATATTCTGAAGATCCCAAAAAGCAACATCGCCTTAGGAAAATGAAAGAAACAACCAAGGTTGATGAAAGTAATCCTTGTACTTTGACTGGAAGGTTTTGACTACTTGATCAATGATGTGTTTTTGTAAAGGTACATTGGCTTCTACTCTTATGATCACTTCAATGTTTTTCAGGCCATGTGTGACATGTGGCTGCTAGGTGATTCTCAATATTTAATTCAATGAGAATAAAATTTTAAGGCAAAGTGACTATCAAGTGCTGCAGTAAATCTGAATTTCACTATTTTTTAGTTTTTTTACTTTGTATTTTGGTGTAGCATCTGAATGATATTGCTTTGGGAAAAGTGCCTGTGCATGCAATCATTCCTTACTAGTAAACACAACTCTGCATCTAAACCTGGTTGGTTTTGTAGCTTACACTACGCCGAAACAGTGAAAAAAGGATGGCTGAAAATCGTCTCAAATCACCAAAAAGGACAGTTTTGAACCGTTGCATGGGCCGTCCTATTTTGTGGCGTCATATTGCTTAAAGGACGGTCATGAACCGTCATTGCTGAAGGAAATTTAAAGGACGGTTATGGACTATCTGTAAAGAAGGACAGTCATGGATCGTCAATAAATATAGATGTTAAAACGATGACTATGGACCATTTATTACGAAGGACGGTCATGGACCATCCTTAAAAAGGATTGTTATGAGCAGTCTCTGATGAACCTTAAAAGGATGGTCATGGACCATCCATAAAAAGGATTGTTAGGAGCCATCTCTGATGAACTTTAAAAGGATGGTTATCGACCGTCTCAGATTTGAATATTTAGAAAAATATGGATGGCCTAAAGCTGTCAGAAAATTTCTTGCATTAAAAAATAAAAAAGAAAAAAAGAAAAAAATCAGCAACAATTTTCTTTTTGTCTTTCATCTAATAAAAAAATATTCAACCAACAAAACATTATAATTCAGAATCATGAAGAATTGCAGAAACTTCATTTACTTTTTTATTTTTTTCAAAAAAGTGGGCACACTTTTTTAAAATAAAACTGATCATTAAAATAAAACTAATTCAAGCAAATAATGTAAAAAAGTGTTTCAATTCAAGTTAATAGAAACAACAACAAAAATTAAAGCTTTGTAAAAATGGGCATGTGTTAAAGGGATACATCCTTTATTTCCATGCATGAGAGTCCATTGATGATGAGAACAAGAATCGCAGCACAATGGCCCATAAATACGGCAATGTTATCCTGCAAAGGAATAGGATAATATTAGATGTTAATGCACTTGATCAGATTGCACATAAAGTTCCGATTAGAGTTACAGTTTAGTAAAGGTTTGCAGTGTTATGCATGGATGATAAGGAAGCTTAAAAGAACTCAAAAACTAAGCCCTTTTCTTTTCCGTTGCAACAGATTATGTACAATCTTATTGAAACTAAGCAATGAATTAAAAGAGAGTTTTAAAAAAAATATTGAAACAACAATACGTTAAGGTTAGGTTTAGGTTTAGGTTTTAGGTTTAGGTTATAGGTTATAAGTTTAGGTTATAGGTTATAGGTTAAAGGTTTAGGTTATAGGTTTTGGTTTAGGTTAAGGTTATAGGCTTAGGTTTAGGTTAAGGTTTAGGTTTAGGTTATAGGTTTAGGTTAAGGTTTAGGTTATAAGTTATAGCTTTCGGGAATTGAGAATAGGTTAAGGTTTACGTTTAGGAAATCGAGTTCGGGATCGGGATCGGGTTTAGGTTTGAGTTTTCAAGTTTAGGTTTAAGTTTAGGTTAAGGAGTTGAGATTAGGATTAGGTGTAGGTTTAGGTTTAGGGATTTGAGAATACATTTGGGTTTTAGGTTTAGGTTTAGGTTTTAGGTTTAAGTTGTAGGTTTAAGTTGTAGGTTTAGGTTTAGGTTATAGGTTTAGGTTATAAGTGTAGGTTAGGTTTAGGTTTAGGTTAGGTTATAGGTTAAGGTTTAGGGAATTGAGTTTAGGTTATAGATTATAGGTTTAGGTTAAGGTTTAAGTTATAGGTTAAGGTTTAGGTTTAGGCTATAGGTTTAGGTTTAGGTTATAGGTTTTAGGATTTAAGAGTAGGTTTAGGTTAATGTTGTAGGTTATAGGTCTAGGTTATAAGTTTATGTTAATGTTGTAGGTTATAAGATTAGGTTATAGGTTTAGGTTTAGGTTTAGGGATTTAAGAATACATTTAGGTATTAGGTTTAGGTTTAGGTTCTACGTTTAGGTTATAGGTTTAGGTTTAGGTTTAGGTTATAAGTGTAGGTTATAGGTTTAGGTTTAGGTTAGGTTATAGGTTAAGGTTTAGGGAATTGAGAATAAGTTAAGGTTTAGGTTTAGGGAATCAGGTTCAGGTTCGGGTTTAGGTTTTCAAATTTAGGTTTAGGTTAAGGAGTTGTGATTAGGATTAGGTGTAGGTTTAGGTTTAGGGATTTGAGAATACATTTAGGTTTTATGTTTAGGTTAAGGTTATAGGTTTAGGTTTAGGTTTTAGGTTTTAGTTTTAGGGAATTGAGAATAGTTTAAGGTTTAGGTTTAGAAAATTAGGTTCGGGTTCAGGATCGGGTTTAGGTTTTAGGTTTTAAGTTATAGGTTTAGGTTATAGGTTAAGGTTAAGGTTTAGGTTTAGGTGAAGGTTATAGGCTTAGGTTTGGGTTTAGGTTATAGGTTATAGGTTTAGGGATTTGAGAATAGGTTTAGGTCTAGGTTTAGGTTATAGGTTTAGGGATTTGAGAATAGGTTTAGGTTTAGGTTAGGTTATAGGTTGTAGGTTTAGTTTAAGGTTATAGGTTAAGGTTATAGGTTATAGGTTTAGGTTTAGGTTTAGGACTTCGAGTTCAGGTTCGGGTTCGGGTTCGGGTTATATGTTTGGGTTAAAGTGTAGGTTTAAGTTAAGTGAATTAAGTTTAGGTTATAGGTTTTGGTTTAGGTTTAGGTTTAGGCTAAGGGTTTAGGGATTCAGATTCGGGTTCGGGATTGGGTTTAGGTTTAGGTTAGGGAGTTGAGATCAGGATTAGGTGTAAGTTTAGGTTTAAGGATTTGAGATTAGGATTAGGTGTAGGTTTAGGTTTAGGGATTTGAGAATATGTTTAGGTTTTAGGTTTAGGTTTAGGTTTTAGGTTATAAGTTATATGTTTAGGTTAAGGTTTAGGTTTAGATTTAGGTTATAGATTTAGGGAATTGAGAATAGGTTAAGGTTTAGGTTTAAGAAATCGGGTTCGGGTTCAGGATCGGGTTTAGGTTTGGGTTTTCAAGTTTAAGTTTAGATTAAGGAGTTGAGATTAGGATTAGGTGTAGGATTAGGTTTAAGGATTTGAGAATACATTTAGATTTTAGGTTTAGGTTTAGGTTTAGGTTATAGGTTAAGGTTTAGGTTTAGGTTATAGGTTTATGTTTGGGTTTAGGTTATAGGTTATAGGTTAAGGTTTAGGTTATAGGTTAAGGTTTAGGTTTATGTTATAGGTTTAGGTTTAGGTTTAGGTTTAGGTTATAGATTTAGGGAATTGAGAATAGGTTAAGGTTTAGGTTTAAGAAATTGGGTTTGGGTTCGGGATCGGGTTTAGGTTTGGGTTTTAAAGTTTAGGTTTAAGTTAAGGAGTTGAGATTAGGATTAGGTGTAGATTTAGGTTTATGGATTCGATAATACATAAGTTTAGGTTTAGGTTTTAGGTTTAGGTTTAGGTTATAAGTGTAGGTTATAGGTTTAGGTTTAGGTTAGGTTATAGGTTTAGGTTATAGGTTACAGATTTATGTTATAAGTGTAGGTTATAGGTTTAGGTTTAGGTTTAGGTTTAGGTTATAGGTTTTGGAATTTAAGAATAGGTTTAGGTTAAGGTTATAAGTTTAGGTTATAGGTTTAGGTTAATGTTATAGGTTTAGGTTTAGATTTTGGTTATAGGTTTAGGTTATAAGTATAGGTTTAGGTTAGGGTGTAGGTTAAGGTTTAGGGAATTGAGTTTAGGTTATATGTTTAGGTTATAGGTTATATATTTTTGGTTAAGGTTTAAGTTATAGTTATAGGTTTTGGGATTTGAGAATTTGTTTTAGGTTATAAGTATAGGTTTAGGTTTAGGAATTCGGGTTCGGGTTCGGGTTCGGGTTTATGTTCGGGTTTAGGTTATAGGTTTCGGTTTAGGTTATAGGTTATAGGTTTAGGTTATAGGTTTTGGGATTTGAGAATAGGTTTAGGTTATAAGTATAGGTTTAGATTAGGGTGTAGGTTAAGGTTTAGGGAATTGAGTTTAGGTTATAGGTTTAGGTTATAGGTTATAGGTTTTTGGTTAAGGTTTAGGTTATAGGTATAGGTTTTGGGATTTGAGAATAGGTTTAGGTTATAAGTATAGGTTTAGGTTTAGGAATTCGGGTTCGGGTCCTGGTTCGGGTTTATGTTTGGGTTTAGGTTATAGGTTATAAGTTTTTGGGATTTGAGAATAGGTTTAAGTTATAAGTATAGGTTTAGGTTAGGGTGTAGGTTAAGGTTTAGGGAATTGAGTTTAGGTTCTAGGTTATAGATTTTTGGTTAAGGTTTAGGTTATAGTTATAGGTTTTGGGATTTGAGAATAGGTTTAGGTTATAAGTATAGGTTTAGGTTTAGGAATTCAGGTTCAAGTTTAGGGAATTGAGTTTAGGTTATAGGTTATAGGTTTAGGTTAAGGTTTAGGTTGTAGTTATAGGTTTTGGGATTTGAGAATAGGTTTAGGTTATAGAGGTTTAGGTTTAGGTTATAGGTTATAGGTTAAGGTTTAGGTTAGGTTTTAAATTTAGGTTAAGGTTATAAGTTTAGGTTATAAGTGTAGGTTATAGGTTTAGGTTTAGGTTAGGTTATAGGTTAAGGTTTAGGGAATTGAGAGTAGGTGTAGGTTAAGGTTAAGGTTTAGGTTATAGGTTTTGGTTTAGGTTAAGGTTATAGGTTTAAGTTTAGGTTAAGGTTTAGGTTTAGGTTATAGGTTTAGGTTAAGGTTAAGGTTTAGGTTTAGGTTATAGGTTATAGTTTATAAGTTATAGCTTTAGGGAATTGAGAATAGGTTAAGGTTTAAGTTTAGGATATCAGGTTCAGGTTAGGGATTGGATTTAGGTTTGGGTTTTCAAGTTTAGGTTTAAATTTAGGTTGTGGAGTTGAGATTAGGATTAGGTGTAGGTTTAGGTTTAGGGATTTGAGAATACATTTAGGTTTTAGGTTTAGGTTTATGTTTTAGGCTTAGGTTTAGGTTATAGGTTTAGGTTTAGGTTATAAGTGTAGGTTATAGGTTTAGGTTTAGGTTAGGTTATAGGTTAAGGTTTAGGGAATTGAGAATAGGATAAGGTTTAGGTTTAGGAAATCAGGTTCGGGTTCAGGTTTGGGTTTAGGTTTGGGTTTTCAAGTTTAGGTTTAGGTTAGGGAGTTGAGATTAGGATTAGGTCTAGGTTTAGGGATTTGAGAATACATTTAGGTTTTTGGTTTAGGTTTAGGTTATAGGTTTAAGTTATAGGTTTAGGTTATAGGTTACAAGTTTAGGTTATAGGTTTAGGTTAGGGAGTTGAGATTAGGATTAGGTGTAGGTTTAGGTTTAGGTTTAGGGATTTGAGAATACATTTAGGTTTTAGGTTTAGGTTTAGGTTTTACGTTTAGGTTAAGGTTACAGGTTTAGGTTATAGGTTTAGGTTTAGGTTATAAGTGTAGGTTATAGGTTTAGGTTTAAGTTAGGTTATAGGTTAAGGTTTAAGGAATTGAGAATAGGTTAAAGTTTAGGTTTAGGAAATTGGGTTTGGGTTTGGGATTGGGTTTAGGCTTAGGTTTTCAAGTTTAGGTTTAGGTTAAGGAGTTAGATTAGGATTAGGTGTAGGTTTAGGTTTAATGATTTGATAATACATTTAGGTTTTAGGTTTAGGTTTAGGTTTTAGGTTTAGGTTTAGGTTTAGGTTTAGGTTTAGGTTATAGGTTATAGCTTTAGGGAATTGAGAATAGGTTAAGGTTTAGGTTTAGGAAATCGGGTTTGGGTTCGGGATCGGGTTTAGGTTTGGGTTTTCAAGTTTAGGTTTAGGTTTAGGTGAGAGTGTTGAGATTAGGATTAGGTGTAGGTTTAGGTTTGGGGATTTGAGAATACATTTAGGTTTTAGGTTTAGGTTTAGGTTATAAGTGTAGGTTATAGGTTTATGTTTAGGTTAAGTTATAGGTTAAGGTTTAGGGAATTAAGTTTAGGTTATAGGTTATAAGTTTAGGTTATAGGTTATACGTTATAGGTTAAGGTTTAGGTTATAGGTTAAGGTTTAGGTTTAGGTTATAGGTTTAGGTTTAGGTTAAGGTTTAGGTTATAGGTTTTAGGATTTGAGAATAGGTTTAGGTTATAAGTATATGTTTTGGTTAATGTTGTAGGTTATAGTTTTAGGTTATAAGTTTATGTTAATGTTGTAGGTTATAGTTTTAGGTTATACGTTTAGGTTTAGGTTTAGGGATTTGAGAATACATTTACGTTTTAGGTTTAGGTTTAGGTTTTACGTTTAGGTTAAGGTTATAGGTTTAGGTTATAGGTTTAGGTCATAGGTTTAGGTTTAGGTTATAGGTTTAGGTTTAGGTTTAGGTATAGGTTATATAGGTTTAAGTTTAGGTTTAGGGAATCAGGTTCGGTTTCGGGTTCGGATTGGGTTTATGTATTATCTAGTATTATCTACTATTGAACCTAGTATTATCTACTACATACTAGTAACATACAACCAATATTGGGGCACCATACCATAAGCTACAAGAATTTCATGTCCCCCTAAACAAGGTATCCTCCATTGATAACATATATATATATATATATATATATATATATTATAAGTTGTTTATTTTTATTCACATTCGCAAATACATTCATCTTCCAACCAATTATTAACAACATTTATAAAAAAAAAAAAAAGATATCCAACCAACTCTTTATAATAATTTGCAACTTAACCTACTGGGAACCGTCATGCACAGTAATGGCCTGCTAAATATATAAACATGGCCTGTCCAAATGGCCAAGCCACTCCAATGCTATCCATAGGAAATGGACAGCTTCATCATGGTCATAACAGCGGTTCCCACCTTCCAGGGACCCCCGTTCAACATCCGGATAGCTCCGACGCACATCCGGGTCTGCTTCATCAATTTCGAGCTAATACATTTAAAAAAAAAACACACAACATATAAAAGTGACCATGCCAAATACACATATCCAACGTAGTCCCTGTCTAAAGCTCACTTTTTAACCATGCTAATGAAATACCCATGTTTAGCAATACTTGTAACCATGCCCACATCAACTAAATTAAGCAATGCCCATGGCCACGTATAAAACCCACAAAAGTTTTCTAACTTTTTATTTTCTCCTTTTAGGTATTAGTTGAAGCATCATTAATAATAAATACAAGGAGAAAATAAATATATACAGGTAGAACACATTGGTATTAGATCTAATGAATGATTTGTAAAGGAACCGTGTAAGGGAATGGCATCATTATGTCTTCCTCCAAAATTTACACATGTGTGCATGTTAGAAAATGCATGCTTGCCACCCACTTATTTCCATGAATGCTAGCATGATAGTCCTCTCGAACATGGAAAACATTGCATTAGTTTCATATAAATGGCTTGAGACTAACAATAATACAAAATTTTAAAAGAAACAGAAAAGAATAATCATTCAATCATTCTCAATCAGTGGAAATTGTAAGGTCACATTTTAGATGCACCGTGAACCAAAAACTACACTTTTTTAATTAGTTTATTTTAAGTTAATGCATGCCTCATGTACAAGCTTTGAATGCATGCATATTAAACATCATACTCTGCAACTGATGACAAGCTCAAATTAGATTTTTATGCCAAAATATCACCTGATGCCAAGCTCGGATCTCACATCCCAATACATGTGCCCAAGTGGATGTGCATGTGTGTGGAATTAGCAAACCACATAAATTAAGAAATACTACTAAACATTCTTTAAGGAATTTAATCGAACATTTGATGTGCAGGTGTAAGATGTTCTAAAGAGTTACATGAAATTTGTGGTATGGTGTTGAACCTGAAATTTTCAATGAGTCAACACAACTCGTTGCCAACATTATGTAGGTGGGTAGAATTCTAGCTGCCAATCTTAAGCCAATGCATCTCCAATCAACAATGGAACAGATGAAGTATGCCATATCCACAATGGGGCCAACCATTTATGTCAGAAGCCCACATCAAGGAGGCAATGCATAACCTTCAAACCCAATATTAAAAACTTATTTTCTTTAATCCTAAAATCCTCACATCCTCGATTCTTAAAATCCCCAAACCCCCAATTTATAAAATCAGAAAAAACCCAATTTCAAAAGTCCTCAAATCCCCAAAATCCTAAAATCCCCAAATCCCCAATTTGTAAAATCAGAAAAACCCAATTTGGGGTCTACATTCAAATCGAAAATCTACAAACTATGAACTCCCAATTTCCTAAATTGGCATTAATATTGAGAGAGATTGAGAGAGAGAGAGAGAGATATACCTCACTGTTGTGCTGGCAAGCTCTCGATGGGGCAAATGTTGGCGTCAATCGGTGGAGGTGGCGGCACTGGTAGAGCAAGGATGGTGGCACGAGAGAGAGGGTTTGGGTTTTGGGAGAGGCGCGGGTGCGAGAGAAAGGGTTTGGGTTTTGGGAGGGGCGGGCGTGCGATCGGTGGAGGTGGCGGTGCTAGTAGAGCAAGGACAGATGCGAGAGAGAGGGTTTGGGTTTTGGGAGAGGCGCGGGTGCGAGAGAGAGGGTTTGGGTTTTGAGAGGGGCGGCCACGCAAGAGAGATTTAGGGATTTGGGTTGTGGGAGATGGCGCACGCAGGATTGGGTTTTGGGGGGGGGGGGGTGACAGACTTGAGCTTTGGATCTGGTATGACTCTATGGGCCCCACCATGATGCGTGTTAAACATCTACCCCATCAGTCAGATGCACCATTCCATGGTGGGCCCAGGGATTAAAAATAAAATCAATCTGTGACTTGTGTCAGCCACACCACATACAAAAGTTGAGAGGGGTTACCCACCATTAAAACATTCGTAATTATTTTTTGGGCCCACAGAGATGTGATTCACAAATCTAGCCCATCCATTATGTGTTGCCACTTGGATGAAGGGTCATACCAAGTTTCAGACACATCCAAATTTCAGGTGGGGCCCCACCAAGTGCTTTTATATGTTTTAGGCATGTCTTCACATGATTTTAGATGGTATGGCCCACCGGAGTTCTGTATACGGCTGATTTTTGGGATATCCCATAATTAAAAGGGGACCTATCAAATGCACGGTGTTGATTTTTGACACACGTCATGGTGGGGCCCAAACAGCTCGACCTCATGGGGAGTTCCCATGAGCTCGACGTATAGAACCTTATCCACATATATATATAATATTTAAAAAATATAAAAACCTATGATGTATTTGTTATATCCACACTGTCCATCCATTTTGAGATATCATATTAAATCACGAGCAAAAGAATGAGACAGATAAAAATCTGTAGTGGACCCCACCACAGAAAACAATGAGAGGGTGATTCCCACCGTTGAAACTATCCTAAGACCCATCGTAATGTTTATTTGAAATCCAACTAGTTCAAAAGTTAAAAAATGGTTTGTGGGGCCATATATCATGGTGGGACCCACACAGCACCAACCACCAGCCATTGGATGGTCTAGGGGGAGTAGCCAATCTATTCCCCTTATTTGTGGTGTGGTCCATTTAATCTTTGGATATGATTCATTTTTTTAGATAATTCTATAAAATGATCTCGAAAAATGGATGAACGGTGTGTGTTGATCCCGAAATTTTTGTAAATCCAAAACTCAAGTGGACCATCCCACACAAAATAATGTGGAATAATGATTTCCACCGTTGATACCTTCCTTGGGCCCACAGTAATGTTTATTTGCCATCCAACATGTTCATAATATCAAAAAGATATGAATGAAGGGAAAACACAAACATCAGCTTGATCCAAAACTTTTATCAAATGCACGGTGTTGATGTTCGACACACATCATGATGGGCCCCACAAAAATTACTAACATTAATTCTTAGAGTCTCAGGGTGTCAATAAGTTGGGTCACAATTTTGACTAGAATATTTAACCCATTTTACATGTCTGGTCCATTCACTCTATTTTACTGATCATTACCCTCAATTTGACTAGTTACTCGCCCCGATCATGCTACATATGAGAAAGATATTGGGCGAACAAGATTGATCAACAATTTGAGTGAATTTTGATTTAAACATCTGAAGTTATTACTCTTCAATCTGGACTGATTAGATTGTCCAAAAATGGTTAAAGGTTGTTCATAATATTAAAAATATATGAATGAATAAAAAACACAAACATCAGCTTGATCCAAAACTTCTATGGCCTCCAAGAAATTTTAAATGGTAGAGGTTCAATCACACTATTTCCTATGGTGTGGTCCACTTAAGCTTTGGATATGCTTCCTTTTTGTTCTTTAGACCTCAAATTATCTGTTAACATAGATGAATGGAGTGGATAAAATAAATAAATAACAATGGACCCCACAGAGTTTACTCTGGTAAGGGTAATGAGTAACTCATCTAACTGTAGTAGAGAATGGTTTGCTTAAAACATTCATAATCATATATTGGGCCTGCCTAAATGTGATTCACATAGCCAACCCTCTCATTATGTGTGTCCTACTTGGATGAGGGATCAGACCAAGTTTCAACTACATCCATGTCTGTATTAACTTATAAACAGATTGGATCTCAAATAAACATCGCGGTGGGCCCTAAGAAGGTTTTAATAGTGGGTGTCACTATACCAATCTTTTCTATGGTGGGTCCACTTGAACTTTGGATCTGCCCCGTCAATCAGATGCACCATTCCATGGTGGGCCACGAGCTTAAAAATAAAGTCAATCCATGACTTGGGTGGGCCACACCACATACTATAGTTGAGAGGGTTACCCTCCCATTAAAACATTCATAATCATTTATTGGGCCCACCTAGATGTGGTTCATAGATCCAGCCCATTCATTATGTGTGTCCCACTTGGATGAGGAGTTAGACCAAGTTTCATACACATCCAAAACTCATGTGGGCCCCACGAAATGCTTTTAAATGTTTTAGGGATGTCTTCTCATAGTTTTAGATGCTATAACCCACCTAAGTCTCGTATATGATTGATTTTTGGACTTAAAGGGGACACATCAAATGCATGGTGTTGATGTTCTACACACATCATGGTGGGGCCCACATAGATTAACCTCATGGGAAGTTCCCATGAGGTGACCTTATAGTACCATTTCACTATTTAGGTAACTCCTTCATGGGTGTTCTCTAACTGTGTAGAGCCCACCTTGATATATTTTATGTATATCGACACCGTCCATATATTTTTCCATCATATTTAAGGATGTGATTTCAAATCATAAGAACTCAATAATCTCAAGTGGGCCATACCAATCAAAACAATGATGAATAACCATTAAAAACCTTTTGAAGGCCACAAAAGTTTTGGATCAATTTTATTTTTGTAGTTTACCTTCATCTAGATCTTTTTTACATTATCAACAAGTTGGATTACAAATAAACATTACTAAAACCTTACGATTGGCTCTTTATAATTTTTAATGGCGAGGTCTATATTATCATTCTTTCTAGTGTTGTGGTCCACTTAAGATTTAAATCTACATAATTTTTTATACCCGGCCCAAAAATGGGGTGGAGAAACATATGGGTGGCAAGGATATACAACACATCATCAAAATCTCACTTTTGTTATCTAGCTTTTCAATTTTTCTTGTCAAAATACAAAATCTAGTTTTCTTTTTTAAAATATATATATTTTTTCAAATTTGTCAATTTTTTCACAATTTTGTTTAATTTTTTAAATTTTCTTTTTCAAAATATCATTTTTTTTATCGAAATCTTTTTTTTTTCAAAATAATCAACATTATTCAAAGTTCTTAATTTTTTTTTTCAAAATCTAGATTTTTATAAAATCACATTTTTTTTTTCAAAATCTAAATTTTTCTTAAATATTGTTAATTATTTTTCTAAGCTTATCAACTATTTCTTTTTCAAAATTCATAATTTTTTTGAACTTCTCAATTTTTGACCTGGATACATAATACATACATGAAGGTGGCCTCCACAGTAACCCCACGTTAAAGCAGACGGTTTAGGACCGTCTCTAATGCAGACGGTCGTTGACAGTCTCAAATGACCACTATAAGACAGCTAAGGACTTCTCTAATACAGACGGTCATTACAGTCTCAAATGACCGGTCTAAGACAGCTAATGGTCGTCTCTAATGCAGATGGTCTTTGACCGTCTCAGATGACTGCATATAAGACGGTCAAAGACCGTCTTTTATTCCAGACGGTCAATAGCCGTCTTTTCTCCATAGTTAACGACGGATTCTGACCATCTTAAATGAAAAGACAATTTTCCTTCATATTAAGGATGGTCAAGAGCAATCTAAAATTTTAGAGACAGTTTACGACCGTCTCTAAACCGTCTTTAAACCAAGGAATTTTGCAGATGGTCCACAACCGTCTCAAAATTCATCTTTCTTTTTTTTTTTTCATTTTTCACGTAGTGTTAAATCCCATGACACTGGTAGAGAAAATGATTGCTTGCCCCAAGTAGGTCAATGAAGTAGGTCAATGGAATATAATGAATAAGGTATAATCCTTCAGAAGTTGAAACTCTCATTTTAACTGTGAATTAAATATGCATGTTGGTTCTGATTGATGACTCCAAATTCTTAGGCTCTCAATTCTTATTGCTGCGATTAAAAGAAAAGAAAAGAAAAAAAATGCAGCCCCGTCCTAGTTTCTATTCATATCTGAAATATGTTGCCTTTGCCTCCACAGAAATGGTGTTGGGGCTGGTATATGCTAAGGCACAGAACCTTCTCACTCCAATAACCATGCATGCATGCTGGAACTTGTTGTCATCTGCAGGTTCCTATAGACTAATATTGTATTGTTTGCATTCATCACCCTGCCTTCCTTCAACAGGTGGTAATTTTGGGATAATGTTTTTATACGTTAGGTCGTAACATAACATTAACATGGCCTTTCTATTACTTACGCTGTGATTTTGAATGCTAGGCCTCGTACATAACAGGGGATGTTTTTGTGTTTACATGCACATGTAAATCCATTTTCCATTTCCAATAGACTTGGATAGCCTTAGATAAAAGCTTTTTCATGGAGGATTTAACTTCTGTGATTCTTTTACTTGATCTCTAATAATCTCTCTTTTTAGATTCTAAATAACTAGTCGAGCTAGAGTATGAAACACAAGTGAAGTCTAGAGTTTTTCTAAATAACTAGTCGGGCTAGAGTTCCGATCATAGGGCATTACTGCTTGGTTCCAATGGCTTCTTTTCAGTAATCTTGCCATACGATGTCTACCAACTTGTGTTTGTGTGGTCTCACATGCAGCCAGTTGAACCATAGTATTATCATCCAGGTGGTGCATAATTGCCTACTTATCATCTGTGTAAGTCTATATGACCTCCAATCCATCCAATTGGTTTGCCCCACCATGAACATCACCTGGTGCAGAAGTCCGAATTATCCACTCATCAAGCGGTCATACTTGTACATAGGACCAGTTTGGCAGTTGTCCATTGTTTTTGTGGTCCACATGATGAGGGGATTGGTCTGATTTTTGCATCAGGTGTTCTTTGTGGTGGGGCCAAGCAATGAGTGCATCATCACAGTTTTTGCATTTATGTATTTCTATTTTGTTGATGAATTACTTTACTATGAATAATTGCACATCATTTTTAGGTTTTAACTAGAGATTTAATTTGTACTCTCTAGATTTTATAGATGATGCTGCTTACACATTTCAGGCGATTGATGAGAGAGTTTACACATATGCGTGACCAAGTTGTTCATCCAACTTGATTCTTGGACCAAGCATAAGTTGTGGGTAAGTTTTACTAACATGTGTGTGAAGCATTGCCCAACCAAATGCAGCCACATGCACCAATGTAGCGTAAGGTTGTGAGATAAAAGCTTTCCATTAAGTGGGTCACACTTTTTAGAACTTTTAGCTTAAAAATCAAGTGTTTCCTTCCTTAAGTTTTTAGAACTTTTAGCTTAAAAATCAAGTGTTTCCTTCCTTAATTGTCTATTTGTAGCCCACCAACTCAAGGATTCAAAGGAAACCTTAGGGATTCATCCATTTTGGACTCATCATGTGTTGTTGGTTGTTACTAATAAAGGTCCTAGAAGGGGTCCTCTTGGTGCTGCAACTTCCATTTGAAACATCCCTGAAAGAAGTAATAGAAAATGGGGAGGTAAAGGTTCAAACCACCTTGAGAACTAGCAGATGAAAGAAGATAGAACTGTGTTTTTGTGTTTACATGCACATGTAAATCCATTTTCCATTTCCAATAGACCTGGATAGCCTTAGATAAAAAGCTTTTTCATGGAGGATTTAACTTTTATGATTCTTTTATTTGATCTCTAATAATCTCTCATTAGATTTGGTTCAACCGGAGAATCTACAATTGATTGGTGGACCCTCAGTTGGGAATCATCAATGTGTAGAGAGAATACGGCCATGTAAGTTGTACTCTTCGTGTAAAGAGCTCATTGCTCAAGGGCGAGTTACTTTGGTAGATGGGCCCCAAATGATTCATGGCAAAGCCCTTCAGGAAGATCTTTACAAGGTTGCCATTGATATCATTGTCAAAGGATACATTGAATTGCCCGAGCTAGATGGATATCATTCGACTTTAGACGAAGTTGGAATTGGCTCATTTGTTGCATGGCAACATTGCTTTACTGAGTTCACAGATTAGCGACAATAGTCTAATACTTTTTTGGACACTTAACCTTTTTGGACTTTATGTATGTTTTGATTGTATAGCTTACTTGATTAGTTGTTTTTAGAGACTAGACATGATACATGTAATGCAGGTTTTTGACAAATGTATTGATGGCTTCGATCATCCCTGCATGGTAAGGAATTATATCATAGATAAAACACTTTACTAAAAGTAGACTCTACCAGTTTGGTTAACACTTTACTGAAATTTGCAGATTATTGAATCTCTGATAAATAGGGTGGATTTATCTGAAGAGGAGGCAGAAGCTTCTCTTGATTTTTTACTAAGTGAAGCTAATGAAGTTTTGATTAGTGCTTTTCTTGTTCTTTTGAGAGCCAAAGGAGAGTCATTTGAAGAAGTGAGTGGTCATATGTAACATTTTATAAAAGAAAGTAAAATATGTGATGTTTCTGAATATTAGAACACAAGCATGATTGAGAGAGAAGCTCCATAAGCTTGATTCATAGACTGAAATTGATAAGCATATTACTCCTTTATCGATTTATAGATCTCTGCATTTGCAGGTTGTGAGATTGGCAAGGGCAATGTTCAAATGTTGTAGGAAGGTTGAAGGAATGACTGATGTGGTCGATATTGTTGGAACGGAAGGTGATGGGACAAACACGATTAACATATCAATAGGGGCTTGTATTCTAGCTGCTGCCTCTGGTGCAAAAATTGCCAAGGTGATGCTCTTTTTTTTTTCTTTTTTTCTTTTTTAAAAGTAATTAGTCAGCTTATAACAAATTTTTAGAGTGCAATTGAGTTTTGGGCTTCACAAATACTGAATTACATTAGTAAATTTGCTTGAGTCACCATTCAACTGAATTCAATTTCCGAGCATTTGAGCAATGGATTTAGTTTCGACCTTGATTTATTCCTGAAAGATTTATCTTTTAACTCTCTCTCTCTCTCTCTCTCTCTCTAATAACGGATAAAATAAAAAGCTATTGATGGACTGTTTCATGGTTGAAAATATTGTTTCTGAAGACCAATGTGGCCAACTATCGGCCAATAAGACCACTTTTTGAAAACAAATCTTAAATGATACTGATATTTGGTTAGACAATTTAAACTTTGAATTCTGCACAATTCAATATAGGTTTGGCATTTCTTTGTGTAGGGTGGTATCGAAGATGGTGAAGAACTAAGAGCTGCAGCCCTTAGAGTATTAAGAGAAGAAACTGGAATAGCGTCAGCTGAAATTATTGCAGAAGTAAGTTTCTTAAGTTCTATAGAATCCTATTAGTAGCTACAATTTTTAGTCCCATTCAGGTTTCATCTGTTGCATTGTCCCAAACACTCGGCCCCAATTAATGTCATCCACCAAGAGATTCACACAGAAGTAGATTTTGGGTTGACTAAGTTGATCTTTGCACGATGTGGCTCACAGGATGGCGGCTATGTGGACTATTGGGTGATGTGGCTATTATGTGGACTGTTGGACTGAGTAATGTTGTAGGGAGGCTTGACTGTTTGACCAATGAAAGTAGTTGCCAAAGTGTTAAAGGGTGTTTCCAAGTGGACACCAAAACCTTTATCATCAAACACAAGCATATGACCCACCCAAACGGACACCAAAACCTTTATAAATAGAGGATCCAGGAGAGGTTTTTGCATATTCTAGCAATCGGTCTCTAATTCAATTCTAAAAACTCTTATTTTATTCATGTTTTCTAGTGTGGTATTCATAATTTTCAAGTTGTTATTTTGTTCCTGTAGAAACAAAAGGATGTTTCTGGTTTGGTTCATTGCTAGAGGTGTTCAAGATCAATCGACTAGCACTGCTTGTTGAAGAGTGACAACAGAATTTTGGGTTTCATTGAATCCTAGGTACAACTGTTTCTTTCTTATGGTGTGATGCGATGCCATGAAAATCCCCATTAGAGTGATTCCATGTGATTATCCCTTTAATAGATCATTGTAAGTATCTGACATCAGATACTTGGATGCAATCTACTAACTCCATGCATTCTGAAGTTCAACTGTGAAAATATCAAGATGTGATACTATTTTATCTATGATACTGATAAAAGAAATCACGATGTGATACTGATAAGCTGTTCCAATATTTATCTGTGATATGGCTGCTGACATCTTTGATTTTACTAAGTTGAATTAAGGGGTATTTTTGTTTTTTGTTCCATTGTCGTTATCATCTTACACATCAAATAGCTAGCATCCTTTTACAGATTTTTAATATGGCCTTGTATTTACATTCAATGTTACATGCAAAGTTAAAGGAGTCTCAGTATGTTGATTTGCAAACCAATGACCTATGGAGTTCATCATTTGAAGATCCAGTTCTTCAAAAGGCTCTTGAAACGAAATGGAGCCAAGTTCTATCTGTAAGTGCTATGGTTGAAAGCCCCTTTATGTTGTCAAATTTGTGGTGCCAAACACACTACTTGTACTTTGTGAAATTGCATACATGTTCGAAACATAGTTTGGATGAAGTGTGTATGTATGAAGCAAGTCACGGTATATGGATGTTGACCACATCAGTGAAGCATAATGCTCAACTCAAGATATGTCAAGCCACGACATTGTCTCGCAAGATCGACTTCGAAAGACAAGACAAGTTTACAAGTCAGGACTCGAGAATTCACAAGTTACAAGTCAAGATTCAAGATTATGTAATTGAAGCTTTTAAGGACAAGCTACATCAAGATTTCAAGCCTCACTTTCTTTAAAGGTTATATATCTTAAGGGTTCAATGTCCTTACTTCACTATTAAGGTATGTTTGACCTTAGGTTAACCTTTAGAGTAGGTCATTTCGGATACACAATGCAAATATTTTATTTTTGAGAATTTGGTCTGTTCTAAGACTAGTACTGGACCTTACTCGACTAGTCCTAACACTGCTTCGACCTATCTAAGAATTTCCTGGACCAGTCGTAAGTTTGTTGCAAAAATTTGAAATTTTCTTTTAAGCTTCGACCAGTCCTAAGGTCTGTTCGACCAGTCATATGAACAATGTCGACTGCTCCTTCGACCAGTCATGAACCTATGACTCAAACTACAGCGGTGAATTTTACTTGACTTCGACTAGTTGTGAGCAACCTACGACCAGTTAAAGGTGACCTTCGACTAGTCATAGACTACCTACGATCAGTCATGAAACTGCCTTATTTTATCGCGCTCAAATTTTTAAATATCCGTTGGTCCTACGACCTGTCGTAGAGACTTCTGGACCAGTCGAAGATGCGATTTGCTCTCCTATAAATAGAGCACGAATCTCAGAATATAGAAGACGACTCAAGCAATTTTAATCCGGCCTTCTGAGAGATAAGTCTGTGCTCCATTTAAGCTAAGTGTGCACATTTAATATTCTCTTTCTTTAGCTTTTTAAATTGATTTTGTTTCTTGTATTCCAATCTGATTTAAAAAGAGGATGTTCTATTTTCCTTTTTCTGGAATCAAAATCAATTATAGCTAGCCCATTTGGTTTAATTTAAAATCTATTAGAACTTAAAACCATTATAAAGTGAGTATTGGACATTGAACTTTGACATTCATACTTCTACTCCGACTTGGTTCTTCCAGGCTGTTACAACAAAGGACAAAAATAGGTATTTTACATTTTGTGTAATTTACTTTATTTGGTTTTATTTGAGGTTAAGCCAAAAAAATCTCAAAGTTGTTGGTTATCTGAGGAGAGCCAGAAAACTCATAAGTGAGGGTTTTTGAATTGTGTAAGCCCTTTGAAAAAGACACAATTATGAAAGTTTTAGGTGAACCTGTGAAAACCTATTTGATAGTGAACGCTAATATCCCCTGTGTAAGGATATTAGGAGTGGAGTAGCAATCTATGTAGCTGTTTTTTTAACAGTTGGTGAACACACAGGTGAACCACTATAATTCTTTGTGTTTTGTGGATGTGTGATTTATATTTCCTATCTTTTATCATTCAGAATTGTGGAATGTATGTGTGGATGTGAATGTTGTAATTTTTACATTTTAAGCACGGTGGGGAATGTTGTAATAATTTAGATTTAAATTCCTGTAATTTATTTCAATTCCTTGCTATTTATTTATTCCTCTTCAGTTTGAGTTTTTGATACAAAGACCTTTCTAGAAATAAGGTTGTCCTACCATAAACTCTGGTTTTTGGTGTAAGGTTGTCCTTAGAACAACATTTGTATCAACCTCTCAAGACTTGAATTTTGAGGTTGCTTTACATTCCTGTATTGTGGTTTATTTTCTCTATTTTGTTGGCTATCCTATTTCTTATTTTTCGCTGTTAAAAGTTTTATTTAGCATTGTCCTTTTCACCCCCCCCCCCCCCCCCCTCTAGGGCAAATAGCTAGGCCTTTTCAAGTGGTATCAAAGCTTAATAGATTGTTTTTAATTATTTATTCTTGGATTTATTTCCTAAGTTAAGGATCTAAGCTATATTTAAGATGTCAAATTTTGATAGCCTATCAGTCACTAGGCCTTCACCCTTTGATGGCTCCAATTATGCTTATTGGAATGCCAGGATGAGAATCTTCTTAAAACAATGGATGAAAGTGTGTGGCTGGCCACAATGAATGAATGGATCCCCCCTACCACTGAAGTAACTGCGATTAATGGTTCAAAATCTATGAGAATTATACCATATTTTTCTTGGACCACACTTCAGAAAAATGAGAGTAGTGCAAATGCTAAAGCATTAAATGCAATTACTTGTGCACTATCACCGGATGAATTCAAAATAATTTTATCCTGTGATTCTACAAAACAACCTTGGGATATATTGGAAATGACACACGAGGGTACTTCAATTGTCAAGAAATCTAAGATACAAATCCTCACAACTAAAATTGAGGAAATATGTATGGAAGAAAATGAAATGTTCATGGACTTTATACCAGATTGAATAACATTGTAAACTCTATGTGGGGTCTAGGTGATAAAATCCCTAAAAGCCAAATATGTGCTAAAATACTAAGCTCACTTCCTGAACGATTCAATTCTAAAGTAACCACAATCAAGGAACTTCGGGATATTGACAATATGAGGGTTGATGAATTAGTTGGCTCATTACAGACTTATGAGTTAACCTTTAAAGCTCCAAAAGGTAAATCTATTGCCTTAAAATCTTCTAAAAATGGTTTTCAAGAAAATGATTTAAACTTTGATTTAGAAAACTCTGAAGATGATATGGCCCTTTTGAAGAAAAAGTTTTATAAGATTTTTAAAAGTAAAAAGAGGGTTGATCTTCAAAAGGCAAATGATAAAAAGAAAAGATCTAAACCTAATTCTAAATCTTGAAAATCATTAAAAGACAGTGTTACAACTGCCAAGAATATGGGCATTTAGCAAACAAGTGTCCTAAAAAGGACAAACCCATAAAAAAGGGTATGTTGGCTACTTGGGATGAATCCTCTGATTCTGAAACCTCTTCTGATTCAGAAGATTCTGAAACCGAGTCGGGCAGTAATGTTAAGGCCCTTATGACTGTAGCCAAATTCACTTTTTTAGATAATGATGACTATACGAGTGAAGAAAATCTGAATAGTGAATGTGAAAATGAAGATGATGTTCAAGATGCATATAATGCCCTATACAAGGAAAGTTGTAAAATTGCTACAAAACTGAAACTTCAAAAAGAGAAATTTTCTAAACGCAAAGAAATTTATGAATCTCTTGTTTTAGAAAAGTCTCACATTTCAGACTGTTTTGAAGAGACAAAATGCGATTTAGATTTAAAAACCTCCCAATTTAAAAATCTTAAATCTGAAAATGAACAACTAAAACATGAAGTCCCTTCACTCTTGAGTTTAAAGGAAACCTGAAAATATGCCCAAGGTAATCCTAAATTAGAAAAACTCTTATTAGGATCGAGAAAATGTGGTGATCGATCCGGTCTGGGCTATGACAAGAGTGTTCCTCCTAAATCGAAGAATACTTCTCCCAATTTTGTAAAGGGAGAGACCTTAAACTCAAAAGGGAAAGATCAAACATTTTCTAAAAACTCTAAATCTTTTCAAAAACCTAAAAACCATATCAACTATAAAAAGCAAAACCAAAGTCCTTTGGCTGAAAAGATAGTTGATTTACTTAAGGAGCTTCTAAAGTCTAACTCACTAGGTCATACTTATACTCTTACAAATGAAAGAAGACCAACTATCCACCTAAACCCAAAACAGTTATGAAATGGGTTCCAAAGGGTACTTTCTTGGTTGCCCACACAACTTTCAAAGCTATAAGTCATTCAAAGTGGTACCTAGACAATGGAAGCTCAAAGCATATGACTGGTGATAAAGGTTTATTTACCGATCTTAAAGATATGACAGATGGTTCGGTCACTTTTGGTGATGGCAGCAACTGTAAGATTATGGGCCAAGGTACGGTTCAAGTTTATAACCTTCCTTTGTTCAAGAATGTCTTATATGTTGAAGGACTAAAACATAACTTGCTAAGCATATCTCAAATATGCGACAATAACCACGGTGTAAAGTTTTCCAATCAAAGCTATGAGATTCTAAACAACAAGGGTTCAGTAGTACTAACTGGATGTAGAACGTCTAAAAACTGCTATATTGTTAGTAATCCAGCTCATCTAATCAATCTTGTTACATGGTTCATATAGACCAGACTGATTTATGGCACAAACGTCTTGGACATGTACACTACCAAAATCTATATAGATTGAGCAAACGGGAACTTATAAGAGGTCTACCCAAACTACAAAAAATAGATAAAATATGTGGTGAATGCCAGATTGGCAAACAAACAAGGAACTCACATAAAAAAGTAAATTCCAATGTCACATTAAGACCACTCGAGCTTCTCTATATGGATCTTATAGGACCTACTAGTACAGAGAGTCGAGGTGGCAAAAGATATATTCTGGTAATTGTAGATGATTTTACCAGATATACTTGGGTAATCTTCTTAAGGGACAAATCTGAAACCCTTGAAGAAGTGAGAAAAGTTCTTAAAAGGATTCAAACTAAAAAAGGTTCTCAAATCAGTAAGATTCGTAGTGATCATGGATCCGAATTTGAGAATAGCTGTTTTGAGAAGTTCTGTAGCGACCAGGGAATATTACATGAATTCTCAGCGCCTAAAACTCCAAAATAAAATGGTATAGTTGAAAGGAGAAATAGAGTGCTTCAAGAAATGGCAAATGTCTTGTTGAATAACATGAAGCTCTCTAAGAATCTTTGGGCTGAAGCAATCAATACAGCTTGCTATATAATTAACCGGGTTTCCACCAGTAAAGGTAATAATAAAACGGCTTACGAAATGTGGTTCGATAAAAAGCCTACTGTCAAATATTTTCGAGTTTTTGGCAACAAGTGCTATATTTTACGAGATTATGAAAATCTAGGAAAGTTTGATACGAAGAGTGATGAAGGGATCTTTCTAGGATATTCTTTAAACAGTCGAGCTTATAGGGTTCTGAACAAGAGGACCGGTGTGATTCAAGAGTCCATCAATGTGGTCAATGACGATCATGTAAACACACCAGTCTCAAGTCCAGATAATGATGAAGTTCTTTTAATTAATAAAACAGATACCTCATCGAATCAAACAGAGTCTGAATTGAGGACTGTTAAAGATCATCCAACCACATAGATTCTTGGAAACCCTCTCACTGGTGTTCGTACCCGTAAACAACTTGAGGATATTTGTAATTACGTATGTTTTACAACCCAGATAGAACCATATAACGTAAAAGAAGCTCTTGCTGATGAAAACTGGATTGTTGTAATGCAAGAAGAACTTAACCAATTTGTGAGAAATGATGTTTGGTATCTCGTACCTAGACCTAAAGATAAACACATCATTGGAACCAAATGGATTTTCAAAAATAAGTTTGACGAGTTTGGCAATATAATTAGAAATAAGGCTAGGCTAGTGGTACAAGGTTACACTCAAATTGAAGGTATTGATTATGATGAAACCTTCGCACTAGTAGCACATCTTGAATCAATTAGACTTTTTATATCCATTGCGTGTCTTAGAAAATTTAAGATTTACCAAATGGATGTGAAAAGTGCATTTTTAAATGGTGATCTACATGAGAAAGTCTATGTTGAACAACCGATGGGTTTTGAAGACCCCAAAAATGTTGATCATGTGTATCACCTTAAAAAGGCACTCTACGGCTTAAAACAGGCTCCTAGGGCATGATATGAGAAACTAACAAAGTTTCTATTAAGCAATAATTTTCAAATAGGATGTGTTGATAAAACTCTATTTTTTAAAAAACATAATGATCTCATTTTAATAGTACAGATTTATGTTGATGATATCATTTATGGATCTACCTGTACTAACATGACTATTGAGTTTGCAGATTTGATGAAATCTTAGTTTGAAATGAGCATGGTTGGGGAATTGAATTATTTCCTTAGGTTGCAAGTAAAACAACAATCTGATGGAATGTTCATTTCTCAATCTAAATATGTTATGAATTTGATTAAGAGATTTGGATTCGAGAATAGTAGGAATTTTGATACTCCTATGAGTACAACTTTAAAACTCTCAAAAGATTCTGTAGATAAAAATGTGGATCCAAAATTATATCGGAGTATGATTGGTAGTTTATTGTATTTAACTGCTAGTAGACCTAATATCACACTAAGTGTTAGTATTTGCGCTAGATATCAGTCTGATCCTAAAGAATTGCACTTGACTGCTGTCAAGCGGATTATGCGATATGTCGCAAGTACTGTTAATCTCGGTCTCTGGTATCCACATAAGACTAGTGATCAATTAGCTGGGTACTCGGATGCTGATTGGGCTGGTAATCTTGATGATAGAAAATCAACCAGTGGTGGTTGCTTTTATATAGGAAACTGTTTAGTTTCTTAGTTTAGCAAGAAACAAAGTTCTATATCACTTTCAACTGCTGAAGCTGAATATATTGCAGCTGGTAATGCATGTACGGAGCTAGTTTGGATGAAATGTATGTTAAGTGATTATGGAATTAAACAGGATTCTATGTTATTATATTGTGATAATTCCAGTGCCATAAATATTTCAAAAAATCCAATTCAACATTCTCGTACTAAGCACATTGACATTAGATTTCATTATATTCGTGAATTAGTAGAAGAAAAGATCCTATCTTTGGAATATATCCCTACCGAGAATCAACATGCTAACATTTTCACTAAACCGCTTGACAATAGTAGGTTTAACAAAATGAAATTTGATCTTGGCATGTGCTTTCTAAAATGATTATTTATGCCTATTTGTATCATATTGTATATATTTGATAGTTTAGATTTCAATTTTTGTGAAAAATGAAGGAAATCAATTTTGTGTGTGGTACTTGACCAGTCGAGGATTTCCTCGACCCGTCTTATCACGACCGGTCATAGAAAACCCATGACTAGTTGTAAATCGCGCTAATTGATTTAAATTGGGGAAAATTTCATTTCTTGCTTATTTCAACTTCCCTCTCCGACAGGCCGACGCCCGACCAGTCAAACCCACCTTCCAAATCCATCAAGGTTAGTGTTCTATTTGCTTATTTCTTGTGGATTTGTGTCAAGTATACTTCTATTTCTCTCTTGAAGTTGTCTTTTTCTAATTTTGTTGAGATTTGGGGTTTTTCTTCACCCATATCTGATTTGAGAATACCCATATCTCAATTCATTGTAACTTTTTGTTTCTTTCAAATCTTTGTTGCATATGGCATCTAGAGGAAGAAAGACAATATCCCGCGGTCCATCTTCTTCCAAATCTACTGCTATTACCAAGCGTCATCTTCGATCCTCTGAAGATGATCCATCTTTTGCACGGGACATCAGATTGAGGAATGTTATTGTAGAACGTCCTGTTGATATGAATCATGTTGCTCTTTATGATATCCTTCCTTTTCTTCAAATTGTAGGTTGGGATAACTTATTGCATTGGGGTAGGCCAGCATATCGGTCCATTACCCGGTCCTTGTTCACTTGCATATGTAATTTTTTACTAGAAAATTTAACTTTTAAAATGGCCACAAGAGAAGGACCATTTAACGTTGATAGTCATTTGATTTTAGCTCTTATGGAAATTCATATGAATGATGAGGGCATTCCCATCCATACCTTATCTGAAAAACCCTCAGAAACTGAAAAACATATGCTCACTAGAGACTTATGCAATTTGGACGTACAATGGACGCATAAAGGGAATGCGCACCCCTCAAAGTTTTTGTTACCCAAATACAGAGTTCTTCACAAGATTTTTGTGTCCAACTTGTATCCTCGATCGGGTAATAAATTTGAATTGATGTCTTTCATGGTTCGTGTTCTTCATACTGTTGCCAGAGGTGGTCATGTTTGTTTACCATCCTTGATTTATTACTCCATTATTCAGTTTCGACTCCATCCAGGTCACAGTGACATCCCTTTTACTTATTTGATGACTGTGTTGGCTACACATATGTTAGTCGACATGCCTGCTAGAGAAGCCCCTATCCATCATCAGATATTTAACAATTCTAACCTTAATAAGATGAAGCTGGATATGCTTCCTGGCCAAGGTGATGGTAATGATGGTGCTGAAGCTAGAAATGAGGAAGAAGCTGGTGATCTTCCTCCTGATGACATTAACATGGATGATATATTTGAAGAACTTGAATCTGATTCAGCAAATGATCCAGATTATGAGCCTTCTGAGTTTGATGCACGTTTACGTGCTTTGGAGGAGAAGGTTGAGAATATGCATGTTACTAATGTCACGCAATTCAAAAATATGCGCAAATATCTTAGGCTTTTGAATAAGGTCATGCATCAACTTGATCCTTCCATACCTGCTCCTTCATCTGGCTTAGATTAGTTCTTTTTATTTTACTGTACTGTATTAACTTTATTACTCTTCTGCTCTATCTGTTTGGGAAATTGTTGCTACCTTTGACTTATCTCTGTTTATGTATTATATGCTTTATTTATCTCGTATATCCTATTTTTTTTCACTCTCATATCTCAGCCATTTGTTCATTGGTTCCTTTGTCCTATTGTGACAAAAAGGGGGAGATTGGATGTCTAGTGGATGTCTGTGGTATGAGGAGATGTTATGAGGAGGGAGTAGTATTTCATATTTTTTTTGGATTTATGTGATGTATGTTACTCATGGGAGTATGTGCAGAGATGGTCTATTTGTTGAATTGATTTGCAGGTTCATGCGATTATGAATGTGTGTCGGTTGATAATAACTGGTGCATGACTCTTTAACCAGATATTCTACGTTATGTAATATATCTTAAAAGTGTGTTTTATCACTAATTTGACAAAGGGGAAGATTGTAAGTGCTATGGTTGAAAGCCCCTTTATGTTGTCAAATTTGTGGTGCCAAAAACACTACTTGTACTTTGTGAAAGTGCATATATGTTCGAAACACAGTTTGGATGAAGTGTGTATGTATGAAGCAAGTCACAGTGTATGGATGTTGATTACATCAGTGAAGCATAATGCTCAACTCAAGATATGTCAAGCCACGACATTGTCTCGCAAGATCGACTTCGAAAGACAAGACAAGTTTACAAGTCAGGACTCGAGAATTCACAAGTTACAAGTCGAGATTCAAGATTATGTAATTGAAGCTTTTAAGGACAAGCTACATCAAGATTTCAAGCCTCACTTTCTTTAAAGGTTATATATCTTAAGGGTTCAATGTCCTTACTTCACTATTAAGGTATGTTTGACCTTAGGTTAACCTTTAGAGTAGGTCATTTCGGATACATAATGCAAATATTTTATTTTTGAGAATTTGGTCTGTTCTAAGACTAGTACTGGACCTTACTCGACTAGTCCTAGCACTGCTTCGACCTATCTAAGAATTTCCTGGACCAGTCGTAAGTTTGTTGCAAAAATTTGACCAGTCCTAAGGTCTGTTCGACCAGTCGTATGAACAATGTCGACTGCTCCTTCGATTAGTCATGAACCTATGACTCAAACTACAACATTGAATTTTACTTGGCTTCGACTAGTTGTGAGCAACTCACAACTAGTCGAAGGTAACCTTCGACCAGTCGTAGACTACTTACGATCAGTCGTGAAACTGCCTTATCTTATCGCACTCAAATTTTCAAATATCCGTTGGTCCTACGACCTGTCATAGAGACTTCTGGACCAGTCGAAGATGTGATTTGCTCCCCTATAAAATGAGCACGAATCTTAGAATATAGAAGACGACTCAAGCAATTTTAATCTGGCCTTCAGAGAGATAAGTCTGTGCTCCATTTAAGCTAAGTGTGCATATTTAATATTCTCTTTCTTTAGCCTTTTAAATTGATTTTTTTTTCTTGTATTCCAATCTGATCTAAAAAGAGGATGTTCTATTTTCCTTTTTTTGGAATCAAAATCAATTAAAGCTAGCCCATTTAGTTTAATTTAAAATCTATTAGAACTTAGAACCATTATAAAGTGAGTATTAGACATTGAACTTTGACATTCAAACTTTTACTCCGACTTGGTTCTTCTGGGCTACTACAACAAAGGAGAAAAATAGGTATTTTACATTTTGTGTAATTTACTTTATTTGGTTTTATTTAAGGTTAAGCCAGAAAAATCTCAAAGTTGTTGGTTATCTGAGGAGAGCCATAAAACTCAGAAGTGAAGGTTTTTGAATTTTGTAAGCCCTTTGAAAAAGACACAATTGTGAAGGTTTTGGGTGAACCTGTGAAAACTTATTTGATAGTGAGCACTAATATCCCCTGTGTGAGGATATTAAGAGTGGAGTAGCAATCTGTGTGGCTGTTTTTTTTAACAGTTGGTGAACACACAGGCGAACCACTATAATTCTTTGTGTTTTGTGGATGTGTGATTTATATTTCCTATCTTTTATCATTCAGAATTGTGGAATGTATTTGTGGATGTGAATGTTGTAATTTTTACATTTCAAGCACAGCGGGGAATGTTGTAATAATTTAGATTTAAATTCTTGCAATTTATTTCAATTCCTTGCTATTTATTTATTCCTCTTCGGTTTGAGTTTTTGATACAAAGACCTTTCTAGAAATAAGGTTGTCCTACCATAAACTCTGGCTTTTGGTGTAAGGTTGTCCTTAGAACAACATTTGTATTAACCTCTCAAGACTTGAATTTTGAGGTTACTTTACATTCCTGTATTGTGGTTTGTTTTATCTATTTTGTTGGATATCCTATTTCTTATTTTTTGCTGTTAAAATTTTTATTTGGCATAGTCCTATTCACACCCCCCCCCCCCCCCTAGGACAGATAGCTAGGCCTTTTCACTATCCACAATGAAGCATGTCCATATCAAGCAAGCATCAGAAGAAATATATGGAGATAGATGCACCTACAACTTTTACCGAGAGAGCTCATATGGAACACTTCCATCAGGTCTTAACCTGTATACTATACCATCTCATTTAACAACAGAAGGACCATGCCAACCATTTAAGGACAATGTCGAATACCTTGATTTGAGTGCCCCGAGGAAGCTTCTCTTATGGGCATACATGCTGGTGCATGGTCGTTGCTCAAACATTCTAGCAGCTGTAAAGCATTGCGAAGAGAATGCGAAGGTGATAATCCTGTAACCTGAGATCCTTTACAAGTTCATGTGAAGGAGAAAGTAGATTTTTCCCCCCTGATTGTTTAGTGTTGTCTAGTGGTTATTGAGCAATGCAGTTTACTAGAGTTGAAGAGCCCAGAGTAATCAGGGATGTGCACAGGATTAACAGCAGGCAGTTCCCGTGTCAAACAGCAAGTAGCAGCATTCTCTAGGCCTTCTCCAGCCCTTCAGGCAGCTGATTCAAGCCCAACAACAGCAGCAACGGCACCAACATTTCCAGCCACTACAGGAGGGGATGTGCACAGGATTAATAGCTCATGACATGTACCAAACTTCCTTGAAAGTGGCCCCGAAGGAAGCCCAGATCCCTCTAATGGCAGATGGAATACCAGGCTTGAAGAATTGGTGGAAGAGATCGCTCGGGTTGTGGGGGATGGACGAGAAGACATTAAAGAGGAGGATATGTAGCGGATATCATATCTGAAGGCAGAGTGATCATTTTAGAAAAGAGCAAGGAATTGTTGGATTATAGAAGCCTAGAAATGATATGTTGTATTGAAATTGGAAATTGGAATTGAAATTGAAATGTGTACTAGAAAAGAAGGAAAAGATTATTATGTGTGTGAATCATTCTATTGTCTTTTTCTTCTATTTGTGTAATTATCTAGCATATAATATAAGTAGATTACATACCCCTCTCTCTCTCATACCATGAACAAAGGGGTTTTAAATTGTTATTAAAACTTTGTCCTAAAATCATACTGTTGGCAACATTAATAAGCATTTAAAACCGTTTCTAAAATTTTGTGCCTAAAATGTGACCTTTGGCACCAGAACGGTTTAAAACCATTCCTAAAATTCCATTTCTAAAAATCGAAACGGTACCCAAAATGGTTTTGAACCGTTCCTAATTTTCTGCGATGCCTCGTTTAGGAACGGTATTAAACCGTTCCTGAAGCATTTAGGAACGGTTTAAAACCGTTCCTAAATGACGATTTTAGTGTAGTGTGCCCTAAATAAAATGAGCTGGAAAAGGGATGTATGGCATAGATAATGATACATACATCACGATGGGCCCCCACAAATTTTACTCACCACGCTTACTCACAACACAATCTGCTCATTACCATGGAACAGTTGGATTAGGACGCTCACTATTCAAAACCTTCCATAGTGTATGTGAAGCCCGCGCCGTGTTCTTTTATTCCATCCAATCCATTCACAAGAAGCATCCTCTAAGGATGGGTGGATGACATAAATTTTAGGTTATTCTGAAACTTAAGTGGCAAACAACCCATGATTTTAGAGGCTTGGGCCCGATTTTACATGTTTTGCCCACTTGAGTTCTAGATCCACCTGGTTTTGAAAGCCAAGGAGAATAAGATGGGGCATACATGGTGACCCCAGATGTTACTTTGTATGTTAAGCTTAATGTAGAAAGGATTGTATTGCATGCGGTCACATGACCTAGACAATCCGTTTGCCCGATCTAGCCTATCTCCAGAAACTTATACTGACTGAGTCATCCAAAAATCCAATGAGTGGAATGCAAGGATGGGTTGACATGATTTTTCGCAGACAATAAGCTAGCTATGGATGCTTAGGAGCATCAGATTGTTGTATTTTTGGCCCAGCAGTAAGAAACAAGAGTCGGACTGGACCAAATGGACGTCAAAATGCATGTGAATGGGTAGATCATAAACACTTTGCCCACTTGATCATTTCTCATATATGCCCCGCCTTATCTCACAAGTGCAACGATTCTGGATTTTTGTAAAAAAAAAAAAAAATCAAATTAAATTTTTTTGAATTAAATGAGAGAGAGAGAGAGAGAGGTAATCCCTCTTATCTCTCCATCACTCCTAGCTTTCATTTCTCCAATAATTTTTTATTCTCTTTCTTAAATGAGAAGGTGTGAGATAGAAAGAGTCCTACTTGATTTTAAAGAAAACATATGTATAGTAGAGAGAAATTGAAAGAGAAAGGTGTTGTAAATGATGTCTTAAATCTGGAAAAATTCGACTAGCTCATAGAAAGTTCGGCTTGAAGTCCAGCAACAATGTATTTGGAATTTTCGAGATCTTCGATTAGTCAAGGGACAGGTTTGACTAGTCGAAGGGTACCCTTCAACTAGCCCAAGCTCTGACTTGACTAATTGAAGGGCACTCTCGACTTGCCCAAGCTATCCCTCGACCAGCCTAAGGTTATGCAGATAGCACGCGGACTGAGTAAATTTGAGGCATTTTCCGGACTATTCCAAGTCGGTGCGAAAGTAGGGTTTCCTAATTTATAAATAGGAGTTCCTAGGGCAATTCTAAAACATCCTAAGACTTTCTAAAGTATTCAAAAGGGTTTTTAGAAGGGTTTCTAGGGTTGCAAAGGGTGTAACAAGGATGAGATTCAAGCTTGTTTGAATTGGGTAAGTCTTTTCTCTTTGTAATTTATGCTTTTATAGTGGATTTCTGTCGCTTTGTGCTGTGGTTTTTTCCTGAAAGGGTTTTCCATGTTAAATCTTTGTGTTCTCTTGTGTTTGCTTGGTGCTCTTGAATTGTTATCCTAGATCCATCTCTCTGTGATTCCGCAGCCCAATCCCCAACAAAAGGATGATTTTATAGAAAGCTCAAGTCCGCTAGGTCTTTCCTCAATTCAAATTGTGTCAATTTTATTTGTTTTTACTTGATCTATGCAATGAATGGGTTGAATTTGCTGCACATTCATTGCATTGTTCTATTTAGTGATTATAATGAAGAGATACTCTCTTATGAGAAATCACTTGGTGTGATTATTGTAAAGAGATTTGGATTTTTTGCGCAACTATCTTTAACATTTGGCACATGAAATTCCCTCTTGTAATTTGGACATGGATGAATCAATCCACACGATCCATCAATTCTCTAAGATCAAAATATACTAGGATCTAAAGGATCGAGTCAATCCAATCATCTGATGGGCCGTATTGATCGATGGAGATTCAGATGTTTCTCTTAGATATGGGTAATTTAAGGTACTTTTGCTAGATTGATACAATAAATGATTAGGATTAACCATATGTTCATTGTATTGATGAATTTAATAGAATAAGTAAAAAGACCCAATTTCTTATGCAAGTTTCTTTGTTACTTTTTTTTCAGCAAAACCTAAGTTTCCATTCATATCAACAGCTAAGATACAAAGAAACCCCCATTTGGGCGCACACGAGCTGACAAAAAGAATGCCCGAACCGCCTAACATGTGTCTATACAACGATAGAAAATGAAAAGGAAAGGGGATTAGGATTCCCTCAGCGCACCAAAGCCCACTTTGTCGAGAAAATAGAGGCCCCTAATCAGCTTAGGGAGAGCGGCCATCGTGTTCACCGTAAAGAAATCCTGCTTGGCCACAAGTTTCTTTGTTACTTGGTGCAAGAGATTGGGATGGGCCACCATGATGGCAATGATAAGATCCACACTGATCTTCTTATTTCCAAGGTTTATAAAGGATAAGACCCCAAATTTTACATCAATTGGACCATTTGGGGGCCACATCGATCTGAGGAAGCTCTAGGTAAAGAATCATGTAACGGATGTTGTATCGGATCACCGAATGGTTGAGATCTGATTTGATCTAGACAATTTATATCAATCCTCATAATAGACTACATTGATATCTGGGATTTGATGATCGATTTGATAGTCTGGGCAGCTATGCTAATCAAATGATGTTGATTATTAAAAATTGTGTAGTTTTAAATAATAAAAACTATGGATGGTTCGGATCAAGTTGATTAGCGGTCGTCTCATTAAATTGAGCAAGAGACAATTGATGATAGGTTTGGATTCGCCCATCAAGGTTAATTGGACCGTGAATCATTAAAATAGAGATATTCCCATTTTCTGATAAAATTTGTATTTAAAGAAAAAGGATCAAATTTGATTTCTGTCGATTCGACTTTTGATAAAAGTCGATTTGTTTAAAATGGTTGAAAACTATCCACAAACTAAAACCTCAAATTTCTGATTTTACTGATTTAATTGAATGGTGGTTGATTCAATCGATAGTCCATTGATCTGAGTTAATTTAATTGATAGTCCAAAAGATTTGATTGACAGTGTTGTCGATCCGATCAACAGACAACTGGAAAGATCTGTTTAATTTTGGATCTTAATATTTAGATTAATAAATTTACAAAACATATAATTCACATAAATTAGACCATTTATGGGTCGCTTGAAGGTGGTCAGCCATTTTGATGTGATCAATTGGGTCTCACATTGGCTTATGATGATTGAAAACCCAATGTTAACGGTTCGGTCCAAATGAATTTAATTCGATAGCATATGATTCTTCTTGTGGACCCCATTGTGGGAACCTGATCAATTAAAGGTGGGCCCAACCATGTTAATTAATAGTATCAGTCAATGATTTGATCTATATGATTATTGGGGAACTTTATTTCAAAATGATCCAATTACTTTATGGAATCACCTCTATCGGATATAAGTGAATGACCCCAACAGTTTTCCCTCCATTAAAATTAAGGTATTTGATTATCTTGATGCACTTATTCTGATGTTGCTATCATGTTTTCTTACTTTAAAATCATTCAATTTGTTGTATTGATGTAATTCATGATTTGTTTGTTGTATGGATGTAACTCATGAATTGATTTGTTGTACTGATATTATTGGATCACATGTAATTTGTGCTGATTCTACTTCGAGAATCAAAGTGATTTATACAATGTATGGTTTACAACTTCATTGCTATAATGGTGAATTCATCTTTTGTATGCACAACACAGGCCTGAATTCCCCGAGGAATCTCCCTGGATGGTATACCTGGTAGAATTGTTACCAGATGCCCACTACACTAGTGGAATCCTACTAAAGGGGTAGATGTGGCCTTTCCCATGCCTACCAATTTGTATAAGCCTGTTAAGCGGCAGATGCAGGTCGACAGGTTTCTAACTCAAGCAAGTGGACGATCATTACACTTGATGTGATCATCCCACTTGATGCATTCATGCAATTACACATTTGCATGAATATATGCATACAAACATTCCCTGCATATACATTGTTAAATGACTGTATATGTGTTGTATAAGTTGAAGAATTAAAGTTTGGAGGATGAAATTGAAGATATGAAGATTTGAAGATCAGAGGAATCAAGTAACAAAGTGAAGAAATTGACCGAAGATTAAGTGCATTAAAACTAGAAGAAAATAGTAGAGTTCGGGCGATCGACTATAGGGTTCGATCGATTGATAATTCCTTGAGCGGTCCCAATCGATCAAGAAGAAGGATAAAAAATAATTCGAATTACTATCAAAACTCGTTGGACACTTTTTACTATATTCGATTAATCAAAATCTAGGGTTTGAGCAATCAAAACTGTAACCAAATTTTGAAATTAGTCGCTAGACATTTTTGGGGAAGTTTGATCAATCGATCGATTGACGGTGTGCACAATTGCGTAAATTCAAAATTGGTATGGAATTCTTTATATAAGCAAGCATTTTTAGGTTCTTCTAATAATGAATTAGGCCTTAGGAGAGAGACCAAGTGAACGAGAAGCTCTTCCGACTCCGTTCTTCTTCTTCAATCCTTCATTTCTAGTTTGTTTTTCTTTGTTTTTGGTTTAAGATATTAGCCATGCCAGGCTAATTTCTTAGCTAAGGCTAAGGGATAAATCTCTTGATGAATTATTTTATTTAATTCGTTTTACTTCAAGTTTATTGGTTTTTAATGTTGGATTGTGATTGTATTGATTGAATTCATATATTAGAGAAGGAATCGATCTGTAAAACCGATTGATCTATTGTTAACTTCGAGTATAATAGATGCATTTGATTCCCTACGATCAATTACCTATATCTTTATGAGAGATCAATCTATCTCGATTCATATATCTTGTTGGATGTTTGTGATTGGATTTATAGAGTTATTTTTTTATTAGAATGGATTGGAATCTGGTTTTAGTTGATTTATATACTTGAAGGAGATGAATTAGTTTAAGAATTTGTTAAGTAGGGATTCTTATATCCTTAATGCTTTTTATTAATTGTTTACAATGCTTTTAATATGCTAAAAACCATAATCCTAAGTCTTTTTTGTTATATTTGTGTTCTCAATCGCATACATCCCTTTGGAATGATCTGGGTCTTACCGAGTTATTACTACTTCGCAGTCCAAAACTTAGGATTGTTCAACAAGTTTTTGGCATCGTTGTTGGGGATTTTATTGTGCTGAGAATACTTTAGGTTTTAGATTAGGGTTTTATTTTTGCTATAATTTATACTAACCTAGGATTTTGTTTGTTCTAGGGTTTTAATTTCAGATTTTTTTTTATAGTTTTAGGTTTTTCCAGAATTTTTAGTCTTTAATTACTGACATTGTTTTCCGTGTTTTTGTTTTATAAGATTTTCTAACCCTAATCCTCTCATCCGATTACATCGTTCCTCTCTTTCTAATTGCTTTTTAGTTAATTTAATTGTTGTAGGATTTTTAATTCACTTTTTAGTTAATTCAACTATTACAGGATTTTTAATTCACTGTACGATTTTTAATTCTAGGGTTAGGTTTAGAATTAAGTTATGTGTGTGTGGTTCATGCCCAAGTTTGTTTGTGATCACACACTTCAACTTCTAAGTGAAGGAGGTTTAGTCGAATGGCTCTTCATCCATCGACGAGTTAGAAAATACATTAGGTTTTAGATTAGGGTTTTGTTTTTCAAAAGTTTTACAAACCTAGGGTTTTGTTTGTTCTAGTGTTTTAATTTCAAAATTTTTAGTTTTAGATTTTTCCAGAATTTTTCATCTATGATTACTAACATTATTTTTTATGTTTTTATTTTATAGGATCTTCTAATCCTAGTCCTCTCATATGGCAACATCATTCCTCTCTCTTTCTAATTGATTTTTAGTTAATTCAATTGTTGTAGGATTTTTAATCCTCTATAGGATTTTTATTTATAGGGTTTGGTTTAGAATTAGGTTTTGTGTGTGCAGTTCATGCCCATGTGGGTCCATGATCACATACTTCGACTTCTAAGCGAAGGAAGTTTAGTCGAAAGGCTCTCCATCCATCATGAGTTAGAAAACACTTAAAATACTCCTAAACCATCTAGAATCATGGCCGAGAATGAGAAGAATATTGATAAGAATGTTGAGCATAATACATTGCCAACTAGGACGATACATGATGAAAATGAGGCCCACTATGTTCCTTCAGTTATAACTGTCTAGAACTATCATACCATCGTGCATTATTTTTCTGGTTAATCTAGGTAACCTTGAGCTTAAACTAGGTAATCCAACTACTCCCGAAGTTCCACAGACTTGATTTTGAAAGTCTATACCCGCACCTCAAGGAATTTGATGAGATAGTGGTGACCTTGCATAATAATAATGTTTACCAAGAAGTAATTGGACTAAAATTATTTACATTCTCTCTGAAGGAGAGGGCCAAGTCATGGCTCCAATCCTTAAGATTAAGTTCTATCAGAGACCAGTATGTAAGACCTGTATCCTAGTCAGTACTGTTCCGTCGACTCCCGCGATCTTTCCCGTCAAAGTCCGGCAATCTGCAACCTATAATCAATGTTACGCGTGACCCTAAGTTGCATCCCGTAGATTTGAGTCGGCTTAATCCGAGACTTGTACCATTGCGACCGCACCATCGCCGCGGTTCCAACATCACGACTCGCGCACTAATCTGATACCTTGGCTAAGAGATGTGAGCCGACATTTATTTTGAAGAAAACGCCGCACGTTTGCAATCCCAAGAGAATCTCTATAACATGTCCCATCAATCAATCAATTAATCAATCAATCAATCACCTCATGTCAAGTACATACAACCCATGCTTTCTTTCTCCACAAGTCAAGCAACCACCAAGTCAACTCTCATGTCAAGTACACCATCACCTCACCCATCACTCACATCCATCACCCATCTCTCACTCTCTCTCCTTACAACCCTCTCTCTCTCTCTCTCTCATTTCTCATCACATTTTCCCAAGCAAGAGAAGAGGCTCACGTCCAAGCTCTTCCATGAGAGAAAAGTGCATGTGTGTGGCCCACTTTCCCATCCCAAATCCTTCATCCTAGCCATTCATCTCTCATCACCCTCCATCAAAGTAGAGCATAAGGAGACCGGCTTTCTAATGGACCAAGAAGATCGAACGGTGGGTGCTTCTATAGGTTAGATTTTTATGTTTTTATGATGGGCCAAGTGAGGCCTACTGATCGATGGTATGGATCTCACTTTGGACCCTAGGTGTGGCCGATGGCCCACCTTGATTCTCATGATCATTCCATGATGTGGGCATTCTCCATGGACCCCATCATGATATTTATTTTTTCTTGCATGAAGAGAGGTCATCTAGACCGTCCATTTTGGGTGGAGAAGGAATCTCCACCGTTTATTTTTATTTTGTGGGCCCACATGTATGGGACCCACTTGATGATGATTGAATGCATGGGAGGGCTTGTAGTGGCAGAGCCCTCCATCATCACGTGTCCCTCGATCTCTCTCTCTCTCTCTTTATGTGATGATATGGACATGTGGCCCACCTGGATGGACCCCTCTTGAAGCATATATTTTATCCAAGCCATCTGTAGGTGAGGCCCACTTCACATATGTGTTGTATCCACACCATCTATCATTTGGTGGCCCACCTAAGCAGGGCCCACCTTACATATATGTGTCATGCCAAGCCGTCCAGCGTCCAGAGACATTGGACGTGAATTGTAAAAAAAAAAAAAAAAAGAGATTTCTTTTGGTTTTGGGGTGGACCGCTCCCACAGGCCCCACCCTGATGTATGTTTTTAATCCAAGCCATCCATTTCATTCCTTAGATCATTTTAGGTGTTGAGTCAAAAAATAAAGTTGATCCGAATTTCTAGTGGGCCATAGCATAACAAACTGGGATTTTTACCGTTGAAAAATCACCTGATGATTTTATACGCCAAAACGCCTCGAATATTGGGCTTGTTTTGCTTGTTTTGAGCCATGAGAGCCAATGGACATGGTGGATTCCCTTGTTGCGGGCCCTACCAAAGAAAAACCTCAGGAAAATCAATTTTTCAAAAAAAAAGGTAGCAGCACCTGTTACCGCTGACAAAGCAGCAGGTGCTACTGCGCCATGGGCGGGTGGAGATGGACTACGGTCCCATGTGTGGGCCCCACCGTGATGTGTCTCGACCATCCACACCATGCATTGGTGGGCCCCTTAGGCTAGTGGGGCCCCCACCAAAAATCAGTCGTATACACAGCTCGAGTGGCCCACATCATAGGAAACAACGTGATTGAACGTCTGCCATTGAAACCCTTTTCTGGGTCACAGAAGTTTTGGATCACCATGAAATTTTTTTTTCTTATGCATCCAGGTCTATGTGACCTTATGAACGGATTAGATGGAAAGTAAACATTATGGTGGGCCCCACGTGAGACCCACTGATGCATGTATTGTAACCCACATCGTCCCTGGGTGGGACGGCTAGTGTACCTCACTCCAGCAGCTTGCTGGAGTGGCGTCACTAAGCTCTGTGGACCCCCCCTTGTATCATCCACGCTGTCCATTTATGGACCTCACCATGATGCATGTTCTGCATCCAAACCGTCCATCCATTTTTAAAGCTCATTTTATGGCATGGGCTAAAGAATGAGTCAGATCCATAGTTCAGTGGACCCCACCCTTGATGCATGTGTTGCATCCAAAACGTCTAACCATTTGGCAAGCTTGTCTTAATAGGCTTGAGACTAAAAATAAGTCAGATCTAAAGTTCAAGTGGACCCCACCATTTAAGGTAGTGGACAATGACGTCCACCGTTCAAAATTTCTAAGGGCCATAGTAGTTCCCTATTAAGCTGATATTTGTTTCCACTTAATTTATCACTATGTTAACTTATGAACAGGTTGGAAGGGAAACATATGTTATGATAGGCCTTAGGAATTTAATGGTGGAAATCATTACCACCACTTATATTTGGGTGTGGCCCATTTGATATACACAAGGCCCATGTGATTAAGGCCCATTGTGATGTATTAGGGCCCATGGGTTAAGGCCCATTGTGATGTATTAGGGCCCGTGGGTTGAGGCCCATTTGACGTATTTGAGGCCCATGGGTCGAGGCCCAATGAGATGTACATAAGGTCCATTGTATGTGTGATTCCACCATGGTTCAAGTAATGATATTTATGGCGGGCCGTACCTTGGGAGCAATGATGGTTTGACGTCCACATTGTAAGTATGATGTTGGTTAAATGTCTGCATTACGACTCTCCCTAGGGCCAATTGCTAGGCCCATTCTTGTTGTGTCTAGGCCGTCTAGGTCCATCTGCGTTGTAATGACAGTTCATCACTTTATAACATGCTTAGTATAGCTCCATGTTTCATGCCCATACGCATCATGTGTATGCTTGATATGAGGAATGTTTGATCATAGCATAAGTCATTGGGCTGAGACATTTATGGGACTCCTTATGAGACGGAGTGCCCCACATGATCGTGCGGTACGCGATGGATTGCTGCATGATTTGACGGTGTGATTCACGCATCTCGCATTTGTGTCATGATCATTGTACGCCCTAGTGACATCAGGGTCGTGGCTCCACAGGCACATCATGGATGGCCATATCGGATACCGAAAATACTTGGTTCTAGCACTATGGGCACTTAGGATGTCCTTGGATGAAAGTCTCAGAACCTTTTTGGTACCAGGAGATGCTCCAACGTCTAGACCGAGTGGATACACAAGCGCCCGAGTGCCGAATACGAGTATGCCGCATCTCTCACTATGTCGTGGTCGATTGGAAGGGGGTGTGGCCTTATCTACCCTAGTGATGGGGCTATAAGCTAGGCTGAGTTTGACCAGCTCGCAAATGAGTCCGCTATCGATGAGCCGGGTAGGTATTGGCAGACTATTGGTCAGGCGGATAGTGAGGTCTATTCCACTTGATTGGCTGTGCAACTAGGGAGGAGGCAGTCAGTGTAAAGTGTATTGACCCCGGTGATATCTAGAGAGGAACTGTACTGATATGTGTACTTAATGAGTACTGGCTTACTTAGATTGCATCTCGCATATGACACTCGGCTACGTAGGCCTTGCATTGCAGCGGTATGGCCGATAGCAATCATGTCTCACATCGCATGGCCTTGGTATGGCCGATAGCATTCATGCCTTGCATCACATAGTTTTGGTATAGCTGATAGCATTCATGGACTTACCACATATTTTCGCATTACTCTGATATTGTATACTTGGTGCTTGCCTCGCGCACACACTTATACCACCCTCTAAGCTTTTGTAAGCTTATGCATGACCGTTGCATGTAGGTGGCATTGGATCACAGCAACGCTGATGTAAGAGTGCACGTCCAATTATTTTGGAGTTTTGATCACCTTGTATTTCCCTTTTCGCATTTGTACTTAAAGTTTTTGATATAGTGGATATGTTGTGTTGTTATTTTGTGACTTCGTTATGCTTGTGGTTATGCTCCATTACAAAAAAAATCATACTGAAAATCTTCCTTGTAGGATCCCAGGATCGGAATCTAGCATGTGAGTGCCGGAATCCAAGAATGAGGTACTAAGGAAGCTGTTGGCGCCGGATTCGGCGATCGGGAATTTTGTGAGCCCATTTTTCGAGTTTGGGGCATGACACAACACATTGAGGCGTACTATCATGAATTTCTCCCAAAAGGAGGACGAGATACTTTTCAATGTTGGGAGAGGTTTAAAGATCTCTTACTCACTTTCCCACATCATGGCTACGAGATGTGACTTGTGATTAGCTTCTTCAATGATGAATTAAGCTCAACATGTGCCCACTACCAAAAAAATGACAAAAGGCTATGGACCATGCTAGCTTTTAGTTATGGCTATAAACCGTAGCTATATTGCTACGACTTAAAACCGTAGCTAAAAAAGCCAAAACCGTATCTAAAAGCTACCACATTCACACGTTCATCCAACATGGGATAGCCCCATAGGGGACTCTATGAGGCCCATTAAAATTTGTGTGCTCCATCTAATACATCTATCCATTTTGAAAGAGAATGTGAGGATAGGAGCCCAAAAACGGAAGTAGATTGAATGCTCAAGTGGACCACACGTTAGGAAACAGTGGAGATTAATACCTACCATCGATTGACGGTGTGGTTCAATTGGACCTTTAATTTGCCTAGATGTTGGAGTCATTCCCTATATAAAAAATTACAAACTTAATGGATGGAGTGGATATATCAAATGCATCAAGATGGACCCCACAAAGCCCTTGAAAAATCCGTCCATCAAGATCCCGCTAGACGTATGAACGCGGAGGGGCTACGACGGACGAGAGAATGGCTACGGCCAAGGGGCCTTCAGCTATAGTTTTAGACCGTATCAGGTCCGTAGCATGTACAAAATGCAGAAATCGCGCTCCTTTTTCTTTTCCCCCTCTCATGAAATGTTTCCCCTCCCCTCCTTGGGGAAAACCCCATTCCCTCTCACGTCCGTCCCTTTCTCTCTCACTCTTGATCTCCCGTTCCTCCTCTCTCTCTCTCTCTCTCTCTCTCTCTCTCTCTCGATCTCTTACACCATTGTTCCCGTCCCTCTCTCTATCTCTCTCAATCTCCTGCACCATTGTTCTAAACATAAAAATCACCATCAACTTATTCGTTAGATTGCATCATCAAAGAGGATTTTGGTATGCTGCAACCTGTTTAATTTCTTCTATTTATTTGTTTTACCCTCTTATTTATTTATTTTTATTTTTTAATACCCATTTGGTTGCACCAATATTGTATGTATTTGGGAGTCTTGAAATCGAGAATGTGTTTGGGAGTCTTGAAATCGCAGTCCGGTGGAATTGATTTCATCTGAAAATTGCTATCACATTCACATCAACAAGTGGAATTGCGATTTTGGTTCCCTTAGATGGAAAAGGAATAGTCCTCTTTATTGTCGAATCTGCTTTTCTTGCATTTCCAAACATGATGCCTTTTTAATGCAGGGTATCCCCTTCCATCCAATTTCCCATAGATGGATTTTATGAAAAATTCCTAGAAGACAACCATTTCTATATCATTTTGTCCTGTCTTGAGAGATCTAATCCTCAACAGAGTAATGAGCTCCTTTTCATAACCTATCATGTTTCTTTTGAAATAGGAATCCAAATAATTTGGTTACTGACTGTCTCATAGCTGTTAATCTTTCTGAACTGATAAGTTGTAAAGGCTGTTGAACAATCTACCTATCCTCCCAAAACCTGTTCAAATGCAACCTTAATATAGACTTCAAGTTGGCTTATATGTGCTTTTTTTAATTTCTACTAAATGATTTTCTGGTAATGAGAAGATGAAACTGTTGGGAGGTTGTTTGTGGTAAATCACAGAATATAGACTTCAAGTTGGCTTATATGTGCTTTTTTAATTTCTACTAAATGATTTCCTGGTAATGAGAAGATGAAACTGTTGGGAGGTTATCTATGGTAAATCACACACCTAATGTAATTTAATATAATGGAAAGCATAGGAGTCCATGATGTTATGAACATTTTATTCACAATGAGCATGACTACATCCATGTTGGTGAGTTTGAAATGATTTTTTTCTTAGAGATGGGTTTGGTGGTAATTTTGTAAATTTTGTAGCATTTGATTTGTTGCTTTCACATTTTTATTCATTTTCTAGATGGGATTAATTTTGGTTTTATATGCATTTGGTCTAAAAATGTTGGATTTTTTGTTTTTTGTTTAGGTCACCATATTAATTCAATGCAAATGTCTTGCCTTTTATATATATATATATACAAGTCTCATCCTTTTTTTTTGTTTAAATAAACAAATAACATAAAGTGCTGCTTCTTAACTTTTCTCATCATTTTCTTCTTTATTCAACTTTGTTTATTACTCTCTTATTTGAATTTGATGTAGATATTTTTTTAGTAACTTTTGCTATTCTTTATTGCTGTTTGATTAGAGTAGTTTGTAATTGTACTTATTAGATCTTGGGGCTGCCAAAGTTTTGGATCAAGCTGATATTTGTGTTTTCCCTTCATCCTGGTTTGTGTGACCTTATGAACAGATTGGATGGCTAAAAAAAACATCATGGTGGTAGTCGGAAGTTAATTTATGAAGCAACTGAAGTTTGGAGCTCATCTCTTTGTACTAATGATAGGGAAGTTAATTTCAGTTTCCATTATTTGCACTCTATTGAACTTTAGTTGTTAAAATTTCAAAAATTGTGGTTTTGAATTTAATTAGGGTGTCGGAAGGAAAAGACAATTAGCAATAAAAATGCATCTAAAGAAGTCTACCTCCCATGAAGAAAGAGAACAACATGGTTCATTTCTTATTCTTTAGACCATGATTCATTTTTGCATCATTTTGCAAATGCTACGATTTCAAATCCCATTTTTTCATCAAAAATCAGGAAAAAAAATCTTCTTAATTAGTTGAAAAGTTGCCCATGTATGGAAGCATTCACAGTTAGATAGCAATTCCTTAAAGTGTATAGAGTAGACCTTTCATTGTTTCAAGTTGACTGGAAAAACACTACTTTATATAAAGCTTACAATCATGCCAAGTGCCATGAGGATTAGCAATAGCAGGTGCCAAAGTGTTCTTTATCTAGAAATTCTGCTTTATTTCAAGCTTGCAGTCATGCCAAGTGCCATGAGGATCAACAACACCAGGTGCCAAAATGTTCTTTATCTAGAAATTCTGTTTTATATCAAGCTCGCAGTCATGCCAAGTACCATGAGGATCAACAACACCAGGTGCCAAAATGTTCTTTATCTAGAAATTTTGTTTTATATCAAGCTTGCAGTCATGCCAAGTGTCATGAGGATCAACAACAGCAGGTGCCAAAATGTTACTGATTATACATATGCTTGTTGGGCTCCTTTTGGTTGATCAATTAGAAAATTAGAAAAGAACTTTACTATAAAAAAGAGCTTTACTGATATTTGGTGAAGAAGAAAGAGTGATTCCAAGTTGGGCATATTGTCCCAAATCATCAAAGTGTTACTATATTACACATTGCACCATATGCAGAATATCCCAAATCATAAGTCAGATACACTCACTTCCCAAGTTCGTTGGCCACTTCTCAAACTTTGTGCTATCATCATCATCATCATCATCATCATCTAAGCTTTATCCCAATTAATTGGGGTCAGCTAGATGAATCCTTTCTACCATGCCACCCTACGGGCCATACCTTCAGTTAGACTGATTATACCCTAAACACTTTGTGATATAAGTTTTAAATTAATATCAGCATAAATATATATAGTTGAATAATAAAAATCCCTGCAAGCAAAGGAAAAGGTGAATTATGGTTGTCTTCATGAACTGAAACAGAACCTTTGCATTGCTCATTTCACTAAGAAAAAAGAAGATAAATTTCTTTCAATTATTTAGAAATTGATGGTTGGGTCGACCGCTTCTAAGGAACTGTTGGTAGCTGCAAAAGTTCTATAGTTGGTGATTGTCTTTCAATTTTCTCAATCTTTTTGTGGAGGAGCTTATTTAGTATGACGATGTATTTATAGGAGCAAATATGAAGAAGATGTTTATATCAATAACCACACAACTGTTTGGGGTTCATGGTGGAAGGATCATCTATGGGGCTACAAATGCTGCAAGAAAATTATCCGGAACAACTACTGTGCAGGCTCTGCTGGAATTGAGGCCGTTGAAGCTGCTGCTGATCTCATGAAGGCTAATTTGTTAATTCTGGAGGATGTTGCATTAATTCGGACATTTGATTATTTTCTTTATGTGGATGCGGTATCTAGTGGCAGTCTCATGGATGATGCAATGATACTATCTTGTGGACATTCTTTTGGAAGTGGTGGACTGCAGCATGTTTTGAGAATGGTGGACTAAAGGATGTGCTCACAGAACTAATTACCTACAGTCGGTTGCATGATATACACATAGAATTGATCACCTACAACAAAATGCATGCTCGCTTGGAATAAGGTGGCAATGGACCGGACTAGGGCCAGGGCCAGGCTAGAGTTGGCCTTTAGCTCTACAGGGCTGACACAGACGAAGGCTTGGACAAGTAAGAAAAAGAGTTAAACAATCATGCTTAGACCCTCTGGATGAACGGACCATATCTCCCCCATGGCTTCTTATCCACCAAATTTAAGATTGAAATGTGAGAAGATGACAACTCCCCCCTCCTACTAGCTTTCACATGCACTTCACATGGTACATGTGTGGAACATCCTATTAGGTGGGCTCCACTGATGTTGGCCTGGTACAAAACGAGGCGGGTTCTCTTTGGGTGGGTAAATAAAATTCCTCTGCTCGCCTTCCAAATTCTCTGCCAAATGAGTGTAGCATAATCTTCTCTCTACTGCAGTAACCCTATTTGCTTATCTTTGTATTTTCACTTATCAGGTGCCCAGCATTTGTACTTTGAATTTGGACCATTGGCAAGTGTTTTTTTTTCCTTCAACCATCTTCCGTTGTTAAAGTGGCCTACCTGATGAGTGGATTCCATCTGAATTTTTCTCCAGGTCAGCTGTACAGTGGGGCTCACCTTTTGCATGGCTCAAATGTCCCACGCTTGCTGTCTAAAGCTGCATGTGAGGCTAGAAAAGCTCCGGTATAGATCCCATTTTCTAGAGCTGTGGGTGGGGTGCACCTAATGCACGGGCTGAATGAAATACACAAACCTCGGTGCGCACCTAATGCACGAGCTGTTCGTGTCCCTCCTCACTCTTCCCTATGGTGTTGCCCACCTGATGATAGTATTGGCTTGAAAATTTTTCCCACTTGGCACATGTGATGCGTAGCTCAAATGTTATAACATCACCATATAGGCCACTTTCAATCCTTACTGCCATAGCTGGTATTTTTATTTACCTGTTATAATATGCTTGTTCCTTTTGGGTTTTATGAAGGTTTGTTGGTAAATGTATATGGGATTTCTTGTGCCTTTTTTTTGTTTTTCTTTTTTTGGTTTTATATATTGCACAATTTTGCATCTTCCTTAGGTATTAGTTTAATGTCGATTCTAATATCACCAAAATTCATCTCTAATCTTGAGATCCGCATTTCTGTGATCTTTATCTAGTTTGAATTTTCTAAAATGGTTGTGGGAAGTTAAGCCGCGTTGTAGTCATCTAAGTTTCTACATCTTTTATATCCTGTCTTTAAAAAGAAAAAAAAAAGAAGAAAAAAGATGATTATTCATCGACCTCTATAGAAGAACAATGAATTTTTCATTTTGTAGCATAACGAGCATAGCATCAAGTGCTTTTTATGTGTAGAAGAAATTTTGCTACAATTTGCTCCTAAGGCTTTCTCTATACAACTTATGCTCTTTGCTATGCAGCTCCTTCTCTGAGAATGGCCAAATGTACTTTTGCTCTTGGCAGATCTAATTGTCATCAAGACACTTATAATAACTGTGATAGGTCTGTGTTGGATTAACATTTCAAGAAAGTGTACAAATTGGACTTACTATCACAAGGAGACGAGTTTGGTTTTGTAGTATTTTTACTAGCAAACAGGTTAGTCACTATATATCTCCATGACAGTGTACCTGATTATTGATCATTTCCAAATATGTTGTGTCACGATTCTCTTTTGTGAGTAGGCTTGGAGTACTGCCACTTGAGCTGAACAAGCTGCTTATAATCATTGTTGTGTTGTTAATGGTATTGACCCCATTCCTCAACGAAGTTAGAAGGAAAGCTGCTAAGATCATTGATGAGAAGTTTGAGGGGAAGGACGTATTTATCTAAACTCTACAGCTATGTCTATTTTTGCAAATTTAGTTGGTATTTTGAATAGCTGAATGTTTATTGTCTTGGGCTGTTGCAGATTTTACTTGTTCAGAAATGAGAAGATCAGTGTATGCTCCCAAGTATTGTCCTTCTTTTTTATGTCATCTCGTTGTTGTTTTTCTCTATAATTTAGTTCTTTAGTTTCAGGGCATAGCTTTTTCATATGACTATGTTGTTTGTATAATGAAATTTATTTTCAGCCATGTGTAGTAAGCTTTTAGATCAAAGCGAAGCTGAGAATAGGGTGTTAGTTAATGGCAAATAGATAACCAGTAGAGGCACATTCATGGAGTTCTCGCTTGCGATTGTTGAGAAGCTATTTGGCTGCGAGAAGGCATTGGATCTTGCTGTCAATGAAAATTTTAAATAGACATATAACTATTATGTTGGTATTGTACAATTTTGTGAATGGATTAAAATAAATGATTGTATTTAATTGAATGAATGAATGATTGTGTTTGATTGAATGAATGAATGATTTAGCCATGAAGTTTGATTAAAATGAATGATTGTATTTGAATGAATGAATGAATGATCTATCAGGGCATGTACTACAATGGTAAGAGATGCCATTATTATATTTTATTTAAATAAAAATAGGCATTAACTATGGCTATTAAGCGTAGCTCTTTATGTGGAAACCGTAGCTGTTTATAATTTTAGCCTATTGCTACGGTTCTCGTTCTATTTTTAGCTACAGATATAATCCGTAGCTATATATACTTTAAGCTACAGAAAGTATTGCTACGGATTTAATCTGTACCTATTGTTTCTATGGCTACGGATTAAATCTATAGCCATATCTGTAAGACTTACGGCTATGGCACCAATGGCTACAGTCGTGCTACGGACTTTAACCGTAGTTATAGGCCTTTAGCTATGGCTTTTATTTCTAGTAGTGGCCAGTTTGTAGAGATGATGTGCAACAAAGAATTCATTAGCAAAGATCCTAATGAAGCGTAGGAGTACTTTGATATGTTGACTGAGAACACACAATCATGAGATACCTCTAAAAAATTGAGTGGTGCCAAGCCCGTATCTAAAGAGAAAGGGGGGATATATGTACTTAAGAAGGAAGATGACGTTAATATAAGGATCACTGGTCTCATGATAAAGGTTGAGGCCATGGAACTAAGGAAAGTAGAGATGATCCCATAATCCATCGAAGCTGTTGAAAGTGTTTGTGGCATATGCAAGACTAATGCACACCTAACAAAGGATTGCCCGACAATCCTCGCTTTTTAAGAGGTGTTGCAAGCTCACGCTAATACCATGAATGCTTACCAACGTCCATTTAATGCCCCAAATTCAAATCAAGACAATCCCAATTCGTGTACTAATCCCAACTTTAGTTGGAAAAATGGGCCAACCACTAATCCAAGCACTCCTCCTCAAGGGCCTCCCACTCCTGAAAGTACACCTTATGTGCTCTCACCAAATAAGACCCTTAAGGATACTTAGAAACTTTCATGCAAGGACAAGTATACATAAATCATACAAAGATGCAAACCTTGCAAGAGCTTAAGACCTCAGTGAGAAGAATTGAATCCCACCTTAATGTGAGGGAGAAGGGCACTTTTCCTTCCCAACCTCGATCGGACCCCAATGGCCAATACGAGGTAGCAAATTCAAATTCTTCCACTCCTCATGTGGAATACACTAAGTCCATCACCACTCGTAGAAGTGGTAAAGTTATTAACAAAGAGATTCCTAAGAAGGTTGAGAAACCCAAGGAATCTAGAAAATCTAAGGGAGATGGTGAATCTAGCAATGCTCTACAACAGGAGGATGAGCCAAGTCACAAAGTGGTGACTCCATTTTCCTAAAGCCTTCTCTCCTTAAAATGCCCAATTGATAATCAAGATATTTCAGAGGTTTTTCGGCAAGTCAAGATCAATATTTCCTTGTTAGATGCAATTAAACAAAATTCCTCATATGCCAAAATTTTAAAGGACTTATGCACGATAAAACGCAAGCTGAACATGCAAAAGAAAGCTTTCTTGATGGAACAAGTGATTGCTATCATAAAGTAAAATCATCCCTTAAAATACAAGGATCTCGGAAGTCCTACAATCTCTTACATCTTATGAAACTTCTGGATCGAAAAAGTGCTTCTAGAATTGGGGGTGAGTGTTAACTTGATACCATATTTGGTATATGAGCAACTGGGCCTTAGTGAATTAAACCCCATTATGACAACATTACAACTTGCTGATTGCTCAGGTAGAATATCGAGAGGGGTGGTCGATGATGTGTTAGTCCAAATAGACAAATTCTACTTTATAGTGGACTTTATCATCTTGGACACACATACGGTTATGAACTCTAACAATTAAATTCCCGTCATCTCGGAACATTCAATCCTAGTCACTTCAAACGCTTTGATCAATTTCTAGAATGGAGTCATGGAGCTATCCTTTGGAAATATAACATTGGAATTGAACGTGTTTAATTTGTAAAAATAAATAGGGCATGGAGATGAAATCCGTGAGGTGAACATGATTGATACCCTCATAGAAGATGAGCTTCTTTTGACTACTATCTCTAATCCCTTAGAAGCATGTTTGAATCACTTCATGGAGTTTGAAAATAATATGATTCTAGATGTAGTGAATGCCTTGATAGATTCTGCGCCAGTGTTCAAAACTGACTGGTAGAATCCTTGTTTTGAAAATTGCCCCTTACCAATTTTAAGCCCCTACCATCGAGTATAGAAGCACCGAATAAAACCAATGCCATCTAAGCTAAAATATGCTTTATTTGGGTCAAGATATGTAATACTTCGTGCTTTTTAGTACTCGGGTATTACCATTTAAATCAAACTATAATTAACACATTGATTGATTAGCCACAATTCACCCATCTTAACCGGCTCATTCAAGATCGACCTGCCCTCGAGCAACCATTGACTTTTCAAAGTAGGATTGCATCATCTGTGCCCCAGACAAGACAATCCTTCATTTAGACCATGGGATATAGTCAATGTGATTGTGAATTTCAAATCTGATGACCATTAAATTATGAGGTTGATCATGTACCTGTCACTAAACATCACAACCGCCGATTCGAGGAAGTAAATAATCGTCTTCGACCTAACAACCGTTAGAAGCCCTTATGAACCATCAAGCTAATTTAAAAGTCATGTGATCATTAGATAACAAGATTTGGATCATAGGATCTATTGTCAAAAGTTGAGAATGGCCTTTTACCACCATATGATCTTAGACGATTAATTTGACAATCTACCTTAGATCCAGTTAGAACCAAATCCTTAGCCCATCAGGATGGTCTTAAAGGTACATATAGATAAGCCAATCAGCGTACGTCAAGATCCACCATTAAACAGGCCCACAATACTTATGCCCATGACATTCAGTATAGTGCTGCAAATCATTAGGCCAACAACTTACTACAAGAACACTTAATTACATGATGTAACTATCAAGTCACGAAAGTAACCATTAAAGCCTATCCACGGTAGCTCGAGGACATTTAGAAACGTTGATGACTATATCGGGAAATGATTCGACTGTTAGGCTATTGGTAATCATTAATTAGACACATCTATCAAGAAATGTGGCTCGTATAATAATGGGATCAACTTCATTTTTTTAAAACTAACGACTACCTTGGGTGAGTGGCATCAGATGAAGTGGATTCCCACAAACTTCACTGTAGACCCCACCCTAGAGGTGTACGTGCACTTGTGGTACACTGTCACAGCCTCGGTCAAACCGGAACGCTTGAAGAAGGAAGTTCCTTCCTTCCTTTTTGATTTCCCGCCTGTAGGCATTTTAAACGAAAGACGTCCACCCATTTTTTAATCAGTGGCCCAGCTAAGCTTTGAGTCTTCCGCATCTTCAGTCATATGACCCAGTTGGGCCTATGGAATCTTGTGAATGGATTGGATTTCTCAGGGCATCGCTGTGGGCCCCGCACTCATGGTGAGTGTGCACTAAGAGTGCCCCCATTCACAGCGCATGGGATCAACCCAAACTGGGCTTGACCCAAAGCCAACTGAATGAGGAAGGATTTCTCTCTTCTTTCCCGCTCAAAATTCAGACGGATAGACATCCATGATTTCGATCATGGCCCACAAACTAGAGACCACAATCATGATCTGAACCGTCCGTCTTGTAGTTTGGGGGAATTTAATCAAGGGTGATTTTTTACTATAGATGACCCCTTCCATCTACCTTACTTCTTTCGACCCGAACAAAACCTACCTTACCAATCTAGACTCCTACCTATATGGACGAACCAATAAAGATGAAAATATCCCTACCTTTTCAGCTGCTTTTACCTGAAAACTAGGGGTATTTTCATCCAAAAACCTCTTTCTGTACCTGAAAAATCTACTTTGGTAACATAAGTTTTCGGCCATTAAAAAAAATGCATAAAAGGTAAGCATCTACAGTGCTAATTTTTTCTTCAATCAAAACCCAATTACTTTTGCGTGATGGAGAGCACGTGCGAGTGCACAACATCAAATGTCATCATCTCTTGTGTAAACGAAGTTTAAATAAACGAGGTCCGTTTGTTACAAACTGTGGCCCACCATGATTCCCAACTGTCATATCCAAATCGTCCACCTCGTAGAGCCCTTAAATTTAAAAAAACCCAAGCAAAATCCTTATGTGCTAGACCCCGTACGTGCACACAATCAAGGGTGCAAACTGCTGCTGCGAGCGATGGATTTTTCCCGAAAATGGAAATCCCATTGCGCTGCTTCCAAGTTGGCAATCTAAGGTAGCAATCCACCTTTAATCTCAGCCTCTCATTTGGGGCATATCCCAACCCTCTGGTTAACACTTCGGAGGGAAAGTTTTCCAGGGATTGACAAAAGGAGGAACGAATCTTTCCTCTTTGAGTGGGGGCGAGTTGGTGCAATCTGGACGGTCCCTGGGGCTCCATGCGGCCATCTTGGACGTCCAATTTAGGGAAACAATGGCCCTAGGTATTTCTTAAAATGATCTACCCTCCACACAAGAAAAAGAGCTGCGGCGAGGAAAATCTCACTAGATGTGGGGGCAGCACGATCATGGATGGGATTGGTGGACCCCACAATAGTCATTACACCCATCTAGTCCATCCAGAAGGTTTGGATCACTGTTTTAGATCGTTAACAAAAGTTCACCATGGGTGGCAAACTCATCTTCTCCGTTGAGCCAGGGAACCCACCATGATGGAGTGGGTCCCATTTCTCGATCAGAGACGTACTTTCCATGGGCCGTGGGAGTGGAAAATCATCCTGCATGGTGGCTAGGTATTATGCACATCAGAGCGGTTGGTGTGGCCATCCATTTGAACCGCTTCTTGCACAAGATAGATGGCTGTTGGGGACTGATAAAGCTAGCCCTAGCCCTTTATGAGAGCCAAGTTTCCTCGGGATCTCCACCAAAATTCTAGAGAGAGAGAGAGAGATGTGGGATCTAATCTAGATGCGGAATAGGCCCACGGATCTTTCTGTGGATGGGACATGACGATCAGGGGTCGGATAGCTTACCTAGCTGAGACGCCGCCATGGAAGCGGGATAAAAATACCAGAATATCTGTAGAACTTAGGATCTTCCTCTCCTTCACACCCTTTCTGCAAATCAGTAGATGGGACTCGAATTTCTGCTGTAGTGTAGGATTAGGGACCCAACTCTCTTTTATAGAGTCTGTGGAGAGGGAGTTTGAAACCCATCACAACTCTCTCTCCCATGCTCCACGTTGTAGCATCCTAGTTCAACTCAAACTGCTGTCTGCGTAAGACAGCTATAGCATTCCAGCCCTAGTACGCAGAGCTGCGCAGATAGACTGCGCAGCGCATCACCTGAAGTGGGGCCCACTGGTCTACTCAATCATCCAGTCCAACTGTATAACAATCCAGATCGTTGATCAGTGAGGCCCACTAAATAGAGTTCTTACATTCTCCCACTTGGGCCTCATTGAGCAACGTCAATGATAGTCATATATATAATAATTTTGTAAACAAGTTTTGATATTTTAAGAAAATATCTAAATGGTTAACCAATGAAAATAGTTGGACAATATGAGTAATGCTATTCAATCTGGTCCATCAAAACAGTCAGTATCGAAATGCGGTAGTCATCACAACATTTAATTTAGGCGAAGTGAGTCTAAGCGCGATCACAAATACTTTTAATCTTAACGACATAGATCACGAACTAGAAAATGTGGTATAAGGATTACACACTTTAGTGTGATAATATGTGCCTATCCTTAAGAGGTCCTGAAGCTTTTTCATGCCTCCAACGAGACATAACTGTAGTTCCACTTATTCAAAATTTGCGCATATATATAAATAAGCAGAAATAAATCTTTATATCAAAATCATCCAAACAAACTATATAAAACGAGATCTCTAAGTGTCTATGAAAATCAAAGTACGCTTAACTCCCACTAACTGAAAACATCTGTGGGATCAATGACTCCCATGGATGTTACATGCTCCTGAAATGGCGTGATAGGGAGTCCTTTAGTGAGCGGATCTGCAATCATCTGCTTAGTGCCGATGAATTCTACGGACACTTGATGATTCTGAACCCTTTCCTTTACAACAAGATACTTAATGTCGATATGCCTCGACCTTGACGAATGCTTGTTGTTACTAGAGAAGGAAATAGCAGCCGAATTATCGCAAAATATTCTCAACGGTTTCGGGATATGCTCCAGTACCCACAAACCCGAGAAGAAACTCTGTAACCATAGTACCTGATTAGATGCCTCATGGCAAGCAATAAATTCAGCTTCCATAGTGGATGAGGCTATGGTAGATTGTTTCACGCTTTTCCATGACACAGCTCCTCCCACCATCTTGAAGATGTATCCTGAAGTAGACTTCTTAGTATCGACGCAGCCTGCGAAGTCTGCATCTGAATATCCGATCAACTCCAACTGATCAGACCTTCTGTATGTGAGTTCGAAGTCTTTTGTTCTCTGAAGATACCGTAATACTTTCTTTGCAGCTATCCAATGTTGCATTCCTGGATTAGATAGATATCTTCCCTACATTCCAGTGACAAAGGCAATGTCCGGTCGCGTACAGACTTGAGCATACATGATGGTCCCTACTACTGATGCGTACGGAAATTCTTTCATTCGATTCTTTTCTAAATCATTCTTTGGGCACTGAAATAAACCAAATTTTTCACCCTTCACAATGGGCGACTTTCCTAAAGCACAATTTTGTATGCCATACCTTTCGAGTACCCTAGCAATATAGGTCCTCTGTGACAAGCTGAGCAGTCCAAGTGTTCTGTCACGGCGAATCTCAATGCCGATGACGTAAGAAGCTTCACCAAGGTCTTTCATTTCAAACTTTTGAGATAAAAATTTCTTAGTGTCGCTCAACATCCTGGTATCATTGCTAGCTAACAGAATGTCATCAACATACAAAATCATCATAACGAACTTACTCCCACTGGTTTTAATGTAGATGCATTCATCTGCAGTGTTTTCTACAAAGCCATATGAAGAAATTACTTCATGAAACTTAAGGTACCACTGTCGCGATGCCTGTTTCAACCCATAGATGGACTTCTTAAGTTTGCAAACCAAATGTTCTGCGCCAGTAGCTACAAAACCTTCGGGCTGCAACATGTACACATTCTCATTTAGATCCCCATTGAGAAATGCAGTCTTTACATCCATCTGATGTAACTCTAAATCCATATGAGCTACAAGAGCCATTATGATCCTGAATGAGTCTTTCTTTGATACTGGTGAGAAAGTCTCCTTAAAGTCAATGCCCTCACGTTGGTTAAAACCCTTGGCAATAAGTCTGGCTTTATATCGTTCGACATTACCTTTGGAGTCCCGTTTAGTTTTAAATATCCATTTACAACCAATCGGCCTTATTCCAGTGGGTAACTCTACAAGATCCCATACTTTATTGTCCTACATGGATTTCAACTCATCTTTCATGGCATTAAACCAATGAGAAGGATTAGCACTTTGTTTGACTTGTGTAAAGGATTCAGGATCCTTTTCCACCCCTATGTCAAAGTCGTGTTCCTGTAAGTATACGATGTAATCGTCTCGATTTACAGGCCTTCTCTCTCTTTCAGATCTTCTTAATGGTTCAGTTTGTTGGGTCTGATCTAGATTTTCCTCATCAGTGGTTTGTATATGAGGTTCTACGTGGTGCTCTGCAGTGACTGTAGGATCGACTGCATTATTAATGTCCACGTGATCTGGATTGACTATGACAGGAGTCACAGTCCTTTGTTCCTCAAATACAAAATTTCTTATGTTTGTGCTCCCACTGTTTTCAGTGTCCTCAATGAATCTGGCATTCCCAGTCTCAACAATCCTGATGGAGTGGGAAGGACAGTAGAATCGATAGCCTTTTGATCTTTCTGGGTATCCAATGAAGAAACAACTTATGGTTCTAGGATCAAGCTTCTTTTCATGCGGGTTATAAATTTTGGCCTCAGCAGAGCAACCCCAAACATGTAGATATCGGAGACTTGGTTTTCTCCCATTCCACAACTCAAAAGGAGTTTTTCTTACTGCTTTGCTGGGAACCCTGTTTAATATATGAACTGCGGTTTTGATCGCATCACCCCACAGAGATTCTGGTAATGTTGAATTGCTGACCATACTTCGCACCATATCCATAAGGGTGCGATTACGTCTCTCAGCAACTCCATTCTGCTCTGGAGTACCAGGCATAGTGTACTGAGCAACAATGCCACAATCCTATAGGTATTTAGTGAATGGCCTTAAATTACCTCATTCGTCATATCTGCCATAGTATTCACCACCACGGTCAGATCTGACAACTTTAATTCTCTTATCGAGTTGATTTTCAACCTCGGCTTTATAGATTTTAAAAGCATCCAGGGCATCTGATTTCTCACTGATAAGGTATAGGTACCCAAAGCGAGAGTAGTCATCTATAAAGGTAATGACATATTTGTGGCCACTCCATGAGGCTGTAGGGAATGGTCCACAGATATCTGTATGTATAACCTCTAATAGATCTACACTCCTGGTTGCACCTTTCTTTCTCGTTCTAATCTGTTTGCCTTTTATGCAATCAATGCATACTTTATAGTCAGAGAAGTCTAGAGAATGCAAAATTCCTTCTCGCACAAGCCTGTCTAATCTCTCACGAGATATATGGCATAGCCGCCTGTGCCACAACATGGAGGAATTCTCATAGTCTAGTCTTCGCTTGGATCCCACTACATTTCCATGCAAGGTATTAATATTATAGACGTGAGAGGCAATCAAGTCTAACTGGTATAAGTTGTTTACTAAAGAGCCGGTTCCAATTTTAATCGAATTAAAGTAAATACTAAAACTTTTATTTCCAAAGTGGAACGAATATCCCAACTTATCCAAACAGAAAATTGAAACTAAATTGCGCCTTATAGATGGCACACAGAATGTATTTACTAAATTCAAAAAATGACCAGTCTTCAACTTAAGCCTATAGACTCCTATTGCCTCCACGTCAACTTTGACACCATTGCCTACGTATACTGAGCGCTCCGCATCAGTTGGTGGCCTGGCCTGTAGTAATTCCTGCATAGAAGTGCATATGTGAATAGTAGTTCCTGAATCTATCCACCAGGAATCCACTGACACATCGGTCAGATTAGATTCAAAACAGACAAGAACAGAATGATTACCTTTCTTTATGAGCCATTCCTTAAAACCTTCACAGTCTTTCTTTAGATGACCCGTCTTTTTACAAAAGTAGCACGGTTTGCCTTTAACCCGTTTGCGTTTAGATCCATTTCCAGATTGATTCTCATGGTTTCCAGATGGAGGACCAGAGAATCCATTATTAGAACCTTGTTTCCTCTTCTTTCTACCTTTATTCCCTTGCCCATGCCCTTGTCCTGAAGTTACCATATTAACATTTTGAACTTTTATCATCTGTCTGATCCTGTCTTCTTCTTGGACGCACTGTGTGATGAGTTCATCCAATGTCCACATGTCCTTCAGAGTGTTATAGTTTACCAGGAACGTGCCGAATTGGGGAGGTAGGTTGTTCATGATCAAATGAACCAGTTGATCATCAGTGAGTACAAGCCCTAGAGCACGGATCTTAGAAACAACTTCGATCTGCTCTACAATGTATTCACGGATGTTGCCTTTTCCATCATAGGACGAGCGAGTCAATTTATTCAAAAGAATGCCTACTTCAGATTTATCAGATTTCTTGAATCATTTTCCCATTTCAGTCAGGAAAACTTTGGCCTTATCTGTTTCAGGCATGACACCCTTCATCGATTCAGAAATTGAATATTTAATGACTTTCAGGCATGTATCATTTGATTTAAACCATGCAACCCATCTATTATATTCAGCTTCAGTGGCATTATCAGATGGCTTTGGCGGTTCTGGTGTTATCAGGGCAAGATCTAATTGAAGACAGCCCAGTACAACTTCAATGGCGTTCTTCCATTGAGTATAATTAGATCCATTTAAGGCAGGGACTTGATGCGTATTAGTTGGAATTGAGACTGAAATATAAGAGATACACATATACTCACATTAGTTCATTATTTCACAAAGCAATTTAGTGAATGTAAACAAATATCAGGCAAAGATAACTGATTCAGTTGCTAAGGGAGGCATCAACTGAATCATCCAGGGTGACGATGGGCCCAACCATCTCATCCTAGTGAGAATCTGTTACATCATCATCATTCCTCCTGTGGGTGGTAATGACAACATGTTAGTAATCCTCCTAAATATGAAGCTAAGTGATGTCCGTGATGTAAATCTGAGACACTCAACACCTGTGGGTGAGATGAGTCTTTCAGCTTTACATTACCTACACCATTTACTCCACCCATTTACTTGACTGCCATACGATAATCATCTATATTTTCGTTACCGTACGCATGAAAAATTGAACGCAACTGTATGCAACCCTCATTATCCCAATGTTATAAGTATGTACTTGTAAAGTTTTCATCGATTGAGGTCACTATGGTGGCTAACACAACCGAATCCAAAACTACAAATATAGATGTTAGGATTGCTATTATAATCATGCCTCAATGAATTATACTTAAATTAGTTTGACATGGCCCACAAGATGATCAATATTGATCATTGGAAAATATAGGAACCTTATGTGGATAATTATCACATTATATAATCCGATGGTCCATATCGACTCCAAAGATGGGTAATGGGCCTAAATAGGGGCTTCATCAAAATTTAATATGTATGATCTACACATCATCCTTAAGGCACTCATAATTAGATTATCATAAGATGGACGGTAATAATCAACAATTCATTTAATTCGACGATAGTGTATACACACCCTTGATCCCCACCTAGTGAATATTTTATATGAGATGCCTACAGAATACATCATGGATGGTTTAGATCAATTAATCAATGGTTAGAGTGTAAATATCAATGCCAACCATATACATGTGTAGTCCATCAATGGTAATGAAAATCGGGCCCATAAATCTTATAGAAGACTAGGCCCAAAAAAACAGGGGAGTGGGCCCAGATTGGGCCCATCAATTCAGCAGGCCCAGCAAAGGAAAATCGGTCAGATTTATTGTTTGCGGGTCTAGATCCGAATGGATTGTAATCGGGTCTGTTGATCCGATATATGCACGACCTATCGTCCACCATAAGAGGGAAAGAGGAAAGAAAATTTCGGCCTTTTTTTTTATCTGCCGCACACAGCAGCTGAAGAGAGGGAGATGAAATCTCCGGCTACCGCAGCTGTACGAGCAGACAACCAAAAAGATCGGCCATCAACATCTTCCACGATCCCGGCTTGTTCTCTGGCAGTCCCGACGCAAAAATCGGACAGAGAAGCTGCGGAAACAGCTTCCATGGTTGCCGGCAATGAAGGTGGGACCTGAAAACGCTGTCAACGGCTCCTGAAGCAGGGAAGATGGGGATCAATGAGCCATGACCTTCGTCTGCTGATCCGAGGGTCGATAATGGCTGTCGGTCCTCGATGTCAGAGGTAAGTAGCCCATAAGATACGATTTCCTCACCTAAATCAGGGGAAGATGGGTTCCGAAATCCCAATTGGCATTTGGATTTGGGAATTCAGAAATCCCTAATTCGTTGTGCTCGATTTGGATTCGAGAATCCCTAATTAACGGATTTGGGGATTCCGAATCTGAAGTCCTTAATTTTTCCACGATTTAGGGTTTTTGAGATCTGGATCCCCAATATTCGAATTTGAGATTTGAAATCCCTAATTCGAATCTGGACGGGATACCCTAATTAAATGTTTCTGGATTGAGGGATTTGGAAATCTCTAATTAACTGAATCAGGGTTTCGAATACTCCCTAATTAACTGGATTTAGGGTTTTAGTTTCGAAGTTCCCAATTTGGGATTTGGGATTCGAAATCCCTAATTTATACTATTTCTGGATTCAGGGATTCGAAAATCCCTGATACTGATCTGATATGGAATTCGAATTCGAAAGCCCTAATTGTTGTACGGGTTTCGAATTTGAAAGCCCTAATTGATATATGAGATCAACCATACCTATGCACAGATATGCTCTGATACCAACTGTGGGATCTAATCTAGATGCGGAATAGGCCCACGGATCTTTCTGTGCATGGGACATGGCGATTAGGGGTCGGATAGCTTACCTAGCTGAGACGCCGCCATGGAAGCCGGATAAGAATACCAGAATATCTGTAGAACTTAGGATCTTCTTCTCCTACACACCCTTTCTGCAAATCAGTAGATGGGACTCGAATTTCTGCTATAGTGTAGGATTGGGGACCCAGCTCTCTTTTATAGAGTCTGTGGAGAGGGAGTTTGAAACCCATCACAACTCTCTCTCCCATGCTCCACATTGTAGCATCCTAGTTCAACTCAAACTGCTGTCTGCGTAAGACAGCTATAGCATTCTAGCCCTAATATGCAGAGCTGCGCAGATAGACTGCGCAGCGCATCACCTGAAGTGGGGCCCACTGGTCTACTCAATCATCCAGTCCAACTGTATAACAATCTAGACCGTTGATCAGTGAGGCCCACTAAATAGAGTTCTTACAAGAGAGAGAGAGAGATAGAGAGTAGATGGGAGAAAATCCGGTGCGAGTGTGGGACTGCACCATACCGAGTCATTCGGCATGGTCAGACTCGAGCCGAGTCATGGCAAACCCAGCAGCTCTGGAACTCAGGAAAGGGAGAGAAAGAAGGAGAGAAAAAGGAGGATAGAGAGAGAGAGAAGCCTTGACCAGCATTAGCCCATGACAGAGAGATAGCTGAGGTTTCGTAAGGCTCTGGTTGCATTGAAGGGAGATAGAGGAGAGAGAGAGAGAGAGAGGAGGATGGGCTGACAATTTCCCAGACAGAGTCGGCTGGCAAGTCCCCTGCCCGAACTAGACTCTCTATCAGGTTAGGTCTGATGACCACCTCCAGTTGCAAAGTAGAGGGAGGAAGTAGAGAAGAAGATATGAAGAGAAGAATCTGAGGATAGAGGGGAAAGAAGGCTGCAGGCAGCCACGTCGGGTCGCTGCCGAGTTTCTTCCACTAGATTCGGTCGTGGTTCAAGCCCAAGCTCGACTAGACAAGGGTTGGACGACTGAAATCAGGCCGCCCGGAGCTGAATAGTGCTGCCGAGTTGAGGTGGTGTTGGGCAAGTTGAGTTGACTCGCTCGAAAACTCGATAGGCTGGAGACCTAGTTGACTCAACTCATCGAACGGGAAACCAACCAAGATCAGCCCTTACATAACCACAGATGGCCAAGTAATGATCCCGACTAGATTTAAAAGTAGCTACGCCAACTTGTTATTTACAATCCCATAATTGTTACATTAAATCAAGTTTATGTCCATTCAGTTAGACTCCCTAGAACCTGTACACCTAGTCCTGGAAAACTAGGCTTCCCCCTGTGTTAACTGTCAAGTTGAGATACTTCACCAATAAGGTGATGAATCTTTCCCCTTGAACTTTTCTCTTCCGTGTTACCTTAAGTAATAGTTAAACTTTTATTTCAGCTAATATAATTATCTCTAATTCATAGTTACTTGTATTAGTTATTGAATCTGATTATTAAAATTATATGCTTAACATTTATCTTGTATGAACATTTATATGCTGTACTCATATATCTTACCATGCTTGTACTTTGTTTATGAATTGCTTGTGGAACTTGAATTGCTACATCTATTAGTGGAAAACCTCACTTATACATGTACATCTAAATTTGAGATGTAACTTGACTAATTGTGATTATAATGGACTCTCACCTAGTGACTACTTTGATTGATGGACTAAATGAAATATTGATATTGGCTTACCATCCATGGATTGTTGTGCCTATGTGGCTTTTTCTAATTGATATTTGCCCCTTACGGCACTGATTATTGCATATTTTCCCTAAGTGACTTGATGGATTATTTTGTATGACCATGTGATGGCAAGTCCCACTTGTTAGACTATGATTGGCCACTGGTTGAGGAGGATACCATTAAATATTCCAGTGTTGGAGTCTCATGAGCCGAGGATGGTGGAATAGGATACTATGCCTGAACTGTTAGACTATGTTGGGTTATGCCCCCCCCCCCCCCAATAAAGACCTTTGAGCTCTCTTAAATCAACTAGTTACAAATTGAAATAATAAAGGCTGTGACTAATCATGCGTTCATGGCACTTGCATTTTGAATAGACTGACTGTTTGAAAGGTCCATTATCTTATTAGGGATGAGCCGACTATTTAAAAGTTCATTCTTTGCTTAAGCAAGATGACTATTTGAAAGGCTCACTATCTTACTTGAGCGGGTCGACTATATGAAAAACTCGTTCCCCTGCAAGTTGAATGAGTCGACTGTTTGAAAGGCCCATTCTCTTGCTTAAATGGACCGACTGTTTAAAAGGTCCGTCCTCTTATTAGGAATGGGTTAACTATTTGAATGACCTATCCCCATACATGAATGAGCCGACTGTTTGAAATGTCGATTCTTTGCTTAAGTGAGCTGACTATTTGAAAGGCTCACTATCTTACTTAAGCGGGTCAACTGTTTAAAAGATCCATTCTCTTCCCAAAATAGACTGACTGTTTGAAAGGTCCATTATCTTATTAGGGATGAGCCAACTGTTTGAAAGGCCCATCCCCTTGCATGAATGAGCCAACTGTTTGAAAGTCCCATCCCCTTGTATGAATGAGCCAACTGTTTGAAAGGCCCATTCTTTGCTTAAGTGAGCCGATTGTTTGAAAGGCCCTGGAAGTGCTTATAATCAAGTACAATCAAGTTTGTCAAATTTCATAGTCCTGAAAGGATCACAAGCCCTCATGAAGATACTCTTCGACAACTTATGAAAATATTTTATCAACTTGATCAAGCCTCTCAGGAAAGACTCAACATCTCAAGGCATGAAAGGACATGGTTCAAAGATTGGAACTGTCACGCCCCAAACCCGGAAATCGGATTCACAGGAATCCTGATCGCCGAATCTGGTGCTGACAGACTCCGTAGTACCCCATTGTCGGCTCTAGTGTCCATGCACCAGATTCCGATCATGGGATCCTACAAGGAGGATTTTTCCAATGTACATTTAACTCATAATAAGCATAACCAAAAGATTACCCAATTCACAAAGACAACATCATCATCATATATCCACTAATATAATCATTTGAGTACAATGCTGAAAGGGAAAATACATATATCGAAATCAAAGCTCCAGAATACAACTGCACGCTCCAAGCTTAACGCTGTTGCAACCTAATAACACCTGCACACATCTATCGTGCATAAGCTTATAGAAAGCTTAGAGGGTGGTGAAAGTGTGTGCACAAGGTAAGTGCTAAGTATTCAATACAATGCCATTATCATACAATACCGGAAATACTAGTAATCCATAAATCGTACATAATCAGAATAAGCAGAAGCAGAAATACTGACAAGATCATAAATCATACGATAATAGAGTAAATGGAAATACGGACAAGTCCATGAGTCAATCAATACCAGAATAAGTAATATAAAATAACTATGCAAATGAGGAGTCGTAAAGAGCCAAATATCAAATGCCGAGGATGCGATGCAATATGCAATTCCTAATGAGTTCATGAATAGCATCAGCCGTATCTAGACCATATAAATGCAAAAAACATAGTAACCCAAAATGCTATATGCCGCGGATGTAATGCAATATGCGATGAGAATGGAATGACCATGCTAGAGTGTGAAGCCGGGATGATAGTACGTAGTATCACAAGCTATGGGGTCCATCACAAGGGACTTCTATCCAAACTAGTCCCATACCTAAATTTGGATAGTCAGACCTAATGTGGTAAACTCTTGATTTCAGGTTAGTCGCGCGCCCAACCAAAATCCTGGCCATGCGAAGGTACACGTAATAAATAGTTGCGCACCACCAGCCCAAGTGGATAGTGAATGAATGAATGAATGAGTATGCAATTTCCTGCTCAATAAGTCCACATATCAGTATGGTTCCTCTCTGGAAAATCACCGAGGTCTATTACACTCTAAACTAGATTGCCGCCCCATCGCACGCAATAAGGTGAGTGGAAGAGACCTCACTATCCGCTTACCAATATCGGGCCTGGCTCGTCGATAGCTGACCCATTCCTCGAGCTGGTCAAACTCAGCCTAGCATTGCCCCCTCCTCTCGGGCAGGTAAGGGCGCACCCCCTTCCAACCGACCACGATACAGTGGGAGACACGGCCTAACGGTATATGGCCCTCATGCGCTCATGCATCCACTCGGTCTAGACGTTGGAGCAACCTCTGGAACCAAGAGGGTTTAAGAACTTTCACCCAGGGATATCTATAACACCCCATGTAGAACAGATTTCCGGTGTCCCATCTGACCATCCACAAAATACCTGTAGAGGCTATGGCCCTGATGTCGCTAGGGCATACGGTGGTCATGTCACACAAATGCGAGATGCATGAGTCACATAGCCCAATCATGCATCAATCCTGCACATGCCGTGCTATCATGTGGGGCAACTCTTCCTATCAAGAAGCCCCATGAACAACCTGCCCTATGGCATATGCAATGGTCAATCACATCTCATAAAAAACATGCAGATGATGCGTATGGGCATGTATTATGATGCTATGTTGTCACATACTCATAATCGGTATCAATAACCGGCATTAACAATCGGCCTCAATAGTGTAGACATTTAACCAACATTGCCCCCAAGGAATGGCCACATAGAGTCAAACATATAATGGGCCCACAGCCTCACACAAGGGCCTAATATACAACACAATGGGTCTTACTTAAGGGCCACATATACACAACAGGTGGACCCTGCTCATGGGCCTAATATATATCACAATAGGCCTTGCCCATAGGCCATGAATACATCACAATGGGCCTTGCCCATGGGCCATGAATACATCACAATGGTCTTACCCATGGGCCATGAATACATCACAATGGGCCTCGCCCATGGGCCTCGAATGCAGGACATGTGGGCCCTACACATGGGTCTTGAATACATCAAATGGACCATGCATCATAGGGTTAATACATATCACAATGGGCCTCAAATACGGGTCTCATATACATCATATAGGTCTCAACAATCGGCCTTGGCAATCGAATTCAATACTCAGAATCGGCCTCGATACTCGGCCTCGACAATCGGAACCGGCCAATACAATCGGCCTCTACAAATCGACACCGATAATCTACATAGATAATTGGCACCGACAATCAGCATTGATAATCGGCACCGAGTACCGGTCACATAGACAAGACTGGGTCCATAGATGAACATCTGATCAACCATAATATAGAGATCAGCCCTCGGCTGTGGTTATATCAAATCTAATAGCATGGAGCCATCCGTCTATGGTAAATGGGCCCACTTATTTGGGTTAACCCACTAAGAGATGAGAATGGGCCTGATAAGGCCTAAGGAAGGGTCACAATGTGGACATCTAACCATCACTGCCAAGCAATGTAGACACTTAACCAATATTGCTCCTAAGGAGTGGCCCACATAGAGTTAAACATAAGGTGGGCCCAAATATCCAACAAGTGGGCCTCAAATAGTCATCACAGGTGGGTTTTACACATGCAGCACGTGGGCCTACACATCACGGTGGGTCGATACATTGGGCCGCACCATTGGGCCTAATATACACATCACGGTGGGTTGCATCATTGGGCCGCACCAATGGGCCTCATGTATAACAAGTGAGCCGCATCAATGGGCTGCACTAATGGGCCTCATAAGTGGGCTACAAATATATCAAAGTGGCCTCACAAGTGGGAGCTTGGATTTCATCTGAAATCATCTCAATAGTAGCAGGTGCATCATGTGTATCACTGTACACATCATTCTATGGGGCATATGGCCCACTAATGATGATCAGTACTATCCAAACAATCTCCAAGTAGATCAGCACCATCCAAACATTATCCAGCACTGTCCAGCACTATTTGGATGGTGTGGATGAAACAAACACATCACGGTATGGCAGTACAACACCGTTAAAATATGTGGACGGTGTGGGTGGAATACATACAACATGGTGTAGTCCATAGCACCGCCCAAACATGGTCTAGCACCGTCCAAAAATTCTAGACAGTATAGATTAAACAAATATCTCATGGTGGTGTCCCATCATCCAAATGATGGAAGGCTAGGATAAAACAGATACATCACACGTGAGCTCCACTGCTGGACAACATGAATGTACAACACATGCATCATGAGAATCCCACCGTCCAAGGGTCCGAGCAGTGGATGGGATTGGTGAAACATATACATTAGGTGGGGCCATGTGGTGTGACCCACCAGACATAATATTATATATATAATACATATACATCAGTTAGGACCGCATGATGTGGACCACCAGATATAATGTTTATATTAATATATACACCACACATATTTATTTATACATATATACATATATATATTACCATTCATGCAAACGTCCAGCCCTGAACGTCATTTAACAGATGATCAGGATGAAATATATATGCCAGGTGGGTCCACACGTGTGGGACCCACCACACATATACCTTGTGATTAGGGCCCACAGAACTGAGGTCTTCTAGCAGCTACAGCTGTTGATGGATGGTTGGATCTCATATAGCAGCAACTGGGGTCCACGGCTGGACAGAATGGATATAACACTTGCCTCATGTTCAGACCCACTGAACTTGCAGGCATTAATACAGCAGCTGCAGAACTGCTGTACATGGTACTTCGGCCAATCCACTTCATAAAAGTGGGTCCCATGTGGGGCCTACCATAATGTTTATTTTCCATCCAACCCATTGATAAGGTCACTCAGACCTAGGGCGCAGTAATGTTTATTTTCCACCCAACCTGGCCCACTGAAATGTTTATTTTCTACCCAACCTGTTCATAAGGTCACGTGGACCAAGGCCTACCATAATGTTTATTTGCATCCAACCTGTAACATTCGTTTTCCATCCACCCTGTTGAAAGGTCACGTGGATAGAGCCACTGCAATGTTTATTTGTAAACCAAACTTTTGGTACGGTTACATGGTCCTGAGGTCCACCGTGGTGTAGTTCAAAAATCCAACCCATTCATTGTGTGTGTCCCACCAATTTAAGGGTCCAAACCGAGTTTCAGGTGGATCCAAGCTGCATGTGGACCCCAGCATTTGATTCCATGTGGTTTGGCATACCACCGCATGAATGGTGATGGTGTGGGCCATCCGAGAACTTTTTATGGCTGATTTTTGGAACCAACGCATCATTAAAGAGGACCTATTAAATGAATGGCATGGATGTAGAACATACATCATGGTAGGGTCCACAACTGGGGCCAAGGGGGGCCCTCCCTATTTAACGTTGGACGTCCAGACTCCTCTAGACGTCAATGTAGCAAATGCATGCTATATATATATATTTATTTTTTTATTCTAGGTGGGACCCACATTAACTAGATCTACTCCATCCATTGTATGTGTCCCACAAAATTAGAGGTCCAAACCAAGTTTCAGCCACATCCAAATTTCAGGTAGGCCCCACCAAGTGATTTTATATGTTTTAGGCATATTTTCACATGATTTTATATGGTGTGGCCCCCCTGAGTTTCGTATATTGCTGATTTTTGGGGAGGCCACCTGGTCCAAGGGGACCCATCAAATGCATGGGGTTGATGTTCGAAACGCATCACAGTGGGGCCCACAGCTAAGGCCGTGAGGCCAGCTCGTCCGTCCGCCCGTCAGCACGCCAGCGTGCGGGCAGCGCCTGACGCTACTGCCTCTCACCTCCTTTCTTTTTTTTTCATTTTTATTTTTGGGAAATTTTATAGGTAGGGCCCTCATCAGGGAAATCCTTCCCACCCATTAGCTTCTTCGGCTCAAGACAAGCCAAACAAGACCAATATGCACCATATTTGGCAAATAAAAACATCAAGATGGTTTCTTTAACAGTAACCACTACTATTTCCTACGGTATGACCCGCTTGATTGTCAGATTAGCCTCATCTTTTGGCTCAACGTCTAAAATGGGCCAAGAAACGAAATGGACAGCGTGGATTTTATACACACACCAAGGTGGGCCTGCATCAACAGCCCATCCCAAAAGCCCCTCTTTTTTTTTTTCTGGACGATAGTACACCCACTGGCAGCTCATACTTCACGGTGGCAACATCCAGCATCCCTGGACGCTGAACGGTTGCCTAAGACATGCATTTTAAGGTGGGCCCCACCTACGGACATGTTGTCCAGGTGGGTCACCCAAATAGTTGGATGATGTGGGTAATACACACATCAAAGTGAGGTCCATTTGATGAACGGTTTGGACATTTCACAACTCATTAAGTGGGCCACACAATCACATCTTCATACACAAAACAAATGAACAAGAGGGAGAGAGAGAGAGAGAGAAGCACCCACATGATCTTCTCCTTCTTCTTCCCATGGGTTTATAAGCCTTCCAGGACTCCTTCCAATGGTGGAGATGGGCTTCTGAGGGTTAGATTAGGAGGGATCTAAAGGTAAGAGGGTTGAAAATGGAGCTTGCTTAGGACATCCATGGCTAGCAATAGAAGTGAAGAAGAAGAGAGAGAAAGTGAGAGGATAGAGAGAGTGAAAGGATGGGTTGTAAGAGGTGTAATAATGAGTTTTGAAAAAAAAAGAGAGCATTTATGGGGTAGGCTAGGTAAGGGGGGTAGGTTAGGTTGTAGAATAGGGTGATGTCATCCCTAGGATGACATCATCCTCATTATGATTATGGGGAAATGTGTACACCATGGCCTGCAACGTGCGGTCCACCGCTATGATCGTACACAAGTCATATCTTGGGATCTAGACGTCGGATTGACGCATGAGACGTGGCATCAGAATCGTAGTGATGACATGGTCGCAATGGCATAGGTCTCGGGTCGAACTGACTCGGGTGAATAGGGTGTGACTTGCGGTCAAGCGCAAAAGAAATCTACAGGTCGCGGGTCGCCAGAATTCGACCGGGAGGACCGCAGAGGCATACAGAATGGTACAAGCTAGGATACAGGTCTTACAGGAACACTCCGTATGAGTCAACCATCAGGTAGTATAAGCTTAGATTGACCTTATGTTAGGTGTATTTCACATAGCACTATTATAATAATTTTTTATGTAAAAATACACTCTAGTTGGGCCAGCCCAACTTTTGGTTTGGCCAGCTTAACTGCCTTCGGCTAGCGCTACTTGATTCGGTCAAATTTATAGATTTTACAAGATTTTCCTTGGCATGTTCAGCCAGCTCGACCTTGGATTCGACCAGCCAAACATGATTGATCGGCCAGCCCGAACATGTTCGGTCAAGTTTCTAGCAATGCAAGATTTCAGATTTCAGACAAATTGCGCCAGCCGAACCCTATGGTCGACCAGCTGAACTTGGGCTTGCGCCAACCGAAATTTTGAAAGATCTTATCCCACGAAATTCGAGTGCCATTGGAACAAAATTGTTGAAATCCAGTTAGCCGAACCAACTCTCGAGCAAGCCGAATTCCCATATCTTTTAGTTATAAATGGTGGCATTCTCTTGTTCTTTGAATACACGAAAGTTAGTGAGAAAATCCATCTATTCAAGAAAGAAAGTCAGGCTCCTCTTAAGCCTTTGAGTGGTAATTCTAATATTCTGATTTAGCTTATTTTATTCTCTTTCTCAAGTTGCTTTAATTGTTTGTAATAGAGTGATCCAAACTCTACTTGAGATATAGAGAATAGAATTTGCAGTACCTAGTGTTTTTGTTTATATTGAATACTCTATAGATCCCTATATTCTTTTGGGTTGAACTCATACACGACTTCATCAATATCCCTAGAAGAAGGTCGCTGCAATTAGACTAAAGTAACGTCTTTGCTTGCCATTGGAAGATAAGTACTATAAATTTACTTTATTTTATTTTGAATTTTTCTGAGATAGCCTGGAAATATCAGCGAGTTTGTTTGTGATGATCCCGTGAAAATCAGAAAGTAGGTTTTGTTGTGATTGCCCGTGAAAATCACAAGAACTGTATCAAGTTGTTAAGTGGAGTATATGTGGGTTTAAGCACCAAACCACTATAATTCCTTTATGCATTGTGGTGAATGTTTTTATTATTTACATGCTTGTTTTGTCATTAATTTGTTCTTCTAAGTTTGATATTTTGATTTCAAAGATGTCGGGAAATAAGGTTGTCCTGCCTAAATATTTTAGGTGAAGGTTGTCTTACGAACTATTTGATATCAAGAATTAAATACTCTAAGCAATTATGTATTATTGTTTTATTATTCTGTATTATATCGAAATATTTTGAAAAGGCCTAGCTATCTGTCCTTCGGGGGGGGGGGGTGAATAGGACTATGCCAAATAAAACTTTTAACAACGGAAAATAAGAAATAGGATAGCCAACAAAATAGAGAAAACAAACCATAATACAGGAATGTAAAGCAACCTCAAAATTCAAGTCTTGAGAGGTTGATACAAATGTTGTTCTAAGGACAACCTTACACCGAAAACCAAAGTTTACGGTAGGACAACCTTATTTCTAGAAATGTCTTTGTATCAAAAACTCAAACCGAAGAGGAATAAATAAATAGCAATGAATTGAAATAAATTGCAGGAATTTAAATCTAAATTATTACAACATTCCCCACTATGCTTGAAATGTAAAAATTACAACATTCACATCCACACATACATTCCACAATTCTGAATGATAAAAGATAGGAAATATAAATCACACATCCACAAAACACAAAGAATTATAGTCGTTCGCCTGTGTGTTCACCAACTGTTAAAAAATAGCCACACAGATTGCTACTCCACTCCTAATATCCTCACACAAGGGATATTAGCATTCACTATCAAATAGGTTTTCCCAGGTTCACCTAAAACCTTCACAATTGTGTCTTTTTCAAAGGGCTTACACAATTCAAAAACCCTCACTTATGAGTTTTCTGGCTCTCCTCAGATAACCAACAACTTTGAGATTTTTCTGGCTTAACCTCAAATAAAACCAAATAAAGTAAATTGCACAAAATGTAAAATACCTATTTTTCTCCTTTGTTGTAGCAGCCCTAAAGAACCAAGTCGGACTAGAAGTTTGAATGTCAAAGTTCAATGTCCAATACTCACTTTATAATGGTTCTAAGTTCTAATAGATTTTAAATTAAACCAAATGGGCTAGCTTTAATTGATTTTGATTCCAGAAAAAGGAAAATAGAACAGCCTCTTTTTAGATTAAATTGGAATACAAGAAACAAAATCAATTTAAAAAGCTAAAGAAAGAGAATATTAAATATGCACACTTAGCTTAAATGGAGCACAGACTTATCTCTCAGAAGGCCGGATTAAAATTGCTTGAGTTGTCTTCTATATTTTGAGATTCGTGCTCATTTTATAGGTGAGCAAATTGCATCTTCAACTGGTCCAGAAGTCTCTACAACAGGTCATAGGACCAACGGATATTTAAAAATTTGAGCGCGATAAGATAAGGCAGTTTCACGACTGATCGTAGGTAGTCTACGACTGGTCGAAGGTCACCTTCGGCTGGTCATAGGTTGCTCACAACTAGTCGAAGCCAAGCAAAATTCAGCGCTGTAGTTTGAGTTGTAGGTTCACGACTGGTCGAAGGACCAGTCGACACTATTCATACGACTGGTCGAATCTTAACAGAAAATTCTGAATTTTTGCAACAAACTTACGAATGGTCTAGGAAATTCTTAGACAGGTCGAAGTTGTGCTAGGACTAGTCGAGTAAGGTCCCGGACTAGTCTTAGAACAGAACAAATCCTCAAAAATAAAACATTTGCATTATGTATCCGAAATAACCTACTCTAAAGGTTAACCTAAGGTCAAACATACCTTAATAGTGAAGTAAGGACATTGAACCCTTAAGATATATAACCTTTAAAGAAAGTGAGGCTTGAAATATTGATGTAGCTTGTCCTTAAAAGCTTCAATTACATAATCTTGAATCTTGACTTGTAACTTGTGAATTCTCAAGTCCTGACTTGTAAGCTTGTCTTGTCTTTCGAAGTCGATCTTGCGAGACAATGTTGTGGCTTGACATATCTTGAGTTGAGCATTATGCTTCACTAATGTAGTCAACATCCATACACCATGACTTGCTTCATACATACACACTTCATCCAAACTGTGTTTAGAACATGTATGCAATTTCATAAAGTTCAAGTAGTGTTTTTGGCACCATAAATTTGACAACATAAAGGGGCTTTCAACCATAGCACTTACATATTTGGCATAGTCCTATTCACCTCCCCTCCAAGACATTTATAGCTCGTCCTTTCAAGTGGTATCCGAAAGAGGTTGCTCTTTTTGGAATTAACATCCTAGAGCTAGATCCAGAGCTATTGGAATGTCAAATTTTGATAGTCTATCCATTTCTAGGCCACCTCCCTTTGATGGCTCAAACTATTCTTATTGGAAAGCAAGGATGAGGATTTTCCTCTAGTCCATTGATGAAAGTATGTGGCAAGCCACGATGACCCAATGGATCCCTCCAATTATGGAAGTAGTTGCTGAAAATGGAACCACGTTCATGAAAGAAATCACTTATACTTTCTGGACGATAATTCAGAAAAGTGAAAGTAGTGTAAATGCAAAAACCCTTAATGCTATTACTTGTGCTCTATCACTGGACAAATTCAAAAGAATCATTTCTTGTGATACAATAAAACAAGCATGGGATATTCTCGAAATGACACATGAAGGGACTAACATTGTTAAAAAGTCTAAGATTCAAATCCTCACAACAAAGTTTGAGGAAATTCATATGGAAAAGAATGAATCATTTATGGACTTCTATACAAAACTAAATGATATTGTTAAATCTATGTGGGGTCTTGGAGAAAAAGTCCCTGAAAGCAAAGTGTGCGTAAAAATGCTACGATCACTTCCTGATAGGTTCAATTCTAAAGTCACTGTGATTTAAGAATTAAGGGATACCGATGCAATGATGGTAGATGAATTAGTTTGATCTCTACAAACCTATTAGGTGAATTTCAAAGCTCCTAAGAACAAGTCCATAGCCCTTAAATCCTCTAAATATAAATCTAAATCAAAAGACTCGGATTTTAAAAATGATGAGAATGAAGATGATATGACTATATTGGCTAAAACATTTTATAAAATTTTCAAAAAGCTTTTGACGAAAGAAAAGGAAACTCAAATGTTTGGAAATCAAAATCTAAAGACACCCAATGCTTCAACTTTTTTAAATATGAGCATGTAGCTTTAAATGTCCTAAGAAGGATAAATCCAGAAGAAGAGGTATGATTGCCACTCGGGATGAATCATTAGAATCTGAATCAACTCAGAAACTGACAAATCAGACCAAGAAACTAAGAAAGAACAAAAGGCATTCATGACCATAACTAGAATCATTTCTTTAGATGATTGTTAAATTTTTTTTAGTATGAAACCCTTGAAAGTGATTATGAAAATGAAGAAGATCTTCAAATTGCTTATGATGACCTATATAAAGAGAATTATAAGATTGCGGCCAAACTGAAAATTCAAAAAGAAAAATTTGGTGATTTGAAATTAGAACTTGAAAATTCCATTTTGGAAAATTTTCATTTTTTTGATTGTTTTGAGAAAACCAAACTAGATTTAAATATGAAAATTACTGAAATTTAAAATCTCAAAACTGAAAATGAGAATTTAAAATTAAAAGTTGCTTCTCTTAAAACTTGAAAAGAGACTTTGATATACACCAAAAGTGACCAGAGACTAGAAAAGTTATTAACTGCATCTCATAGAAGTAGTGACAAATCTGACTTGAGATATATCAAGAATCGCACAGAAAAATCTAAAAATTTTGCTCCCATATTTGTAAAAGCTGAATCTTCAAAATATAAAGTAGAAATTATAAAGGAAATACCGAAGAATGAAAAGCCTTTTAAAAAAACTTCTAATCCAAAAACTAAGGTCAAATATCATAAATATCAAATAAAAATAAAAATCCTTCTCTAGCAAATAAGATAGTGGACTTAGTTAAAGAGCTCTTAAAATCCAACTCTAGAATTAACAGAGTATGTAGAAACAAGAAAACTTCTTACTCCCAAACAAAGCATATTGTAAGAGATTCTCCTAAACCCAAAACCATATTGAAATGGGTTCCAAAAGATAAGTGTCTTGTCATCCACACAACCTTCAAAGCAAGTAGTCATTCAAGATGGTCCCTGGATAGTGGATGCTCTAGACATATGACAAGTGATAAGGCAATACTAACGGACATTAATGAAATCAATGGCGGCTTAGTAACATTTGGAGATGGTAGCAACTACAAAATTATCGAAAGAGGTAATGTAAAACTTCCTAACTTACCTATTTTTAAATATGTCTTATATGTTGAAGGTCTAAAACATAATTTGTTGAGCATATCTCAAATTTGTGATAATAATCATAGTGTTAAATTTTCTGATCATGGATGTGAGATAACTAATAACCAAGGCCATATAATATTAAATGGTCGAAGAACCTCTGAAAATTGTTATTTCATTAATGAATCTTATTCTTCAAATCACTCTTATTACATGGTCCAAAAAGAAGAAAATGAATTGTGTCATCAACGTTTTGGACATGAAGACTGTAGAGACTTATACGAATTAAGCAAGAGAGATCATCTTCAAGGCTTACCCAAAATAAAAGAATTAGAGAAGAAAGTATGTGGTGCCTGCCAAATAAGCAAACAAATCAGGAGTTGTCACAAAAAGGTAAACTCTTTAGCTACAATAATACCTCTTGAACTACTCCATATGGACCTAGTTGGACTAACTTAAATGGAGAGTAGAGGCGATAAGAAATACTTTCTAGTTGTAGTTGATGACTACACTAGATACTCATGGGTAGCCTTCTTAAGAGAAAAGTCAGATACTTTTGACGAAGTCAAAAATCTATTAAACGAATCTAGACTGAAAAAGAACTATCTATGAAAAGAATAAGAAGTGACCATGACACTGAATTTAAAAATAGCAATTTTGAGAAGTCTGTAATAGCCCTGAAATATTACATGAATACTCTGCTCCTAAAACTCCTCAGAAAAATGGTGTAGTCGAAAGGAAAAACAGAGTTCTACAAGAAATGGGGAGTGTTATGCTTAACAGTAAAAAATTAACAAAAAACTTATGAGCTGAAGCTGTTAATATTGCTTGCTATATTATTAATCAAGTTTATATAAGAGTAGGTAAAAATAAAATAGCTTATGAACTCTGGTTTAATAAAAAAAACCTTCAGTGAAATATTTTCGTACTTTCAAAAGCAAATGCTTCATTTTACGAGATTGGGAACATCTGGGAAAATTTGAAGCAAAAAGTGATGAGGGCATATTTTTGGTGTATGCCCTAAACAATAGATCATATCATGTCCTGAATAAAAGGACTGGAGTGATACAAGAATTTATAAATGTTGTTATTGATGATCAAATGTTCACTCCCAATTATGATCATGATGATGAAGTTATTATGGTCAATCAATCTGAACCATCATCAAAATCAGATGAACTAAGTTAATTTGTCAGAAATGATGTTTGTTATCTAATTCCTAGACCTTCTGACAAACATGTGATTGGAACTAAATAGATCTTCAAAAATAAATCTAATCAATTTGAGAATATTATAAGAAACAAAGCTAGATTGGTTGTACAAGGGTACACTCAAATTGAAGGAGTTGACTATGATGAAACCTTTTCTCCAGTTGCTTGTCTTGAATTTATCAGATTATTTATTTCCATCACGTGCCATAATAATTTTAAAATATACTAAATGGATGTTAAGAGTGAGTTTTTAAATAGTGACTTAAATGAAGAAGTTTATGTTGAACAATCTAAAGGTTTTAAAGATCCTAAACTTACTAACAATGTATACCGTCTTAAAAATGGCTTAAAACAAGCTCCTAGAGCATGATATGAAAAATTAACTAAATTTCTTCTTCATTAAAACTTTAAAATGGGAAGTGTTGATAAAACCCTATTTATCAAAAGATATAATAAAGATTTGTTGATTGTTCAAATATATGTTAATGATATTATCTATGGACCAACAAATACTAACCTTTCCTCTAAGTTTGTAGATTTTATGAAATTGGAATTTGAAAAGAGTATGGTTGGTGAGCTTAACTATTTACTTGGTCTCGAAGTGAAACACTTAAGGACAGGATATTCATATCTCAAACCAAGTCTGCGATGAATCTCATTAAGAAATTTGGGTTTGAGAATGGTAAAAACTTTTCAACACCCAAGGCTACAACGCTCAAGTTATCTAAAGATGATTCAGGTAAAAGTGTTGATCCGCATATTTACTATAGCATGATTTATAGTCTATTATATTTAACAGCCAGCAGACCTGATATTTCATTCGGCGTAGGCATATGTGCGAGATATCAATGTAACCCTAAAGAATCTCATCTGGATGCAGTTAAAAGAAAATCAGATATGTTGCCAGCACGACCAATTTGGGGTTATGGTATCCTCATGATATGTCTTTACAAATTGCTCGACATACTGATGCTGATTGGGCGGGTAATGTTGATGATAGAAAATCCGCAAGTGGTGGATGCTTCTACATTAGAAACTGTCTTGTCTCCTAGATGAGCAAGAGGTGAAACTCAGTATCATTATCTACTACAAAAGCTGAGTATATTGCGGTAGGAAATGCATGCACACAATTGATGTGGATGAAATATATGTTAGCAGACTATGGTATTGATCAAGATACCATGAATTTACAATTCCAGTGCCATAAACATATATAAAAATCCCATTCAACATTCTTAAACTAAGCACATCAATATTCGATATCATTATATCCGAGAATTAGTTGAAACTAAGACTGTCATGCTTGAATACATCAATACTGAAAAACTGCTTGCAGACATTCTGACAAAACCACTGGATAGTGTCAGATTCTTTAATTTGAAAAATGATATTGGATTAAGTTGTATTTCTTAATTAATCATTATTCATTACAATTTATCTTTAATGTCTTTTACTTTATGTTGCATTAAAAGGATAATATAAAAAGTATGTCATATTATTTTATTTTTTTTTGGAGATTTCTTCGGATAGCACGTAGCTAATAGACCGGTTCGGCTAGCCAAGCACTGCACTCAGGCTAGCCAAACTGGGCACAATTTGGGCAAAAAGGGGGGGAAATCTCAAAACCCTCATTTCCACTTCATCTTCCTCGGCTCGCCGGTGAAATTGCGGTAAAGACCGCTTTAGTAGAAGTGGGAATAGGTCAAAGTGTCCTAGAGGGGGGTGAATAGGACTTTATAAAAATTTTGTGATGATTTTAAAATCCTATATATCATAATCCTGATTTAACAAACTCATATCAAGATGACCCCAATTTAACTCTAATGGCTTCTAAGCCAAATAGAGGATCCAATCATAAGACTATCTAGTATTTAAATAATATGTAAGCTTAGTCTATGATGAATGAATGATACGACTGTGTGTGTGTGTGGGATGTGATTCTTATCAATTCTAAATAATCATGTGAGCATGCTTTATGAGAACATTCAAAGTAAACACAAATAGTAAGACAAAAATATTAATCCCAAACACAGTTGTTTATAGTGGTTCGACTACGTGCCTACTCCATTTTCGGTGGACGCACTCAACCCTTGAGTGTACCAGATCTCACTAAAGGAGGTTTTAAATCAGGTTCACCTTTAACCTTCACAACCTACACAAGGTCGACTCTAGGACCCACACAAGGAACCTAGGCATGTCTCGACGAGACACAAGTTTATGCCCCACATAGGAGCAAGGGTCAACACACAACACCCGAGTTTTATGCTCTACATACGAGCAAAGGATCCACACAAGGAACCTAGGGTTTTAGGCCACACAGGCCAAGGATCCACATAAGGGACCTAGAGTTTATGCCCTACACAAGAGCAAAGGTCAACACATAACACCTAAGTTTTAGGCCACACAGGTTAAGGACTTACACTAAAGACCTATGTTTATGCTCTACAAGAGCAAGAGTCAACACACAACACCTGCACTACTCTCCCGTCGGAGGCCTCCTATGAGGAGTTGAAAGGGGTGAGAATCACCTGTGACCTAATCCTACACAAAGGAATGATCAGCAGGGTCTTTGGACTCTAATGACTTACAAATTAGTAGATGAGCCCCATTAAGCACGTTGATGAAGATCTCCTCCTTTGATGACGAAGAATCTTTAGCTCCCTTGATCAGCAACACTGATGATGCTCCAATGTATGGCGATGGGTTGAGTCAAGGTTATGTTAGTAATTACTCTATTAAATGATAATCATTGAAAAGACAGAGTAATTCCAAGATCTTTGGCATTCAAGGAATCTCATCTCAATGATCTACCATTAAGGTGGTAGCTGGAAGATCCTTGAATGCGGAAGTTCATTCACCAATCCACTCTATTTAATATCAATGATGAGGGTGGATTGAGGAATGAACTCCCTTGAGAAAAAGGGCGTAGGGTAGATGATGTGAGTTACTCTCTCAAAGCTCTCTCTCTTTTTCTTAATTTAGCAACCAAGAACAAGCTTTCCTTATATAGACAAAAAATTCCAATGGTAATATAGATGCCATATTCTGACTGAGTTCGATATCATCGAGCCTGCTTTGATATCATCGAACGTATACTTTCGATGCTACCAAAGAAAGGTTCGATGATACAAACTCCACTGAAGTATATCCCTCAAATTTTCTGCTGAAGATCGATGCAATCGAGCTGGCGTCGATTTCATCGGAGTTTGAATTCCAATTTCATTGACCGACTGCTCGATACATCGATCATTTCCTTATGAAATTCAAAAGAGCTTGCTGGACAATCTTTGATCCATTTCGATGATATCGAGCATATATCAATTTCATCGATGTTTGAATTACGATCATATCGAAACATCATCGATTCCTCGGTCATTCCCATATGGTTTACCTTGCATGTTTGCTAGAATAGTTTTGTCTAGACCTGATTTCATCGATATACCTTCGATATTGTCAAGATTTGAAATCTGATGATATCGAGTAGGGTTTCGAGTCCTCGATCTTTCTAAGTGATTTTCCTTTGAGACTCATTGTACAAAAACTTGACCGAATTCGATGATATCGAACTCCTCTCGATATCATTGACGTTTGAATTCATATGATATCAACGATGGTTCGATTACTCGAGCAATGTCAGGATATTTTCCAAAAGTTGCTGGACAAAGCTCAAGGTAATTCAATATCATCGATCCTCATTCGATTTGATTGATATTTGAATGTCGATATTATCGAAATGTTTTTCGATTTATCAAGTATATTGTCCAAAATATTTGTGGTTGCTAGACATAAAATGGCCTAATTCAATGATATCGATTGGTTGTCGATATCATCGATCATGAGTCTTCAATGTCATTGATGAGTACTCGATATATCGATAAAAGCTGAAAACTTAGAGATTTTCCTGGTTTGCAAAATAGTTTTCATACTATAAACCCTATGTTGTTCTATCCACGTTTAAGGGTTTTATATACCTGGGTGTTTTGGCACATAGGATGTGAGGTTAAGTTTACCTTTGACGAGTTCGGAGCACACATCCAGTTGAGGCAGACGCTTGAATGATCTTCCTATGGGGCTCACTTGACTTGATGACTCAACAACTACACTAATTGACAAACTAGGGCACTTTCAATCTCCCCCTTTGTCAATTTCGTGATAAAACACCTAAAATCCTAGAACAATACCTAGACCAACATCCTAAATTGTGTGTACATGAACTTTACACAATTTTACAAATATGCTATTTGAGTTCACACACAACGTTGTAACATTAAGTAGTAGTTGCCCCCCCTATCTTCTTGCAGCTGCTCCCCCTAACACCTGTACCACCATACATACATAGATACACATAATTTTCTTCATGGTGGGATTTGTTCTCCGCCTTTTGGTCAGTCATTGACAAAGGTTAGAATGTACCAATAATAGAACAAATGACTGAAGTTAACAATTAATAAACTGGGAGAATCATGGTTAAAGGAGAGCTGTGATTTTTTTTATAAAAAAAGTAGATAGCAAAATCACTTTATCAACCTAGAAATCATAAATGAGCTCACAACTTCTATGGTCAGAGAATAATTTGCAGAAGAATAAGCATCGTTATCAGGAAATGTTGTGAACATCTAAACTTGGCAGAGGATAGGCATCAAATATATAAATATTATCGATCAGCCATCAAAATATCTAAAAGAAACTGCCCAAGCTTGGCAGTATTTAAATAGTCAACCCAAAGAAAACCAACCAAATATCCAACCTAACCATGGGTACATGAAAATACAAGTATTTTCCTCATTTAGAGGATATCCACAAAACACAACAACTAATGACCCAAAAAAAAAACTTGTTAGACCTTTCAATGTTAGCTAGCCACCACATACACTCACAAGAACATAGGACATTCAAAAAGATACCCATGCCCTTATGTGTAGATGAGTAATCGGTGTATGTGATGGCATGAGAGCTAGCGACACTATGGTGCTGGGGCCGATGAGGATGGCACTATGTCATCTCGACAGCACATTATCAGATCAACGAGTTGTTAGACCGTGTGCTGCACTCCAGGCACCATTTTTTCCAACGCCGAGAACCACTCATCATGCCTTTCCAGCTTGTCCTCTATTCGAGTTAATCCATGCAATGTCACCTCGACCCTATCTTGATGAAATTTATATCGTTGGGCCTGAGCAGAATCGGTCGGAGTTAGAATGGGCTGAGGCTCTTGTGGATCTCCTCCAATTGGCACTGCTCCTTCTCCCATCTCTCCTTCTCCATGAATTTTTTCCTCAGGTTAGCCTTCCGGATATGGTTAAAATTTAAGGTCCAGCTTTTGAATATTGACCCTGTTGAAATGCTGTAGTGGACGTTTAAGAACGTCTGTCGTAGGAAGACCGATTGTATCGCATAACACATGAATGATGTGAGGAAAATGCAGATGGACTTCTCTGGACGTGTGGATGACACTCACCAACTAGTGAAGAATCAAAGTAGGCAAACACAACTTGATACCAGTTGCAACATAGTACATGACTATGACCATAAACCCGGTAAGATCTGCTCGATTTGGCCCTCGAGGGTAAACGTTGGTGCGGAATATGCCGTGCAGGACTCGGTACTTAGGATTCATATATTTGGCTTTCAATGCATTCCCTTGGTACCATGGGATATCTCTACCTTGACATAGGAATTTTGTGATTGTAGAGCGAGTGATTGGGTTCTCAAGATCAAGATCAGACAATCTAATTGGAGATAAGGTCAGACCGAAAATGTTGGCAATGGATTCTACAGTAATTTCAACGCTATCATCCCCAACAGTGACAAAAATGGAGGGTGGATCTAGAATTGGAGAATGACAATATGCAAGAAAGCGGTAAGTCCTCTCATCATAGCACGAACCTCCAAAATTTAGAACTGACAGCCAATCGATCGCATCAAACAGAGGTTCCAAATTGAAGGGTTTAATGCACTCCCTGTCAACCCTATGTTCATGCACCAGGTGCCTCCCTGTGTATTTTTTAAGAATATGAGGTGGAGGGCTTACAACAACATTTGGGGATGCTGGTGCTATAGCAGGAGCCTCATCACGTGTCGTTTATCGAGTCGTGGTGCTTCGTTGGCGTGTTGAGGACCTCTGAACTGGTGCTTTAACCCTATTTTTTGGGACTAGAGTTTCTGCTTGGTGGGTGTAAGATCCTAGCTTGAGTATCCATTTTGTTCTGTTAGGTCCCGCAGTCCTATTGGTCAAATCTCGGTGACCCGTGACCTGTAGATTTCATTTGCAGTCATCTTTAAATCTCGTTATGCTAACTTGACCCAGATCAACTCCAAACCTATGCCATTGCAACCGCATCGACGCCGCAGTTCCAACACCGCATCTCATGCATGAATTCGACGTGTACATCTTGAGATATTGACCGCAGCATTTTTGACCATTCATGTGGGACCCACCTAGGCCATGGGCACGTTTCCCCATGTGGGTCCTACCTAGAGCACTCTATCCCATGCACCCTACTTCCTATCATGCCTAACCTATAGCTAGCAATGATGGTTTTCTTAAAAAGAAAACCCATCATTTGATTTCTCCCTAACCCATGCTATTACCCTTCCCTAAGCTACCCATCTCCCAAAACTAATCATTACCTTGCTAGAAACCCGTCTCCCTTTCTCTGCTCTCTCATTTCTCTCATTCTCCCTCTCCCATGGTGGAAAACGTCCACCTCTCCTCCATTTTTCTGCAAGTTTTCCTCCCTTCTCTCTTCCAATCCCACCATTACAACATCATCTCCTCCATTAAAACCTTCCCTTTGGACCATTGGAGCTAGTACCTTGAAGATTAGAGGAGATCTTGGAGGTGGGTGTTGCTTGAAGCTCTCTTTCTTCTCCTTCTTCTTGCATTTACTTCCTAGTATATTTGGAAGCATGTAGGACCCACCAATCAATGTTGGAGGTCCTACATGACTCCAAGATGAGAGGCCAAGAGCCTATTTCATGCATGTTCACTTCCATGGTGGGCCATTCTCCATGGACCCACCATGATGCATTTCTATTTTGATCTAGCACTTCATTGGTCATCTAGACCTTGCATGCATGGTAAGGATAACATCCCTACCTTAGCAACTTCTTTGATTTGTAGGATAGAATGCATGTAAGATCTATGTACATTGTATGGTGTGGATGTGAAGGTGGGTTCATAGTGACGGAACCCTCCATTATGGTCGTGACCTTTCTCCCTCTCTCTCTCTCTCTATTTCTTTCCCTTTGGATTGCTGATGTGTGTGGCCCATTGAGGTGATCAGAAAATCCTAGATCCACCAGAAATTTAAATTTGGGATGTCCAGGCCCACCTGTTGGACATTCAGGCCCACTTTGACATGCACGGGTTGGATGGCCCCCATACCTTGATTTTCCTGGGGATTTTCGGAAGGACATGGATTTAGAATTTTTATGGTCCCTTAAGGTGGACCCCACTTGATGTATTTGGGTATAAATCCCTTTGGAAATTTTCTATGGATTGAAATATGGACAGCATATGTTGCTGTCCAAATTTCAGGCCCATTTGCTGCATTGTTTTGGGGCATTATTTTAGGCCCATTTGTAGGGCTTTTTATCCCCGATTTCTTTAAGGCTTTTCTATGGTATGGACCCCACCTTGAAGTAGGATGGGGCTCACATCAATTTTCTGATGATTGAGACCTATGGGATGGGTCAAAGAGGGCTAGACATCCAAAAATTTCTAGACAGTCCACCAATGTTGCATGTTGGAAATGGACCAGTTTACCTTGAAGTTGGGGAAAGTGGGCCACTCCAGTGGACCCCACTTGTTGTCCATACATGGGAACACCAAACCCACCTATTTTTCCACTGAATTAGGAGGCCTAGGCCCACCCCATGAGGTGCCAAACATGGGGACAACAACAATTTCAGCAGCAGAAATTTTTTTGGTTAATACCTTGTTGTTTTTTTTTTTTTTTTGATTGTTTGGGCTGGTGTTTGACCCCAAAATTTATCTCTATGGTGGACCACCTTGCTGGGACCCACCCTATGTGAACATAGGCCATCAGGGACATCAGATTTTAGGGTGGAAGTGGCTGGACAGCCACCTTGCTGGGCATCTCGGCTGGTTGATGTCCAACAAGGGTGGTCGTCCCACCTCCACATGGCCCACCTTGATGTAATGTTTCATCCATGCGTCCATCCATTTGTGTGACCCAGTCCTAAGTGGGATGTCCATGGTGGGGCCTACTTTTACCTTTGATGTGGGCCAGACCGTCCAGCCCATTGGACTGCCCACCCCTTTGTGGGACACCCACTACATTGGGCTGCTGCTGGACTGAAAGCCCACTTGTTTTATGTGTTGTATGTGCACTCCCTATGTGGTGGGGCCCCCTATGCATGTTGCTGGCCACCCTGAGATTTAAATCCACTTCATATTAACTAGTTTCTAGGCTCCAGCAGGCCCAGATAGCTGGTGAGCTGAAAATCCAACATGGTACCTTATAAATATACATCGTTTATGTCTAGAGTTTTAAGGGTGTGGGGCCCACCATATTGTAAGGATTTGTGGGAATGTTTCATGCTTTTGTTTCCCTAATTTTGGGCTTAATTATTGCATCTTGGGGGCTTGCTTTAATTGGGTTATTAGGACCCATAAACAACCAGATTTTTAGGACTCCTTGTAGGCCCAAATGGGCTGGGACGTCCTAGCTAGGCCTAATGGATTTATGGGCTATGTCCATCATTATATTGGGTTGGTTGGGTTGAAGTATGTATGTGTGGTTGGGCCCTTGGTTGCCCAACAAATCAACTAGATTTTTGGGCTAAGATTGTAAGGCCCAATTAGCTTAACTTGGATGTGATTCTTGCCCATGTGTTTGGGATAATGGGCTACCCACTAGGCCCACCATAATGTATGGATTTAGTGACCTTATTCTTGGGCCATAACTTTCCCTATAGGCCCATGTTATTGTATGTGGATTGGGCCATGTATTGCCCCTTTGGACCTATGTAATGGATGTAGGCCTTAGGCCACTTTATTGAGGCCCAACATGTGATGTAAGTAGTGTGTGTGTGTGTGTGTGTGTGTGTGTGTGTGTGTGTGTGTATAGCTGCCCATTTCTTGTTTATGATTGTGCTCGGGCCACGGGCCTTGATTCTTGGTAGATTGTTATTGGGCTACCTCTTTAGGACAAATGGTGGTTGAATGTCCACATTTATGTACCCTTCTACGCCTGGCTAGGCCCACTTGCATTTATGGGTGGTTAACTGTCCACCATAGACCCTTGCTAGGCCCATCCTCATCATTTAAGCCCATGGCATTGTCTACCTAGTCTCGTGGGCTACCCCAAACTATTGGGCCCCCACTAGTGGTTGTGTTCCTTCTTCTCCATGGAAAAAAACTAAGTACCTAAACCCTACCCTGTTATGAGGAGAGTACAACATCATCGCATGGCATACTTGGTTATTTTCATGATCCATTCCCATGTACATCATATGTGTGCTTGGTTGAGATGTGATTGGTCATGGTTTATGCCATTGGGCAGGCTGTTATGGGACTTCGAATGATGAAGTTGCCCCTATTAAGTGTGTTATATGTGCAAGACTGATGCATGGTTGATTTGTGTGATTCATGCATCTAACATTGCATAGCACGATTAATATTCACCCCAGCTTCATCAGGGCCGTAGCCTCCACAGGTATATCGTGGATGGTTAGGTTTAAACACCGTAAATGTTTATTTAAGCACTTTAGGGCACGCATGATGTCCTCGGGTGAAAGTCCCAGAACCTTCATGGCACTAGGAGACGCCCCAATGTCGAGACCGAGTGGAAAACATGAGCGCTGGTGCCTTCACCATTAGGCTGCATCTCCCATTGTATCCCAGGATCGGAACCTGGTGAATGGGTGCTAGGAGCCGAGAATGGGGTATTACGGAGGCTGTCGGCACCGGAATCGGTGATCGGGAACTTGGTAAGCCAGGTCTCTGGGTCTGGGGCGCAACAGTGGGTCTGGAGGATTCCCCTACGACAGGTGCTTTCCCTTTGTCTTTACTCATTTGAACAACCAACAATAAAAAAGAATTGACAAAGGGAAGGATTTCGACAAAAGACTGAAAGCTATGAGCACCACAAGAGATTTCCCAACTGAAATCTGTTAAACAATCTAAAAGGACCCAAAATACTATAATATACCATGAGGGATCAAGAGGATGTGCAAGAGATTACCTGATTTGAGTGATGCTAGACTGCTCATGGCGAAAAGGGGAAAAGAATGACCGGAGAAGATGAACCGTGAAGAGAGCAGTGAAAAGTAAAATTTTCCCGCTTGCCTACTTTTGATCAGGCTGTGACATTCGATATCATCGAATTTGGATTTGATGATATCGATATCCCTTATTTGATCTTATCGAAGAGATCTTCGATAACAATTTAAAATGAGTGTCGCATCGGACTCTGAAGGGTCGTTAATGATATCGATATCTATTCAATATAATTGAGGATTAGTCCGATTCATTGACTGACTTATCAAAGAGAAAAAAGTATGACATTGATTTGATTACTTCGATGATCTTCCATATATGCATATCATAGTATATTTTCATATCACCTTGTATACCTAGCAAAATTTGTACAAAAAGTTGTGACACCAAAATTATAAACATCAGTCATGCTTATACACAAAAAGAGTTTTTTAGGTATAGAACCCTCAGATATATCATGATAATTACCAAGAATGCATCATTTCACACTGCTATCTAGGTCTAGATGCCGTGACCTGGACTTGTTTTTCATGCTCAATTGTTACTGAGCATATGGATCAACCTTTCCATTGCCTTTGATGACATAGTAGTGGTCACTAGTGCGAAGACCCTCCATAACTGGTTTTCCTGATAAGTCCGGGATCTTGAACTTTAGCTTGTCAAATGTAACCACATGCTTGTTGTCACGTATTTAAGAGATGCTTAAAAGATTATGAGTCAGACCTTTTATCCAAAAAGCATTCTCATTTTTCAGTATTTTCATTCCTTCTATGGTTCCATGCCCTACTACCTTAGCGGTGCTTCCATCACCATAGGTAACTATCCCATCATCAAGATGTGAGTAATTTGAGAGAAGAGATTTGTCACCCGTGACATGTCTTGAGCACCTGCTATCTAGGTACCACTTAGTATTATTGCTTGTCATATGATTTGAGTTAGTGACAAGGCAATTTTTCTTTTCTTTCACTACTCATGTTGTGACAAGTTTCCTTAAGGATGTTTCCTTTACTTTGTCAGGAACTTGTCTGGATAGATTAGGTAACTAAATCATTTTTCCTTGTTTCATTAGATCATTTATTTTCTGATTCAGTTTAGCCACTTGATTTAATTGCTCCTCCATTCTCTTGGTCATTTCGGGTGGAGATGGATGTGTCTTACTTCTTGCCATATTGTTTGGTGGACTCTTGGAATTTTGTACTGTTCTTCCGGTTGGTCTATATTTACCAATATGATTTAGACCAGAATTGGATTGAGTCCACCTAGGAGCAATACATTCAAATTTAAAATGGCCTGGGTCTCCACATGAATGACAGATAGAGGTAGCTTTTGTTTTACTTCATGATGCAGCTAATTTCTCAATCATTGGTGCTGCATTTTTTGGACTTAATTTGACATATCCCAATCCACTCTTGTATTTTCCAGGTTTGACATATCCCAATCCACTCTTGTATTTTTCAGGTCTTCCCATCCCTAAGAGTCTTTCCAATTTTTCACTACTCTGAGAGAATTTGTAATTTAGTTCAACAAGCTTCCTAGATTGTTCTGCATCAAACCTATGTGTGTGATTTTCGTTCTTAAGATGCATATTTTCATCTTCTAATAGTTCAATCTGTTTGGACAGTTTTAAAGACTTAGATTTGAGGGATAGGTTGATTCTTTCCTGCTTATCATTTTCAGAGTGGTATTGTTAAAGATCATTGATCAAGTGTGTATTGATTTATGAAGTCTTATCTAGATCCATTTGCAGCAATTTATTTTTAGTTTCATTCATCCCAAGTCTTTTAAGGATATGGATGTTATGTGTATAAAGTTGATTATAGGCATCCTGTAATTTATCCTTCTCTTCCTCTTCTTCTTCTTTCTCATCATCTGATGGAAATGTCTCTTTAATCCGAAGGTTCATTAATTTCCTCAAGTATCACTAGAATGTTTGTAGATGTGGAGGCCATGAGTATTTTTAAGGACTTTTGGTCTCCATCACTTTCTGAATCACTGAGGTTAGAGTTTGAATCTTCAGTGTCATCCCAGGTGGCGGCCATGGCCTTTCCTTTGGTTTTTTTGTTAGGGCATTTAGTGGACAAATGACCAAATTTCCTACAGTTGTAACACTGAGGTTCTCTGGACTTTTTGGAAGGTTTGCCTATATTGTGCTTGTTGTTCATCTGTTTGCCTTGTATGGCCAACCAGATTTTTGTTGAAAAATCTTTTGAACCTTTGAGCCAAGAGAGCTACTTCCTCATCCTCATTGTCCTTTTCAGTTTCCTCTTCCTCACTAGTAGTGTGCTTTGAAGTTTTGAGGATAGTATTTTTGGGTTTAGGAGTTTGCTTGAAGTGTAGTTCAAATGTTTGTAAACCTACTAGTTCTTCTTTTTTCATTTCATCCATGTTTCTACATTCTTCAATGGTTGTAACTTTTGAGTTGAACCGTTCCGGTAAGGATCTCAAAATTTTCCTACAGAATTTTGGGACTGGAACTTTTTCTCCTAATCCACCAATGGAATTGCAAGATGATGTTTAGTTTTGTGAAGAACTCCATGAAGGTCTCATGCTCTTCCATTCTGAGACTTTCAAACTATGATGTTAAGAGCTGCAGTTTGGATCTTTTTACTATGCTGGTTCCCTTATATGTTGTTTCCAACAAGTCCCATGCCTTTTAGAGGTTCCACACATATTGATCTGATTAAAGACTTCTTGGGACACAACACAGTAAATGGCGTTCATTGATTTTACTTCAACAGTTTGTTTTTCTTTATCGAATGTTATCCACTTTTCTTTGGATTTTGGTTTGGAGATGGTTGTACATTTTCAAGTACTATTTGTTTGGTTGGCGGCACATATCCATTTTCAACAATGTCCCAAACTTCATGATCCAAAGATCTCAGAAAGTAGTGCATCCTAGCCTTTCAGTAGGCATAGTTTGAACCATCAAAGACAGGAGGTCTAGTTACAGATGAGCCCTCTCCTTTAGCCATATCACCAACTTCAGTTAAGATCACTCTCTAGGCGGTGAAGCCCTTAAGAGAGACCCGCTCTAATACCAATTGAAATTGCGGTAAAGACCTCTTTAGTAGAAGTGGGAATAGGTCAAAGTGTCCTAGAGGGGTGTGAATAGGATTTTATAAAAATTTTATGATGATTTAAAATCCTATTGTCATAATCCTGATTTAACAAACTCCTATCAAGATGACCCCAATTTATTTCTAATGACTTCCAAGCTAAATAGAGGAACCAATTATAAGACTATCCAGTATTTAAACAGTATGTAACCTTAGTCTATGATGAATGAATGATATGACTCTGTGTGTGTGTGGGGGATGTGATTCTTATCAATTCTAAATAATCATGTGAGCATGCTTTATGAAAACATTCAAAGTAAACACAAATAGTAAGGTGAAAATATCAATCCCAAACACAGTCATTTATAGTGGTTCGGCTACGTGCCTACTCCACTTTCGGCGGATTCACTCAACCCTTGAGTGTACCGGATCTCATTAAAGGAGGTTTTAAATCAGGTTCACCTCTAACCATCACAACCTACACAAGGTCGACTCTAGGACCTACACAAGGAACCTAGGCATGTCTCCACGAGACACAAGTTTATGTCCCACACAGGAGCAAGGGTCAACACATAGCACCTAGGTTTTATGCTCTACATACGAGCAAAGGATCCACACAAGGAACCTAGGGTTTTAGGCCACACAGGCCAAGGATCCACACAAGGAACCTAGAGTTTATGCCCTACACAAGAGTAAAGGTCAACACACCGCACCTAAGTTTTAGGCCACACAGGCTAAGGACCTACACTAAGGACCTAAGTTTATGCTCTACAAGAGCAAGGGTCAACACACAACACTCGCATGTACTCTCCCATCGGAGGCCTCCTATGAGGACTTGAAAGGGGTGAGAATCACCTGTGACCCAATCCTACACAATGGAATGATCAGCAGGGTCTTTAGACTCTAATGACTTACAGATAAGTAGATGAGCCCCATTAAGCATGTTGATGAAGATCTCCACCTTTGATGATGAAGAATCTTCCTGTAACGCCACAACTTTTTAAGACCCGAGTATATGACCCAGTTCCCCAAAACCCGAGTGTAAAGGATGAACAAATTCGAGTATACATTTTTTTTATTCATTCAGAGTAAGCAGATGAGTGTAGAGTGGACAAATTAGCATAAAGAAAATTTTCATTTACATTTGGAATATACAAGAAGCTGCCCGTAATGACTTATACAAACCAATACCCCCATTCTTAGAATTACAAAATGAAATAATATTACATGTGAAATAAAGTAAATTACAATAATCTTAGGATGTGAAATCCTGTAGCAACCCTGTGAACAGCATCGGTTTGCTCTATACCTGCATCAACTATTATGGTTTGATAGCGTCAATGGCTATCGTAGTGAGGAGCACCCTCTAAGATTGCACACTCATCATTCATAATCCAATATAGCTCGCAAGTCATGGAAATAGATATATTAAACAGGGCATTTCATAATCATGACTATACACTCAAAAATCAAGCCAGTTAACAGAATCTCACCATAAGCAAAACATAATAGGAATCGCAATATAAGGAAATATGTTCAGATAATCAAATAATCAACCATACAACTTTTTATTATACCCGAAAATCACATTTTATGTGAACTCCGCAAGATGGCTAGAAAATCAATAAGCGAACTTCAGTTCCACCTGAAAATCATGGTATAAGTGAAATCTATAAGGTGAATAGAAAATCAATCCTTAAACCTCTACTTCACCCGAGAATCATATTGTACATGAACTCCGCAAGATGGGTAGAAAATCGATAAGCGAACTTCAGCTCCACCCGTAAATCATGGTACGACTGAACTCCACAAATGAAGAGACAATCAACATACAAACTCTAAACCACCCAGAAATCATATCGTACATGAATGCCGCAAGATGGATAGAAAATCGATAAGTGAACTTCAGCTCCACCTAAAAATCATGGTACGACTGAACACTACAAGATGGCTAGGAAACCAACATACAACTCTAGACCACCTAAAAATCATATCGTACATGAACACCGCAAGATGGCTAGAAAATCGATAAATGAACTTCAGCTCCGCCTGAAAATCATGGTACGACTGAACACCGCAAGATGGCTAGGAAACTAACATACAACTCTAGACCACCCGGAAATCATATCGTATGTGAACACCGTAAGATGGCTAGGAAATCGATAAATGAACTTCAGCTCCACCTGAAAATCATGGTACGACTGAACACCGCAAGATGGCTAGGAAACAACAGGGTATGCGAACATAACCAACAAGCCACAAAAGGGCACCAATAGACCATTAAAGCCATGAGGGCAAATATACGATCCAAGCCACGAAGGGCAGATATGCAGTCTGAGCCACGCAAGGCAAGGTGGGATCTAATCCGTGTAAGTCAAACATGGATCGCAAGATGGTGAGTTCATGACATGTTTCACTCATTACATCATTCAATCGCAGACAACAAATGTATATTTATTTAACAATGTACAACTAAAGATAGCATGTTATCACCAAATCGTTTATATAGGTTATAATTAAAGAGATGTTCATTATCCACCACAAGAATCAGGTGTGCAATACATGATCATATTCACATGTTCACATGATAAGTTAAGCAACAAAATCAAGTAACTTAGGAGATTCAAAATGGAAAGGATTAAGGCATCATCTATTAGTTAATGAATTTAAGTGGGAAGCTCAGAGGGTGAGTCCTCACCTTACGTGTCGAGTTGCCCATTAGTGTCGCTAGGAAACGCAGGTGTCATTAGAACCAAATCCTACCATACATTGTAATATTGTATGGTCAGATACAAGTTTTACACATTATTTAAGGTTAAGGTCTTAACCTAAGGTTTGGATTACCTAGGTTTTAGGGTCTTATTTTAAAGTTTACTTCGATGCTTAGATTCTAAGATTTGAATACTAAATTATTATTAATATTGTTAATATTATTATTATTGTACAATGGATCTAACAATATTCATAATAGGAGTATTAGTCCATCAATATTAATAATGATGATTCATAAGTTCATATTTAAATGTACCGACATTATCTTATATTCTTACAATGGCTAGTAATCTCTTAAATAATACAAGTATTAATAGTAGAATATTCAGTAATGATAAGGACCAACACTAATAAAATATTAATTTGCATTTGATTATACACTAATAATATTGATAATCTCATGGTGATCATTAACATTAAGGATATAATTTATACTAGTTAATGTGATCTTAATAATCCATGTAATGAAATTAAATAGCATGCCCTACTATCCATGATAATATTTAAGAATGCAAAACACTTATATTTAACACTTGAAATTTGCCTATAGTAACTAATACAAGTATAGGTAATTTACTAATGGTTAATTGTGTTCAAGGTTTATGATCCTACTAATGATAATATTGATAATATTGATATTAAAATCAAAATAACTTCAATCTAGAAGGAAGTGGACTTACCTTGGTCCACTCGGTTCGAGTCGAGTTGACTCAACTCCACTCAACCGCCCACCTTTTCTCTATTTTTCCATCTCTCCCTCCTCAGTATGGCCCGAACCAAGCCCAACTCGACTTGACTCGATTCAGGGAGTTGACAACTCACTTGACTCAGTGGCGAGTTGATCTAATCTGACCTCTCCCTCCACTACTTCTTAATTCTCCCTCTTCTCTACTTCCTTTTTCTTCCTCTGACCATCATGCTGGACCAATCAAGGTCTAGACTTGGCCCAACCAGTGGCCAGCAGGCTGACTCGATCCCAAACCAAGTCGACTCACATTTATTCTCTCTTTCTTCTCCCTTTCTTTCTCCCTCTTCTTCCTTCTCTTTCTCTCATTCCTGCTTCTCTTTTCTCTTTCTTTTCTGCTTCCGAAAAGTCCAGACGTGGCTAGACCCATCACTAGGGTGGCCCAACATGATAGACTCGGCCCTGAAAGTGCCTTGGTTTGTCAATTATTGTGATCGTTGAGTCAATCAGACAGGAGCCCCATAGGAAGAATGATCAAGCGTCTGCCTCAACAGGATGTGTGCCCGAACTCGTCACAGGTAAATCTTAGGCTCACATCCCATGTCCCAAAACACCAGGTATATAAAACCCTTAAAATTGAATAGAACACCTTAGCATTTTTTTGTTAGAAAACTTTTTTCAAATTCAAGAAAATCCTTAAGTTTTCTACCTTTGTCGATTTATCGACAAGTGGTTCAATGAAATCGAACCCTATTGTCGATGTCCTCAAAGCTCATCCGATATTATCGAAATGAGGACATAAGATGTCCAGCAACCACAAAGATCTCTAGACGGAATTATCGATGTATCGATAGACGGTTCGATATCATCAAAATTTGAAACTCGAGTCCATCGAGTCAATTCGATAAAATTGACATAAGGTTAGTTGTGTCTAAAATGCTACTAAAGTAAATCATGTAATCCTCGATATATTGAAGTGCTCCTCGATATTATCGAAATTCAAAACTCGATGATATCGGAAGCCCTTCGATGATATCGGATTGGGACACATATCTTTCCAGCAAGTTTTTCAGGTTATTTTTCTTGGATCGAGGGTCACTCGATAAAATTGATATTCAAATATCAATCATATCGAGGCATGGTCGATGTCATCGAAAGTGGATAAAAACTGTCCAGCAAGCTTATAGAAAAATTCCTTGGAATTATCGATGAATCGACACGTCCCTCGATATCATCGACATTCAAATTCTGATGATATCGAGTGATGCTTGATCATATCATATACCTAAAATATTTCAAAGGCAAGTGCTCTCACATTATCAAATGTCGAGGAATCGAACCTCGTGTCAATGAAATCAGAGTTCAAAATCCGATGACATCGACGCATGTTCGATTTCCTCGACCAGCTGCCAAAAGGTTTCAAAACTGTTTGAAATTTGAGTTCGTGTCATCAAGCAGCCAGCCGATGCTATCGAGAGTATACGGTCGATGATATCGACCCTGCTGGATGATATCGAACTCTGTAAAAAATGTCACCAATTTATATCTGTTGGAACCTTTTACCTATTTAATGAGAGCTCGCCCTTGGTTGTTGGCAGAGAAAATACAGAGTTCTTTTGTGTGTTTAAACCCTAGATCATATACCCTAAGCCTTTTCTCTCATGGAAGTTCATCCTCCAATCCACCCTCATCATTGACATGCAATAGAGTGGATTGGGGAATGAACTTTCTCATTCAAGGATCCTTCAGCCACTACCTTAATGGAAAATCATTAAGCTTGGATGTCTTGAATGCATAGATGATTGGAATCACTTTATCTCCCTTATAAGAAAATATTTAATAGAGTAGGATTCCATCATAACCTTGACCCAACCGTCGCCTTATATTGGTACATCTTCTGAGTTGCGGTTCAAAGGAGTTGAAGACTCTTCATCATCAAATGAGGAGATCTTCATCAACGTGCTAAATGGGGCTCATCTACTTATCTATAAGTCATTAAAGTTCAGATGACCCGTGTGATCATTCCTTTTATAGGATTGGGTCTAAGGTGTTTCTCACCCCGTGCAAGTCCTCATAGGAGGCCTCCGGCGGGAGTGTATGTAGGGGTGCTTTGTGTTGACCCTTGCTCTTTGGAGAGCATAAAATCTTAGGTCCTTGTGTAGGTCTTTGACCTGTGTGGTCTAAAACTTGGGTGCTTTGAGTTGACCCTTGCTCATGGTAGCGTAAACTGGTGAGGTACCTTAAGTGGATCCTTGGCCTATGTGGCCTAAAAGTTGGGTGCTGTGTGTTGACCCTTGCTCATGGGAGCATAAACTGTGTCATGTAGACACGTTGTGTCAGCCTAGGTGTAGGTTGTACCAATTTGAGGTGAACATGTTGTGAAATCTCCAGTTTGAGGTGAACTTGTTGTGAAACCTCCATTTTGAGGTGAACCTGTTGTGAAACCTCCGGTTGTACTGGTTTGAGGTGAACCTGATTTAAAACCTCCGGTTTGAGGTGAACCCGTTGTCAAACCTTCGTTAGTGAGATCTGGTACACTCAAGGATTGAGTGCATCCGCCGGAAGTGGAGTAGACAAGTAGTTAAACCACTATAAAAATGATTGTGTTTGAGATTGTTATTGTCTTCCATTACTTGTGTGATTTCCTTAAATACTTTTATATTTGATTATCTGAGATCACATCTCACACACAGTCACATCCATCATGAACTATAATTTGCATCTGGATTATCTTTTAAATAGTTTTATTACCAGATTCTCTATTTGGCTTAGAAGTCATTAGAGTTACTCTGAAGAAATCCTGCTACATACATATTTACTCATGATAAGATTGATAGGATTTTAAATAACCATAAAATATCAAAAAGTCCCATTCACCCCCCTCTAGGACATATTGGCATATTCCTACTTCAACTAAAGCGGTCATTACCGCCAATTCAATTGGTATCAGAGAGGGTCTCTCTTAAGGGCTTCACCGCCTAGAGAGTGATCTTGACTGAAGTTGGTAATATGGCCAAAAGAAAGGGCTCATCGGTCACTAGACCTCCAGTATTTGATGGATTAAATTATGCATACTAGAGGCTAGAATGCATTACTTTCTGAGATCTTTGGATCATGATGTTTGGGATATAGTTGAAAGAGGATATGTGCCACCAACTAATCAAATAGTACTTGAAAATGGCACAATTATCACCAAACCAAAAGGCAAAGAGATGTGGACAACATTTGATAAAGAAAAGTAAACTTCTGAAGCTAAAGCTATGAATGCTATCTACTGTGCTGTGTCCCAAGAAGTTTTCAATCAAATCAGTTTGTGTGGGACAACTAAAGAAGCATGGGACTTGTTGGAAATAACCCATAAAGGAACAAGCACTGTGAAGAGATCCAAACTGCAACTCCTAACATCACAGTTTGAAAGTCTCAGAATGGAAGAGCATGAGACCTTCATGGAGCTTTTCACAAAATTGAATATCATTTGTAACTCCATTGGTGGATTAGGTGAGAAAGTTCCGGTCCTAAAAATCTGTAGGAAAATACTAAGATCATTAGCAGAACGGTTCAATCCTAAAGTAACAACCATTGAAGAGTGTAGAAACATAGATGAAATGAATGTAGAAGAACTAGTAGGTTCCCTACAAACATTTAAACTACACTTCAAACAAACCCCTAAATCCAAATCTACTATCCTCAAAACTTCAAAGAATACAACAAATGAGGACATTGAAAGTGAAAGAGAAAATGAGGAGGAGGAAGTGGCCTTGTTGGCACGACAATTCAGAAAATTCTTTCAGAAAAATCGTGGCCGTCCATTTAAAGGAAGACAGGTGGACAACAAACATTTCATAGTTAAATTTGGTAAAAAGTCTAAGCAACCACAATGTTATACCTGTCAAAAGTTTGGACACCTGTCCATCGAATGCCCGAATAGGAAAACTAAAGGAAAAGCGATGGCAGCCACATGGGATGATATGGAAGAGTCAAACTCAGAATGTAGCGACTCAGAGAGCGATGGAGACTAGAAATCTCTGAAAATTCTTATGGTCTCCACTGCCTCAACCATTCCCATCGAAACCAAGAACGTTGAAGGACCGCAAGCCACTAAATCATTTCCATCAGATGATGAGGAAACTGAGAAGGAAGAAGAAGAACAGGATAAACTACAGGTTTCTTACAATCAACTCTACATTCATAGCATCAATATCCTTAAAAGACTTGGAATATCTGAAAATAAAAATGAATTGTTGCAAAAAGATCTGGATAAAACATTGGAAATCAATACACACCTAATTAATGATTTACAGCAATACCACTTAGATAATGATAGACTAGAAAGAATCAATATCTTCCATAAATCTGAGTCTGAAAAACTAAACAAATAGGTTGAGCTATTAAAAAATAAAAACATGCTCCTTCAAAATGAAAATCATACACTCCTGTTTGATTTAGAAAAATATAGAAAATTTGTTGAAGTAAATTATAAATTTTCCCAAAGCAGTGAAAAATTAGAAAAACTCTTAGGGATGGGAAGCCTAGGGAAAGACAAGAGTGGACTAGGATATGATAAATTCAAAACAAGATCCAAAAATGTAGTAACAATTATTTGAGAAATCAACTGCATCAGGAAGTAAAACAAAGACTACTCTTGTTTGTCATTTACGTAGAGATTCTGGCCATTATGAATTTGAATGCATGTCTCCTAGGAGGACTCAACTCAATTTTGGTCAAAATCATACCAATAAATACAGACAAACCAGAAGAACAATAGAAAATGTCAGGAGTCCACCTAGGAATACTGCTAGAAATAATACACATCCATCACTACGCAGAATAGTAAGAAATCCTGTCACGAAATGGGTAGTAAAAGAAAAGAAAAATTGCCTTGTTACTCACTCAAATCATATAACAGGCAATGATACTAAGTGATACTTGGATAGCGGATGCTCAAGACATGTCACGGGTGACAAATCCCTTCTTTTAAATTATTCAGATCTTAATGATGGGATAGTCACCTATGGAGACGGGAGCACCGCTAAGGTAATTGGACAAGGAAATATCAAAGGAATAAATTCGCTCAAAAATGAGAATGCCTTTTGCATAAAAGGATTGACGCATAATCTCTTGAACATTTCTCAAATATGTGACAATGATCATGTGGTTACATTCAACAAATAGGAATGCGAAATCCTAAACCTATTAGGTAAATTAGTGATGAAGGGTTGTCGCACAAATAACCACTGCTATGTCATTAAAAGCAAAGGAAGGGCTGATCCATTTGCTTAGAAACATTTGAGCATGGAAAAACATGTCCAGGTCATGTATCTAGATCTGAATAGTTGCTGAAAAGATGTAATTTTGTTAAACTCTTAATGATACATCTGAGGTCCCTCACCTCAATCTTTTTCTATATAAACACCTTGATGTTTATAATTTTAAATTGTACAATGCTTGTACTAAATTTTGTTGTGTATACTGGTTGATTCAAGATATACTATATTATACATGAGAGTTTGTCGAAATGCGGAACAATGAAAAATATTCACCCTCGATATGTCTGTCGATAAATCATGTGGACTATCGATTAAATCGACCAATAATCGATATCATCGACGCTTCTTTGGAATTCGAAAAGTCACATGATCGATAATGTTATTGAGGACATCTTTGATCACATCGAATAGGGTACATCGATATCATCGAAACCATGTTCGATGATATTGAAGATCACCACCCGATAAATAGCTGACGAGCGGGAAAAATTTAGTTTTGCTTCCCTACTCAATTTTTCTAGGCTCTTCTTCCGTGGCTCTCATCGTTTGACAATCATATGCCATGTAAAGTGTCTTAAATCAGGTAATCTCTAACACATACTCTTAATTCCTTAAAGTAAACTTTGTTGTGTTAGGGTCTTCCTAGTTGGAAATTTTGGGTTGTTCTAATGAGTTGTTCTAATGAGTACAGAGAAAGGAAAATCTCTAGCCATCGGTGAGTCATCTTGGCCTATCAGAAAGAAAGTCGTGGCTTCAAGAGAAAGGGGAAGGGCTCAGTCTCAACGATCCCTTGCACGCCCACGGAGCTCCTCTACTCGGCAGTCGTCTCGTAGAGAAGCTACGGCTGAAGCACCACCACCGCCACATACTGCTATGGGTCCTCCTCCACACATACTTGAAAAATACTCAGGAAGGTGCTTGGTGTATGAGCGTAAGGTTGACAGGGAATGTATAAAATCCTACAATATAGAAGCTCTGTTAGAGGCAATCGACTGGCTGCCTCTTCTTGATTTGAGGGGAGCATGTCATATTGAGCGGACCTATTGCTTCTTTGCATACTGTCATTCTCCAACACTAGAACCACCATCTTTCACTGTCACAGTTGGAGATGATAGTGTTGAGATTACTGTAGAATCCATCGCTAGCATTCTTGATTTAACTTTATCTCCAGTTGGATTGTCTGACCTTGATCTTGAAAATCCTATCACTCGGTCTACAATTACCAAATTCCTTTGTCAGGGTCAAGATATCCCATGGTATCAAGGGAATGCCTTAGAAGTAAAATATATGCACCCTCGATACTGTATCTTGCATGGGATATTGTGCTCAAATGCTTATCCTTGTGGACCCAATCACGCTGATCTTACTGGGTTCATGACCATGATTATGTACTGTGTTGCCATTGGAGTCAAACTTTGTCTGCCTACTTTGATCCTTCACCAAATAACAAGTGTCATCCACCGGTCCAGAGCAGTATATTTGCCCTTTCCCCACATCATTCACGTAATCTGTGATACAATTGGTATTCCTCAAACAAATGATCCTAAGCGTCCTCTCCAACACTTTAACAAGGTCAATATATGAAAATTGGACCTTAAATTTTACGACTACGTGGAAGAGAAATCTGAGGAGGCTATTCATGAAGGTGGAGAAATAGGAGAAGGTATAGCACCAACTGGTGGAGATCCTATGGAGACATAGCCAGTTCCAGATCTGAGTGGTTCGGCTTAGACCCAACGTGTCAAGTTTCAGCAAGATAGGGTTGGTGCAATGCAGCGAGGACTGACTTAGATAGAAGACAAGCTAGGGAGACATGATGTGAGGTTCTCAGCATTGGAAAAAGATGATGTCTAGCGTACAACAGTCTGTGCAGTAATTGGTAGATCTGATCACCTGCCATCACGACGACACAGCACCATCTTCCTCCGCTCCTCTACCATAGTGCTGTTATCTGGAAGCTATCACATACACTCTACTCTCATCTCTGCGTATGGGCATTGGTATCTTTTTGAATGCCCTATGCTCACATGAGTGTATGTGATGGCTTACTAACCTGCATAGTCTGACAAGTTTTTTTGGGGATATGTATATGTCCATGGGGCTAAATACTTGTGTTTTTTTTTTTTGTGCCCATGAATGGGCTTGTTTTTTTTTGGATGTTATACTACTGTCAACCTTGGGCAGTATCTATTTTTGATGTTTTGGGTTATGGCTATTTATATCTCATATATCCTTACTACCATTTGAATTTGTTTTCTTTGGATGCTGTTATCATCTCCTGTTTTATCTAGTTTATATCGACTATGGTATGTGATGCCAATGATGCGTGATTTTTATATCGACTATGGTATGTGGTACCTATTTTCTGTAATTAAATGTTCTTTTACACCTATCTGTTGTGCTTATGCTATCTAAATTTTGGTTCTCCCATGTGCTTCAACTTTAGTCAATATCCACTGTTATGTTATCCTTTGCCAATGACTGACAAAAAGGGGGAGAACAAATCCACACCCCCGAAGGAAAAATGTGTGTATCTGTTTGTGGATGGTGGTGTAGGTGTTAGGGGGAGCAGCTACAAGAAGACAAGGGGAGATTGCTGTTAGGGGGAGTAGCTACTGAATGTGTGTGTATGTGTGTGTGCTCACTAGATAAAATTGTAAAATTTTGTAAAGTTCAGGCACACATAATTTAGGATGTTTGTCTAAAAGTTGTTCTAAGGTGTTTGGGTGTTTTGTCACGTAATTGACAAAGGGGGAGATTGAAAGTACCATAGTTTGTCAATTAGCGTGATTGTTGAGTCAACCAGACAAAGGAGCCCCATAGGAAGAATGATCAAGTGTTTGCCTCAACAAGATGTGTGCCTGAACTCGGCACAGGTAAATCTTAGCCTCACATCCCATGTCCCAAAACACCAGGTATATAAAACCCTTAAAATTGAATAGAACACCTTAGGGTTTTTGGTTAGAAAATTTTTTCAAATTCAGGAAAATCCTTAAGTTTTCTACCTTTGTCGATTTATTGACAAGTGGTTTGATGAAATCGAACCCTATTGTCGATGTCCTCAAAGCTCATCCGATATTATCAAAATGAGGACATAAGATATCTAGCAACCACAAAGATCTCTGGATAAAATTATTGATGTATCGATAGACGGTTCGATATCATTGAAATTTAAAACTCGAATCCATCGAATCGACTAGATAAAATCGACATTAGGTCAGTTGTGTCCAAAATGCTATTAAGACAAATCATGTAATCCTCAATATATCGAAGTGCTCCTCGATATTATCATAATTCAAAACTCGATGATATCGGAAGACCTTCGATGATATCGGATTGGGACACATATGTAAGGCCCGTATCCTAACTTGTACTGTTCCATAGGCTTCCGCGGTCATCCTGGTCAAATTTTGGCGACTCGCGATCTGTTATTGGCATTTGTGTGTGACCTTAAGTTATATCCCGTATTCTAGAATCAGCTCGACCCGAGACTTATACCATATCGACCGCACCGTCACCATGGTTCCGTTGCTGCATCTCGCATGCCGAGGCGATACCCGGGTCAGGAGATGTGGGCCCACATTCAGTTCGAGAAAATGCCTGCGTTTGCAATCCCATAAGAATCTCGACAATATGTCCCATCAATCAAGTGCACATCAATCACCTCATGTCAAGTACAAGAGCAACCCTAAAGTCAACTCTCTCTCTATCTCACTCTTACACACCCATACATGTCAAGTACATCCATCAACTCACATCCATCACTCATAGCCATCACCTCTCTCTTACAACCACCCTTTCCCTCTCTCTTTCTCTTCACATTTTTCAAGAAACCAAGAAGTGCACGTCTAAGCACTCCAAGGAGAGAAAAGTTGTTGTGTGTGGCCCTCTTCCTATCCCAAGATCCATCATCCTAGCCCTTCATTTCTCATCATCTTCCATCAAAGTGAGATGCAAGGAGTTCGGCGTTCCATCGGACCAAGAAGATTGAATGGTGGGTGTTTATAGGCCTAGATTTAATGCTTTAATGATGAGACAAGTGGGGCTTACCGATTGATGGTATGGATCTCACTTTGGACCTTAGATGTGGCCAATGGCCCACCTGATTCTCATGATCATTCCATGATGGGGTCATTCTTCATGGACGCCATCATGATGTTTATTTTACTTGTATGAATAGGGTCATCTATACCTTGCATTTTGGCGGAGAAAGGATCTCCACCATTGATTTTGATCGGTGGGCCCAAATGTTATGGGACCCATTTGATGTATGTTGTGATGTATGGAAGGGAGGGCCCATATTGCCGAGGTCCCTCCATCACTCACCTCTTTCTCTCTCTCTCTCTCTCTCTCTCTCTCTCTCTCTCTCTCTCTTCTTCCCTTGTTGATGGTCCCTTGATGTATGTAACTTATCCATGTCGTCCACCTTCGTGGGGCCCACTTGATGGACGTGTTGGATCTACACCGTCCAGGCCATGTGGGCCCTACCTTAATGGTGATGGAAAAAAAAATCTGATTGACCCAAATCAAGTGGGCCACGACCATGTGGAACCCACCTTGATAATATATACCGACCGTCCGTCCAGCGTCCTTGGACGCTAGACGTGGGTTAGTGGAGTGTGAACAGACAATGGGACATAATAACAAAAAAAGTACATATATGTATATATATCAGCTTGATTTAAGGCTTTTGGGTGAGCCGCTCATGTAGGCACCACCTTGATGTATGAATCTAATCCACGCCGTCCATCCTATTTTTTAGCCCATTTTAGGCTTTGAGCTGAAAAATGTAGCTAATCCGATTTTCTGGCGGGCCATAGCATAAAAAACAGTGATTTCTACCGTTCAAATCTATTAGGGCCCACCTTGATGTTTCTACACACCAAAACATGTTGAATATTAGGATTGTTTGGTTCGTCATGAGCTAAAGAATCCAATGGATGGAGTGGATCCACCTGATCAGGCCCCACCTAGGAAAATCCACGGAAACACATTTTTTTCAAAAGAAATATAAACAAGCAGCAGACGCTGCTGCTGTTGAACATCTAGAGGACACCGCAGTAGCGTCCTACTGCACCGTGGACACGGGCAGGGACCATAGGCCCCACTGTGATGTGTATGGGAGGCCAACACCGTGCATTTGGTGGGCCCCCTATAGGGCAGTGGGCTCCCCCAAAGATCTGCCAATGTGGCAACTTAGGTGGCCACGTCACAAGAAATAGTGATGATTGAACGTCTACCATTGAAACCCTGTTTGGGTCATAGAAGTTTTGGATCATTATGAAATTTATTTTTCCTCTTTATTCGGGTCTGTGTGACCTTATTACCAGATTGGATGGAAGATTAAGGTTATGAAGGGCCCCATATGGGAGCCATTGATGTTGTGTTTAACCCACACCATCCCCACGTATGGGAGTGGGATAGCTGGTGTACCTCACTCCAGCTACATAGTTGTTGTAGTGGCATCACCAAGTTCTATGGGTCCCACCTGTTTCATCCACGCTGTCCATCTATAGGACCCACCATGATGCATGTGTTATATCCATACTGTTCAACCATTTGAGAGATCATTTCATGGCTCAAGATAAAGAATGAGTCAGATCTCAAGTTCAAGTGGACCCCACCATTTGCAATAATGGGGACAGTGACATCCACCGTTCAAACTTCTTAGGAGCCACAGTAGTTTCCAATCAAGTTGATATTTGGTTTTCACTTCATTTATCTCTATCTTAACTTATGAATAGGTCGGATCTCAAAAATACATAACGGTGGGCCTGACTTGATGTATATGAGGCCCATTGGTGCGACCCATGTGATATGGCCCACTTGATATGTATGAGGCCCATTAGTGCAGCCCATTGATGCGGCCCACTTGTTGTATATAAAGCCAAATGGTGTGGCTCATGGTGTGGCCCATGGTGTGGCCCACTCGAGGTATTTGAGGCCCATTTGTGCAGCCCGTTGATTCGGCCCACTTGATGTATTTGAGGCCCATTGGTGCATCTCGTTGATGCGGCCCACTTGATTATTTGAGGCCCATTGGTGCGGCCCGTTGATGTGGCCCACTTGATGTATTCGAGGCCCATGGGCGAGGCTCATTGTGATGTATTCGAGGCCCATGGGCGTGGCCTAATGTGATGCATATGTGGCCCATGAGTGAGGCCCATGACGATATATATTAGGCCCTTGTGTAAGGCCATGGGCCCACTTTACATTTGGCTCTATATGGGCCACTCCTTGGGAGCAATGATAGTTAAATGTCCACATTGATGGGCGATGATGGTTGAATGTCCACATTGTGACCTTCCCTTAAGCCTTGTTAGCCCATTCTCGACGATTCCGTTAATCGAGGCTGATTGTCCTGGCCGATTTCGATTGTCGAGGCTGATTCTAAGTATTGAGACTGATTCTGATTATTGAGGCCAATATCGACTATCGAGGACGATTCTAATTATCGAGACCGATTCCGATTGTTGAGGCCGATTCGGAGTATAGACACCAATTCTGAGTATGTGACACATAGCATCATGTTACATGCCCATACGCATCATCTGCATGTTTGATTATGAGATATGGTTGGCCATTGCATATGCCAGGTTGTTCATGGGACTCCTTAATAGGCGGAGTTGCCCCACATGAGCACACGGTATGCACAGGATTGATGCATGATTGGATTGTCTGACTCATGCATCTCGCATTGTGTGTTGTGATTACTTTACACCTTAACGACATTAGGGGTCATAGCCTCCGTAGGCATATCGTGGATGGCTAGATGGGATACTGAAAATGTTTGGTTCAGGCATCTGAGCACTTTAGATGTCCATGGGTGAAAGTCGCTAAACCTTCGTGGCCAAGAGACGCCCTAACGTCTAAACCAAGTGGATAAATGAGGGCCCGACTGCCGAATATCAGTAGGGCGCGTCTCCCACTGTGTCGTGGTCAGTTTGGAGGGGGTGTGGCCTTAGCCGTCCAAGTGAGGGGGCTGTAAGCTAGGCTGAGTTTGACCAGCTTACAAATGAGTCCACTATCGACATGTCGGGTAGGTATTGGCAGACTACTGGTCAGGCATATAGTGTGGTCTCTTCCACTTGTTGGGCTGTGCGGCTAGGGAGGCGGCAGTCAGTGTGGAGTGTATTAGACCCTGGTGATGATCCCATAGATGTACAGTGCTGATTTGTGGACTGGTTGGGTAGGAGTTGTATACTCAACATGATACTCATTCATTCACTATCCACTCGGGCTGGTGGTGTGCAACTAATTGTTATGTGTACTTTCGCAATGGTTAGGATTTCGGTTGGGTGCATGACTAACCTAAGATCAGGAGTTTACCACATTGCGTCTGACTATCCAAATTTTAGTATGGGACTGGTTTGGATAGAAATCCCTTGTGATGGACCCCATATCCTGCAATACTACGTACTATCATCTCGACTTTAATCTAGCTTGGTCAGTTCATTCCCCCCGCATATTGCATTGCATCATCGACATCTGGTATTTGGCTTACTATCTCCATATTACATAGCTGATCTACATTGCTTCATCAGTACATGATATTGTTCTTATTATATTTTTGCATCACATAGCCTGGATAAGGCTGATGGTATTTATGGGACTATTATCATGTTTTCGCATTACTCTGATATTGTATGATTTATGGGCTTGTTAGTATTTCCACTTGCTCTAATTACTCTGATATTACTTACTTGGCACTTACATTATCCACACACTCTCACCACCCTCTAAGCTTTCTATAAGCTTATACATGATAGATGTGCACAGGTTCGAGTGTGCATCGGTCTTCTGGAGCTTTAGATTTCAATATATGTATTTCCCTTTTGGCACTGTATTCAAATATATATATATATATATATATATATATATATATATATATATTAATAGATATGTAATGATGATGTTGTTCTAGTGATTTGGGTATACTTGTGGTTATGCTTCTTACGAGATAAATGTACATTGAAAAATCCTCCTTATAAGATCCCAGGATCAGAATCTGGCGCATGTGCACTGGGAGCCGAGAATGGGGTACTACAGAGGCTGTCGACACCGGATTCGGTGATCAGAAATTTTATGAGCCCAATTTTTAAGTTTGGGGCGTGACAGAAGATGGTATCAGAGCATAACTCGGGATTACCTGAAGATTACATCACATATCCGCTGATAGCTACCCTGCACTCTATGATTGTTGAGAACTTAGAGTGGTTAGATCCCTGAGTTTAAATAACTTATAAACTTTCTGATATAGCTCCCTACCGTTAAGATTATGAGACTGCTTAGTATCCCTATTTTGATCGTTTTTTATTCGGGATTTAAGGTTCAGTAGGGTCATCATAGCGTTGATGAGGCATCCTGAGGGCGCGAGGTTCAGATTTGTGAGTGCTAATTGTTTATAGATTGATTGTGCCTTATATGATATTGATTAGTATATGTATAAGTCGATGCTTCCTCTTCCCTTGATTTGTCCTGCGTGATAGTAAATTTTGAGGATGAAATTTTTATTAGGAGGGGAGAGCTATAAGGCCCATATCCTAGCTCGTACTGTTCTATAGGCTTCCGTGGTCATCCGGGTCAAATTTTGGTGACCTGCGATCTGTTATCGACATTTGCACGCAACCCTGAGTCGTATCATGTATTCTAGAGTTGACTCAACCCGATACTTATACCCTAGCGACCGCACTGTCACCACGGTTCCGTTGCCGCGTCTTGCGCATTGAGGCGATACCCAAGCTAGGAGATGTGGGCCCGCATTCACAAGAGAATCTCTACAACATGTCCCATCAATCAAGTGCACATCAATCACCTCATGTCAAGTATAAGAGCAACCCCAAAGTCAACTCTCTCTCTCTCTCTCTCTTACACACCCATACATGTCAAGTACATCTATCACTCATAACAATCACCTCTCTTATAACCACCCTTTCCCTCTCTCTTTCTCTTCACATTTTCCAAGTAACCAAGAAGTGCCCATCCAAGCACTCCAAGGAGAGAAAAGTGTGTTATGTGTGGCCCACTTCCTATCCCAAGATCCATCATCCTAGCCCTTCATTTCTCATCATCTTCCATTAAAGTGAGACATAAGGAGTTCGGTGTTCTATCGGTCCAAGAAGATCGAACAGTGGGTGTTTTGTGGGCCTAAATTTAATGCTTTAATGATGGGCCAAGTGGGGCCTATCGATTGATGGTATGGATCTCACTTTGGACCCTAGATGTGGTCGATGGCCCACCTTGATTCTCATGACCATTCCATGATGTGGCCATTCTTCATGGACCCCATCATGATGTTTATTTTCCTTGCATGAATAGGGTCATCTAGACCTTGCATTTTGGTGGAGAAAGGATCTCCACTGTTGATTTTGATCGGTGGGCCTAAATGTTATGGGACCCACTTGATGTATATTGTGATGTATGGAAGGGAGGGCCCATAGTGCCAGGGTCCCTCCATCACTCGCCTCTCTCTCTCTCTCTCTCTTCTTCCCTTGTTAACGGTCCCTTAATGTATATAACTTATCCATATCGTCAACCTTCGTGGGACCCACTTGATGGACGTGTTGGATCTACACCGTCTAGGTCATGTGGGCCCTACTTTAATGGTGATGGGAAAGCACAAATATCTAATTAACCCAAATCAAGTGGGCCATGACCATGTGGGACCCACCTTGATAATATAAGCAGACCATCCGTCCAGCGTCCTTGGACACTGGACGTGGGTTAGTGGAGTGTGAACAGACAGTGGGACGTAATAACAGCAAAAAAGAAGTATATATATATATATGTGTGTGTGTGTGTGTGTGTGTGTATATATATCAGCTTGATTTAAGGCTATTGGGTGGGCTGCTCATGTAGGCCCCACCTTGATGTATGAATCTCATCCACACCGTCCATCCTATTTTTCAGCCCATTTTAGGCATTGAGCCAAAAAATGAAGCTAATCCAATTTTCTGGCAGGCCATATCATAGAAAACAGTGATTTCTACCGTTCAACTCTATTAGGGCCCACCTTAATGTTTCTATACACCAAAACATACTAAATATTGGGCTCGCTTGATCCGTCATGAGCCATAGAATCCAATGGGTGGAGTGGATTCACTTGATGCGGGCCTCACCTAAGAAAAACCACAGAAACACATTTTTTTCAAAAAATATATATAAATAAGCAGTAGACGCTGCTGTTGCTGGACATCCAGAGGATGCTGCAGCAGCGTCTTGCTTCACCGTGGACACGGGCAGGGACCATGGGTCCCAACCATAGGCCCCACTATGATGTGTGTGGGACACCAACACTGTGCATTTGGTGGGCCCCCTTTAGGGTGGTGGGCCCCCCCAAAGATCTTCCTATGTGGCAGCTCAAGTGGCCACATCACAGGAAACAGTGATAATTGAACGTCTACCATTGAAACCCTATTTGGGTCAGAGAAGTTTTGGATCGTTATGAAATTTGTTTTTCCTCTTTACACGGGTCTGTGTGACCTTATTAATAGATTGGATGGAAGATTAACAATATGGAGGGCCCCACATGGGACCCATTGATGTTGTGTTTAATCCACACCGTCCCCACATATGGGAGTGGGATGGCTGGTGTACCTCACTCCAGCTACATAGCTACTATAGTGGCATCACCAAGTTCTATGGGTCCCACCTGTTTCATCCATGCCGTCCATCTATGGGACCCACCATGATGCATGTGTTGTATCCATACTGTTCAACCATTTGAGAGATCATTTCATGGCTCGAGAGAATGAATGAGTCAAATCTCAAGTTCAACCATTTGCAATAATGGGGACAGTGACATCCACTATTCAAACTTCTTAGGAGCCACAATAGTTTCCAATCAAGCTGATATTTAGTTTTCACTTCATTTATCTCTATGTTAACTTATGAATAGGTCGTATCTCAAACATACATAACGGTGGGCCCGACTTGATGTATATGAGGGCCATTGGTGCAACCTGTGGACGCAGTCCACTTGATGTATATGAGGCCCATTGGTGCGGCCCATGGACGTGGTCCACTTAATTTATATGACGCCCACAGGTGCGGCCCATGCGATATGGCCCACTTGATATGTATGAGTGCCCACTTGTTGTATATAAGGCCAAATGGTGTGGCTCATGGTGTGGCCCATGGATGTGGCCCACTTGATGTATTTGAGGCCCATTTGTGCGGCCCGTTGATGTAGCCCACTTGATGTATTTGAGGCCCATTGGTGCGGCCCGTTGATGCAGCCCACTTGATGTATTTGAGGCCCATTGGTGCGGCCCGTTGATGCAGCCCACTTGATGTATTTGAGGCCCGTGGCCATGGCTCATTGTGATGTATTCGAGGCCCATGGGCGTGGCCCAATGTGATGCATATGTGGCCCATGAGTGAGGCCCATGGCGATGTATATTAGGCCCCTGTGTGGGGCCATGGGCCCACTTTACATTTGACTCTATGTGGGCCACTCATTAGGAGCAATGATGGTTAAATGTCCACATTGTGACCTTCCCTTAAGCCTTGTTAGGCCCATTCTCGCCGATTCCATTAGTCGAGGCCGATTCTGAGTATCGAGGCGATTCTGATTATCGAGGCTAATTTTAACTATTGAGGATGATTCTGATTATCGAGACCGATTCCCATTGTCGAGGCCGATTTCGAGTATCGACGCCAATTCTGAGTATGTGACAGCATAACATTATGTTACCTGCACATACACATCATCTGTATGTTTGATTATGAGATATGGTTAGCCATTGCATATGCCAAGTTATTCATAGGACTCCTTGATAAGCAGAGTTGCCCCACATGAGTGCACGGTATGCGCAGGATTGATGCATGATTGGACTATGTGACTCATGCATCTCGCCTTATGTATTGTGATTACTATACGCCCTAACGACGTTAGGGGCCGTAGCCTACATAAGCATGTCATGAATGGCTAGATGGGACACTGAAAATGTTTGGTTCGAGCATCTGAGCACTTTGGATGTCCATGGGTGAAAGTCCCTAAACCTCTGTAGCCAGGAGACGCCCCAACGTCTAGACGAGTGGATAAATGAGCGCCCGAGTGCCGAATACTAGTAGTCCGCGTCTCCCACTATGTCGTGGTCGGTTGGGAGGGGGTGTAACCTTATTTGCCCAAGTGAGGGGGCTGTAAGCTTGGCTGAGTTTGACCAGCTTGTAAATGAGTCCGCTATCGACGTGCTGAGTAGGTATTGGTAGACCACTGGTCATGCGAAAAGTGTGGTCTCTTCTACTCACTGGATTGTGCAGCTAGGGAGGCGGCAGTTAGTGTGGAGTGTACTAGACCCCGGTGATAATCCCATAGATGTACAGTGCTGATTTGTGGACTGGTTGGGTAGGAGTTGTATACTTAACATGATACTCATTCATTCACTATCCACTTGGGCTGGTGGTGCGCAACTAATTGTTATGTGTACTTTCACAATGGCCAGGATTTCGTTTGGGTGCGGGACTAACCTGAGATTAGGAGTTTACCACATTGCATCTAACTATCCAAATTTAGGTATGGGACTGGTTTGGATAGAAGTCCCTTGTGATGGACCTCATATCCTGCGATACTGTGTACTATCATCCCGACTTCACTCCAGCTTAGTCAGTTCATTCCCACTACATATTGCATTACATCATCGACATCTGGTTTTTGGCTTACTGTCTCTACATTGCATAGTTGATCTACATTACTTCACTAGTATATGATATTGTTCTTATTATATTTTTGCATCACATAGCCTGGATAAGGCTGATGATATTTATGGGACTATCATCATGTTTTCACATTACTCTGATATTGTATGATTTATGGGCTTCTCAGTATTTTCGCTTACTCTGATTGCTTTGATATTGCTTACTTGGCACTTACCTTGCTCACATACTCTCACCACCCTCTAAACTTTCTATAAACTTATACACGATAGATGCATGCAGGTGGCGTTAGGTTACAGCAGCGTTGAGCTTGGAGTGTGCATTGGTCTTCTGGAGCTTTGGATTTTGATATATGTATTTCCCTTTTGGCACTGTATTCAAAAATATATATTAGTGGATATGTGATGATGATGTTGTTTTTGTGATTTAGGTATACTTGTGGTTATGCTTCTTACGAGATAAATGTACATTGGAAAATCCTCCTTATAGGACCCCAGAATCGAAATTTGGCGCATGCGCACTAGGAGCCAAGAATGGGGTACTACGGAGGCTATCGGCACCGGATTCGGTGATCGAGAATTTTGTGAGCCCAGTTTTCGAGTTTAGGCCATGACAAAAGATGGTATAACCTACACTACATATATCTTGGGATTGCCTGAAGATATCATCATATATCTGCTGATAGCTACCCTACACTCTATGATTGTTAAGAGCTTAGAGTAGTTAGATCCCTGAGTTTAAATAACTTAGAAACTTTCTGATATAGCTCCCTACCGTTAAGATTATGAGGCTCCTTAGTATCCCTATTTCGATCATTTCTAATCCAAGATCCGAGGTTCAGTAGGATTGATTACCTGAGGGTGCGAGGTTGATGAGGCATCCTGAGGGCGCGAGGTTCAGATTTAAGAGCACTAATTGTTTATAGATTGATTATGCCTTCTATGGTATTGATTAGTATATGCATAAGTCGATGCTTCCTCTTCCCTTGCTTTGTCCTACGTGATGTAAATTTTGAGGATGAAATTTTTATTAGAAGGGGAGAGCTGTAAGGCCCGTATCCCAACTCGTACTATTCCATAGGCTTCCGTGGTCATCCTAGTCAAATTTTAGTGACCCGCGATCTGTTATCGGCATTTGCGCGCGACCTTGAGTCGCATTCCGTATCCCAGAGTCGGCTCGACTCGAGACTTATAGCCTAGTGATCGCACCGTCACCATAGTTCCATTGCCCCGTCTCACGCGTCGAGGCGATACCTAGGCTAGGAGATGTGGGCCCGCATTCACAAGAGAATCTTTACAACATGTCCCATCAATTAAATGCACATCAATCACCTCATATCAAGTACAAGAGCAACCCCAAAGTCAACTCTCTCTCTCTCTCTCTCTTACACACCTATACATGTCTAGTACATCATCACCTCACATCCATCACACACAACCATCACCTCTCTCTTACAACCACCCTTTCCCTCTCTCTCTCTTCACATTTTACCAGTAACCAAGAAGTGCACGTCCAAGCACTCCAAGGAGAGAAAAGTGTGTTGTGTGTGGCCCACTTACTATCCCAAGATCCATCATCCTAGCCCTTCATTTCTCATCATCTTCCATCAAAGTAAGACACAAGGAGTTCGACGTTCCATCGGACTAAGAAGATCGAACGGTGGGTGTTTTATAGGCCTAGATTTAATGCTTTAATGATAGGCCAAGTGGGGCCTATCGATTGATGGTATGGATCTCACTTTGGACCCTAGATGTGGCCGATGGCCCACCTTGATTCTCATGATCATTCCATGATGGGGCCATTCTCCATGGACCCCATCATAATGTTTATTTTCCTTGCATGAATAGGGTCATCTAGACCTTGCATTTTGGTGGAGAAAGGATGTCCACTGTTGATTTCGATTGGTGGGCCCAAATGTTATGGGACTCACTTGATATATGTTATGATGTATAGAAGGGAGGGCCCATAGTGCCGGGGTCCCTCCATCACTCGTCTCTCTTTCTCTCTCTCTTCTTCCCTTGTTGATGGTCCCTTGATGTATGTAACTTATCCATGTCGTTAAACTTCGTGGGACCCACTTGATGGACGTGTTGGATCTACACCGTCTAGGCCATGTGGGCCCTACCTTAATGGTGATGGGAAAACACAAATATCTGATTGACCCAAATCAAGTGGGCCAGGACCATGTGGGACCCACCTTGATAATATATACAGACCGTCCGTCCAGCGTCCCTGGACGCTGGACGTGGGTTAGTGGAGTGTGAATAGACAGTGGGACGTAATAACAGCAAAAAAAGTATATATTTGTATATATATATATATATCAGCTTGATTTAAGGCTATTAGGTGGGCCGCTCATGTAGGCCCCACCTTGATGTATGAATCATGTCATCCATCTTATTTTTTAGCCCATTTTAGGCATCGAGCCGAAAGATGAAGCTAATCCGATTTTCTGGCAGGCCATAGCATAGAAAACAGTGATTTCTACCGTTCAAATCTATTAAGGCCCACCTTAATGCTTCTGTACACCAAAACATACTAAATATTAGGCTCGCTTGATCCGTCATGAGCCATAGAATCCAATGGGTGGAGTGGATTCACTTGATGCGGGCCTCACCTAAGAAAAACCACAGAAACACATTTTTTTCAAAAAATATATATAAACAAGCAACAGACGCTGCTGTTGCTGGACGTCCAGAGGATGCTGCAGCAGCGTCTTGCTGCACTGTGGACACGGGCAGGGACCATGGGTCCCAACCATAGGCCCCACTATGATGTGTGTGGGACACCAACACTGTGCATTTGGTGGGCCCCCTTTAGGGTAGTGGGCCCCCCCAAAGATCTTCCTATGTGGCAGCTCAGGTGGCCACGTCATAGGAAACAGTGATGATTGAACGTCTACCATTGAAACCCTGTTTGGGTTAGAGAAGTTTTGGATCGTTATGAAATTTGTTTTTCCTCTTTATCCGGGTCTGTGTGACCTTATTAACAGATTGGATGGAAGATTAACGTTATGGAAGGCCCCACATGGGACCCATTGACGTTGTGTTTAACCCACACCGTCCCCACGTATGGGAGTGGGATGGCTGGTGTACCTCACTCTAGCTACATAGCTGCTGTAGTGGCATCACCAAGTTCTATGGGTCCCACCTGTTTCATCCACGCCGTCCATCTATGGGACCCACCATGATGTATGTGTTATATCCATACCGTTTAACCATTTGAGAGATCATTTCATGGCTCAAGAGAAAGAATGAGTCAGATCTCAAGTTCAAGTGGACCCCACCATTTGCAATAATGGGGACAGTGACATCCACCATTCAAACTTCTTAGGATCCACGGTAGTTTCCAATTAAGCTGATATTTGGTTTTCACTTCATTTATCTTTATGTTAACTTATGAATAGGTCGAATCTGAAAAATACATAACGGTGGGCCCGACTTGATGTATATGAGGCCCATTGGTGCTGCCCGTGGATGTGGTCCACTTGATGTATATGTGGCCCACTGGTGTTGCCCATGTGATATGGCCCACTTGATATGTATGAGGCCCATCAGTGCGGCCCATTAATACGGCCCACTTGTTGTATATAAGGCCAAATGGTGTGGCTCATGGTGTGGCCCATTGTGTGGCCCACTTAATGTATTTGAGGCCCATTGGTGTGGCCCTTTGATGTGGCCCACTTGATGTATTTGAGGCCTATTAGTGCGGCCTGTTGATGCGGCCCACTTGATGTATTTGAGGCCCATTGGTGCGACTTGTTGATGCGGCCCACTTGATGTATTTGAGGCCCATGGGCGAGGCCCATTGTGATGTATTCGAGGCCCATGGGTGTAGCCCAATGTGATGGATATGTGGCCCATGATTGAGGCCCATGACGATGTATATTAGGCCCTTGGTGGGGCCATGGGCCCACTTTACGTTTGGCTTTATGTGCGCCACTCCTTGGGAGCAATGATGGTTAAATGTCCACATTGATGGGCGATGATGGTTGAACGTCCACATTATGACCTTCTCATAGGCCTTATTAGGCCCATTCTCACCGATTCTGTTAGTTGAGGCCGATTGTTGAGGTCGATTTCGATTGTTGATTCCAATTGTCGAGGCCGATTCCAAGTATCGAGGCTGGTTCTGATTATCGAGGCTGATTCCAAGTATCAAGGCCGATTCTTATTATCGAGATCGATTCCGATTGTTGAGGCCGATTCCGATTATCGAGGTCGATTCCGAGTATCGACGCCGATTCTGAGTATTTGACAGCATAGCATCATGATACATGCCCATACGCATCATCTACATGTTTGATTATGAGATATGGTCGGCCATTGCATATACCAAGTTGTTCATGGGACTCCCTGATAGGTGGAGTTGCCTCACATGAGTGCACGGTATACATAGGATTGATCCATGATTGGACTGTGTGACTCATGCATCTCTCATTGTGTGTTGTGATTACTGTATGCCCTAGTGACATCAGGGTCATAGCCTCCACAGGCTTATCGTGGATAGCTAGATGGGACACCGAAAATGATCAGTTCGAGCATCTTGGCACTTTGGATGTCCCTGGGTGAAAGTCCATAAACTCTAAACCAAGTGGATACATGAGCGCCTAAGTGCCGAATACCATTAGGCCGCATCTCCCACTGTGTTTGGTCGGTTGGAGGGGGTGTAGCCTTATCCACCAAAGTGAGGGGGCTGTAAGCTAGGCTGAGTTTGACCAGCTCGCAAATGAGTTTGCTATCGATGAGCTAGGTAGGTATTGACAGACTACTAGTCAGGCAGATAGTGTGGTCTCTTCCACTCGCTGGGTTGTGCGGCTAGGGAGGCAGCAGTCAGTGTGGAGTGTACTAGACCTCGGTGATGATCCCATAGATGTATAGTACTGATTTGTGGACTGGTTGGGCAGGAGTTGTATACTCAACATGATACTCATTCATTCACTATCTACTCGGGCTAGTCTAATTTTTATGTGTACTTTCGCAATGGCCAGGATTTCGGTTGGGTGCGCAACTAACCTAAGATCAGGAGTTTAGCAAATTACGTCTGACTATCCAAATTTAGGTATGGGACTGGTTTGGATAAAAGTCCCTTGTGATGGACCCTATAGCCTGCAATACTACGTACTATCATCCCGACTTCACTCCAGCTTAGTCAGTTCATTTGCACCGCATATTGCATTGCATCATCTGCATCTGGTATTTGGCTTATTGTCTGCACATTGCATAGTTGATCTACATTGCTTCACCAGTACATGATATTGTTCTTATTATATTTTTGCATCACATAGCCTAGATAAGGCTGATGGTATTTATGGGACTATCTGCATGTTTTCGCATTACTCTGATATTGTATGATTTATGGGCTTGTCAGTATTTCCGCTTACTCTGATTACTCTGATATTCTTACTTGGCACTTACCTTGTGCACACACTCTCACCACCCTCTAAGCTTTCTATAAGCTTATGCACAATAAATGCACACAAGTGGCGTTAGGTTTCAGCAGCGTTGAGCTTGGAGCGTGCATCGGTCTTCTAGAGCTTTGGATTTCAATATATGTATTTCCCTGTTAGCATTGTATTCAAATATATATATATATATATATATTAGTGGATATGTGATAATGATGTTGTTCTTGTGATTTGGGTATACTTGTGATTATACGTCTTACGAGATAAATTTACGTTGGAAAATCCTCCTTATAGGATCCCAGGATCGGAATCTAGCGCATGCGCACTGGGAGCCGAGAATGGGGTACTACGGAGGCTGTCGGCACTAGATTTGGCCATCGAAAATTTTGCGGGCCCGGTTTCCGAGTTTAGGACGTGACAACATATCTTTCCAACAAGTTTTTCAGGTTGTTTTTCTTGGATCAAGGGTCACTCGATAAAATCGATATTCAAATATCGATCATATCAAAGCATGGTCAATATCATCGAAAGTGGACAAAAACTATCCAGCAAGCTTATAGGAAAATTCTTTGGAATTATCGATGAATCGACATGTCCCTCGATATCATTGACATTCAAATTCTGATGATATCGAGTGATGCTCGATCATATCATATACCTGAAATATTTCAAAGGCAAGTGCTCTCACATTTTCAAATGTCGAGGAATCAAACCTCGTGTCAATGAAATCAGAATTCGAAATCCAATGACATCGATGCACATTTGATTTCCTTGACCAACTAGTAAAAGGTTTCAAAAGCATTTGACATTTGAGTTTGTGTCATCGAGCGGTCAGTCGATGCTATCGAGAGTATACGCTCGATGATATCAACCCTACTTGATGATATCGACCTCTGTAAAAAATGTGACTATTTTATATCCGTTGGAACCTTTTACCTATATAATGAGAGCTTGCCCTTGGTTGTTGGCAGAGAAAATAGAGAGTGCTTTTGTGTGTTTAAACCCTGGATCATATACCCTAAGCCTTTTCTCTCATGGAAGTTCATACTCCAATCCACCCTCATCATTGACATTCAATAGAGTGGATTGGGGAATGAACTTCTGCATTCAAGGATCCTGCAGCTACTACCTTAATGGCAAATCATTAAGCTGGGATGCCTTAAATGCATAGATGATTGGAATAGCTCTATCTCTCTTATAGGAAAACATTTAATAGAGTAGGATTCCATCATAACCTTGACCCAACCGTTCCCTTGTATTGGTACATCTTCTGAGTTGTGGTTTAAGGGAGTTGAAGACTTTTCGTCATTAAAGGAGGAGATCTTCATCAACATGCTGAATGGGGCTCATCTACTTATCTGTAAGTCATCAGAGTCCAAAGGAACCTTGTGATCATTCCTTTTATACGATTGGGTCTAAGGTGTTTCTCACCCTTTGCAAGTCCTCATAGGAGGCCTCTGGCGGAAGTGTACATGGGGGTGCTTTGTGTTGACCCTTGCTCTGTGGAGAATATAAACTCTTAGGTCCTTGTGTAGGTCCTTGACTTATGTGGTCTAAAACTTGGGTGCTTTGTGTTGACCCTTGCTCATGGGAGTATAAACTGGTGAGGTTCCTTGAGTGGATCCTTGGCCTGTGTGGCCTAAAAGTTGAGTGTTGTGTGTTGAACCTTGCTCATGGGAGCATAAACTGTGTCGTGTAGACACGTTGTGTTAGCCTAGGTGTAGGTTGTACCGGTTTGAGTTGAACCTGTTGTGAAACCTCCAGTTTGAGGTGAACCTGTTGTGAAACCTCCGGTTTGAGGTGAACCTATTGTGAAACCTACGGTTGTACTGGTTTGAGGTGAACCTGATTTAAAACCTCCAGTTTGAGGTGAACCTTTTGTGAAACCTCTGTTAGTGAGATCCGGTACACTTAAGGGTTGAGTGCGTCCGCCAGAAGTGGAGTAGACAAGTAATCGAACTACTATAAAAATGACTGTGCTTGAGATTGCTATTGTCTTCCATTACTTGTGTGATTTTCTTAAATACTTTTATATTTGATTATTTGAGATCACATCTCACACATGCTCACATCCATCATGAACTATGATTTGCATCTGGTTTATCTTTCAAATAGTTTTATGACTGGATCCTCTATTTGGCTTGGAAGCCATTAGAGTTACTCTGAAGAATCCAGATACATGCATATTTACTCAGGATAAGATTAATAGGATTTTAAATAACCATAAAATATCAAAAAGTCCTATTCACCCCCTCTAGGACATATTGGCATATTCCTACTTCAACTAAAGCAGTCATTACCACAATTTCAGGCCCATCTCGGACTCGAACTGGGCTTGGTTCCAGGTTCGTGTTGGTGCGGTGCAACAACCGCACCACTCTCCTTCTTCCTACTTCTTCTGCTTCTTCCCTTCTTTTTCCTCCTAACTAGACACCAAGCAGCGAACATCAGGTGCGGCCTGGTCACACCCGAAATGTGGCCATTAGCCAGTTAGTTCTCGAGTTTTGTTAGGGAAGATGGCCAGCTCTAATGGCGTTTCTCAAAACGATGGGTCTTTCTTGTTTTCATCATTTCTAAACGGTTTGAACACACCCATAGGAGCTCGTGGACAGCTGAAATCAAAGCTCCAAGACCAAAAGTGAGGTGGTTTTGCGAGTTGAAGGAAACGGTGGTTTCTTCGTGTTGCCGCAAGAACAGTGAATGCACGACTTTATAATGCCATTTAGGGTTTCCTGCATTGAAATGGATAGTCTAGATGTATTTGGATTTAAGGGCTGAGATTTTGGGAGCCAAGTTCACGCGAATCACCCTATTGTCGTGAGAGCAGTTTCCATTTTTGGAAACGTGTGTTTGTAGGACTGTTTTGCGCTAACATTTGTGTGCACGTGCAGTCACACCTACATGCAGGATTCACCGGGTTTTGGTCAAGCCTTAGCTGTGGACAAGATGGACGGTTCGGATCACTCATCTGATCTGAGATGGTGGGCCATGGTGCATCCCAAACGGACGCTGTCTGTCGGTTGTCGAAAAATAAAAAGAGGGAGGACCTCTCTGTTTTTGGAAAAACACCAATCAGAGCTCGTCTGATCGTGCAGGCAGTTTGGTGCACCTCGAGTGTACACCAGTTGTGCACATGTGCGCCGCTAAGTGGGGTCTGCCATGATGTTTATGATTAATGCACACCGTCTACCCCACTTGGAGGTCCCAATCAGAGCCCTTGACCTGATATCAGGTGGGTCCAAGGCTCAAGTGGCCCATACAACTTGAATTTTGAGTCCTACTTGTGGATTCTCGTTGATCCGACAGTCGGATCATCTCTAAATTGAACATCAACGGTTAAAAGAATCCAATGGCTAGATTGTGGGTTATGTGACCTATTATGCATTAACTATCATGTTACCATACTTATAATAATAATAATAATAGTAATATATTATGATTATTATTATTATTATTATTATTATTATTATTATTATTATTATTATTTCCTCATCGCACATGCATACATTTTTATCCATGTCATGGTTCCCACTCTGTAGGTAACTAGGATTTCCCATATTCTCATGATTTTATATTATTAAATATTTAATTATTACTATTATTATTATTATCTTCTTCTTAGGGCCTAATCTTATTTTATTTTATTTTATTTCATTTCATTTTATTTCCTGTCAAAGACATTTGTTAAGCCTATAAATACTAGGCTTTGGTCCTAAATTTAAGGTGGATTACATGTATTAGTGGACCATACATAGGGGTGCACATTTAATCGGTAGAACCGTGAAACCGGACCGGAACCGACCAAACGGTCCGGTTTGGTCCGGTTCTAGAGTGCACCGGTTCCGGTTCCGGTTCCAAAAATTCAAGAACCGGTGACAACGGTTCGGTTCTCTGTTTGAGGGTATGTAGAACCGAACCGAACCGTGAACCGATCCGTAGAACCAAACCGTGGATCCAATCCGTAGAACCGAACCGTGGAACCGAACCATGGAACCAAACCGATGTATTTTAGCATACCTTATAATTATTTTCTTTAGAATAATTATTTTCGTAAATGTATTTTTACACACCTTATACAATATCTAAACCATTCATCAAATGGACCACAACATGGATGGACATGGGCTTGCAATTGGACTGGATTATAAAAAGCCCAGAACCGTGGAACCGATCCGGAACCGAACCGGTTTTAACGGTTCGGTTCCGGTTCGATTCTAGGGTGCCAACGGTCCAGTTCCGGTCCGAATTTCCTAGAACCGTTAGGAACGGTTCGGTTCTGGTTTCACCCCAGAACCGGACCAAACCGAACCATGTGCACCCCTAACCATACATGATAATTTTTATTATAGTTTCTTAATGCTAAGTTATAAATTTACCAAAAATAAAGATTAAATTGATTTTGATTGGCTCCATGGGTGGATAGCCTCTAATTTGGCCTATAGTGGTTTTAAGGATCACGAACTAGTATAGGTGCATTTGAATAGTCGTCTTCACATGATTCTTAAGTCATTAAACTCGTAGGCTCTAGTGCACCTCTCCATCTTGAAAAGGGCGAGCAAAATGTCGTAGAGGGGGGGGGGGGTGAATAAGACTATGCCAAATAAAAACAATAAGCGGAATAAAAACAACAAGATAGTCAAATAAATGCAATTAACCAAAGGAAATAACAACCTCAAAAATCAAGTATTGAGAGGTTGATACAAACTTGGTTCTAATGACAACCTAACACCAAAAACCAATGGTTTATGGCAGGACAACCTTACTAGAACGTGGGTGAGTATCAAAAACTCAAACTTTAGAGGATATGAAAGAAATAGAAACTAATCTATTACAACATTCACCACACAATGCTAAAATGTAAAGATTACCACATTCGCATCCATAAATACATTCCACAATCTTAAACCATAAAAGATAAAGAAATAAACCACACATCCACCAAACACAAAGAATTATAGTGGTTCGCTTGTGTGTACACCAACTATTAAACAACAGCCACACAATTACTCCACTCCTAATATCCACTCCCTCGGGATATTAACGTTCACTAATCCAAAATAGGTTTTTCAAGGTTCACCTAAAACCTTCACAATTGTGTCTTTCAAGTGGGCTTACACAATTCAAAAACCTCATGCTCTGAGTTTTCTGGATCACCTCAGATAAACCACAAATGGAGATTTTCTAGAACAATCTCACAAAACAAACAATAGAATTGAGTTACAGAAAAAGTAAAATACTTATATGTATGACAATTCTAAAGCAGCCTAGTAGAACCAACTTGATGACGACATAGATGTTCAATGTTCAGTCTCACAAGTATATAGGGTTCTAAGCCTAGATGAATTTTAATTAAATCAACAAGGGCTTTGCTTTGATTTTGATCTCGAGAAGGGTAAATCAAATATCCCTTTTTAATATAAGAATGGAATGGAGATTCAAAATCAAAATACAAGAGCTACTTTAAAGAATCTTAAATATGCACAAAATAGCCTAGAATATACTCAAAATTAACTCAGAGTGATTACTTAAGAATAATAAGAATTGAATAGAAAACACTAAAATTTGAGCACTATTTAAAGGTGAAAAATTGGTTTACACAACTGGCCTCGGAATAGATATGACTGGGCTTATCCAAACAGATTTTAAAAAATTCTGGCGCAATAGGATTTTTCAGTTGAACGACTGGCCTTGTGGGTCCCATGACTGGTCGAGTGGCCTGCTCGACTGGTCATGGACACCACATGACTAGTCGTGTGAGTCCAAATTACTCGCTGGAAAACAAGTTGAGCACTGCACGACTGGTTGAACACTATTCACACGACTGGTCGAGCAGTTTCCAGGACTGGTCGTAGACCAACAGAAAAATTCTGAAAATTCATAACAAATCCTGGACTGGTCAAGCCAGTGCTAGGGCTAGTCGAAAGAACAGAATTTTACACTTATAAAATAACCAAAATAACTGACCGAAAGTATAAAATGATCTAATCACGATCTAAGGTCAATCTAGGTCAATCATTCCTTACTTGTGAGATAGAACATATGAACCATCAAACTATCAATTACTTTAGTAACTTTAATTCTTTACTCTTCGAAGCTTGAACTCGACATATCGAACATAGTCTTCGACTAGGTTTAGAGTTCTTGAACTTTTCTGGTTCCAGATCTTGAACTGTAATGTTCTTGAAAACTAAGTCTTCACTTTCTTCTAGTTTGAAGATCTCGGTAAGTTCGTCGTACATATCGGCAAGATAGATTCAGCATGAAAAGAACGAATGTTGAAGATTCAATGTGAACAGATGCACAAGCTTGATACACATCAAGATACAAACTTGAAATGGTTTGGCACTCCAAAATTTGACAATACTTAGGGTTTATTAACATGTCACTTTCAATCTCCTCCTTTGTCAAATTTGTGACAAAACCTTAATTACAATATGCACAATAGATATTCAAACAACACATTCCACAAGCATATTATGATATGATCCATAATCCATAATATAATAATAAAGATTCAACTCCCCCCCCCCCTTAATCCACTACTTTCTGGAAAAATAAAATAAAATTGTAGCCACATTTCATCATATCCTTATCCTCATATCATTCAACAATGTTCTCCTCCCTTTTTGTCACAACATGACAAAGGAAGCGAATAATGATAAAGCAAGATAATAAGAGAGCAAGTAGAATTAATAAATACTCATCCAAATCAAATAAAACAAAGTATCTAAACCAATACAATATATAGGAGTTTAAACAACATTATCCAAGCAATCATAAGGAAAAGAGTTAGAATTAATTTATTACAGATACCATCCAAAACAAAATGAAACTAGTCAGATCCTGAAGAGGGAGCAAGAATAAATGGATAAATTTGATGTAAACCCTTATTAATGTGCCTCATATATTTACGCATATAAGCAAATTGAGAATCCTGGGTTACTCGAATCTGAGCCACCTGTTCCTCAAGAGTATGCAACCTCTCAACCAAAACAGAAGGCTGATAATCACGGTCAGCCTCAGAATCTGATTTAAGTTCATCAAATAAATCATCCATATTAACGTCTTCTTAAGGTAAAGTATCAGCTTCTTCATCTTCTTCATCTCCTCCAGCATTCCCATCAACTTGACCAGGTGCCAAGTCCAATTTCATCTTGTTGATATTAGAATTGTTAAATGGATGGAGATTAATAGAACCTTCCCCAACAGGCATAGCTATCAAAGCATGATCAACTAAGGCAGTCAGAAGATAAGCGAAAAGAATATCGTTATGAGCAGGGTGAAGATGAAACTGAATAATATGATGACAGATAAGAGAAGGAAGACAGATATGGATGTCAGTTACAACATAATGCATAATGTGGGCCATAAAAGAGGTCAGCTCAGTCTTGTTACCTGGCGAGGATAGACATTAGAAATAAAAATATGATGCAAGACCCTATATCTGGGCAATATATATTTGGAACTGAGCGCAATACTGTCATTCCATTCTGCATTCATGTTACAGAGAACTCTCGTAATCAATTGTTTAGCATTTTTAGAAGGTCTAGCTTACAAACTGGATATGGGTACACCGTCATCAACAACATGTATATTCATGATTGCTGAAATCAAATGATGGTTTACCTCAATTGGACCTTCTCTAGTTGACACAATAAATGTAAAATCATCTTGAAAGAACTCAGTAATACAAGCATACATGCCCTGCGCAATGATTCGGTATGTAGGACAGCCCCAAGATAGTATGTTTTCCCATCCTACAGCTTGAAGGAGAGGGACAATGTTGAAGCACTCAATATGATCAACAAGGACAACACGCTCAACAATAACATTTCTAAGACAGAAATCCCACATATTCTCGGGATCCTCTTAGGGAGGCCGAAGGTGATGCACGGTAGTGGGTGTGGAAAGGGAATAAGAGAGACCACGAGTGGTTCTCTTCCTATTTCTTCCTTCCATTGCAACAAGATAACAAAGAAACAAAGGTTTCCAAAAGGGAATGAAAGGATTTCAAGCAAATCAGATTTTAAGGAAGAAACACTATCAAACCACCATAAATCTTAAAATAAGAAGTAAAATCAAGATTAAGGATGATCAATAAACTTAAATGCACAAGGAAATAAAAATGAAGCACTAACCAAAGAGTAATCGGAGATGGGTTCGACCGGTTGTGGTTGGGCTTGATCGAGAAGAAGAAAGAAATGAAGAAAAATCACTTTTCCCCAAATAAAAATTTAATTCACGCGTTTCATGACTAGTCATGTACATACTCGACCGATCGTGCCACGACTGGTCGAGTCTGTACTCGATTGGTCGTGTAACACAAAAAATGTGCAATTTTGCATATATTTAAATAATAAAAAATGTAAAATAATATATACATACATTATGATACAAATGAGCATAAATCATCAATTTATATTACACATACTAAGATCAAATTTCAATTTTGAAAATCAATTTTTGTTGAGCAGTTTTATGAATACATCAGCTAGTTGTTTCTCGGTCTGAATATATTCTAATGAAATTATCTTTTCTTCCACCAATTCATGAATATAATGATACATAATGTCAATGTGCTTGGTTCGTGAATGCTGAATAGGATTTTTAAAAATATTAATTGCGCTTGTATTATCACAATATAACATCATAGATTCTTACGCAATTCCATAATCGCTTAGCATTCTCTTCATCCATACTAGCTGAGTGCATGCATTACCTGCAACAATATATTCAACCTCAACAGTAGAGAGTGATATGGAACTTTGTTTCTTACTTAACCAGGAAACTAGACAGTTCCCGACATAAAAACAACCACCACTGGTTGATTTACGATCATCAATGTTACCAGTCCAATCAGCATCCGTGTAACCCGCTAATTGCACACTAGTATCATGTGGATACGAGAGACCAAGATTAGCTGAACTAGCGACATATCGCAGAATTCACTTAACAGCAATCAAGTGGGATTCTTTAGGGTCTGATTGATATCTGGCACAAGTGTCAATGCTAAAAGCAATATCAGGTCGACTCACAGTTAAATAAAGTAAACTTCCTATCATACTGCAATATAACTTAGGATCCACACTCTTAGCTGTTGAATCCTTAGAGAGTTTCAAAGTGGTACTCATTAGAGTATCAAAATTCTTCCCACTCTCAAATCTAAACCTTTTAACTAAGTTCAGAGCATATTTGGTTTAAGAGATGAAGAATCCATCAGGAAGTTGTTTAACTTGCAACCCTAGGAAATAATTTAGTTCTCCAACCATGCTCATTTCGAATTTGGATTTCATAAGTTCTGCAAACTCAACAGTCATGTTAGCACATGTAAATCCATAGATGATGTCATCAACATAGATTTACACAATTAAAATATGATCTTTATGTTTCTTAATAAATAATATTTTATTTACACTCCCCATTATAAACTCATGACTTAACAAGAATTTAGTTAATTTCTCGTACCATACCCTGGGAGCTTGTTTCAAATCATAAAGTGTCTTTTTTAAGCGATAAACATGATTAACATGCTTAGAATCTTCAAAACCCTTTGGTTGTTCAACGTATACTTCTTCATACAAATCACCATTTAAAAATGCACTCTTAACATCCATTTGATATATTTTAAATTTTTTAAAACACGCAATGGATATAAATAGTCTGATTAATTTAAGACGAGCTACTAGGGCAAAGGTTTCATCGTTATGGACCATGTAACATGATAGCTTTGATGAGATAGAGTCACGAACTATATAGCAGTTCTCAGAAGTTCTGTGACCAGTTAATATTATAGAACCATTCTTATTTAAGATTTCACACTTTTGTTTTGAAAATTTTACACTGTGATTACTATCACAAATTTGAGAAATGCTTAGTAAATTATGTTTTAAACCTTCTACATATAAAACATTCTAAAAAAGAGAGAGGTTAGGGAGTTGAACCGTACCTTGGCCAAAAATTTTACAGTTGCTACCATCACCGAATGTGACTGAACCATCAGTCATGTCTTTAAGACTAGTGAACAGACTTTTGTCACCTGTCATATGTCTGGAGCAACCACTATCCATGTACCACTTTGAATGGCTCATGACTTTGAATGCGGTATGGGCAACCAAACAAGCAACCTTAGGGACCCATTTCATTACAATTTTGGGTTTAGGAACATAGTTAGCCTTTTTTCTATTTATAATTGTTATACGTCCTACCCACTGAGTTAGATTTTAAGATCTCCTTAAGTAAGTCTACAATTTTCTCAGCTAAATGATTACGGTTCTGATTTTTATAGTTGATATGATTCTTTTTAAGATTTAAAGACTGAGAAGTTTTATTCGTTTTAGAAATATTTTGATTCAGACTTTTCCCTTTTGAGTTGGAAGACTCTCCTTTAACAAATTTAGGAAGAGTATTCTTATATTTGGGAGAAGTATTTTTATCATAGCCCAATCCAGATCGATCACCACATTTTCTGGATCCAGATAGAAGTTTTTCTAATTTAGGGTCACCCTGGGCATACCTCTATGTGTCCTTCAAACTCAAAAGTGAAGAGACTTCTAGTTTTAGATTTTCATTTTTAGATTTTAAATTTTCAACTTGGGATGTTTTGAAATCTAAGTCACACTTAGTTTTTTCAAAGCAATCTGAAAGGTGTGATTTTTTCAAAATCAGATTATCAAAATTCTCTTTCAATTTTAAAAGTTTTTCTTTCTGTAGTTTTAATTTAACAGTTATTTTACAACTTTCCCTGTATATGGCATTATAAGCATCCTGAAGATCTTCTTCATTTTCATGATCACTTCCTAAATTTTCTTCATTGGTTGTATCATTATCTGAGAAAGTGAACTTGGCTAGAGTCATTAGGGCTTTAACATCATTACCCAACTTGGTTTCAGAATCTTCTGACTTAGAAGAGGCTTCAGAGTAGGAAGATTCATCCCATGTAGCCAACATACTTTCTGTTTAGGTTTGTCCTTTTTAGGACATTTGTTTGCTAGATGCCCATATTCATGGCAGTTGTAGCATTGACTGTCTTTTAAAGATTTCTAGTTTTTAGATCTTGATCTTTTCTTTTCAACAGGTTTTTGAACATCAACCCTCTTTTTACTTTTGAAAATCTTATAAAACTTTTTAGCTAAAAGGGCCATATCATCTTCAGAAGTTTCTAAATCAGAATTATTATTTTCATGAGAAATAGTTTTAGAAGACTTAAGGGCAATAGATTTACCTTTTGGAGCTTAAAGTTTAACTCGTAGGTTTGTAAAGAACCAACTAGTTCTTCAACCTGCATATGGTCTGTATCATGAAGTTCCTGAATGGCCGTGACTTTCAAATTGAACCTTTCAGGTAGTGAGCGTAGTATCTTTGCATAGACTTTGCTTTCTAGGATGCTATCTCCAAGACCCCATATAGAGTTGACTATGTCATTCAACTTAGTATAGAAGTCCATGAATGTTTCACTTTCTTCCATACGTATTTCCTCAAACCTAGTGGTAAGGATTTGTAGTTTCGATTTCTTGATAGTAGTCGTACCCTCATGTGTCATTTCTAAGATATTTCAGGCTTGTTTCGCAGTATCATAGGATGTAATTTGTTTGAATTCATCTGGCAATAGTGCACAAGTGATTGCATTTAAAGCATTGGTGTTGGCATTACTCTCATTTTTCTGAAGTGTGGTCCAAGTGCTATAAGGAGTAACTTTTAGAGTTTTATTTCCATCAAGGCCTAGAACTTCAATAGTAGGTTGAGTCCATTTAGTTACTGTGGCTTGCCACACATTCTCATCAATAGACCTCAGAGTTTTATTTCCATCAAGGCCTAGAACTTCAATAGTAGGTTGAGTCCATTTAGTTACTGTGGCTTGCCACACATTCTCATCAATAGACCTCAAGAATATTCTCATTCTGGCTTTCCAATAAGCATAATTAAAGTCATCAATAGGTGGAGGCCTAGTGATAGAAAGGCTATCAAAATTTGACATCTTAAATGCTCAGATCGGTTAGCTTAGGAATTAAATCCAAATAAACAAGCTATTAGGCTTTGATACCAACTGAAAAGGCCGAGCAAAATGTCCTAGAGGGGGGAGGGGGGTGAATAGGACTATGCCAAATAAAAACAATAAGCGGAATAAAAATAATAAGATAGCCAAATAAATGCAATTAACCAAAGGAAATAACAACCTCAAAAATCAAGTATTGAGAGGTTGATACAAACTTAGTTCTAAGGACAACCTAACACTAAAAACCAATGGTTTATGGCAGGACAACCTTACTAGAACGTGGGTGAGTATCAAAAACTCAAACTCAAAAGGATATGAAAGAAATAGAAACTAATCTATTACAACATTCACCACACAATGCTGAAATGTAAAGATTACAGCATTCTCATCCACAAATACATCCCACAATCTTAAACCATAAAAGATAAAGAAATAAACCACACATCCACCAAACACAAAGAATTATAGTGGTTCTCTTGTGTGTACACCAACTGTTAAACAACAGCCACACAACTACTCCACTCCTAATATCCACTCCCTCGGGATATTAGCGTTCACTAATCCAAAATAGGTTTTTAAAGGTTCACCTAAAACCTTCACAATTGTGTCTTTCAAGTGGGCTTACACAATTCAAAAACCTCATGCTCTGAGTTTTCTAGATCACCTCAGATAAACCACAAATAGAGATTTTCTGGAACAATCTCACAAACCAAACAAATAAAATTGAATTAAAGAAAAAGTAAAATACTTATTTGTATGACGATTCTGAAGCAACCCAGTAGAACCAACTTGATGACGACGTAGATGTTCAACATTCAGTCTCACAAGTATATAGGGTTCTAAGTCTAGATGATTTTTAATTAAATCAGCAAGGGCTTTGCTTTGATTTTGATCTCGAGAAGGGTAAATCGAATATCCCTTTTCAATATAAGAATGGAATGGAGATTCAAAATCAAAATACAAGAGCTACTTTAAAGAATCTTAAATATGCACAAAATAGCCTAGAATATACTCAAAATTAACTCAGAGTGATTTCTTAAGAATAATAAGAATTGAATAGAAAACTCTGAAATTCGAGCACTATTTATAGGTGAAAAATCGGTTCGCACGACTAGCCTTACAATGGTGTGATATAAGGATTGAATACGAACTAGGATAACCTGATTGCATTTAAGAATGATTGATCATACAATGGTGACCCTAATGGTCATTTTTTTACTGGAATGCACATGACCGTTTGCTTAAGCTAGGTTCGTACTTACACTAAGTAGGGTTACTTGGTAGCACCCGAGTACCAAAAGTACAGGGTATTACACCTCAGCTCCCTTGATCCGCAACACTGATGATGCTCCAATGTATGGCGATGGGTTGGGTCAAGGTTATGTTGGTAATTACTCTATTAAATGATAATCATTGAAGAGACAAAGTAATTCCAAGATCTTAGGCATTCAAGGGATCCCAGCTCAATAATCTGCCATTAAGGTAGTAGTTGGAAGATCCTTGAATGCGAAAGTTCATTCACCAATCTACTCTATTGAATATCAATGATGAGGGTGGATTGAGGAATGAACTCCCTTGAGAAAAAGGGCTTAGGGTAGGTGATGTGAGTTACTCTCTCAAAGCTCTCTCACTTTTTCTCAATTCAGCAACCAAGAACAAGCTCTCCTTAAATAAACAAAAAGTTCCAACGGTAATAAAGATGTTAGATTCTGACTTCGATATCATCAGGCCTGCTTCGATATCATCGAACATATACTTTTGATGCTACCGAAGCAAGGTTCGATGATACAAACTCCACTGAAGTATATCCTTGGAAATTTCCGCTTAAGATGGATGCAATCGAGCTGGCGTCGATGTCATCAGAGTTTGAATTCCGATTTCATCGACTGGCTGCTCGATACATCAATCATTTCTTTATGAAATTCAAAAGAGCTTGCTGGACAATCTTTGATCCATTTCGATGATATCGAGTATATATCGATTTCATCGATATTTGAATTACGATCATATCAAAACATCATCGATTCCTCGATCATTCCCATATGGTTTACCTTGCGCGTTTGCTGGAATAGTTTTGTCCAGACCCCATTTCATCGATATAGCTTCGCTATCATTAAGATTTAAAATCCGATGATATCGAGTAGGGTTTTGCGTCCTCGATCTTAGGTGATTTTCCTTTGAGACTCGCTAGACAAAAACTTGACCGAATTCGATGATATCGAACTCCTCTCGATATCATCGACGTTTGAATTCAGATGATATTGATGATGGTTCGATTACTCGAGTAATGTCAGGATATTTTCCAAAAGTTGCTGGACAAAGCTCAAGGTAATTCAATATCATCGATCGTCATTTGATTTGATCGATATTTGAATGTTGATATTATTGAAATTTTTCGATTTATCGAGTATATTGTCCAAAATACTTTGTGGTTGCCGGACATAGAATGGCCTAATTCGATGATATCGATTGGTTGTCGATATCATCGATCGTGAGTGTTTGATGCCATTGATGAGCACTCGATATATCGACAAAAGCTAAAAACTTAGAGATTTTCTTGATTTGCAAAATAGTTTTCATACTATAAACCCTATGTTGTTATATCCACTTTTAAGGGTTTTATATACCCGGGTGTTTTAGGACCTGGGATGTGAGGATAAGTTTACCTTTGACGAGTTCAGAGCACACATCCAGTTGAGGCAGATGCTTGAATGATCTTCCTATGGGGCTCACTTGACTTGCTGACTCAACACCGACGCTAATTGACAAACCAGGGCACTTTCAGCCAGTGCTTCCTTCGGCCAACCCATCATCCTAGCCTCCTTGTAAGTGGTTCTTTTTATTAGTTTCTTCTAGATTTAAGTTCCTAGTTGTGATTTATTTGAGATTCCATCATTTTGCTTGAATCTAGAGCTTTCTTTTTGGTGGGTTTAGTTCAAAAATCTGATCTAGATAAACCTATCTGGTTCCTTATGGTTTCTTGATACTCTTTAGCCATTTCTTCCATGGAACATCGGTATAAACGTACTGTTCATTGCCCTCAGTCCGGTTCCTCATCCCGCTTCGCTACCTGGGTTGTGTGCACTGTTCGCACACCAGAAGATTATCCAAAGAATGTATGGGATTTTCATACTCAGAGTTTAATCACTGAGCATATTGTGAATGTCAATCACATTGCTATATCTGGTCTTCTTGAAATTCTCTCTGAGGTAATATGGTAGAAAATTTTTAATTGGGGCAGAGTGACTTACCGGTCAATTGCTCAATGGATGTATACCTCCATTAGTGAAGTTTCTTCTAGAGCATTAACATTTTCTATTCAATTTTTGGAAGATACTGTCACCATTACACCATCCATCATATCATCTGTTATAGGCATTGATATGGCAGAGGATGGAATTCATATCCCGACTCTTTTTGAAGATATGTATTCTTCGGTAATAATTCCATCACACAGGTGTTATGTGGTTTTAATGCACAATGGCGTACCGGTAACTCTCTCCCCATTTATAATCTTCTTCCAAAATATTGCGTTCATAATCGCATCTTTACTTCTAATGTTTATCCAAGAGTTGGGAATAAGACTGATCTTACTTCCTACATGATGCGCATTATGCACTCCATTGTATCCGGTATTCACATTTGTCTTCCAACATTGATAATGCTTTTGATTATTCAGTTTCGTCTCCATCCTCATCATGAGTCCATTCCATTTACATTCCTTAAGACTTCCTTTGCTTTGCGGTACAATGTCCAAATTCCCACCATTGAAGCACCGGAGTCCAAGCTTCCATTTGGAAATGAAAACTTAAACATGATGAAACTTGAATTGAGACCTGAACAGCGAGGTGATCAGGAAATAGTTCCTATAGGAGATGTTAACACAGATGACATCTTTGCTTATTTGGAAGAATCTGGTCATACTGATGATTCAGACTTTCGGCCTTCGCAATTCTCTGAGAGGTTAGAGAGCTTAGAGAAGAAGGTGGATGCTTTGCATGTTCGACAAGATTCATTATTTTGGAATCAGAAAGAACAAATGAAGTAAATGAAAAAGTACTTTAATTCATCGATTTAGTAGAAGTCTAAAGATCAATGACCCTAATATGCCTGCACCATCCTCTTCTAGCTCTGATTGATAAACTTCTATTATGGTCTGTAATAACTATAATTCTTTTCTTTTTGGATTATTTGCACCATGATGATAACTTCTACCTTACATACATTTAGATGATATCTAATGTTTAAATGAGTTTTTATCCTTATGTTGTATGCTCTTATCCATGATTATCTACTTAAATATTCTTCCTGTGTCAACTTTTGACAAAAAGGGGGAGAAAGGTTATGGATAACATGTGAATATGATAATGAGCACAAGTACAACTCTCTCATATTGAATACACATTTAAGCACCCACACTTGCAAGTGGATATTTTATGGAATTATATATTATAACATCCTGAATTTTCATGGCCAGAGTTTATCTTGTACCCGAGAAAACCAGGTGTTAATGATGTATAAATCAGATGCTTTAAAAAACACGCCTTATTTTTTTCATCATAATCATATCCAGATACATTTATGAAGGTAACATTCACAAGAATAAAATTTACTGTTTTGATTATTTCATCAGAGTAAAAAAAAAATTCAGTAAATAATCAAATGCCCTCTCAATGGGAGCTTATTACATTTATCGAGTTTGCAGAGGAAATATAAAACTAATTCATAAAACTATCTTCTTATTCTTTCAGTATAATCTTCCATATGGAGATGATCCTCTAGGTCTTTAATATGTACACCACCTACATCATCTATACGGTTGGAGAGGGTCAACACCCTACTCATAGTGATGGTTATCCTTTAAGATTAACAATAATTTAAGAGATTTATAAAAGTAATGTAAGGGTTCTAATACGTCATGTACTCCACTACTACAAGAGATATCAGTATGCGTGAACAATCAACATGAATGTATGCCTAGCAAAATATGAGCGACTCATCATACGCATTGATCACTATCATAATGTGGAAAATAGTTTATATTATCCAGCTCGATCCACATTCTCATACTACGGATATTCACCAGCATGTCAAACATTAACGTGGATTTATGCGAGCATCTTAAGGCGATACAACAACGCGATTGGGAGATTTACATAACACAATGTGTTCATGGAATGACTATTTGCGACATCCAATCCCAAGAAGTGATATAATACGCATGGCGATTTACTTACATCGATTATGCACCACACCAACGAAGTCACGGAATTACGTGTTGACAAAGAGGGCTGCTACCCATAACACATTACGTCCACGGTAAGTATTTGAATTAGTAGTTGTGATACCTTTAACACCACTTGCATGCAATGAATGCAAATTGAATCATGGGAGTTCTGGAATATCAAGACACATGCCCAAGCCTTAAAGGTAAATAACACAAGGCTTAGATAAAGAGGAGAGTAGCAATGGATAACTTAATATAGAGGAGAGTGCAATGACCAACTCAATAACAAGGAGAGTAGCAATGGCTAACTTAACAAAGAGGAGAGTGACAATGACCAACTCAATGATAAGGAGAGTGGCAATGGCTAACTCAATAAAAGGAGAGTAGCAAGGGTTAACTCAACAAAATTGGTAAAGGCAAGGGCAAGACTTGTATCCATCACCCCACATAAATTCATAAAGATCACATGTAAATAAAGTCATATCATAATTTCAAAAGGATAGATAATTGATGGTGGTAAAATTATACGATCAAAGGGAGCGAATCATAGTAACGTAAAAATATGTAAAAAGGCAATTAAATCATACCAGATGTGAAAAGTAATGCTTTTGAAAAAGGATCATGTCAATGCAGTTTTTTACCATGCTTTTTGCCTAGTGCAACACCAGTGCACTCCTTCGAGTCCACTTGCATGGTTAAAGTGGGCCTCACAATGATGCTAGTGGAAAATCCACTCTGGTAATTTGATTCTAGCGGTTCAATTGGGTCCATCTAACCCAAGATGGGGTGGATCTAAAGCTTTGGCAAGTTTTCTCAATTGCATATTTGTTTTAACTAATGATATTGTTGATCTAAGGGTCGGATACTTCCCAATTCCTATCATCAACATATCTAATGGTTTGTAATCCTTTTTAGGGTGGTTTAAACAATCCTCCTTGCACTTGGTTGCTCTTACATTTGAACATCTAATTTATTCTAAGGCAGTTCATTTCCAGTCTAGAAATCCTTTAGACGAATCTAATAATAAAGTTTGATGATCAGGTCCATCACTGTAAGGTATGTGATCTAGACTTAACGGTCGATTTCAAATCTCGTCGTTGCTCTACAATCTCAACGGTTGGATCTTGTGACTTAACAATCCAATTGTTTTAGGCCCCTACCCTGATAGTTTTAGATGTTCTAAAGACAACGTGGGTAGAGAACAAACCATTGGTCCTATGCTTAGAGTGTCGGATGGCTCGATCTATGAATGGGGACTATTCCCAACGGTCAGATTCGCGTTGGGGGATTGATATAAGGCTAGGTTATCTAGATTGGTATCGTACACATGTACATAATAGGTTAAATTCTACGGTAACACTCAAAAACTTTCAATACTCAGGTATTGAAAAGTTTGGGGTGTTACAATCTACCACCCTTAAACAAAATTTCATCCCTGAAATTTATTTCCTTCTACCATGTATACAGTTTCATTATGTTTAACTCTTCAATATATTCCTTATGATGTGGATATATATGTCTAGGTGTGTGTCTAGTTAACTATACGAAAGTGGGGCACTATATACCCTCCTTCAATAAAAATCTCGACCCTGAGATTTAGTATTTGGATTATACTGCTCCTACCTTGCTTGAATATTGTTTGTAATTCCATGGTCCCGATCATTCTACATCCTTGGGAGAGATTTTGTTTTGCCACAAAAGCATCCTACGCTCATAGAGGATAGGCCAAATTATCCATTCCCCGTTGAACCTAGGTTTTTAAAGTCATCCTTTATATGAAGGGTTTTGGATTCCCAAAATCATTTTATATTAATAGCCTGTGACTCCCAAAATTCTAATTTCTGATATATATGTCCATTGTAGTTGAAATTTGGAGCCCAATCCCCTAACTTACTCTTGGGGCTCCAGAAACATTTGCGAGGTAAGATTCCATTGTTTGAGAGGTGTTTCATCCTTGTGAGGTTTATAAAAGCTTGTTGTTCAAAAACACTTTCTATTGATTTTCACTTTTATTTAAAATTTATGGAATTTTGTACAGACCCAATCAAGATCAAATTTTATACGAAGGTTAGGGGAGACCTAAGTGATCTATTGGAAAATTTTTAAAATTATTTAATGTGTCATCTTTCTGTAACTAATGGGGGTTTCACACTACGTCGGAATTTCATTGAAATAGTTGAAAATCCTACAATAAATTAGAAAATCTCTATTCCCATAAGGGAAATTTTTTCTTCTTGATTGTGACACTATTTAAAGATGAATTTTAGTTCAGAACAAGTTTATTCATAATTCTAGGGATTTAGCATGGGGGTACCTAGATTCATAGTTTTCAAATTTTCACATCTATCTTAATATTTCCAATGAGGGACCTAAATATAGGTTTCTAATTCCTCAACTTCCTAGTTCCTTTGGGAATTCAAATGAGTATATGTATCTAATTCATAACCCTATCCTGGTCGCGTAAAGCTTATGACGGTCCATTCCCTCAGGCCCAGTTAATCTTATTCTCATGCTCTGACACTAACTGTAACATCCCGAATTTTCACGGCCAGAGGTTATACTCATGCTCGACAAAACCGGGTGTTAATGATGTATAAATCGGATGCTTTAAAAATCGTACCTTATTTTTTCATCATAATCACATCCAGATACATTTATGAAGGTAATATTCACAAGAATAAAATTGACTATTTTGATTATTACATTAGAGTAAAAGAATTAAGTAAATAATTAAATGCACTCTCAATGGGAACTTATTACATTTATCGGGTTTGCAGCAGAAGTATAAAACTAATTCATAAAACTATCTTCTTATTCTTTCAATATAATCTTCCATAGGGAGATGGTCCTCTAGGTCTTCAATCTGTACACCACCTGCATCATCTATACGGTTGGAAAGGGTCAATGCCCTACTCATAGTGATGATTATCCTTTAAGATTAACAATAATTTAAAAGATTCATAAAAGTAATGTAAGGGTTCTAATACGTCACGTACTCCACCACTACAAGAGATATCAGTATGCGTGAACAATTTACATGAATGTATGCCTATCAAAGTGTGTTTGGCTCATCATACATAGTGATCACTATCACAATGTGAAAAATAGTTCATATTATCCGGCTCGACCTGCATTCTCAAACTACGGATATTCGCGGCGTGTTCAACGTTAGCGTGGATTTATGTGATCATCTCAAGGTGACACAACAACGCGATTGGAGGATTTACGTAATACGATGTGTTCATGGATCGACTATTTGTGACATCTAATCCCAAGAAGTGGTGTAACATGCATGTCAATTTACTTACATCGATTGTGCACCACGCCAACCAACCCACGAAATTACGTGCTGACCAACAGGGCCGCTACCCATAACGTATTACATCCATAATAAGTATTTGAATCAGTAGTTGTGATATCTTTAACACATAACTTGCATGTAGGGAACATAAACTGAATCATGGGAGTTCTGAAATATTAAGACACATGCCCAAGCCTTAAAGGTAAATAACATAAGGCTTAGAAAAAGACGAGAGTAACAATGGCTAACTCAATATAGAGGAGAGTGGCAATGGCCAACTCAATCATAAGGAGGGTAGCAATGGCTAACTCAATATAGAGGAGAGTGGCAATGGCCAACTTAATAATAAGGAGAGTAGCAATGGCTAACTCAACAAAGAGGAGAGTGACAATGGCCAACTCAATAATAAGGAGAGTGGCAATGGCTAACTCAATAAAAGGAGGTAGCAAGGGCTAACTCAACAAAATTGGTAAAGGTAAGGGCAAGACTTGTATCCATTGCCCTACATAAATTCATAAAGATCATATGTAAATAAAGTTATATCATAATTTCCAAAGGATAGACAATTGATGGTGGTAAAATTATACGATCACAAGGAGAGGATCATAGTAACATAAAAATATGTAAAAAGGCAATTAAATCATACCAACTTAAATTAAGTTAACCTTAAAGGAAAAAAAACCTCACCTTAAGGTCGAATCACCCTTCCGTATGGCTAGGATTTAAGTATGCTTCTAGAGTTGAATTTCTTTATGACTGAATTGCTGGACTAGAATTCTAACCTGACAAAACCCAAAGTTGACTCGAACCTGGCCCTGACTGAGTCCAGGACTCAACAAGTTGACTCAGCACCCGACTCTCTTTCTCTCTCTCTCCTTTTCTTTTTTCTTTTCTTTTCTTCCTCTTCCTCTTTCTTTCCATCTTCCTTTCTCCTTCCTGTTTCTTTCTTGTCTCTTATTATGCCCCTCTAGTGTTGGAAGGTGGTTGAATTTATAAAGTGTGAGGACTGTAGAATCTTCGTGCGTAACTCTTACGTATGACTTATTGCCCAAGAACGACTTTCATGCGATCACTGTACACAACATCTCATTTTCAGATGACTTGCTAATCTCTCATCTTTTCTTCTAGAAGTATCATTGTTTAGTCATCTTGGATCTTCTAGTGAGGCTATCGATCACTGCTTTGATCGAAATCTTTATATGTGATCTTCGGAGGTTTTACGGACGCAATTTCTGGAAGTGCAGTTTACGTAAGGAAAAACGGCGAAGTGTCGTGTTCTCCTCTTCCTTGCGTTCCTTTTGGACAGCATGGGTTGAGTCGAAACCTCTCCTTTTAGGCTTTGGATGGTTCGGATTGAAACCAGGTCTAGTTTTCTGTCGTGGGAAGTCTCGCGATGCAGTCTTTCGGTTGGAACGTTTTGCGGAAGGACTCTTTATTTTAGAATTGGGGAGTCTTCCCAATTTTCTTGAAAATCTTGGATGGAGTCAGATCTCCAATTAGAATAAATTTGATGGCTGAGATGGTTAGGATGAGGCTTCACTCGGATCTCCAGCGTGGACATGCAAAAAAATGAATCTTTCCATTTTCAGAAAGATCAGCCGCATGCGAGTGTTTTGTGCTCCAGGTCATGCACACACCTGTGTGCATTTACACGTGGGATCTGTGTGGTTTTGGTCGGCCCAACACAATGGACAGTTCGGATCGTCTAGGTGGACTGTTATGGTGGGCCACCACACGTCTCAAACAGACGCTATTCGTTTGTCCAGATGTGGGCGGGAATCCTTTGGAAAAAGGATCGGGTCAATGTGGTTTTTGATCGTGTTTTCTGCCTAGTGCAATGCCGGTGCACTCCTTCGGGTGCACTCGCATGGTTAAAGTGGGCCTCACAATGATGCTGGTGGAAAATTCACTCCGATGACTTGATTTTGGCAGTTCAATTGGGACCATCTGACCTAAGATGGGACAGATCTAAAGCTTTGGCAGGTTATATCAACTAGATATTTGTTTTAACTAATGATCTTGCTGATCTAAGGGTTGGATCCTTCCCAAATCCGGTCATCAACATATCTAATGGTTTGTAATCCTTTTTAGGGTGGTTTAAACAGTCATCCTTACATTTGGTTGCTCTTACATTTCCATTGCACGGGCGATCATGAGTTTGGACGGCTAATTTATTATAGGGTAGTTCATTTTCGGTCCAGAAATCTTTTAGACGAATCTAATAATAAAGTTTGATGATTAGGTCCATCACTGTAAGATATGTGGTTTAAATTTAACGGTCGATTTCGAATCTCGTCGTTGCTCTACAATCTCAACGGTTGGATCTTGTGGCTTACCAATGCAATTGTTTTAAGCCCTTACCCTGATAATTTTAGATGTCCTAAAGACAACGTAGGTAGAGAACAAACCATTGGTCCTATGCTTAGAGGGTCGAATGGCTCGATCTATGAATGTGGACTATTCCCAACGGTTAGATTCGGGTTGGGGGATTGATGTAACGCTAAGTTATCTAGATTGGTATCGTACACATGTACATAATAGGTTAAATTCTATGGTAACACTCAAGAACTTTCAATACTCGAGTATTGAAAAGTTCGGGGTGTTACAATCTACCACCCTTAAACAAAATTTCATCCCTGAAATTTATTTCCTTCTACTGTGTATACAGATTCATTATGTTTAACTCTTCAAGTTTACCACCTACTCTATGTAGATGATACCCTCCTATTTCTTAATGTTGGAAGAGCATCTATGCGTAAGATTGTAGCCTTGTTGGAGAAATACCAAACAGCGTCGGGGCAACTGATTAACAAAGCCAAAAGCTCCTTCTTCTACTCGGACAAAATCCCTGCCTCCAGGATTCATGCTCTCAACTCTCTGCTAGGAATTACCAGATCCACTGGCTCCTTTTCCTACCTCGAGGTTCCCCTATCCGTTGGTAGGTTGAGGTCCTCTGCTTTTCAGCCATTGGTGGACAAAGTGGGGGGCCATATTAAGGGTTGGACATCCAGATTTCTACCGCAAGCTGGGAGAATGGTACTCATAAAGCATGTGTTATGCAGCATTCCTATTCACTCTATGGCATCTTCATCTATTCCAAAATGAGTCCTATATGATCTTGACAGAAAATTTGCTTCCTTCTTTTAGGGGTGGACCGAGGGAAAAAGAAAGCTTCATTGGAAGAGTTGGAAGTCTATCACGATGCCTAAGGAAGAAGGTGGTCTCGGTATCAGGAAACTTGCCGATGTGTTGCACTTCTTTCATATTAAAATGGCGTGGGTCCTTCAATTTCACAAAGACTCCAATCTTTGGGCCTCTTTTATAGTTGCGAAATATAATTTAACCCAAGATCCAATTCGGGCTGATCTCATCCGAGGAAGAGCTTCCCCTTTTCTTAAGATGATCCTTAGCAAGCTTTCCTTCCTTGATGAGAAGGTTCAATGGAGTGTTGGTGCAGGAGAATGTAATTTCTGGAAGACAAATTGGACTGGCATTGGCCCCCTTCAGAATTTTTTGCCGTTTGATGTTGCAGCCATCGTCCATCCTTTGAAGGTTAATCAAGTGTTAGGCCTTCGGGGTCCACTTCCGCCATCGATTGCCCTGTCCATCCTCCCCAATGAGGTCACTGATTTCATCTTCCATCAAAGCTTTTGCATCTCAACCGAGCTCGATTCCCCCTTTTGGCCCTTTACTTCTTCAGGTTCTATTTTCGTCAAATCTGCGTGGGACGTCAACATGCTGACCAGTCCCAAAAAGGGTTGGGCAAGGTGGGTTTGGCATGATTCACTTTTGCCAAAAATCTCTTTTTTCCTTTGGAGGCTTCTTCACAAAGCTGTCCCTATTTAGTTAGTAGTCCAAGCAAGAGGTGTCTGCCTTGCCTCAAAATGTTTGTGCTGCACAACCGACACCGAACCAGGCCTAGCGGTAGAATCCTTTTCTCATCTTTTTCTGGATGAACAGATTGCAAAGTCTGTCTGGAATTTCTTTGGTGTGCAAGCAGGGATCTCCATCATGTAGGCATTGACGATGGAATCCAGAATTGTGCAATGGACAAGTGCCTATGCGGACAGGAGAATCCAGGGGAAGCGTCATCTCCTCACCCTAGCTTTTATTTTGTGGGAACTCTGGCGATCTCAGAATGAGGCATTTTTTGATGATAGATTGATGAATCACCGATCGGTCATTGCTAAAGTCTCCTGGTGGCTAGTGTGCGCCAGGGAGGAGGTTGTCAGGAATAGGTTCTCCCAACGTCTCCAATCTGTAGATGGTCTACGAAATACCTGTATAAATCAAACGTCGCAAGTGGTCATACGATGGCAGAAACCGCCTACGGGCTGGGTAAAGGTAAATGTAGACGGATCCTCTAGAGGAAACTCGGGCTTAGCAGGGGCGACGGCGTTTGTAGAAATGATAGAGGAGATTTTATTTTCGGTTTTGCTTATGGTTATGGTAATTCAATGACGAACTTTGGTGGTGAGCTCAGGGCGGTTCATGACAGAATTCTCTTGTGCTTAGAAAGAGGCTTCTCCCAAATCATTGTCGAGTCGGATTCAAATCTGGTGATAAAGGTTTTTAATGATGGGGCTTAGACTGGCTGTGTATGGAAAGGTTGGAGAACCCGTATAGACAGGCTCCGGGGTCTCACAACGGTAAATTTCTTACACACCTTTAGGGAGAGGAATGGCACGGCTGGCGCTCTGGCTCGGATGGGAAGCTTTTCCCAATCTCGGTTATATTTCCTGACTTCTATTGATCTTCCTAGACAGGTGAGGGGAGTCCTTTTCCTGGGCAAAGTGGGGCTAGGTGCGATAAGGGAGAGGAGATTCCCTTCAATTTTTTGTAATTTTTCTAGTTATTTTCTTTGTTTGGCCTTTACGATAGGTCTTCCTTTCATCCTTTTTTTCGAGGAAGACCAGAAGATCTGTAATTTTGTCTAAATATGAATACTACACTCCTTTAAAAAATAAGAAAAAAAAGGTGTGCTCATAGTTAACTACATGAAAGCAGGGTGCTACAATCTACCCCCCTTAAATAAAAATCTCGACCCCGAGATTTGGTATTTGGATTATACTGCTCATGCCTTGCTTGAATGTTTTTCATAATTCCATGGTCTCGATCATTCTACATCCTTGGGAGAGATTTTGTTTTGTCATGAAAACATCCTATGCTCATAAAGGATAGGCCAAATTATCCATTCCCCATTGAACCTAGGTTTTTAGTGTCATCCTTTATATGGAGGGTTTTGGATTCCTAAAATTGTTTTATATTGACAGCCTGTGACTCCTAGAATTTCAATTCCTGATATATATATATATATATATATGTATGTATGTATGTATGTATATGTCCAATGTAGTTAAAATTTGGAGCCTAATCCCCTAACTTACTCTTGGGGCTCTAGAAAAATTTGTGAGGCAAGATTCCATTGTTGGACGGGTGTTTCAACCTTGTGAGGTGTATAAAAGCTTGTTATCAAGCAAAACTTTCTACTGATTTTCACTTTTATCATAAATTTATGATATTTTTTACAAACCCAATCAAGATGAAATTTTATAAGAACGTTGATGGAGACCTAAGTGATCTATTGGAAAATTTTCAAAATTTTCCGATATGTCATCTTTCTGCAACTAATGGGGGTTTCACAATACGTCAGAATTTTATTGAAATAGTTAAAAATCCTAGAATAAATTAGAAAGTCTCTATTCACATAAGAGAAACTTGTTCTTCTTGATTGTGACCCTATTTAAGGATGAATTTTAGTTCAGAACAAGTTTATTCAGAATTTTGGAAATTTATCATGGGGGTACCTATATTCATAGTTTTTGAATTTTCATGTCTATCTTAATATTTTCAATGGAGAACCTGAATATAGGTTTATAATTCCTCAACTTCTTCCTTTGGGAATTCAAATGAGTATATGTATCTAATTCATAACGCTATCCTGGTCGCATAAAGCTTATGATGGTCCATTCCCTCAGGCCCAGTTAATCTCATTCTCTTACTCTGACACTAACTGGGCCACAATGCGTCTCAAACTGACGCTATCCATTCGTCCAGATGTGGGTGGGAATCCTTTTGAAAAAGGATTGGGTCAATGCGGTTTTTGACCGTATTTTCCACCTGGCGTATTGCCGGTGCACTCCTTTGAGTGCACTTGTGTGGTTAAAGTGACCCCCACAATGATGCTGGTGGAAAATCCACTCCAGCCATTTGATTCTAACGGTTCAATTGGGTCCATCTGACCCAAGATGGGGTGGATCTAAAGCTTTGACGGGTTATATCAACTGGATATTTGTTTTAACTAATGATCTTGCTGATCTAAGGGTCGGATCCCTCCCAAATCAGATCAACATATTTAATGGTTTGTAATCCTTTTTAGGGTGGTCTAAACATACTTGCACCTGGTTGGTCTTACATTTCCATTGTACGGGCGATCATGAGTTTGGACGGCTAATTTATTCTAGAGCAGTTCATTTCCAGTCCAGAAATCCTTTAGACGAATCTAATAATAAAGTTTGATGAACAGGTCCATCACTGTAAGGTATGTGATCTAAACTTAATGGTCGATTTCGAATCTCGTCGTTGCTATACAATCTCAACGGTTGGATCTTGTGACTTACCAATGCAATTGTTTTAGGCCCCTACCTTAATAGTTTTAGATGTTTTAAAGACAGCGTAGGTAAAGAACTAACCACTGGTCCTATGCTTAGAGGGTCGGATGGCTTGATCTATGAATGGGGACTATTCCCAGCGGTTAGATTCGTGTTGGGGGATCGATGTAAGGCTAGGTTATCTAGATTGGTATCGTACACATGTACATAATAGGTTAAATTTTATGGTAACACTTGAGAACTTTCAATACTCGGGTATTGAAAAGTTTGGGGTGTTACATATATATTTTTGTTGTATGTGATTGTAACGTCCCAGATTTTTGCTATTTTGAATTTTTTTTTAAACAACCCTTGAAAACTTTCAATATGACCAGCCTACGTTGTCGCTTATTGACCCTTGACGCTCGAAGTGAGCCTATACGCCGGTGGTACTGGTAAAGAACTGTAGTAAGCCAACGAATCTGCCCAATCACTTAAACATCAAGCTTAGCCTCAGGATTTATTCATGTAAGGTCCAATTCTTTCCAACCAATCACTGACTAATTGAGATAACTGTAACTAAATAAAGACCTGAAAAAAGCTGTGACGAATAGGGGTCAGATCTTAATTAACAAACTAAATCAATCCAGTTACTCCTTCAGCCTAAGAACCGATGACTTAGACTGACTTTAACCGAATCGGCATTTTCGCTAATTGTAAATAACCCACATTACAAATATAGCTAATCTAAACCTTAATCATTGCACACAAGAAATCTAGATACCCAATTTGTTTTAGAAATACCTTGATTATCCAAACAAGCTTTAGACCACTCGTTAGTGGACTATTAAACCCAAAACTATAGAAAGACATTCATCTTAGTGGGCTTAACGTCCATTGTGAGACATCAAGCCAATGTCACATCTCAAATTGCTCAACTTGGACCCGCAAGCTAAGTTCATGAGATGTGTGAATGCCTTAAGTGAAAATCTGGAACTTAAGTGAAATTAGTCACTTTGTTCTTTCATGAAGTTGTGACTTTTGGACCGTCAATTAATGATAAAAGTTGGAGTACCAACTAACGATATTTCTCCACATATATCCATATAGTCGTGGCCCCGATCAACCATTGGTGATCGTCGAACAGACTTCTGATCATACCCGTCGATCAACGCGTGCAAATGGCAGGCCGGTTGTGTCTGTGTGTAGATCATCACTAGGGCCAACTATCCAATGGTGAGTGTCGACTTGTACGGCCCGTAGTGGCCCCCAAAGGGTATAAAAACACCCCCTAGGGCTAGTATAGAAAAAACTCAGCCCTTGGGGCTATTTACACCAAATCTGACACTATATAAAGGCTTCATTTAGGCACCCCATCATTCCATACGAATTTTGCCCAGAAGGAGAGAAAGAGAGAAAGAGAGAAGAAAAAGAGAAGGAGAGGAAAGGAAGAGAGAGCTTGGGGTGTGAGTGTTAGTGCACATCCACCCTCTCATCTCCTCTTTGGCCGCCTCATTGTAGCCAGAGTCATCACCGAAGCTTTCCTGGTAATGGTTGGAGGTAAGTGTTAAATCTCACTTATAATTAAGGATTTTAATAGTGTTTATCCCTAATCTTATACGCTTGTATGCTAGTTTAGGTGTTTTAATGATTTTATCTAAAAACCTAAGCCTATGAGCGTCATGAATCGGGCGAATCGTCATAAGGTGCGGACCATTATGCGTAGGTTTCCAATTATCGACCCTTGAGGGTTTTAGTTAACAATTTTGTTGTTTATAAATAGGTTGGTGTATGCTAACAAATTTAAATTTCTATTTAATTGCAACATGTGTTATTACTTGGTTATGGATGCTCATATGTTTGATAAAATGCCTAAGTGAATAAATGTGTTGTTCTAATAAAGCTCACATGTTTGGTTGAATGCTCGATTAAATGTGTCGATTTGTTAATGCATGCATGTTTGATTAAATGCTATAGCGAATGTATTATTCTATAGAGGATCACATGCTTGATAAAATGCCTAGGTGATTAGATGGGTGTTCTATGGATGATCTCATGTTTTACAAAATGCCTAAGTAGGTGTGTTGATCTATTAATGATCATGTGTTTGATGAAATGCCTAGGTGTTTGTGTCATTGAATTTATGTTGATGTCATGATGAATTGTTTAGTACGTAGCGATACTTAGGATTGCTACGATTGTGGGTCAGTTGGCTAACTGCCCAAACTAAAAGGGTGGCCCGAGTTAGGGTGGCTACCCTATGCTTATTTGATCGACCTGGGTTGAACACGGACAATCGACAGTAGTTGGACTACACTGGTTGTTTGCACTCAATGCCGGTTACGTCGGGGTTCTTCTAAGTCAATTAAATTAGTCCACTAGTCATCTAATCATGTATATTCACAATGTATGACACGACCAAAATTAAATTTCAGATACCTCGTTCCCAATAGATGAGTCCATTCATAACCATTAGTGCGATACAATCCCACTAAGACTCATGAGCCGGGCATGGTAGTATGGGACACCATGTCCAACCTGTTAGCCTATGCTGGGGTGATAAGCCTCCCCATAGTGACCAGTGAGTACTAATGGAGGTGATAGATAATTATTCGAATGGCCCCCATCAAATTACCCGACCGATGGTTCCGTACCAGAGTACCATTCGAATGACCTGCGCGTGAATGGAATTGGGTGACGAGCCATTTCCTTTATGTGTTTTGGTTTTATGTGATAGCCCTCACCTCTATAACGCCTCAGCCACTGTTCATCCGGGCTTTGGTTCAAGCGTGGGTTGGGGTGAGCCGTTTAATCCGGATCCCCTTTGAAAATAACACTCCAATCGGTCGGGGCAGCGTGCTGGCCAGCGGTACTAAGTGATCATACTCGGTTTGGGTGACAACCCATACCGGGTTAATCCTTATACATTTAGGTATCATACCGTACCTTTGGAATTATTGATTTGTATGACAAACAGGTGACACTTAAATTTAGATTAAGGGACACTGGTAAGGAGTTGTTACGTATGGCAACGAGCCAGGTGATCTGGATAAGGACTCATAATATACGTCGGTATCCTAGCTTCACCAATATGTTAGATGAATTGAACTTAATAATACTCGCTAACATCATCATTCATCACATCGCATTAGTTTAGAATGTGGCGAAACAGGCGTTGAAGTCGTATGTTGAGGAAGCATTATCATTTACAAACCAGGTGGTCGGAGTCACATGTTGAGGGAATGTCGAATGGTGAGAGCATGCATTATATCATATATATTCATATGCGCATTTAATAAGAGTATTTAGAAAATGTTTGATTTCTTATTTTATCATCACATGCACTGATTGAGTTGATCGATAATATGTGTAACTTAGAACCAATGGAACCACTGAGTTAACTACTCACTCCCACTTAGGACGGTGTTTTAAAACACCAACTAGGTATATCATTGATGCAGATAGTAGTGAGACCTCAGACAAGTAGGCTTACATCAGGTTGTGCCAACGTCGTAATGTTTTGGAGAATTAGGCATAAACTGAAAGCTTTACACTTTAACCATCTTGGATATGTATATTGTGGATTGTGGCTTGTATAATCCCATTTTGGGTGATCATCATTATTGGAATTATATTTTTGACTCTTAACCCTATATTTTTGAATCTTTTGTTATCTCTACCTCGCTTTGGATCTGCTAAGTGAATTGCATTACTCTGATTATCCGTATGTGGAATAAATGTGAATCTGAATGAGGTTACATGTACATTCTTATTAGGTTAACACCTGGTAACTCTAGATCAGAGTCTTTGTACTCGGGTGCCGATTTTTGGGGCATTACAAGTTGGTATTAGAGCATAGTATTGAGATAATCAGGACCTTGGGAATGCGAACAATACAAACCACAATAAGTAGGTGTTAAGAAACTTATGATTTGAGGTTTAGACCTGAATGATGTTTTTCTAAATTTTAGTTGTATCTGACAGCATAAGAAATCCATTAAATTAGATGAACCTTAGGACCAAACTCCCTTGTTTGTTATGCCTTGGAGTTCAAAACTCATAAACTGGATTCATGATAATGCATCTGTAGACATAGATGGGAGCACTAAGACTTAGCAACGTTAAAACTCTACGAACAAACCCTTAGTCATCTTGAATAATCTGACTTTAGCTTAGGAAATTGATCTTGGAAAAGGTTAAATTAAGAAAGAATAGTCACGATTAGGGTAGAGTAAAGGTCTCGGAAACACTGAGAGGTGTTTCGGCCTATACTTAGGCGAGAACTGACAAATCAGGTATCTTAACCCAGCCTAATAGGGTTAGGTAACTAAAGTAGCTCCTCCTACCCCAAAATCATGTATGGTACGTTCGATAATTCATTTCGATTTAGGAGATACGCCCATTTTAAGTTTTAATGGCCCAGATCATTTTCGCTTCCAATCAGACCTTTATCTGGCCCACCTCCATCATGGGATGGGCAAAAAAAAAGTCAGATTTAGGAAAATGAGGAAAAATAGATTTTAAAAAATCTAACTTCGACACAAACTGATATAATTTTGTCCAAATGGGCCACCACCGACTCAGATCTGACCTTTTCGAACCATCCTAGGCTACTGCCGACTTCGACTGGGCCGTTGAAATTCATCTTGATCCCAAAATGGTCGAAAAAAGTCAGAAATGGAAAGAGGATAGACAATAGATTAAGAAAAATCTAATTCCTCCTCTACACACCACCGCTGGACGGCCAAGTGGACCCGTGGTCTAGTTATTTAAGCCACTCAATAGGCCATAATCTGGGTGCCTCATTGATGAAAATTTTCCTAGCTTAGAAAATCGGATCCCTTCAATTCAATACAATCCAATGTCCATGTTCAATTGAGAAAAAAAGGCCAAACATTCGATAACTGGGATCTACAAATTTGAGAGAATTTTTGGGGGCATGGCCATCCAAGGTTCACCCATCGTATCAATTGTAATCTTGGGCCCCATCTGTACAAAAAAAAAACCTGAGCAAACTGTAAATACTATTGGGTGGAGCTTTGTACAGTACCTCTTTTCTCACATCCAAAGGCATTTTTATGTGGGTGGAAAGGGGTAGACACCAACAGTCTCCATATCCTCTCTGAATCTGAACTTCTCTTTGCAAGTAGCACAAAGGAAAAGTAAAAGAGATAAACAGCTTCCCTCCAAGAACACAATCCAACCTTAGCTCAAAGCAATGACAGAGTTAACCATGGGTTTCATAATGCCCAAACCATGTATTCCCAACCCTCCTACTTTCCAAACAACCAAGATAGAGATAAACCAGTTTCCCAAATCGGTAATCATGCATCACTTTTCGTAGTTAGGTAGTTAAATTCTCTTCAATTTCCTCTCACAAAAATGGATTTATTTTTGTGTTTGTAGCTGAGGAAGTGCTCATTCTCTAGGTGGAACCACTTGCAGGCTTCGAGTCTACAACTTTCTTAATGCATGACTACTTTGAATCTCCTTGTGTCATAGATATTCTGATCATTTCTAGATGTCCCACTTGTCCATGGACCAAGCTAACCATCTCTACAGTTTCAATTCATTATCTCTTTTTACTAAATAAAATCTTCCTTCTTCTCAAAAACACCATTTTGGTAGTTAATCTTTTGATCTGGTGGGCCGCATCATGCAATGGGCCATCCCAAATATCTCCCCTATCATATGATCCTAGCCATCTAACAAATCATACAACTGGTGGTCCGCATGTGCACGTGTGGGCCCCTTTTAAACTCCCAAAACTCTCCCATTTCACCCAAATCTCCCTCATTCCCTTCATACTCCAGCCACTGCCGTCTCCGATGAACCTTTTCAACCTATCTTGACCATAGAATTTGAAGCACAATTCAAAGTGGGAATGACACCTACTTGGAAGGATCTTGCAACTAAGAATTGTTGAAAGGAAATTAAATGACAATAGTATTTGCATGTTTATATGTCAATTGCACAAGAACTACAAGATCTCAATGCGACAGGCAAGATCGAGCCATTGTCGGCTCAAATGGGCCAGCAAAACCCACCTCCATACCTCTTTACCAGCAAAAAGGAAAAAAAAAACCAATCCACCACCCAAAGGGGGGCAACAGCAACTAACCCACCACCAAAAAAAAAAAAAATAAGGGCAGCAGCAGCCATGGCTGCCACCACCCCTTAGGACAGATGGGCGCGACACCGCCATGGGTTCCGCACGCAACCGCCAGGATCAAGGGGCCGGACTTGCGTCACCCCGCCGCAGCCCCGATCCCACACTGCTAGAAGGCAGTGGCCTGCGCGGCCACCACCGGCCTGTTTGGGTTGTGCACGTGTGGGGCCTCCCTTTGGGTTGTCTGGCACTGTGGATTGGAGGGGATTTCAGGGGATTTAAATCCCCTGATTGTGGGCAACGTGAACAGGGGGTTTCAAATCCCAATTTGAAGGGTTTGAAAACCATGGTGAGAGCTTGAATTACACCTAAAATCATTTCAATAGTTGCAGGTGTAACATGTGTGCCACTATACACTATCGTTCGATTGGGTACATGGCCCACTAATGATGATCAGCGCCATCCAAACATTGTCCATGTAAATTAATGATTAAAAGTCGTTGGTTTGTCACTCAGACATGATCTTGTGCTTATGGCCCATCTGAAACTTGGAATTTCATCATTTTCAAGCAAAGCATATATTTCAACGAGCTTATCACAACTATTGTGTCAAAAATTACATATCTCACTAATTAGAGATATTAAAGTTGATTTAGTAATTTAAATTCAAACCCCTGTAAATATACCATGCACAGGTACTTTTGGATTAAAGTTGATTCACACTTCAGGGTGCCAAACACACCGGGAGGATTGCAAACCCAAGGGATTTCAAATCCTGGGGATTCCCGATCCAGAGGGCTCCAATTCCACTGACCAAACATGACCTTAGGGGGTGTTTGACACATGGTATTTGATGGGCATATGTAGGATGGAATTGCATTTAGTCCCATGGAATTGCATTTGAACCCATGCATGAATTCCAAGGATTTTGAAATCTACTACACATGTGGGCCCCACATTGATGCATGCATTTATCCATGCCATCCATCCATGTACACCATTTACATGTGACATTTTGGTTATATATGTGTACAAGTGAATGACAACCGTTGTGAATTTGGTCTGTTGATTACAATTCCATGGTCCACTAAACATGATTTAGCTTAATCCGGTGTTTTTCGTGGCAAAATTTTTTATCCCAAACATGGGATTGGATGGTTGTAATACCACGATATTTTCACACATGCAATCATTATGAAATAATGATGTTAATCCCATCTAACACAATTCAATACCATTCAAATCCACACTCCCAAACAAGCCCTTAGGCTTCCAAACACCACCCCATTAAGTCATTGGGGACAACGCGCCGATGGCGTACATTGAGCTTGTCTAGAGTATGGTACATGCTTATGTTGAAATTTATTCTTACAATTATTCATGAAATCATGGTCTTTCAACACAGTTCTCTTCCTATGAGCCCAATTATAAATATTATGTTTCCTATAAATTGTTTGTTACATCAAGGTTGCCGACAATGCTTTAGAACCTAGACTGGAACTGGCCACACAAAAGAGGTGAGTTCACTTAAAACCAAGGTCAATGGATGATCCCTTTTTCTTTTCTCCTTTTGAGACAAAATGTATGATCACCTTAGCGGAATTAAAACCCACAACCTTAGAAAGCGAACAAGCCATCCACTGTGCCAGAGTTGTTTGGCTTGTTTATTCCTTCTATTTTGGTCTTTCATAACCATGACCACCATTTAAGCCTTATCCTAAGTAATTCGAGTTGTGGATTCATGATGAAAGTTATGGCAAAGGTTTCATACTAGTTGTCAAATCGATGTAACCCTCCTTTAATCCGTGCTTAAGATCGGCACATGATAGCACAAAACTCCCACGGGCGCTATGTGATAGTCTATTACATAGGTTGATTAAAATCAACGAGTTTATTTTGGTCTTTCTATTAAAAAAAATCAAGTAGATGTCGTGGGTCGGACTGGCAGTTGTAATAAACTGCCCACTAAAACATGCCCACGTCCAGTCCATTTTTAGTACTTTTAAAGCATTTGTAGGCAATCTAAACAGTAGGAAAATTCTTGTAATTGTTCACTACTACGTTGCCAATTCAATAGTTATCCATTTGTTTGGATGTTAATTTTTACAACATGGTATTGCATTGTGTTGTTTTTGACTTGCCATGGGATCAACTCATATGCATGTTTGGATTTTGGATGTTAATGTGTTCATAGTATGCTGCCTATGTTTTATCCTTTCTAGATTTTTCACATTCCAATTCAAGATACATGGCTTTTTCTTTTTCTCCTTTTGGCTGGTTGCTTCCATCCATCTATTCAAATCAGTACACGAACTTGGAACTCAGAAGAGTGGAATCATGCTTTGGCTAGGATCCAAGGCTTCAAGTTCAAAAATCAGGGTGTCGTAGTTTCTACATTTTGTTCTTAAGATTGTCTAGTGCAAGTAAGTTGAATTGCCATTTATTCACAAACTTAGCCAGGTGGGCAGGTTAGTAACCCTTGGGCACTACTCTTTAAAAGAAAAAAAGACTTAACTCTCGAGCACTATTTGAAAACTCTTTTTGACCAAGAACCGAGAGACAACCTTATAATTGTGAAACTCGATCTTCTAAATAAAATTTGACATTCCCCAAATGTCTAAAATAATCGGACTATGGAATTACGGAACCATGCACCTGCGAAGCATTCGCCTCTTGACTCAATTCTCAATCCTGAGCGACTACCAATGGGCTCACTGCTTTGACCGAGCAAAAGACTAGGATCTATCAGGACTAAGAAGGGATACAACGAGCCATCTACCCTGGTCAAGTAGATGGTCGATGTATCAGATTCAAGCCCACTACAATCGTCTCTCCGTGTTGCTTGAACATTAGGAACGTATATATATTTTATTTTTATTTTTTTTAATAAAGGAGAACCATCGTCATAAATCTAATATTTTGGAAACTTGTAGTAAACCATCAGGGTGAAAAAGTTTTAAGGGGGTAGACTACAATTAGATAGACTAGAGTAATTAGTATGCACGATACCATACATATGAACATTAAATTAATGAAACTTAGGCATATGAAATTAGAATATATTTAGCTATTTACATTAGGCAATTTCGGGGATGAAATTATTTTTAAGGGGGGTAGATTATAACGTCCCAGATTTTTACTATTTTGAATTTTCAAAAAACCCTTGAAAACTTTCGATATGACCAGCCTATGTTATCGCTTATTAACCCTTGACACTCAAAGTGAGCCTATACGCGGGCGGTACCAGTAAAGAACCGTACAAATTCGATTAATCAACTCTAGAAAACCAACTAATCTACCCAATCACTTAAACATCGAGCTTAGCCTCGGGATTTATTCATGTAGGGTCCAATTCTAGCTGACCTATCACTGACTAATTGAGATGACCATAACAAAATAAAGACCTGCCAAAAGCTGTGACAACTTGGGGTCAGATCTTAATTAACAAACCAAATCAATCCATTTACTCCTTTAGCCTAAGAATGAACAACTTAAACTGACTTTAACCGAATCAACATTTTCGCTAATTGTGAATAGGTCACACTACAAACTTATCTAATCCAAACCCTAATCATTGCGCACAAGAAATCTAGATACCCAATTCATTTAAGAAATACCTTAATTATCGAAACAAGCTATTGACCGCTCATTAATGGGCCATTAAACCCGAGACTATAGAAAGACATTCGTCTTAGTGGGCTTGACGTCCATTGTGAGACATCAAGCCGATGTCGTATATCAAATTTCTCAACTTGGACCCACAAGCCAAGTGCATGAGATTTGTGAATGCCTTAAGTGAAACTTTGGAACTTAAGTGAAACTAGTCACTTTGTTCTTTCATGAAGTTTTGACTTTTGGACCATCAATTTATGAAAAAAGTCAGAATACCAACTAATGATATTTCTCCACACATATCCGTATAGTCATGGCCTCAATTGACCATTAGTGATCGTCAAACAGACTTCTAATCATACACGTCAATCGATGAGTGCAAATGGTAGGCCGATTATGTTTGTGTGTAGATCATCACTTAGGCCAACTATCCAATGGTGGGTGTCGACTCGTACGCCTCGTAGTGGCCCTCAAAGGGTAGAAAAATACTCCCCTAGGGCTAGTATAGTAAAAATCCAGCCCTTAGGGCCATTGACTCCAAAGTTGGCACTATATAAGGGCTTCATTTGGGACTCCATTCCATACGAATTTTGCCCAAGAATGAAAGAAAGAAGGAGAGAAAGAGAGAAGAGAAAGAGGAGAAAGGAGAGGAATGGGAGAGAGATAGCTTGGGGTGTGAGTGTTGGAGCACATCCACCCTCTCATCTCCTCTTTAGTCGCCTCGCTCTAGCCGAAGTCATTTTCGGAGCTTTCTAGGTAATAGTTAGAGGTAAGTGTTGAATCCCACTTATAATTTAAGATTTCAATAGTGTTCATCCCTAATCTCATAAGCTTATATGCTAGTTTAGGTCTTTCAATGATTTTATCTAAAAACCTTACCCTAGGAGCATCGTGAATCGGGCGAATCGTCACAAGGTGCAAGCCATTATACGTAGGTTTTCAATTATCGACCCTTGAGGGTCTCAGTTAATGATTTTATTGTTTATAAATAGGTTGGTGTATGCTAACAAGTTTAAATTTATATTTGATTGCAACATGTGTTATTACTTAGTTATGGGTGCTCATATGTTTGATAAAATGCCTAAGTAAATAAATGTATTATTCTAATGATGCTCACATGTTTGGTTGAATGCTCGATTGGATGTGTCGATTTGTTGATGCATACATGTTTAATTAAATGCTATAGCGAATGTATTATTCTATAGAGGATCACATGCTTGATAAAATGCCTAGGTGATTAGATGGGCGTTCTATGGATGATCTCATGTTTTATAAAATTCCTAAGTAGGTGTGTTGATCTATTAATGATCATATGTTTGATGAAATGCCTAGGTGGTTATGTCGTTAAATCCATGATGACGACATGACAAATTATTTAGTACATAGCAATACTTAGGATTGTTATGATTTTGGGTCAATTGTTTAGTACATAGTCAACTCATAAGCCGGGCATGGTGGTATGGGACACCGTGTCCGAGCTGTCGGCCTATGCTGGGGTGACGAGCCTGCTCATAGTGACTAGTGAGCACTAATAGAGGTGATAGATAATTGTTCGAATGCCCCTCGTCAAATTACCCGACCGATGGTTCCATGCTAAAGTATCATTCGAATGACCTAGGCATGAATGGAATTGGGTGACGAGCCCTTTCCTTTATGTGTTTTGGTTTTATGTGATAAGCGTGTACCTCTGTAACGCCTCAGCCACTGTTCATCCGAGCTATGGTCCAAGTGTGGGTTGGGGTGAGCTGTTTGATCTGGACCCCCTTCGAAAATAACTCACCAGTCAGTCAGAGCAGTGTGTTAGCCAGCGGTACTGAGTGATCATACTTGGTTTGGGTGACAACCCATACCGGGTTGATCCTCATACATTTAGGTATCATACCGTACTTTTGGAATTGTTGAATTGTGAGACAAACAGGTGACACTTAAATTTGGGTCAAGGGACACTGGTAAGGAGTTGCTACATATGGGAATGAGCCACGTGATCCAAATAAGGACTCGTGATATAACATCGGTATCCTAGCTTCACCAATATGCTAGATGAATTGAACTTAATAATTACTCGGCTAACATGATCATTCATCGCATCGCATTAGTCTAGAATGTGACAAAATAAGCGTTGAAGTCACATGTTGAGGAAGTGATGTCATTTACGAACCAGGTGGTCAGAGTCGCGTGTTGAGGGAGTGTCGAATGGTGAGAGCATGCATTATATCATATCTTCATATGTGTATTTAACAAGAGTATTTAGAAAATATTTAATTTTTTATTTTATCATTACCTATGCTAATTGGGTTGATAATATGTGTAACTTAGAACTAATGGAACCATTGAGTTAGCTGCTCACTCTCACCTGAGGCGGTGTTTTAAAACACCAACCAGGCATATCATTGACGCAGATACTAGTGAGACCTCAGACAGGTAGGCTTATATCGAGTTGTGGTAATGCCGTTATATTTTGGAGAATTGGGCGTAAACTAAAAGCTTTACACTTTAACCCTCTTAGGTAGGTATATTGTGGATTGTAGCTTGTATAATCCCATTATGGGCGATCATCACTATTGAAATTATATTTTTGACTCTTAGCCCTATATTTCTGAATCTTTTGTTATCTCTACCTCGCTTTGGATCCACTAAGTGAATTGCGCTACTCTGATTATCCGTGCGCGGAATAAATGTGAATTTGAATGAGGTAACATGTACATTCTTATTAGATTAACACATGGGAACTGGGGATTGGGGTCTTTGTACTCGGGTGCTAATTTTCGTGGCATTACAGTCATATATGTGACTAAGTGCTTAGGGGAGTTTCGTATGCATGATCTAATAGGGATTAACAGGATCTAAGGTATCTCTGGTGGTGCAGAAATGTTCCTTTGAATCATAAATCGTATGTATATGATGAATTAATTGAGATGTTGTAATATGTTGTAATAAGTTGTATGAGTGTGTTTTGTCACGAAATTGACAAAGGGGGAGATTGTCAATGCTTTTACTCAAGCACAATCAAGTTTGTTAAATTTTGTAGTCCTGAAAGAATCCCAAGCTCTTATAAAGATACTCTTCGACAACTCATGAAGATATGTTATCAACTCGATCAAGTGTCTCAGGGAAGACTCAACATCTCAAGGCATGAAAGTACATAGTTCAAAGACTGAAACACTCCATATGAGTCAACCATCAGGTAGTGTAACCTTAGATTGACCTTATATTAGGTATATTTCACATAGCACTATAATGATCATCTTTTATGTAAAAATACACTCTAGTTAGGCTAGCTTAACTGCCTTCGACTAACTCTACTTGATTCGAGCAAATTTACAAATTATACAAGATTTTTCGTGGCATGTTCGGTCAGCCGAACATGACCGATCGGTCAGCCCGAATATGTTCAGTAAAGTTTCCAACAATGCATGATTTTGAATTTCAAACAAATTGGGCCAACCGAACTGGAGGTCGTTGAGTTTCAAATATAGTATATTCTCCCCCATTTATATCTTAGTTTTATGATCATGATAATGCTTAATAGTATATTTTATGCATGTTTGTGTTACTTGGTGAATATGAGAGCTTGGATTGAAAGGAATGCTAAAAGCATGGATTCAATGCTCACGAATCACCAAGCCAAAGGTTGGATCTTAGAAGACCAATACTGAAGAATTCAAATGCCAAAAATCCAAGGAAACCAAGTACAAAAGCTGAAGAAAGGACTTGAAAGATCACAGAATCTATAACAGAAAATAGACAGGATCGGTTCGACCGAACCCAAGTTTGGTCTGACCGAAAGGAGGATTCGGTGCGACCGAAAATGCATAAAAAGCTCCAGTGCTGAAAGGAGTTAATTCGGTTTGACCGAAGATTAATTCGGTCCGACCGACGACTTAAGTTCAGTCAGACCAAACCTAGCTTGGTCCGACCGAAATCAGGCAACTGCTAAAATAGAATCCTTTTCAAATTCAGACTCGACTTCAGATTCGACTTTGGTCTGACCGAAGCGTAACACAGAAAAGCTGTGGATTGCGTAATTCAAGTCGATTTCAAAAAATTCCAAGTCGGTGCATAAGGTGGAGCTTCACAAGTATAAATAGGAGTCCTTAGAATGTTCTTAGGCATTTTCTAGGGTTTAAGGAGTGGAGCCAAAGGGTGGAGAGCCGCCGCCAAGAGTTTTCTTCTTCTTCTTTAGTTGTTTTTATGCTTTGTTTAAGAGTTCTTAGTTCAATCATGTCTATGGTTGGCTAAATCTCTTAGGCGGGGCTAAAAGGTGAAGCTTGTAGCGTGATTGGAATGTTTTCTTTGCTTTAAATCATATTGATGTTGAACTTCATTGATTTCTAGTTGATTTTAAGAAATATTTTAGTGTTCAATGGTTTGTTGTGACTCAAATTACAGTGGCTTGCGATAGCTTTGAATATCTTCTTTCCCTATTTAAGATTGTTGGATTGGTAAATCCTGTTTTTTGTCATCATCTCTTGGGCATGGTTAGATGACGGAATCCCTTCCAATCTTCACAATTCTCTTTCATTGAGGCTGGATTAATGGGAAGTTCAGAGATTTGATCATCTCTCCTTCCAATTGGATAAGATAGGACTCTGATTCCAATTAGATCTCTTGAATTAAGTAAGGTAGCATCTCAATAGCTACAAGTGGATCCTTGGCACCCTAGTTCCCACCTTTAAATTACAAGTTTCAATAACTCTATTCAAAATTACTCTCTTAAATATTTCATATTTAGTTTTAGATCTTCTTCTAGTTCTACTTCTAGTTACTTTCAGAATCATATGAGTTTAGTCCCTGTGGACACGACCTTGGTCTTACCGAGATTATTACTACATCGCGACCCTACAGTTGGGGTTGTGAACAGAGGTTCGGCTATCCGAACTTAGGCTTAGGCCAGCCGAAGTTTTGAAAGATTTTATCCCGCAAAATCCAAGTGTCGTTGGAATGAAATTGTTAGAATCAGGCTAGCCGAACCAACTCTTGGGCCAACCGAATTCCCATATCTTTTGCCTATAAATAGTGGCATTCTCTCATTCTTCTAAGACATGAAAGTTAGTGAGAAAATTCATCTATTCAAGGGAGAAAGCCAGACTCCTCTTAAGCTTTTTAGCAGTAATTCTAGTCTTCTGATTTATCTTATTTTATTCTTTCTCAAGTTGCTTTAATTGTTTATAATAGAGTGATCCAAACTCTACTTGAGATCTAGAGAATAGAATTTGCAGCATCTAGGGTTTTTGTTTATATTAAATACTCTATAGATCCCTATACTCTTTTGGGTTGAACTCATAAACGACTTCATCAATATTCCAAGAAGAAGATCGCTGCAATCAGACTACAGTGATGTCTTCACTTGCCATTACAAGATAAGTACTATAAATTTACTTTATTTCATTTTGGGTTTTTCTGAGATAGCCTAAAAATCTCAGCGGATTTATTTTTGGTGATCCCGTGAAAATCACAAAGTGGGTTTTATTATGATAGCCCGTGAAAGTCATAAGAATGGTATCAGGTTGTTAAGGCGACCCTGAGAAAACCTTGAATAGTGAAAGCCAAAATTGGGAGAGTAGTAATTTTAGGAGTGGAGTAGGTGTGGGTTTTAGCACTAAACTACTATAATTCCTTTGTGCATTATGGTGAATATTTTTATTATTTACATGCTTATCTTGTGATTAATTTGCTCTTGCTAAATTTGATATTTTGATTTCAAGGACGTCGTGAAATAAGGTTGTCCTACCTAAATCTTTTAGGTGAAGGTTGTCCTACGAACTATTTGATATCAAGAATTTAATACTCTAAGCAAGTGAGTATTATTGTTTTACTATTCTGCATTATATCGAAATATTTGGCATAGTCTTATTCACCCCTCTCTACGACATTTATATCTCGCCCTTTTAGGTTGACTATCTTACTTGACTGTGTCGACTGTTTGAAAGACTCATTCCCTTACAGGTTGAATGAGCTGACTGTTTAAAAGGCCCATTCTCCTGCATGAATGGACTGACTGTTTGAAAGGTCCATTCATTTGGCCAACTGGATGTGCATCTCCAGTTGATGTGCATTCACGTATCCATGAACTTAAATAAGATTGCATCATAAATTGTTTTGGATGCCTTCTTGTTTAAAACTGCTTAACTAATACAGTAGTGTGTAATCTTAAGGGGAATTCACACTGAACTGACTACTCATTTATCGAATATATAGCCATATAGGTAGTGCAAGTGGTTTAAATAATAATCATATTCAGGTTGATGAGGAGTAAGGTACAAAGTCTGCTTAAGAGCTACTACGTGATCTTGTAGTTCAAGACCAGTTGCAATTTTTCTTGTTTCATATATTAAATTATTTCTTTTTGTAATTGTGATTAATGAGACATTGGTTTGTATAAGCCTTCGGGCAACCACTAGAATAATTGGATTTATGTATTTGGATTCCCTTTTATGTTTGACTTGTTCTATTCCGTTAAACTGCTAACTCTGATAAAAGAAAAGAAAAAAATATACAAAATTTAGCTATCTTTAAAGGTTAACACTCGGTTTTTAGAAAACAAGTTATATACTTAGGTTTTGAAAACCGAAGCGTTACAAGATGACACACATCTAGTAGTGATGTCTACCCACCTAGATGAGGAACAAGAGAGTAAGTTGATTGCTACTCTCAGAGAACATAAGAGTGTCATCATATGGACTATCGTGGACATCATGAAAATTGATCCCTTAATTTAAACTCACCGAATACACCTTAAAGAGAATGCCAAAACATTGAGATAACAATAATGCCGATTAAATCCAAACATGAAGGATGTTGTTAAGGCTGAGGTGTTAAAACTATTGGATATGGGTTTCATCTTCCCTATATCCGATAGCCAATGTGTGAGTCTAACTTATGTAGTGCCCAAGAAGTTCAGAATTACTATCGTAGCCAATGCTAATAATGAACTCGTGCCAACTAGAGTTATGACTAGCTGAAGAATGTGCATTGACTACTGGAAGCTAAATACGGTAATAAGAAAAGTCCACTTTCCATTGCCCTCTATTAATCATATTTTGAAAAGGTTGGCAGTTCATTCCTATTATTGCTTCCTTGATGGCTAATAGGGCTACAATCAGATAGAGAATGCCCTTTGAAGATGAGGATAAGACCACTTTTATATGTACCTTTTGGCACCTTTACTTACAAATGGATGTCATTCAGTCTATGTAATGCTCTTGCCACAATCCAAAGATGCATGCTTAGTATATTTTCAAACAAAGTTGGGCATTTTATGGAAGTTTTCTTCCTCTTTAGTTGATCATTTTATTTTGTTTAAGAGTTGTTAGTTCAATCATGTCTATGATTGGCTAAACCTCTTAGCTAGGGCTAAGAGGTGAAGCTTGTAACGTGATTGGGATGTTTGCTTTGTTTTGATTCATGTTTTGTTGAACTCTCTTAGATTCTAGTTTGATTATGAAGGAATATTTTTAGTTTTTAATGATTTGTTGTGACTAAAATTACAATAGATCTGCGATAGCTTGAGATATCTTCTTTTCCTGAATTGAGATTGTGAAATTAGGGAATCCTGTTGTTCACCATCATCCCATGGGCATGGTAGGGTGATGGAATCCTCCCTAACTTTCACAATTCTATTATGATTAGTTTTGGGTTTAGTAAATTGGTTGTTTGCCTTGTCTCCTGGGCATGGTTAGGTGACGGAATCACTTCCAAAACCTCACCACTCACATCCATTGATGATTAGATCCATGAGAAGTTCAGAGATCTGACGAATCTCTTCTTACCAACTGGATAAGATAGGACCTTGATTCCAGATGTGTCCTTGAATTATGCACAATAGCTTCCCAATTGCTACAAGTGGATCCTTGGCGCCCTAGTTACCACCTTTAATTTCATTAGTCTTAATTACTTTTATCACAATTACCCTCTCAAATATTCCAGATTTAGGTTTTCATCTTTTTCTAGTTCTACTTCTAGTTACTTTTAGAAGATACACAAGTTCAATCCCTGTGGATTCGACCTCAGTCTCACCGAGATTATTACTACATCGCAGCCCTACACTTGGGGTTGTGAACAAGTTTTTGGCACCATTGCCGGGGACTAACGATTGCGTTTTTCAGAGATTAATTAGTTTTGGAATTAGTTTAAGATTATGATTTTTGTAGTTTCTATTTTTAAGATTAGGGTTTTCTAAATTATTTTAGAAACTAACTTAGCTTTCTATTTCTAGGTTTAGAAACTTTCCTAATTTGTTTTTAGAAACTAACTTTTTCTCTTTTTAGAAACTTTCTATTTTCTGTTTTTAGAAGCTTTCCTTTTTAGAAACTAGTTTACTGTCCTAATTTGTTTTTAGAACTTTCTAATTTTAGAATTTTTTATGTATTTTTTTAGACACTAACATTGTTTTTCTGTTTTGTAGGATCCTAACATAGAACTCTCTAATCTGGTAACTTCCTTCTAACTTCTCCTCTACTGACTTCCACATTACTGTTAGATTTTTCTTTTATTTTTAGGATTAGATTCAGAGTTAGGGTTTCATCATGTACGAGTGGGAACGTCAGTATGCTAAGATAGATAAGAGATATTGGGAAGGGATGTATGATGATTGTGATAGAAATCAACCTATATCTTAAAATTTTTCTGAAACCATTATTGAGAACCGACTGGAATATAATGGTCCACTGGTTAAGTTCTTATGTGATCATATGTGGGAGAATAATTACATTCCACGGATTAAGAAAATAGCATGTGAATGTTGGGGTTGTTAGAATTATGGGAGTGAAAAGTATTATTAACCATCAGACAGGAAGAAAACAATGCTAGACTATATAATGGGTGATAATTTGTATCAATAACCATCAAATTCTCCCACCTGTGATCCGTATGACTATAATAAGTGGAAATATCAATGTTGGGAAGATGAACCAGCAATACACTCTAGTGAACATTCTCTTGTGTCCTCTACCTTTGAAACCCAATCAGAAACGATCCAAGAGGAGTCACTTCAAGGTAACATATATGATTTTGTTGACATTAGAAGAATGATAGAAGCACTTGCATTGTCCATCAATAAGACATTGGAGGCTCGTTCGTCCCAGCCACAACTCAATTCAGAAACACAATACGAGAAGAGTGATCCTAACTCGTTTTTGGAGAACTCTGGAATTTGGAATGAAGAGTTGGATTGTGCTAATGAGCATACGGTTCAATTTTCCGAAGAGTCGATCTCGATGACGGTCCAAATGAATAATCAAGAGACAATGTTGGTTTTCAAATATAATGATATTGACACACTTCACTCACATGACACGCCTGATTTCAATGATGAGGAAGAGGTTAATTTATTTGAACCTTAACCTAATTTAGGAATAGAATGTGAGGAAAGTAATCACATCTCAAGTGTGTACTGCACTAAATTGGAAGATGATGAGTATTGGGATGATGATCATGAATGTGTAACCCAAATTCTCCTGGATTCAATCTCACGTTTGACCCATATCAATGATCAAAAGGTTCAGGAAGTTGTCAATCATAATGATCTGCTCCACTCATCTGACATGTCTGATTTTAATGTGGAGGATGAGCCCCTTTCAACCGACCCTTCTAACTCTTGTGAGACATGTTTAGACCACTCCCCTGAATTGAATGATGATATGATTAGGGAGATGGATAAGTCACCCGATATGACTCTGGGATTTGAAACCATCTAGTTGAGGCCACCATCTGAGTTGTCAACCCTTGACAATACAATGCCTTTACTGAGTGGTATCGATGAACAAAGTCTTCACATCTATGCTTCGTCTACTGACCCTCAATCTGTCAGTGTAGGGCAAGAGCAAGAGAGCATGCGTCCATCCATTTTCAAATACAATGGAATCCTTGGGTAGATCATCACAAACTTCAATGTGGAGAATGAGTCACTCTCATCTGAATTTCCCAACTCATTAGACGATTGCTTGACACATTTTACAGATTCAAATGATCCCATGATACAAGACATAGAGAATGCCTTGCAAGATAATACCTCGGTAGTTGTTCTTGACCGAGAGAACCCTTATTCTAGAGCCCCTCCTTTCCCAGATCCTAAATGTTTACTATCATAGAAGGAGGAGCTGAAAATTGAACCGAAGTATGAAACTTTGGAATGTGTCGAGACTATGTCACTTTCTGAGATTTTTTCTAAATTTCATCTATGTGTAGTCTTTGATTCACCATGTTATGCTGACATTAAAACTTTTTCGATCACAGGTGAATCGTATATACTTTGGACACATCAGAAGATTAAAAGGAAACATGATGCTGAGGTCCATAAATTTCTCTGAAAATTCATGCGCCTATTGCAAAAAGGGCTTTTAGATGATCTTGTTAAGAAACCTACTGAGAAATTTATCAAGGTATTGGCCGAAGGAGGAACCTTGCGGCATGACTGAGTAGTTTTTCCTTGCTTTCCTAGTTTAAGATTAGTTTATTACTTTCATATTATGTCTAGGATAGTTGGCATTATGCTGTTTAGGATAGTTTGCTTTCCGTTGGTTCTAGGATAGTTTGCTTATTGTCTATTTGAGTCTTTCGTGTTAACCCATCTTCACACTGAGATCATTGGAAACACCTCAAAATTCCTTCATCAGGTACTACCTTTCCATCACTTCTCCTTTACTTTTGTTGTCTCATGTACATTGCATGCTTATACCTTTCACATTGAGGACAATGTAGATTTAGGTTGGGGATCATGGATTAGGCAAGCTAATCAGGTTTTCTTAGTCTTTGAGCAAAAATTGTGAAAAAAAATTTTCTGGAAATTTTGTAAATTTGAGTGATTTTGAAGTTCATCCATGATTTAGAAATATATGATACTTCATGTTGGTGATTTATGACTCTTGGGTTTAGTTACTTGTTAGATTTCACAGTTAAGTTTGAATTATGCATCCATAATTAGAAGTTTTAAACATTGATTGAGTCATGATTTTATATGTCACATATAGCTTACACATTAAGGTTTTAGTTTGATATTGAATTGATAACTTGATGATTATTAAGCATGGAAGGAACAAACCTAGTTAATTTATCCATCATGTTCAATGAGAAGAATTAAAAAGAAAGGAAAAAAAATACCTAGCTAAAAAACAGTTGTTGTTGAAAAGGGCTACCAATGGAGGGTCATTGAAAAGATTGAACATAGCGTGAAAGCCATCGATAGAAAAATTAAAAGCTGGAAGTATAAAAGCCGAACTGTAAGGCAAGTTTTGGTTTAGGTTATGGTTATCCTGAATGCTCTTTTAATTATCAATGTTATCATAAAAATAGAGAATTGAACCGTTGATTGTGATAAGTTTAGGTTTCATTATGCACCATGGAATTTGATATTTAGAATTGCTCTAATTAAAGGATTAATACCTTGAACTTGATTATAAAATTTACGAAGTGCTGGAGTTTAGGAGAAAGTAATACTTAACATTGATGTATTTTAGAATTCTATTATCTGGATTGTTTTTCAAAAACCACTTGAGCTTATAGAAATTATCTAGTGTTCTCAAATATTTTTCACATGCTTTGCTCAGGACTAGCAAAATGCTAGTTGAGGATTGTGTTGAGGGTTAAATATTGCATATTAGAACCTAATTATTACTTGGTTTTATGAACATGATAATGCTTAATGTTCTATTTTAATCATGTTTGTGTTGCAAGGTGATTTTAAGAGCTTGGATTGAAAAGAATGTTAAAAGCATGGAATTAACACTCAAAAATCACCAAAGCCAGGAATGGATCTGATCAAGTCAAGAATGAAGAATGCATACACCAAAGATCTAAGAAAATCAAGTCAAGAATGAAGAAAATCAGAGTTTTGAAATGAATTTGTGTAATCCTCGACTCGTCCTGGATCCGGCTCGACTAGTCCTACCTACGCTCAATCAGTCCTAGACTCTGCTCGACCAATCCTAACTCGACCAGTCGAAGGTGCTCGACTCGAACTCCAGCGACTAAAATAGCCAATTTTCTGTCCTGCACGACCGGTCGAGGACGTCTTACGACCGGTCGAGGATAGCCCACGACTAGTTGAGGGTTACGTAAAAGTTGCCTGGACTGTGTAAATTTGAGACGATTTCCAGAAATTTCCAAATCGATGCGAAAGTCTAAAGCCTAAAACTATAAATAGGGGATCCCTAGGGCATCCCTAAGCATCTTCTAGGGTTTGAGGAGTGGAGTAAAAAGGTGGAGCCGCCGTTCGAGAGTTCTTCTTCTTCCTCTTTGGTTGATCTTTTTGTTTTGTTTAAGAGTTGTTAGTTCAATCATATCTATGGTTGGTTAAACCTCTTGGCTAGGGCTAAGAGGTTAAGCTTGTAGCGTGATTGGGATGTTTGCTTTATTTTGATTCATGTTTTGTTGAACTCTCTAGGATTCTAGTTTAATTACGAAGGAATACTTTTAGTTTTTAATAGTTTGTTGTGACTCAAACTACAATAGATCTGCGATAGTTTGAGATATCTTCTTCTCCTGAATTGAGATTGTGAAATTAGGGAATGCTGTTATTCACCATCGTCCTATGGCCATGGTAGGGTGATGGAATCCTTCTTAACTTTAACAATTCTCTTATGATTAGTTTTGGGTTTGGTAAATTGTTGTTGTTTACCTTATCTCTTGGGCATAGTTAGGTGATGGAATCACTTCCAAAACCTCACCACTCGCATCTATTGATGATTAGATCCATGAGAAATTCAAAGATCTGACAAATATCTTCTTACCAACTGGATAAGATAGGACTCTGATTCCATTTGTGTCCTTGAATCATGCACAATAGCTTCCCAATTGCTACAAGTGGATCCTTGGCACCCTAGTTACCACATTTAATTTCATTAGTCATAATTATTTTTATTACAATTACTCTTTCAAATATTCCAAATTTAGGTTTTCATCTTTTTCTAGTTCCACTTCTAGTTACTTTCAGAAGACATACAAGTTCAGTCCCCGTGGATTCGACCTCGGTCTCATCGAGATTATTACTAGCTACATTGCTACCCTACACTTGGAGTTGTGAACAGTGATATACAATACATGTTTTAAGTGGTCATGAGATGGAAGGCACGAATATACTATATAGCTAATGGGTCGCGGGATGGACAACATTAATAAAACTTTACAATATAGTGGGCTCCACTTCTAAGTAGGCTGTCAATTGATTAGATTGTAAATAATCATCACCGTGGTTCTACAATGGTTGAGATGACACGGGTAATACTCATACATTACAACGGGCCCTAAGACGAACAAGGATTTATAATGGGTACATCAAAATAGGCCACGGTAAGACAGCGTAGGTATAACTCGTATAATGCTGTGGGTCCCACTTTCAAGTTGTCTCACCATCAGATGGGTTTACATATATACATTACGGTGGGTCCACAGCAAATGAACGACGTAGGTAACTCACAGACATCAGGGGGTTCAAGGATGAATAATATATATCTATAAGGCATATGTTAAGTTGATATCCACGGTGAATCCCACGATCGGGACTACTAGGTTGACCAAAGGATTGAACGGTGCAGATATACAACATTTCTATTATGGTAAGGACCATGGTGGGCATGGTTTGAGAGGTTTGGATGGCAAGTAGGCTCGAGAATGTTATAATGGTGGCCGTCAAATTCACAATGAATCTGGTAATGTGGGCCACTTTATATGTAAGTGTGCATCATGCTTCGGCTCTAGATAAGGGCCGAATTAACGGCAGAATGGCGGCCCGTGTAGTTCATACGTCAAGGTGGGGTCCAAAGCGAGCCCCACGCACAAATCGGATAGAAAGTAGACATCACAGCGGGCCCTCGAGTATTTTCTGAGTGTGATGATCAATTCACACTGTTTCCTGCTGTGAGGAAATTTGGATCCGTTTCAGTTTGGGGTCCTTACCATAACATGAGCTGAAGGAACTGATGGAGGGTGCATCTGTCATGGGCACCCCTGTGATCCACTACCAGATGGCCAGAGGTTATACATACAGTATGATAGGCTCCACAACCGTCCTTAGGACATTTCAATTGTGGTAAATAAGTTCGACGTCATATCATGTGGGCGCAGGTGGAGCACATACATTACTATGGAGCCCAGTACGGTTTCAACGGTGTACAATTCTGTGCACACTAGGGTGTGTCCCACTTGGGACATGTATCTGCCTCACCATTGTAACACTTGGCGAGCAAGTGTGCTGGACAAAACAGATGGACCGTGTCGATATACAGTTCATACATCACCCTAGGCTATCAAGAATGGATCAACGGTCAACATTTCATTCCCACCTGAGGTCTAGTAGCTAATATAACATAAAAGTAGTGCGGCTGGATATTATGGGCATTAGTGCAAAGACCATACCATGGTTCGCCCATGTGAGGTTTCAACGGCCCTAATCTCATCTCTACTGTTCACTGCAGCTAATGGGATTTCTACGGGCGCTCAAAAGCTCTAGTAAAAGCACCGGCTATACTATTACCGGTGCTAATCAAGTGCCACTAAATGGGTATGTCAGCAAAAGATATGCCAGTGCTAGGCAACTTTCCTGGCGCTTGTCTGAGCGCCGGCAATTGCACATTTTTCCAACACAAATAAGCGCCAGAAAAAGTCAATCCGAGCGCCGGTAAAGCCTTTGTATGGATTTGAGAGGCCCTAGCATGTCAATAAATTTTTTTTTATTATATATAATTCAATCGAAACCTGTAATTTTTAAATATTTGAAATATAAAAATGATGCAATACAATTAAAACTAATATTAAACAAAATTTATCTTACTACACAATAAAAAAATAATAATAATATTTATTACAATAAATTGAAAATGGCCTTGAATAAAAATAAATAAATAAACAAATTGTCTATATGGTCTACTCCTAGCACGAGTGGCGTGAAAAGGCTGAAGTGCTTGTAGGCCTAAATTTAGGCACAGTTGATTAAAATCCTGCACACAACGGGAAAAAAAAAAAGGTCAAAAAGTAGCATTCAACAAATTGATGCATGGAAAATTCTGTCGGTATATATGTGACTGTGATGATTGATTTTTAGAATAAATTCATTTCATGTGACTCGATTTTGAATTATTTGGCAACTTAAGATCAATTTGGGTGCCAGTATCTACCTATCGAGTGGTACATAAGGTAAAGTCTACTACAAAGATGGCCCAAAATAGAAATCAATTCAATGTACACATGTGGCACACATCATGAGTGGAACAGCTTGACTTTTTATGCCGGGTCATCGGCACAATTCACGCCACCTAATGCATGAATCAAATGTCCCCTAACTGCTACATTAGCATGTATGCTGAATGTGGGCTAGCGAACCACATTAAGACATTATACTTTTGTACCACTGAGATGGGTTGCAAATTGCATAGACTAAATCCATGAATGAATGTCAATGACTTAACAAAATTACAACTAGCAGATTAAGTCTATCCAGAAAATTAAATCCATATGGAAGTAAACTGCGTATCAGGGAACTCTGTTTTTGATCAATGCATGTTCAATATTTTCAGGATTTTATTAATCTTCTAAAATTATTCAATACAAGTCTAATCTATTAGTAAGAGCAAGTTCATTAAATGAGAAAGAAAACAAGCAATAGTGCTGTAATCAAGCACGAAAAGGAAAGGGTCTAAGTTAGTTACTTACTGGCCTCAAGAGTTGGATATAGATATAGATAGCTTGATCCAACACAAGTATCTGTTGAGTCCTAATTGAGTTTGATATAGATAGCTTGATCCAACACAAGTATCTGAGTATTGTAGTCTCTATACATGGATTCATTAGAAGCTGCTATGGTCAGGAAATGAAAAAAGGAAGAAGAAAAAAGAATATTTTTATTTTTTAAAAAGCCCAAGCTTCTTATTAGGGCCATGCTAGTCTACATGGTCAGTTACATTGAGGAGGCATCATCATGGATGAATGGTCTTCATTTGGTACATTTAACATGCATAAGATGCCACGAAAGCAATCAAACCACGATTAGAATACATGGCCTTATTTAAGTGAAGAATAAAGAGGATGAAAAGAACATGCCTGGACTGCACTGAGTGTAGCAGTATTTGGCATCCCGGAACCATCGTCAGAGAAAACATTCCTGCAATGGCATCATTGAAGAATGTTAAAGCATGCAGACATCAACATAACTTTTTCTTTCAAGAGTGAACATAGCAATTCATATGAAAAGCCCACATTTGAATGGGGAAAAAAAGAAGAAAAGAAAAGAGCATTGATTTATATTAACTCTCCGGTGTCCTGACAGAAAGGATTACCAACAAGGCAGAGATTGTGAATCCAATAACACAACTAAAAACAACAAAATGAGTTGAGAGAGAAATAAGCTATTAGAAAATCAATCATGTGAAAGCATTATCTTTCAAAAAACAATCATGCAAAAGCATTGCTACCTATGTAACAAGATCAGTTCACGCTTAATTAACTACTAAAATAAGGTGAAAAATGCAATTCCAGAATTCTACAATAAATTCCATCAGTGATCCAGTCCAAACTCTAAAATGAAAGATTTATGTTGTTCAAGTACTTGACCTGGCTCTGATGGAAACCTTACCTCCAAATCACATTTGAAAGCTCGTCCTTTTTAGCTTCAGGAAGCATGGCAGCATCATATATGCAACAATGTTTACATGAGAACACCGCACTGGATGTTTCCCTGAGTGTAGGGAGAACATTGATGCATATGTTGTGTATCTATGCCGTCCATCAGATTTTCAGCTCATTTTAGGCGTGATGTAATTCATATGCATATGCATGTGATGCATATGATGCCCAACAAGGAAGTAGATTCAAATCTCAGGTGGACCACACCATCGGAAACAATAAGGAAATGGTGGTCATTTTATTTCCACTGTTAAAAAACTTCATATGGCCACCGTAATGTTTATTTGCCGTTCAAATAAAGCCAGAAGACACGGACGAAGTGATCTTATGTGAATTAAATGCTTGTTTTTGAAAGGTTCGTGCGGCCACAGAAGTTATGGATATTTATGTTTTTCCTTCATTTATGTTTTTGTGACCTTACGAGCAGTAGAAAGGTTTCAATAGTAGACATCATTATTCCTGCTATTTCTTATGATGTGGTCCACTAGAGCTTTGAATATGGTATAGTTTTAGAATTATTTTCTAAAATGATATGAACAAACAAACGGACAATGTAGACTGAGAAGTAACATTACTTGTGATGTGGCCCACCTAAACCTCGAATCTGCCCCATTCTTGGAGCCATGGTTTAAGATGAGTTAGAAATACTGATGAATGGTGTAGATTAACAGGTACATCATAATGGGTGATCATGGTGGATGGACAGTATAGTTGCATATTACATGTATTACCACGAGTAGAGTCCAGGTCCTTACCCTTGCTCCGGCGGACTATTAGGATTTTCAACACCCTATCAAGGGTTCGAGTATCCATATACCTTCTCGACCTTCAGTATCGTTTTCCTTTATTATTTTATTTTATTATTTTCTATAAATAGTTTCCCTCCGTGCGGCCTACTCCAAGATCCGACCTGTCTCATACGTCGGCTCATGGCCCAAACTGATCTGGTGAAGCCGGGGGACGGTGTGAATTAGATTCATACATCATGATGGTCCCATGCGTGGGCCACCTCTCCCGAGGGCTTCCGCCACCCTCACGCTGGCATTAATGCCATGCACGTATAGCCACTATTTTTATTTTTTATTTTTTGTTTACATTTTTGTTTTTTTGTTTTTCATGGGTGGGCCCACATAAGGACGATTCACTTTGTTTATTGGGTTTTCCAAGTCATGGTGGCCCAATGAGCTCTATATTCAATAGGGTTGGATGTACAGAAACATTATGGTGGGCCATAAAAGGTTTCAGTAGTAAGTGTCACTTTCGCTACTGTTTTCTTTGGTGTAGTCCACCAAGGATCTCGATGGGCTTTATTTTTGGGCCCAAGGTCTAAAATGATCTATAAAATCGGAGGGACGGTGTGGATTATATATATACATCATTATGGGACCGATGAACATGGTCCATCTGTAACGCCCAAGAGGGCTTCCTCCCTCGCGGACGCTGGGCCTCTTTTATTTATTTATTTATTTGTTTTTGTTTTTTTTTACTCTACGTGGAGTCTACTCCAAAGATCCAATCCACCCACCGGGTTGGCTAGCTCACTGTGAACCCAAAGAGTCCAGTCAGGTAGTCTTTCAGGGCACATGTACAGCAAAGTAGGCCTTAGAAAGTTTAAATAGTCGATGTCATTATCGCTACTATTTGTTATGGTGTGGTCCAACAGGGACCTCTATCCGCTTCGTTTTTTTGGCACGAGGACTAAAATGATCTGAAAAATCAGATGAATGGCGCAGATATACATTTCATCACAAAGGTGGGCCCCAGAAAAATCTCAGTATTTTGAGTGCAATCCCTACTATCCAAGTGGTATGGCCCGCCTGAACTTCCAATGACCCTGATTTTTGGAACCAAGCCTTAAACTGTTTTGCTAAAATAAACAGACGGTGTGGATTTGGCATGTACATCATGGCGGCCCCACAGCTCTTTTATTATGAAAATCAAAAGAAGGTGCGTTCAATGGATTCACTCCAAGAAAACTGGCCTTTACCGGCGGTTTTAACCGCGGTAAAGGCCCAAAAAACCGTCGTTAATGAATTTACCGGTGTTAGGTAACTGCCGGTAAAAGTGGGGTCAGTAAAGCCTTTACTGGCGGTCAGGTACCTTTACCCACGGTTGTGCTAGACGCCCCTAATTCGTAAGTTTTTTAGAAAATGGTCAAACGCTATGGGTTAAATGCGTAGCCATAGAGATTGAGCTTCCAAAAATCCGTAAACATAGTGCAAATCTTTCTAATTTAAAAAATAATAAATAAATAAATAAATAAAAGAATAGAATAGAATATGTGACGTGGTCCTGATGAAGATAGAGAGTTGTAGAGGGATTTGATAGAGAGTCATGGAATCATTAGAGGTGGGATTGGGATGGATCTCCAGCAAAAGGGAGAGAAGCCCAATAAACTTCTTCTTCTTCCTGTAAGAACAAACAACAAACTTGAAGCCCAATAAACTTCTTCTTCTTCATGTAAGAACAAACAACAAACTTTAGAAAGCCAGATTACAGAGAATGACATAACAATGAAATCTTTGGAATGTGTTTTCTTTCCATAAAAACTTGGGGATGGTGCATCTCATGCCCAAAGATCGGGTGTAGTTGGCCTTGGCCGTGCAATTTGACAAGGTAATCTATTGATTCCGTTCACAACAATTTGGAAGGAATCTGCACATGTAATGCTAGTAAACTAAAAGAACATTGGAATTTCAAAAGGCTAGAAAGATAACATCAAATCAAAATATGCACGTGCTATGCCAACTAATGCAAAAAAGACCATGGGATATTTCAGGTTACTGGGGCGAGGGCCAGTCATCTTTTAGTGATACCATAGATATTTCCTCATTTATAAGAAGGAAAGATAGCATCCCTCATCGGTAAATGAATGCTCATTTTTTGTTCTAAATCTAAAATGAGCTAGAGAAACTGATGAAGGGAGTGCATTTCTCAAGGATTTAGCAGCAAGCCCTGTAGAGCTTTTAGGTTACAGGAACTTCGAGTAAACTTTTTTTTACTTTTTTTCTTTTTCTTTTCTTTTCAAATAAAATAGGAAATTCTTGAAACTCGCATCCGAGATGATCTATACAATTATCTGAATTTTTTAATCTATTTGAGATGATTTGTACAATTTCAGAGCATTTCACTAATTTAAAGCTTTAAATTGCTCCTAATGTGCATTTAGAAGGACCGAATCACATCTAATGTGCAAGTAGGTGCAAGATCCTCCAAGGATTTTTCAATCTATAACTGAGGCAAAATAAAATTCATTTGTAACGATGAAACAAGTTGTTGTTTCAGGGTGATATTACCATGGAGGAAAATTCACATCTAATGTGCAAGCAGGTGCAAGCTCCTCCAAGGATTCAACTAGGTTGCTTTTTCAGCTTGTACTTGTGATATTGATTTGCTCCAAGCAGGACATATCATTATGAATTTCCAATACTGAAATATGAAAATTGGAGTATTTAATCACAAAAGTATAAGTAATGGTGAAATTTCAACATATTTCAGCAATTAATCTGAAATTCTAGCAAGTTTATTCAATTTCTATCATCAATAGTTGGACCATTTGGGTAAGACTACTAAAGCTAAAATGGACAATCCTGCAAGCGAACCTGTTAGAATTCCTGCTCCATCATGTCCTATGTAACAAAATACATAAATGCAATATGATATCTAAATTCACTCAAAAACAAAAATGGTAGACATGGGCAATCATAGAACTCAACTTGGTATTCTTTTTTCTTTGCTTTTTTCCTTTCTCTTCCACAAATAACCCTCTGAAGAAAGGGATCAACTATTTACACCCACCCTTTTGATTTACAAACACCACACCCATTTTCATTTTTGGACTAAAAACGTGCAAATACTTTACCTCGGTCAGTCATAAATCTAAAAGACCAATGAATTAAAGTTTTCTTCGGTCAGTCATAAATCTAAAGACCAAAATTCTCCTTTTCTTCAGCCAGTCATAAATTAAAGTTTTGATTCTTAACCCCCATCAAGTTACAAAAGATAATGAGGTTGTTTGTGTCATGACATCTATATACAAACCTATGAATATGAATGACGATTGCATTAAACAAAAATCATAAGATACAAGTGGTAAGAAAGGAAAGAAGGAATAGGAAACATATGTATGGGATTTGTATAAGAGGCATTATAGTAATCATTGATTGAAAGTTTTTTATTTTTTATTTTTAAATGCAGAGAAGGGAAGTCACATGCACATGATTGGATAGAAGTTATATTCTAGGTCACATAATTTGGCATAAAGATGCTTTCAATTGATGCAATATTCAACCACTAGATCCATTTAAAGTATTAAAAAAATGAACTAAGTTTTGACATGCAACACGCTTCCATTGACCAGCAGGAATTACTTAAAGAAATATCTCCAATAGGAATTACTTTCTAAGAAAATGTTGTTATGTGAAAGTCAATGAACAACCAATGTAATATTGTTATGTGAAAGTCAAGAAAATGTAATATTGCCAAAAGGAACATACAAGAGGATATGCCCAACTAGAAATGGAGCACATGTCTAGTCTCAAACAGATTTGAGATAGGAAGAGAAACTGAGAAAGAGAGACAGAGAAGGAGAAAGAGACCTAATATCAATTGATCATGTGGGGAACAAATGCATAAAGAAAGAAAAAAAAATGCACAAAGAAAAAAGACATTACAGAGAAATTAAACCAATGGTATACATTCAACACATGCACATAGTTAGTCGAACAGGCCAGGCTAATGTGACATGAGTCCAGGCCTAACCTGCAAATTAATCAGGCCATGCATGGGAGGCCCGAGCCCAACCCATGGGCCAGCTAGTAGGCCCAAGCCCAGTCCAAACCTAGGTCGGGCAGACTACCCAACCCATTGCTACCCTTCGTCATTTCCTACCTATTGAATTTGTTGCAACTATCACATTGCATTTAAACACAACCTTATTCCTTTAATCAATAGCATATATCGGAGAAATTGTCTTCACAATGAGACAAAATGTTTACTTCCCATTCACAAGTATACAGATTGTGCATTCAAAAGGCCTGATGCATCCGGGGACCTAACATGCCAAACCAAAAAAAAAAAACATCAATTTCTCTAAAACACAGGTTTGCATTGAACAAAAAAAAATAAAAAAATAGACTGGTAAGTCTACAAATATTAACAAAATCTAGAAAAAAAATTAAGATTCAAGTTTGCATTGAACAAATTCAACAGTTTGCTCTGAAATTTGGAACAGTAGAGATTCTAAAACTTAAATTTGAAGCACCTATAACCTTGTCCAGCTGAGTCTAAGGCTAAACCAAGTTGGAAACGAGAACCAACATACCGTTTCACCATCATCACGAGTCGTTCCAGTTGAATTAATGTAAAGATAAATTGGCTGGTTTGGATCTCATCCATGGCAAGTAAAGCAGTTCTGCTATCACGAACTCTGTGACACCTGGCACCAACTAATCAATGCGAATGGCTAATTATTAGTGTGTATTATGCCATTAGATAAGACATGAGACTCTACCAATAACAAATTGTATGTGTAACAATATATAGGGAGACTAAGAACATAAGAAGTGATAGGAAACAGTTTTATCAGTTATGTCAGTTGATCCAACTGATGTATTCTGATGAAGACCAACAATCCTTCTCTGCATAAAAGGAATGAGAATGCAGCCAGCAACATGAGTTGATAATGAATATAGGTGGTCCTTCCCATCTTTACTACTTGGAACTGAACTACTAAAAACCAAAAAAAAAAAAAAAGGAAACATAGAATATTGATATAAGATACTCCACCTTAATTAGCTCTGCGATCATAACAATTTTATTTATTGCTCTTCCCATCACCTTGAAGACAATTTCATCTGAGCCCTTTTCCTATGCAAATAGTAAATACAATGTTATCAGTAGGATTCAACAAAAAAAAAAAAAACACCATGCTCATAAAAAATACAATACTTTTTTCCCAGAAAAGTGGAAGCACGCCACTTGTAACTTTATTGATCATTCAAACGAGATGTACAACCATTTTATAGAACTAAGATTGGAATTTCTAAAACTTGTTACCAGAAAATGACTAAATAAGAGAACATAAATCAATGATAAGAAATTATTTTTTTAAATGACAAAAACAGTGTCTCAGAACAAAATCTGGTAATCTTTGTCTCAAAAATAGAACAGCAAAAGACAGAAGGGTTAACATGAATCTGGATCCTCTGCTTGCCACAAGTAGAAGAATTCAGTTTTTCTGCATTGTTAATCCCATGCTAGAGACACGTAAATCCAATCTAGCAAAACTATCAAATAGCCCATCTACTACACCTTTTTCTAACTGAAAACATGAATTTAAATTTGTAATTAAGTCAAATGTACAACACAAAATTCATCCTTTTCCACATTTACACCTACAACAAGCAGAACCTTCATAGCCCCCAAGGTTGCTTGATATAACACTAATAACATATCATGGCCATGGATACGGATATAACACCCACAATTACAAAGTATATATAAAAATTATGTGAATGTGCTGTAGGATTGTTAAAGAAGAGAAAGTTAATGTGGATGAAGAGACATTTTAACATTTGACATTATAGGATATGCTAAAACTGAAGCGTTGAATTATGAGAAAGCAATAGAGAAACAAATAATAATGATAATAACAATAATAGATATGATAATAATAATACAATTGTTCAGACATGGTTGCTACTAAGTAAACATATTGTGGTTCCACAATCTATATGCTAAACGGTGAAGTACAAAGAAATACAAGAAAACAACTTGTAGAAGCCGCCGAGCATAACCACCCTCCTTTATTCTTGCAAAAGGGGAAGCATGCAAATATTTGTTTCCTTCAAAAGCACCAAAATTGCCAAAATCCAAGCTACCAAACCACCTCCAAATCGATGCAAATAATTTCCACTAGATTATCCATTGCTTGTATGAAAGACACTTTCAATAACCACAGTTTGCACAAATCAAAATCGCCTACCCCAAAATGACAGAGAGAATAAAACTCCAAGGAAATTCAAATTCACTTGCCCATCAGAGAACCTTTTGGAGAGAGAAGACAGAGACCCTGAGCTTTCTTTAAAAAATGTGCCTGCTATCGAGAAAAAAAAAAGGCTCCTTAGAATCCTCCTGGTTAAACTATCATAGGAATCTGCCCCGCCCAGAAAAGCAAAGCAGTAGATTAGCAAAGGTAAACTAAAAGACATCATTATGGTGTAGAGAACACACAAAATAGTCACTTAAATACATCCAGACAAATCACAGTAGCACTTCTCTAACATTCAAAATTTCAAAACCGAATTGGAAAAAATTGAATCAAAGTAAACTCAATCAGACTTTGTTATTAAAAATCCAACAACATACGAATTCAACCAACCCATCACAGAAACAGTACTCAAACTAAAAAAAAAAAAAAACTAACAAAATCAATAGCAAAAAAAACTAACAGTACTCCAACAACATACGAATTCAACCAAACCCATCACAGAAATTTCTCCTTCTAAACGGCTCTTTATCCATAGCAAATCCTTCCCTTAGAATTGAGTTGCCCTAAAAAACTAACAAAATCAATCATACACTAAAAATAGAGTGAGAAATTCCATTTTAATACATGGTCTAAGGTGGTATATGTGTGGGATCACTGCCTCTAATGAGGTGGATCTATGTTGATTGTTCCCCTCCCATATATCGGGCTAGTCCACTCATGGATGGGCAAAAAAAGTATGAAAGAAATAGAGAGATTAAATGTACAACAGTGGTACACATTATTGGTTAAAGCGTTTCTTCAAACAACTAACATGCAGATGTCAGCGGCCATGGATAGCGGTGGATATGGCTGCTATTGCGATGGTTGTGCCCAAATTTTGATAATCAAAATGGGAAGTGAGAGAGACAAAGATGAAGGGAGAGAGATCGAGAGAGAGTACCTTCGATTTTCTCTTCTTTCTTCTACTTTCTTCGATTGTTGGAGATAGATAGAAGAAGGAACAACACGTCGAAGAAAACGAGGGAAGGAGAGATCGAGAGAGAGGGAGGAGAGGGAGATCGAGAGGCGGAGGGAGAGGAAGGGAGAGAGATCGAGAGAGTATGAGGGAGAGAGATCGAGAGAGTATGAGGGAGGGAGGGAGATCGAGGACGGGAGAGGGAGAGACGAGATGACGAAGATGGAGAGGGAGAGGGAGAGAGAGACAGTGACAAGTAAAGAGAGAGATAGAACTTTTTTTAAAAAAAAGTTGACCGAGCATCTGATAGTTGGTGATGGGCCGCCGCTAAAAAAGCATTGGATATGCCCAACTTTCTTGTAGTGATTGGACGTCCTTCTCGGGACAGAGTCCAGGGAGGACATCCTCTCCAGTTGTATTTTATTTATTTATTTATTTATTTATTATTATTATTTTTTTTATGTCTGAGTGTGTGCACATGTGAGAGTGGGTGTGCGCGTGTGCGTGGCTAATAGACAAGGGGAGTCCCATCTGCTGGACCATGTCCAGACGGTGAACAGCGTCCAGCAAGAGGGCCATCCCAACCTAGATCTACGCTAAATTTTTGGATTCATACCCTCCCATGATTTGAAAACGGATGGATGGCTTACACACCCGCATCTAGGTGGGTTCCACACCTGTGGGCCCACAAAAGGAGATGGAAAGCATAGATAGAACATATGCATCACGGTGGAGCTAGGCTGCCTCTACAATTTGATAGTGTGGCCGATTCAAGTTTCTCATCAAGTTGATAGTGTATGGTCCTTCCATCCTGATCTTCTTGGCTAGAGTTGGGCATCCAGTCAGTTGGACCGAGTTAGGGCTGACTCGACTTGATCCAGTTTTGAAATAAGCTTGATCCGAACTCGATCCGACTCGATACAGAGTCCAACATGCTTGACTCGATCCGAGTCTGGTCTGGCCCGGACTGATCTAGACCGAGTCCGAGCCAGTCAGAAGTACCGAGTCAGGTCGAGTCGGCATCGAGTCAGATTGAGAGATGAGGGAGGGAGAGACCGAGAGAGTGGAGAGGAGATAGAGAGGAGGAGGAGGAGGAGGGTGATAGTGGTGGGTGGTTGCTCGGCTTGGAAGAAGAGGAGAGGTCAGGCTTGGAAGATGAGGAGGATGAGGGAGGGAGAGAGAGAGAGAGTTTGGGATCGGGTCGGGGTAGGGTGCGACGGGTAGAGTTAGAGATGATAGAAATTAGGTGTGTGTGTGTGTGTGTGTGTGTGTGTGTACCCAAACTCGAGTCGAGCCGGGTTTAAGATCAAGTCGAGTCTAACCGGATCGAGTTATGGGTCGAGTCGGGTCGAGTTACTAGGTAACTCGAACTCGACTTGGTTTGAGTTTGGATTGGGCAAAGCCTACTCGGTTTAGACCGACTCACTCATTTGGTTCAGGTCGATTCGGATGAGTCGAGTTAGCCGAATCGAGTAGTCCCATGCCCACCTCTATTCCTGGCCATATAAACGTTTAAATGGCTGATGGGACATCATGTGGGCTCATGGTTAATTGGTCAAACATGGGCTCTACACCAAGCTAATTTTTATGTTTTCCCTTCACCCACACATGTGGAATATACGTACCTAGTTGGATGGCATACCCCTTCACAGTGGGCCCACATGATTTCATCATCACACCATCTTAGTCACCAATAACATCATCACCATTTTCATGTGTAATAAAACAAATTAAAATAAGTGGAGGGGGTGTACTCACTTGATTAATGGTATGAATCTCCTCAATAGTGTTGAATAGACTAGCCTTGACGAGTGGCCCGCCCCCCCCCTCTTAACTTAAAAGGGTTTAACAAGGATTGTAACTTAGGCACAAAAGCGATCCATGTTATGCTGGAGGGTGCATATTTATATAGATAAGGGTGATTGAGGTAGTTTTTATAGTTAGCATAGGTGGATGGTCCTTATTTCAAGGAGAGTTTGTCCAACTTAAGCATATTTAAAGGGCCCTAATGACCATTAATTAGGTGAGAGCCAACTTTCTATAAAAGTTGAAGATAAAATGCTAGGTTTGCCTTAATTTAAGGATATGTTTTTAACTTTGGTTGCATGGAACTTTATTAGTGGAGCAATAATCACTCTTTAGACTAATTTATTATGTTTGGCAGCCCTTAAAAGTATTTAGGAAGTACCTAATGATTTCTAGAAGAGGATGAGGTGTCCTACCTCCCCTTAATTTAAGAAAAAATGTTGGCTTTCATAAAAAGTATGATGTTACCTTAATAAAGTTACTTTAATTGGATTATGAGGATTTGATTAGTTTGATGAGTTGCTTAGAAGATTTTTCATGAAATCATGAAGGACACCTCGCACATGAGTATTGTTCATTTCTTCATGCGATATCTCGCGATCGAACGCGCGTATCAGCACGTGAAGGGTATTGATGGGTTCGTGGCAACGGCGCGGTCAAGTTGACATAGGTTTTGAGTTTGTGGAGTTCCATTCAATCGGATGTGTACTAATGTGCTTGATTCAGGTCCTGTGAGAAACATCGAATGACCCACGGAAGTATAAAATGTGTATTATTCAAGTAGTATTGGGTTATAGGTTTTACATAGGAAGTTACATATATGTGCTCGCAAGGACACCGAAGTGACTTGGCATTACAAGGTGTGAAGATAAGAACCTCGTGCTGAATTGGAAAAAATGTCACTTCATGGTTCATAAATGAATTTTCCTTGGACATGTGATCTCATCAAATAGAATTGAGGTGGATAAAGCCAAAATAAACTTAATTACAAATTTGTCAGGCACCAAAAGCATACGTGACATTCGATCTTTCCTAAGTCACGTTGTTTTCTATATGAGGTTCATTAAGAATTTTGGTCAAATTTATAGACCATTGAGTAATCTCCTTTAAAAGGACGTCTCATTTGAATGGACCAATGCATGTCATGAGGCTTTTTCAAAGCGCAAGGGCATATTGGCAACTGCACACATCATGTAACCACCCGATTGGAACATTCCTTTTGAGATTATGCGTTGGTCATGAATCCCAAGTGTAGGGTTGCGATGTAGTAATAACTTGGTGAGACTGAGGTCGAAACCACAGGGAATGAGGAACACAACCTATAAGTAATCTAAGTCTAATTTTTTGTCTAGGTTTTTAATTTAGCGATTTAGGAAAGATTTTTAAAATAAATAAATAAAAGACTAAGGATCTAGGAATCTACTCATAGTAGTCTCAATATTCAATTTACTGATTCAATTAATATCTAAATTGGAATCGAAGTCCTATCTTATCCAATCGGTAGATCATTTTGTTAAACTATCATTCATGTATCAAAACAGATTTGAACTTCAATTGAATTGGTTTCCACATCATGCACCAAAGTATTGATCATAGGGAATTTAAAGCATCTATCGTGCTCTGAGTCTACAATAGATCAATGAATTTTATAGATTAATCCCTCGTAAAATAGATAAGAAACTATTATTAGCTTTCTTAAGTATCCAATGTGCTTGGAGTCGATAATGGATTAAAGTAAACTGAAAATAAATATTCATTCAAACCAAAAATCACAAGTTGTTCAACATATAAACCAAATAACTTGAATCAAAGTAAACTAAGCATTAAAAATAACTAAAAGCTTCATCCCTTAGCCTTCGTTAAGAGATTAACTAGTCATAGCTAACTCAAAAACAAAAGAAAAACTAAAATATCTACTAGAACTCATGAAGAAATTGAAGTGGAAGAATATTATCAGCACTCCACTTAGGCCTTCTCTCCGTTTCCAAACACTAAAAGATGATTTGGAATATCCTATGACTCCTTTAAATAGTTTTAGAACTCAATCTTTTGCACTGCCTCGGAAAAGTTCGCAAACTGATTTTGAATTTACGTAGTTACCACGGCTTCAATGGCATTGAGGCTCATTCGATGGCACCTTCGATGACGTCGAACAATCCTTCAATGGCATTGATATATGCATGAATATGTCCAGTAAAAAAATCAAATTTTTCTTGATTTTTGCGATGGGATCGAAATTAGTTTCGATGGCATCGAAACTATCCTTAATGGCATCGAAGTCTATTTATGTAATTTTTCAGGACTGTTTTTCTAACTTGGGAATTTCATAATATAATTTTTTTAGTTGTGAATTTTCAGGATTCCTTTTCCTTGGTTTCTTCACTTCAAATCTTCGATTCCTTCATTCCTCATTTGGTTTCCTTGGATCTTTGGTATGTAAATTCTTCATTAATGACTTCTAAATCGCCTATTCTTCATTATCTTCATCCTTTTAAGTGCATATTCATCGTAGACTTCCGAATCACCTCGCATGATGTTAAATGTGAAATATTGCATAATTCTCCCTCATTATTCATTGGTTTTATGGACATGATATTGCTTAATCGATCTATTTCTACATATTTTGTCTTGTAAGGTGATTTTGAGAGCTTAAGGCGAAAAAGATATTATAAGCATGGATATAATGCTTAAGAATTACCAAAGCATGGAATGGATCTTTGGAGGTTAAGAATGAAATTTCAAGAGTCTAAGATCCATCAAAACCAAGTGAAGAAGGAAGAAATTAGAGATTGCAAAGTGCAGAAATCTAGAGCTGCTGAACTTGACAGTTCGATGTCATCGAACACAGCTTCAATGCCATTAAAGTAAGTGTTTAATGCAATCGAAGGAGGCTCAATCCCATCGGAAAAATCAGAAAATCAAGTTTGGTTGTTGGACATATGGGTGCAATTCTCGATCCCATTGAAGACCAGTTCAATGCCATCGAAGCCGGTTCGATGACATTGGAAAAATCATGAATTTTGAGCTTCACTTGTTAGATAGTTTTGGTCATTTTTCGATACCATCGAGAACATGTTTGATGACATCAAAGCAAGTTCGATGTCATCAAAGGTCGGGCGATCTCATTGATGGAATTATGCAGATAATCGTTGAAAATTTTCAAATTCGAATCAAAATCGATGACTAGTTTTTGATGCCATCGAAGTCCCATCGAAGCTGCATATACTGTGTAAATTTGAGGCATTTCAAAGTCGGTCCGATCAAAGTCTATATAAAGGAGTTTTCTGAGTTCTTCTAAGCACGAATTATGGTAGGAAGATGATATTAATGAGTGGTGCTGCTTCATGGAGTTCTTCCTTCTTCTCCAATCTTTCTTTTCTAGTTTACATATTTTTTTTCTAAGAGTTTTAGTTCAATCATCTCTTTAGTTGGCTAATCTCTTAGCTAGAGTTAAGAGGTGAAGCTTATAGTTTGTTTTAATTTTTATCTTACTTTGATTCAATTTTTTTGGTTTATATGTTTACCTATTCATTAATTTGTGGTTTAAATGAAGGAATATTTTCAGTTTACTTTGATATATTGTCAACTCCAGGCACAGTAGATGCTTAGGAAGCTTTTGATATGTTCTTACTTATTTTGCAATTGTGTGATCTATAAAATTCCTTGATCTAGCATTGACTCTAGGCACGGTAGACGCTTTAAATTCCCTGCTATCATTACATTGATGCTTTATGAGGAACCAATGCAATGAATGTTCAGAATCTATTTTAAGAAGTTTTATGATGTTTTAACCACTCTATCATCCGATTGGATAGGACAAGACTTCAATTCCAATCGTGTTATTATTGAATCCAATAAGGTAGCATTAAGATGGCTACAAGGGGATCCTTGGTGCTTTATTTTTCATTAATTTGATAGATTCAACTCACAACAATATCTCTCTAAAATTTCAAATTTTAGATTCTAGTTTTAGTTTGTTTCAGAATACGTACAAAGTAAGTCCCTGTGGATTCGACCTTGGTCTTACCGAGATTATTACTACAGTTTAGCCTATACTCAATTATAAAAAGGCAATTCAAGTTAATTTAATTCGGTCTTCTGAGAGATAAGTCGGTGCTCCATTTAAGCTAAGTGTGCATATTTAATATTCTCTTTCTTTAGCTTTGTTAATTGATTTTGTTTTTTGTATTCCAATCTAATCTGAAAAGAGGAATTGTTGTTTTCCTTTTTCTGGAATCAAAATCAGTTAGAGCTAGCCTTTTTGTTTTAATTTAAAATCTATTAGAACCTAGAACCATTATAAAGTGAGTATTGGACATCGAACTTTGACATTCAAATCTCTACTCCGACTTGGTTCTTCTGGGCTACTACAACAAAGGAGAAAATCAGGTATGTTACAATTTGTGTAATTTACATTGTTTGGTTTTATTTGAGGTTAAGCCAGAAAAATCTCAAAGTTGTTGGTTATCTGAGGAGAGCCAGAAAACTCAGAAGTGAAGGTTTTTGAATTGTGTAAGCCCTTTGAAAAAGACACAATTGTGAAGGTTTTGGGTGAACCTATGAAAACCTATTTGATAGTGAACGCTAATATCCCCTGTGTGAGGATATTAGGAGTGGAGTAGCATTCTGTGTGGCTGTTGTTTAACAGTTGGTGAATACACAGGCGAACCACTATAATTCTTTATGTTGTGGATGTGTGATTTATATTTCCTATCTTTTATCATTCAGAATTGTGGAATGTATGTGTGAATGTGAATGTTGTAATCATTTCATTTCAAGCACAGTGGAGAATGTTGTAATAATTTAGATTTACAATTCAGTATTATATTTTTGTTATCTCTTTATTATTACGTTGAGCTTCAGTTTCTCTATTAGTTCTAGAAATAAGGTTGTCCTACCATAAACTTTGGTTTTTTGTGTAAGGTTGTCCTTAGAACAATTTTTGTTTCAATTTCTCTATTTTAGGTTGCTTTCCATTCCTAAACTGTGATTGGTATATAGTGCTATCTATTCTTTGTTTCATATCCCGCTGTATTTAAATTTAATTTGACATAGTCCTATTCACCCCCCCCCCCTCCCCCCTCCCTCTAGGACATATAGTTTGGCCATTTCAGAGATACCATGGTGGACTTTTCTTGATTGTCGGGCCCACTTTTTTTAATCAAAACTTCGTCTCCTAACTAAGATGCCCTCCCTGGACGTCGTCATCGATCCAGATCAATGGTGGGGTCCCCCTTCTTCTGGCGTATGTGCGTAGGGGACAGCGTGCGTGCACGTGATGTCCTCATTAATTCTCCCCGGCTGCGAAGATTTCGCTACTAGCGAAATAAAACTCCTTAACCACTTCAGGATGTCAAGGTCAAGTCTCTGAAGCTCCTCCTTAGAGTGTCACATGCTGTCTGAAGCTGGGCATGACTTCCATTTAACTAGTTACTTCTGAAACCCACCGTCCGACGTTGAAACTATCTGATGGTCCAGGATTTCTTCTATTTCCTCTATGGGTTTGTGAAGGTTAGGTATGGGAGGCAGAGGCTGGGAAGAAAGGTCAAGAAAAGTAGGTATGTGTCACGCCCCAAACCCGAAAATCGAGCTCACAAAATTTTCGATTTACCAAATCTGGTGCCGACAGCCTCCGTAATACCCCATTCTCGGCTCCCAACGTCCATACGCTAGGTTCCGATCCTGGGATCCTACAAGGAGGATTTTTTAAAGTACATTTGTCTCATAAGAAGCATAACCACAAGTTTACCCAAATCACAAAGGCAACATCATCATCACATATCCATTAATATAAATATTTGAATACAATGTTGAAAGGAAAATACATATATATCAAAAATCAAAGCTCCTGAAAACCGCTGCACGCTCCAAGCTCAATGCTGTTGCGACTTAACGCCACTTGCACACATCTATCATGCATAAGCTTATAGAAAGTTTAGAGGATAGTGAAAGTGTATGCATAAGATAAGTGTCAAGTAAGTAATATCAGAGTAATTAAAGTAAGCGGAAATACTGACAAGATCATGAATCATACGATATCAAAGTAAGCAGAAATATACTGGTAAGTGCATGAGTCATATAATATCAAAGCACGCAATGCAAATCATAATGAGCCAAATATCATATACTGCAGATGCAATGCAATATGCAGATCCTGACGAGCTACGAATACCATCAACCTCATTTAGGCCATACATCAAACCTGTGTGTATCGCGCGATCATGTGGGGATAACTCCATCTCACAAGGAGTCCCATAAATATCTCAACCTAATGGCATCTGCTTTAATCAATCATCCATCACAACATGCATACGAATGATGAGGGTCCACAGAAGGACAGTGGATCTAGTCCAAATATCAAGATAAGCTCACTGATTTAAAATGAGTCACGATAGTTAAGGAAAGAATCTAACTTATAGCCACCACAGCATCAGATGATGCAACCGAAGTGAGACAAAGTTCTGCCTTTACTGTGTGCACAGTAGCCTGCCAGCACAGTAGCCTGCCAATCACTAGTAGCTCGCCCAGGCTCCTCAGGCTCCACCCACATCAGTGTCAGCCCACGTGCGCCCGCCCACATGTGATCACAGTGATGGAGCGTCACAATATCCCCCACCGAGGGCAGATCCGAGTCTAAGTGCAATAAGTGGGCTTCCTTACCATCTCTATCATGCAATAAACTGGACTTTCCTATGGGCCCAGTATATACACAAGGTGGCTCCAAGGTGTAGGTATCATGATGCTATGCTGTCACATACTTATAATTGGTATTGATAACCGGCACTGATAATCGATCTCAACAATTTACCTTAACAATTGGCCTCGGTATTCGGTATTGATAACTGGCACTAATAATCGGCCTCGACAATCGGAATCGGCCAAACAAGGCCTAAGGGAAGGTCATAATGTGGACATTAAACCATCATTGCCCTACAATGTGGCCATTTAACCAACATTGCTCCCAAGGAGTGGCCCATATAAGGGATTCATACACAACTTAACGAGCCATACATACATCGCACTGGGCCTCAACCATGGGCCTTGAATACATCATAATGGGCCTTGCCAAATGGGTTAGAAATATATCACAATGGGCCTTGCCAAATGAGCTAGAAATATATCACAATACATCTCTACCCACGAGCTCCAAATATAATCACAATGGGCCTCAACCCACGGGCCCTAATACATCACAATGGGCCTCAACCCATGGGCCCTAATATATCACAATGGGCCCCAACCCATGGGCCCCAAATATATTACATTGGGCCTCTTCAAATGGGCCCCAAATACATCAAATGGGTCGTATCAATGGGCCAAATCAAATGGGCTGATTCAAATGGGCCGAATCAAATGAGCTTCATGTATATCAATTGGACCCACCCTTATGTATTTTTAAGATCCGACCTATTCATAAGTTAACATAGTAATAGATGAAGTGAAAACAAATATCAACTTCATTGAAAACTACGATGGCCCTTAGAAGTTTGAACGGTGGATATCACTATCCACTATTCTAATGGTGGGGTCCACTTGAACTTGAGATCTGACTCATTCTTTGCCCCATACAATGAAATGATGTCTCAAAATGGTTGGGCAGCATGGATACAACGCAATGCATCATGGTGGGTCTCATGGAATGTGGTGACGTTAACACACACCTATATGGCTAGTGTGGGGATCCCAACCCGTTTGTCGAGCAGGTAGGTCCCACATGGGGCCCACCACACATCTATATATATATATACATTATTATATATATTTTAAAAAATAAACTAATGATCAAAAGTCAGATGAATGGACGGTTTGGATGATTCACATACTTCAGGGTGGGGCCCACGCACGTGGCCCACCCAAGACGGCTCGCCAAAGGGATGGACAGTTTATATGAGGGGTCCACCTAACGGGCTGACGTCTAATACATCATCCCACCTTATCTCAAAACAGGTGGGTCCCCATGTGGCGCCCACCATACTATATTTTATAATAAATATATATTATACTATAATATATTATATATATTATATAATATATGTATATATATCCAGGCTAGTCCAGCGTGTCCAGCATCCAGACGCTGGACGTTTGGATGGACAATGTTGATAAAATGCTGATGGATGGTGTGGAAATAAAATAAATACATCAAGGTGGGTTCCACATGGGGCCCACCCTAATGTTTATCTACCGTCCAATCTGTTAATAAGGTCACATGAACCTGGATGAAAAGGAAAAACAAATTTCATATGGATCCAAAACTTCTGCGGCACCCAAAAGGGTTTCAATGGCAGACATTCAATTCACCACTGTTTCCTTGCCGTGCGGACCACCTGAGCTCCTAGTACGGTTGATTTTTAGGGGGCCCACTGTCCTAAGGGCCTCATCAAAATGCACGGTGTGGATGTCAACACACATCACGGTGGGGCCCACGGCTGGGACCCGCCGTCCCTGCTCGCATCCGTCCTCAACACAGCAGTGCAGGACGCTGCTGACGGCAACAGCAGTGCCTACAGCTGCACATGATGTATATTTTTTTTTAAAAATAGTATTTTTGGGGTTTTTCATAGGTGGGGTTCACATCACGGGAATCTGACCCAGCCGTTGGATTTCAGGGCTCAAGACAGACCCATCAAGCCCAATATTCAATGTATTTCGGTGTGTAGAAACATCAGGTGGAACATCAGGTGGATTTCAACGGTAAAAGAACATTGTTTTCTATGTTATGGCCCGCTAGATAGTCGGAATGGCTTCATTTTTCGGCTCAACGCCTAAAATGATCTGGAGAATGAGATGGATGGCGTGGATTGAATTCACACATCAAGGTGGGGCTTGCATGGGCAGTCCACCCCAAAGCTTGAACCAAGCTGATATTTTTGTTCTCATTTCACGTCCAGCGTCCCTGGACGCTGGACAATTTGGGCACACACATGTTTAAGGTGGGCCCTGCTTAGGTGGGCTACTAAATGGTGGATGGTGTGGATACAACACATATAAAGTGGGCCCCACCTACAGATGATTTGGATAAAATACATGCTTCATGGTGGGGTCCATCCAGGTGGACCACATGGCCATATCATACATACAATAGGAACAAATAAAAGAGAGAGAGAGAGAGTGAGACACACGTGATGATGGAGGGACCTCGGCACTATGGGCCCTCCGTTCCATACATTCAATCATACATCAAGTGGGTCCCAATACATATGGACCCACCGATCAAAATCAATGGTGGAGATCCTTTCTCCACCGAAATGCTAGGTCTAGATGACGCTATCCATGCAAGGAAAATAAACATCATGATGGGATCCATGGATAATAGCCTCATCATGGAATGATCATGAGAATCAAGGTGGGCCATCAGCCACATCTAGGGTCTAAAGTGAGATCCATACCATTAATTGGTAGGCCTCACTTGGCCCATCATAAAAACATGAAAATCTAGCTTATGAAGCACACACCTTTGATCTTCTTAGTCTGATGAAACTCCGATCTCCTTGTGTCTCACTTTGATGGAAGATGATGAAAGATGAATGGCTAGGATGAAGGATTTTGGGGTGGAAAGTGGGCCACACACATCTCACTTTCTCTCTTAGAAAACCATGGACGTCCACCACTTTGCTTGCTTGGAATTTGTGTTGAGAAAGAGAGAGAGAGAAGGGATGGTTGTAAGAGAAGTGATGGGTGTGAGTGATGGATGTGAGGTGAGTGATGGGTGAGGTGAGAGATTAGTTGACTTTTGGGATAGATTGCTTAGCTTGGGGAGAAAGAAAGCATGGGGTGTGTACTTGATAAGAGGTGATTGATTGATTGATTGAGTGATTGATTGATGGGACATGTTGTAGAGATTCTCTTGGGAGTTATAACGCGCGGTGTTTTTCCTCGATCTGAATGCAAGCCCACATCTCCTGGCCTGGATATCGGATCGGTATGCAAGACGCGGTGTTGAAACCGTGTCGACGGTGCGGTCGCAATGGTATAAGTCTCGAGTCAAGCTAACTTTAGAATATGGAATATAACTCGGGGTCGTGCGTAACTGCCGATAAAAGATCGCGGGTCGTCGAAATTTGACCAAGAAGACCGCGGAAGCCTACGGAATGGTACGGGCTAGGATTCTCATTCGGTAGATCATTAGGAAAGATATCACGTAACTTGTCCATTACCAAAATGGCCTTAGTGGATAACTCTACACTAGTCTCTGGTGCACTCTCTCTAACTACAAGGCCATACATGTTGTACCCCTCAAAATAGTGGTCTTGATATCCCTCATGTGGTGGGTGTACGGGTGCACGCCCATAATTGATTCCTTGACCAACTCCATTCAATGGTCTATCCTCCAAGCCACCTGCCTGAGATTGGACATCTACCCCAATGGTGGGGTTTGTCCTGGTGATGTCTTTAGTCGGATAATGCGCTCATCAAGTTGTTTGAAGTATTGGTTCATTTTCAAGCATTTATCCAAATACTCGATCTACTGGGACAACTTGTTTAGTGACTCTAGTAGTTGTTCCATGTTTAGTATAGGGTGCAAACCAAAATTCAGCAATATAGTTGTCAAAATATAAGTTTTTTTTTTAAAAAAAAAGAGAAACAACCTAGTTTATAAAAATGAAAAAGGAAAGTTTTTAAAAAAACAACCTAGTTTCTAAAATGAAAAGAGGAAAGTTTTTAAAAATAAATTAAGAAAGTTTTAAAAAAAAAATAAATTAGGAAAGTTTCTAAAAAAGAAACCTAGTTTCTAAAAACCAAAAAAAAAAAAAAAAAAGAAGGAATTTTTCTAAAAACAAGTTAGGAAAGTTTCTATATATAAAAAAAAAACAACCTATTTTCTTAAAAAAGAAAAAGCAAAGTTTCTAAAAATAGAAAGTAAGTTAGTTTCTAAAAATAAATTAAGAAAGTTTCAAAAAACAAAAAAGGAAAGTTTCTAAATGTAGAAATAGAAAGCTAAGTTAATTTCTAAAATAATTCAAATAAGGGGATAACAGAAAATTTCAGCAGCTTATGTCAGGGTTTATAGACCTCTAAACAGTCATATATGATGAGAATTGATGCGTAATGGACATAAACAACTAAACCCAAAACATGTAATGTATTCCCCTATAAGAACCCTAAGCTCTGATACCAAATTTGATGCAGGACATGAAATTTAAAGATGATATGCAAGATTTTGAGCTTAAATGATACTAATTTAGAAACAATAACATAAAAATTCCACATCCCACACAAAAGTCCAAACAATCAATTAAGGGAAATCTATGCGGGTTGAGGCTTACACATGATAGGGCTGGATCAATAAAATTTATCAACCAAACGATGCTCAAAGATAGTAATCATCCACACATGCATAGTAATTAGCCCCTAATCCAAGGGATTTACCAATTTCAATTCAAGGAATCCTAGGGTGAGAATAGGGATAGAATTTGGGAATTTAGGACCATCTAGGGTTAGGGTTTATGAAAAAACAAATATGAGAGAGTAAAAGAGAGGGAACCCTGAACCAAAAGACAACTGTCACGTGCGGACCATGAGTGCGACCTGGCGCACATGCGCTGGTGATCGACCGCACTTGTGTGGGGCCCACGTATCCAAAAATTGTCTCATTGGGGTTGGTCAACCAGGCTTGGGCTTCAAAACACTCAAATTTCATGTCATCTGAGCTACGGCGTGGACGTGGTGCTCCGTCAAGTTTCAGCCCTCCTGTAGGGCCAAATTCTGCAAATTTGTTGAAGAGAGGGGATTTGATGTAACAAGGGACAAATTTGTAGTGCAGATGATTACGGGAGATGAGAAGGGTGGATGATATAAGACGGGTAATAGAGATGGCGATGGATGGTGGTGAATCAGGATAGATGTGTCTTCGCACCACGGTAGTTAACTCTTCGAAGAAGGGAGGGCTTCGTACCTAATTTGGCTTCATAACTTAGAGAGTAGGAAAATGTAAAATTTTTATTAATCTTCAATGAATCGAAAGAACTACAAGGGGTGCCTATTTATAGGAAAACCCTATACCCCAAAACTCGCGCCATGTGCGCAACCTATTACTTGGCGATAAAGTAAACTAAAATAAAAATCAAAAAAAGAAATCTAAAGTGTTCATGATGTTCTAAATAATAACAATAAGCAAAACCTAAAATATGAAATCAATTCGACTAGTGGGCTATGATCATGAGATCCCATGGTGGGCTTTTCTTGATTGTTGGGCCCACTCTTTTGAATCAAAACTTCATCTCCTAACTAGGAGGCCCTCCTTGGACGTTGTCATTGATCCAAATCGACGATGGGGTCCTCCTTCTTCTGGCGTACATGTGTTAGGGGCGGCGTACGTGCACGTGTGCACGTGATGTCCCCATCAGAACATTTTCAAGAAAAAAATTGCACCAAATCAAAAGGTTCTCTTATATAATTCTTATTTTCATCTTTTTTTCGAAAAGTTGTGATCCAGATGGATTGAACCTTTTGCTGTGAAAGTTGCTTATCCTTATAGGGCCGTGGAAATTAAGAATCTAGCAAATGAAAATGTGTTTAAAGTAAATGGACAAAGATTAAAGCTATTTGTTGATAAATTTTCTCCAGAGATGTGTCCCTACCTCTGATATGATGTTTTAAAGATGAATAATTTCTTTGCATTAGAGGTGGCTTTCAAGTGAGGTGGCTTTAAAGTGCAGTTCATATGTTTGTAAGGAACCTGAGAGTTCTTCTACTTTTATCTTATCTATGTTTCTACACTCTTCTATCAAGGTTATCCTGGGAGTGAACTTATCTGGTATAGATCTAAGTATTTTCCTACATATACACCCTTCCGAAATCCTCTTCTTTAAACCACACATGAAATTGCAAATATCATTCAATTTAGAGTAGAATTCTATAAAATTTTCAGACTCATACATTTTAATGTTTTCAAAATGGGTCATTAAGAGTGAAGCTTCAATCTCATTACCTTCTAATATGTTCCATGCTTCCTTCCCAGTTGAACATATACAAATGTGTTTAAATTCATTGAGAAAAATCGCACAGTAAATAACATTGAGAGCTTTGACATCATATGCATAAAACACTCATTGGTACTCCATTTGGATTTATCTTTGTGACTTTAATGGTTCTACCATCAACCACGACCTGTTCCATGGGCATTGTTCATCCTTATTCATAATAGGCCAAACCATATGGTCAGTAGATTTTATAAAGACCCCCATCTTAACTTTCAATATGCATAATTAGACTCGTTAAAATAAGGTAGTCGTGTGATGGCACACCCTGCTTGGGAAGACAACAGTCTTAAGCTCCTTAGATCAACTCAAGGCAGTTAAGCCATTCAAGAGCTACCTACTCTGACACCAATTAAAATTGAATGTGGTGGGCCCAGGTGCTTTGTGCGGAAGCTTGGTGAAGCTAAGGAATAAAGGCTATGTCCCAGAAGGCTGATTAGTACTAATTAAAATTTATGCCAACTTAAGTACAATCGCCTACTTAACTAATTTCAATTAAGCTAAGCAAAAAAATTAACTCTAAGACTTCTAGACCAATATACGTTCCAATCACATAGACTAAAAATGATATGCTAATACAACAACTAGTGTATATATGATAGTGTACATGTGTGTGTGGGGTGTGCTAACAATCAACTCCTAACATTCATCTAATCATACATACATATAATTAAGCATTCAATCACATAAGAATAATTAAACAAGTATTCAAAGACAATCCAAACACAAGCATGTATAGTGGTTCAGCTTTCCTATTCCACTCCTGATGAACACACTCAACCCATGAGTGTACTGAATTTCACTATCGGAGGGTTTAAATTAGGTTCACCTCTAACCTTTACTATCCTACACAAGGATCGGGTCCCTTAGAAACTTACGTGGTTTTCTATAGGCTCGCCCCAAACCTTAGTCCTAGTCCAAGTACCTACATTTACTCCTGCCGGAGGCTCTCTCAAAGACTAACATGCACACACTCGCATCCATTATCCTATATAAGGATTTTGATTTATGTCCCATATAAGAACCAAGATCCTACACAAGAACGTAATCTATTTTTAAAATTCAAACTCTATACTCAATCCTACATAAGGAGTGTACATGGACTCTTACAAATGACAACTTGTTGGATTGAACCCCTTTTATAGCACCTTCTTGTGTTACTTGATCGATATTCTCCCATGCTTCAATCAACTTCCATTTTCCTCCCCGATCATTATGCTGATGCATCACCAATGCTTTAGTTCCATGATTAAATACCTTACAAGCGATGCTCCTTTACGGTGACCAAGGTGATGGGAGGTTGGGTGAATCTCCTACAACTTATGGAATATTGTAATCCTAGGGGATTCAATTAGATGGATCTTCTAGAGGATTTAGACAAGGATATACCTATAGAGGTTGGATCTAAACTCTAAAAAATGGTAAAGTTCAGGTACATCTTCAAGGAGGAGGTCGAAATCCTCATTAGAGTGTTAATCTTAGGGAAGATGACATAAACTCAATGGTTTAGAGGCTTGGGTGAAATTGTGCCTGTAGTGTAATGGAATTACCACAACTGCGTGTGCGGAAGCTTGAAGGAGCTAAGGAATGAAGACTACGTCCTAGAGGGGGGAGGTGATTAGGACTTATTTAAAAGTTATACTAATTTAAATCCTAATTGCCTAACTTAAACTAATTTCTAATTAAACTAAGTAAGACAATTTAACTTTAAGGCTTCCAAGCCAATAGAGGTTCCAATCACATAGGCTACAAATGATTTGTAAATAAACAACTAGTCTATATCAAGATAGTGTATATGTGTGTGTGGGATGTGCTAACTATGAATCACTAAGCATTCATATAATCATGTGTACATAATTTAAACATTCAAACTCATAAGCATAACTACATAAATAAGTAAATGACAATCCCAAACACGATCATATATAGTGGTTCTGCTATTGGCATACTCCACTCTCGGTAGATGCACTCAACCCATGAGTGTACCAGATTTCACTATCGGAGATTTTAAATTAGGTTAACCTCTAACCTTTTACAGCCCTATACAAGGACTCTAAACTTTATGCTCTACACAAGAACCCGTGATTTTAGGCCCTACACAAGAGCCAAGGTTTTGCATAAGAACTTAAAGAATTAGGCCCTACATAAGAACCAAGGTCCTACAAAAGAACCTAGCGGTTTAGGCTAAGATCCAAGGTCCAACACAAGAACCTAGGGTTTTAGGATCTACACAAGAATTAAGGTCCTACACAATAACCTAGTTTGATTTTGGATCACAAACTCTTATCCTCAATCCTATACAAGGAGAAAGAGTAAAAATGGACTACTAAATATGACAACTTACTTGTCAGATTGAGTCCCATTTGTATCTTCTTCTTGGGTTGCTTGATCGTCACTCTCCTGTGCTTCAATCCTCTCCCCAATGCTTCCCCGATCATGATGCTGATACTTTGTCAAGGCCTTAGCTCCAAGATCAAACTCCTTGCATTTGATGCTCTTACAAGATGACTAAGGTAATGGAAGGTTGGTTGAATCTCCTACAACTAGTGAGAAGTTGTTTTTCATAGGGGATTCACCTAGATAGGTCTTCTAGATGATTTCAACAATAGTATGCCAAGATATCTTAAGTTCAATCTCTAGAAAATGGAAGAGTTCAAGCACATCTTCAAGGTAGAGGTTGTAATCCTCATAAGATTGTTAATAACAAGGAAGATGGCGTAGAACTCAATGATATAGAGGCTTGGGATGAGGGATATGAACATGGAATCTCCTAAGCTTCTATTGTACCAAAACCCTATGAAAAAGCCCAAGAACCGAATGCCCTTGATAAAAAGTTCAATCTCCAACAGTCAAAAAATGGGTAGAAAATGGCTTTGTCAATGCCATCGAACCATTTATAAAAAGTTCGAGCTCCAACAGTGAAATAACGGGCAAAAAACTACTCTGTCAATGCAATCAAAGTTCCTTCGATGTCATCAAAGGCATCTTCGGTGCCATCGAAGGTTTCCACGATGCCATTGATAAATCTAGATATTTATGTTGATTTCTCACTGGACAAATCTGGGGTCCCTTCGATGTCATTGAATGGTCCTTTGATGTCATTGAACTCAATCTACAATACCATTGAAGGTGTCCTCAATGGCATCGATAAAATTAGAATAAATGTCATTTTCTTGTTGGACAATTGTGACTCTCATCCTCAATTATGCACTACTTTCCCATGCAAAATCATGTTAAATTGATTTAATAGGATTAATTTTATGTTTTCTGGAAAATTTTAGAGTTTAAAGCGAAACCGTGCTTAAATGGATGATCTAAAGCCTAAAGAAATGAAGTGAGAAGAATTGAAAAATCAAGGACTTTAGGATGAGAATTTCAAGTCATGAAGGTCTAAGGAAAAAAGTACAAAATGAAAGAAAGAAGAAAGAATTAAAGAAATGAAGATCAAAAAAGAAATCTAGACTTTGAGGTTAAAAAAGTCAATATCCAGAAATGAAGGGCTAAAACGTCTAAATTTAGAAAATTTAGGATTTAACCCTACAGAATAGATGGTGCCACTGTCAAATCCACGGTGCCACCTTCAAATGCTGGACATATTCATGGTGGCACTATGAAATTGATGGTGCCACCATTGGGTTATGTTTTATGTTGCTTAATTTAGCGCAAAATTGTGTAATGTAACCTAATCTTCACACGTTTTAGGTCCGTTTAAGCAAAACCTATATAAGGAGGGTCTCTAAACTCATTTAGGGTATCAAGCTAGGGTTTGGATGAGAGAAAACATGAAGACGAAGCTATCCCGTGGCCGATCTTCCATCTTTGGTTCTAGTTCGATTTTTCTGTTATTCTTTTGTTAGAGTTAGCTATGACTAGATAACCTCTTAGCTAAGGATAAGGGGTGAAGCTTCTAGTTAATTATAATCTCTTAATTCATTTGATTCATACTTTGAGATTTGAATGATGAATTATTAATTAAAATTAAAATTGATTTTACTTTTAAAGCCTTAAGTTGTTTATTTCGAGATATGTTACGAACTTTGGTTATAATGGATGTCTTGATTTAGCAATTGCTTAGCTTGTTTAAACAAGGAATCAATTTGCAAAATTCCTTGATCTATTGTAGACTTCGAGCATAATACTTGATCGAATTCCCTGCGATTGATGTCTGAGTGCATCATGAGAGAATCATTCAATTAAAATCTTACTTTGTTGGATGTTTGTGATTGGTTTAACATAAATTATTTTCCGATTAGAATGGATTGGAATCCTATAATGCCCCGAATTTTCACGGTCAGAGTTTATACTCATGCCCGAGAAAAACAGGTGTTAATAATTAAATGAATTGGATGCTTCAAAATCACACCCTATTTTTAATTTTTATTTTTTCATTTAGGTCACATCTAGATACATTCACGATGGTAACCATTCACGAGAGTAAATCAACCATATTTATCATTCCATCAGAGTAAAATAATTTAATAAATTATCAAATGCCCTCTCAATGGGAGCTTATTACATTATTAGGTTTTGCAGCGAAAATATAAAATTAAATCATAAAATTATCTTCTTATTCATTCAGCTTCCATAGGGAGATGGTCTTCTAAGTCTTTAATCTGTACATCACCTACATCATTTGTACGGTTGGAGAGGGTCAATGCCCTACTCATGGTGATGATTATCCTTTAAGATTAACAATAATTCAAGAGATTCACAAATGTAAGGGTTCTGGTATGCCTCTTACTCCACCACTACGAGGGGTATCAGTATGGGCAACAAATATATATGAATGCATGCCTAGCAAAGTGTGTGCGGCTCATCATACGTAGTGATCATTATCACAATGTGGAAAGTAGTTCAAAATATCTGAGTCACCCCGCATTCTCACACTACGGAGATTTGCCAGCATGTCGAACGTTAACGTGGATTTATGCGAACATCTCAAGGTTACACAACAACACAATTGAGGGATTTATGTAACACAACGTGTTTATGAAGCGACTATTTGCAACATCCAATCCCGAGAAGTGATGTAACACACATGGTAATTTACTTATATCGATTGTGCACCACGTCAACCAACCTCGGAATTACATGCCGACCAATAGGGCCACTGTCACGCCCTAAATTCGGGGACGAACAGCTTCTGTGATGCCCCAAATCCGACACTCGACTTCCATACACCAAGTCTCAAGTTCGGCGCACCACAAAGAAGATTTTTGACTGATTTATTTTTAAATAATACCTAAGCATGATGATCCGTAATCACAATACAAAGCAACGACCTCCATTATAAATCTTGATGGTTACAAGTACAATCATTTTCCAAAAGGTACACAATGTCAATATTGCCAAATTACAAAGTAAATACAACGCATCAAGAAAGCTATGTCCTCCAAGTTACTCTTGCCCTAAAAAAATGGGAAATAGGAAGCTTAGGCAAAAGGCCTAGTGAGTACACTCATGTGTGCGTAGTGTACAAGCATACAGTAACAATCAAAATATCAGAGTACACAAGCTGAAGCATAGTGACCAAGTAATGTTGCATAAAGCCAAGAGGATATGATGCAATGCAAGTGATGATATGAAAAGGTATGCTCGATGTATGCAGACATACAAATCCTCCTCTAAAAGTCCACATCACAATATGGTTATCATCACTGGGAATCATCGGGGCCTAGTATTTAGAACATGTCTAAAACTTGTTGAATAGAGGTCTCGCATACCCACTTTATCAGTGGGGGGGCCTATAGCCATGTCAATACCCACCCAGCACACCAATAGTAGATCCATTTCGGGGGTTAATCAAACCCAACCACATTCGCTCCAACTCTTCAGCTAGGCATGGTCGAACCTCTTCTCACCCGACCACATCGATGGGAGTCAGGCCTACAATGGTCTTCGGCACCAGGTAACCCATGACATCTACTTGGTGTAAGCCCCGTGTCCTAGACCGTATCGTTCCATAGACTTTCGCAGTCTTTCCAGTTGAATTTCGGCAACCTTCGACCCTCAACCGGTATTTGCGCGCGACCCTGATTCACTCGCCGTCAACCCGAGTCGACTCGACCCAAGACTTGTACCCCTGCGACCGTGCCATCGCCGCGGTTTCGATGCCACATCTCACGCGCCGAGACGATACCCGAGCAAGGAGATGTGGGCTCGTGTTCATTTCGACAGAAACGCCGCGAGTTGCAATCCCAAGAGAATGTCCCATCAATCGCATCAAGTGTCAAGTACTCTATCCCATCATGTCAAGTACAAACACCCATCCCTAAGCAACCTCTAAAGTCAACACACACTCTCTCTCCACCCATCAAGTACACCTATCCATCACTCACATCTCTCACCTATCACCTCCCTCTCTCTTCCTCATGTCTCTCTCATTTCTCCTAAGCTCCATGAGAGCCACTCACGTCCAAGCTTTCCTCCATTTTTTCACCCACCATGAAGCTTCATACCCCATCATCCAACCTCTAAAATCCAATCTCAACCATTGATTCTTTCTCCTTGGAGCTAGATTGCCCTAGTGCGGAAGGAGTAGTAGTTTTGAAGGTGGGTGCTTCTCTCTCTCTCTCTCTCATTTTTTTGTGTGATGTGTGGCCCACTCGGATGGACCCCACCTTGATGTATGCCTTATCCAAACCGTCCAAATCATATGGACTATACCCCTTTTGTGATAGGACAACACAAATATTAAATTAATTCAAGTCAAGTGGGCTACTTCTACGTGGGACCCACCAGCTGTGGTCCCCACACATGGGACCCATTTTGATAAAATGTATCGTCTAGACGCTGGACGTGGCCTGAAGCTTGAACAGGTACTGGGTTCTACTCACCGCAACCAAAAGCAAACAATCATTCCTTTAGCCTTTTTGGGTAGGCCACTCATGCAAGCCCCACCTTGATATATAAGTTTAATCAACGTCGTCCAATCCATTCCCAAGCTCATTTTAGGCGTTGAGACGAAAAATGAGGCCAATCCGATAATCAAGCGGGCCATACCATAGGAAACAGTAGTGTTTACCATTGAAAACCACCTAGATCATTTTATTCGCCAGAAACAAGATGCATATTGGACTCTGTTTGACTGTATCGAGCCGGGGAATGCAATGGGCGGGGCAGATTTCCTCGATGTGAGCCCCACCTATGAAAAACCACAGAAAATTCAAATTTTTTTTTAAAAAAAAAGGGGCAAACAGCAGCAGCGCTGCTGTTAGAAGACGCAGGCGCTGCCTGCAGCTGCATGTGGGCGGACAGCCGGTTGGGTTGGGGCTCACGACCCCAACTGTGGGCCCCACCTTGATGCGTTTCGACCATCAACACCGTGCATTTGATGGGTCCCCTTTTTACAAGGGATGTCTCCAAAAATCAGCCGTAAACGGAACTCAGGTGGGCCATACCATCTAAAATCATATGAAGACATGCCTAAAACATATAAAATCGCTTGGTGGGGCCTACCTGAAATTTGGATGCAGCTGAAACTTGGTCTGAACGGTCATCCAGGTGGGACACATATAATGGGTGGGCTGGATTTGTGGACCACATCACCGTGGGCCCCAGATTCGGGTGGCCTCATCAATAGTTTAAATGGTAAATACACATTACCGTGGGCCCTGGTCCACGTGACCTCCTCAACAGGTTGGGTGGAAAATAGACATTACGGTGGGGCCCCATCTTGGCCTATGTGTTCTATCAACACCATCCACCCCTGGATGGTGGGACCCACCCCTGTGCATGTGTTTCACTCACACCGTCCCTGTTTGGACGGGATCACACGCTAACACTCCCTCCCACACACATCGTGTGTGTGTGTGTGTATGTGTGTGTGTGTGTGTATATTATATTTGATATATATTATTATATAATATAATATTTTATATTAAATTAATATATGTGCTATGATGGGCCACTCCCACGTGGGACCTACCTTTAGCGCCTGCAAGAGATGCCTGCACCATCCAAATCCATCTGGACGATGCCATGAAGGACTGGTAGATGTACATGGACGGTGGGCCACTGTAGTGTTGGTATTAAATCCACACCGTCAAGTGGGATACCACAAGCCATACATCTGGGACCCACGGCTGATGTGCGTGACTCAACCAAACTGTCCATCTTTTTGGCAAGCTCGTTTTAAAGTATGAGCTAAAGAATGGAGTTGATCTACATTCTAGGTGGGCCACATTCTTAGAATCGGTGTACAGAAATGTCCACCGTTGGACCTTTCCCATTACCTTAGTTATATTGATGGTCATGTGCTCTCCATACTGTGGTAACCACAAGAAGAAATGAGGGCTGCCATGGGTTGCTGAGCATCACCATGATGCATGGCTCTCATCCTTGTTGTTCATATGAGGATCCCGTTTGGGACCACCATGACCTATAGGCTTTCACCAATACCATCCGTCTATTTCTCAAAATCTGGTGGGCCACAATTTGAGTTTGGCTACATTAAGGAAATGAGGTAGATCTAAATTTCAATTGGATTCTACCACAGGTGATAACATTGATGATTGAACGGCCATTGATGGAAAGTCCTCCAAACGCACTATAATTGTGTCACTTGACCACGTCGTGGGGCCCATTGTAGGCCCTATCTTGATGTATAAGTAGTATATACACTTAGTCCGTACGTGGGCCCTACTGAGACGCATGTGCCACACTGGGATTCATGTGCTTGAACCATGTTGCCTATCCATTTTTAAGGCCCAACGGTCTAAAATCTTACAATGTTCAGGGGTCCATCGGCCCTGGACACATTCAAACCTGCTGGGCCTTAGGGACATGATACCATCTGAGAGGCTCACCTTTATGTATTTTGTGGCTCATCCGCCAGGCCCACTTTGATATACTTGTGGCCCACCGCGTGGACACCACCATGATGTATTTATTTCATCCACACCATCCAGATTATGCTGGACGGTGCTGGACAATGTTTGGACAGTGTTTTCCAATCTGTGGATTGTGTTGACTTACATAGACAATCTTTAAATGGTGTCGTGGCCTCCACCGTGATGTATTTGTTATCCACGTTGTCCATCGTATGCAATGCGGCCCAGCTTGATATATGTATTCTATGTTTACATCGTCCATCGTTAGACAGGGCCAGGTGGGGCCTACCATTGATGCATGTATTATATCTCCGTCGTCCGCCCCTTGGACGTGTGGCCTACCTTGAGGTACGTGTTGTATCCAAACTATCTAGCCATTTGGGGTCTGGGGCCTACCTTGATGTGTATGTGGCCCATTCAATGACACCCGACAAAATATAATTAGGGCCCAGGTATGAGGCCCATTGAGATGTATTTGCAGCCCATATATGAGGCCAAATGTGATGTACGTATGGCCCATTAGTGTGGCCCATTAATGCGGCCCACTCATTATATATGAAACCCATTGGTGTGGCCCATTAATGCGGCTCGCTTGTTGTATATGAAACCCATTGGTGTGGACCATTAATGCGGCCCACTCGTTGTATATGAAACCCATTGGTGTGGCTCATTAATGTGGCCCGCTTGTTGTATATGAAACCCATTGGTGTGGAACATTGATGCGACCCACTTAATGCATATGAGGCCCATTAGTGCGACCCATTGTGATGCACTTTAGGCATATTGTGATGTATTTGAGGCCCATGGTTGAGGCCCAATGCGATGTATGTATGGCCGTTACGTTGTGTATAAATCTCTTGTATGGGCCACTCCTTGGGAGCAAAGTTGGTTAAATGTCCACATTGATGGCCAATGATGGTTGAAAGTCCTCATTGTGACTTCCCTTAGGCCCTTGGTTAGGCTGATTGCCGATTAGCGATCGAGGCTAATTATCATGACCGATTGCCGATTTCGATTATCGTAGTCGAGGCCAATTATCGATCGAGACCGATTATTGATCGAGACTGATTATCGTGACCGATTGTTGATTTTGATTGTCGTGTCTGATTGCTGATTCCGATTATTGAGGCCAAATATCGAGGCCGATTGTCGAGGCCCAATGCGATGTATATGCGGCCCGTATTTGAGGACCGTTGTGATGTGCGTTCATGCCGTGTTTAACCTAATATGATGTATATGAGGCCTATGCGATGAGGCCCATTGGGATGCATTTGAGGACCCAGCTATGAAGCCCATTATGATGTATGTTAGGCCCTATGAGAAAGGCCCATTGTGATGTATTCATGGCCCATGATGCATGGCCCATTCGATGTATTCGAGACCCATGTGTAGGGTCCACATGTCATGTATTTGAGGCCCATGAGCAAGGCCCACCTGTTGTGTATATGTGGCCTTGAGTAAGGCCCACTGTGTTGTATATTAGGCCTTTGTGTGAGGCTGTAGGCCCATTATATGTTTGGCTCAATGTGGGCCATTCCTTGGGGGCAATGTTGGTTAAATGTCCACCATTATCGAGGTCGATTATCGATGCCAGTTGTTGATACTGATTATGAGTATGTGACAGCATAACATCATGATACATGCCCATACGCATCATCTACATGTTTGTTATGAGATGTGGTTAATCATTGCATATGTCATTGAGCATGTTGTTGTGAGACTCCTTGATAGGCGGAGGTTATCTCACATGAGCACGCGGTATACGCAGGATTGATGCATGACTGGATTGTATGACTTATATATTTTGCATTGTGTATTGTGATTACTGTACGCCCTCGCGACATCAGGGTCGTAGCCTCCACAGGTATTTCGTGGATGGCCAGATGGGACACTGAAAATCTGTTCTACATGGGGTGCTATAAATATCCCTGGGTGAAAGTCCCTAAACCCTCTTGGTTCCAGAGGTTACTCCAACATCTAGACTGAGTGGATGCATGAGCGCATGAGGGCCATATACCGTTAGGCCGCGTCTCCCACTGTGTCGTGGTCGGTTGGAAGGGGGTACGGCCTTACCTGCCCGAGAGGAGGGGACAATGCTAGGCTGAGTCTGACCAGCTCGAGGAATGGGTCCGCTATCGACGAGTCGGGCCCTATATTGGCAGGTGGATAGTGAGGTCTCTTCCACTCACCCAATTGCGTGCGATGGGGCGGCAATCTGGTTTGGAGTGTAATAGACCCCAGTGATTCCCCAGAGAGTAACCGTACTGATATGTGGACTTATTGAGCAGGAATTGCATATTCATTCATTCATTCCTTCACTATCTACTCGGGCTGGTGGTGCGTAACTATTTGTTACGTGTACCTTCGCATGACCAAGATTTCGGTTGGGCGCGCGACTAACCTGAGATTAGGAGTTTACCACATTGAGTCTGACTATCCAAATTTAGGTATGGGACAAGTTTGGATAGAAGTCATTTGTGGTGGACCCCGTAGTCTGTGATACTACGTACTATCATCCCGACTTCACACTCCAGCATAGTCATTACATTCGCACCGTATATTACATTGCATCCGCAGTACTTAGCATTTTAGGTTACTATGTTTCTGCATTTATATGGCTTGGATGGTCTTAGCAGGATTTACATCTTGCATTGTACCCTCGGTGTCTGATATTTGGCTCTCTTTGACTCCTCATTTATATGGCTGATCTGAATTACGTACTCTGATATTGTATGACTCATGGGCATACCAGTATAATTTTGCTTACTCTGATATCGTATCTTGTTAGTATTTCTATTTATTCCATTGTCTAATTCATGGCATTGTATTGTATACTTGGCACTTACCTTGTGCACACACTTTCACTACCCTCTAAGCTTTCTATAGGCTTATGCACGATAGATGCGTGGAGGTGTTATTAGGTTGCAGCAGCGTTGAGCTTGGAGCATGCAGTTGTATTCTGGAGCTTTGATTTCGATATATGTATTTTCCCTTTCAGCATTGTACTCAAATGATTATATTAGTGGATATGTGATAATGATGTTGCCTTTGTGAATTGGGTAATCTTGTAGTTATGCTTATTATGAGTTAAATGTGCAAAAAAAAAAATCCTCCTTATAGGATCCCAGGATCGAAATCTGGTGTATGGACGTTAGGAGCCGAGAATGGGGTACTACGGAGGTTGTCGGCACCGGATTCGGTGATCGAGATTCCTGCGAATCCGATTTCCGGGTTTGGGGCGTGACACATGGTCTCGACGATAAGGCTCGAGGGTACCACTCGAGGTTTAGGAAATTTCACCTAGGGGTCTGGGACCTAGTATAAGAAACCCAAATTTTCAGTGTCCACAATTATCAACCACGATGCAGCTACGGTGGTCTCATCAGTATAACCATGATGTTGCTGTGGTGTTCAATCCATCTCATGAGGATGCTATGCAAAATATAATGACAATCCAGCATGTTATGCAGTATAATTGCACTCAAGCAATACTATACATGTAAGCCACATATGCATACGAGGCACCCTAATACCAATCGGGCTCCTCTGCCAACCACATCTGATCTGTAATCCACGCTCATCGTGGAAAGGATATACATGTAATATTAGCATCGGTATAAACATAAACTACAATGTAGCATCAAGTGAACTTTAGGGACTTCAACCCAGGGACCGTGCCCAATATATTCACTTAAAGACTTCAACCCGGGGATTGTGCCCGATATATTCACTTAGGGACTTCAACCCAGGGACTGTGCCCGATATATTCGCTTAGGGACTTCAACCCAGGGACTGTGCCCGCGGTCTCTCAGACCAGATAACATCCGCACATACTCCATCATGTGCATCCTGCACCAACATCCTCTACCACATGCATATGATCTCTACATGATCAAACTATGCACACCATGCACTCCTTATCCATAATGCATGTACATGTATGCATGCATGCAGATGCAATATGCACAAATATCATCAGACCAATAAAAAATGATCATGGTACCAACATGATAAAACAATGGTATAATGTGCAATCTCCCTCATGATCATGGCGCTATGCGAGTGTCTACACTTCCACGTCACCACAACAGACTATATATCAAACATGTGTAAGGAATACGCATATACCATAACATGTATCAAATCCACATATAAGATCCAAGCATTTGAATATAAGCTAGCATTATAACATGCAATCATTGTATCATGCTACATGTATCACATCACACAATCACCACACGTGCCATCGCCACATGCATAATTAGATTTCAATCTAACGCCTCAACATGTCTAGTTATCATTTCAAGTAGACTAAGGCCCAGTTCATTACCACACTTGAATGGGCTGGTTAGTGGGTCGCTACATCCTAATCTTCTGGCTTGTTGGGTGGTCCATTTGATTACCACAAACGATTCATTCGAGGACTCAATCATAACTCATTCATGAGGTCCAAATGCAACTTGGCATACACACATCACAAGGAGTGTCTCATGCACTTACCAAAAAGCCCAAACATAGGCCCAATATGTATTTCTCATGGAGTCTTACGTTATTAGTAAGAGGAAGTAACCTATGGGCCTGATAAGTTTACCACTAATGGGCCCACAAGGCGTCTACTCAAGGTGGGCTTTAAGGATAATAGGCCCACCACTCTAATGTCATTGTGAACATATTAGTGGAGTCCACAAATCAAGCCCAATACTATTAATAAGATGGGTTTAACAATCAATCTGACATACGTCCTAAGTTCACATACCCAAGAGATTACATCATCGGTATAGTCCACGAGTCTGAAGTGACCACTCAAATGTCACTCTACTTGTCATAATAAAGGACTTATCATAGCTCACATAATGGGGCAGTCGCTTTGCTAAACTTTCACATGGTCAGGCGGTAAGTACCACAATTTCATGTAGTTTAGTATGTATACGATTATTATCATGATTTAGTGTCCACATTTCAAAATATCCAAATATAATTGAGTAATCATAATCCTACACACGAATACAAGGCTACACTAATTATGCTAAGTCTTAGGCAACAACTGCCTCACACTTCACATGGTTAATAATCCTGATTTAGTGTCACATGATGAATGGACCAAGGGCCACATTTAATCACATCACATATAGTTTAGCAATTCTTACTTCCGCTTTACTAATGAGTTGAATGTAGGGATCATATTCGTGTCACATAATACCGAGTTGAGGACCACTCTATTATCAAGTTGTATAATCCAGCCTACATCATAATTCTCATGACTAAGAAAATCTGCACGTATAACCCAATTGTTCATGGTTTAGGTGACCATGACTATACCCATAAGCACGTGGTTACCCATGCCACCTGATTTCATACGGTTAGGTGGCCTTATGCATATTTCACAATCGTATGGTTAGTTGGCTACATATACTCTACAATTGCATATGATTAAGTGGCCATACATACGTCAGATACCCACATGATTAATGGGACAAACGAGTATATCACATCCTCACACACTAGCATCTACATATTTGTTATAATTGAACATGTTTAAGGGTTTAAACACAAGTCACATGATTCTATTACTTGGGGCCGCACTCCAACCAAAGTGCCAAGTGGTGAAGGGCTATCCATTCATTAAATAATTATCTAATCTAGAGCAACAACCCAATCCCACACAATTTTGGTCCAACCGCACACACAGCATAATTTCACATTATTCAAGATAGCATACATATCACAAGTACACATAAGATAGTGGTCAACCAAATATCACGTGGCCATACACTATGGGCTACACCTACGTCACATTTTGCTTCAATTTAAGGCCATCCATACACCTTATAATTACTTGATTAAAGGCCGTAACTCAACCATGTATGATTTAAGGCCGATCTTATATAACTTGGTCCTGTGGTGGTGAACTTAGGGGTGTACATCGAACTGGTAGAACCATGGAACCGGACTGGAACCAACCAAATAGTTCAGTTTGGTCCGGTTCTAGGGTGCATCAGTTTCGGTTCCGGTTCCAAAAATTAAAGAACTGTTTAGTTCGGTTCAGTTCCGGTTTGGGGGTATGTAAAACCGAACCAAACTGTGATCTGAACCATGGATCCGAACCGTGAATTTGAACAATGGATCCGATCCGTGGAACCGAACCTAGAACTGTGAGTTTACAAAATATTTTAGTTGTATATTTAACTCATGATTTATGGTTTATAATGCACCTTTTGATTGTTTTCATAAATATATTTTTTCACACCATATACAATATCTAAACCATTCATCAAATGGATCACAATGCGAATGGACATGGGTTAAATTATAAAATAGAACATGCAATTGGGCTAGATTATAAAAAGCCCAGAACCGTGGAACCGATCCAGAACCGAACCGGTTTTCACAGTTCGATTCTGGTTCGATTCTAGGGTGCTAACGGTCTGGTTCTGGTTCCAAAAATCCTAGAGCCATAAGGAACGGATCGGTTATGGTTTCACCCTGAAACCAGACCGAACCGAACCGTGTGCACCCCTAGGTGAACTGCACATGCTGCCTAATTTCACAAGGTTTAGGGCGACAAATACTTCATAGTTCACATGGTGTATAGGCCTCCCAACATCACGTGATCATATATTTTAGGGACTGCACATACATTACAAGTTGTAATATTTTATTTTATTTTTAGCAATCACCTAAGATCAGGTCAATCTGTGGCTAGTGTGGGCATACCACACACACAAGTTGAGAGGGTTACCCTCCATTAAATATCCATAATCATTTGTTAGGCCACCGGGACGTGGTTCATAAATCCAACCCGTCCATTATGTGTGTCCCACTTGGTTAAGCGGTTAGACCAAGTTTCAGATGCATCCAAATTTCAAGTGGACCCCAGCAAGTGTTTTTATATGCTCAAGCTCCAAGTTGTACGAACGGTTCAAAGAGATCAAAGTTACATGGGTCCCAAAGTGATGTATTTATTATATCTACACTGTTCATCTATATTTAGAGATCATTTTAGAGCATTATCCAAAAAAAAAAAAAAAAAAGGAAACATATCAAAAGATTATCTGGACCGCACCACAAATAGTAGTGGAGATAATGATTTCAGCGTGAAACAATTCACAGGGCTCACCATAACGTTTATTTTCCATCCAATCTATTCATAAGGTCACAAAGACTTGAATTAAGAGGAAAAAACAAATTTCATATTAGTCCAAATGTTCCATGACCCAAAAAGGGTTTCAATGGTAGACGTTCAATCCCCCACTACTTTTTGTAGTGTGGACCACCTGAGTCCCGTGTACAGCTGATTTTTGGGGTATCCCAATTTCTAAAGGGGACCCATCAAATGCACGGTGTAAATGTTTGACATAAATCATGGTGGGGCCAATGGTGGGGCCAACCATCCCTCTAGCGTCCAGCAGCAGGACGTTGCTTGCTGCTGGGTCATCTGGACATTGACAGCAATAGCATCCAGGTGTTTTTTTATGGTTTTTCAAAGGTGGGGCCCACATCAAGATGATCCAATCCATCTGTTGGATTCTATGGCTTGTGACAGACCCAAAGAGCCTAATATTCAGCTTCTTTTGGCGTAAAGAAAGATCACAGCGAGCCCTAACAGTTTGGTAATAAATATCATTGTTAAAAAAGGATTTTTGATGGTGTGGCCTACCAGAGATTTAGATTAACTTCATTTTTCGGTTCAATGCCTAAAATGAGCTGGGGAATTGGATGGATGGTGTGGATTATATACATTCATCATGGGGGGAGGCATTGTGGTCCCACAGCCCAACCCCTTTACAAGCATGCTAGGACGCTGCTTGCTGCCAGCGTCCAGACCTCTATTTTTTTATGGTGTGGTGTGCATGTGTGTGCATGGGTGTGTGTGTGTAAGCTTGGATAACCTCATACTTGGACAGTTTGGATGGCACACAAACATTCTGGTGGGGCCCACTATCAATGGGTCCCACATAAAGTCTATAACAATTATATATATATATATATATTCTCTTATGCACCTACAACATTAATCACATCATTATCATCATATCATCACCACTATTAATCATCTTTTTATATGTATTTTGCCACACATCCACACCATTAATCACATCATTATCATCAGATCATCACCACTATTAATCATCCCAATAATCAAGAAAGAAAACAAACCATAAGAGTGGAGGGGGTGTACTCACCTTGATGGATTAGATGGATGGTTGAGATGGATGGAAGGATGACACTGATGGAGTTGATAGTGGCCCACCAAGATCACATCTCTCACTCTCTCTCTCTCTCATGGTAGGAAAGGGTGAAAATGTTGAGGGATGGAGGAGTATTTATAGAGAAATGGATAAAAATGTGGTTAAGTTAGCTTAAGCTAGGATTATGAAAATTTGTGCATGATTATGACTTAATGGTGGATTAAAGGGACATGGGGTGTTATGGTGTAATGATGTCATGCATACGATATTGTATGGAGAAGAGTTGACTTTGGGGTGCACATGAGAGAGGGATGGTATAGGTGTGTGACATCACACACATGGGTAGAGATTCTCTCACCCATGTATGGCATGGTGCATGTGTGTATGGCATGTATTGTGCACATGTGTGGAATGTATTATATGGCAGCATGCGCACATGATACACTAACGATTCTTCACGGGTATCTCACTAACAGAGTGTCGTACAAATGCATGGGTGGTACCTCCGCGATCGTGGCGATGGGGCGGTCGATATGAAATAGGTTTTGAGGCCTTAGGGTTTCGGTTAGTCAGGTGTGCACTATGCATGGCTAGTTCAGGTCTCACCAAGGGTGTCGATCATTATGCACATAGGCATAGAAAATGTACAGAATGGATGAGATCTTACAACCACTACCCGTAACACATTACGTCCACAATAAATATTTGAATCACTAGTTGTAATACCTCTAAGACATCACTTGCATCGATAATGAGATAAATTGAATCATGGGAGTTTTGGAATTCCAAGACACATGCCTAATCCATAAAGGTAGATAACACTAGGCTAACATAATAAAGAAGGAGAGTAGCACTGGCTAACTCAACGAAGATGAGAGTAGAAATGGCTAACTTAATAAAGAGGAGAGTAGCAAGGGCTAACTCAACGAAGAGGAGAGTAGTAATGACTAACTCAACGAAGAGGAGAGTAGTAATGACTAACTCAACAAGGAGGAGAGTAGCAAGGCCTAACTCAACAAAATTGGTAAAGGCAAGGGCAAGGTTTGTGTCCATTGGCCCACATTAATTAATAAAGATCACACATAAATAAGATCATGCCTTAACCATAATTCTCAGATGATAAATAATTGTTGGCGGTAAATTAAACAATTGCAGAGAGAGAGAGAGAGAGAGAGAGAGAGACTCGTAATAAAGTACAACATGAAAAAGGCAGATAAAGCAATTCAACCGATCGGTAATCTATGCAGAGGCGCATTGATCCATCCTTCTTTTCACGAAGAGGACTGGTGCTCCCCAAGGAGAGACACTGGGGCGAATGAAACCTTGGGTCAACAGCTCATCTATCTGCTTCCTAAGCTCTTCCATCTCACAAGGGAGCATTCGAAATGGAGGCAATGATATGGGGGCAGTTCCTGATTTTAGATCGATGTAGAAATCTACTGCTCACCTTGGGGGTAGTCATGGTATCTCTTGAAATACCTTAGGGAATTCCCACACTACTAGGATTCGGCTCACGGCGGACTCAACTGATTCTGACTCTTCCTGGGGTTGTAAGCTTTCCAGCATACCGTGCTCGCCCTTCCCTTTTACAGTGAAGGAGGCCTGCCCAGGGACGGTTACAGTGACTGTTCTGTTACGGCAATCCATCACTGCCCGAACTTGAGAAAGCTAATCCATCCCGAGGATGATGTCGAATTGTTTCATAGGCATGAGGATTAGATCCACAGCCACTTCATGGTGTATGAGAGTCAGGGGCAGTCTTTACATATCTTCTCTGTTTCGATGAATTTACCCATGGGAATGCTACAACTAAGGGAGCATGTATGTGGGTTATGTTCAGCCCTAGTCTAGTTGCAATCGTGGAGTCCATGAAAGATAAGGTTGCACCGAAATCAAATAAGAGAAAGACAGGGGTACCGTGGATGTGAGCGGTACCATGAATGGTCTGATGGAGGTCCTCCTCGGTGTCTATAGCAGCTACAACAAATACGCGAGCGGGGGCCCTCTGGTGGACTGGAGGTCCCGATCTCTGCATCTGCGACCTTGGTGCTGTCCTAACAGCTACTGGTCCTGATGGAGTGATGCCTTCCTCCCTCATCTTTTTGAAACAAGTCGTGCAAAATGCCCAGGCTTGTGGCAGTACTCGCAGTTTCTCACGGGAGGCATGGGTGGTGCACCTGTAGGCATGACCCTGGCTCTCCTTTCCGATACAGATGGGGCAGGAGGCCCCTGTCTGGGCCTGACTAGGACTTCCCTAGCTGAGGGGCGGGTCCTCAGGGCGCACTCAAAATCCTTCTCGACTCACATAGCCTTGTCCACTAGCTCGGCGAAGTCCTCGAAGTCCCAAGCACACAGTCACGACTGGATTCCCTGTCTGAGCCCCTCCTTGAATTTCTGTAATTTGTACTCAGCATCTTCCAAGGCTTTCGGTACGTATCAAGAGAGTTCGTCGAACCGGGCCTCATACTGGGCGACGGTCAAACTGCCCTGCTCCAGTCTCAAAAACTGAGCTATCTTCTCATTCCTACACGACCGGGGGAAGTATTTTTCGAGGAACTTTGTCTTAAACCTAGCCCATGTCCATGCATACGTGGTCAGGATGCTCCGTTGCAAGCCCTACCACTAGTTCTCTACCTCACCCTCCAACAAGTACGTGGCCAAGTTTACCATCTGCGAATCGGTGCACTCTAGGGGCCGCGTAATCTTAGAAATCCTCACTAGCCAACGTTCCGCTTGCACTGGATCTGGTGCGCTTTCAAACATTGGCGGCCGGAGCTTTAGGAATCTTTCAAAGATGTCCGCGCCCCGACTATATCTATCTTGGGATGCCTCCCCACGATCTCTGTTCCCCAAGGATTCCATCATAAGGGCATGCATATCTTGTTGCTGGCACATGAATATGTCTTATTGCTGCTGCATAGCCGCAGCCATTTGCTCAACAGCTACAAAGGCTGCAGCCCCAGCTTGATTTCTTGTGGATGCCTCAACGGTCAGTGTCCCTTGTGTAAAGTATTGTGATGGCAAACCGGTGGTGAAGACCTGTGGGGAAGGAGAGTCCCCCACCGTTTCTAATGTGTTCTCCGTATTTACGATGCCGGGTGGAAGGCCTAAAGTATACTCCAGACTGCACTCTCTTTGGCGCTCGCTCGAGGGGATGGGGTGGATATCCACCGTATCAGTACGATGTGATTGCAGCACAGGCGACATAATATCCTGAGAAGTCAAAATTTGTGGTTCAGTTGTTTGGGGAATGTCCTTAACCTTCTGCGAAGTAGCGTCAAGGTCAATCATCTCATTACTTGACTATCGCGAGTGCCAGCTGCTCCTAACTTGAGGGATGTTCCTAGTTGAAATTTTTGAGGAGAGGCTAGGATTTCTATTTCTAAGTTCAGACGACTGTCTTGATGTTTCTCAAGGGGTCCTACGTGTTTTGTTTTCTACATTTGTTCACCCTAGCTGCTTTCTAAGGGGAATCCCTAAGTTTGTCCTAAGTTGTTCACCTAAGGACTTTGTATACTTAGATCCCATAGCCAGGCTATCTCAGACTCCGCTCTGATACCAACTTGTAATGCCCCGATTTCTAAAACCTAAGTGCGAGACCCGTTTCAAAAATCCGGGAGTTTATAGATCAGAGAACCGGCGGAATTGTAAACTCAGAGTGCGATATCAAAAGAAGCATGTATAATCATGAGAGCCCAAATATTTGACCCACCCAACTGGGGGTTCTTAGTTATAAATTCCCATAAGTTCAAAAACAATAAATCACTAAAATTAAAATATCAAACTATTGATTAACTCCAAAATACGTCGTGGCTTCCTCTTGCGGCTCGTCATCATAGTATTCTCTCTCAGGCTCCACGGTCGCACCATCAAGGTCGGCACCGACATCCTCTACATCTATCCCTGCATCTTCTATACGGTTGGATAGTTGATGGATGAGTAGCCAGCTCAGTGTGAATTCTCCTCAACATTACACATCGCCGCCTTAGCAAACACAGTTAAAAGAAAAACAAGCAGTAATCCAAAATAGGCAATATGAAGTCTTATTAGATGCATGGATGCATGAATGCACATCGCTCTGGAGATGCACATCCAGTCAGACTTGGGCTCGTCACCCATGCAATCATCGACCTGGGAATGATCATCCAGTTAGAACAGGGGTCAATAATCGATGGTCTGGGAGCTAGCGAAATGATACCCCAACAACTCTAGGGCACGTGCTACAGCATCCAGAGTAGCCATCCGTCATCGCCAATATGCTATGAATGCATGATTAGCCAGCCGTTATTAATCCAGTTACAATCAGCCAATTTAAGTAACTCAATGGTCACTATGAGGGGTTTGTCACCCAACGTAGGCCAACAGCTCGAGCATAGTGTCCCATTATCACCATCCCCAACTCATGAGTTCTCCACCTTGGGTTGTTTTAATAGGATACCTTGATCAAAATGATACCAGTTCAAGGGTCCTATTTCCCCACACATTTTATCTAATTACATCCCAAGTGTGGCTTGCATATAATTATGGAATCCTCCATGTGTAGCATCAAAGGTTGTATACAGAGACAATCATATTAACATGTGACAACATCTGACTTCAAATAAGACATGTGAGGAAGCATCATGAGTTAATAACTAGTGATGATATACTACCAAGTCATGTGAATAGTGGTCATTATTCAAGGATTAGCTAGCATGTGAGCCCATCATAGGGTGGAAGCAAGTATCACAATAGTAGTAATCTAGTACAAACTATGTTTAGCTAATTTAGAAATGAAAAGCCCAAGGAGAAAGTCATCACTTGGGGGGTTGTGTTTGCAGACACGTCCCAAGTCTTCTTGCGCCCCGGGGTTATCCAAAGAGTCTCCTAAAATCACCATTTATTTCTGTCATGCTTTTCCATGGTTTTGTCTAACTAACGAGAGGGTCTGAAGATAAAATGACAAGGCGGTCCTCGTTAGAGGTAACGGGTCCACCCTTACTCTTTTTATCCAGTCACGGTGGCTCCATGAATGGGCCCAAGTGAGGGTTTGGTTCACACAAAAGGAAATTTCCATGTGTGTCACTGTGTTCTCTCATTTTTCTGGGGCACATGGCTTCATTGGCATTGTCACATGCAAAACAGTGTTGTAGCTCATGTGAATTGGCTCCATGGATGGGCCCAAGTGAGGGTTTCGTTCACATAAAAGGAAATTTCCATGTGTGTCACTGTGTTCTCTCGTTTTTCTGGGGCACATGGCTTCATTAGCATTGTCACATGCAAAACAGTGTTGTAGTTCACGTGAATTAGCACTGTCTAAATGTGGTTCAGGTAATTTAGTGCTTATTCAATTACAGCTTAGCATTGACCCAACATTGTCCAGCACAATCTGGACGGTACATATGTCAATGGTAGGGCTCACCGTCATGTGGATGGTGTGAATAAAATACTTACATTAGGTTGGGATATACTGTACAAACGGTGTAGATAAAGTACTTTTATCATGGTGGGACCTACTACACTGATGAACGGCCTGGATCTCAAGCAGATGGTCGGCCTGGATAAGAACAGCCTCATCAAGTTGGGCACCCACATAGCTTGCTGATGACTGCAGCAACTGTGCAGTTGGTGCGAGGTACCCCAGTTAACTGTTTCCCACTGTCCAATCTTTAGATGGCGAGGACACAATGTATTTAGCATGGTAGGCCCCACACTTAAATGGTGCAAGGTGGGTCTCACCTACTGGCAAAACAGGCGGACGGAGCGGATATCAAAATAAATGCAGTAAGGTGGCCTGCGTCGAAACCTTGGACGGTTTGGATCCAACATATGCATAAGATGGGGCTACACTATCCCAACTGGGTGGAATGCTTCAAAACAGACCCAGGATGGTAAAACATATACTTAATGGGCGTGGCCCACCAGGGATATGAATCTGCCCTTTGGATGGTGTGGATGCACCATACGTGTATGACAAATGGGGTCCCTGGACACATTTCATAATGGTGGACCCCACAGATTCTGCTGCCGTCAGCCCTCAGTGGAATCTACCGTCAAAAGGAAAACGGTTGGACGGCTGAGATACATCAATGGGGTCCCACCTGTTCCACGTGGGAAACAGATGGACGGATGGAAGTGACTGTGCGTGGGTGGACCCCACAGATTGTATATGTATCACATTTTATAATAAAATATTATTTTATTTATTATATTCTCCCTTTTTTTCTTTTCTTTTCTTTTCTTCCATGCAGCAGCATCCAGCACTGGACGATCTGGGAACGTCCATTGATGGGCGGTTTGGAAGCAGGATGCCAGCACCCTGGCGTGGCCCATCAGTGGTACACGTACACAGCATATAAGTAAGATATTATATATTTATATTATATTATTTTATTTTTTTGTAGGGTGCAAGACCAGGGCCGGCTGCCCGTTTTGGACGGCCCACTAATGTGCAGCCCGCCTGGAGTTTATCCTCTCTTTTTGGGTGAGGCCCACCTGCATTTGGTGAGGCCCAGCTGAACTTTGGTGAGGCCCAAAGTCTGCCCCACATTCCACTGTTACCGTGCACTACCCTCCTCTACTGCAAGACGTTTTTGAGCCACTTTCTGGCCCCGATTTTTAGCTCAAACGGGGCTCTCTTCCGGGCAGCTTTTCGACCCGCATCGGCGCCCAGTGGTAGCATAGCGGCAGCCATTACCCTCAGCCCAAGGACGGTCTGAGCAGGGGCGTTTTTGTCCTGACCTTTGGGCCATTTTCAGCCCGATTTTGAGGTGTGCAGTGGCTCAACAGAGCCTGTTTGTAGGCTGTCCTAGGACCGAGTTTCAGCCCCCAGCTTAAGGCCATTCCCGCGCCATTGCTTAGCTCCAAACAAGGCCTGCCCAGGCCATATTCGGCCCCCGAACAGGGCTGCATTTCAGGCCATGCTCAGCCCAAAACAGGGACTGCGTTCGGTCCATTTTCAGCTTCAAAACGGCCGATCTCTTGGTCCCAAATGTGGCGTGTAGTAGGGTGTGGTGGATTGTGTTTAGAGTTCCAATAGAGGGTAGGTTCTTACTTGTTACAGTCAGATCCGACCCGAGTTTGGGCTGGCACGCATGCACCCACCTTCTCCTTCTTCCTCTTTTTTCTTTCTCTCTCCTACCCAAGTGGTGTGGCCGTGGGCTCACACTGACTCGGCTCGGTCCGGCTTTCACGGACTGAGCTGGGGCAGTGTGCTCCAAGCTCACCAAAAACGCGCCCTTCTCTCTGTTTTATCCCTCCTTTCTCCCTCTGTTTTTTCTCTTCCCTCTTATCCTCCTTTCCTTTCTTTCAGTGAGGAAGCTGAAGGGCAGCAACGCTCCTTTTATAGGCCCAGGGAGGGGACTTTCGACGGCCGTGTCAGCCTCTTCACCGATGGAAATGGAAAATTTCCTTTTCTTCATTTAAGGTTTTCTTAGCCATTTTTTACTACGAGGGGGCACTCCCCAGCTATTTCGGTGGATGCCTCAGTCCTTTGGATAAAGGGGTGGTGGCTTGCCCCTCAAGCCACCGGATGGTCTTTCTCTCCTAATCCTAACCGCTAGTGAAGGGGATAGATGGTTGGGACCCAAATCCCGTTTCCCTATGCGTGGGGCGGAATCCCTATGCCGTTTGGGTCGAGCGGACCCTACGAGGAGAATGGACGGCTTGGATCATCTAGAAAATGACTGTAGTGGTCCACTTTGAGGTTCAAAGATAAGCATTTTTTTAACAGGGCGATGGCGGGAAACATGTTTTGAGAAATTGCATTTGAGTTCGGTCAAACACCGTTTGACCACAAGTGGTTGTCTAGTGCACCCCGTGTACTAGTGGTTGGGGTGTATGTGCACCTAGTTTTGGGGCACCTCATGGCTTCGGTGCTTGATTTGCTCTGATCAACTATCTTGGGGGTCCAGTCATAAAGGTCCCAGCCCGGTTTGGTGCGGGGCCGAGTCCCAGGTGGGCCACTATATACCTCTTGGAGCCGTATTTGGCCCACATGATGTGATCTGTCAGTCAAACGGTTTCGATATTTGTTTCCAACAGTTAAATGCATGTCTAAGACACAGGGGTGCTTCGTTGGTTATCCTCTAACTCCCATGGATTGAGTTTCCAGAGTACTGCTAACACATATGGTCTTAGAAACTGATTAAGCTTAAGTGATTTAATCCCGCTTACCTCTTTGATTGGGGTGGGGTGTAAGCTGAGTCTCCAGAGTCATGGCGGATTGTCTTAATGCTGCTTGGAAAATCCTACCCTATGCGTGTTAAGTCATTAGGTTGACGGGTCTCGAGTTTTAATAATTGCGGGTTTAAAAGGTAACACCCGAGTATCAAAGGTACGGGGTGTTACATAGTTTAAGCACACTAATAGATATGACATTAATCGGCCCAATACATGAAGAGGTCTATAGAAAGACGTCATATCAAACACAATGTAAGACCCGTGTACTAGTCTGTACCGTTCCGTTGGCTTCCGCGGTCCTTTCGGTCGAATTTCGGCAACCTTCGCACTGTATCCGATGATTGCGTCTAATCCTAAGCCGAGTCCTGCATACTGAATACGGCTCGACCCGAAACTTGTATCTTAGCGACCGTGCCGTCATCGCGGTTCCAATGCCGTGACTTGCGCACCGAACCGATACCCAAGCTGGAAGATGTGGGCCCACGTTCATTTCGAGGAAATGCTGTGTGTTACGAATATCAAGGAAATCTTTACGATGTGTCCCATCAATCAATCAATTAATCAATGTAAGTACAAGTCAAGTCACTCCATACCTCAAGTACATCAACCCATCCCTTCCCATTCCCAAAGTCAACTCTCCCTCTCTCTCCACCCATCCCTTTCTTACAACCCATCACTATACCCATCACCCATCACACATCATCCCATTCCTTTTCACCCATCACTCCTCTTTCTCTCTCTCTCATTTCATCTCTTCACTTCCCAAGCAACACACCATCCCACGTCCAAACTCTCCCCCTCCCAAACAACAAGTGTGGCCCAGTTTCCCTACCCTCTCATCTCACATCTCAACTGTTCATTCATCATCTACCACCATCAAACTTGAAGGCAATGAGCTAATTAAGGAAGCTAGGGGAGCAAAGAGAAGGCCTAGAGGTGGGTGATCCACCATTATTTCTTATTTTAGGGTCCATTTATTGGTGGGACCCATTTTGATGTATGTGATTTAATCAAGAGAGGCCCATAGTGGCAGGGTCTCTCTCTCTCTCTCTCTCTCTCTCTCTCTCTCTCTCTCTCTCTCTCTCTCCTTTGTATAATGTCTTGTGACCACCATGATACAAGACGATCTTGACCGTCTGATCGTGAGGCCCACCTTGCAATGGGTCCATTGGACTGCCAAGATGAAGGAAAAACACAAGTATCTGATCGATCCAAATCAGGTGGGGCCACGTTCATGTGGGACCCACCTTGACTAAAATGTGGGCCATGTACATGTGGGGCCCACCATGATGCTGAGTATATCCATGCTGTCCAGCGTCTCTGGACACTGGACGTGAGGCAGGGGTGGTGGACGTGAGGCAGGGGTGGTTAACGTGGAGTGCATGCACTGGCATGGGAGTGTACTAACAAAGCTAATAAAAAAAAATAAATTACTTTTGGGGTGGGCTGCTCATGTAGGCCTCACCTTGATGTATGTATACAATCCAAGTCGTCTATCCTTATCCTTAGATCATTTTAGGCGTTGAGCCGAAAAATGAACTCAATTTGAATTTCTGGTGAGCCATAGCATAGCAAACAAAGTTTTCTACCATTGAAATACACTCTAATGTTGTTGTACATCAAAACCCATTCAATATTGGACTTGATGGGTTTGTATAGAGCTATGGAGACCAATGGCAGGGCCGGATCCACCTGATGCAGGCCCCACCTGGGGAAAATCGTGAAATTTCCATTTTTTTTAAAAAAAAAATTAATAATGGCAGCAGCAGTGCCTCTGCTGCTAACCGTCAGGACGCTGGTAGCGCCCTGCTCTGGACGTCCACGACCAGGGACGTGGGTCCCATATGTAGACCCCACCGTAATGAGCGTTGAACATCAACGCCGTGCATTTGATGCCCCACCTTTTGGGACCGTGGGCCACCCCAAAATCAGTTGTATGTGGTGCTCAGGTGGCCCACATCACAGGGAGCAGTGTTGATTAAACGCCAACCATTGAAACCCGTTTTGGGTCACTAAAGTTTTGAATCATTATGAAATTTGTTTTCCCTCTTCTTTAGGGTACGTGTGACCCTATCAATAGATTGGATGATAGATAAACATTATGGTGGGCCCTAAGTGGGACCCACCTGTGCTGTCGGAGGGTCATACAACAGCTATATAGCTGCTGTATTGACGTTTGTAGGGTCTGTGGGACCTCCTGTTGAGTGGTTTGCACCCACTCCAACCGTCCATGTGGATGGGACCCACCGTACATCCTGACTGTCCAATTATTTGGCGAGCTTGTCAAAGGCTTGAGACAAAAATAAGACAGATTTACATCTCTGGTGGGCCACGTACGTGGACCCCACCCCTGATGTATGTGATCCAGCCAACCATCCATTCACCTGGTGAGATTGTCAAAGGCTTGAGACTGAAAATAAGGCAGATCTAATATCATGTGGACCACACTACAGAAAGCAGTGAAGTTGAATGCCTACCATTGAAACCCCTTTTGGGTTACAAAAGCTATGGACCAATATGATATTTGTTTCTCCCCAGGTCCTTGTGACCATGGGAATAATCTGGATGAAAATTAAATGGTGGGCCCACTGGAATTTGATAGTGGGAAATTATTATCACCACAGTTAGTTGTAGTATGGTCCAGATGATCTTTGGATATGATTCATTATTTTTTTGCTCTATAATGATCTCTATAGATGGATGATTGGTGCGGCCCATTCGAGTCGACCCATTTGACTTGGCCCATTCAACTCGGCCCATTCGACCTAGCCTAGTTGATTTAGCCCGTAGTTTTGGCCCATGTGATTAGGCCCATCTTGATGTATTTGTGGCCCGTTGTTAAGGCCCACCTTGACATATATAAGGCCCATTGAGGCCCCCTTTGATGTGTATGAGGTACGTTGTCGAGGCTCATATGGATATATATGAGGCCCATGTGATGCGGCCCATTTGATGTATTTGGAGCCCTTGGGTCGAGGCCCAATGGGATGTACCTAAGGCCTATTACAATATATGATTCTTCCATGGTTTATGTAATGATGTTTTGGCGGTCATGCCTTGGGAGCAATGATAGTTTGATGTCCACATTGTAGGATGATGTTGGTTAAATGTCCGCATTATCACTCTCCCTAAGGCCCATTGATAAGCCCATACTTGTAGTGTGTAGGCCGCCTAGGCCTATTTTTGTTATGTACAGAGTCCATCACTGTATCACATAATTCATGATCATACACATCATATGTATGCTTGATATGAGGAGTGACTGATCATAGCATATGCCTTCAGGCAGATGGTTTATGGTACTCTCTGCTAGACGGAGTTATCCCACATGAGCGCACGGTATGTGCAGGATTGATGCATGATTTGACTGTATGACTCATGCACCTTGCATTGTGTGATTATTGTATACCCTATCTACATCAGGGTCATAGCCTCCACAGACACATCGTGGGTGGCTGGATTGGATACCGAAAATACTGTTTCTAGCATCGGGGCGTCATAGATGTCCCTGGGTGAAAATTCCTAAACCCGATGGTACCAGAGGATGGCTCCAATGTCGAGACCGAGTGCATACATGAGCGCTGAGGGCCTTATACCAGTAGGCCGCGTCTCCCATTATGTCGTGGTCGGTTGGAAAAGGGGTGTGACCTTACCCGCCTGAGTGAGGGGGCAATTTTGTGGTTGAGTTTGACCAGCTTGAGGAATGGGTCCGGTATCGACGAATCGGGCCTAATATTGGCAGGCGGATAATGAGGTATCTTCCACTCTCCTAGTTGTGCGTTCGGATAGGGGTGACAAGCTGGCGTAGAGTATACTAGACCCCGGTAATTATCCAAACTGAAAACCGTATTGATTTGATGCTCTAGTGAAGAGCTGCATTAACATGGGGATGTGGATTGGCATGCTTGACTTGCATAAGGCATCGCATGGCCTTGATATGGCCGATAGCATTTATATTCTGCACCGCATAGCCTTGGTACGGCTGATTGCATTCATATACCCATCGGCATGACTCCGCATTACTCTGACCTTGCATTCTGAGCACGTTCATATTGCGCACACACTTACACCACCCTCTAAGCTTTCTATAAGCATATGCACGATTGATGCGTGCAGGTGACGCCAGGACGCAGCCATAGTCTCGCCGTAGTTGAAGCGTGCCGCCGAGCTTCTGGAGTTTTTGTTATTTTCATTATATTGTATTTCCCTTTCATACGTCTTGTACTTAAAAGTGTTTGATCATAGTGGATTTTGTGATGGTGTTCTTGTGGTTATTGTTCGTAGGTTATGCTTATAGTTATGCTTATACTGAATTAAAATTATGCCTGAAATCCTCCTTGTAGGATCCGAGGATCGGAACCTGGTGTATAGATGCTGGGAGCCGAAAATGGGGTACTACGGAGGCTGTCGGCACCGGATTCGACGATCGGGAATTTTGTGAGCCCGGGTTTAGGGCGTGACACACAAACATTAAGATAGGCTTATATAGTGAATATACCCAACTTGATATCCCATATTCTTCTATCTACAGCAAGGGGGATGATAATGATATACTGATGTCAAGGATGAGCCTCACACTTGTCCTAAGAAGGTAAATAAATGGACGGTGTGCTTGATACATACATAACATGAAGTCCTCTCAATTGATTAAAGGGTAGGGCACATCACATGAGGTGAGTCAAGCGGGTATACAATAAGTGGACTTCCTAACTCTCTTAATCATGTAACAATTAGGCTTTCTTATTGGGCCCCTATAAATGTTATTCTATCTAGCTCCTATGATTGTCAAATTTTGTAGTGCCAAAACCTTTTGAAATATATATCTCGTGCAGCTCATCTTCATATTCAAGATCAAGCAAATCAAGTACAAGAACAAAGGTCTTTACTTCAAGAACTTCAAGTGCAAGAATAAAAGATTCAAGTACATCATCATGTGATAAATCAAGCTTTCAAAGCTTCAAGTATGTTAAGATAAAGTGCTTTGCTTTGGAACTCAAAGCTCAAGGTGAAATACAAGTAACAAGTACTTCAAGTTCAAGCTTCAAAATACTTCAAGTTCAAGCTTCAAAGTACTTCAAAGTTCAAGCTTCGAAGTATGTCAAGATATCAAGCTTCATGTACTTCAAGATCAACTATCAACCGAAGCGAATGATGATTCAATGTTCAAATATCACTTATAAGGTATGAATGACCTTAGATTGACCATAAGTTAGGTCATATTGATTGCATACTTAAATTGGGTCACTATATAATTGTATAGGCTTTTTCTCGACTAGTCTTAGCCTATGTTCGACTAGTCCCAGTACTGGCTCGACCAGTCCAAGAATTTCCTCGACCAGTCCAAGGTTTGTTACTAATTTTCAAAAATTTTTGTTGGACCCTCGACTAGTCCTGGAGACTGCTCGACCAGTCGAGTGAACAGTGCTTGACTCAAAGTCCAGTAACCAAATTGGGTCCAACATGACCAGTCGAGAGCAAGGCTCGACCAGTCGTGCAGGCCAATCGACCATTCAAGTAAGCCACTCAACCAGTTGTAAAACGGTCTTATCTTATCGTGCCCTTTTTATTTGAATTCTTGTTGGTCCTTCGACTAGTTGAGCTGTCCTCTGAGCCAGTCGAGTGAATAGTTTCTGCACTTATAAATAGAGCACAATTTTCAGAGTTTTTCATTGAATTCAAGCAAAATCAAGACATCACTCTGAGAGATAAGTTAGTGATATTCTTAAGTTGTTTAGTGCTCATTTAATATTCTCTTTAATTTAGCTTCTTTTTTTTTCATTTGATTTTGAGATCTATATTTCAATCTTATTTGAAGAAGGGATTTAAGTTTTCCCATTTCTTGGAATCAAAATCAAATCAAGCAAGCCCAAGGTGATTTAATCTAAAAATCATTTAGAACTTAGAACTTTTCATAAGTGAGTGTGGACATTGAACATCTACTTCGAATTGGTTCTACTAGGCTTCATCAAAGGAGAATATTCAGATAAATATATTTACATTTCTGTAAATTTCTTTTATAGTTTTTGAGGTTGTGCTAAGAAAAAATTTTCTTTCTTTTTTGGTTTGTCTGAGGTGATCTAGAAAACTCAGGGTGTGGGTTTTTGAATTGTGTAAACCCACTTGAAAGACACAATTTTGAAGGTTTTAGGTGAACCTTGAAAAACCTATTTCATAGTGAACGCGAATATCCACTGTGTGAGGATATTGGGAGTGGAGTAGTTGTGTAGCTATTTTTCTAAACAGTTGGTGTACACACAAGCGAACCACTATAATTTCAGGTCTTGTGGTGGATGATTGATTGTGGCTTTGTGTGAATGTTATAATTTCTTTTTAAGTCTTTGTGGAGAATGTTGTAATTTCTTTTATGTAAGTGTAGGAATGTTGTAATAGCTTAGTTAATTTTCTTTGCTATTTGTATTCTTTATTCCTCTGTATCGGTTTGAGATTTTGATACACAGACCATTCTAGGAATCAGGTTGTCCTACCATAAGCCATTGGATTTCAGTGAGAATTTGTCCTTAGAACAACATTTGTATCAACCTCTCAATACTTGTACATTTGAGGTTGTTATTCATTTCTGCTTTGTGGCATTGTTTAGTGCTTTCTTTATTTATATTTGTTTAATTCTGTAATTAATTTTTTAATTTGGCATAATCCTATTTACCCCCCGCCCCCCTATAGGACTCTTACCTCGGCCTTTTCAAGTGGTATCGAGACTAACAACTCGCTTTAATTTTTTGGATTAATTTCCTAAGCTAATCGATCTGAGATTTTTAAAATGTCAAATTTTGATAGCCTTTTAGTCACTAGGCTCCACCTTTTGATGGCTCCAATTATGCTTATTGGAAAGTCAGAATGAGGATTTTTTTAAAATTCATGGATGAGAGCGTGTGGCAAGCCACAGTGACCAATTGGACCCCTCCTACCATTGAAGTGACTGGTACTGATGGATCTAAAGCTGTAAAAGTCACACCTTACTTTTCTTGGACCACTCTTCAAAAAAGTGAGAGTAGTGTCAATGCAAAGGCTTTAACTGCAATTACTTGCGCACTATTACTGGATGAATTCAAGAGAATTATATCCTATGATACTGTAAAACAAGCCTGGGATATCTTGGAAATGACACGTGAGGGTACAACAATTGTCAAAAAATCTAAAGTCCAAATCCTCACAACCAAATTTGAGGAAATACGTATGGAAGAAATTGAAACTTTCATAGAATTCTATACAAGATTGAATGACATTGTCAACTCTATGTGCGGTCTTGGTGATAGGATCTCAGAAAGTAAAGTCTATGCAAAGATACTATGCTCATTGCCTGAACGGTTCAATTCAAAGGTGACTGCGATCCTGAAACTTCGTGATATGGATAATATGAGGGTAGAAGAATTGGTTGGTTCTTTACAAACCTACGAGTTAAAATTTAAAGCTCCTAAAGGTAAATCCATCGTCCTTAAGTCTTCTAAAATTATTTCTTAAGAAAATTGTAATAATTCTGATTTAGAAACTTCCGAAGATGATATGGCTCTTTTAGCTAAAAAGTTTTACAAGATTTTCAAAAGTAAAAAGAGGGTTAATTTGCAAAAACCTACTGAAAAGAAAAGATCTAGATCTAAAACTTGAAAATCTTTAAAAGACAGTCAATGCTGCAACTGCCATGAATATGGGTATCTAACAAACAAATGTCCTAAGAAGGACAAGTCTAAAAAGAAAGGTATGTTGGCTACATGGGATGATTCTTCTTGCTCTGAAGTCTCTTCTGAGTCAGAACATTCTGAAACCGAGTCGGCTAATGATGTTAAAGCCCTGATGACTCTAGCCAAGTTCACTTTTTCAGATAATGATGATTTAACCAATGAAGAAAATCTGAATAGTGACCATGAAAATGAAGAAGATCTTCAAGATGCTTATGATGCCCTATACAAGGAAAGTTGCAAAATTGCTGTAAAACTAAAACTTCAGAAAGAAAAGTTTTCAAAACTAAAAGAAAGTTTTGATATTCTAGTCTTGAAAAATCACACATTTCAGATTGCTTTGAAAAAATTAAGTGCGACTTAGATTTCAAAACCTCCCAAGTTGAAAACTTAAAATCTAAAAATGAAAAGCTAAAACTAAAAGTCTCCTCGCTTTTGAGTTTGAAAAACACATGGAGGTATGCCCAAGGTGATCCTAAATTAGAAAAACTCTTACCTAGATCCAGAAAATATGGTGATCGATCTGAATTGGGCTATGATAAAAGTATTCCTCCTAATAATAAGAATACTCCACCCAAATTTGTGAAAGGGGAGTCTTCTAACTCAAAAGGGAAAATTCTGAATCAAAATTATTCTAAAAAATTTAATTTCAGACTTTTAATCCTAAAAGCAACCATATCAACTATAAAAATCAGAATCGTAACCTTTTAGCTGAGGAAATTGTTGATTTACTTAAGGAGTTCTTAAAATCTAACTCAGCAGGTCGGACTTATAACAATTATAATCATAAGAAGACCAACTATACTCCTAAACCCAAAACTGTAATGAAATGGGTCCCTAAGGTTACTTGTTTGGTTGCCCACACCGCTTTCAAAGCTCCAAGTCATTCAAAGTGGTACCTAGATAGTGGTTGCTCTAGACATATGACAGGTGACAAAGGTCTGTTCACCAATCTCAAAGACATGACTGATGCTTTAGTCACATTCGGTGATGGTAGCAACTGCAGAATTGTTGGCCAAGGTACGGTTCAGCTCTTTAACCTTCCTCAATTTGAGAATATTTTATATGTAGAAGGGTTAAAACATAATTTATTAAGCATCTCTCAAATATGCGATAATAATCATAGCGTAAAATTTACTAACCAAGGGTGTGAAATTTTAAGTAAAAATGATTCTTTAATATTAACTAGTCGCAGAACTTCTGAAAACTGCTATATTGTTTATGATTTAAGCTCATCTAATCTATTGTGTTACATGGTCCAAACCGATGAGACCGAATTATGGCATAAGCACCTCGAACATGTACACTACCGCAATTTATATAGATTGAGCAAAAGAGAGTTGGTAAGAGGTCAAAATACAGAAAGTAGACAAAATATATGGCTAGTGCCAGATTGGTAAACAAACCAGGAGTACTCACAAAAAGGTGAACTCCAATGCCACAACTAAACCACTCGAACTTCTCCACATGGATCTCATTGGACCAACCAAAACGAAGAGTCGAGGTGGCAAGAAGTATATTCTGATAATTGTTGATGACTTTACCAGGTACACTTGGGTCGTCTTCTTAAGAGAGATCAGAAGCTCTCGATGAAGTAAAAAGGATACTTAAACGTATCCAAACTGAAAAAGAATCACAAGTCTTTAAGATCTATAATGATCATGGTTCTGAATTCAAAAATAGCAGTTTTGAAAATTTTTACAGCAATCAGGGAATATCACATGAATATTCTGCACCTAAAACACCACAACAAAATGGGATAGTGAAAAGGAAAAATAAAGTGTTTCAAGAAATGGCGAATGTAATGCTAAAAAGTATGAAGCCTCCTAAAAATCTTTGGGCTGAGGCGGTAAATACTGCTTGTTATATAATTAACCGCGTTTACACTAGAAAATTAAATAGTAAAACTGCTTATGAAATGTGGTTTGATAAAAAGCCTACTATCAAATACTTTCGAGTTTTCAGCAGCAAGTGCTACATTTTACATAACCGAGAAAATGTGAGTAAATTTGACACCAAAAGTGATGAAGGGATATTTTTGGAGTATGCTCTGAATAGTCGAACGTATCGAGTTCTTAACAAGAGGACTGGTGTAATTCAAGAGTCTATCAATGTTGTTATAGATAATCATTTGAATACACCTACTTCAAGTTCAAAAAATGATGAAGTTCTTTTAATTGATAAACCAGACTCTTCATCAAGTCAAAATAATACTGAACTGAGGACAGTTAAAGACCATCTTTCTAATCAAATTCTAGAAAATCCTCTCACTGGTGTGCGCACTGATAAACAACTTAAAGATATGTGTAACTACGTGTGCTTTACCTCTCAGATAGAACTGGTTAACGTAAAAGTAGCTCTTACTAACGAAAACTGGATTGTAGCGATGCAAGAAGAGATTAATCAGTTTGTAAGAAATGATGTTTGGTACTTAGTTCCATGACTAAAAGATAAACACATTATCGTAACAAAATGGATTTTCAAAAATAAGTCTAATGAACTTGGTAATATTATTAGAAATAAGGCTAAGCTGGTTGTACAAGGGTATACTCAAATAGAAGGCATTGATTATGATGAGACCTTTGCCCCAGTAACTCTTCTTGAATCAATCAGACTATTTATATCCATTGCGTGCTTTAGAAAATTCAAAATATACCAAATGGATGTAAAGAGTGCGTTCTTAAACGGCGACTTGCATGAAGAAGTGTATGTTGAATAACCAATGGGTTTTGAAGACCCTAAGCATGCTAATCATATCTACCATCTGAAAAAGGCTCTCTACGGTTTGAAACAAGCTCCCAGGGCATGGTACGAAAAGTTGACTAAGTTTCTACTAAGTCATAAATTTATAATGGGAAGTGTTGATAAGACATTGCTTGTAAAGAAACATAATGATCACATACTAATAGTGCAAATCTATGTTGATAACATTATTTATGAATCTACCTTTGCTAACATGACTGTTGAGTTTGTAGATCTTATAAAGTCTAAATTTGAAATGAGCATGGTTGGAGAACTAAACTATTTCTTAGGATTGCAAGTCAAATAGCTCCCTGATGGTTTCTTTATCTCTCAAACCAAATATGTTCTGAACTTAGTTAAAAAGTTCAGATTTGAGAGTGGGAAAATTTTTGATACTCCAATGAGTACTACTCTAAAACTCTCTACAGATTCAATAAGTAACAGTGTGGATCCTAAGTTGTATCGCAGTATGATAGGTAGTTTACTTTATTTAACTGCGAGCCGACCTGATATTGCATTCAGCATTGAAATTTGTGCTAGATATCAATCTGACCCTAAAGAGTCACATCTGATTGTTATTAAGCGCATTTTGCGATATGTCGCTAGTTTAGCTAATCTTAGTCTCTGGTATCCACTTAATACTGGTGTGCAATTAGCTGGTTACACGGATGTTGATTGGGCTGGTAACATTGATGATCGTAAATGGACCAGTGGTGGTTGTTTCTATGTTAGGAACTGTTTAGTTTCTTGGCTAAGTAAGAAACAAAGTTCCGTATCGCTCTCCACAGCTGAAGCTGAATATATAGCTGCGGGTAATGCTTGTACTCAGCTTATGTGGATGAAAAGAATGCTAAGCGATTACGGAATTGTGCAAGAGTCCATGGTTTTATATTGTGATAATTCAAGTGCAATTAATATCTCTAAAAATCTAATTCAGCATTCACAAACCAAACATATTGACATTAGATATCATTATATTCGTGAACTGGTGGAAGAAAAGATAATTTCTTTGGAATATATTCAGACCGAGAATCAACTAGTTGACATATTCACAAAATCACTCGACAAAAACAGGTTTGCAAAATTAAAATTTGATCTTGGTATGTACAATATAAACTGATGATTTGTGTCTATTTGTATCATAATGTATATAGTTTTATTTTAAAATTTTTAGAATTCAAAACTTAGGTAAAATTACAAATTTTCAGTGTTGCATGACCAGTCAAGTACAAACTCGACCAGTCGTGGCTCGACCAGTGGAGTAAGTACTTGACCAGTCATGAATCTCGGGTTTAACCATTTATTTGGGGAAAATCATTTTTTTCTTCATTTAGGTCTTCTTCTCTAACTTGCCTTACCACAACCGGTCGAACCCATCTTCGATTCCTCCATGGTTAGTGCATTATTTTTGATTTTCTTCTAGATTCAAATCCTTTGCACTTCCTTTTCTTCATTTGTATGGTTTATTTCATGTTTTATGATTGTTTTGGAGGTTTTCTATCAAACAATCTGATCTAATAGAAACTCTTCTTGCCTCTTTTGCAATCTCTTTATTCCTTGATTTCTTTATTACAATAGAGGGTAGAACCAAGAAGAAAGGATCTTGTGGTCCCTCTTCATCTCATTCGACTCCTATCACGGTGCGCCACCTTCAGTCGCCCGAGGAAGATCCCGAGTTCGTGTGGGATATTCGCTTATGCAATGTGATAATAGAACAAACTGTTAATCCTGATCATTTGGCACCAATTGATATTGTTCCTCTCCTTCAGTCTGTAGGATGGGATAACATATTACATTAGGGTGGACCGGCATACCGCTCCATTGCGCAGGCTATGTATGCTTACATTAGCGACCTCTCTTCTAAGAATCTGACATTTAAAATTACGACTAGAGAAGGCGTAGTTGATGTGGACCGTCATCTTATTTCTGGGTCAATGGATATACCTGTCAATGATGATGGTATTCCCATTAGTTCTCTTGTAGCAAAACCTTTTGAAACTGAGAAGCGAATGCTCACTAGAGATTTATGTAATATGGATGCGGAATGAAGTACTGGGAATACGCTCGCTTCCAAATTTATGTTACCCAGATACAGAATTCTTCATAGGATTTTCATTTCAAATGTATATCCTCGATCTGGTAATAAACCAAGCTTACTACATTCATGGTTCGTATTCTTCATTCTATCATTTCTAGAGTCCCTGTGTGTCTTCCTTCTCTCCTTTGTTATATCATGATTCAGTTCCGTCTCCACCCAGGTCATAGTGACATACCCTTTGCTTATCTTATGACTGTTTTAGCCACCCATAGTTTACTGGCTATGCCTGTTAGAGAAGCTCCCATTCATCATCTACCCTTCAACAACTCTAACATTAACAAGATGAATTTGAAGTTGGCCTCAGGCCAAGTTGATGTGGGTGCTAGTGGAGCTGCGGAAGCAAATGAAGAGGAGGGTGATTTGCCTCCAGATGATGTCAATATAGATGACCTCTTTGATGAAATTGAATCCGATTCTGCTGGTGATCCTGATTATCAGCCATCTGATTATGATGCACATTTGCGGTCACTTGAGGAGAAGGTTGAAGGTATGCATGTGTCCTAAGAAATGCAATTTAAATATATGCATAAATATCTTAGGCGCATTAACAAGGGACTTCATCAAATTAATCCTACCATACCTGCTCCTTCTTCTGGTTCGGATTAGCTTTGAGTATCTAATTTGTAATAACTTTTAATACTTGAACTTCTTCTTGAGATTAGACATGTTTTTTTTAATGGTTATCTTGTTATTATGTTATATTAACCTTACCTCTCTCATTGCTCTTGTGTTTCCATCATTATTTATATTTTCTTTCCTTTGTCATATTGTGACAAAAAGGGGGAGAATATATTTTGACTTGCCTATTTATTTCATAATGTGGAGAATGAATGTGGAACTGTAAAGAATGTGGAGAATGTGGTTAGGTGATATGTAACAATTTTTTTCTCCTCTTGGATTCTGTGCAATAAGGTATTAAGGGGGAGTATTGATGAGTATTGATTTGACCAGTTTGTAACTGGTTCATGATTCTTTAACTAGGTTGTAACTGGTGCATGATTCTTTATTGTGCATGTATGATATTTTTATTTATTTCGTTTTGTCACGAATTTAATAAAGGAGAAGATTGTAAATGCTATTCTATCTAGTTCCTATGATTGTCAAATTTTGTAGTGCCAAAATCTCTTGGAATTTGTATCTTGTGTAGCTCATCTTCATATTCAAGATCAAGCAAATCAAGTATAAGAACAAAGGTTTACTTCAAGAACTTCAAGTACAAGAATAAAATATTCAAGTACATTATCATGTGATAAATCAAGCTTTCAAAGCTTCAACTATGTCAAGACAAAGTGCTTTGATTTGGAACTCAAAGCTCAAGGTGAAATACAAGTAACAAGTACTTCAAGTTCAAGCTTCAAAGTACTTCAAAGTTCAAGCTTCGAAGTATGTCAAGATATCGAGCTTCATGTACTTTAAGATCAACTATTAACCAAAGCGAATGATGATTCAATGTTCAAATATCACTTATAAGGTATGAATGACCACCCTAGATTAACCATAAGTTAGGTCATATTGATTGCATACTTAAATTGGGTCACTATATAATTGTATAGGATTTTTCTCGACTAGTCTTATCCTATGTTTGACTAGTCCTAGTACTGGCTCGACCAGTCTAAGAATTTCCTCGACCAGTTCAAGGTTTGTTACTAATTTTTAGAATTTTTTGTTAGACCCTAGAGACTGCTCAACCAGTCAAGTGAACAGTACTCGACCAGTCGAGTAGGCTCGACTCAAAGTCCAGCAACTAAATTGGGTCTCACACGACCAATCGAGAGCAGGGCTCGACCGGTCATGCAGGCCAATCCACTAGTCGAGCAAGCCACTCGACCAGTTGTGGAACGGTCTTATCTTATCGTGCCCTTTTTTTCTGAATTCTTGTTGGTCCTTTGACCAGTCGAGCTGTCCTCTAGGCTAGTCGAGTGAACAGTTTCTGCACTTATGAATAGAGCACAATTTTCAAAATTTTTCATTGAATTCAAGCAAAATCAAAACACCACTCAAAGAGATAAGTTAGTGATATTCTTAAGCTATTTAGTGCTCATTTAATATTCTCTTTAATTTAGCTTTTTTTTTTTACATTTGATTTTGAGATCTATATTCCAATTTTATTTGAAGAAGGGATTTAAGTTGTCCTATTTCTTAGAATCAAAATCAAATTAAGCAAGCCCAAGGTGATTTAATGTAAAAATCATTTAGAACTTAGAACCTTTTCATAAGTGAGTGTGGACATTGAACATCTACATTGAACATCTACTTTAAATTGGTTCTACTAGGCTTCATCAAAGGAGAATATCCAGATAAGTATATTTACATTTCTGTAAATTTCTTTTATGGTTTTTGAGGTTGTGCCAGGTAAAATCTCTCTTTCTTTTTTGGTTTGTCTAAGGTGATCCAGAAAACTCAGAGTGTGAGGTTTTTGAATTGTGTAAGCCCACTTGAAAGACACATTTGTGAAGGTTTTAGGTGAACCTTGAAAAACCTATTTCATAGTGAACGCGAATATCCACTGTGTGAGGATATTGGGAGTGGAGTAGTTGTGTGGCTGTTTTTCTAAACAGTTGGTGTACTCACAAGCGAACCACTATAATTTCAGGTCTTGTGGTGGATGATTGATTGTGGCTTTGTGTGAATGTTGTAATTTCTTTTTAAGTCTTTGTGGGGAATGTTGTAATCTCTTTTATGCAAGTGTGGGAATGCTGTAACAGCTTAGTTAATTTTCTTTGCTATTTGTATTCTTTATTCCTTTATATCTATTTGAGATTTTAATACAAAGACCATTCTAGGAATCGGGTTGTCCTACCATAAGCCATTGGTTTTTGGTGTAAGGTTGTCCTTAGAACAACATTTATATCAACCTCTCAATACTTATACATTTGAGGTTGCTATTCATTTCTGCTTTGTGGCATTGTTTAGTGCTTTCTTTATTTGTGTTGAGGGTCAAATATTGCATATCAGACCCCATTTATTACCTGGATTTATGAGCATGACTCTGTTTAATGGCTTGGTTTAACTGTGTATGTGATGCAAGGTGTAATTACGAACTGAGACTAAGAAAGGGTGTTTAAAGCTGGGATTTAACGCTCTGATGACACCAAGGCAAGGGACGGACCCCAGGGGACCAAGATCATCGAATTTACACACCGGAGATCCGTGAAAACAAGAAACTGAAGTTCAAGTGGCCCAAAATTGGTTCATAATAAAAGATCTCCCTGATCCCTACAAGTGAATCCTCTGAATCCCTAGTTTCCTTCCTTTGAATTACTTAAGTTTTAGATAATTATTCCACAAATTATTCCCTAAGTTTTATTTGATTTAGATAGCATCTTAGTCTAGTTCTAGTTCTACTTGGTTTCAGATAACGTACAGGTATCAGTCCCTGTGGATTCGACCTCGGTCTTACCGAGTTTATTACTACATCACAACCCTATACTTGGGGAGTGAACAAGTTTTTGGCGCCGTTGCTAGGGACTGACGGTTACGTTTTTCTGAAATTAATTAGTTTTAGAATTAAGTTAGGATTAGGATTTTACTTACTTTAGGATAGAAGTTTTTATTTTATTTTATTCTATTTTTAGAACTTAACTTGTTTCCTGTTTTATAGGATCTGGACATAAGTTTCTAAATTGGTAATTCCTTCCTAATCTCTCTACTTTTTCATATTTTTAGAATTTAGGTTATTTCTTTCCCTGCTTAGAAATTAACTTTCTATTTTTGTTTTATTTTAGTAACTTTCTAATTCTGACACTTTTAGAATCTAATCTTGTTTCTTAATTTATTTTTAGAATTCTTTAGAAACTAACCTTCCTATTTTGTAGGCCTTTAAGATAGAAATCTCTAATTCGGTACACTCCTTCCCTACTTTCTATTTTTCAATTCTCTTTTAGTAATCTACTTTCTATTTTAGGACTCTCTTAATTTATTTTAGAAATTTTCACTTTCTTTTAGGAATTTTTTCTTTTAGAAGCTAGTTCTCTTCTATCTTTCTTTTAAAGAATTGTTTTTCTCTTTTTAGAATCTAACTTATTTTATTTTATTTTGCAGGTTTTAACTCAGGACTCAAATTTGGTAATTTCTTTCCATCTCTCTCTTCTCGCTAGATTTTCCTAGGGTTAAGTTTTTAATTGAGGGCTGCGAGTGTTTTCATGCCCAAGTGGGCCCGTGACGACACTCGACGTCTCTTGACTGAAGGAGGATTGGTTGAGGGGTTAACTATCCATCGCAGGATTAGACACCGCTCGAAATCCCCTGAGTTAACTGAGGTCATGGCTGAAGACCAACCTCCTCTACCCCTACCCAGGGTGGAGGATACCCAAGATGAAAATGAGGTGCAACAGGCACCCCCGCCTCGTACTTTACGAGATTATCTACAACCGGCGGGAGTGAGTATGCCCTCATGCATAATTTTTCCTGAAAATACAGGACAAATGGACATCAAGCCAGGAGTTATCCAACTCCTTCCCAAATTCCATGGACTTGAATCTGAAAGTCCATATTTACATTTGAAAGAGTTCGATGAGATAATAGCTACATTATGTTTTCCTAATGTATCTGAGGATACAATTAGGCTGAAACTCTTTCCTTTTTCCTTAAAAGAAAAAGCTAAGACGTGGTTACATTCACTGCGTCCTAGATCCATTGGCACATGGAACGATATGCAGAGGGAATTCATAAAAAAATTCTTCCCACATCATAAAACAATTACCCTCAGAAAAGAAATCATGAACTTTGCCCAAAAGGAAGAGGAAACATTCTTCCAATGCTGGGAAAGGTTCAAAGATTTGGTCAGTTCATGCCCACAACACGGATTTGAAACGTGGCGCATTACAAATTTTTTCTATGATGGACTGACATCTTCCATGCGCCAAATGGTCGAGACAATGTATAATGGAGAGTTCATCAACAAAGATGTTGACGAGGTATGGGATTACCTCGATAGTCTCGCTGAAAAAACACAATCATGGGACTATTACCCAATGGCGAACACCACGTCTAGGCCGACTCAATTAAAGGAGAAAGGGGGATTATATCTCTTGAAAGAAGAGGATGATCTCAAGTGTAAAGTGACTACGCTCATAAGGAAAGTTGAGGCCATGGAAGGAAAGAAGGATAAGGTCAATGAAGTTGTTTGCGGCATCTGTGATTGCAACATTCACACAACTGAAAACTGTCCTACAATACCTGCCTTTCGAGGAGTGTTGAATGAACAAGCCAATGTCAGAAATAATTATCAAAGACCTTTTACTGGACCCAACTCCAACACATACAATCCTGGCTGGAAAAATCATCCAAATTTTAGTTGGAGGAATGGACAAACGGCGACTCCTCCAGGTTTCTTCAATCAAAATCCAAATCAAGTGAAACCTCAAGAGGAACTGGTTCAAAATCCCATACAAGAGCTGGCTCAGGCAATGCGGGGAATTACAGATTTTATGCAAAAGATAGATTCTCGTATGACGGTTATAGAAAAGGGGATGCTTCCTGCACAACCTCTCCCCAATCCTAAACCACAGTACGAGAATAATGATCCCAGCTCTTCAAATCAGATGGGGCATGCTAAATCCATCACCACTCTTAGGAGTGGGAAGATCATTAATAAAACTCTTCCGGTTAGACCCGAAAAGCCTCAAGAACCAGAAGAGGACAACAATGATGGATCCAGTGATGCCCCACAAAAAGTAGAACCGGAACTTCTAGAGAAGCCAGTTGCTTCATTCCCCCAAAGGTTGGTTTCACCAAAACCTCTCTCTAACTCTCAGGATATCCTAGAGGTGTTGAAACAGGTGAAAGTCAACATTCCTCTACTTGATGTCGTTAAACAGATACCTTCATATGCCAAATTCCTAAAAGACTTATGCACGACCAAGCGACGGAAAATTATTCAAAAGAAAATCTTCTTGACTGAGAAAGTGAGTGCCATCCTGAAGCAAGACGTGCCGCAGAAATTCAAGGATCCCGGTAGCCCAACCATATCATGTGTAATCGGGAACCATCGAATTGATCACGCACTTCTTGACTTAGGAGCAAGCGTCAATCTGATTCCCTACTCGGTATACAAACAGTTAGGTTTGGGTGAATTAAAACCGACCCTAACCACACTACAACTTGCTGATCGCTCTGTTCGTGTACCAAGAGGGATAATTGAGGATGTGTTGGTCCAAGTTGATAGATTTTACTACCCTGTAGACTTTATCATCCTGGACACCGAACCCATCAATAACATGAGCACTCAGATTCCCGTCATTCTTGGTCGCCCATTCCTTGCCACGTCAAATGCAATTATCAATTGCAGGAATGGTATCATGACTATGTCTTGTGGAAATTTGACATTGGAGTCAAACATCTTTTTCAATAACGGCAGCAACTCAGAGGATGATGACGATTTCCACGATATTAACATGATTGACTCTTTCGTGGAAGATACGACACCTCTGACCTTATCCTCCGACCATCTAGAGACGTGCCTGGCCCACTCCCATGATTTTGATGATGACATGATTAGGGAGACGTGCGCCTTGCTTGATACTGCACCGGTACTTGAAGTTAACCGATGGAGGCCACAATTTGAAGAATTACCACAAACTGATGTAGTGCCTCTGCCGTCTAACCTCAAGCCGCCGAAGCTTGACCTAAAACCTTTGCCCTCTGATTTGAAATATGCATATTTGGGTCAAGATGAGACATACCCGGTAGTGATCTCTGCCCACTTGGACAAAGAACAGGAGAGTATGCTTATATCTACTCTCATTAAGCATAAGAGAGCCCTTGGATGGACGATTGCAGACCTCAAGGGAATTGACCCTTTAATTTGTACTCACCTCATTTATCTTGAGAATCATGCGAAGACCTCTCGACAATCACAACGTAGACTAAATCCAAACATGAAAGAAGTGGTTAAGGCCGAGGTTCTTAAAATATTGGATGTGGGTATCATATGCCCTACATCCGATAGTCAATAGGAGAGTCCAACTCAGGTGGTTCCTAAGAAGTCCGGAATCACCATCGTAGCAAGTGCCAATAATGAACTTGTACCAACTAGAGTTACTACTGGTTGGTGAATGTGCATTGGCTATAGGAAGTTGAATACCGTCATGAGGAAGGGCCACTTTCCTTTGCCCTTCATTGATAAGATCTTGGAAAGGCTAACTGGTCATTCCTATTACTATTTTCTTGAGGGGTATTCAGGCTACAATAAGATAGAGATAGCCCCTGAAGATCAGGAAAAGACTACATTTACATGTCCTTATGACACCTTTGCTTACCCAAGGATGCCACTCGGACTATGTAATGCCCCTGCCATTATTAAGTGATGTATGCTTAGTATCTTTTCTGATATGGTAGGGCAATATCTAGAGGTCTTCATGGACGATTTCTCTGTTTACGGTCCATCTTTCAGCAAGTGCTTGGAAAGTCTTAAATGTGTGCTGAAAAGATGTGAAGAAAAGAACCTGGTACTTAATTGGGAGAAGTGTCATTTCATGGTTCAAAAGGGAATTGTCCTTGGGCATATCATCTCATCCAAAGGAATCGAGGTAGATAAGGCAAAAATCGATCTTATCTCTAACCTACCTCCACCCAAGAACATCAGAGACGTACGATCCTTCTTAGGACACGCGGGATTTTACAGGTGATTCATAAAGGACTTTAGTCTTCTCTCTCGTCCTTTATGTAATCTTCTTCAAAAGGATGCTCCGTACGAGTGAACTGAGCAATGCCAGGAAGCTTTCACCAAGCTTAAGAGCACGTTAACCACTGCACCTATTATGCAGCCACCCGACTGGAGCCTTCCTTTTGAGCTTATGTGCGACGCCTCTGATTATGCTCTTGGGGCGGTTCTAGGCCAGAGAAAAGATAAGCGGCCCTACGTCATTCATTACGCAAGTAGAACTTTAAATTCCGCCTGTGAACTACTCGACTACGGAAAAGGAACTCTTAGCTGTAGTGTTCGCCTTGGACAAATTTAGGTCCTACTTGATCGGATCCAAGATCATTATCTACACAGATCATGCGGCACTTAAGTATCTTCTTTCGAAAAATGATTCTAAGCCCCGCTTGATACGATGGATCCTTCTACTCCAAGAATTTGATTTGGAAATTAAAGATAAAAAGGGAGTAGAGAACGTAGTGGCCGATCACCTTTCTCGCCTTAATACCTCGATTCCCTTGAGACAACCCATATCAATGACATGTTCCCTGAGGAACAATTGTTTAGAGTCTCCCATTCACCTTGGTTCGCTAATATTGCTAATTTTCTTATCACAGGTTCTATACTAACACATTGGACTGCGCAAGATAAGAAGAAATTCTTTACCAAGGTGTGCAACTTTTTTTGGGACGATCCATATTTATTTAAATATTGCCCAGATTAAATCTTAAGGAGATGTATGCCAGACGATGAGCATTAGAGATCTCCTTCTGTCACTCAGAGGCTCGTGGTGGTCACTTTTCGCTAAAAAGACCACGGCCAAGATCCTGCAGTGTGGCTTTTACTGGCCCACTATGTTTAGGGACACTCATGAGTTTTGCAAAGCTTGTGAGCGTTGTCAGAAATTGGGAGCATTGTCCCGTCGAAATATGATGCCTTTGAATCCCATTCTTATCATTGAAGCATTTGATTGCTGGGGCATCGATTTCATGGGACCATTCCCCCAATCGTTTGGGAATTTGTATATTTTGCTCGCCGTAGATTATGTCACTAAATGGGTCGAAGCGATTCCATGTCGAAAGAACGACCATCGCACGGTCATTAAATTCCTAAAAGAAAACATCCTTTCTCGATTCGGAACGCCTCGAGCCATCATTAGTGATGGGGGCTCACACTTCTGTAATAAACCATTTGAGAGCTTAATGAAGAAATACGGTATCTCTCATAAGGTGAGCACCCCATACCATCCTCAGACAAGTGGACAAGCTGAGATTTTCAATAGGGAGATCAAACACATTTTGGAGAAAACGGTTAACCCAGATCGTAAGGATTGGTCAATCCGATTGACCGATGCCTTATGGGCATACCGTACTGCATTTAAAACTCCTATTGGAATGTCTCCCTTTAGACTTGTCTATGGGAAGGCTTGTCACTTGCCTGTGGAGCTGGAACATAAAGCGTACTGGGCGATCAAAAATCTTAATTTCAATCTGGACAACGCTGGCTCACTACGCAAACTTCAATTGAATGAACTTGAAGAAATCCGGAATGATGCATACGATAATTCGAGAATTTACAAGGACAAGATGAAAGCATTTCATGACCAACACATTTTGCGAAAATCATTCACACCTGGTCAGAAGGTCCTTTTGTACAATTCTCGATTACATCTCTTTCCGGGTAAGCTTCGATCTCGTTGGACCGGCCCTTACATTGTTGTTACTGTTTTTCCGCATGGGGCCGTGGAGATAAGAGATCCCGACAATGGCAAGGAGTTTAAAGTCAATGGACATCGATTGAAACCATTTGTCGAGAAATTTGATTCAGAGGACATGTCCATGCCTCTGACTGATCCTGTTTACCAGGATTAATCTCCTAGTCTGATGGAGGTATAGGTAAGTTTCCTGTTTTCTTAGGACTAGGGTAGTTGCTTTATTTGTCTGGCTGAAGATGGTAAATTTAGCGCTCCTGGGAGGCAACCCAGCTCTTCATTTCATTTCTTTTTTTTTTATCATTAGTTAGTTCAATGTTTGTGGGTAACATTACTGCAAACCCTCACGAGACTACAACTCGTCCACTAGGGGTAACCTAGGGGTTTAAAGGCTTGTTGCATACGCTAAATGTAATCGAGAGCACCTGCGAAAGTGGTGTAGGTATCATTGAAAAGCCTCTTGATTCTTTCGTCCAGGTATTATCTTTCCATCACTCCTATTTTTCCGTTGTCTCATGTGCATTGCATGTCTATTTCTTTTTACATTGAGGACAATGTAGATTTTTGGTTGGGGGTGGGAGAGTAGATTCCTAATCAGTGTTTTCTTGGTTTTGAGCAAAAATTGTGAAAATTTTTAAATTTTTCTGGACTTTCTTGTGAATTCGAAGGGATTTTGACGGCCATCTAGGGCACTTGGAATTTCAAGATACGTGATGTTGGTAATTTAAGACGCTTGGATTCAGTATTTGTTGGATTTCATAGTTAAGTTTGAATTGTTAATCCAAAATTAGAAGTTGTAAATATTGATTGAGTTATGATCTCACAAGTCACATCTCGCTTTCACGTTAAGGTTTCAGTTTGAAATTGAAAGGATTGGGCGAATGGTCTATACCATAGGTTTGCTCCCTATAAGTGTAGATTTAATTCCCTATAAATGATATATGAAAAATTCGGGTGTACAGTCTTCATCATAGGTTTGCTCCCTGTAGGTGAGGATTTGATTTCCCTTCTTGGTGTCACTTTTAATGGAAAAATCAAAAGCTGAAGGAATGAAAAGATGATCTGTGAGGCAAGTTTTGGTTATCATGAATTTTTTTATTGGATACCAGTGATATCCTGAAATAGAGAAGTGAATTTTAATGATAATATGCTGAGATTATACTGTATACTCATAGATCTCAATGGTTAGAATTTTTCCAATTAATGGAATAATACTTTGAACTTGATTATGAAGTTTACCATGTTCTGGAGTCTAGGAGAAAGTAATATCCAACATTCATGAATCTTAAACTTCTAGTATCTGGATTGTTCCCCAAAATCATTCGAGTTTTTAAAAATTATGGTATAATTCTCAATTTATTTTTCGCATACTTTGCTCGGGACTAGCAAAATACTGGTTGGGGGTTGTGTTGAGGGTCAAATATTGCATATCAGACCCCATTTATTACCTGGATTTATGAGCATGACTCTGTTTAATGGCTTGGTTTAACTGTGTATGTGATGCAAGGTGTAATTACGAACTGAGACTAAGAAAGGGTGTTTAAAGCTGGGATTTAACGCTCTGATGACACCAAGGCAAGGGACGGACCCCAGGGGACCAAGATCATCGAATTTACACACTGGAGATCCGTGAAAATCAAGAAACTGAAGTTCAAGTGGCCCAAAATTGGTTCATAATAAAAGATCTCCCTGATCCCTACAAGTGAATCCTCTGAATCCCTAGTTTCCTTCCTTTGAATTACTTAAGTTTTAGATAATTATTCCACAAATTATTCCCTAAGTTTTATTTGATTTAGATAGCATCTTAGTCTAGTTCTAGTTCTACTTGGTTTCAGATAACGTACAGGTATCAGTCCCTGTGGATTCGACCTCGGTCTTACCGAGTTTATTACTACATCACAACCCTATACTTGGGGAGTGAACAATTTATATCTGTTCAATTCCGCAGTTAATTTTTTAATTTGGCATAGTCCTATTCACCCCCTCCCCCCTCCCTCTAGGACTCTTAGCGGGGCCTTTTCAGGCCCGATATGAATACAAGGCGGACCTTGGTAGGGTACATACATCTAGGACTATGTGTCCTTATAAACGGATCAAGTAGTTCACTCATCATCTAAGTGGGCCTCGGGTTTAGGTCATTAAGCTTGGGCAAACACATGCATCTAGGTGGACCACATTTACTATGGAAGGCCCGGTACGAACACAAGGATGGCTCCAAGGCTTGGGGTAGTTCTATAGGGTATGGTGGAAAACATCATTATCAATGGGGCCCGATGTTTTGAGGTATCCTAATAAAAGAGGATGGGTATCGTGGGGGCCCAACGGTTTGGGATAGGCCAACACGGCGAGGTCTGTCTGCCACACATGTAGGACAGGGAATGGGCTTATTAATGGGCCCTAAGGAAGTTTACTAGTACGGTCTACTTGGGGGTTGAATCTGACTCACGATGAGGCCCACAGCCTTTAGACTAATTGGGAAAGTGAATGGGCAATGTGTGTAGAACACATGTCAAGGTGGGCAGCCCAAAGCCTAGAAAATGGACGAACAGTAAACACAATACGGTGGGCTGCACAAGGTAGTCCCGCAACCTGGATATAGATGGACTATATGCATATAACACACCCATCAAGGTGGTCTTTAAGGTTTTGACAATCTTACAAGGCATGGTGGGAGTACCATTAATACTAGGGGCCCAACAATTTGGGCTAGCCCATTAAGGTGAGATGGGCAATACTTAGAGGGGCCCAATGATTTGGGTGGCCCAACTAGAGAAGATAAGAACGGGCCTAACAATTATGGGGGGTCCAACAATTTGGGTTAGCCCAATAAGGGAAGGATAGTAATGGACCTAACAACGGGCCCTAGGGAGGTTTACAACGTGGACATTTAACCACCATTGCTCCCAAGGTAATGGGCTTAACAATGGGCCCTAGGGAGGCTTACAATATGGACATTTAACCACTATTGCTCCCAAGGTGTGGCCCACTTAGAACCTATCCTATAATGGGGGCCCATGGTCCTTATACTAGCCAGGAAAATGGATGGACATCATAAACATTATCACATACATCATGGCAGGCTCACACATCACAATTGGGCCTTACATAAGGGTCTCATACATCGTAATGGGATTCGTCACATGGGCCTCACATACATCACAATGGGCCTCACCACATAGGCCTCATGTACATCACAATGGCCTCATCACATAGGCCTCATGTACATCACAATGGCCTCATCACATGGGCCTCACATACATCACAATGGCCTCATCACATAGGCCTCATGTACATCACAATGGCCTCATCACATAAGCCTCATGTACATTACAATGGCCTCATCACATGGGCCTCACATACATCACAATGGCCTCATCACATAGGCCTCATGTACATCACAATGGCCTCATCACATGGGTCTCACATACATCACAATGGCCTCATCACATAGGCCTCATGTACATCACAATGGCCTCATCACATGGGTCTCATATACATCATAATGGGCCTCATGAAACAGCTCATGGCCTAAGAACAATGGGTGAATAGTGTGTGCAACACATACATCATAGTGGGCCTTATGGGTAGCCCATGATCCAGCAAAATGGATGGGCAGCATATATGAACAACAAGGTGGGCCTTACATATGTAGCAGGTGGGCCCTGCACATGCCAGATGGGCCCCACCAGATGGACAACATGGATATACAACGTATACATTTCGGTGGGCTATCTGCCCCGAACGGCGTGGACAAAATACATCAGGGTGGGCCGCTGCACTAGATGGTGCCAGTTCAAACACATCATGGTGGATCCCACCGTCCCAAACAGCTGGACGGTGTGGATAATGCACATACATTAAGGTAGGTCCCACGTTCAGGGATGGACGGCGTGGATATCACACATACAGATGGGTCCCACCATCCAGAATGCTGGACGGTGTGGATATACAGATACATTTTGGTGGGTCCCACCGTCCAGGGTTTGGACAGTGTGATCAGCACATACATCATAGCAGGTCCCTCATCTAGCCTATCTAGACGATGAGGGTAAAACACTTACATCACGGTGTGGGGTCCACGTCCAGCGGACTAGACGGCATGGACTGCAACACGTGCAGGCAGGTCCCATCGTCTAGAATGCTTGGACGGTGTGGATAAGGCATATGCATCAAGGTGGTCCCATGGACAGATGGTATGGATGAAATACATATCATCAAGGTGGGGCCACGTGCTAGATATAACACGTACATTAGGTGGATCCCCACAGTCCATTGCTGGACGGTGGTGGATTCCATACATATAACATGACATGCCCCATGTCCAAGGACTGGACGGTGTGCATACAACACCTTCATCAAGGTGGGTCCACGTGCTGGCCCACCAGCATTTGAATCACACTGATATTTGTATTTCCTCCTTCGTCCATGCTTGTGTGGTCGACCGGCCATGCAAGCCCAAATGGACAGCGTGAGTGGTCCCACTGGTGGACAGCAAGGTAGCTGCCACTAATGGACAGCGTGGATCTAATCCACTCATCAAGGTGGGCCGCAACAGGGAGAGAGAGAGAGAGAGAGAGAGAGAGAGAGAGAGAGAGAGAGATCGGCCAAAGGGAGGGGACTCCGCCACAATGAGCCCCTCCAAACAAATCCAAACCTTACATCATGGGCTCCATGCATGCAAGGACCCTACATCTAAAAATCTAAGGTGGGGATGCCATCCCCACCATGAAATCAGGGTATAGATGACCCATCAAAGCCATGGATTAAATGAAACATCATGATGGGGTTCATGGAGAATGGCCCCATCATGGCTCATGCATGCAACAACGGTGGGCCATTGGCCACACCTAAGGGGTCAAGTAGGATCTCCACCATTGATTAGTGGGTCCTACATGCCCCCATGCAAGAAAATCAAAGATCTAAAGAAGAAAATAGAAGATCTACTCCTAGACATGACACCCACCTCAAATTTCTTCCTCCTTCCACCTTTAGGTTCTAGAGCTCTAAGAGAAAGGTTTTAATGGCTGAGATAAGTTCTTAAGGGTTGGATTTGGGGGAACTAAATCTTGAAGTGACTAGTCATGGAGGTTGCTTGGGACGTCCAAGCTCTCTCTCTAACAAGGGGAGAATGAAAAGGAAAGAGGGAGGGAGAGAGAGTGTTAGGTTAGGCTAGGAATGATTGCTCTTGGGAAGAGCTTAACATGACCTCATCATTGCAAGGCATGCTTGCTAGCATGTTTGAAGGCTACTAGAGTAGGGTGATGTCACCCATAGGGTGACATCATCCTAATGATGGGATTTCTAGGGAAAAGTGTTATCTAGAATGGCTAGGTCCCACACCGTGCAGTCCATGGCCGAAATAGAGCGCGGCCCACATCTCACAATCTAAGAGACGCGGCATCGGAACCGCGACGACAGTGCGGTCGCAATGGCATAGGTCTCGGGTTGAGTCGACTCGAATTCACAGGACACAACTTAGGGTCACTCGCAAACGCTATCTACAAGTCATGGGTCTCTAAAATTTGACGGTGAGGATCGTGAGATCCTAAGGAATGGAATGGTACTAGGACAGAGGCCTTACATTATGAAATTAGGAAATCCTGTTGTTCACCATCGTCCCATGGGCAAGGTTGGATGATGGAATCCCTTCTAATCTTTATGATTCTCCTATGTTTGATTATGGAATTGGTATATCCTATTATTTGCCATTGTCTCCTAGGCATGGCTAGGTGATGGAATCACTTCCAATTCTCACAACTCTCATCCATTGAGAATTAGATCAACAGAAGTTCAGATTTGATCTTAATTGCTATACTTCCAACTAGATAAGATAGGACTCCAATTCCAGTTGTGTCCTTGAATTAAGCAATAGATCTCCCTGATTGCTACAAGTAGATCCTTGGAAACCCTGGTTCCTACCTTTGAATTCTTAAGTTTCTAATTAAATCCCTCACAATTACTTCCTTTATTTTCAATTTAGATTCACATCTTCTTCTAGTTCTACTTCTAGTTGCTTTCAGAATACACACGAGATTAGTCCCTGTGGATTTGACCTCGGTTTCACCGAGATTATTACTACATCGCGACCCTACACTTGGGGTTGTGAACAAGTCCAACTTTCGATGTCATCGAAGTCATGTTCGATTCATCTAAGTCATGTTTGATGTCATCGAGATTTTCATGATTTTCTAAGTAAAACTCCCAGGACTTTGAGTGCCCATTTTTTATGTCATCGAATGTTGTTCAATGTCATCAAGAATTATCCAGAAATATAACTTTGGTTGCTGGACTGATGAGGTACTTTTTTGATGTCATCGAAAGTAACAAAATTTGCATTTTAACTTTCAGGTCCAATTGCTGCTAAGTTTTTCTTTTATCATACTTACCAAAGGGTTTTCTTAGATAGTTTTGGGCAAGTGTGGATCATGATTAAGGGTTTTAATACCTGAGGGGGTTTAGTTAGGGTTGTGAGGCTTACTTTACCTTTGATATGTACTTGAACATCTTCATCTTGGCGAGTCTTCAGACTTGTAATCTTCAATCGAGGCTCGCTTGACTTTAAGACTCAACTGTCACATTAATTGACAAACAATGACACTTTCAACATCGGCATCAATGATCAGGGGGTAATTAAGGAGCTAATTCAAGCATAAGAGAGCTTTGAAGAAGTAACTCAATCACGATACATCAAAGGGGCTCAATTAGTGAGTTTATCTCTCTTTCCTTATGTAGGATTGAGGGTAATAGTTTATAACCCAAATTCAATATGTTCTTGTATAGAACCTAGGCTTTTATATAAGGCCGAATTCACCGGGCAAATGTGTGTACATGTTACTCTCTGTGGGAGTCTCCCGCAAGAGTGAACATAGGTCTTTAGACTAGAACCAAGATTGTTGTTTAGCTAATATAAAACCAACCAAAGTCTCTTACGGAAGCATCTGGTAGGAGTGTACGATAAGTTCTTGTGTAGGGCAGTAAAGGTTAGAGGTGAACCTAATTTAAAACCTCTAATAGTGAAATTTGGTACACTCATGGGTTGAAGTGGTCTGTTGGGAGTGAAGGAAACTGAACCACTATACATGTTTGTGTTTGTGATTGTCATTTAAGCACTTGTTTAATTATGCTTATGTGATTGATTAATGAATTATATAGCACTTGTTTAATTATGCTTATGTGATTGATTAATGAATTATATATGTGCATGATTAGATGAATGCTGAGAGTTAGTAGTTAGCACATCCCCCACACACATGTACATTATCACATATAGACTAGTTGCTTGAATGACATATCTATTGCAGTCTATATGATTGAACCCATTATTGGCTTAGAAGCTTTAGTGCTAAATTGTTTTACTTAGTTTAACTAATATATTAGTTTAAGTAAGCAATTGAGTTCTAATTGGTAAAATTTTATTTGGTCATCACTACACTAAAATCTCCAATTAGGAACGGATATCTCTTTGGTTTAGGAATAGTTTAAAATCGTTCCTAAGTAGGAACGATTTTAAACTGTTTCTAAGAATGGTCCATTCCTAATTCAAAGTATAATGTGTTGTGTCTTATCCCTACCCTCTATAAGGCTCACCATGATGTAATAATTTTATCCATGCCATTTATCCATTTTCTAAGATTTTTTTTTTATGGCATGATACTAAAAATAAGACAAAATCAATGTTTAAGTGAACCACAAAGTGGGGATTGAACGCCCACCATTAAAAACTTAATGGGAGCGGTAGAAGTTTCGGATCAAGCTGAAATTTGTGTTTTCACTTCATCTAGGGCTACGTGATCCTATGAATAGGTTGGGTGGTAAATAAACACCACAATGGCCCCTAAAGAGGTTTCAATGGTGGGTGTTATCATCATTGTTGCTTCCTTTAGTGTCGTCCACTTGAGTTGTGGACCTGCCTCATTTCTCAAATTGTCTGTAGAAGTTGACTACATGTCTTCTCCCTCATTTATCACTCTCTCTTTCTAAGTTGCGGCTAGGGTTTCCGGACCTCTTTCATCTTCTCATCTCAGGAAAAGGTAAAATGGGGGAAAAGAGAGCTTGTTCTAGACGTAGATCTTGCATCGATGGACCAATTTGTGGGGAAAAAAAAAAACTAGGGTTTTCTTGGTTGTTGCTATATCTCTGCACGTTAGGATTTTCTTTCAATCAATCGAGGAAATGGCAACTGCGAACCCTTTCGATCTATTTGGAGATGACGATAACGACGATCCGTTGTAGCTAATAGCTACTCAACAATAGCAGAAAGCAACACCGAAGAAAGCCCTAGCTCCAACGCAAGCTGCTTCTCAAAATTTTCTGGATTTTCTGGAGGCGATGTGATGAATAATGTGGCAGCTTCTTCCAATGAAGATCCAGGTCAGTTCCCAACCTTAGGTGCTAAGTGAGATCATCTCCTCTCTCTCTCTCATATTTTTCTTCTTGTTCGGGTTCTTTGTTTAGAAGAGTAGTTAGTGAGTGGCAGGATCCACAAGAATATATAACGAGGCTTCCTATATCAAAATGATCTTTGATTATTTTAAATGTATATTTAAGAGACTGGAGAGTTTGGGAATTGGTTGTGATAAGATTTTAGGTCATTTATCAGGAAGGAATACATATGATGGAGCAAAATTCCTGGATCATTGTTGTGTGTTTGTGTGTTTAAAATTTATTTTAAAATCAAATGGGGCATGGTTAAGAACATCTAGGAGGAATGTTGATAAGGGATTTGGGGTTTTTGTTGGATGGTTCGGGGAGTACAATATATTCTCTGATTAAGCTCCTTTGGAAGCTGAGTGTTACAATGAAAGAGATCATCTATTTGTCTTTTCAACTTCCTCAAGTTCAAGCAGTCCAGTCAAGAATTTGCTGGAAAGTTTGATGTTATGATCATGATTGAAATGGATTTTAAAGAGATTGGAAAGATCGTGTGAACTCATCCACAACTATTGGGTTTGTGTTATGAATAGGCCTAACAACATATTTGCAAAATTGAATGTAGGGAAGAAACGGTTGTCGAATTATAAAGGAGGATCCCAACCTGTTGGAAAATTGTGTTTTCGGATCGAAGATTAGCTGTTTACTGGAATCCAACAAGGATTAAATGTCGTTGATGCAGAAGGCAACTTTCTTTATTAGTTTGGGTTTTGTTGATGATGCGGATGAGGTAAAAAAGGTGCTAAAGATCTGTTGAAATGACAATGTTGAACTATAGGAGAGATTTTCTTCTCTTGTGAAATGTGGATTGAAAATATTTCTGACATGATCATAGTCACTCTGCATATTCTGAACATTCATATTGTTGGTGTGGAGATCTCATAAGGCCAGCTTTTTATTCTTAGTGTTGTAATTTACTCTAAATGTTTTTATTCTTTCTTTCTTTCTTTCTCCTTTTTTTGCTGAAAGGTAATAATTTTATTAAAAGAGAACAAAGGCCCAAAGAAGTCATAAAGAAATTACATGACAGCCCAAGATTAGGACGAGACGTGAGGCTTAATATTTAGAAGTCTCTTGTATCGTTTTAGTTTGTGACACTTACATAATCATTATATTTTTCAATGAACTGAATAATTACAAGTTTTTGTCCATGTATTACAAAATTCTTTGTCCATGAATTAGGATGAAGATTAGTGTAAAATGCATCAAACTGATCTAATCTTTCAAAACCTGATTAACAAATTGAGGAAGACTTTTCTTGATAAATTGTAACTGTTTCTCACTTTTAGATTTTATATGCAAAGTCTATGAATAGAATGATTTGGCTTTTATCCATCATAAAGGACAAAAAAAAAAGGTGATTTGATATTGAAGAGCGACTGTTGTAAATGCCTCCATGGAAGCCTTGGAAAAAAAAAATTTGTTTAACATTATAATTGGTTGATATGTCAAACACATATTTTATAATATTCTGAAGCAATGTTTGAAAAAATAAAATATAAAAAACTGACATTCTGATCCAAAAAGAGAATAAAAAGATGGAAAAAAGTTTTTGATCCAACAAAGTGTTTCGAAAAAGTGTTTAATGGCAGCCATTTCCTATTTCTCATGGTTATAGGTCTGTTTGACCTCTATCGTTGCAGTGGCTATATTTGACACTTTTCACTACCTGCCATTTATTTGGTTGTATGTTGATGAGATTTTTATACTCTATCTGTGTCACTAGTTTATGGCTTATGAGACTCATCTTGATTCGTCGTCCTATATATCTGTTGTATGTGATTGTTGGACCTCTCATTCTTATTCTGTTTGCTCTCTCACTTTCCATGAATGGAAACAAACTATCTTCTGCTTTCTAGTTTCATGCTACATATGCAATTTCTTTTTAATGCATGAGAATATATTTTGGATGGGCTCATGACTATCATCTATATAGTTAATACCATTCACTTTTTGGGTCATTCTGCTCATGAGGATGGCTTTTAGTTATCTCATGGAATTTTTTTTGTTATAGATTATCGTAGTTCAGCTGGAGCAGGGTCTATTCTAGTATATGATTGTAATTTTCATGAATCTGTCCATCTTGAAAAGGCCAAGCTATATGTCCTAGAGGGGGGGTGAATAGGACAGTGCTAAATAAAAACTTATAACAGCGGAATAATAAAGAATATGATAACCAAAGTAAATCATAATGCAGTAAATTAAAATAACCTCAAAATTCAGATCTTGAGAGGTTGATACAAACGTTGTTCTAAGGACAACCTTACACCAAAAACAGAGTTTATGGTAGGACAACCTTATTTCTAGAAAGATCTTTGTATCAAGTCTCAAATCGAAGAGGAATACAAAAATAAATATAAACTGAATTGAAATAACTTGTAATCAAAAATGTATTGTTCTAGGGACAGCCATACACCATAAAAATGGCAGGGCAACCTTGCTGGAACAACTTTCAAATGAAATTGAAATTCAAGCTGATAAAGGAATAGCTGAAAATAAATTCTAAACTATTACAACATTCTCACAAAGCTTGAATTAAATGATTACAACATTCACCACCATATATACAACCCACAAAAGAATAATTAAAAATAAGAAATATAAATCAATCAACCACAACACAAGGGTTTAAAGTGGTTCGCCTGTGTGTTCACCAACTGTTAAACAACAGCCACACAAAAAGCTACTCCACTCTTAATATCCTCACATAGGGGATATTAGCGTTCACTAAAAATAGGTTTTCCCAGGTTCACCCAAAACCCTTACAATTGTGTCTTTGTATGTGGGCTTACACAATTAAAAAACCCCCACTTCTGAGTTTTCATGGCTTTCCTCAGATAACCAATATAATAAGATTTTTCTAGCAAATCTTGAAAGAAATAAAAATAATAGAAAGGAATTTACAATATGTAAAATACCTAAATATCTTCTTCGTTGTAGCAGCCCGGTAGAACCAAATCAAAGTAGATGATTGAATGTCCAAGTTCAATGTCCAGTACTCGATTACAATAGTTCTAGTTCTAATAGATTTTAAATTAAACCAAATAGGGCTTGCCTTAATTGATTTTGATTCCAAAGAAAGGGAATAACAATTCCTCTTTTCAAATCAGATTGGAATAGCAGAAACAAAATCAATTAAAATAAAGCTAAGGAAAGAAGAATATTAAATAAGCACACTTAGCTTAGATGGAGCACGGAATTATCTCTCAGAAGTTCGACGAAGATTGGCTTGAATACTTTAATTAAATCGATAATTTCTTCTGAGATTCGTGCACTATTTATAGGTGAGAAGATCGGGTCTTCGACTGGTCTAGAGTGCTCTTCGACTAGTCGAAGCAGTAACAGATATTTGAAAAATCCGGCGGGATTTGCTTTGACCGTTCTATGACTGGTCGTAGGTCACCTACAACTGGTCATAGGTTTCCTTCAACTGGTCGTAGGTCCTGTAAATCATCGCTGGACTTCAAGTCGAAGGTTGTACGACTGGTCGAAGATCAGTCGACACTGTTCCTACGACTGGTCGAACAGATTCCTGGACTAGTCGAAGGCTAACAGATTTTATCCGGAATTTGTAACAAACTCACGACTGGTCGAGGAATATCTTAGACTGGTCGAAGGAAGTCTAGGACTAGTCGAAGAAGACCTAGGACTAGTCGAAGAATAGACCAATTACATGTAAAATAAACATTTGGTTTATGTATCCGAAATGACCTACTTCTAAGGTCAACCTATGGTCAATCAAACCTCAACCATGAAGTATGGACATTGAAACATTCGGAACTTATGACCTTGAAGTATCAGCCTTGTAATCTTGATGTAGATCAAACCTTGATGTAGCTCAATCTTGAAAGTGTACAAACTGCCTTAAACTCTTCTTGAAGTCTTGCAGCTTGAGTCTTGTCTTGTGAGCTGTTCTTTCATTCAAGATTGATCCTTGTACTTGTGAGCTTTGCTTGTTGTGAGCTTAGCTTGTTCATGAATGTTGATCTTAGAGGAGCTTCACTTAAACAAGTTATATATAACATAACAGTGATTTTGTCACCACAAATTTGACAACAAACAGGGATATAAACTATAGCACTTACACATCTTGATAGTCTTGACTTACCTCAATGCTCAAGACTTTTGTTTTCTTGTGGTCTAGTGGTTAATCTATTGAAAAAGCCCATCAAGAGGCAATAATCTGCAATTAAAAGTGCAAGCAAATGTTTAGTTTAATGAATTTGCTTATTCCTCCTTTTTACATCAATTTTCATTTTGGATGAATCTCAATCGAAATCCCCATCTGGGTATTGTTGGATCCTGTAGATAGCATTGATCCTATAAAAGAAATGGCATAGATACTTACCTTCATAGAATATTGACGAATTCTCCTATTTTAGGTTGGAAGACTACTTTGGAATTCCATACTGGACAAGCACCTGATGGAGAAAAAACTGATTGGATGATGCATGTGTACAGGGTGGGACAAAGGGTAGAAAGTCTTTATCTTCCTTCTGTTTGATAATTCCCCTTATCTTTACCATTAGCACAAGATAATAATCAACTTCCTCTTTTGGTGGAACACTAATAGGGTTCCAATTTGTTATGCGGAGTTTTTCTCAATGATGGTCTAACTTTGAACAACGTAGAGCTACAGCCACGCAAACAGGGTGACACTGAAGTGGATGTTGAAGGAATATTGATGTATATGTTGGAAACTAAGGAAAATGAAAACAAAAACAGTTCACAGGTAGAAAATGAACTTCAAGTCTTTTTATTTCTTGCGTGAATCCTAGGAGTGTAGTGTATCTGTTAGTTGAGGTGACAATGCTTAATCGGTGCCACAGTTTCTATCCGAGCATTTCAGGATGTTTTGAAATTGACCAAAAATTGACACTTCAGTGAAAAATGGAGGAAGTAGGGAATTCTATTTTTTCTATTTTATATTAGAAAATATGTGTAATTGTGCATCTCACAATGGGCACTATTATATATGGCCATGAAAAAAAAGTCCCCTTGATGGGAATCCTAAACCCTCAATTTGTGGCCAGAAGATAAATGTTTAAGAAGGGAAAAAAAAAAAGGGGTAGTTCCACATTCAACCAAAAGATTCCCTGGCTATGTTCCTTCAACTCTAGTGGATTCATCCATGGTGAGCCCATTATATCAAACGTTTGGGTCATTGAATGGACCTGGGGCCACTTGTCTAAACCCAATATTACAATACAAAGTCTTATCTAAGTATTGTCTAATGCCTCTGGATGAGCTCATATAGTTTCTTTTGCTGGTATGAGACAATAAATCTAGTCTTTGCATGGCAAAGTCATTACAAGAAATAAGAATAAACAAATAAGATTGAGTAGATTTTTATTTCTTTTTTTTTTTTTTTGGAAAGGTAAGATTAGTTTGATGATTTTCCTTTAACATGAGTAATTAGTTTTTTAATTCTCAATATCTTTTTTGTCCTCATCTCTTCACATGCATTCTGACAAAAAGACTAGGGCAAGGATTTGGGTTTAGGAGAGGCTTGGGATGAGGAATTTCCAGATCTTTAACTCTTTGACCAAACAGATGGAGCTTTTTAGGCCTAAAATCCATGCAAAAGTAGGCATGAATGTTTGTGGCATCAGCCCCTACGATTTCAGCCATCTAGGTCATGCTTGCATCTACATAACTTTTGATATCCTTTATAGGTACATCTGCTTGTTTTCATTCTATTTTCTATTTTAATTAGGCACTTGCTAATATCTTACCCAACAACACTTGCCATCTTTATACATTATGCTTCATTGGCAACTTAAGATAAATATATATATATATATCATTACGGAGTGGGTATCTGGGAGAGCATTCCAGACATCCTTCCGCAGTGGATTTGCAACACTCAGCCATCTAGATGGCAGGTATTTACTTGATGTTTCTAATGTAGTTCCTGGAAAACAATGTTGCAGTGGAGCTTACGCAGTCAGAATTTGCTAAAGCACGAGAGGCGATACACCTGTTAATATCAATAACTTATGTTTGTTTTCTTGACTTCATCTTAGTACAAGGTTTTAACTTTGGTCGCATTTGTCCTAGTATTACCAACAAAAAGCATCGAAACTGCGCTAGCAAATCGGGATTTTATAGAGTGCAAGCAGGTAACTTCTGGGCATTTGAGTTTGTAACGGGACAATTCAGATAGAATCAAATAGAACCTTAAGATGAATAACAATAAAATAGAATCAATTGCACTTGAATGCACACACCCACACCCACAGTACATCCTTCGCTTCTATTATAAATTCTGTTTATTCTTTCTGGCATTACACTGATTGTTTCAAAGATTTTATTTGGAATTGAGATTAGATATTAGGAACATTATGTGATCTAGGTTATATGAATGAAACTATAATAGTTACCGGTTGCATCTGGTTTATCTACTTAATGTTAACCATCATTAGATGCGTTTTTTGGATGCCATCCTCGATAGCCAATCTTCACAGTTTATAAACACTAGAGGTAGATACACTTGATAGAATCAAGATACCTAGTGATATTTGGAAGCCGCAACAACTAAGGCATATACATGTAAACGGAACAATTAAAGGGCCTGAAGCAGGGTTGCTCAGTTTTCCAAGCAACCTACAAACTCTAAAATCTGTTAGTGCAGACAACTGGAGAGAGGATTGCCTCGGAAAACTGATTAATCTTAGGAAATTAGCAATATGGAGCCTTGATGTAAGTGGGCATCGTAACCGATTTTTGGACTGTATTCCCAAATTTGACCACCTCCAGTCTTTGAGGCTAGTTGTTTCTCTGTTCAGTAATCCATACCCATGTCCGCCAATTTCTAATATGCTGCATCTATATAAGCTGCATTTGTGCGGAACATTTGTGAAGCTACCCAAGTCTCATGAATTCTCACCAAATCTCACAAATCTTAAGTTGGAAAGCACCAGGTTAGTTCAAGACCCGATGATGACACTAGAGAAAATAACAAACCTTCGGATTCTCAGAATGTTTTTTTTTTTCCATATGTGGGAAAGGAAATGGACTGCTTTGCAAAAGGGTTTCCTCAACTTGAGTACTTGGAGCTTGGATGTTTACATAATTTAGAGGAGTGGAGAGTTGAAGAAGGAGCAATGCGGAGCAAGGAGATGAAATTCCTCAACAAGGAATGTTTTGCGTCAATCATATTTGAGTCCCATTTTTTTCTCTATCAATGAGTTGGCCCACGTGGTAGTATGGTTGGATGATGTACATTGAAAATTGACGATGTAGGACATTCCTCAACAATTTATCAAGAAGAAGAGGGATAGGATTGGCATTATATTCAACATGTACCTACATTAACATATGGATATGGTGTTGTTATGATTAGCAATCAAAGACAAGCTTTCCTTGTTTCGTGCACAGAGATTCATGATGTCTCCAAAGCAAAGTGAGTGAGATTTACTTCTTGTTGTTTTATCTCTCCTCTTTATTGATACTATAAACAATAATCATAGCCATTTAATAGTTTTGATTATTGCTATGTTATTGCCCTTATTTTTTAGTTTGCACAAGTAGGGCCACTTTTTCATATTTTTGGTGCACCATTCATATTGGGGGCCACAACTTTAGCATTTTGGGTCACTGAACAATGGGATCACTTGTACAAACTGAAAATCAAAATAGTACTCTGTAATCCTTTAGACAGAACAATGTATAATACATGTTGTATGTCATGCATAACAACTGTTGGATGAATTACCTCAATAAAGAACATTTTGTGTGGATCTCACTTGGGGGACCATCTTTCTCTATCGATGAATGGTCCCACATGGATGCATGGTTAAAGACTATACCATTGATGCCCCATTAGATAAAAGTAGCACTGGTCTGACCATTGAAACTTTTCTTTCATCGTTACGTGTTTTTACACCTTATAGATTTGATGAACTTTAACCATTTTTGCTTTTAGCCCTGTTTGAGGGACACCATTCGAATGATAAAAATGCAATTGCCAAAGTAATTTTCAGTCTGTCCACCTACATAAGGATCCACCAGAGGGATGTTTTAGATCACAAAAATATACAATCATGTTTGCTTGGCTTGTCCATAATTTCTTGAGCCATGAAATGGACCTCAACCACTAATTATCCTTATATCGATTGCTTACACAAATACATTGAGGTTGGAAAGCCTTGAGCTTGTGCAACCCAACTATCACACCCCAAACTCAAAAAACGGACTCAGAGAATTCCCAATCGTTGAATACAGCACCAACAGCCTCTGTAGTGCCCCATTCTCGACTCCGAACACTCATATGCCAAATTCCGATCCTGGGATCCTACAAGGAGGATTTTCAGTATGATTTTTTTTTTTGTAATGGAGCATAACCATAAGCATAACCAAGTCACAAAACAACATCATCACATATCCACTATACAAAGACTTTAAGTACAATGCGAAAAGGGAAATACAAGGTAATCAAAAGGCTCCAAAATAATCTGATACGTGCTCCCGCCTCAACGTTGTTGCGATCCAACATCACTTGCATGCAATGGTCGTGCATAAGCTTACAAAAGCTTAAAGGGTGGTGTAAGTGTGTGCGCAAGGTAAGTGCCAAGTATGCAGTATCAGTGTAATGCGGAAGTATGCTAGTAAGTCCATGAATATCATCAGCCGTTCCAAGGCAATGCGGTGCGAGACATGAATGCTATTGGCCATACCAAGGTCATGCGATACGAGGCCTACGTAGCTGAATGTCATATATGAGATGTAATACAAGCATGTCAGTCCTTATCAAGTACATATATCAATATAGTTCTCCTCTAGGATATCACCGGGGTCTAGTACACTCTACACTGACTGCTGCCTCCCTAGCCGCATAGCCCAGTGAGTGGAAGAGACCACACTATTCGCCTGACCAGTAGTCTGCCAATACCTACCCGGCTCGTCGATAGCGGACCCATTTGCAAGCTGGCCAAACTCAGCCCAGCTTACAACCCCCTCACTCGGGCGGATAAGGCCACACCCCCTTCCAACCGACCACGACACAGTGGAAGACGTGGCCTAATGGAATTCCGCACTCGGGCGCTCGTGTATCCACTCAATCTACACGTTGAAGCATCTCCTAGTACCAAAAAGGTTCTGAGACTTTCACCCAAGGACATCTTAAGTGCCCACAATGCTAGAAGCAAGTATTTCGGTATCCAATACAGTCATCCACGATGTGCCTGCGGAGGCCACGGCCCTGATGTCACTAGGGTGTACAATGATCATAACACACAAATGCGAGATACATGAATCACGCTATCCTATCATGCAGCAATCCTGCGCGTACCGCGCGATCACGTGGGGCACTCCATCTTATAAGGAGTCCCGTGAATGGTCTGCCCAATGGCATATGCTATGATCAGTTACTACTCATATCAAGCATACATATGATGCATATGAGCATGAGTTATGAAATTATACTAAGCATATTATAAGGTGATGAACTATCCTCATAACGAAGATGGGCCTAGATGGCCTACACACAACAAGTATGGGCCTATCAATGGGCCCTAGGGAGAGTTATAATGCGAACATTTAACCAACATTATTCTTACAATGTGGACGTCAAACCATCATTGCTCCCAAGGCATGACCCGTTATAAACATCATTATATTCACCACGGTGAAATCACACATTGCAATAAACCTATATACATCTCATTGGGCCTTAAATACATCAAATGGCCCTCATATGGCAAGTGGGCCACATCACATGGGCTTTATATATATCAAATGGGCCACAATAATGGGCCCCATTTGTATCAAATGGGCCACACCCAAATATAAGTGGTGATAATGATTTCCACCATTAAAATTTCCAAGGCCCACCATAACATTTATTTCCCATCCAATCTGATCATAAGGTCACATAGACCTGAATTAAAAGGAAAAATAAATTTCATACTGATCCAAAACTTCTACACTCCCAAAGGATTTCAATGGTAGACGTTCAATCCTCACTGTGCAGTATGGTCCACTTGATAAATAGATCTATCTTGTTTTTTCCTCAAGCCTTAAAATGAGCTTACCAAAAGGATGAACAGTTTGGACACATCCATCAAGGGTGGGGCCCACTGGCCGTCTAGCGAATGGACAGTCCAACAAATGCTTGGATGGCATTGATAAAACACATACATTGTGGCTGGGACCCATGGTCCCTGCCCTTCCGTCCAGCAGCGTAGGAGCACAGTAGGAAGCTGCTGCGCGTCCTTTGGACGTTCGCTGCTTATTTTTTTATATTATTATTATTTGTTTTTCTGTGGTATTTTCTAGGTGTGGCCTGCATCAGGAGAATCCACCCCACCCATTGGATTCTACAGCTCAAGACAATCTAAATGAGCCCAATATTTAATGTGTTTTGGTGTATAAAAACATCAAAGTAGATTTTAACAGTAAAAACTACTGTTTTCTATGAAATGGCCCGCCAGATAATCAGATTGGCCTCATATTTCAGCTCAACACCTAAAATGAGCTGGGGAATGGGATGGACGGTGTGGATCAGATCCAAAAATCAAGGTGGGGCCTGCATGAGCAGCCCACCCAAAAACCTTAAATTTATATATATATATATATATATATATATATATATATATATATATATATACACATATACATATATATATATATATATATATATATATATATATATATTGGTTGATGTGAGTACGTCCCACTATCTGTTCACACTTTACTAAGCATGTCCAACGTCCAGGGAAGCTGGACGGACGGTGTGTATATATATCATCAAGGTGGGTCCCACATGCATGTGGCCCACTTGATTTGGATCAATCTGATATTTGTGTTTTCCCATCACCATAAGGTAGGCCCACATGGTTTGGATGGTGTAGATCTAACACGTCCATCAAGTGGGTCCCACGAAGGTAGACAACATGGATAAATTACATACATCATGGGGCCAACAACAACGGAAAAGAGCGAGAGAGAGAGAGAGAGAGGAGAGAGAGAGAGAGAGAGAGAGAGAGAAAGTGATGGAGGGACCCCGACACTGTGGACCCTCCCTTCCATGATTTACAACATACATCAAGTGGGTCCCATTACATATGGGCCCACCGATCAAAATCAACAGTGGAGATCATTTCCCCACCGAAATGCAAGGTCTAGATGAACCTATTTATGTAAGAAAAATAAACATCATGATGGGGTCCATGAAGAATGGCCCCATCATGGAATGATCATGAGGATCAAGGTAGGCCATCGGCCACATCTAGGGTTTAAAGTGAGATCCATACCATCAATCAGTAGGCCTCACTTGGCCCATCAACAAAGCATTAAATCTAGGCCTATAAAGCACCCACCGTTTGATCTTCTTGGCCCAATGGAACGCCGAGCTCCTTGTGTCCCTCTTTGATGGAAGATGATGAGAAATGAAGGGCTAGGATGATGGATCTTGGGATGGAAAGTAGGCCACATAACACACTCTTTTCTCTCTTGGAAGTACTTGGACGTGCACCTCTTTGGTTGCTTGGAACATGTGAAGAGAAAGAGAGAGGGAAAGGGAGGTTATAAGAGAGAGGTGATGGTTGTGAGTGATGGATGTGAGTTGATAGGTGTAATTGACGTGTATGGGTGTGTAAGAGAGAGAGGGAGAGAGTTGACTTTGGGTTTGCTCTTGTACTTGACATGAGGTGATTGATTGATGGGACATGATGTAGAGATTCTCTTGGGTTTTGCAAACACGCGGTATTTTTGTCGAACTGAACGTAGTCCCACATCTCCTGGTCAGGGTATCGGATCGGTATGCAAGACGCGGCGTTGGAACCACGGCGATGGTGCAGTCGTAATGGTACAGCTGACTCAAATCTATGGGATATGACTTAGGGTCACGCGCAAACATCAATTATAAGTTGTGGATTGCCAGAATTCGACGGGAAGGATCGCGGGAGTCTATGGAACGGTGCGGACTAGGATACCGGCCTTACACCAACTCTCTTACAATCTAACATAGGCCTGGATAGAAGATGAGCAATATCCAAGGTATCCATCAGGAGGCTTCTCACTTCTTGATGCCACAGTCTAAAAATCAGGCGAGTCCACTCCATGTAAGGATCACCAAAAGCAAGGGCCCCACACCCTTCATTGCTTCAATATAACGAAGGGTTTCCATAATGTTTGACTTGTATTATGTATTTATCTTTGGTTGTAAGACGCTTATTCAAAGTGGAAGTAACTATATACAGTGTAGGCTTAAGGGTCCACAATGCTTACATGGATGCATGATCAAAGATGCTCATCAGGTGCAAGCCACTATATGGCTTTCATTGTGCAGAATTCAGGTCCATCCACTCATCTGATGGGTCAAACATTTATATATTAAGTATCGATTGTCCATTTCTTCTACATATGTTTAGCTCACCAGATCTATGATTGACTTGATTCTTGGATCCAAGGCATAAGTTTTGGGTGAGGTTAACTTTCAATAATAATAATAATAATAATAAAATTGGGTGAGGTTCGTAAAGATCACACATTTGTGGAGCCTTGCCAACCACATGCACCAAAATAGCATACAGGTGTGAGGTAAGAGCTTTCCATTAAATGGACCATTGTGTAGAAAACAAATGGATGTCTGGAATAAAACTGTATCAGCCATCCATTTCTTTTGTATATTGTCTCCAAGGACGAAAATTGCCTGATTTTTGTGCAAGAACATCCAATCAATTTCATCCAATGTAATTATGGAAAGCTGGGATCTCATACACATCTTCCATATTGGCATGTGCAGCTACATGTGGACGGGCACAGCTCCATATGTGTGTAGGCTTAGCAAACATTTGTTTCATGTTTACTTAATATGGTATTAATTTGTTTGGTCTTGTATATGATATTTTCCTTTATAACATGTGTAACTCCTAACCGCAGTAATGTAATTTTTGTCATTTGTAGGGAACTCTTCTAGGAGCCAGTACGTTTGGATTTGCTTGCAATCAATCCGTGCTTTAAAACCCATATCAGATGAGATTAGTAATTTCACATCTCAAGCTTAAATTTGGATTTTGTTTGTCATATTTCTACAATTTTACTAGTTCTCCTTTTCTTATGACCCAACCAAATCTAATAAGTTCCTTGCCATCAAATCTTTGGCCATCTTTTTCCTAGACAAATGATATTTATATTCTTTTCCTGTCTTTTATGGGACATTGACAGTCAGACTAGAAGTTTCATTCTGTAAGGTTTTTGGAGCATCTTTCATCTATGGTAGAGCTTATCAAATAAAAGTTTGTATCTCACAACTGTTGGCCCCACTTGTAAGTTGTATCGTCTATCTCAACACTTCAACCCAATGTAGCAGGAACTTATTACTTCCTCCTATTTTCTCCATGATTAGTTTTTGGGGTCATTTGGACTCCCGTAAGTTTTATTAGTTGTAAGGGTTTACAAGTAACTCATGGGTGGTGTAATTTGGATAAGAAATTTCACTATCAGTTACAATATAGGATAAGCTCACTTTCAGGTGGAACTTGTTTGCAACTTAAAAAGCTATGGGCATCCAAATGACCACTTGAAGGGCAATTTAAATAGCAAGAGAGAAATTAGATGCATTTTTTAGCAATGTAGGAATTTTTCTGTGGAAATAGGAAATATGTGCAATTACTCTTTGTTTTGTAGCGATCAGTTTCTGGTTTTATACCATTAGAAATAAACTATCTCATTTGAACATCTAGACATGTTCTGCCCATGGCATAGTCAGTTGAGTGCAATGCTCATTTGAGCACACATTACTACCACTAGATTGTGGAATATGTTGTCATAAAGGAAAATTGTGCACACATTACTCCAACTTTTGTAAGTTGTCTTTGATGCACATCTAAAATGTCATATACATTTTATTGGTTACTATTGATGCAGGCTTTTCTCATGTGCTTAAAATTGTATAATGTGTTGCTATAATTTTATTGGCTTTTGCTCGTAGTTGCACGGTTTTTTTGGTTTAAAACCATTCCTAAATAAGAAAAAAATATTGTTCCAAAAAATTAAGAAGGATTTAGAATAGGGGTGGAAATTGAAAATTTGTGACGGTTTTCAACCGTCCCTAATTTTTTGCGACGCCCTATTTCAAGAACTATAGAAAACTGTTCCAAAATTGAAAATTTTTGGAACTATTTTCAACCATTCCTAAATAGGAATTTTGGTGCAATGCATAATCACCCTCCCTATAGGACATAGCCTTCATTTCATAGCTCTTCTAAGCTTCCACGTGTAGTTGTAGTTTCTTACATTGCATGCAATTTCAATTTCCTAAGTGGTAGAATCTAGGTTGATAGCTTTCAAAACATGTACCTTGGAACTCTATTATCTAATTACTTCGATATTATATGACTTTGAAGAATGATTCTTCCGAAAGATATTTTGATTTTAGATTTTGAAATTCTTTCATGTGTTTTGCTCAAGACTAGCAAAATACTAGTTGGGGATATGTTGAGAGCCAAATATTACATATTTATCCTTAATTATGTGTTATTCTCACTTTTAAATTTATGTTAAATTGGTTAAATTAGATTTTTTTTTTTTTACAAGAATATTCTAGAGCCTAAGTTGAAATTGTATTTAAATTGAGGATTTAAAGTCCAAAATGAGTAAAGTTGAAGAATTAGAGATTTGAAGCTCAAAAGATAATGATCAAGCATGTGGAGGAATCAAAGAGGAAGATCAATAAACCATGTTTGAAGAGAAGTAAAGAAATGAATATCGGAAAAGAAATTCAAATTTTAATGCCAGAAAATACGAAATCCACGAATGCAGGACCAGAAAGTCAAAATCCAAAAAAAAAAAAAGAAAAAAGAAATGACCCCACATTATCCAAGGTGGCACCGTGGAACAATGGACAGATACTAGCGGTGGCACTATACAACGCTAGATTGAAAAGCGTGTTTTCGCATGATTTTACAGAAATTGGTAGAATTTTCTAGAAAATCAAGGTTTGTAGAAAATCTTCTATATAAGGAGGGTCTTTAATCATGTTTAGGGTATCTCTAGGGTTCCAATATGAGAGAGAGCAAGGGCGAAGCACCGACGATACCTTCTTCTCCGATCTTCGATTTGTTAGTTGGTTTTTCTGTTTTTAGATATAACTATGTAGCTAATCTCTTGGCTACGGTTAAGGGATAAAGTTTTTAAATTGATTTATGATGTTCTAGTTTGTTTGATTCATACATTGGATTTCTACGATAATTATTTAATTGATTTAGATTCAAATTTACTTTAAGAGCTTTGAGTTGTTTATTTCTGGATCCATTATGAACTCCAAGTACATTAGATGCTTTGAAAGCCAATTGCTTGGCTTCATTAGAGAATGAATTGATCTATAAAATTTCTTGATCTATTCTAAACTCCAAGAACAATAGATGTTTTGAATTCCTTACGATCGATTGTTAAGTGCTTCATGAGAGAATTGTTCAATTAAATTCATATATTATTAGATATTTGTAATTGGTTTAATATAATTATCTTGTGATTAGAACGAATCGGAATTCATTTCTAATTGAGTTATTGAAGATGAATAAAAGAATTAGATGTTATAAATTGATTAGAAATTGATCCCTGGATCCTTAGTGTTTTATGTTTATTATTTTCTCCTAAACTATTTGTTGGATTTTTAATTACATAAATAGATCAATCCTATTCTGTTCTTAGCGCATAATTAGTCCCTGTGGATTGACCTCAGTCTCACCAAGTTATTACTACATTACAATTCTACACTTGGGGTTGGCGAACAAGTTTTGACATACCATTGATGATGCGAGTAATGAGATCTTTTCTACTCACTTGGTTATGTGCATGATGGGCGGCATCTAGTGTCAGAAGTGTACTAGACCCCAGTGATGTTCCACATGAGAACCGTATTATGATGTGGATTACACATCAAGATCGTTTACATATTTTTGTTGCATAGCTATATATGACATTTGTCCCGATAGGCCTTCGTATTAGATAGCCTTAGTATGGATGATGTCATTATTGACTTGTCAACATAGCTCTCCATCACTTCCTCACACTATGATATCTGTATATTTGTTATATGCATTGCAGACACATACACGCACTCTCTAAACTTTGTAGTTAGCTTATGTGCGTTGTTTACTTATAGGTTATACTTACTAAACAACAGTAGTAGTGTGACTAGAGCATGTTCCTGATCTTTTGAAATTTTTATTATGCATCGTACTTCTCTTCCGAGCATATACTTGAATCATTTTATAGTAGTTGTATGTGATGATGTTTTGGTTTGTAGTACACTATGGATATGCTCCTTTACAATATATATATATATATATATATATATATATATATATAGAGAGAGAGAGAGAGAGAGAGAGAGAGAGAGAGAGAGAGAGAGACGCTAAAACAATACTCATACTGAGTGCTGAAAATGGAGTAAAACTAAGGCAGTCAAACCTAAACTTAGATTACCCGGAAACCAGATATGAGTTATGATACCCTAGCTGCCATAATGTTTGAGAGAAATCCACCTCGTTTTACCATGATTTTTAAGAGAAATCCACCTCTCAAATTTGGCTAGGTCATTTTACTGAATGGACCGAAGGATGCGGCAGATCTAACGCTCAAGTAGGTCGTGAGCCAACAAATAATAGACCATTAAATGCCACTCTCCAACTTTTATTCTGTTGTGAAGCCCACCTGTAAATTGGAACAACCTTGATTTTTGGCCCACGCCATCAAATGAGATGGCAGGTCGGATTTATTATAAGCATCACGAAAGTGGCCCATCGTGTTCCATTGACACTCGTCACATCCCAGACTTTTCAATGGATACGACTTCCGTGATAGTGGAACTCACTATGATGTCTGACAGAAATCCACCTCGTTCACAACTTTGGTGGAGTTTAAATGAGGTGGATTAAGTGCTTGAGCCACAACCTAACAAACAGTTGACCATTAAAGGCTGCCCTCTAACTTTTTCCTATTGGGGACCCACCTGTGCATTGGATCAGCCTCGATGTAGGGTCCATGCCTTAAAATGAGTTGGTCACATTGCTGGACGGATCAGATTTGTCCCAAGCATCAGGAAAATAGGCCGACGTGATACCTCTCTCACATATCTGCTGTGTCAAATTTCATTGGAGATGGCTTTTGGACCCATCGTAATGTTTGAGAGAAATCCACCCCATCCACAAGTTCGGTCAAGTCATTTTACCTGATGCCCTGAAAGATGAAACAGACTGAGCGCTTAAGTGTGCTACAACTCAACACACAGTGGATCGTTAAATGCCATCGTCCAACTTGTTCCTACTGTGAGAGCCACCTATGCATTGGATAGGCCTTGTTTTTGGGGTCATGCCCGCGAGTAAGATGGACAAACCAGCGGACGGTTTCAATTTGTCATTAAAAGCACGATGAAAATGAACCCCGCGAAGATTCAAGGGTTGCATGATACCCTGCCATGCCTGTCACATCCTTCGCTTCACGTCAGATTTGATTGGAGATAGCTTTCCATGATCGTTGGGCCAATATTAATGATGTTTGACGAAAATTCACATTGTTCACGAGTTTAGGGGGGAGGGCAACTCAAGTTAACCATATAACCCAACAAATATTCTACCGTCCAGCTTTTTTTTATTATAAGACTCACGTGTGAATTGGTCGAGCTTTTTTTTTTTTTTTTTACCCACGCCCTAAGATTAGATAGCTAAATGGTGCATATGTCGGAATTATCACAAGCATCACGAAAGTTTGAGATTCAAGGGTTGTGTGATAGGAAGGGGACACTTGTCACGATCTCTGACTCCTTATGATACCTGCCATGCCACTGTCACGCTGCTGCCACGCCCCGCCTATGCCTAGCGTGCAAGGCATGGATGAGCCGCGCATGGCATTACTAGGCTTAGCATGGCATCACGTGCCCCACGCGTGGCCGCGCATGGCCTCAGACTCTATTTGAGATGGTTGTCATGATTGTGGGGCCCATTATATTGTTTGAGATAAATCTAAGCCATTGATAATTTTCTTCATATCATTTTAGTGCCAGTTTGGCCGGCTGAATTGGATGGGATTAGGAGGGATGGGATCAGATTTACGGTTATGATGGTTGTCCGTGAGTTCCACCAATTTGCCAAATCCCGGGACAATGTTCGAAACCTGTTTGGATGGATCGGATTATCTTGCAACTCTAACACAGGGGGTGTTTGGGAACACATGGGATTAAGCATATACATCATGTAAGAACTCTATTTAGTGGGCCTCACTGATCAACAGTCTGGATTATCATACATTCAGACTGGATGATTGAGTAGACCAGTGGGCCCCACTTCAAGTGATGCGCTGCGCAGTATATCTGCGCAGCTCTGCGTACTAGGGCTGGAATGCTATAGCTGTCTCACGCAGACAGCAATTTGAGTTGCACTAGGATGCTACAATGTGGAGCGTGGGAGAGAGAGTTGTGATGGGTTTCAAACTCTCTCTCCACAGATTCTATAAAAGAGAGCTGGGTCCCCGATCCTACACCACAGCAGAAATTCGAGTCACATCTTGTGAATTGCAGAAAGGGTGTGAAGGAGAGGAAGATCCTAAGCTCTACAGGTATTCTCGTATTCTTATCCGGCTTCCATGGCGACGTCTCAGCTAGGTAAGCTATCCGACCCCTGATCGCCATGTCCCATGCATAGACAGATCCGTGGGCCTATTCTGCATATAGATTAAGTCCCACAGTTGTATCAAAGCCACTGTGCAAAAGCATGATGATCAGATTCATCTAATTTTCATATTCAGGTTCGTATTAGGGATTTCAGATTCAAAACCAATATAGGTAATCAGGGTTTATTTTTTCCCAAATTCGAAGCTGTATTAATGTTTAGGGATTTTAATCTCAAATCTAATATTGGGATTTCAGTCTCATAAACCCCAAAAATCCAGCTAAGATTAGGGATTTAAAATCCCTGTATTCAGCAGATAATTAGGGTTTTCGATTTCGAATCCCTAAATCCAGTTAAATTAGGGTTTTGGATTTGAACCCCTAAATACAGACATCTGATTAGGGATTTCGGAATCCAGACTCCCAGATTCTGAGAATTAGGGATTTTGGATTCAAAACCCTAAATCGGGATTTTGGAATCCAGTCATCCAATTAGGGATTTCGAATCCCAAATTCGGAATTAGGGATTTTAATCCCAAATCCAGATATTGGGGATTTCAGATTCTAACCCCCAAATCATTAATTAAAGATCATTCGAAACCCTAAATCCCGTTAATTAGGGATTTGTATACCCATACCTATGAATTGGTGAAGGCCGCAATGAACGATTGGTTCTTCCACCGGAGCTGTCTGAAAAACTTCGATTTCTCTAGATCCACCTCCATTCATGGCTGTTGAAGCTTTGAACTAGCCACATCGTTCAACCACGACCATGTCCGACGTATTTAGAGGAATTTGCGTCTCATATAGAATCGAGGGAGATGCCATCGTCGATCTTCTCTTCATCTGAGCGAGCGGACAGAGGAGAATAGATGAGATTCATCTCTCTTTCTTCTTCTTTTTCCGGGACTGCATACAGCGGGTCGAGATCTACCGGCTCCTTCCTCGCCACAGACATCTGGTCGAAAACGACTTGCGTTTCTTTTTCTTCGTTGCGACTGGAATTAGGTCGAAAACCGACCTTATAAGAGGACGGGTCCTCCGACCCGATTTTAGTTTAATCGGATCCGTTCTCTAGACCCAATTTCAGTTCAATCGGATCCGCTCTCTAGATCTTTGAACTGGGCTTGATATGATGTGTAAGCCCATTTCTGACCCTTGGGCACATTCCACTGAATATTTGGGCCATTAGTCTTCTAAAAGACATCCATGGGCCTGATTTTTCATAACCATTGATGGGCCAAGTTCGTATATGATTGACATTGTAAACATTGTGTTTACATTATGGACATTGATTAATAGATCTAAATCATCCATTATGTATTCCGTAAGCATCTCATGTAGAATATTCACTAAGTGGGGATCAAGGGTGTGTATACACTATAATTGAACTAAACGTATTATTGATTATTACCACCCATCTTGTGATAATTCTATTCTAATTATGAGTGCCTTAAGGATGATGTATAGATCATACAGATTAAATTTTGATGAAGCCCCTGTTTAGGCCCATTACCCATCCTTAATATTATTACATAGACCATTGGATCGTAGAAAGTGAAACATATCTGACAGTTTCCCTCTTTAGATCATCTATTTTCCAATGATCAAAACTAACTATTTAGTGGGCCGCATCAGAATAATTAAGATATAATCAATAGAGAGGCAGGATTATAATAGCAATCTTGTAGTCTATATTTGTAGTTTTGGATTCGGTTGTGTTAGCCACCATAGTGACCTCAATCGATGAAAATTTTATAAGTACAAACTTGTAGCATTGGGATAAGCGGATTGCATACAGTTGCGTTCACGTTTTCATGCGTTCGGTAACGAAAACATAGATGATTATCGTATAGCAGTCAAGTGAACGGGTGGAGTAAATGGTGTAGGTAATGTAAAGCTGAAAGACTCATCTCACCCACAGGTGTTAAGTGTCTCAGATTTACATCACTGTCGTCACTTAGCTTCATATTCAGGAGGATTACTAACATGTTGTCATTACCGCCCACAGGACGAATGATGATGATGTAACAGATTCTCACTAGGATGAGATGGTTGGGCCCATCGTCATCCTGGAAAATTCAGTTGATGCCTCCCTTAGCAACTGAATTGGTTAACTTTTCCTGATATTTGTTTACATTCACAAAATTGATTTGTGAAACTATGAACTAATGTGAGTATATATGTATCTCCTTTATTTCAGTCTCAATTCCAACCAATCAGAATCAAGTCCATGCCCTTAATGGATCTAATTACGCTCAATGGAAGAACGCCATTGAAGTTGTACTAGGCTGCCTTCAATTAGATCTTACTCTGATAACACCAGAACCGCTAAAGTCATCTGATAATGCCACTGAAGTTGAATATAATCAATGGGTTGCATGGTTTAGATCAAATAATACATGCTTGAAAGTCATTAAGTATTCAATTTCTGAATCGATGAAGGGTGTCATGCCTGAAACAGACAAGGCCAAAGTTTTCCTGACTGAAATGGGAAAACGATTCAAGAAATCTGATAAATCTGAAGTGGGCATTCTTCTGAATAAATTGACTCGCTCGTCCTACGATGGAAAAGACAACATCCGTGAATACATTGTAGAGCAGATCGAAGTTGTTTCTAATATCCGTGCTCTAGGGCTCGTACTCATTGATGATAAACTAGTTCATTTGATCATGAACAACTTACCTCCCCAATTCGGCACGTTCCTAGTAAATTATAAAACTCTGAAGGACATGTGGACATTGGATGAACTCATCACTTAGTGTGTCCAAGAAGAAGACAGGATCAGACAGATGATAAAAGTTCAAAATGTTAATATAGTGACTTCGGGACAAGGGCATGGGTAAGGGAATAAAGGTAAAAGGAAGAGGAAACAAGGTTCTAATAATGGATTCTCTGGTCCTCCGTCTGGAAACCATGAGAATCAATCTGGAAATGGATTTAGACGCAAACGGGTTAAAGACAAACCGTGCTTCTTTTGCAAAAAGAAGGGTCATCTAAAGAAAGATTGCGAAGGTTTTAAGGATTGACTCATAAATAAAGGTAATCATTCTGTTCTTGTCTGTTTTGAATCTAATCTAACCGATGTGTAAGTGGATTCTTGGTGGTAGATTTAGGAACTACTATTCACATATGCACTTCTATGCAGGAATTACTACAGGTCAGGCCACCAACTGATGCGGAACACTCAGTATATGTAGGCAATGGTGTCAAAGTTGACGTGGAGGCAATAAGAGTCTATAGGCTTAAGTTGAAGTCTGGTCATTTTTTGAATTTAGTAAATATATTCCGTGTGCCATCTATAAGGTGCAATTTAGTTTCAATTTTCTATTTGGATAAGTTGGGATATTTGTTCCACTTTGGAAATAAAAGTTTTAGTATTTACTTTAATTCGATTAAAGTTGGAACCCGCTCTTTAGTAAACAACTTATACCAGTTAGACTTGATTGCCTCTCACGTCTATAATATTAATACCTTGCATGGAAATGTAGTAGGATCCAAGCGAAGTCTAGACTATGAGAATTCCTCCATGTTGTGGCACAAGCGGCTATGCCATATATCTCGTGAAAGATTAAACAGGCTTGTGCAAGAAGGAATTTTGCATTCTCTAGACTTCTCTGACTATAAAGTATGTATTGATTGCATAAAAGGGAAACAGACTAGAACGAGAAAGAAATGTGCAACCAGGAGTATAGATCTATTAGAGGTTATACATACAGATATCTATGGACCATTCCCTACAGCCTCATGGAGTGGCCACAAATATTTCATTACCTTTATAGATGACTACTCTCGCTTTGGGTACCTATACCTTATCAGTGAGAAATCAGATACCCTGAATGCTTTTAAAATCTATAAGACCGAGGTTGAAAATCAACTCGATAAGAGAATTAAAGTTGTCAGATCTGACCGTGGTGGTGAATACTATGGCAGATATGATAAATTAGGATGCAATCCAAGGGCATTCACTAAATACCTGTAGGATTGTGGCATTGTTGCTCAGTACACTATGCCTGGTACTCCAGAGCAGAATGGAGTTGCTGAGAGACGTAATCGCACCCTTATGGATATGGTGCGAAGTATGGTCAGCAATTCAACATTACCAGAATCTCTGTGGGGTGATGCGATCAAAACTGCAGTTCATATATTAAACAGGATTCCCAGCAAAGCAGTAAGCAAAACTCCTTTTGAGTTGTGGAATGGGAGAAAACTAAGTCTCCGATATTTACATGTTTGGGGTTGTTCTGCTGAGGCCAAAATTTATAACCCACATGAAAAGAAGCTTGATCCTAGAACCATAAGTTGTTTCTTCATTAGATACCCAGAAAGATCAAAAGGCTATCGATTCTACTGTCCTTCCCACTCCATCAGGATTGTTGAGACTAGGAATGCTAGATTCATTGAGGACATTGAAAACAATGAGAGCACGAACATAAGAAATTTTGTATTTGAGGAACAAAGGACTATGACTCCTGTCATAGTCAATCCAGATCACGTGGACATTAATGATGCAGTCGATTCTGCAGTCACTGCAGAGCACCACGTAAAACCTCATATACAAACCCCTAATGAGGAAAATTAAGAAGAGACCTAACAAGCTGAACCATTACGAAGATCTGAAAGAGAGAGAAGGCCTGTAAATCGAGACGATTACATCGTATACTTACAGGAACACAACTTTGACATAGAGGTGGAAAAGGATCCTGAATCCTTTACACAAGTCAAACAAAGTGCTCATCCTTCTCGTTGATTTAATGCCATGAAAGATGAGTTGAAATCCATGCAGGACAATAAAGTATGGAATCTTGTAGAGTTACCCACTGGAATAAGGCCGATTGGTTGTAAATGGATATTTAAAACGAAATGGGACTCCAAAGGTAATGTCGAACGATATAAAGCCAGACTTGTTGCCAAGGGTTTTAACCAACGTGAGGACATTGACTTTAAGGAGACTTTCTCACCAGTATCCAAGAAAGACTCATTCAGGATCATAATAGCTCTTGTAGCTCATATGGATTTAGAGTTACATCAAATGGATGTAAAGACTGCATTTCTCAATGAGGATCTGAATGAGAATATGTACATGTTGCAGTCCGGAGGTTTTGTAACTACTGGCTCAGAACATTTGGTTTACAAACTTAAGAAGTCCATCTATGGGTTGAAACAGGCATCGCGACAGTGGTACCTTAAATTTCATGAAGTAATTTCTTTATATGGCTTTGTAGAAAACACTGCAGATGAATGCATCTACATTAAAACCAGTGGGAGTAAGTTCATTATAATGATTTTGTGTGTTGATGACATTTTGTTAGCCAGTAGTGATACCAGGATGTTGAGCGACACCAAGAAATTCTTATCTCAAAGGTTTGAAATGAAAGACCTTGGTGAAGCTTCTTACGTCATCGGCATTGAGATTCGCCGTGACAGAATACTTGGATTGCTCAGCTTGTCACAGAGGGCCTATATTACTATGGTACTCGAAAGGTATGGCATGTAAAATTGTACTTCAGGAAAGTCACCCATTGTGAAGGGTGACAAATTTGGTTTATTTCAGTGTCCAAAGAATGATTTAGAAAAGAATCGAATGAAAGAATTTTCGTACGCATCAGTAGTAGGGAGTATCATGTATGCTCAAGTCTGTATGCGACCGGACATTGCCTTTGTGAGTGGAATGTTGGGAAAATATCGATCTAATCCAGGAATGCAACATTGGATAGCTGCAAAAAAAGTATTACGGTATCTTTAGAGAACGAAAGACTTCGGACTCACATACAGAAGGTCTGATCAGTTGGAGTTGATCGGATATTCAAATGCAGATTTCGCAGGCTGCGTTGATACTAAGAAGTCTACTTCAAGATACATCTTCGTGATGGTGGGAGGAGCTGTGTCGTGGAAAAGCATGAAACAATCTACCACAGCTTCATCTACTATGGAAGCTGAATTTATTGCCTGCCATGAGGCATCTAATCAGGCACTATAGTTAAAGAGTTTCTTCTCAGGTTTGCGAGTACTTGAGCATATCCCGAAATCATTGAGAATATTTTGCGATAATTCGGCTGCTATTTCCTTCTCTAGTAACAACAAGCATTCGTCAAGGTCGAGGCATATCGACATCAAGTATCTTGTTGTAAAGCAAAATGTTCAAAATCATTAAGTATCCGTGGAATTCATCGGCACTAAGCAGATGATTGCAGATCCGCTCATTAAAGGGCTCCTTATCACACTATTTCAGGAGCATGTAACATCCATGGGAGTCATTAATCCCACAGATGTTTTCAGTTAGTGGGAGTTGAGCGTATTTTGATTTTCACAGATACTTAGAGATCTCGTTTTATACAGTCTGTTTGGATGATTTTGATATAAAGATTTATTTCTGCTTCTCTATATATATGCGTAAATTTTGAGTAAGTAGAACTACAATCGTGTCTCGTTGGATACATGTAAAAGCTTCAGGACCTCTTAACGATAGACACATAACATCACACTAAAGTGTGTAATCCTTATACCACATTTTCTAGTTCGTGATCTATGTCGTTAGGATTGAAAGTATTTGCGATCGCGCTTAGACTCACTTTGCCTAAATGTTGTGATGACTACCGCGTTTCGATACTGACTGTCTTGATGAACCAGATTGAATAACATTACTCATACTGTCCAACTGTTTTCATTGGTTAACCATTTGGATATTTTTTTAAAATATCAAAACCTGTTCACAAAATTATTATATATGACTATCATTGACATCGCTCAATAAGGCCCAAGTGGGAGAATGTAAGAACTCTATTTAGTGGGCCTCACTGATCAACGATCTGGATTGTCATACATTCGGACTAGATGATTGAGTAGACCAGTGGGCCCCACTTCAAGTGATGCGTCGTGCAGTATATCTTACGCAGACAGCAATTTGAGTTGCACTAGGATGCTACAATGTGGAGCATGGGAGAGAGAGTTGTGATGGGTTTCAAACTCTCTCTCCACAGATTCTATAAAAGAGAGCTAGGTCCCCAATCCTACACCACAGCAGAAATTCGAGTCTCATCTTGTGAATTGCAGAAAGGGTGTGAAGGAGAGGAAGATCCTAAGCTCTATAGGTATTCTGGTAATCTTATCCGGCTTCCATGGCGGCGTTTCAGTTAGGTAAGCTATCCAACCCCTGATCACCATGTCCCATGCACAAACAGATCCGTGGGCCTATTCCGCATATAGATTAAGTCCCACACATTATTCATTTTTTCCACCTGTTGCTCGAGACTATGCTGCAACAACGTATATCGAGTAAAATCCCACAGTCTGCTTGCTTTCTCACCGGCCTTCTCCGCTCACCTTTTGTTTCTTTTCCTACTTCGACCAAAAGGTTCTCTTTCAGCAGCTTCTCTTTGCAAAACCGTCTCCTCCACCGTCCCCTTCTACAAAAGAGGTAAGTACTCCCGAACAATTTCCTGAAATGGGTTTCGGTTGGTTTCAGCAGAGGGTCGAGATTCGCCAATGGTTTCACTCCTCTGCAACCCAAACCCTTGGGGTCTGTTTGGGCGGTGGGATTAGAAGGGATTAGGTGGGGTGGGATTCATCTGGTCTGCCAATTCCACTCCATGTTTGGGAAGAATGGGAAAGCTTGGAATTACATTAAATGGAATTGCATTAGGTCTCGTGCCAATTTCACTCAATGTTTAGCAAGTTGTGTAGGTCCCACCATGATGTGTGGGCTATATCCACACCGTCCACCCATTTATCGAGATTATTTTAAGGCATGGGCCAAAAAATCAGGTAAATCTAAAGCTCAAGTGGACCCCACCATAGAAAGCAACAGGGATTGAATACTTAACCGTTGAAAACTTCTTTAAGGCTACATAAGTTTTGGATTTATCTCATTTTTGGGCCCATGCCATAAAATGAGGTTACAAAACAAATGAATGGTTTAGATATAACAGTGTGTGTTACTCTTAGTAATTTCAAATGATGGTAGGTATATTCATTCAAAATATCACCTTATTATCAACAAAGCATAGCACTAATTTTATCCCATGGTAGTAGGGGATAATCTCTGCCAGGGTAATAATTATGTTTTTTTGAATCCCATCCCACACCTAATCCCTTCTGTTCCCACCGCCCAAACAGACCCCTGGAGTCGATGAGCGGGATGGCCAAAATGCAAATGAAATCCCTCGTCTTAACAACGAACGGGACTGAAGGAAGACGGACTGGGACTTTGCTGTTTCCCAGGCGTCTTGCTGAACAGGGTCATGGCGGTTCCGTGCAAATCGATGGTTCCAACACGCGCATGGGTTACGAGGACCTAATCCCATCTAATCCGTCCGTCCAAACAGGTCCTTAGGGCTTGAGCCTAATAATGATGTATATCTGAAGCCCAAGGTGGGCCACATGGCTGGTAGACAATGGATAAAGCTTCATTGGTACTAACTTTCCAACCTACTTTTCCTGCTGTTGACCCACCTTAGCGTTGGATTAGCCTTGATTTTAAGCCCACGCTTAAAATGAGATGGCCGAATTATTGGATCAGTTAAAATTTTCACAGGCAGTACTAAAATGTGCGCGGATTAGGTACTACCCCCGCCTGTTCGGAGCCCGGGACAGGTGGAGGCTCGAGCGCTATTGCAACCGTGATATATGAACTTTATCCCCACTGTCCATTCATAACGAAGATGGTGATCGAAGTCTCAGATGATCCACACGGTGATGATTGAATTCCCACCGTTGAAAATTTCTTAGGGACTACATAAGTTTTAGATCAAGATGATATTTATTTTTTCATTTCATCCAGGTTTATATTACCATATCAAGGGGTTGGATGGAAAATAAACGACACAGTGGGCGCTAGTAAGATTTTAATGGTGGCCGTCCTTAGCACCGCTGCTTGTGTGGTCCACTTGAGGCTCGGATACTTCTTATTTTTGGTTTACTACTCTGTAATGATACAGGATGGACGATGCGGATAAAATTCCTACGTCACGGTGGAGCCTTCGCCTGTCCGGGACAGGCAGGGTAGGGGCGTGGATTAGCTACTGACAGGTTGAACAGCGAGATTGGCTACTCAAGTGACGCCACTAAGTTCCGTAGGCCCACCACCATGTATGTTTTGTATCCACACCTTCCATCCATTTGAAGAGATCATTTTAGGACAACATGCGGAGAATTAGTTAAATTCAAAGTTTCAGTAGACCCAGCACAGAAAACAGTGGGACAGTGTTACCCATTATTAAAAACTTCTAAGTGCTACGAAAGTTTTCGATCAAACTGATATTCGTTGTTTTCCCTTATTTCATGCCTTTTTTAACTTTTGAATAAGTTTGGATTTCAAAAAAACATTATTTTGGTCCTTAGAATAGTTTCAACCGTGGGAATCACTCTCCCCACTATTTTCTATGGTGGGGTCTACTAAAGCTTTTTTATCTTCTTAATGTTTTGGCTCATGCCCTAAAATGACGTCTCAAAATGCATGGACGGTGTAGACATAACATATACATTATGGTGGAGCCCACGAAATTTGGTGACGTACTTCAGTAGCTGACTCACCACTCAGCCTGTCGCTATCTAATTCGCGTCCCGGGGTTAGTACCTAAACCGCGTCCTAAAATGGGCACCGCCTTAGTTTTGCGAAGCGATTTGGCTGGTATACCGCACACACCTAGCTGATGTGTACGTGTCGTGCGAAGACGACGAGCGGCCACTCCTCGAGCGCCGTATTGTACGGCCGGTTCAAAGGACGATGATGTATTTATTATATCTATACTATTCATCCATTTCGTGACATCATTTTAAAGCATGGTTTCAAACTGAATCATATGCAAAGTTAAACTGCGCCACACCTCAAAAAGCGACGGGACAATGAATCGTACTGTTAAAACTTTTATAGAGCCAATCATAATACTTATTTTCTATCCAATCTGTTTATAAGGCCAAAAAAACCCTCAGTAAAGAGAAAAATAAATATCATATTAACCCAAAGCTTTTTTAACTGACGTTCAACCCCTCAAGTCCCGTGACAAGCTCGCCAAATGGACGGCTGTTTGGATATAACACATATCTCGGATTCACATAACTTGTTAACGTAAACATATCAAGCGAAGTCGGTGGTGTGGTTCGCTTGTCAATCCGCTAGCCGGAAGAAACGAAAGTGCCGTTGTTAGAAGGCAAGTGAGATCAACGGGAGCAGCTTATGTGAAAAATTCGTTGATTTTTCTACATCCTGTCCTTCTTTGCTACCCACGTGACGTGACGTTAGGTAATGATTCGGATCCTTTTTGGCTGTGCACCCGACCAGAAAAAGTCGCGTGAGCTTTTAATTCATTGAGGGGCCGCTGGATTTTTGAATTTTCCTAATAAATACACGGAATTACTTGGTTATTACTTACTACACCGATTTAAAAGTCCCGGGATTATGCTTCGAAAATCGGTCCATACAAACGTTGTTATTACTGATTTAAATATGTGGGCCCCACTACGATATATATGAGTTATCCACACCATCCATTCTTTTAAAAAATATATTTTAAGACATGAATCCAAAAACGAAGAAAATCAAAAGCTTAAGTGGACCACACCTTAGGAAACAATGATCATTAAAATGTCAATGGTTGAAAGTTATTTTTGCCCTAGGGCCCACAGTGATGTTTATTTGTCGTCCAACCTGTTAATAAGGTAACACGATCATGGATAAAGTGGAAACAAAAATATCAGTTTGATCCAAAACTTATGGGGTCCTCAAGAAGCTTTCAATGATAGGAGTTCAATTCCTATTGTTTCTAGTGGTGTGGTCCACTTGATCTTTTGATCTGCCTCTCTTTTTTGGCTCATTTCCTAAAATGAATTGGTTAAAGGGATGAAGAGTGTGGATAATACACAAACATCAAGGTGGGCCCCATAATTTAACTTTTCTTTTCGAGTGATGTGAGGATTGCTATAAATGAAAGGTCGCGGTCAAACCACCTTGAAAATCCGACTGGAAATAAAGAAGTAAATAATTATTACCCATTTACCATGAATTACATCTTAATTAGAAAATCAAATTAGAAAATCAAACAGACATGAACTCCCTTTTTATGTAGTAAAGGGCTTTTTTGATATTTCAATTCACCGGTAAACAACACGTCTAAATATGTAATGATTATTTCTCCTGTTTTTACCTTTCACCATGTGCTACATTTGATTTGGCCACATGCTTTTTAGGGCTAGTTTGATTTTTTAATTACACAGGTAATTCAAGTTAAATAGGTAATAATTATATATCTATGTATTTCTAGCCGGATTTCCAAGGTAATGTTGACCGGTACCTTTTATTTATAACACTCCCCACATGGCCCGAGGAGAAAATATTAAATCATGGGGCCCACCATAATGTGTGTGTCTTATCCACACTGTCCATCCCTTTAGCCAACTCATTTTATGGCATGCGCCAAAAAATGAGGTAGATCCAAAGATCAAGTGGACCACAATACAGGAAACAATGGAAATTAAACTCCTACCATTGAAAGTTTCTCGAGGACTCCAAAAGTTTTGGATCTAACTGATATTTTTGTTTTCCCTTTATCCATGACTGTGTGACCTTATGAACAAGTTGGATGACAAATAAACATCAATGTGGGCCCTAGGGAGAAAGCAGTTTTCAACCATTGATATCTTAATAATCATTATTCCTTAAGGTGTGGTCCACTTGAGCTTTTGATTTTCCTCATTTTTGGATTCATGCCTTAAAATATATTTTTTAAAAGGATTGATGGTTGGATAACTTACATATATCATGGTGGGGCCACATATTTAAATTAGTAATAAAAGGTATTGTATGGCGAAACATAATTCCCTACTAATTTCAAACAAGGTGGAATAAGTAAAACGGACATATTTCCTTGTATTTAGCAGGGAAATTAAAAATCAAACAACCCCTTAATGTAAAAATTGAGAACACTACGACATATTTATGAGTCCCACCATAATGCATATCGCTTATCCACACCATTCATCTATTATTCTTAATAAATTTATGGCATGAGCCAAAAAATGAGGCATATCCAAAGCTTAAGTGGACTACATCACGGAAAAAAGGGAATCGAGCACTTACCATTAAAAACCTTTTAGGGCCATTGTTTCTTTTGGTGTGGGACATTTGAGTGTTGGATCTACCTCATTTTTCGACTCATGCCTAAAAATATTGTGGTAAAATAAATGGACGGAATGGATATATCATATACATCACCTTGGGGTCCACAAATTTAAACTAGCTTTTTGAACCGATTTCCAAGGTAGAAAGTTCGATCGATTCTTAAATGGGTGAAATGATAATAATTACTCATTTCAAGGGTATTTACACATGCTTTGAAAAATCAAACACGCCCGGAGGATTAACGAGATTATGATTTTTCGTTCCTCAATTAGCCCTGACTAGGCTAACGAAGAAACTTGACCGGCCTTTTACACGAGATTTATATGTGGCGTGGTGTTAAACTAGGGGTCTTGATTGTAGTAAAAAAATTTAAATGAACTAATTGCCCCTATTCTTGAAATTTGGTATCTGTACGAAGTTTTTTTTTTTTTTTGGCAGTTTTCTTGAGGCTTTTTTTCCTTTTCAAAAATAATTGCGAATGACCCACTACCACTCATTTCGACTCTATTTTCTGGCTTACGTTCACCATCGTTAACTTTTTCAGCATACGAGCAAGCCACTGATACGTGTAAGACATTTTAAATGAATACTTTATTTTTTTATAATATCATTTTCTTACAGATGGAAGCCACTTTTGGTTGTGGATAGAGATGAATAATGGTGGTTGTTGTTATCATGGGAAAATGTGATTATTATAGGGGATTTGAGGTAAATAAGGATGGTTGTGGTTATCATGTAGAAGACAATGAATGATATAAAATTAGGATTTCGTAATACATTATCTTATAAGCCAATGAACATATATAATTTTTTAATGGTTGAGGTTATGTGTTAAGGGTTTGAGTCATGGTTCTCATGTGTTAAGTGTTGAGGTTGTCATGTGTTAAAGGTCGGGGTTATGATTGTCATGTGCTATGGGTCGAAGTTGTCATGTGTTAAGGGTTGAGTTTGTCATGTGAAGGGTCGATATTATCATTTATTAAGGGTCGTGGTCATTATGTTATAAAGGTCAAGGTTGTGGTTGTAATGTGTTAATGGTCGAGGTTGTTATGTAATAAGGGTTGGGTTTATGGTTGTAATATGGTAAGGGTCAAGGTTTTCATGTGAAAGATCAATATTATCATATACTAAGGGTCGAAGTTGTCATGTTATAAGGTTTAAGGTCGTGGTTATAATGTGGTAAGGGTCAAGGTCGTCATGTTATATGGGTGGAGGTCGTGGTTGTAATGTGTTACGGTCAAGGTTGTCATGTTATAAAAGCTGGGGTCGTGATTGTAACATGGTAATTAAAGGTCATGGTGGTGACGTGGTAAGAGTTGAGGTTGTCATGTGTTAAGGGTCAGGTTGTTATATAAAAGGTCGACATTGTCATGTGTTAAGGGTCGAGGTTTTCATGTTATAAGGTTTGAGGTTGTGGTTGTAATGTGGTAAGGGTTGAGGCCGTCATGTTATAAGGGTCGAGGTTATGGTTATAACATAGTAAGGGTCGAGGTTGTCATGTTATAAAGTTCGGAGTCGTGGTTGTAACGTGGTAAGGGTCGAGGTTGTCATGTGAAAGGTCGATATTGTCATGTGCTAAGGGTTGAGTTTATCATGTGAAAGGTCAATATTGTTATGTGCTAAGGGTCGAGGCCATGGTTATAATATGGTAAGTGTCGAGTTCGTCATATTATAAGGACCGAGGTCATGGTCGTAATGTGTTAAGGGTCGAGGTTGTGATGTTATAAGGGTCGGGGTCATGGTTGTAACGTCGTAAGGGTCGATGTTGTAACGTGGCAAGGGTCGAGGTTGTAACGTGGCAAGGGTTGAGGTCAACATATGTTAAGAGTTGTGGGTCTTGTTGTGGGTTATGTGTCAAATTCACTTCGTGCATTGGATTTAAAATGTAATTTTAATGCCACGTGCCAAAATATGAGTTACATCCAAAGATTCTATGGCCCAAAAAGTTTTCAATGGTAGGTTTTTAATCTCACTGCTTTTTATGGTATGATCCACATGAGCCTTTGATATCCCTCATTCTTGGGCTCATGCCCTAAAATGATCTGTCAAAATAGATAGAAGGCATGGATAAAATATATATATCACAATGGGCCCCACAAGACCATCCATTTCTAGATAGGTCTGGTTACCGGATCCACGTCACATCACATTAAACTAATGCATATTTTGAGAGAAAAGCTTTATGGAGGCAGTTTATACTATCGTAAGCTATGTTGGGCCCACCATGATGTTTTTAAAAAATTGACTTCATCCATTCATTTTGGAAGATCATGTCTTGAAATGAAATAAAAAATTAGACAGATTTGAAACTTAGACGGACCACACGACTGGAAATAGTGGAAATGAATTGCCTACCATTCAAATTTTTCTAGGCTCCGCTATGATGTTTATATACCATCTAAACTATTCCTAAAGTAGTCTAAATGCTAGTAAACTCCTTACCATGGGGATGGACTGAAAGAATAAAAATATTAGCTTAATCTAAAGCTTATGCAACACATAAATGTTTCTACCGTGGGCGTGCGAACTCTACTGTTTTCTGTTGTGTGGCCCACTTAAGCTATAGATTTGCCTTATTTTTCAGCTCATGTCATAAAATGATTTGATAAAATATGTGAGCGGTGTGAATTTCTCTTAAACACCATAGTGGGCCCCACAGTGTTTACCCCATCGGAATCCCTCCCGTTGTCAGCTCAACGCGAAAGGCGGCCATGGGTAATTTGGACCCAACCTGTTTTTTAAAAAGGTGTCGGCTAATTAGGTAGGACATTTGTTTAATCTTTCTAATAGTTGGGACATTTGGGAATAACGCAATGCTTTTTTGGTCAAAATTCCATTCAACTATTTGTTTGACCATCGTGAGCCCATGGGTTGTAGCCGTTGAAGCTCCACATAGGGCCATCTCAGTCTTCGATATGCATTGAAACTTGATTTTCTATTGTGAGAGTACCAGCATTTGAAAAGAGGTGATGTAGATACATTGGCCAATCTGGATCAAAGGGTTTATGAATTTTTACCCATTAAAAAGGACTGCACCTTTGATTGGATAAGCTTCTCAAAATCACTGTCCAGACCATCCCTACCATGCAATCAGAGTCCACATCGGTTATAATTAAGGTAGCATGTGCAAAGGGACCCACGTTTGATGTCATATGCTTCAGAAGGATTAACTTGATTTGGTGAATGTGGTTATAAGGGCATCTGTTCCCATATCCACTACTAGATGTTGAGCTAAAAATGGGCAACCGTATACACATCTGTCATCCCTACATGATAATATTTTTCAATTTTAAAATAGGAATATTTCTGATTTCTATTTTGACTAGGCATCTTAAACACTTATAACAACCTTAAATGGATTGTGTATGTATTTCACCAACCAAACAGAGTAACTTTTCAAATGCAATTTAAAGTTAGAGTTTGGATCCTCTATTTCCGAGAGGCAGAGACTCTCCGCCTCCCGCAACCTCATTGGTCTACCTATACAGAATGCCACGTAGGCAGTTTTTATTTAAAAAAATAAATAAAATTTCCGTCTGAGCTTCCTAACGGCAACGGCAGCCACTAACGGTGCTTCCCATTTTCGTTCTACGGAGATTTTTACAAGAGATTTCTTCTCCCGTCTGTCGATTCTAATTTCAAATTCCTTCTTTTACAGATGGATTCGATCAAAGCTCCTGCTGGAAGAAAAATTCCCTTTTTTCTTTTGACAATCGGAGGCCCCTCCTTCCCTAATCTCTTTCGCCCATTTTTCATCGTTCAATCCACGACAGGCTGCCCGCCGATAGCCGATTTTGGCCCATTGAAGTCTATTTCGTCCATTCGTCCATCGAAGATTCACCTCATCTCACAGGTATTTTATATATTATTTAAGCAAAGAAATCTAACCAAAATAATGCACCTTTGTAATTTTTTGCATTGGATATACGTAGCTAGATATTAATCTTACTCAAAGTTATGTTGATGTTCCTGATTACTTAGGGCAACTGGTTGGTGATGCAGTTTATGTAGGAATTTAACTAACTTCTTGATTGATTTTTATCTTCGAACACAGAGTCATCTTAAGATATGTCCCCAACAATTCCAATTGCCCAAATATTAGCAATTGCGGTAATTTTCCAATAAAATCTGTACATAGATTTCAACTCCAGCAACTGTGATTAGTTTCCAACAGTGCAAACACAAATTTCAGCCACCAAAATTGGATTTCCAGCAATTAGATATAAAATCCAGCTCACAATCAACCATAAATCCAAATGACCAGAGTGAATTGCAGCACCTATTGCTAGATTCTAACAATCAAACTTCTATAGGAAAATCCACAACTGGCTCATATGCACAAATATGCCATGAAGAGAACGCTTCAATTTTATTTGGCATTTTAAAATAAATCCCCCCAAAACAAAATGTGCCTCACTGTTAGCTCTCGAGCTTGGGCAAAGGAGGGTCGATGTCAGTTATGCAGCCAATCGCCTAACCTCTGCAGGGCAATCATGAGAAAGTTGACCCTGAATCAATGATAATGACACCATGTTTAGTTATCCAAAGATAAAATATAACAAATCTTCAATCTTCATGTTAGGTATTTCCTACTTACCCTTCCTAATGATCTTACCATAATGGCATATGATTAATATGTAGAATATTACAAATCTTCATGTTAGATTCATGGAATGATTAATATGTAGAATACTACAAATTACGCAGCATTCCAACATCCTGTGGCAGATTGTAGTAGTAGTTCAATAATTGGAAAAGAAGGACAACAACCCTCGTGACATATGAATGTTCTAAGACAAATTTATTATCTAAATGACATTGATTTTCTACTCCTACTATCGCAAATGTTTGCTTGTACATGCAGTAGATTACAAATTTTGAGCACATTTGTTCTTCTCGTTATTTGTTTTAGGTGGCTGTTACTTTTTCCTTAAATTTGTAGTTTTTGTCGATGGTATGCATTTTTTCCGTAAATGACTAGTTCAAAAATTAGATGATTAAATTATGGGTGCTTTACTCTTTTTGTTATTTATTTTAGGTGGTTATTAGTTTTTCATGAATCTCGTGCTCATGCTGTTGTAGATAGTGTTATTGTAGCTGGTTTTTTCTTCTTAGATGGCTATGTGGGTGTTGTAAGGCTAGTTAATGGTATGATTTTGGAATTTACTTATTTCTATATTTTAGGTGGGTATTTGCTTCTTTCATGAAATTTGTACTTCGAATGGAAGTACATGGTGGAATATCAGAATATTCTGGTATTTTTATTCTTTATTGGTTAATTCTTCTAGGTGAATTGTAGCTAGGAAAACTATATTCTTGCTTCAGGAATGAGCGATTGAATATTATATGTTTTGTTGTTATTATTATTATTTTATTTTATTTGTTAAATTTGAGATAGGTTGTTTCCCACCTTTGAAGCATCTTTTGCCTGTATCAGAAGCATTTTCTTTGTGTATATTTTATAAATGGTTGGAATTGCATTATTAAGTACTCTAATTAGTAGAATGTTATTGTCATATCAACATTGGATGATAGAATTGATAAGAAGTTTGTTATTTCTTTGGGATGGTTCCATTCTCACTGTAGATTTTTACTCCCTTCATGACCGATTCTCATTTTTCTAGAATGTAAAATTCTTCATATTTTTATGTACGCCATCTAATTCATGTTTGAATAGTTTTCCCAGTGAACCCATCTAAAGTGTTGGTTACCTCTACTGATTCTGAAATCTGTCTTTAATGGTGTTGATCTCATTCACAAATTTAGATGGGTGTGTGTGTGAAAAACAAAGGATGTACAACCTTTCGGGTGGGCTCCATGAAAAAACAACATATTGTATAATTTCAAGCAGGCCCTACCAAACCAGTTGCAACCACTCTTCATCTCCCCACCTTTAGGACTCCTGGCAAACAAAATCAACTCCCAAACACACAAACAACAGTGGGCAGTAGAGCTTCTCTCTACATAGCAGAGTAGGAAGCAAATCTAAGAGCTTCTCTCTCTTTCTTTAGGCATTCAATGTCAACAAAACACACTAGCCACACTGCCTCCAATTTCCACCAGCCTTGCAAATGCCATCTGTACAGCAGCCAGAGCAGGCAAAACAGCACAGTGGTTGGCTCGCTTCCTACCCACTAGCCCACAAGTTGCTCACACGCGCAGCAGATAGAGCTGCCAACATTCAGATGGATTAACTCACCACCCTAGACATCTGACATCTACCTGAGCCACTTGACAACACCAAAGATGATTCCCCACTGAATCCAATCTAACAACCCAGCTTTTAGCATCCAAACCCAGATATCCCCATGCTGAGACAAAACACAGCCCCACCTTGTTCTTCTGAAACCAAACAAATAATCCTTCAATTAGTGCTCATGCTGTATTCTCTTCAAATTTCTTTTAACTAGTTGTATTTAATTGCTGAAAATGTGATACTGCAGGGATTGTTGGAGGCTCGTGCAGAACTTCGACCTTTGCTTCTTAAATCTCATGATCGCTTAAAGGATCTATTATTTTTAGATATTACCCTTGATTCTACAATTAGGACAGCCGTTGAGAGGGGATATGAGGAACTGAAATAACGTGAACCAGAGGTAGATTATTGTTGGCATGTACACAGTTGGTTTCCATTGCACTATCTACTCATTTGGTGTCAGTGTGTTTAGTTTTTCTTTTCTGATTGGTGTCTCTGCTATGTATCTGCTTTTGGGTGTTTTATTTATTTTTATTTTTTTTGGGGGAATTAGTAAATAACAATAAGCTTCTACTAGAAAGAGAAGACCTACATCACCTGTTTCTGTTTTTATCCTAAAATATTTAAATCAATCTCACCATTCATTTCATTACTACATGTCAGAGATGCTTATTGCCAATAAAGACAAACTCCCGTGCATTGATTGCATTTCCCAGGTTCAGAAACTACAAAAGGAGCTACAAGAGGAGATCGACTTGCATTTTGCTTTGGCAAATGCTGTTGCTCAAGCTTCTGCACCTTTGTCTGATTCTCCTTCTCAGATTCCCGCCAAGGTAACCTTCCTATATTCATGTCTTTGTTCTGTGTGTTTCCCTATCTTGTTAGGTAATCATATCTTGCAATTATTGGGTCTTTGTGTTGTTATTTATGTGCTCATGTATTTTGCAGGCTTAGGAGCTGTTGTCTAACAAAGCTATGCTCAAGATCATAGTTCTAAAGCTTGAAGAAGAATTGATTGCCTTGCATTTTCTACTTAGTTAGGAGGAGAATGAACGCATGTAATTTGGAGCCCTGATCTTCAATATTAATGCTAGAGAAGGATCCTTCAATTTGGTTACTTCCACTTCTTTATGCTTATAATACATATTATTTGATATTTCCAAATGGACCCTCGAATTTATAGTATATGTAGTTCAAAACTGGAAGCTAATCATGAGCTTTCTACACAGAACTCAGGATCATGTAGCAGAGACAACCTCATATTAATTTTGGTTATCATGCATTGCCCATTCATTTTTATTTTTATTTTTTTAAAAAAAATCTAGTTGTTACTGAAATATTTAGCAAATGGCATTTGTTAAAAATTTTATTTGTTTCATGTCTTTCTTGGCTGCATTGTGTCCTGTATATCTTCCCATTATCCATCTAGAAGATATTATTCCTTTCCTTAATTTTGGGTCTTGACTGAAACTCATTGTTCATGAAACTTTCAGGCTTATCTAGCATTTTACACTGTTGGTGGGCATTCGTTTAGTGCAGTTGACATTAAATACATTATTCTAAAGATGAAACCTCCAAGGCTTTAAGCCCTCACATGTCATAAGGATTAATTAGGTTTGGAGCAACCTCAAGGACTAACCAGCTACGGATCTAATCTATTGCCAAAATCTATAGCTACAACTTTTATCTGTAGCCTTTGATCCTCTTTCTAGTAGTGATTATTTTTAATTTATACACATTTATTTTATCAAATTTCAACTAAAGAGGCCTCATCTCCAAGATTGCTCCAGTTAACACTTGGCTGATTAGATGTTCTTTTCAATTTAATTGGCAACCTCGTCACTTTATCCAGTAATCTCGTCACTTTGTCTACAATAACCTTGTCACTTTGTCTAACATACCTTTCATTTTAACTAGTGAAATCTCGTAACTTTGTCCAACAACCCCGTCACTCCGTCTATTAAAACCCCATCATTTTGTCTACTGTATACCGTCACTTTGTATTGCAACCTCGTCACTTTGTGTAGTAAACCCCGTTACTTTGTACCATAACCTCGTCACTTTGTCTACTGAACCCCGTCACTTTGTCCTACAAGCTCGTCACTTTGTCTACTGAACTCCGTCACTTTGTCCTACAAGCTCGTCACTTTGTCTACTAAACCCCGTCATTTCGTCCTACAACCTCGTCAATTCATTAGTGGAACCAGGTCACTTTGTTCGTCAATTCATTTAGTGGAACCGGGGATGTTGTGAGTAAAGGCCAGTTTATTCAAATTTTGCTTTATGAGATGGATGCAATTAGGAAGGTTGCAGGCAGAGACAGATGCTGGTTGGATGGAGGGATTTATTTAATTTATTTTTTAAACCATTTTTGTGTCATTTTTTAGTAAGCATGTAGAGACAAATGTAATTTTTTTTATTCTTTAATGTATGGCAGAATGATAAAATTTAATTGATCCAGTTCTAACTGGCTAGCATTGTTGTGTTTATTTCACCCATATCCAAATAATAACTAGCTAGCATGCAGAGACATGTAGTTTTGGGGTTCACACCCTTTTGGAAGAAATAAGAGTATTTTCAATTTACTTGGCAGCCCCGTCACTTTATCTAATGGAATCCCGTCACTTTATCAAGTAATCCCGTCACTTTATCTACAAGAACCTTGTCACTTTGTCTAGCATCCCTTTCACTTTATCAAGTGAAATCTCGTCACTTTGTCCAACAACTCCATCACACTGTCTATTAAAACCCCGTCACACTGTCTAGTAAGATACAACATCTTCTCTTTATCTAGTAGAATGTCATTACTTTATCCAGCAACCCAATTACTTTGTGGAGTGAACCCCGTCACTTTGTCTAGCAACCTCGTCACTTTGCCCAACAACTATGTCACTTTGTCTAATGAACTCCATCACTTTGCACTGCAACCATGTCACTTTGTCTAGTGAACCTTGTCACTTTGTGATCTAACCTCGTCAATTCATTTAGTGGAACCAAGTCACTTTGTCTGGCAACCCGTCACTTTTTTCAACAATCCAATGGTTGGATTGGATTGCAACCTCATCACTGTGTCTAGTGAACCCCATCACCTTGTACTACAACGTCGTCGCTTTGTCTAATGAACCCTGTCACTTTGCACTGCAACTATGTCATTTTGTCTAGTGAACCTTGTCACTTTGTAATCTAACCTCGCCAATTCATTTAGTGGAATCAAGTCACTTTGTCTGGCAACCCGTCACTTTTTTCAACAATCTAATGGTTGGATTGGATTGCAACTTCGTCACTGTGTCTAGTGAAGCTCGTTACCTTGTACTACAACCTCGTCACTTTGTCTAATGAACCCCGTTACTTTGTACTGCAACTATGTCACTTTGTCTAGTGAACCCCGTTACTTTGTAATGTAACCTCGTCAATTCATTTAGTGGAACCAAGTCACTTTGTCTAGTGAACCCCGTCACTTTGTAATTTAACCTCGTCAATTCATTTAGTGGAACCAGGTCACTTTGTCTAGTGAACCCCGTCACTTTGTAATGTAACCTCGTGACGCAGGGATGAACGTGATGAGGATAACTACTCCGAATCCACAGAGCTTCTCTGGACTCCTCACAGAGACTTCTCGAATCCACGAGGAAAGAAAGCAGAAAATAGAAATAAATTCTAATAAATTCGAAATTGATTAATTGATGAATAAAAACGAGTTCACAACCCTTTAAATAGGGCTACCAAGCAATGGGAAAGAAATTAGAAGCAAACTACAACTCAAACTCTTAGAATCCGCGACTTACTATAAATAGTAAACTTACTATTTATAGACGGTCGTGATGTCTACTAGTGCGCAAGGTTTTCGGCCAAAAATAGTAAGTGTCCTATTTGGCTTCACCAAACCGTTCTCCTAATTATTCTAAGCTCTTTTCACGTTGGGCGCAACTCCTAAAGCCCGACGGATGAAGAGTTATAATCAAACTAAAACTTACTATTTATAGTAAAAACGAAATTAAAACAGGGAAACGACCGTCAATCCAGGGGTTTTTTCGCAATTCCGGGCTGCGCAACCCGGCGTAGCGGGGTTGGTTGGCTTCAGTTTCTCGTTCTACCCCAAAATCATATATTTTACGTCAGATAACTCATTCCGGATTGCAAGATACGCCCGATTTAAGGTTCGATGGTCTGGATCACTTCTGTCGTCGACCGGGCCTTTTCTGATCCATCTTGGCCATGTAATTGTCTGCGACCCGCTCTACATCACCTCGTCAATTCATTTAGTGGAACCAGGTCACTTTGTCCCTCAACCCGTCACTTTTTTTTACAATCTAATGGTTGGATTGGACTGCAACCTCGTCACTGTGTCTGGTGAACCCCGTCACCTTGTACTGCAACCCCGTCACTTTGTACTACAACCCCGTCACTTTGTCTACTGAACCCCGTCATTTTGTACTACAACCTCGTCAATTCATTTAGTGGAACCAGGTCACTTTGTTCGGCAACCCGTCACTTTTTTCAACAATCTACCGGTCGCATTGGGCCCTGATAAAGTCAATGGTCGCACCCCATACAAATAAAATATTTAGATGAGAGACATCCACCCCTGAAATTTAAAGAACCCACAATGTTGAACCCCGTCACTTTGTCTAGCAACCTCGTCACTTCGTCTAACAAAGGGCTCTGGTAAGGTTTTAATGGTGGGTGTTCAATCACCACCGTTTTACTATGGTGTGGTCCACCTCAAATTTCGATTTGCTAAATTTTTGCGACATTGTCCTAAAATGGGATAGAAAAATGGATAAACGTCAGTGGATATACAACACATCATCAAGGTGGGCCCCATGGTAAGGGTAACACTCACATTATAATTTTCCATATGAAAAATCACTCTCTAAGAATTTCGGTTCCTAAAGGCACTATTTAGTAAAATCCAAATGCTAGAGGAATTTTGACATAAAAATCCCATTTTTATTTTATATTCATACAATTTAAATAGGTGCTATTATTTAAATACTCTTATTTAATTAGTAATTAAATGTCGACTCTAGTTGAATTTTCGGGTCAACCCATCCTAGCTAGACATCTAGTTGAATTGATTTTTCGGCTTTTGAGATATACCCAGAAGATCCACAGTACATAGGGGTTTCCTGTTTCGAACAAGTGGGGCTCACAAACCGAAGATCCATACCGTTGACATTATGGCCCCCCAGGTTGCTCCAGGCACTAAAACCTCACCTGGAAGTTTTTAGTTGCCAAAGCTCCCTTTTGTTGAATGGGCCATCTTCCACTGGTGGAGCCCACAGAAAATGTCCCCCCACATGGGTTTTCCGTTTATGCAAGTTAGCTGATGAATTGCTAGCAAATGGATTTGGCAACAAGGAATTCTACAAAGCAGTCTGAGGCATGTTAACTGTGCACATTGGATATGTTCATTTTGAGCTGAATCATATATTTGGTGGGCAATGAATCGACTGACCATAGATGTCTCATCTGTTTAGCCAAATAAAAATGGAGGGTTGATAGAATTTTTCAAGCATTCAAACATAAAAAGGAGTCCACATTTAATGGGCAAAACTGTAACAATCTAACTGTAAGATAATTCACTGCAATTTTTACCAGGTGATGGCCCACTGGATTAACAGTCACAAATGATCAAATGCATAGTCATGACCTTCACATATCAAGATGATCTCTAAAGACCTCAATGCAAGTCTGATCCTGGCTAGCTTGCAGTTGAAGGTCTTGTTTAAGGTCCCTAGTACTCAAATCAATCTATTTACCTGCAAAATTGGGATTAAGCCTAATCCTGATTTTGGTGACACTACAGGGAAAATGGGCTTCACCCGCGTTCAAAAACTGCCCCTAAATGTCCCAAAAACTGCTGGTATAAGAATTATTGGTGGTAGGACACGTGCTGCTAAAAGGGGGCGTCGCCGTATCTTTTACCGGCAGTAAATCATTTACAATGTAAAAGAAAAAAAGAAAAAAGAAAAGAAGAAAAAACAATTAAAAATTCCACTAGGCTGAATCTTCTAGATCAGAAGACCTTTACGGGCTTAAATTAGAATTCAAACACAACTGTAAATCATTTACAACCAGCCCCATTTACAAGCATCCTGAGAATGAAAGGTTACATAATGGACAGAAAATTTACAGATTGAGACACAGGGAAAAGCAGGAGAAAAAAAACAACGGATTTCAGCAATGCGCGAGGCTAGACTTCTCAAATGCACCCCAAGAACCAGAACCTATGCCATATAGAGGACCTTTGTCAGCAGCACCCTGCCATGTGTAGAGGTCAGCTAATAAAATAGTATGTACACTCATAATCTGAGTTACACTATCTAAAATTAACTTTTCGGTCATAAATATATCCTGCAAAAACAGCCATTCCGAATGAAGTCCATATCGATCCCCATATGAAGCAGCAAAGCCCCCCTCTGGGCTACCACATTTCCATCCATTGAAATCGCTGCAGAATTTGCAGAAGATTTCCCCTCTTCTCTGTTGACTGGTTGACGGCGATAGCCTGAGTTCTGATTGTCACATTCTAGCTGGATGGTGTGTCGACAAGTAATTGTTGTTATGTGGTGATTGACAACCAAGATCTAGGACACTCATATGCAGGGCACACCATCCTAGTTTTGGATCCATCAATGCCCTGGGTCCCACATGAATGTCTATGGCTACTAGGTTGGCCCATGTGGCTAAGTGTAGAGTGCTTATCAAGAGATGGAGATTTACAAACGGATCTCCAGCCCTTTTCAAAGCAAACTTTATCGGCTTGCAAACAGGACCAATTTCATTTTATTTAAGCACTTGGTTGGTACCCAGAAAGAGGCCCAAAAAGTAAGCAGGAACAAAAAAAAAAAGAAAAAAACTGAGGACTGTCTATCTCATCTTGGGTATCTATCAGGGCTGTTAATATGGTATTGATCTTCCATCAGATTAATCTGAGCCCTTGCCATGGTCTAGATATGCAATTTGGAGTGTTGGGTGTTTGACAGGACCCTCAGATGAGCCTGATTTGGGTTTGATTTGCAATCTGATGGTCTCTGTGCCAATTGACCAGCAATGGGACCACTTTTATCCCATTAGATGATCAGACTGTCCTGAATCAATTATTCACATCAACGGATAATTTTTGAACGGCAACCATCTATTATCTGAAACAACTGTTGGAATTTTAAGATAGTAACCATGTGTAGTTCCAATAGCAAGTTGTATTGAATCATCAGATCTATGCTGCCATAGCAGGGTAGTGACAACTTGATAACTCAATCAGGTTGGCCCAAAAATAGACTGGTCAAGTCATCAAGTTTTTCTACTGTCCATTGTTTCCATTCATGTGGGAAACCCGATTAGTTGAAAAAGATTTTCCCCCGTTCATTTGCAGGGCATACCAGCCTAGTTTTGGATCCATCAGTCCCATGGGTCCATGGCTGCCAGGTTGGTATGTTGTTGCATGCAGACTGCATTTGGTGTTTTGCAAACCGCTGCAGTAGCTACGGCCCAATGTAGGAAAAAGGGGCAATTGAAAACTTAAAGTGAAGATTATCCTTTTGTTCAGATCGAAGATGAGTCATTTAGGTTTCAAACTAACAACATATTTTGGACCACATGCGAGAAATCAAGAAACAGAGATTTAGAACAGATCTCACATATTTTGGACATAGTATACAGTTGCTCCAGGAATTGTCTGCAAAATGCAATGGAAAACAACAATAAGAAGCCAGTTTAGCAAGTTCAAATATTCTATTAAATAATCGCATTCATACGCACTCACTTAGCTTTGTATCTAAAATGAGATTCTGGCTTAGTACAGAAGCAAATGTGTGTGGGACATCCAAGCAGTGCATCTGGTGGGCCACATACGTATGTTGACTGTGTGAACAGCTTGAGGGCCAATTTGATCATTTCAAGGGTATTTTTCAGCTAAATCACTTTAGACATTTTGTGTGTCATCCTATGCCAATAAAACCAAGTTAATGGGTAGATCCATAAATGTTTTTATCTATATAAGCAAGAAGCAAACAGTTCACAGTTATGTCATAAATCCAAAGTGAGGTGATCGATGAACAGATTTTACATCATACACACATACCCCAATTGGCAAAAGCGATGGAATGGATGAGATGTGGGAGGGCATTGTGGATAATCACTTGAATGCCGGAACTCATCCTTCCAAACCGAGAAAGCCATAGAAAAGTGGAGGGCTTTGGTTGCATAGATGCACTGTGCACGGCGATGCCTAAGATCAACACATTTTCAGGAACCAATATAAATGTGAAATGCAGGAATATAAGTCAATGCAGAGGCCATATCTCACCTGAGTTAACTGCTGACCTGCTTGGGATTATGACAAGGCAACATCCCTACAAACAGGAGAACTTCTGGCAAAAATATCAAGAGACCTTGGTGGAATGCCCAAGCTATGAAACTTTCATTCAAAATATTAAGAACATGTCAGGTGCCATGATGGCTTGGAAGAAAAATAGCTTGACTAAAGTATTATAATTGGGGACTAATCAGGAATTGCCTGGGTGATTCTTTGTTTGAATTTAGCAGTCTGTTAGGTATAGGCAACTCTAAGCTGTGGCTTTACTGCAAGCAAATTAAACTAGCGGCCAGCCATAACTTCAATAGGATCATTATTGAAGGGATTCCAATAATGCCATTGGCTGGGCAAAATCGAGAGATGCCTGTGGGAACTTCAATAGGCTCGATATGTAAGAACACTAGTTTATGAAAGACTCCTAAACAAACAAGAACAATATCTTCACATGGATTCCTTCTAATGTACCAACATGATCTACTACCCAGTTAAACTTTGAATGTATGAAGTTTAAGTCCTGAAAAATTCAACTAGACAATTCAGGAATAAAATTCAGATGTTAACTGAGTAGTGTAATAAAACATATAAAGTAGACATTAAAAATGCAACTTCACACATCCTTCTTGTTAATGTTTTGAAGCAGGAGGAATTTTCCATGACAATGTTGGTGTGGTGCTTGCAGATTATCATGAACAGATTGATGTCTAACAATTTTCTTTTGAGCAACAACAGCATTCAAAACTAGAATGCCCTCTCTCGTAATGGGGTCAAATATAGATAGAAGTCCATTTTTTCAACAACCAATTCAGATGTATACAACCAATTCTTCAATGGCCATAGCCTTGGAAAAAAAAACAAAGGATATTGAATGGACGAAAGAATATATAAAATAAATAATCTGTAAAAAAAAATGTAAAATAAATAAATACCTGTGAGATGGAGTGAATCTTCGACGGATGAATGGACGAAATAGACTTCAATGGGCCGAAATCGGCTATCGGCGGGCAGCCTGTCGTGAATCGAACGATGAAAAATGGGCGAAAGAGATTGAGAGAGATTGGGGAAGGAGGGGCCTCCGATTGTCAAAAGAAAAAAGGGGATTTTTCTTCCAGTAGGAGCTTTGATCGAATCCATCTGTAAAAGAAGGAATTTGCAGACGGGAGAAGAAATCTCTTGTAAAAATCTCCGGATAACGAAAATGGAAAGCACCGTTAGTGGCTGCCGTTGCCGTTAGGAAGCTCGGACAGAAATTTTATTTATTTTTTTAAATAAAAACTGCCTACATGGCATTCTGTACAGGTGGACCAATGAGGTTGCGGGAGGCAGAGAGTCTCTGCCTCCCGGAAACAGAGGATCGTGACTCTAAAGTTACATACTAATACTCTAAAGTTACATACTAATAGGCTAAACTGCACCTGAATTTCGTGCTATTCAAAGGCAAGTCCAAACGAACCCTTACAAACGCAATTGAATAATTTCAATTCTCTTACACATGCAATTTCACCTCTCTAAAGAACACTAACTTCCGTGTTGTTACGTTCGGTGTGCTGATTGATGATATCTTCAATCAAAAGTGTCATGTTGATGTATGAAGAACCACCCTCTTCCATTGCCGACCTTGCCTTCTCTCCCAGCGTTCTTGCTCTCTTTCTCCTTTCTTCTCCTTCATCTCCCTCATCCATCAACCTCTCTACAGCCTTCGTAACCTCTTCCATCTCCACCAAAACTTCTTTCTTCTCGTCCGGGTACCATTCAGCAACACTCCGGGAGATGCCTAGATCGACTCCGATCCTCAGAACTTGTACGATGAGCTTCTCATTCAAGAACTGCTCTCCGAAGAGAGGCCATGCTAACATGGGCACACCCGCACAGATGCCCTCCAATGTCGAATTCCAACCGCAATGTGTTAAGAACCCTCCAATTGCCGGGTGCGATAGTATCAGTATCTGAGGGGCCCACCCTCTGATAATAAGACCCCTATCCTTTATCCTTTCATCGAATCCGTCCGAAAGCCATTCCTCAATCTTCTCCGGTTTCGAGATGTCTCTAATCACCCAAACGAAGGATCGATTCGAAGCTTCCAAGCCCAAACCAATTTGTATCAACTGCGAATGGGTGAGGCGACATATGCTTCCAAAACAAACATAAACAACTGACTTGGGTTTCCTTGAATCAAGCCAACTCAAGCATTCATGCTCATTGATGGAGGTCTTGTTCCCTCTCACTGTCTTATCCAACATCTCCTTGTTATATAGAGATACTGGTCCGATGGTCCACACCTTCTTTCCCGTTGCCTTCTGGTAGTACTCAACGTATTCATTATCCGATTCGTTAAAACTGTTCACCACCACACCGTAAGATTTCGAATCACCTGTTCTGGCTTTTTCACTTATTTCTTGAAAACCCGAATTGTTGGCAACACTTTCTGGCAGCTGGGATTTCGGGATCTCAATTCGATGGGGCAAGCCCGGCACAGCGATAGGTTCAAATTCGGAGGCGACATCTTCGTGGGACTTGTAATGAAGCACGTTTTTGATACAGAGGAGAGAGAAGCAACACATCCCATGGAAAACAATCCTCGGAATCTGAAACATTTGAGCGGTTTCGCATGTCCATGGGAAAAAAGAGTCTGAAATTATGCAGCTCGGGCGGGGTAGATGTTCTTGAAGATACTTTTCTATTGGTTGTTGTAGCATCTCAAGCGCATCGAAGAAACCCTTTCCCGATTCTCTCGAGACAATAGAATCGACGTTCTCAATCCTGTCAGGCATTCCCACTTCTTGGGATGGAAAACGGACTTGTACAAGTCGAAACGGGAGGTTGGATTCCATTGCTCGGTTGATTACTGCCTCGAACCGAGCTCCATTGTCGGTTGTGGTGATGACGGTGGCGATCACACCCCGCTTCGCGAACAAGCCGGCCATGTCGATCATGGGGATCATGTGACCAGGGGCCAAGAAAGGAATGAAGATGAAGTGAAGCTGGTGGGGATCTTGGGCAGCCATGGGAATAGCCGAGTTGGAGAATGAGCAAATGGAAGAATGACCAAAAGAAAACGGGTTGAAGATGAAATTGAAGCGTGTGTGGTGCATATTTTTCCATATGTAATATAGCGCTGAGGAGCTTTAATGTACGGCTTTATTTCAGTAGATCCAGACTGTCCGATTAGTCATCTCTGTTATGGATGGCCCATAATACCGAAGTCACTCGGAACCAGAGAAGAGATCGCATGTGGTGAATATCCTCTCTAGCATACTAGGATGCCGGTGCGGCCTACCCATGATTGGATGGACCCAGAGTGCCTGGTAACCGGACGCGGATTAGATACTGACAGGTTGAGTAGCGAGACTTGCTACTGAAGTGACGTCACCAAGTTCCGTGGGCCCTATTATGATGTGTGTTTTGTATCCATGCCTTACATCCACTTGGAGAGATCATCTTAGGGCAATATCCAAAGAATGAGTTAAAATCCAAAGTTTCAGGGAACCCCAGCACAGAAAACAGCGGCATTGTGATGCCCACCATTAAAAACTTCTAAATGCTACAAAAGTTTCGGATCAAGCTGATATTTATGTTTTCCCTTCTTTCATGTCTTTTTTAACTCTTGAAACGTTGGATTTTAAATAAATATTATGGTGGGCTTTAGGATAGTTTTAACTGTCGAAATCACTCTCCCCACTATTTTCTATGATAGGGTCCACTACAGATTTTTAAATGATATATCAAAATGGATGTACGGTATGAATACAAAGCATACATCATGGTGGTGCCTATAACTTAGTGACATAACTTCAGTAGAGGACTATGTTCAACCTGTCAGTATCTAATCCGCGTCCCTAGTAACCCTGCCACCACCGACTTTCGTTCCTTGGCTTATGCCTTCAAATGATGTATCAAAATGGATGATCAGTTGTATTCACACCGCATACATCAGAGTGGTGCCTACAACTTGGTGACGTAACTTCAGTAGAAGACTCGATGTTCAACCTGTCAGTATCTAATCCGCGTCCCTAGTAACCCTGCCACCACCGACTTTCGTAGTTGCGGGACTCTGTGTAGCGGAAACGGATTGGCTACTCCTGCCACCAGCCAGGGGCTGATGTTCGGTGCTGTGTGGGCCCAACCATGACGTATGTATTTCATCCATTTCGGTCATCCATTTTTAAAACTAATTTTAGGACTCTATCTCAAAAATGAGAGGGATATAAGCCTAAGATGGACAACACCACAAGAAAACAACAGTGATTGGATATCCAACATTTAAATGATCCTAAGGCCCACTGTACTGTTTATTTAAAATCCAATACGTTGATTAGGTCATACAGACCCAGATGAACTGAAAAAACAAATATCAGCTTGATCCAAAACTTAATGGTTGACATTCATTCAACACTGTTTTACATAATGTGGCCCAATTGAGATTAGGATATATCTAATTTTTGATCTCATACCATAAAATGACAGCATGGATGAAACACAAACATCATGATGGGGCCCACAGAGCACTGACCATCAGCCAAATGCAGGTGGCAGGGGGAGTAGCCAATCCGTTTCCCCGTAGAGCCCCCCCGTAATCGGACGCGGATTTCATGCGAAGGCTTTGGCCTGCGCAAGGATGCTGGGTGGGGCCCACTGAAATGTATGTGATAAATCCATTCGGTCCAACCGTTTTGAAAGCTCATTATACTATGTGATACAAAAAATGAGGTGGATACAAAACTCAAGTCGATCGCCGTGAGGAAAAATTTGGGAAAGAAATTTCTACCATTGAAACATCTCTGGGCTCCACCTTGATGTTTATATACTATCCAAACCGTTTATAAGGTCATTCTCAATGGGATGAAGTGAAAACATAAAAAATATAACTTGATACAAAGTTTTATAGCTATCAAAATGCTTTAACTGTGCTCACTGAATCCCCACTGTTTCCCATCGCCTGGCTTACTTGACTGTTGGATACAATTCATTTTTAGTCACAGGTCTTAAAATGATCTCTCAAAACGGATGAACTGTGTGAATTTCTCACATACATTTCATAGGGCCTACCCAACGTCCTTGCGCAAGATCTTCATGCCAAAGGCTTTCACAGGAAATCCGTGGCCACCGTGATCTATGCATCTTATCCACGCCGTCCATCCATTTTTCAAGCTCATTTTAGCCGTGAGCACGTAATTGAAGTAAATCCAAAGCTCAAGTGGACCACGCTATAAGAAACATGGGGATAATAATGTCCACTGTTGAAAATTTTCGAGATCAAGCTATATTTATGTATCTGTGTAAACTTATGAACAGATTGGGTGGCAAATAAGCATCAGTATGGGCCTTATGGAAGGTTTCAATGGTTGACGTTATCATAATCACTTTTTCCTATGATGTGGTCCACTTGAGCTTTGCATATACTTTGAATTTGGGCTCCATTTTGGGCTCATGGCTTAAAATAAGCTGGCAAACTTATGAATAGGTCATATGGCAAATAAATATCCCCCTGAGCCTTAAGAAGATTTCAATGGTTGATGTTATTATCATCACTGTTTTATGTGGTGTGGTCCACTTTAGCATTGGATATGCTTTAATTTTAGGCACATTGCCTAAAATGAACCGGAAAAATGGATGAACAGGTGGATATAACACGTACATCACAGTGGGCCCCACATAGTTTGCCACCATGGTCACCTCGTAATCCTCATCCTGTTTGGATATTCTTGAGGCGTACATGGAAACGGATTGGCTACTCCCCCAGTGCACCGTGGGTCCCACCATGATGTATGTGTTTCATCCATTCCGTTCATCCATTTTACAGATCATTTTAGGGCTTTATAATAAAAATGAGAGGGAAATAAATCTCAGGTGAACCACACCACAGGAAAACAATAGTGATTGGATATCCACGATTAAATTCCTCCTAGCGTGCACTGTACTGTTTATTTGAGATCCAATCTGTTGATTAGGTCATTAAGTCCCCAATGAAGGGAAAAAACAAAAATCATCTTGATCCAAAACTTTTATGGCCCTCAAAACGTTTTAATGGTCGATGCTCATTCAACACTATTTCCTGTAACGTGGTCCACTTGAGATTGGGATGTACCTCATTTTTTGTCTAATATCATAAAATGATCTGGAAATATAGATGGACGGAATGGATGGAACACATATATCATGTTGGGGCCCACAGAGCACAATAACCAGCCGCGTTGGAATTTTATGTGGGGCCCACCGTGATGTTTGTGAGAAATTTACCCCGCTCATCCATTTTGGGTTGCAACATCATGCAGCCACAAAAACTTCACTTAGTTTTAGATCTATATCTTTTTTTAATTTTAATTTTAATATTTATTTATTTTTATTTACCGCATGTCCTAAATGATCTCACAAAATAGATGAACAGGTGGATTTATCCCAAAACATCGTGGTGGGCCCACCTAAGCATCCCAGCACAGGAACTTTGTGGGAAAGGCTTTCCATGAATGTGAAGCAAGTGGCCAAAAGATATTCAGAAGAGTAACAGTTGCAAAAGAGAAACTTAACAAGAGAAAGGTTTATAAAGAAGGCTTTTCCACTGCTATAACCATAACAATAATAGAAGGATCTGGAAGAATAAACTACATCATGAATATATAAATAACATTGGATTTCAACGGAGCAAGGAGATTCATACCAATTAAAACAAACGAACCTCTTAATTTACTTTATCTCAATTGATCTTAAGAGTAACAATAATCAAGTAGCGGTAATTCTTAGCTAAAATATTTAGTTATAATTCAAGTCTACTCTCATATGTTGGATTTGTTCTTTATCAAATATTAAGTAGTTCTTTCAAAAGATCCATTCTTGTAGCTCCTAGCTCCTAGTAGTGAGTTTTTCATTTTGTTTGATTTGCACTGGTATTCTGAAAGTCATTTCTTGTGGAAAGCACAAAGTAACCGATTATCAGAGGAAGAACCCCACCCTCTGATTATTGCCTAATCGTTATAAACTTCTGCAAGTGCTCGAGTAAGTGACCAATCTTTCCAGAATTTGGTCATATCCATTCATATTGGATTTAGTTGCTTATTTTGTTACTTGGGGTTCAAAGTTGATCGATTTGAATCGAGACATTGTATCAATTTTTGCACGCTCACATAATTTAAAACAAACCAAGCGGCTAACATTTTTTGGCATGCCTGGTGGGACTGCAAATTACTTGGTTGCCATAATATTTGGTTGACTTAGGTATATTAATTTGCCATTGTAGTAATCATTCAAAATTATGAGCTGAAGGTGTGGTCGTAGTACTTCAACAGCCGCTGTTGTGCCAAATGAGCCTCCTACTCACAAGGAGGAGGTGTAAGTCAAACAATTACTTGAGCAAGGAGATGCACCACCTAGTTTGGTACATGTTCCTCCAAATCCAGATAGACCATCTACATCCCGAATTGAACCTCTTGAGATTACATCAACCGGGATGGTTGATATTCAAAAGGGGATTTAGCACATTGTAGAACTGTCGCAGGTTTAAGTGGAATACTCGTGAGTTCGGGCTAAGGCTTTCAATAGATGGATGGTCGGCCACATTGAGAACATGAATCAGTTGATAGTTTTATTTGCTGATAAAGCATTTGTTCCACCTCATCAATAGGCCGATGTGAGTTCTGTTGGGAATTAGGCACATTTATTGCCAGTTCAGTCGATACCACAAACACATCCATTATAGTGAAACTTACACATGTTCCCATCTCTGGTCCGATCTTGGATGTGCGAAATTCACGTATACTAGCAAATTTCAAACATCCTGAACATGTTCCTGTAAGACCCGACCCGAGTTCCTGTGTGTGTATGCGTGTGTCTAGGTATGCATTTCGTTTCTTTTGGTCCCGTGGTCTTACCAATCGAATTCCAGCGACCCACAACCCTTGGATTATGTTTGCTGTCATCCTTAAGACCGATCACGTTGACCCGACTCGCATCGGCCCGAAACCTATGCCATCTTGTTCGCATCGTCGTTGCGGTTCTGGTGACGCGTCTTGTGCATCCATCCGATGTATAGATCATAAGTTATGTACGTTTCATTATATGACCCTTGATCATGTGGCCCACTTAGGTGTAGTGCATGTGGACCACCACTCTTTTTACACAAGTTCCAATACACACTACACACACTACCTAAATTTACATAGCTTACACTACACACCCCACACACACCACCTAAACCTAACTTAAATCATTTCTTTTTCTTACAAACAAATCATTGCTCTCTCTCTCTCTCTCTCTCTCTCTCTCTCCCTCCCTCCCTCCCTCCCTCCCTCCATGCTAGCAACTCCTCTCCCCAACGTCCCATATTCCTCCATTTCTCCAACCCCTTGAAGCTCCAAAATCCCTCAATCCCTCCCTTAAAAACTCATCCTAGCCATTAAACCTTCTTCCTTGGTCCAAGTTTTCCCTTGTGTGGAAGATTGAGAGCTTGGTTTGAAGGTGGGTACCTACAACTTGCTGATTTCTTTTCTATGTCTTAATCCTCTTATTTCTTTATGAATGGACCATGTGGGACCCACCAATCCATGGTGGAGATCCCATTTAATCCCTTGGATGTGGCCCTTGGCCCATCTTACATGCATGCATTGTTCCATGATGGGGCCATTCTCCATGGACCCCATCATGATGTATCTCATGATCTAAACCATTCTAAGGTCATTTAGACCTTAACATCATGTTGGGATGACATCCCAACCATCCATTGTGATTATAGGCCATGCATGTGTTAGTTTTGTTGTAATGACAAACCAACGAAGATGTATGGGTGTGATTGTTCTTAGGAGGGCTCATTAGCGGCAGAGCCCTTTCCCTATGACCGGATTGATCTCCTACCTTCCCTTTTCTCTTATTTTCTCTGATGGTATGTGTGGCCCACTTGGTGGGCCTGGGATGTCCAGAAAATCCAGCAATGGTGGACACCCCTACCACCCATTTCATGATTTTGGGTGTCCAATTTACCACCTTATTTGATGTATGCAAGTGTTTTGGCTTGAGGCCTTGATCTGGACATTTGTGGGTCCACTAAGGAAGGCCACACCTCTCTTTATTTGTTGTATTTATCTAGTTATGGGCTGGTATGTCCAACCATATATGGCTGTCTAGAATTTCTGGACTATTTGTATGGACTATTGTAGTTGATGTTTGGCATGGGATTGGTCCATGATTTGCACTCTTTTTCTTCTTGTTGTGGGGTGCCTTTTGAGGGAGTGGACCCCACCTTGAAGTGTGATGGACCACACCTCTATCTATCCATCCAAAAACACCCAAAAGGGGCAGGCCCATAGGGGGTGGACGGTCCACCTTGTTGGACCGTCTAGCCCTATAGAATGAAGGGAAAACACAAATTTCAGATTGGTTTTCCGAGGGGTGGGCCACTTTTGTGGACCCCACCTTGCTGTATTTTATGGAAAAAATATCAACCATCCATCCCTCGCCTCTTAGGCAAAGTTTGGGCCTACCTTGTTGGGTGAACACTGTTTGGACAACAACATTTTGTGCAGCAGATTTTTAATTTTCTACCTTGTTGTCTATGAAATTCCTTCATGTTTTGCTTGGGTTTGTGGATTCCCTAATAGCCCATTTTACGGCCCATCATATTGGGACTCATCTTGGGGGTGTGGGCCACCACTTTCATCTAAAAAAAAAAAGGATGTATGGCTGTTGGAATGGCAGCCCATAGCTGGACGTTTCAGCAGGGCTGGCGTCCAGCCATGGGCTCGCTGTCCACCCTCCTAAGGCCCACTATGATGTATGTTTTATCCATGCCATCCTCCACATTGTGGAGCTCATGTGTGTGGCCCATCTCCCATGTGGGACATCCACATGTGCGGCCCACTTTGATGTGTTTAAGGGGGAGTCGTCCTAGCCCCTTTGATCGTCCACTAAGGATACCCAGCCTATGGGCTATTGCTGGACATTTAGTCCAGTAGCTGGCCCACCTGATTTATGTGTTTTATCCACTCTTTTCATCTGGTGGGACCCTCTGTGACATGTGTGAGTCACCAGGGATTAAAATGATTGTATAAATTAATTATTATTGAATTTCCAGCAAGCCCAGATAGTGGGTGGGCTGGAATTTCAGCAATAAGCCCAAAGTTGTTGCCCATAAATGCATGTTTTGGGGTAGCATGGCCCATTAGATTTTGGAGATATTATTATGCATATCTTGCCTTATTTCCAATCAGGTTTTGGGCTTAATTAGTACACATTTGAGGCCCAACTCAGTTAGGTTTTATTGTGTCCATATTCTAGTTAATTGTTGGACTATTTAGCCCTTTTTGGGCTGGAACCTTTTAGATAGGCCCATTGGACTTATATTTAACATGCTATTGTAATGGGTTTTATGGGCGAAAATACTCAAGTAGTTGGGCCCTTCGTTGTCCATTAAATTAACCCCATACTTAGGCCAAGATGTGAGGCCCAACTCACTTATTTCAAACATAAGAATTGCCCATATGGTTGGAATACCGGGCTGCCCATTAGGCCCACCACAATGTATGGGTTGTAATCTTTATGGTTGGGCCCAACCCTTGCTTAGGGGCCCACTATGTTGCCTACTAAATTGGGCCATGTGTATTACCCTTAGGCCCATAGATTGCTTAGGCCTTGGGCCTTGTTTCATATTCGTATAGTGGCGGGCTACCTTTTGGGACCCAGTTGAGGTTGGATGTCCTCTTTGGTGGCCCTAAGGTAGGCTCATAGGGTTGTTATAGGTGGTTGAAGGCCCACCTTGGACCCTTGTTAGGATTGCTTCTTCTTTGGGCTTTTATGACCATTTTAGCTTATAGGCTACCCTAAAGTATTGGGCCCCCACTAGAGGATTTCTCCTTAGAGTACCTGTCTATGTATCTAGACCTTGTCCCTCGTTGGGAAGGAGTATGTTCCACGTCATCATCGCTGAGTAACGTACTTACACACTTATAACCCATATGCATCATTTGCGTGAATGGATTGCATTTGTGTGGTCATTGGGTTGATATGATAGAGGGATGAAGTTTCTCCCCTTGTGCACATCGAGTGCTTGGAGCTAGTGCATGATCTGTATGCGTGACTCATGCATTGGCATCGCATTTCATGATAATACCGCCCTTGCTTCATCAGGGCCTTACCTCCACAGGGACATTCGTGGATGGCCGTATGTGTGGACACCGAAAATGTTACTTGAGCATATAGGGTGCATAGGATGCTCATGGATGGAATTTTTAAAACTTTCATGGTACCAAGGATCTACCCCAACAGTGTGACCGAGTGAAAACTATGAGCGCATGAAGGCCTTATACCGTTAGGCCGCGACTCCTACTATCGTGTAGTCGGTTGGGTTGGGGTGTGGCCTTACCCGCCTGATGTAAGGAGACATTTCTAGACTGAGTCTGACCAGCTCGTAAATGGGTTCGCTGCCGACGAGCCTTGTTGGCGATTGGTTGTCCACAGGTGGGCAGTGAGGTCTCTTACGCTCGTTTGACTGTGCGGGTCTAGAGAGCGGCAGTCATCCAACAGTGTACTTGACCCCTGTGATTTCCTTATGATGGAAATGTACTTGATATGTGGATTAGATTTGAGGATTGACATCACTTTACATCGCATTTGCATCGGCTATATAAACCCCTTTATGCATCGCCTTGGTATGGCGCCTAGTACTCATTTGTATTCATGACAAGCCTCGGTAAGGCTAGTAATATTGTCATTGATCATGTTTCCCTTCCTGTACCTCCTATTATTCTTCTACGCACCATTGTCACACACTTCCACCACCCTCTAAGCTTCTATAAGCTTATGCACGATTGGTGTGTGCAGGAGATCTTAAGTTGGTGTCGTAGCAGCTGAACTTGGATAGGTGTTGAGCCGAGGACCCCCAGTGTTGCTGATCTTCTTCCTTCTCATTTTGTTATCAGATGTATTTCCTTTCAGCTATGTACTTGTAAAGTTCAAATTTATAGTAGATTTTGTAATGTGTCCCTTTGTTATTTTCGAGATTTACTTGTTGTGATCTTGGGTACGCTCGCATGGGAAATGAATATATGGTTATGAAAATCCTCCTTGTAGGATTACAGGATCGAAACCTGCCTCAGGAGCCGAGAATGGGGTACTACGGAGGCTGTTACGGCCAGAACCAGCTATCAGGTTCCTTGTGAGTCCGGTTACCGAGTCTGGGACGTGACAATTCCTTTCCTAGAAATAGAAAATTCACTGCCATTGATAGATTTCAGACGTCCTGAACGTGAAAATATGTATGTTGTTTATGAGACCAGGAATCTAAGGATGCCCGGGAAATATCATTTTTCTAGAAATAAACCATATAATGAAGAACAATATCAAGATGGCCCTGAAGTACCTTTAGTTGCTTCACAACAATATCAGGAGGGTAACCAAATTGTTCAACTAGTTGATAAAGTAGTCGGCCAAGTTCGTGGCTGAACTATTATTCTAGTTGATCATATGCCATATCCTAACTAGATTGATTGACAATATCCATTGCTAAGAAACTATCAACCTGATTTTACATTGTTTATAGGCAATATGGGTCAATTGACCATATAACATGTTTATAACCCCAAGTATAGGGTTGCGATGTAGTAATAACTCCGTGAGACCGAGGTCGATTCCACAGGGACTAAACTTGTACATATTCCGAAAGTAACTAGAAGTAGAACTAGAACAAGACCTAAATTGAAATTTGGAATAGTTGAGAGTAATTAAGAAGGATTTATCAAATATAAAAGGGAAGTAGGGCGCTAAGGATCTACTTGCAGCTATCAAGATGTTACCTTAGTTAATTCAAGGAACACAGTTGGAATTGGAGTCCTATCATATCCAATTCGAGGTAGGCAACCAAGTTATGGTTCATCTACGCAATGACAGATTTTCGACCAAAACTTACAATAAGTTAAAGAAGAAGAAGATTGGAACGGTACCTGTTGAGGGTCAAATAATGCATATTGGACCTAAATTATTACCTGAATTTACGTACAGGATAATGCTTAATGTCCTATTTTAATCGTATTTTTATTGCAAGGTGAATTTAGGAGCCTAGACTGAAAAAGGGTAATAAAAGCATGAAATTAACACTCTAAAATCACCAAGGCAAGGGACGGACCCCAGGGGACCGAGATCGAAGAATTTATACTACAGAGATCCGAGAAAATCAAGCCACTCACATTAAAAGAGCCTGAAAATCATCTAGAATACAAGATCACAGGGTTCCCACCATTCGTTCGACTCAAAATTTTATATATGGCCTGAGGACCATAAATTAATCATCCACGTCAAATTTCAGCGATTAGATCCTTGTGGAAGTGGCCCGACGGACAAATTAACCCATAAATCATCGATCTGGGGCCCACCTGATCTTTAGATATGTTGTAATTTTGGTCTCAACCCCTTAATTAGAAGAGAAAATGGATAGATGGAGTAGATTTCTCATATACATCACCATGGGACCCACACACGTGATGTGTGTGCAAAACATGCGCACGGCCGAGCCACACCGGACTGGATGTCCTGGTCAAAGTCGGTTGACCCGACTCCTATAGCGCCCACACATCAAACGACAGACGTGCGTCTACTGAGATGCTCGGTGGCCCACTAGCGTTGATCCGACGCATGATTCGAATCGTCCAGTGGCCTCCCACAGGTCGTCTGAGCAAGACCTAGAGGAGGAAACTTCAAAAAGACAGTGAGAACGGCGTCCCAACCATTCCAACCCAGGTTGAACGACTGTAAATTGATCAATTCAACCCTGCAGCTAAGGGAAGGCGTGGAATTTTCTGATAACAATGATCATGGGCCTCACCGACGCGAAAAAAATCAAGATTTCGCATGAACGCGCGACTAGACGCTGTGCAATTTTTGCTACAGTCGTATGATCAAGGACATGATTGGATGGATGATCTGGCCTGTCCACAAGCTTCAGAAGGTGGGACCTACCCTACCCATGGAGAAATTCCAAAGAGAAAAATGTTCATTGCGCCGTAAAATCTAAGCCAAACGCAAGTTGGCTTGCGTCTCGCAGCTGCGCATGCACATGCTGCGTAAAGAAACTCTCTAGCCACACTGCCTTCCTTATGAATATAAAAGAAAGAGAGAGGGGACGTGGGAAGATCATGAGGGCAGCCGTGGAGGCTTGGACGTGGAGAGAGAGAGAGAGATCCGTGGAGCTGGCCGATTTCAAAGGGATTTTCTTCCTTCTTCAACCTTTCTTATTTCAATACTTTCCTTTTTCTTTAGAGATTTAAGTTGATCATGTCCATGATAGGCTAAACCTCTTAGATAGGGCTAAGAGGTGAAGCTTGTAGTGTGATGGGAGACTTTTTGTTTATGCCTTTTGATTCATGTTTATTTTGAACTGATTTTGATCGTAGTTGATTATAAAGAATGCCTTTAGTTTTTAATGGTTTGTTATGACTTAAATTACAATAGATCTGCGATAGCTTTGAGCACACTCTTTTCATTATTATGATTATGAAGTTAGGAGGCCCTGTTGTTCACCATCGTCTCCTGGGCATAGTTGGATGATGGAACCCTTCCTAATGTTCATAACTCTCTCAGATGGATGTGGATTGGTTAAATTCTGTTGTTTACTTTGTCTCATGGGCATAGTCTTGGGATAGAATCAATTCTAATTCTCATACTTCTCATCTCTTGAAAACTAGATCAAAGGAAGTTCATATTTGATTTTAATGATATATCTTCCAACTGGATGAAGATGGGGCTCTGAGTCCAGTTGAGTTCTTAAATCAAGCATATAGATCCCCCTGATCTCTACAAGTGGATCCTTGGCACCTTAGTTTCCCACCTTTGAATTTCACAAATTTTAGTTAATTTATTCACCATTATTCTCTTAATTCTCCCTGATTTAGATTACTTCTTCACCTAGTTCTAGTTCGAGTTACTTTCAGATTAAGTATAAGGTTCAGTCCCTGTGGATTTGACCTCGGTCTTACCAAAATTATTACTACATCGTGACCCTACACTTAGGGTTGTGAACAGTACCGATCATCCGAAAGATCAATGACAATACTTATGTTGTTGATCTTCCGAATGACATGGAGATCTATTATACTTTCAACGTCGTAGACCTGACCGAGTATCATGAACTGAAGCGGGATGAGAACTCAAGGACAAGTTCTTTTGAAGTGGAGGGGACTGATGTAGAGCGGGTCGTGGACACTTTCATGTCCAAGATGGACAAGAGAGGCCCGATCGGAGGTAGAAGTGATCTGGACTGTTAGAACCTTAAAATAAACGGATCTCGCAAACCAGAATGAGTTATTCCAGTTACCATATATGATTTCGGGGTAGAAGAATATAATTTAGCCAACTAATCCATTGCCCATGGCAAATTTGAGAGATTCCATTAGATCGATGATCGAAAATCTATTTTATTTTCATTTTTACTATTTATAGTAAGTTTTAGTTTGATTATAACTCTTCATCCTTTGAGCTTTAGTAGTGTCCATAATGAAAAGTTCTTAGAAAAATTATGAGAATAACATGGTTAAACTAAATAGGACACTTACTATAATATAGTAAATTTACTATTTATGGTAAGTTACGAATTTTAGGGAGTTTGAGGCTGAAAGTTCTTCCAAGGTTTGGTATCACTATTTATAAGATTGTAAATTCATTTTTATTATCTACCAATGAAATTTTGAATTTTTTAGAATTTATTTCTATTTTCTTATTTTCCTTCATAGTTTCGAGGTATCTCGGTGAGGAGTTTAGAGAAGTTACGTGGATTCGGAGTAGTTATCCCCTCGAGGGAGATGGTGATATTTCTATGCAAGGAGATATTTCTGGCTAGGACGTACATTACGTTGAAGAATAAGAATATTAGACCTATACAGATCCTTCAAAAGATCAATGACAACGCTTACATTGTTGATCTTTTGGATGACATGGAGATCTCACATCCTGTCAATGTCGCAGACTTGACCGAGTATCATGAATCGAAGTAGGACGAGAACTTGATGACGTGGAGGGGACTGATGTAGAGCGGGTTGCGGACACTTTCATGTCCAAGATGGACCAGAGAAGGCCCGATCAGAGGCGGAAGTGGTCAAGACCGTCAGACTAAAACAAGCATATCTCTCAAATCAGAATGAGTTATTCGACATACCATATATGATTTTGAGGTAGGAGAAGCTACTTTAGCCACCCAACCCACTACGTCGGGTTTCCCAAGCCAAATTTGCAAGATTCCATCAGATCGATAATCGAAAATCCTTTTTAATTTCATTTTTACTATTTATAATAAGTTTTAATTCAATCATAACTCTTAATCTTTGAGCTTTAGGAGTCATGCCCAACATGAAAAGGGCTTAGAAAATTTAGGAGAATAACGTGGTTAAGCCAAATTGGACACTTACTATTTTTGGCCAAAAACCATGAAGTCTAGTAGAAATCATGATCGTCTATAAATAGTAAGTTTACTATTTATAACAAGTCACAAAATTTAGGGAGTTTGGGTTAGAGTTTGATTTCGAAACTTCTTCCTAAATTTGGAATCACTATTTAAAGGGTTGTAAATTCATTTTTATCATCGATTAATTTATTTTTGAATTTATTTCTAGTTTCTATTTTTCATCATGGATTTGAGGATTTTCTGTGAGGAGTCCAGAGAAGCTTCGTTGATTTGGAGTAATTATCCCCTTGAGGAAGATGGTGATCGACCTCATCAGGTCCATCCCTGCATTAGTTTTTAGGAAGAAGATGTTGGGGAAGTAAAGCATCTAGACAGTTATATTTTACTAAAGCATCATTCGTAATTTAGGTCAATTTATTTTTATTAAATTCGATGAAATAAGACATTAGTGAAGTTTTCCATTAGCAGAATTTAGTGGAAGTAGGTTAGTTTTGAATTTTGAACCTTAAGTTTGAGTTAAATTATAGTTAATGAAGTTTTAGTTAGGTTTAGCTTTAAATATGCTATGAGTGGAATGAAATTTCAAATAATATATGCTGGAATTTTAATTCACACCCTAGAAATTGGGATCAGGATCAATGTACTTAGGCTTCGAATTTTCGGGCATGACAGATAGCCCTAATTGAACTAAACTTAGTTGACCACATGATATTATTTTGGGAAATTGATCATACTCGACTCGAAGTTTGAGCAAATTACTTAGAACGCTACAACACTCCATATATTCCCTAAAGGGCCTTCTGACAGCTTTTGGAGATTGTTTTGGATGAAAATACCCCTGACCTTGGTTCAGTAGTTGCACGGTTTTCTAGGGACTAAGAAGTTACCTCGTATTTAATGCCAATAAAGTGATGTGTACAGAACCCTTTTTGCGCGTGGGCAAGGACTAAACTCGTGGGGCCCATAGTGATGTATGTGAATAATCCATGCCGTCCATCCTTTTTACCGTGTCATTTTAGGGCTAGGGCCCAAATATCAGCCTAATCCAGAGCTCATGTGGGTCACATAATAAAAAATAATGGTGACAATGGAACCCACTGTTGAAACTTTCCAGGCTCACCATGATGTTTGTTAGAAGTGGACATTGCCCAAGTCAGGACTTTTTGGGCCCACGCCGAGCTGGCCGACAAAGTGGACGGAACGGATCTCCCCATTGTTGGCCTCAGGCGGCATGGATTATTCACATACATCAATGTAGACCCCACTAGATGGTCCTTGCCAAGGCTTATCAAAATGAAGACTTCGACCTGTATAGGAAGTGAACACGTTGCAAACTACGAACCATGCAACATGACAACCACGACCCATATAACATGGCAACTACGACCCATGCAAACCACAACTCAAATGGGCCCACATTGATGTATGTGAATAATCCATGCCGCCCATCCTTTTTGTTGTGTCATTTTAGGGGTAGAGTCAAATATCAACCACGACCCTTTATGGATGAAAACCACAAACTTGCAATCACGAACCATGCAACATGACAACCACAGGGTGGATGGATCGGATCACCTCATTGTGGGCCTTAAGCTATGGTACCAATGGTTTGGTAGAAAAGAAAGTGAACACGTTGCAAACCACGAACAATGTAACATGACAATAAGACCCATATAACATGGCAACTACGACCCATGCAAACCATGACCCAAATGGGCCGACATCAATGTATGTGAATAATCCATGCTGCCCATCCTTTTTGTTGTGTCATTTTAGGGATATGATCAAATATCAACCACGACCCTTTGTGGATGAAAACCACGATCCATCGTATATGTGAACCACGACCCTTCGAATGGATCATGGTTGTCATGTAGCAAGGGTCGTGGTTGTGAAGTTATATGGGTCATGGTTGTCATATTATATAGGTCATGATTGTCAGGGGCTGTATTTGTCATGTTATATGGGTCGTGGTTGTCATGTTTTATGTGTCGACGTTATCACGGGTCGTAGTTATCATGTTATATGGGTTGTGGTTGTCATGTGATGTGGGTCGTGGTTGATATAGGTCGTGGTTGTCATGCCCCATAAGGTTTTCAATGGTAGGTTTTCAATTTCACTGCTTTCTATGGTGTGGTCCACATGAGCCTTTGATATGCCTCATTCCTTAAAATGATCTTTCGAAATGAATGGACGGCATGGATAAAATACATACATCACAATGGACCTAATAAAACCATTCATCTCTATATATATTGGGATGTGTAAGTCAAGTAACGTGACTTACTAAAATAGCCTTCCCGAGGTCTTGGGAATCTGGACTCCTCGAAGACTTGTATAGCTACATGTAAGTTGAGTAACTTCTGATCCATGTCGGAAGCAGAAGCCGATTAGCTGGTGTTCCACCATGAATGTATGTGGTTTATCCACGCCGTCCTTCCATTTTTCCATCTTAGTTTAGCAGTTGAACCCAAAATTTAATCATACCTAAAGATCAAGTGGACCTTACCATATGAAATAGTTGGAATAATGATTTCCACCGTTGAAACCTTTTTAGGGCCCACAGTTATGTTTATTTCTCATCAATCCTGTTAATATGATCACAAGGACATGGATGAAGGGAAAAAATAAATATCAGCTTGATCTAACACTTTTGTGGAGAAAAACCATGATCCATTATACATGTGAACCACGACCCTTCAAATGAATCGTGGTTGTCATGTAGTAAGGACCGTGGTTGTCATATTATATGGGTCGTGGTTGTCATCCGGGTCGTTGTCACGGGTCGTGGTTATCATGTTATATGGGTCGTGGTTGTCATATTATATAGGTCATGTTGATATAGGTCATGGTTATCATGTTATATAGGTCGTGTTGATATAGGTCATGGTTGTCATGTTATAAGGGTCGCAGTTGTCCTATTATATGGTTCATAGTTGTATGGATCGTAGTTGTCCTGTTATATGGGTCGCCATTATCTTGTTATATGGGTCGTGGTTATCATGTTATATTGGTCGTGGTTATCATGTTATATGGGTAGCCGACAAGGTCGATGGATCGGATCACCCCATTGTGGGCCTTAAGGTATGGTACTAATGGTTTGGTAGAAATGGAAGTGAACACGTTGCAAACCACGAACCATGCAACATGACAACCATGACCCATATAACGTGGTAACTACGACCGATGCAAACCACGACCCAAATGGGCCCACATTGATGTATGTGAATAATCCATGCCGCCCATCCATTTTTTTGTGTCATTTTAGGGGTGGAGTCAAGTATTAACTACGACCCTTTGTGGATGAAAACCACGATCTATTGTGCATGTGAACCACGACCCTTCAAATGGATCGTGGTTGTCATGTAGAAAGGGTCGAGGTTGTCATGTTATATGGGTTGTAGTTGTCATGTTATATAGGTCGTTATTGTCATGTTATATGGATCATGATTGTCACTCGGGTAGTGGTCGTCATAGGTTATAGTTGTCATGCTATATGGTAGGTTTTCAATTTCACTGCTTTCTATGGTGTGGTCCACATGAGCCTTTGATATGCCTCATTTCTTGGCTCAATCCTTAAAATGATCTTTCAAAATGAATGGACAACATGGATAAAATATACATCACAATGTGCCCAATAAGACCATTCATCTCTACATATATGGGGATGTGTAAGTCGAGTAACGTGACTTATTAAAATAGCCTCCCCGAGGTCTCTGGACTCCTCGTAAGTCGAGTAACTTTTAATTCATGTCGGAAGTGGAAGTGGATTGGCTGGTGTACCACCGTGAATGTATGTGGTCTATCCACGCCGTCCATTTGTTTTTCCACGATCCATACAACATGACAACCATGACCCATATAACATCACAACTACGACCCATGCAAATCACGATCCATACAACATACAAACCACGATCCATATGACATGCAAACCCGAGAAATTTTCAAAGGTAGATGTTTTATCACACCACAGGAAATGGTGGGAATAATGACTTACACTGTTAAAACATTTCTAAGGGCCACAGTGACGTTTATTTGTTATCCAACCTGTTCATAAGATCACAAAGAAATGGATGAAGGGAAACCACAAATATTAGATTGATCCAAAGCTTCTTTGGGCCCCAAGAAATTTTCAACGATAGAATTTCAATTCAGACTGTTTCCGGTGGTGAGGTCCACTTGAGATGTGGATACACTTCATTTTTGGGATCAAGCCCTCAAATTATATGTTAAAATGAATGGACGGAGCAAATAAAATATGTAAATCACTGTGGACCCCACAGAGTTTACTCAGCATGCTTGGCGTATTGAGTTACTCAGTACGTAACGCTTCCTTGCTCAACTAGGAAGCGGATTGCGTACTGAGTAACTTAGTACCCTTAGCGTACTAAGTAAACTGTGTGGGGTCCACTATTATTTATTTATTTTATCCACTCCGTTAATCCATGTTAATAGATAATTTCAGAGCTTGATGCCAAAAACGAAGCAAGTTAAAATCTCATGTGGACCGCACCACAGGAAACAGTTTGATTGCACCTATACCATTGAAAATTTTTTGGAGGCCAAAGAAGTTTTGGATCAAGCTGATGTTTGTGGTTTCTCTTCATCCATGTCTTTGTGATCTTATGAACAGGTTAGATGACAAATAAAAATTACTTTAGACCCTAAGAAGGTTTCAACGGTGGAAATCATTATTCCACACTGTTTCCTATGTAATGGTCCACTTGAGCTTTGGATTTACTTCAATTTTAGGATCAACCCCTAAAATTAGAATTAAAAATGGATGGACAGTGTGGATAAACCACATAAATTCACAGTGGACCCAACTGAGTTTACTTAGTACGATAAAAGCGTACTGAGTAACTCAGTATGCAATCCGATTTCGCTCAACTATAGCTAATCCACGATATCGGATTGCATATTAAGTTACTCAGTACACTCTTACTGTACCGAGTAAACTTAGTTGGGCCCACCGTGAATGTATGTAGTCTATCCACACCGTCCATCCATTTTTCCAAATAATTTAAGGGGTTGAACCCAAAATTTAATCATATCCAAAGATCAAACGGATCATACCACAGGAAACAGTGAGAATAATGATTTCCACCATTGAAATCTAGCTAGGCCCCACAGTGATGTTTATTTGTCATCCAACCTGTTCATAAGATCATACAGACATGGATGAATGGAAAACATAAAAATAAGCTTGATTCAAAACTTACTTAGTCCCCAATAATTTTTCAATGGTAAATGTTCTATTCACACTCTGTTGTGTGGTTCATTTTAGTGTTGGATATGCTTCATTTTTAGGCTCAAGCACTAAAATTATCCAATAAAATGAATGGACGGAGTGGATCAAATATAGATATCCTAGTGAACCTCATAGAGTTTACTCAATACACTAAGCATACCGAGTAACTCAGTACGCAATCCACTTCCCTAATCCACGGATGCGGTTTGGCTAGTGACGCGGCCACCAGCTAGGTGGCTAGTGGTCGGTGCTATGTGGACCCCACCATAATGTATGTGTTTTATCCATGCCTTCCATCCATTTTGAAAGATAATTTTATATAGTTATCCCAAAAATGAGGTAGATCTAAATCTCAGGTGGACCACACCATGGGAAAACAGTAGTGATTGAATTTCCACCATTAAAAACCTCCTAGGGCCCACTGTAATGATTATTTGACATCTAATCTGTTGATTAGGTCATACAGACTTGGATGAAGGGAAAAAATATATATCAGCTTGATCCAAAAATTTTGTGCCCACGAGAAGTTTTTAATGATGGGAGTTCAATCAAAACTTTGCGGTCCACTTGAGATTTGGATCAACCTCAATTTTTGGCTCATACCATAAAATGATATGGAAGAATGGGTAGACAACATGGATGAAACACATACATCATGGTGGGCCCCACAGAGTACCAACCACTAGCCATTGTCTAGTGGTAGGGGGAGTAGCCAATCCCTTTCCCTAATCCACACGTTTGTGTTTCCTGATCGTACACGGGTTAGATACAGAATAAAATGACGTCACCAAGCTATGTAGACCCCACCATGCATGTGGTGTGTCCATACCGTCCATCAATTTAGAGAGATCGTTTTATGGCATGAGAAAAAGAATGAGATAGATCTAAAGTTCAAGTGGACCCATAATAGAAAATAGTGCGGACAGTGACATCCACCGTTCAAAACTTATTAGGGGCATAGATCTCAAAAATACATCATGGTGGGCTCTATAAATGTTTCAAAGGTGGGTGTGATTGCTCCCACGATTTTCTACATGGTGGGTCGTCCTCGCACGACACGTACCTACGGCATGGACGCAGGGAACGGGATTTCTTGCAAAAGCCTTTCGCAGGAACTTCCTGTGCAAGATTCTACGTGGGGCTCACTACAATGTTTGTGAGAAAGCCACTTTGTCTATCTATTTTTCAAGTTCATTTCAGGACATGCGACCAAAATTGAGGAGGATCAAAAACTCAAGTGGGCTACACGAGAGGAAATAGTAGGGATTTAGTGACCACCGTTGAAATATTTATATGGCCACAAAAGTTTTGTATCGGTTTAATTTCTTAGCTTTTTCACTTCATCTCAATGAAAATGACCTTATAAATGGTTTGAATGGAATATAAACATCAAGGTGAATCCTGGGAAGGTTTCAACGGTAGGAATTCCTTTCCCCACTATTTCATCTAGTATGGCCCACTTGAGTTTTGGAACCGAATCATTTTCGGTCTCATGTCCTAAAATGAGCTCAAAAAATGGATGGACGGGTTAGATTTCTAACAAACATCACAGTGGGCCCCATCCAGAATTTTTGTGGAACTTCCTGTCAGGCTTTAGCAGGAAATCCTAGTGCCTAGTTGGAAGCGGATTGCATACTGAGTAACTCAGTACCTTAGCGCCGGGTTTTAAGCGTATTGAATAAATTTTATGGGCTCCATTGTGATTTATGTATTTTATCTGCTCCATCCATCGATTTTAAAAGATAATTTTAGGGCTAGAGCATAAAAATGAAGTATATAAAAACCTCAAGTGGACCACACCACAGGAAACAGTGTGAATTGAACATCTACCTTTGAAAATTTCTCGGGGGCTACGGAAGTGTTGGATCAAGCTTATATTTATTTTTTTCCCTTCATCTATATCCTTGCTATCATATTAACAGGATTGATGGGAAATAAACATAATTATAGGCCCTAAAAAGGTTTCAACGGTGGAAATCATTACTCCATCTGTTTCCTATGGTAAGGTCCACTTGATATTTTGGTATGATTAAATTTTGGGTTCAACCGCTAAAATAAGATGGAAAAACGGATGGACGGCGTGGATAGACCATATACGTTCATGGTGGTACACCAGCCAATCCACTTCCACTTCCCACGTGAATTAAAAGTTACTCGACTTATGTGTAACTGTAGGAGTCTTCTTCGAGGAGTCTAGCGACCTCGGGAAAGCTATTTTAGTAAGTCACGTTACTCGACTTACGCATCCCCATATATGTAGAGATGAATGGTCTTATTGGGCCCATTGTTATGTATATATTTTATCCATGCCGTCCATTCATTTTGAAAGATCATTTTAAGGAATGAACCAAGAAATGAGGCATATCAAAGGCTCATGTGGACCACACCATAGAAACTAGTGAAATTGAAAACCTATCATTGAAAACCTTTTGGGGCATAAATTTTTTGGATGTAACTCATTTTTTGGCACATGACGTTAAATAAAATTCTAAATCCAATGAACGGATTGGATTCGACACATAAATCACGACAGCAGCCACGATCCTTATAACATGACAACATCGACCCTTACTACGTTACAACTACGAACCACACATAATAATAACTATGATCCATATAACATGACAACCACGACCTATATCAACCACAACCCACATAACATGATAACCACGACGCATATAACATGATAACTACGATCCAGATGACACCACGACCCACATAACATGACAACCACGACCCATATAACATGATAACTATGACCCATGACAACCACGATCCATATAACTTGGCAACTACGACCCATGACAACCACGACCCATATAACTTCACAACCACGACCCATATAATATGACAACATCGACCCTTGCTATATGACAACCACGATCCATTCGAAGGTTGGTGGTTTACATGCACAATGGATTGTGGTTTTCATCTACAAAGGGTCGTGATTGATATTTGACACCTTTGCATAAAATGACACAACAAAAAAGGATGGGCGGCATGGATTATTCACATGCATCAATGTGGGCCCATTTGGGTCATGGTTTGTATGGGTTGTAGTTGCCATGTTATATGGGTCGTGGTTGCCATGTTGCATGGTTCGTTGTTTGTATGTTGTATGGATCGTGGTTTGAATGGGTCGTAGTTGTCATGTTATATGTGTCGTGGTTATCATGTTGTATGGATCATGGTTTTCATGGGTCGTAGTTGTCATCTTATACGGGTCGTAGTTGTCATGTTGTAGGGTCGTGGTTCACATGCACAATAGATCATGGTTTTCATCCACAAAGGGTTGTGGTTGATATTTGACTCTACCCCTAAAATGACACAACAAAAAGGATAGGCGGTATGGATTATTCACATCCGTCAATGTGGGCCCATTTGGGTCGTGGTTTGCATGGGTCGTAGTTGCCATGTTATATGGGTCGTGGTTGTCATGTTATATGGATCATGGTTTTCAACATGTTCAATTTATTTTTTATCAAACCATTGGTATCATAGCTTAAGGCCCACAATGGGGTGATCCGATCTATCCACCTTGTTGACCAGCTCGGCGTGGGCCCAAAAAGTCCTAACTTAGGCAATGTCCATTTGTAACAAACATTACAGTGAGCCTAGAAACTTTCAACAATCAGTATTATTTTTTGTTATGTGGGCCACATAAGCATTGGATCGAGCTGATATTTAGGCCCTAGTCCTAAAATGACATGGCAAGAAGGATGGGCGAAATGGATGAAACACATACATGGTGGTGGATCGTGGTTGTCATGTTGTATAAGTCGTAGTTCTCATGTTATATGAGTCGTGATTGTCATATTATATATGTCATGGTTGTCATGTTATATGGGTCATGGTTGTCATGAGGTATGGGTCCTGGTTGTTATGTAATTTGATAGCAGGAAATGAGAACCACTATCCATATCACATGAAACAACGACCCATATAACACAAGAACCACGACCCATATAACATGAGAGCCAGAGATATTGTAACACCCTGAAAATCGGGGGTCGAGCAGGAGCCCAACTCCCGAGTTCCAACACATCACTTATGCAACATAGATAATGATGACTAAATGTTATCTGTATTAGTGCATTAAACATGAGTGAGATTACACCAAATAAACATATCATACTCCAGAGACAGTTAAATTAAGCAAGCGGAGGACTGTGATAGATATATAAAATATATAAACTGTCGTAAGTCTTCAGAGTGTGAACATGTTACCAGGTTAAATATATACATGTATACCCCAAAACTGAACAAAATGAATATACATGGGTGTTCCAAAAGTGCAAAATGACAAGTGCAAGGATGTCTAATCGGCATCCCTGTAACCCCGTCTATCAGAACATGGTCTACATAGACCTGCCTGATAGCTGCATATAGGAGAACTCTTCCTCATTATCATAAAAGTCTGACTCCGCTTCGTAAGCATCGCCATCATCTGCAACTACAACAGGGTCGGTTAGTGTTTAAAGCACCGTCCCAGAACGTGGGAGTGAGTGATCAACTCAGTGGAGCTATAAAGCAAAGGCTAACATGTTATCAATTCAGTCAAGCAGTAATGATAAAGTAGTACAACACTCATGTCCTAAATACTCTTGTTAATGTAAGGATGATATACGATAATGATGTATGCCTTCGCCTACACTCCCTCTACGACATCATCTCACGATCGTGGCATGCAACACTCCCGCTGTGCTCAACTCCAACACTAAAGGCACATGCAATGCGGTGCATGTGCGTGATTAGCCTAGTTCTTAATTAAGCATATTCATACAGCAGGATTGGGAAGCTAAGGAACCTCCCTTTATATCACTAACTAAACAATGATCCATTTAGGGTCGTCAATCCTATTTAGTCACATACGATAGACAAGTTCGCGAGTTTATACTAGTGGTTGCAATGGGAGGCTCGTCACCTCAGCGTAAACTTAATTCATACCCGAGGTCACTACCACCAACGCCCTACCAACTGGCAGTCTATTTTCTAAGGCTCGTCACCAACCCGACTGGGGACCACAGCCAGGCTATGCTGGGGTAGGCCTTTATACTTAAGGTCACTACGGCAAGCCTCGTCACCTTAGCGTAGTCCTAGTGTATACTCGAGGTCACTATGGGCTTGTCACTTGATCGTAGGGCGACAGCTCGAATACAGTGTCCCATACCACTGTATTTGGCTTACGAGTTTAGGTTACTCACTGGTCACTATGGGGAGGCTCGTCACCCCATTGTAGGCCGACAGCTCGACCACGGTGTCCCATACGACTATGCTCGGCTCATGAGTCTTAGCAGAACGAGGTACCAAGGTTAAACGAGCTTTGCACTGGTGAGTTTGGTACCTTAGATTCAAGTAGTAGCGTCCATACATGGTGAACATATATTGGGCCAATCGGGTTACTTGACGAGCTCGACTGGTACGAGTGTACGTTGAGTTAATCAACATGGAGTGCATAAGCACTCCGCGTGGCCTAACCACTGTTGACACATAGCGTATGGCTCAGATTCGTCGAACACATCCGTCATGGCTAAAACAGTTCGGTCACCAGTTGTAAACCATTACTGATTACCTAGACTACATCGTAGCCCCAAACACACTCCAGACAATAGGCATTCATATATGCTAGTCCAAACAGTAAGTAGCAAATAATTTAAATATAAATCTCATATAAGCATTTTAACGAAAACATAAAGTACATGTTAACATACATAGGCATTTCATCCATAGATCACATAGTAGTAAGATACGTTACATTAAGGAAACTATAACCATAGATAAGGGAATAGAGAATCGTATCTCAACACTCTCATTACATACATTTAAACAAGCATTTTCTCATTCAGGCATTTTATCAAACACTTAGACTACACATATCACATACATGTAATAGATTAGTTAAAACACATATTATAGCAAATCCTTCCACATAGGAGTTGCCACGCATACAGCAATCATGTATTTGCATTCAATAATCATGGCAAGCACAAATCATAATTCCATATTCATTCAGACATTTCAACAAACACATAGAATGCATTTACAATCAACATAGTATGCATATATGTGAAATATATGGAAAACATCGTATTAAAGCATATGTGATAGCAATCAAGTCAGACATAAATCATTGCTGACATTGAAAGCCTTGAAAACTATAACCTAAACGTTTATAGTCCACACCTTTCGCCGGTAGACTCGTGATGAACTCAGTTTAAACACTAAGCCTTTATCTGCGGCACAACGACAACCTATAGCATAAAATATGTTAGCTATTTCACTATTTACTCTATTTAGATCCCTAAAACAGATTAGGGTTAGGATTTCTTACCCAAGAACGGAGTCGAAATCACCGTAATGGCGATACGAGAAGGCTGATTCGGCAAGTGGAGCGGTGGGATCGAATCCCAGGAACAAACCCTAACTCTCTCTCTCTTCACCTCACTTTCTTCTTCTCTTTTCTCTCTTTTCTCTCCTAGGGTTTTAAAATTCATATGGCAAGGGAGAGAGGGTTTAAGGCCCTTATATAGGCCTAGAACTGATGAGAATGGCCCCAGGGCCATGGTATACTTAGGTTATAGCCAAAAGTTGGCTGATTCGGTCCAACGGAGCACATCTGGAGGCCCCTTTCTACTACGGTCGGGATCTATGCCAAGTTAAGTTTTTGGTCCGATCGATTTTACAGATCGACCGCGGAGGACCAGTTTCAGTTCAACGGTCATCGACACTCAATCAGGGCCACAAGTACATCGACTTGTGTTGAGAAATTTTCGTGATCCGAGGGTGTAGTGGGGTCAGAATCTGACAGTCTGTAGCCTTAGATTTGGCCTGCAAATGAACGAATCAATTCACTTAAGTTTCAGTTCATTTCCTAAAGATATTCGCGTTTCTCACACACTTTGCTCCGGGCTCCAGTTGTGCATTTCTAGATACTATTAGGACTTGATTTCTGAGGTGGCTGTCAAGTCTAATAAAGCGGTCATAACCGTATAGTTTTGGAGTAATCGGACTTTCGACGTGCGGTCAAGGTCCGATACGGAGTTTCAATGTGCTCTAGAGAGCAACTGGGTTTTAAGATTGATCCTAGATTTCTAGGTAATGTTGGGTTAGCGATTCTAATGGTTTTGGATCTTGCAGTTCGTATAGAAAGTGGTTTAAGCCAAATCCATCAATTATTTAGTTTAGTACTTAACCAAATTCTGCCGTAATTATGACAGAATAAAGTCATGGGATAATTCTATGCCCCCTTTTGGCACCTTTAGTTAGTATATTATTTTAATTATTTTTCTAGTAGTTTGTCATCAAGTTCAATTCGTCTCTACCAAATTTCATTAGATTTCGTATTGTAAAAAATTCTAAAAATTCTAGAAGTAGCAGTTGTCTGAACAAATAAATTTTAGATAGTTGTCACATCAACCTAGATTCAACTATATTAAAAATTTTATTATATTTTTCTCTTATTTTAATATAAAACTAGACTTATTAAGCTTCAATCTGAATTTTAAATCACCTAAATCGGAAGGCAGATATGACTTTTTGAAGTTAGCCGAAGAATGCAGAAAATCGCAGCAAGTGTTTACCGAATTTCGGTGCACCGGCGGCACGCCGCCGACCGGGCAGTAGCGCCGCCCGCCCGCTGTGATGTTTAGTGGTGTTTTTGCCATGCGATGTTTGAAATGGATGTATCTTGTAAAAAGGGATTAGTTATTCGATGTGCAATATATGATTTTGGGGTAGGAGAAGCTGATCTATCCAAATAACATAATTATTTTTTGAGATTCCATAAGGTTAATGGTCAAAAACCTATCTTATTTATATATTTACTATTTATAGTAAATTTTAGTTTAAGTATTGTTCATCATTTAAACTTTAGGTTTAGTGTCTAATATGAAAGTACTTAAAAAAATTAAAGAATAAGGTGGTGAAAGGTGAGATTTTGAAGGAATTGGGTTGAAAGGGGATTTGAGACTTTAGGATTGAGTTCTGAGAAGTCAATAAGGGGTTATGATCAACCCATTGCCCAAGGACGTCTAACTCCAAGTTGGCAAAAATCTGAGATGTTACAATCTACCCCCCTTAAAAATAATTTCATCCCCAAAATTGGCTAAGGGTAATATTAAGTTCATATTCAATAAGCACATTTGTGGATACATTGACCTCAGCTATTGTAATTCAGCTTATACTCATTATTATGCCTATTCTTTAATATGAATTGGTTTAGTACTTGAACCCTAATTACTTTCCTTCGATGATTTCATTATTGACATTATAAGGAAGATTCAGATCCTAATTTAGTGACCTATCCTTACGTGTATCCTAGATCAATTTCCTTCGATCCTGGGCCAGTGGGGTAGGGGCCCACTTTCGCTGCGCTGCTTTGATCAAACGGATGTATTGACTGACTAAACTAGATTGGGCTCATAATGTTCTACCCCTCTTAAAAATTGTTTATACTCTCAAGGCTTAATAATCTATGTCCTAACCCGTATACCGGAACAAGATGTAATTTAGGACCTATCCTTGACATGAAATGAGAAACAATCTCTCAATACATTGGTCTTCCTTTTATCGATAATGTGTACTATGACATTAGTACCTACGGATATCGAAAGGAGCTAAAATGATAGGTGTTGTGGTTGATTCCAGGGACGGGTATGAGTTTGTGGCAAGATGCCTAATTCTACCCAAGAAGGAACTTTTGCTACGGTCCCGACTTACCCTCTTTAATCATGTACAGTCTAATATGGTAAGATAATCTATACATTATTAGTACATAAGGAAGTTGGAAAAAAATAGGTTAACGGGCAAACTATCTTTCTAAGTTCATATGCACAATATATATGCCAGAATGGTCTGTGATTCGGGACCTAATTCCTAACTGTCTATTGCCCATTTGAGAAATTTCTTAGGTCAAAAAAAATCTTATTGGCTATATGTTCTTAATACTTCTCAAAGGCGAAGTAATAAATTTTTGGTTGTAAGTGGCCGGGCTAATATGGAAGGAAAGTTATGTAGTGGGTCTGAGCCGGATACATAGACCTTCTGCCTAGCCATGACAGAAATTTTTTGTCATATCAGTTCTTTATCCTAGTTGATCTCGATCTTCTGCTTGATTAGAGCATTGAGTTCATTGGTAACTACTAGGATTTAGAATTCGATTCAAACCGCGAATACTTCTCTTATATATAGTTCCCCTATTCCATGTTCTCGATTGTAATAAGTCCTTGAGAAGGCAATTCTAGGGGGTGTGTTGACTTGACCTAACGTTCAATCCGAGGGATATATAAGTTTTCTCTGAACGTGAATAGTTTCTAATTCAAAATAGCTTTCCTAAGAGTTATTAAAGAAGCTTATAAATATCAAGGGAATCCAACGAAAGAATGAGGTCTCACTCTAACCTAATCAAGCCGATTAACTAAGTCTATCATTCAATTATCTTAGCATAAACCAGTAGTCTAGTCTTAATTTAGGAGTAGTGGTAATCCAATAGTTATAATCCAAAGTCTATGCTCATACGCTAGATGATTTCATACCATTTTTAATACAAGAAATTATTTTATCGCTTAGGGTCAAAAGTTGTCTAATTAGAATTGAGTTATTCGAACTTGAATTTAACTGCGCTCGAGCACTTCGCCTATGCCCATACCAGTTAAGGAGGTCATAGGGTTCACGTTATTAATTTATTGGATTTCCTATACTGTCAGACTTTTTTTTAAAATCTCGGAGTACCTACTTTAGGTCCCAAACTCTAAATGTCCCAACATTTGATGGTCATTGTTTATGGACTAAACTACAGTGGTTGGTCTCACCCGTCGGTAGAGACCTTTCTAGCAAAATTCGAGGGTTGAAATCCCGTTTCGACCTTCGTTTAACGCTTGCACTAGTCTTGACACTTGTCCTCTTCCTAGAACGGCTTGGACGGCTAAGCCTGGCCTTATTTGGGGCCACTCTCTTCTTTCCCATAAGGGAAAGGAGTGTCGAGATTGAGAAGATGGTAGGGACTAGCTCAAAGAGAGCCATGGGGTTGGAAAATGCTTAAAAATGAAGTAGATTTGAGGCAATGGGAAATATGAGACACAAAGAGGATTTTTGTGCTCCAATGGATACGAAATAGGAAGATTAAGAGAAGTAAGAGATGGGTTTGTGGGTTTGGAAGGTTATGAGACACAAAAGAGGGCGTTTGTGCTCAAGTGTGGAGAAATAGGGAAGATGGAGAGTAGTAAGAGGTAGCTTTGAGGGAATGGTGGTAGATGAGTGTAAAATATTGAAGAAGGTGGAAGATTTGAAGGTTTTGAATATATGGAAGAAGGGATTTGAGAGAGAAAGGAGGTTTTGGAGGGTTTGAGAGTGAAAAATAGAATTAGAGGGGTGTAGAATGGGTTAAAACAACCTAAATGGTGTTTTAGTGGGGTGTGGGTGGTCCCACACGTGAGCCAGGGCCCACATGTACGGTTGGACGGCGGTGCGTCGCCGACTGGGCTTTCAACTTCTGGCGGTGGCTCCGTCTAGGGGTGGTGTCCACCCTCCCTGGGATGCGGAAAACACGTGGGACCCCCCCAGGTCCCTCAGGATTTCGTGGTTTAGGCCCTTAGGCCCGTACTGTCTGTTCTACTAACTGTACGTGAACGTATTCGTGCCTTTTGGATCTGTTGTAAGTTTAGAATTGGACGACTAATGGTCTAAACCTGTTAATAGATGGTCTAAGGTGACTGAGATCAATTTACATGATCAAGGACGCGTACAGACTACGCTACTGTAGTTAATCTCGTCCGTCGGTGAAACTTTGGGATCCTACGATTGTCTCTAAAGTTTATCGCCTCCTTCCTAAGTCAGAGTGCATCGTGTTACCATAACCCAGGTCCAGTTTAATCCAAATCATGCTCTGATACCAACTTGTAACGCCCTAAAAATCGGGGGTCGAGTAGGAGCCCAACTCCCGAGTTCCAACACATCACTTATGCAACATAGATAATGATGATTAAATATTGTCCGTATTAGTGCATTAAACATGAGTGAGATTATACTAAATCAATATATCATACTCCAGAGACAGTTAAATTATGTAAGCAGAAGACTGTGATAGATATATAAAATATATAAACTATCGTAAGTCTCCAGAGTGTGAACATGTTACCAGGTTAAATATATACATATATACCCCAAAACTGAACAAAATGAATATACATGGGTGTTCCAAAAGTGTAAAATGACATGTGCAATGACATCTAATCGGCATCCCTGTAACCCTGTGTAAGTGCCATAGTTTATAGCCCTTTGTGTTGTCAAATTTGTGGTGCCAAAGACACTGTTATGAAGCTTGCATCTGTGAAGAACAATGCTCTACTCAAGATCAACTTAGGTTGACAAGCACTGTTAATAAGTCAAGAATCTCAAGAAGCTTTCAAGATCAACTTCAAAATCTCAAAAAGCTTTCAAGTTCAATCTCAAGATCTCAAAAAGCTCTCAAGTTTAAACGACATCAAGACTTCAAGCTCCATTACTTTCAAAGGTCACTCGTCTCTAAAGTTTCAATGTCCTTACTTCACTATTGAGGTACGACTGACCTTAGGTTGACCTTTAGAGTAGGCCATTTTGGATACATAATTCATATGTTTTATATAAGTGAGTTTGGTCTGTTCTAAGACTAGTCCTAGACTTTGTTCAACTAGTCCTAGCACTGCTTCGACCTGTCTAAACATTTCCTGGATCAGTCGTAAGTTTGTTACAAAAATTAAAAATTTTCTGTTAGGCTTCGACTAGTCCTGGGGACTGTTCGACCAGTCGTAGGAACAATGTCGACTGCATCTTTGACCAGTCGTAGACTTATGACTCAAAGAACAGTGTTGAAATTCGGCTACCTACGACCAGTCGAAGGGATCCTACGACCAGTTGAAGGAGACCTACGACTAGTTGAAGGAAACCTACGAACAGTTGTGAAACTACCAAATCTTATCGCGCCCGAATTTTCAAATATCTGTTGGTTCTACGACCAATCGTAGAGGTCCTTAGACCAGTCGAAGGCGTGATTTGCTCACCTATAAATAGAGCATGAATTTCAGAATTATAGATGGAAATAAAAGAACTTCAAGCTAAATTAATTCGGCCTTCTAAGAGATAAGTCGGTGCTCCATATAAGCTAAGTGTGCATATTTAATATTCTCTTTCTTTAGCTTTCTTAATTGATTTTGTTTCTTGTATTCCAATTTAATTTGAAACAAGGAATTGTTGTTTTCCTTTTCTAAAATCAAAATCAATTAGAGCTAGCCCTTTTGTTTTAATTTAAAATCTATTAGAACCTAGAACCATTATAAAGTGAGTATTGGACATTGAACTTTAACATTCAAATCTCTACTCCGACTTGGTTCTTCTGGCTGCTACAACGAAAGAGAAAATTAGGTATTTTACAATTTGTGTAATTTACATTGTTTGGTTTTATTTGAGTAAGCCAGAAAAATCTCAAAGTTGTTGGTTATCTGAGGATTGCCAGAAAACTCAGAAGTGAGGGTATTTTGAATTATGTAAGCCCTTTGAAAAAGACACAATTGTGAAGGTTTTGGGTGAACCTATAAAAACATATTTGATAGTGAACGCTAATATCCCATGTGTGAGGATATTGAGAGTGGAGTAGCATTCTGTGTGGCTGTTGCTTAACAGTTGGTGAACACACAGGCGAACCGCTATAATTCTTTGTGTTGTGGATGTGTGATTTATATTATCTATCTTTTATCATTCAGAATTGTGGAATGTATATGTGGATGTGAATGTTGTAAATTTTACATTTCAAGCACAGTGAGGAATGTTGTAATAATTTAGATTTATATTTCAGCATTATATTTTTGCTATCTCTTTATTACTTTGAACTTCAATTTCTCTATTTGTTCTAGTAAGGTTGCCCTGCCATTTTTATGGTGCATGGTTGTCCTTAGAACAATCAATATTTTGAGCTAGCATTTAGTAGTGTGAATTGATTTATTTATTCAGTTATATGTTTCTATATTTTCACTGTATTTATCTTAAAATTTGGCATAGTCCTATTCACCCCCTCTCTAGGACATATAGCTTGGCCATTTCAAGTGGTATCAGAGCCTAATAGCTCACTCTTATTACTTTTTATTTGGATTTAATTCCTGAGCAAACAATCTCAATGTATAAAAGATGTCAAATTTTGATAGCCTATCAGTCACTAGGCCTCCACCCTTTGATGGCTCCAACTATGCCTATTGGAAAGCCAGGATGAGGATCTTCCTCAAATCCATGGATGAAAGTGTGTGGCTATCCACAGTGAATGAATGGACCCCGCCTACCACTGAAGTAACCGGGATTGATGGTTCAAAATCTATGAAAATTACACCGTATTTCTCTTGGACCACACTTTAGAAAATTGAGAGTAGTGCAAATGCTAAAGCACTAAATGCAATCACTTGTGCACTATCACTGGATGAATTCAAAAGAATTATATCCTGTGATTCTGCAAAACATGCTTGGGATATATTAGAAATGACACATGAGGGTACTTCAATTGTCAAGAAATCTAAGATACAAATCCTTACAACTAAATTTGAGAAAATATGTATGAAAGAAAATGAAATGTTCATGGACTTCTATACTAGATTAAATGACATTGTAAACTCTATGTGGGGTCTAAGCGATAAAATTCCTGAAAGCAAGATATGTGCTAAAATACTACGCTCACTTCCTGAACGGTTCAATTCTAAAGTAACCGCAATCCAGGAACTTCGTGATATGGACAATATGAGGGTTGAGGAATGAGTTGGCTCATTACAGACTTATGAGTTAACCTTTAAAGCTCCAAAAGGTAAATCTATTGTTTTAAAAACTTCTAAAAATGGTTTTCATGAAAATGATTTAAACTCTGATTTAGAAAACTCTTAGGATGATATGGCTCTTTTGGCAAAGAGATTTTATAAAATTTTTAAAAGTAAAAAGAGGGTTGATTTTCAAAAAGCATTTAATAAAAAGAAACCTAAACCTAAAACCAGAAAATCATTAAAAGATAGTCAATGTTACAACTGTTATGACTATGGGCATTTGGCTAACAAATGTCCTAATAAGGGCAAGTCAAAAAAGAAACGTATGATGACTACTTGGGATGAGTCCTCTGATTCTCAAGTCTCTTCTGAATCAGAAGATTTTGAAACTGAGTTAGGGTGTGATGTTAAGGCCCTTATGACTCTAGCCAAATTCACTTTTTCAGATAATGATGACTCGACTAATGAAGAAAATCTGAATAGTGAATATGAAAATGAAGATGATCTTCAAGATGCTTACAATGCCTTATACAAGGAAAGTTGTAAAATTGTTGTGAAATTGAAACTTTAAAAAGAGAAATTTTCTAAACTCAAAGAAATTTATAAATCTCTTGTTTTAAAAAAGTCCCATATTTCAGATTATTTTGAAAAGACAAAATGTGATTTAGATTTAAAACCTCCCAGTTTGAAAATCTTAAATCTGAAAACGAACAACTAAAACATGAAGTCTCTTCTCTCTTGAGTTTAAAGGAAACCTGGAAATATGCCTAAGGTGATCCTAAATTAGAAAAACTCTTATTTGGATCGAGAAAATGTGGCGATCGATCCGGTCTGGCCTATGACCAGAGTGTTCCTCCTAAACTGAAGAATACTTCTCCCACGTTTGTAAAGGGAGAGATCTTAAACTTAAAAGGGAAAGATCAAATGTTTTCTAAAAACTTTAAATCTTTTCAAAAACCTAAAAGGCATATCAACTATAAAAGGAAAAACTAAAGTCCTTTGGCAGAAAAGATAGTTGATTTACTTAAGGAGCTTCTAAAGTCTAACTCACTAGGTCATACTTATAACTTTTACAATCGAAAGAAGACCTGCTATCCTCCTAAACCCAAAATGGTTATGAAATGGGTTCCAAAGGTCACTTGCTTGGTTGCCCACATCACTTTTAAAGTAATAAGCCATTCTAAGTGGTACCTAGATAGTGGATGCTCCAGGCATATGACAGGCGACAAGGCTTTATTCACTGATCTCAAAGACATGACTGACGGTTCAGTCACATTTGGAGATAGCAGCAACTGCAAGATTATGGGCCAAGGTACGATTCAACTCTATAACCTTCCTTTGATTAAAAATGTGTTGTATGTTGAAGGACTGAAACATAATCTTCTAAGCATAACTTAGATTTGTGATAATAACCACAGTGTACGGTTTTCTAATTAAAGCTGTGAGATTTTAAACAACAAGGGTTCAATAATACTAACTGGACGTAGAACGTCTGAAAACTGCTATATTGTTAGCGAATCCAGCTCATCTAATCAATCATGTTACATGGTCCAAATAGACGAGACTGATTTATGGCACAAACGTCTTGGACATGTACAGTACCAAAATTTACATAGATTGAGCAAATGAGAACTTATAAGAGGTCTACCCAAACTACAAAAATTAGATAAAATATGTGGTGAATGCCAGATTGGCAAACAAACAAGGAACTCACACAAAAAGGTGAATTCCAGTACCACATCAAGACAACTCGAGCTTCTCCATATGAATCTAGTAGGACCTACCAGGACGGAAAGTCGAGGTGGCAAAAGATATATTTTGGTAATAGTAGATGACTTTACCAGATATACATGGGTTGTCTTCTTAAGGGATAAATCAGAAACCCTTAAAGAAGTAAAAAATGTTCTCAAAAGGATTCAAACTGAAAAGGGTTCTCAAGTCAGTAATAGCGGTTTTAAGAAGTTCTGTAGTGACCAGGGAATATTACTGAATTCTCAGCGCCCAAAACTCCACAACAAAATGGTATAGTTGAAAGGAAAAATAGAGTGCTTCAAGAAATGGCTAATGTCATGTTGAATAGTATGAAGCTCTCTAAGAATCTTGGGGCTGAAGTAGTCAATACAACTTGCTATATTATTAACCGGGTTTACATTAGTAAAGGTAATAATAAAACGGCTTACGAAATGTGGTTCGATAAAAAGCCTATTGTCAAATACTTTCGAGTTTTTGGCAGCAAGTGCTATATTTTACGAGATCGTGAACATCTGGGAAAGTTTGATACGAAGAGTGATGAAGGGATCTTTTTAGGATACTCTTTAAACGGTCAAGCTTATAGAGTTCTGAACAAAAGGACCGGTGTGATTCAAGAATCCATCAATGCGTCATTGATGATCACTTAAACACACCAATCTCAAATTTAGATAATGATGAAGTACTAGTAATTGATAAATCTGATATTTCATCTATTCAGACTGATTCTGAACTGAGGACTGTTAAAGATCATCCAACCACACAGATTCTTGGAAACCCTCTCACTGGTGTTCGTACCCGTAGACAACTTGAGGATATATGCAATTACGTATGTTTTACATCCCAGATAGAACCATCTAACGTAAAAGAAGCTCTTGCTGATGAAAACTGGATTGTTGCGATGCAAGAAGAACTTAACCAATTTGTGAGAAATGATGTTTGTTTCTTGTACCTAGACCTAAATATAAACACATCATTGGAACCAAATGGATTTTCAAAAATAAGTCTGACGAACTTGGCAATATAATTAGAAACAAGGCTAGACTAGTGGTATAAGGTTACACTCAAATTGAAGGTATTGACTATGATGAAACCTTTGCACCAGTAGCACGTCTTGAATCAATCAGACTCTTTATATCCATTGCGTGTTTTAGAAAGTTTAAGATTTACCAAATGGATGTGAAAAGTGCATTTTTAAATGACGATCTGCATGAGGAAGTTTATGTTGAACAACCAATGGGTTTTGAAGACCCCAAAAATGCTGATAATGTGTATCGTCTTAAAAAGGCACTTTATGGTTTAAAACAAGCTCCTAGGGCATGGTACGAGAAACTAACAAAGTTTCTATTAAGCCATAATTTTCAAATGGGATGTGTTGATAAAACTCTGTTTATTAAAAAACATAAGGATCACATATTATTAGTACAAATCTATGTTGATGATATCATTTATAGATTTACTTATACTGACATGACTATTGAATTTGCAGATTTGATGAAATCTCAGTTTGAAAAGAGCTTAGTTGAGGAATTGAATTATTTCCTCGGGTTGTAAGTAAAACAAAAATCTGATGGAATGTTCATTTCTCAATCTAAATATGCTATGAACTTGATTAAGAGATTTGGATTTGAGAATGGTAAGAACTTTGATACTCCTATGAGTACAACCTTGAAACTCTCAAAAGATTCTGCAGGTAAAAATGTGGATCAAAAATTATATTGGAGTATGATTGGTAGTCTCTTATATTTAACTGCTAGTAGACCCGATATCGCTCTAAGTGTTGGTGTTTGCGTTAGCTATCAATCTGAACCTAAAGAGTCGTACTTGACTACTGTCAAGTAGATTATAAGATATGTCACAAGTACTGTTAATCTCAGTCTCTGGTATCCTTATGAGACTAGTGTTCAATTAGCTGGGTACTCGGATGCTGACTGGGATGGTAATCTTGATGATCGAAAATCAACTAGCGGTGGTTGTTTTTATATAAAAAATTATTTAGTTTCTTGGTTTAGCAAGAAACAAAGTTCTATATCACTTTCAACAGCTGAAGATGAATATATCGCAGCTGGTAATGCGTGTACGCAGCTTGTTTGGATGAAATGTATGCTAAGTGATTATGGAATTAAACAGGATTCTATATTATTATATTGTGATAATTCCAGTGCCATAAATATTTTGAAAAATCCAATTCAGCATTCTCGTACTAAGCACATTGATATTAGATTTCATTATATTCGGGAATTAGTTGAAGAAAAGGTTATATTTTTGGAATATATCCCTACCGAGAATCAACATGTTGATATTTTCACCAAACTGCTCGACAAAAGTAGGTTTAACAAAATGAAATTTGATCTCGGTATGTGCATTTTAAAATAATTAATTATGCCTATTTGTATCATATTCTATATATTTGCTAGTTTAGTTTTCAAATCTTGAAAAATATGCAAAAATCAGATTTTTTGGCCTATACTTGACCAGTCATGCTACGACCGGTCGTGTATATCCACAACCAGTCATGAATCGCATGGATTCATTTAAAATTTGGGGGAAATCATCTTCTTCTTCATTTCAACTTCACTCTCCAACGAGCGGACACACGACTAGTCGAACCCATCTTCCAAAATCTTCAAGGTTAGTGCTCTGTTTGCATTTTGCTTGTAGATTTGTATTTAGATTGCTTCTATTTCTCTCTTAGAGTTGTCTATTTCGAATTTAGTTGAGATTTGAGATTTTTTTCTTTTGAAAAATCTGATTTGAGAAAATCCTCTTCTCAATCCTTTGCAACTCTTTATATTCTTGAAATCCTTGTTGCATATGGCTTCTAGAGGAAGAAAATCAACGTCCCGTGGTCCGTCTTCTTCTTCCAGATCGGCCCCTATCACTAAGTGTCATCTTAGGGCTCCTTAGGATGATCCATCTCATGTTCGGGATATCAGATTGCGTAATGTTATTGTTGAGCATCCAGTTGATATTAATCATGTTGCTCCTTTTAATATTTTCCCTATGCTCCAACTGTAGGTTGGAATAACTTATTGCTTTGGGGTGGGCCAGCATACCGATCCATTGCCCAATACATGTTTGCATGCATATGTGCTTTCTCACTGGAAAATTTAACTTTTTCTATCTCCACAACAGAAGGGCCATTTGAAGTTGATCGTCATTTGATTTCAGCCCTTATGGATATTTCAGTGAATGATGAGGGTATTCCCATCCATACTTTATCTGATAAACCCTCTGTCGCTGAAAAACGTATGCTAACTAAAGGGAATGCGCTTCCCTCAAGGTATTTGTTACCCAATTACAGAGTTCTTCACAAAATCTTTGTGTCTAATTTGTATCCTTGGTCGGGTAATAAATCTGAATTGATGTCCTTCATGGTTCGTATTCTTCATTCTATTGTCAGAGGTGTTAACATTTGTTTACCATCCTTGATTTGTCACTTCATCATTCAGTTTCGACTCCATCTTGGTCACAGTGACATTCCTTTTAGATATTTGATGACTGTGTTGGCTACACATATGTCAGTCGACATGCTGGTTGGAGAGGCCCCTATCCATCACCTGATATTTAACAATTCCAATATCAATAAGATGAAGCTGGATTTCCTTCCTGGCCAAGGTGATGGTGTTGGCAGTGCTGAAGCTGAACATGAGGAAGAAGCTGGTGATTTTCCTCCTGATGATATTAACATGGATGATATTTTTAAAGAACTTGAGTCCGATTCTACAAATGATCCAGATTATGAGCCTTCTTCATTTGATGCACGTTTGAGTGCATTGGAAGATAAAGTTGAGAATCTAAATGTTAAGATGGAAAACATGTCTGTTGCCCATGATTCACAGTTTAAATATATCCGCAAATATCTTAGGCGCTTAAACAAAGGCATGCATCTACTTGATCCTTCCATTCCTGCTCCTTCATCTGGGTTAGATTAGTATTTTTTAAAATTACTAGTCTGTAATAACTTTATTACTCCTAACTAGTTTTGAGTTTGCCACTCTATTTAACTTAGCTTTGTCTATGAATTATGTGTGTTGCTTATGCTATGTTCTCATATCTTGACTAGTTACTTCTTATATTTCTCATTGATTATTTCTCCTCAGCCATCTGTTATGTGCTTCCTTTGTCCTATTGTGACAAAAAGGGAGAGTATGGATACGTATATGGATATGGATGTTGTTATGAGGAGGGAGTAGCATTGTATTGTATGGTGGTTTATGAGTATGTTACTCAGGGGGAGTATGTGCAGAGGTGTGAGCAGAGGTGTGTAGAGGTGGACTGTATATTAAATAATATTGATTTACAAGACTGCAGGATGCTGGTTGATAACAACTAGTGCATGATTCTTTAATCAGATATTCTGTGTTATGTAACATATCTTGAAAGTGTGTTTTGTCACTAATTTGACAAATGGGGAGATTGTAAGTGCCATAGTTTATAGCCCTTTGTGTTGTCAAATTTGTGGTGCCAAAGACATTGTTATGAAGCTTGCATATATGAAGAGCAATGCTCTACTCAAGATCAACTTAGGTTGACAAGCACTATTCACAAGTCAAGAATCTCAAGAAGTTTTTAAGTTCAACCTCAAAATCTCAAGAAGTTTTCAAGTTCAATCTCAAGATCTCAAAAAGCTCTCAAGTTTAAACGACATCAAGACTTCAAGCTCCATTACTTTCATAGGTCACTTGTCTCTAAAGTTTCAATGTCCTTACTTCACTATTGAGGTATGACTGACCTTAGGTTGACCTTTAGAGTAGGCCATTTTGGATACATAATTCATATATTTTATATAAGTGAGTTTGGTCTATTCTTAGACTAGTCCTGGACTTTGTTCAACTAGTCCTAGCACTGCTTCGACCTGTCTAAACATTTCCTGGATCAGTCGTAAGTTTGTTACAAAAATCAGAAATTTTCTGTTTGGCTTCGACTAGTCCTAGGGACTGTTTGACCAGTCGTAGGAACAGTGTCAACTGCATCTTCGACCAGTCGTAGACTTACGACTCAAATAATAGTGTTAAAATTCGGCCACCTACGACTAGTCGAAGGGATCCTATGACCAGTCGAAGGAAACCTACGACCAGTCGTGAAACTGCCAAATCTTATCGCGCCCGAATTTTTAAATATCTGTTGGTTCTACGACCAGTCGAAGGCGTGATTTGCTCACCTATAAATAGAGCACGAATTTCAAAATTATAGATGGAAATAAAAGAACTTCAATCTAAATTAATTTGGCCTTCTGAGAGATAAGTCGGTGCTCCATATAAGCTAAGTGTGCATATTTAATATTCTCTTTCTTTAGCTTTTTTAATTGATTTTGTTTCTTGTATTCCAATCTAATATGAAAAGAGGAATTGTTGTTTTCCTTTTTCTGGAATCAAAATCAATTAGAGCTAGCCCTTTTGTTTTAATTTAAAATCTATTAGAACCTATAACCATTATAAAGTGAGTATTGGACATTGAACTTCGACAATCAAATCTCTACTCCGACTTGGTTCTTCTGGGCTGCTACAACGAAGGATAAAATTAGGTATTTTACAATTTGTGTAATTTACATTGTTTGGTTTTATTTGAGGTTAAGCTAGAAAAATCTCAAAGTTATTGGTTATCGGAGGAGAGCCAGAAAACTCAAAAGTGAAGGTTTTTTGAATTATGTAAGCCCTTTGAAAAAGACACAATTGTGAAGGTTTTGGGTGAACCTGTGAAAACCTATTTGATAGTGAACGCTAATATCCCATGTGTGAGGATATTGGGAGTGGAGTAGCATTCTGTGTGGCTGTTGTTTAACAGTTGGTGAACACACAGGCGAACCGCTATAATTCTTTGTGTTGTGGATGTGTGATTTATATTACCTATCTTTTATCATTCAGAATTATGGAATGTATGTGTGGATATGAATGTTGTAAATTTTACATTTCAAGCACAGTGGGGAATATTGTAATAATTTAGATTTACATTTCAACATTATATTTTTGCTATCTTTTTATTACTTTGAGCTTCAGTTTCTCTATTTGTTCTAGTAAGGTTGTCTTGTCATTTTTATGGTGCATGGTTGTCCTTTGAACAATCAATATTTTGAACTAGCATTCAGCAGTGTGGATTGATTTATTTATTCATTTATATGTTTTTATATTTTCGTTATATTTATCTTAAAATTTGGCAGTCCTATTCACCCCCCCTCTAGGACATATAGCTTGGCCATTTCACCACGTCGATCAGAACATGGTCTACATAGACCCGTCTGATAGCTACATATAGGAGAACTCCTCATTGTCATAAAAGTCCAGCTCCGCTTTGTATGCATCGCCATCATCTGTAACTACAACAGGGTCTGGTTGGTGTTTAAAGCACCATCCCAGAACGTTGGAGTGAGTGATCAACTCAGTGGAGCTATAAAGTAAAGGTTAACATGTTATCAATTCAGTTAAGCAGTAATGATAAATCAGTACAACACTCATATCCTAAATACTCTTGTTAATGCAAGGATGCTATTTGATAATAATGCATGCCCTCGCCTGCACTCCCTCTGCGACATCATCTCACGATCACGGCATGCAACACTCCGTTGTGCTCAACTCCAACGCTAAAGGCACATGCAATGTGGTGCATGTGCGTGATTAGCCAAGTTCCTAATTAGGTATATTTATACAGCAGGATTGGGAAGTTAAGGCACCTCCTTTTATATCACTACCCAAACAATGATCCATCTAAGGTCGTCAATCCTAGTTAGTCACATATGATATGTAAGTTCGCGACTTTATACTAATGGTTGCTATGGAAGGCTCGTCAGCTTAGCGTAGACTTAATTCATACTCGAGGTCACTACCACCAACACCCTACCAACTGACAGTCTATTTTCGAAGGCTCGTCACCAACCCGATTGGGGACCACAGCCAGGCTACGCTAGGGTAGGCCTATTTTATACTCAAGGCTACAACGGCAAGCCTCGTCACCTTAGCGTAGTCCTAGTGTATACTCGAGGTCACTACGGGCTCGTAACCTGATCGTAGGCTGACAGCTCGAATACAGTGTCCCATACTACCGTATTCAGCTCACGAGTTTGGGTTGCTCACTGGTCACTATAGGGAGGCTCATCACCCCAGCATAAGCCGACAGCTCGACCATGGTGTCCCAAACTACCATGCTCGGCTCATGATTCTTAATGGATCGAGGTACCAAGGTTAAACAAGTTTTGCACTGGTGAGTTTGGTATCTTAGATTCAAGCAGTAGCGTCCATACATGATGAACATACATTAGGCGATCGGGTTACTTAACGAGCTCGACTGGTATGAGCGTATGTTGAGTTAATCAACATGGAGCGCATAAGCACTCCGCGTGGCCTAACCACTGTCAACACACAGTGTATGGCTCGGATTCGTCGAACACATCCGTCGTAGCTAAAACAGTTTGGCCACCAATCGTAAACCATTACCGATTACCTGGACTACATTGTACCCCCAAACACACCCCAGACAATAGGCATTTATGTGCTAGTCCAAACAGCAAGTAGCAACCAATTTAAATATAAATCTCATATAAGCATTTTAACGAGCACATAAAGTACATGTTAACATAGATAGGCATTTCATCTATAGATCACATAGTAGTAAGATAGGTTACATGAAGGAAACTGTAACCATAGATAAGGGAATAAAGAATCGTATCTCAACATCCTCATTACATACATTTGAACAAGCATTTTCACATTCAGGCATTTTATCAAACACTTAAACTACACATATCACATACATGTAATAGATTAGTTAAAATGCATATTATAGCAAATCCTTCTACATAGGAGTTACAACGCGTACAACAATCATGTATTTGCATTCAATAATGTAAGACCCGTGTCCTAATCCGTACTGTTCCGTTAGCTTCCGCGGTCCTTCCGGTTAAATTCCGGCAACCTTCGCACCGTATTCGGTGTTTGCGCACGATCCTAAGCCAGGTCTCGCGCACCGACATCGGCTTGATCCGAAAGTTGTATCATAGCGACCGCGTCGTCGCCGCGGTTCCAACGCCGTGACTTGCCCACCGAACCGATACCAAGGTAAGAAGATGCCGATCAGCGTTTATTCCAAAGAAACACCGCGCATTGCGGATTTTGAGGGAATCTCTACACAATTAGTCCCATCAATCAACCATAAATGCATCCCATACATCAAGTACTACACCCATTCCCTCTTTTCCCAAAAGTCCACCATCTTTCCACCTCACCATTCCTCTTTTACCTCATTTTCAACTAAGGCCATACTTCTTTTACAAAATTTCAAAACTCACCCATACCCATCTATCTCCCATCCTTACAACACCACTCCATCCATCCTTACACCCATTATTTCTATCTCTCTCTCTCATTCTCTAGCAAATATCCAACTCCCATGAGAAATTTCACACATCCAACACACTCTCTCAACTTCAAGTGTGGCCCACCCTCTCATCTCCAATCTCAACCATTCATCTTTCATCAACCTCCATTAAAAGTGAAGGTAAGGAGCTAAGGAGTCCAAGGGAGCAAGGAGAAGGAAGATAAGGTGGGTGATTTTTCATTATTTTAAATTTTAGGGCCCATTTGTTGGTGGGACCCATTTGGATGTATGTGATTTAATCAAGAGGGCCCATAGTGGCGGGGTTCCTCTATCTCACCGTATATCTCTCTCTATCTCTCTCTCTCTTTCTTTGTAATGGTGTGGATCCCACCAATATGTGTTACATCTACCCCGTCCATCTACATCAGACGGTGTGGCCCACTCTATTGCAGGTGATGATCCACACCATTCATTGTTTGGATGGACCCAATGTATTTATATATATATATATAAATATATGTATATATGTTATATTTTATATAATATATATAATATAATATGTAATATATATATTATATGCATATATGTTGGTGGGCCACATCTACGTGGGACCCACCACAGCAATGTGTCTATGCATGCCGCCCAGCGTCCCTGGACGCTGGACGTCGGCAAACAGTTAAGTGTAAACTGGCATGGGCCGTACTAACGAGCTAGCCTAGAGGGGGGAGTGGTGGGCCACTCATGCAGGCCCCATCTTGATGTATATGTAAAATCCAAGCCATCCATTTTGTTCCCCATCTCATTTTAGGCGTTGAGCCGAAAAATGAAGTTGATCCCCTTCCTTAGCGGGCCATACCATAGGAAACAAGTTTCCTACCTTTGATTTACTCCCTGATGCTCCTGTATATTTGAAACAGCCCAATATTGGACTCTATGGGTTTGTATCGAGCCACAGGGACTAATGGTTGGTGTGGATCTTACTGAAGCGGGCCCCGCCAGGGAAAAACCGTAGAAAAATGATTTTTCAAAACAAAAAAAAAAATAAAAATAAAATATATAATAATAAAATTTTTAAAGCAGCAGCGCTGCTGCTGCTGCAGTGACGGCCCCAGTTGTGGGCCCCACCTTGGTTCCTTTCGACCATCAGCATCGTGCATTTGATGGGTCCCCTCAGTCCACACGTCCACCCCGAAAATCAGCCTTATATGGAACTCAGGTGGGCCATACCATTTAAAATAATGTGAAGACATGCCAAAACATATAAAATCACTTGGTGGGGCCTACCTGAGTTTTGAACGTTGCTAAAACTTGGTTTGGACCGTCAACTAGGTGGGACTCACCTAATGGGCGGGCTGGATCTGTGGACCACATCACAGTGGGCCCTAGGTTGGGTGGCCTCATCAACGTTAATGACAAATAAACATTACTGTGGCGCCTCGTCCAGACCGGGTGTACGAAAAATAAACATTACGGTGGGCCCCTCCACCTCATGGCCCTGTGTGATCAGGTTGTATGAAAAATAAACATTCCAGTGGGCCCAGTCTAGTGGGCCCTACCTTGGTTCAGGTAGCTTTATGAACAGATGGGTGAAAAATAAACATTATGTTGGGCCTTAAGTTGGGTGGAAAATAAACATCATATTGGGCCTTAGGCTGGGTGGAAAATGAGCATTTTGGTGGGGCCCACTTATGTAAGTATTGTAAACCACACCCTCTATTAGTGTGGGCTCCATCATAATGTATGTGTTTCATCCCACTGTCCAACTATTTTGGAGATAATTTAAGGCCCATTATGGAGGCCCATCTTCATGCATTAGTGGTCCTTGTTGAGGCCCACCTTGATTTGTATTAGGCCCATATTATGAGGCCCATTGAGGCCCACCTTGATATAGACATGGGGCTCATGTTATGTAGCCCATTTGATGTATTTGGATCCTTGGGTCAAGGCCCAATTAGATGTACAAAAGGCCCATTACAATATGTGATTCATGGAAGGCCATTCCTTGGGAGCGATGTTGATTTAATGTCCACATTGAATGGATAATGTTGGTTAAATGTCCGCATTATAACTCTCCCTAAGGCCCACTGATAGGCCCATAATTATGGTAAGTAGGCCGTCTAGGGCTATCTCCATTATACCTAGAGCCCATCTCTTTATACATGTTTAGTATAGATCCATGATTCATGATCATTCGCACCATATGTATGCCTGATGTGAGGAGTGACCGATCATAACATATACCTTTGGATTGACTGTTTATGGGCTCCCTGATAGGCGGAGTCGCCTCATATAAGAGCATGGTATATACAGGGCTGTTGCATGACTGATAGTGTGATTCATGCACTTGCATTTGTGTGATTGTAGTTACTGTATGCCCTAGCCACATCAAGGCCATGGCCTCCACAGACACATCGTGGATGGTAGGATTTTAAACCGAAAATATTTGGTTCTAGCATACGGGCACCATAGATATCCTTGGGTGAAAATTCCTAAACCCGATGGTACCAGAGGATGACTCCAACGTTGAGACCGAGTGGATATGTGAGCGCACGAGGGCCGAATACCAGGAGGCCGCGTCTCCCACTGTGTCGTGGTCGGTTGGAAAGGAGTGTGGCCTTACTCGCCCGAGGGTAGGGGGCAATACTAGGCTGAGTTTGACCAGCTCGTGATTGGGTCCGCTATCGACGTGCCGGATAGGTATTGGCAGAGTATTGGCCAGGCGGATAGTGAGGTTTCTTACGCTCACTTGGACTGTGCGGCTAGGAGAGCGACAGTGCCATTTGGAGTGTATTGAACCCTGGTGATTATCCAGAATGAGAACTGTACTGATACATGATGAGGATTGGCATGCTTGAGTTGTATCTCGCATCGCATGGCTGTGTTATGGCCGATAGCATTCATATCTTGCACCGCATAGCCTTGGTACGGCTGATTGCATTCATGTGCTCATCACCATGATTCCGCATCACTTTGACCTTGCATTTTGAGCACGTTAATATTGCGCACACACTTACACCACCCTCTAAGCTTTCTATAAGCTTATGCTTGATTGATGCGTGCAGGTGACGCCAGGACGCAGTCGCAGCCATAGTCTCACTGTAGTTGGAGCGTGCAGCCGAGCTTCTGGAGTTTTGTTTCTTTCATTACATTGTATTTTCCCCTTTCAGTCGCATTGTACTCAAAAGTTTTTGATCATAGTGGATTTCGTGGTGGTGTTCTTGTGGTTATTATTTGTGGGTTATGCTTTTGTTATGCTCATTATGAATCAGACTGATGATTTGAAATCCTCCTTGTAGTATCCCAGGATCGGAACCTGGTGAATGGGTGCCGGGATCCGAAAATGGGGTTCTACGGAGGCTGTCGGCGCTGGATTCGGTGATCGGGAATTTTGTGAGTCCGGTTTCCGAGTTCGGGGTGTGACAAATAATCATGGCAAGCACAAATCATAATTCCATATTCATTCAGACATTTCAACGAACACATATAATGCATTTACAATCAACATAGTATACATATATGTGAAATATACGAAAAACATCGTATCAAAGCATATGTGATAACAATTAAGTCAGACATAAATCATTGCTGACATTGGAAGCCTTGAAAACCATAACCTAAACATTTATAGTCCACACCTTTCACCGGTAGACTCATAACGAACTCAGTTTAAACACTAATCCTTTGTCTACGGCACAACGACAACCTATATCATGAAATAGGTTAACTATTTCACTATTTACTCTATTTGGATCCCTAAAACAGATTAGGGTTAGGATTTCTTACCCAAGAACAAAGTCAGAATCACCGTAATGGCGATATGGGAAGGCTGATTCGGCATGTGGAACAGTGGGATCGAATCCTAGGAACAAACCCTAACTCTCTCTCTTCACCTTACTTTCTTATTCTCTTTTCTCTCTTTTCTCTCCTAGGGTTTTAAAATTCGTATGGCAAGGGAGAGAGAGGGTTTAAGGCCCTTATATAGGTCCAGAACTGATGAGAATGGCCCCAGGGCAATGGTATACTTAGGTTATAGCTAAAAGTTAGCTGATTCGGTCCAATGGAGCACATCTGGAGGCCCCTTTCTGCATACGGTCGGGAGTAAGCCCCCTGATAATGAATCGATGCCAGATTAAGTTTTTGGTCCGATTTGATTTACAGATCAACCGCGGAGGACCAATTTCAGTTCAACGGTCATCGGCACTCGATCAGGGCCACAAGTACATCGATCAGTGTTGGGAAATTTCTCTGATTTGAGGGTGTAGTGGGGTCAAAATTTGATGTTTTATAGCCTTAGATTTGGCCTGCAAGTGAATGACTCAATTGACTTAAGTTTCGGTTCATTTCCTAAAGATATTCGCGTTCCTCACACACTTCGCTCCGAGCTCAAGTTGTGCGTTTTTAGATACTATTAGGACTTGATTTCCGAGGTGGCGGTCAAGTCCATCAAAGCGGTCATAACCGTATAGTTTTGGGGTAATCAGACTTTCGATGTGCGGTCAAGGTTCGATACGGAGTTTCATTGTGCTCCCAAGAGCAACTGGGTTTTAAGATTGATCCTAGATTTCTAAGTAATGTTGGGTTAGCGATTTTAATGATTTTGGATCTTGTAGTTTGTATAGAAAATGGTTCAAGCCAAATCCATCAATTATTTAATTTAGTACTTAACCAAATTCCGCCCTAATTACGACAGAATAAGGTCATAGGACAGTTCTATGCCCCGTTTTGGCACCTTATTTAGTATATTATTTTAATTATTTTTCTAATAGTTTTCCATCAAGTTCACTTTGTCTCTTCCAAATTTCATTAGATTTTGTGTTGTAGAAAAATTTTAAAAATTCTAGAAGTAGCCACTGTCCGAATGAATAAATTTTTGATAGTTGTCACATCAACCTAGATTCAACTATATTAAAATTTTTATTATATTTTTTTTCTTATTTTTATATTAAACTAGACTTATCAAGCATTAATCTGGCTTTTGAATCACTTAAATCAGAGTTATAACGAGGGAGATATGACCTTTTGAAGTCAGCCAAAGAATGCAGAAAATCGCAGCGAGTGTCCACCGAATTTCGTTGCACCGGCGGCGCGCCGCTGACTGGGCGGTGGCGCCGCCCGCCCGCTGTGATGTTTAGTGATGTTTTTGCCATGCGATGTTTAAAACGGGCGTATCTTACAAAATAAGATGACTTATTCGACATGCAATATATGATTTTGGGGTATGAGAAGCTGATCTATCCAAATAACACATTTATTTTATGAGATTCTATAAGGTTAATGATCAAAAACCCATTTTATTTATATATTTACTATTTACAGTAAATTTTAGTTTAAGTATTGTTCTTCATCATTTAAACTTTAGGTTTAGTGTCTAATATGAAAGTACTTAGAAAAATTTAAAGAATAAGGTGGTGAAAGGTGAGATTTTGAAGGAAATGGGTTGAAAGGGGATTTGAGGCTTTAAGATTGAGTTTTGAGAAGTCAATAAGGGGTTATGATTGACCCATTGCTCAAGGATGTCTAACTCCAAGTTAGCAAAAATTTGGGACGTTACAGATATCCTATGATACACGACCCAATCAACTCTGTAGCTCAATGACAGAAATGGTACGCCCCTAGTCATCAATGAGAAATCTCGTGTCGTGGTTGTCATTGCACTACGTGAAAAATTGAAAAAAAAAAGGATGGATTTTGAGATGGTTGTAGATCGTCTTTAAAATTCTTTGGTTTAAAGACGGTTTAGAGACGGTCGTAAACCGTCTCTAAAATTTTAGATGGCTCTTGACCGTCCCTAATATTCTCTTAAAATATTGAACGTCCACAAATCATTTAAGACGGTCTCTAACCATTTTATATGCGGTCATCTGAGACAGTCATTGGCCATCTTTTACTTGTAATATGAGACTGTCAAAGTTCTTATAGCCCTGTCAAAGACCATCTTTATTAGAGACTGTGACAGACTGTCTCCATTAGAGACTGTGAAAGACCGACCGTCTCTATTAGAGACGGTCCTAAACCGTCTCTAATGCTCAGGTCAAAAATTAAGAAGCTCAAAAAAATTATGAATTTCGAAAAAAAATAGTTGAGAAGCTTAGAAAAATAATTAACAATGTTTAAGAAAAATTTAAATTTTGAAAAAAAAAAAACAGTTGATAATTTTTTTAAAAAAATTCGATAAAAAAAATGATATTTTGAAAAAGAAAATTTTAAAAATTAAAAAAAATTGTGAAAAAATTGACAAATTGTAAAAAAAAATATATACTTTAAAAAAGAAAACTAGATTTTGTAATTTGACAAGAAAAATTGAAAAGTTAGATAACAAAAGTGAGATTTCGATAAAAAAATTGATATTTTGAAAACGAAAATTTAAAAAGTTAAACAAAATTGTGAAAAAATTGACAAATTGTAAAAAAATATATTTTTTAAAAAAGAAAACTAGATTTTGTATTTTGACAAGAAAAATTGAAAAGTTAGATAACAAAAGTGAGATTTTGATGATGTGTTGTATATCCTTGCCGCCCATACGTTTCTCCAACCCATTTTTGGGCTGGGTATAAAAAATTGTGTAGATTTAAATCTTAAGTGGACCACACCACTAGAAAGAATGATAATATAGTACCTCACCATTAAAAATTATAAAGAGTCCATCGTAAGGTTTTAGTAATGTTTATTTGCAATCCAACTTGTTGATAATGTAAAGAAGATCTAGATGAAGGTAAACTACAAAGATCAAATTGATCCAAAACTTTTGTGGCCTTCAAAAGGTTTTTAATGGTTATTCATCATATTGTTTTAATTGGTATGGCCCACCTAAGATTATTTAGTTCTTATGATTTGAAATCACATCCTAAAATATGATGAAAAATATATGGACGGTGTCGATATACATAAAATATATCAAGGTGGGCCCTACATGGTTAGAGTAACACCCATGAAGGAGTTACCTAAAATAGTGAAATGGTACTATAAGGTCACCTCGTGGGAACTTCCCATGAGGTTAATCTGTATGCGCCCCACCATGATGTGTGTAGAACAACAACACCATGCATTTGATGTGTCCCCTTTAAGTCCAAAAATCAGTCATATACGTAACTCAGGTGGGCCATAGCATCTAAAACTATGTGAAGACATCCCTAATACATATAAAAGCATTTGGTAGGGCCCACATGAGTTTTGGATGTGTATGAAACTTGGTCTAACTCCTCATCCAAGTGGGACACACATAATGAATGGGTTGGATCTATGAACCACATCTAGGTGGGCCCAATAAATGATTATGAATGTTTTAATGGGAGGGTAACCCTCTCAACTATAGTATGTGGTGTGGCCCACCTAAGTCATGGATTGACTTTATTTTTAAGGTTGTGGCCCACCATGGAATGGTGCATCTGACTGATGGGGCAGATCCATAGTTCAAGTGGACCCACCATAGAAAAGTGTGGGATAGGGACACCCACTATTGAAACCTTCTTAGAGCCCGCTGCGATGTTTATTTAAGATCCAACCTGTTTATAAGTTAATACAGACATGGAATAAGGGAAAACATATATATTAGCTTGGTTGAAAACTTCTACGGCCCAAAGTAAGGTTTTAATGCTAGGCATTCAATCCCCGTTGTTTTTTGTGATGGGGTCCACTCGAACTTTGAATCTGCCTCATACTTCGGCTCAATCACAAGAAGTTTTTAATGTTGGATATTCAATCAACACCATTTCATGTGGTGTGGTCCAAATACTTGGATGAATAGGAAAAATAAATTTCATATTGATCTGAAACTTTTGTGACCCCCGAAAGGGTTTCAACGCACATTGCATCCTACCCTACCATATCTAGTTAGCAATGACACAGTGAATGTATTTGGTTTATCCACACTATCAATCCATTTTTCTAGATCATTTAGGTGGTTGAGCCCAAAATTAAAGCATATCCAAAGCTCAAGTGGACCATACTACAGGAAACAGTGGGAATAATGATTTCCACCATTGAAATCTTCCTATGGCCTACAGTGATTTTTATTTGTCATCCAACTTGTTCAATAGATCACAAATACATTGATGAAGGGAAAACTAAAATATTAACTTGATCCAAAACTTCAGTAGCCTCCCAAAATTTTTTAATGGTAGACGTTCAGTTTATACTATTTCCTATGATGTGGTCCACTTCAGATTTTTATAGGCTTCAATTTTGAGCTTATGTAATAAAATTATATGTTAAAATGGATGGATGGAGTGGATAAAATGAATAAATCATGGTGGGCCCCACAGGATTTACTCAGTACTCTTGGGAACGGATTGACTACTCCCCCTGACACCAGCCAATGGTTGGTGGTCGGTGCTCTGTGGCCCCCACCATGATGTATGTGTTTCATCCATGCCTTCCATATATTTTTACAGATAATTTTACAATATGAGACCAAAAATGAGATATATCCAAATCTCAAGTGGACCACATTACAGGAAACAGTGTTGAATGAGCGTCGACCATTAAAATCATTTTGACAGCCATAAAAGTTTTGGATCAAGCTGATTTTTGCTTTTTCCCTTCATCTGGTCCTGTATGACCAAATCAACAGATTGGATGTCAAATAAACAGTATAGTGGGCCTTAGGAGGATTTTAATGGTGGATATCCAATCACTATTGTTCATGTGGTGTGGACCACATGAGATTTATATCCCTCTAATTTTTCGCATAAAGCTCTAAACAGATCTTTAAAAATGGATGAAACACATACATCATGGTAGGGCCCACAGAGCACCGTCCATGCCCCGCCCAAAATTGGGCGCGCGGCCCAATCCCTAATCCATCTGCCCTCTCTCTCTCTCTCTCACCCCTGCCCTCTGCCCTCCCTCTGCCCTCTCTCTCTCTCTCGCGCGCACTCTCCCTCTCCCTCTCCCGTGCTCTCCCTCTCCCTGCCTCTCTGCCTCTCCATCTCCCTCTCCCTCTCCGCTCGCTTTCCGTCTCACTCTCCCTCTCCCTCTCCCTCTCCCTCTCTCACTCTCTCTCAAAACCCTAGTCATCTCTCTCTCTCTCTCTATCTATTCGGTCCTTTGCTGCAGTTCGGCCTTCCGCTGCTCATGAATCTCTGATTCTCAGTTATGACGTAAACCTTTTCCCTTCTTGCTGTTGCTTTTTGTAATTTAGAACACCTGATTGGGGATTTTCATTATCGAATCCCGAATTAGGGATTTGCATTGTCGAATCCCTTTTTAGGGATTTGCATTGTCGAATCCCGAAATAAGGATTTGCATTGTCGAATCCCTTTTTAGGGATTTACATTGTTGAAACCCTTTTTGGGGTTAGCATGCTTTTGTTCCCAGGTATATTGTCGGATAGTTTCCAGTTGCATGTACAGGTATTTAAAATTAATTTTTTTTTCCTTAAGGAATTGATGCATCTGATCAGGAATCGATTCCTATGCCAAGACAGAAAGCTGGCTGCTACAGAACATGTTGCTATATAATCTCATGAGCCCCGTTTGTGTAGACCGGGCTATTAAATTTTTATGCAAAATGCCAAGTGATTGGGTGTGTACAAGGGGTGTTCGATGAAATTCCTAAGAGGAATTTGATCGATTGGATTGCACTTGTTTCGATCATTATATTCAGAAAGTGTACTGAATAACTCCTATTGCTCGGTGGAAAAGTGAGCCTATTAAAAATGCTTTTGGTTTTCTTGATTCAACAAATGCTTATAGTCATGGATGTGCAATTTAGCCATAAATGCTAAGCCATTTGCAATTTCAGTGCATCACATATGACTGCTTTTTTTTTTTCCATTTGATTTCATTTTGACTTGATTCATGATTTTTTTTTTTGCTCAGTTTTAATACTTCATTATTTTGAAGCATTGCTAGAATTTTTTGTTGTTGTCAATGTGGTGGCATGTTGCCTGGTTTAAGGATTTAATTTATGGATCTTGGGCCCTTCATTTGCATTTAAGAATAATCAATTGTCCTATTTGTCTTGTGGGTTTGAGATCTGATGGATCTGATGGTTTGAGAATCTTTTACATTACTCGAATATATTCAATGCAGGTGCAAATTATTATAAGGAGTTGGTTGGATATCTTTTATTTTTTATAAATGTTGTTAATAGTTGGTTGGATGATGAATATATTTGCGAATGTGAATGAAAATAAACAACTTATATATATGTTATTAATGGAGGTTGTCTTGTAAGACCCGTATCCCAGACCGTATCGTTCCGTATGCTTCCGCGGTCCTCCTGGTCAAATTCTGGTGACCCACGATCTATTATCGGTGTTTGTGTGCAATCCTGAGTCGTGCCTCGTATATTAAAGTTGGCTCGACCTGAGACTTATACCTTTGTGACCGCACCGTTGCCGCGGTTCCGATGCTGCGTCTTGCGCAACGAGGCGATACCCGGGCCAGGAGATGTGGGCATGCGCTCAGTTCGAGGAAAACGCTGCGCGTTACAAATCCCAAGAGAATATGTTCCATTAAATGTCAAGTACACACCCCATCACCCCCATCACTCACACCCATCCCCAAGTACAACCACCCATCCTCAAAAGTCAACTTTCCATCACTTCACCCATCCCTCTCCCCATCACTCCATCACTCACGTCACCTCTCCCTCTCATCTCTCTCTTTCACTTTTATCCCAAGCTCCATGAGAGCAACTCCAACGTCTAAGCTCCATAAGAGAAGCTTGGCATGGCCCACTCCCTACCACCTAATCCCACCTTATAAAATCAATCTCAAACGTTTAATCTTGTTTCATTGGAGCTCTAGAACCCTTTGGAGGAAGAAGGAAGAGGAGATCAAAGGTGGGTGATTTTATATTTTTCTACTGTTGATTTTGTCATTTAAGGGCCCACATATGGTGGGACCCATCTTGATGCATGCCTTGTATTGAGGGGCCCATAGGTTTGCCTTGCCCGGATGGTAAGAAACATCGAACTTAAAGTCCTTCAATGTTTCCATCCATCGGCGTTGCCTAATATTCAAATCACGCTGCGTGAAGATATACTTAAGGCTCTTATGGTCGCAAAAGAGCTCGAACTCCTCTCCGTAGAGGTAATGTCTCCAGAGCTTTAATACGAAAATGACAGCTGCCAACTCCAGGTCGTGTGTAGGGTAATTCTCTTCGTGTTTCCTCAAATGTCTTAAGGCATATGCAATCACCCTGTCCTTCTGCATAAGGACACAACCCAAAACAATGCGAGAGGCGTCAGTATATATCGTATACTTAACCCCTTGCTCTAGCAATACTAGCACAGGGGCGGACGTTAACTTGTCCTTCAGCTCCTGAAAAGCTATCTCCGCTTTTTCATTCTAAGCAAACTTCAAATCTTTCCGTGTCAACTGAGACAATGGTCTGGCTATCTTCGAGAAGTCTCGTATGAAGCTCGATAATAGCCTACTAGACTCAAAAAGCTTCTCACCTCAGTAACCGAACCAGGCTGCTTCCAGTCCTGAACTACAACTACCTTAGCGAGATCGACAGCTATCCCTTCCTTGGACACCACATGTCCTAGGAACTTGACTTCCTCTTCCAGAAATCACATTTCTTGAACTGTGCAAAAAGCTGATGCTTCCTGAGAGTATCCAAGACCGCTCTTAAGTGCTCCTCGTGCTCTTCCCGACTCGCAGAGTATATTAAAATGTCATCGATAAAGATAATGACGAATCGGAACAAAAATGGCCGAAACACCCTGTTCATCAGATCCATGAACATGGTCGGTGCGTTCGTAAGACCGAACGACATCACAAGGAACTCATAATGGCCGAAACTAGTCCTGAATGCGGTCTTCTGCACGTCCTCATTCTTGACGCGCAACTGATGATACGCTGACTGCAGATCAACCTTTGAAAAGTACCATGCCCCCTTCAACTGATCAAATAGATCATCGATCCTGGGCAAGGGATACTTATTCTTCACAGTCACCTGATTTAACCTGCGATAATTTATACATAATCGCAAGGAACCGTCCTTCTTCTTGACAAACAGAACAGGTGCTCCCCAAGGAGACATACTAGGCCGAATAAAACCTAGATTCAACAAGCCATCTATCTGCTTCCTCAATTCCTCCATTTCACTCGGAGGCATACGATAGGTGGGCAAAGAAATGGGTGTCACACCAGGCATGAGATCAATAGTAAAATCAATCTCGTGCTGAGGGGGTAATCCAGGAATCGACTCAAACACATCGTCAAAGTCCCGAACTACTGGCGTACTTTCAAGCGCCGAACTAGCAATACTCTCCAACAGAGAAGTATAACGACCAAAATGGAAAGGGTAACTGACCTGAACAGGGAAAGTAAATGTCTCACCCTTAGGTCCATGGATTGTCACCAGCCTAGCTTCACAATCAATCTCTGCTCGCATCTTCGTGAGTTAATCTATACCCAAAATGACGTCGTAATGGTATAAAGGTACGACAAACAGGTCAACTAGGATTGATCTGCTTCCTAGATTAATCAAACAACCCGTACAAATCTTGAAAATATCAGAGGAGGTCCCTGTAGTGGTAGTGAGCGTCACTCCCTTCATAGTAAAGGTGCCTAAACTCAGGCGCTTAACTGCCGCATACGATATAATGGAGGTAGTGGACCCTGTATCCACCAACAAAGAAACGGGGATACCTTGGATGAACATTGAATGTGCACATGTGGTGAAGTAAGCGAAAGTCGTCCATCATGTTGGTAGCTAAAAAGCTTCTATTCGGCTACCATTCGACCAGATGACCACACAGGAACCGCGTGTGGCGATCCCTCTTACGTGCACTGCTCAGATTCTTCTCACTAGCATGAACCTCGCCAAGCGGCACGTTCAGGAGTTAGGATATCAAAGCGACGTTGATCGTGGCCTCCCGATCTCTTCCGTAAGGGATCTTGAATTGCAAAGGCTCCAGCGAAGGTTCCCGAATGTGGGCATAGAAAGCTCGGAAGTACCCACATTAGCGCGGTATTCACCCTCGAACAGGGGGCACCAACTGGCCCCTTTTAGGCGCTCCAATAAGAGAAATTTGCCAAATAGCCGTGGATCTACATGAGCTTCAAAAAGGACCCTACAGCCTTCATAAACTCCATGAGATAGCTCCGCCAACAGAGTTCTTCCAACGAGGGCTTGAGGATCAAGGTCCCGCTTTGTCTGAAACTCTCGGGTGGTGGTCGTGCTCGCGGTGGCACCTCTCGGCCTCCGTGCACGGGTTGGGCGGCTAAGCCCGGCTTCATCAACGGGCGCTCTCTTCTTCCCCATGAAAGAGAGAATGGTGGAGATGGAAAATATGGCTGTAACAAACTCAAATAGGGCCATGGAAAATGAGAGAAAAGAGGGAGATGGGAAGAATAATGAGGCTTCCACGAATTTGAGACCCAAAGGAAGGATTTGGGTGCTCAAATGAAAAGGAAAGAGAGAGAAAACAACAATAGAGATGGGTTTTGAGATGGGTAGGATGGGTGTGCACGAAAATGAAAGAAGAAAGGGTTTGGGGAGGGCTTTTTGTGGAGTTTTGAGAGAAATTTCAAGAAAAGGAAAGCATGGGAGGGTATTTTGTGAAGGAAAGAGGGTTTGGGAGGGGTTAAAATTGAGCAACCATGGAGGAGTGGGCTACACTAGACCCCACTTGCGTTGGCTCGAGCCGGCCCGCCCGGCCTGGCTCGCTGGGCGGCGAGGGCTCGCCGAACCGGCAAGGTCATCGCCGGTCTCTGGACAGTCCGGTGATGACTCACCGTTTGGGCCAGGTCCTCCTAGCCCCTAAGCTGAAAAATGATGTGGGTCCCCCCTGGGTCCCCCTAGAATTGCCCCAATTGGGCCTTTAGTCCGATTCGACGCAAATCGGGCTACTAGGAATAGAATCTGATACAGATTCGAGTTTACAGACATTTTAAGGGCTGAGATGGGAGGATACACCATCTAAACTCGTCAATGGATGGTCTAGAAGAGATTTTGGGTCATTGTGTGTGATCAGGAGTGCGCATAGACTCGATCTCGGTGATCATTTTCAGTAAACTTTCGCTGATAGGAGCAATGGGAAAACATACACAAATTCTAAAATAAGCTCGCACCCTCCTACACTAAGGTGGCGACAACATGCGTTGTGTGACCATAACCTAGGTCCGGTTTAATCCAAATCAAGCTTTGATACCAACTTGTAATGCCCTAAAATTCGGGGGTCGAGCATAACTTAACTCCCGAGTTTCAAAACATCACTTATGCAACATATTGAATGATGGATGTATGTTGTCTGTATGAGTGCATAAAATATAGAATAGATTAAGCCAAACTGCAAACATAATTCAGGGATAAGTGAAAGTCATAAGCAGAAGACTTAAAGAAATATATGTGTACATGTGTAAGTCCCTGAAGTACGTATACTCTGCCAGGTCATAATTACAAGTGTTGATCTCAAAATATATGTATCAAAATTACATCATCTATTATAATTACGAAGAAAACCCAGAATCCCCGCATATCAGGACATGGCTCACATGAACCCGCCTGAGAACTACATAAAAGAAAACGCGTCCTCATCATCCTCATACTCCTGCTCTGCCTCAGGGGTCACATCATCATTTGCATCTAAAACAGAGTCTGCTTGGTGTTGAAACACCGTCCCAGAATGTGGGAGTAAGTGATTAACTCAGTGGAACTATATAGTAAAAGTTAACATGTTATCAAATCAATTAAGCAGTAATGATAAGGCAAAACAATCAAACACGTCCTAACTACTCTTGTTAATGTAAGGATGTATGTAGAAATGATGCATGCTCTCGCTGCACTCCCTCAGCGTCTTTATCTTACGGTACGCATGACAACCTCCCGCAGTGCCAAAAACTCCAACGCACATGTAATGCGGTGCATGAACATGATTACCAAGTTGTTATTAGTTCTTTTCATACAGTAGGATTAGGAAGCTAAGGTACCTTCCTCATATCACTTTCCAAATAGTGATCCATTCTAGGGTCGTCAGTCCTAGACAATCTCATACGATCATATGGTTTTAGGTCGCTGCAAAGGGTTCATCACCAATCAATGCATGCCTATCATACCTTAGTTATTACCCTAAGGCTCATCGCCTCAATGCAGTAGCAAGGTATGCTCGAGGTCACCACAAAGGGCTCGTCACCAATCAATGTAGGCTGACAACACGAATATAGTGTCCCATACCACCATAATCAGCTCACGAGTCTGGTGTGCTCACTGGTCACTATGGGGAGGCTCGTCACCCCAACGTAGGCCGACAGCTCGACCACGGTGTCCTATACCACCATGCCCGGCTCATGAGTCTTAGCGGATCATGGTACAATGGTTGACGAAATTGCATTGGTATGTTTGGTACCCTAGATTTAAGTAATAGCGTTCATACATGATGTACATCTACCGGGACAATCAGGTTACTTGACGAACTCGACTAGCACGAGCGCACGTTGAGTTGAACGACATAGAATACACAAACACTCTGTGTGGCCAAACCACTGCCAACAACCCTAATACGACTCGGTTTCGTCAAACACGTCCCACGTGGTGAAATCAACCTCGGCCACGAACTCAAAGATTGTTACCGATTTCCTGGAGTATTCCATAGTCCCAAACACATTCAATTATAATAAATATTCATAATAACAATTTAGAACAGTAATGGAACAACAATTCTAATCATATAATATGGAAGCATTTAATGAATATCAACTTAGCATGGATTTACACATAAGTAGTACTTGAAGTTAAACAACAAGGAATGTTAATTGCATGTGGGAAATCATACACATCAATTGGATAGTTGAGAATCTCTTCTCAATGCCCATAATAGGGTAATATAATACACACGAGATCATTTAGACATTTCTACAAATACTTAGACTACATAGTCCAACATACATGATGTATGTTGGTGATAACACACATTTGGACAATTCCTTTTGCCAAGGAGTTGACACACATACAACTAGCACAAGTACACAACAATTAATCATGGTAAACACATGTTCATATTTTATACGTATACGATACTTCCTACATATACATAGAATACACAAATCTCAATATAACTCATATATATTAGGAATGCAAAATAAACATCACAGTTGGCATGTGAAATTTCATCCACAACAATAATAAACCATTACCCAACATTGAAAGCCTTGAAAACCATAACCTATACGAATATAGTCCGCACCTTAAACCAGAAAAACACAATAGATCTGATTCAGATGATAAGTCTTCGTTAACGGCGACTAGATAACCTAAGGCATGAATAGAAAAGAGCTACATCAACACTTAGACAAGTCTAAACTCTAAAATAGACTAGGGTTTGATTAACTTACCCAAGAAAGAACTTAGAATCGCCGGAATAATGATTCAAAAGTGATGGTTTAGGGATACAGAGTAACAAGAAAGAATCTCAAGATGATTCACCAACTTCTCTCTCACTTTCTCTCTCTCTCTTCCTCTCTCTCTTTTAGCTAGGGTTAGAAAATTCGTATGGAATAGAGAGTGAGGGTTTTAAGGTCCTTATATAGGCCTAAAATAGATGAAAATAGCCCCAGGGCCAAGGTATACTTAGGTTATAACCAAATCAGGCCTATATTGATCCAACGGAACACTTCTGGTGGTCGTTTCTCCACGTGCGGTCGGACTTAAGCTCACTGACCATGGATCTAGGTCAGACTGAGTTTTCATACCGATCGGATTTACAGATCAGCCGTGGTGGACCACTCTCAATTCAACGGTCACCGAAACTCGATCAGGTCCACAAGCACTATGACATGCCTGGGCCATCTTCCCTGATCCGAGGGTGAAATTGGGTCAGAATCCAATGGTCAGAAAGCTTAGAATCAGCGTGCAAGCAACACGACTTAGATTTTATAAATTCATATTTAATTTCTCAGCTTTCTCACACTCTTTACTCTGGACTCTAGCAAATCGACCTAGGACATCATCTGGACTTGATTTTTGAGATGATGGTCAAGCCCAACAAGATGATCAAAATTGTCTAAGATCGACGCTATCGGACTTTTAACGCATGGTCCAGGTCCGATACAAAGTTTCCAAGTACTGCCGAGAGCAACTGGATTTAGCGTTGAATCCAAGATTTCGGGATAACATAGCGCTAACGATTCTATAGGTTTTGAGTCCTGCAGATCAAATTTAAAGTGATTGATACTAATTTCACAAGCAATTGAGTTTAACGCTAATTAACCCACACAACTTCTAAGGAAAATAGAGGTAGTACTCTGGTCTTGGCACGAAATTTTTTGGGTCATTACAGATTAGTTGTATGCAGATTCAGTGGGCCCTACCTCAGGCCCCACCATGATGTATGTTTCACATAAACACCGTACATTTGATGGGTCCTCTTTAATTAGCGGGCCACCTTAAAAATCAGCAGTACAAAGAACTCAGGTGGCCCACACTATAAGGAGGAGCTGGGGGTTTAAAGTCTACCATTGAAAACCCATTTTACGTCCCTGAAGTTTTAGATGAATATGAAAAATTTTTTTCTTCTTTATTCAGGTCTTTGTTACCTTATAAACAGATGGGCTGGAAAATAAACATTATGGTGGGCCCCACGTGGGACGAACTTGCTGGAAACGGATTGGATGGTGTACCTCACACCTGCTATATAGCTGGTGAATTGATGTCACCAAGTTCCGTGGTCCCCATGATGTATGTATTATACCACACCGTCCAATCCATGGACTGGACGGTGGTACCACCTGATACTTGTGTTGTATCCTAACCGTCCACTTATCTGGATGTGGTTGGCTGGTGCAACCAGCTATTTAGCTGTTGTAGTTGCGTGTGGGGACCTCATTGGTGTATGGATTTTGTATCCACACCATTCATTCATTTTGGATGGTGGACCCATTGTTGATTGACGTCAGCATTGTCTGTGGGCTACAATGATGTCTGTGTTAATCCACACCATCCATTCCTTGACCCAACTTGATTTATTTATTATAATCCACACCATCCAGATTATGATGGATGGTGCTGGACAATGTTTGGATGTGGTGGACAATGTTTGGATGTGCTGGACGTGTTTGGACGGTGCTGTCCAATATTTGGACGGTGTTGTCCAATGTTTGGACAATGCTGAATTATATAGACAATGTTTGGGCGGTGCTGATCATCATTAGAGTGCCATGTGCCCATAGAATGATAGTGTACAGCGATACGCATGTTACACCTGTAACCATTGAAATGATTTTGGTGTGGTCCAAGTTCACTTGAGGCCCCTTGGTGTGGCCCATCTATGAGGCCCATCATGATGTATATTTTGAGGCTCATTGTGATATGTATTAAGCCCATGTGCAGGGCCCACCTGTTGTGTATTTGAGGCCCATGTGATGGGGCCCACCTGTTGCGTACTGAGGCCCATGGGCGTGGCCCATTGCGATGTATTCGGGACCATGAGATGTGGCCCACTTTGATGAACATGAGGCCCAAGTATGAGGCCCACTTGATATGTATATAGGTCCATGTGATGAGGCCCGTTGTGGTGTGTATTAGACCCATGGGATGTGGCCATTGAGATGTATTTCCGGTCCACATGACGAGGCCCCTTATGATGTATTTTCGACCCATATGTCGTGGCCTATTGTGATATATTTAGAGCCCATGGGTAGAGGCCCATTGTGATGTACTTGAGGCCCTTGTATGAGCCCCACTTGATGAATGAGGCCCATTGGGTGAAACCCATCATGATGTATTTATGGCCCATTTGGCAAGGCCCACATTGATGTATATATGGCCCACGGAGGAGGCCCACTGTGATGTGTTCGTGACCTTTGGCGAGGCCCAACATGATGTATATGAGAGGCCCACGTGATGTATTTGAGGCCTAGACACAGGGCCCACCTGTTGTGTATTCAAGGCCTGATGTGATGTATGTAATGATGTTTATATGGGGCACTCCTTGGGAGCAATGTTGGTTAAAGGTACAAATTTGATGGACAATGATGGTTAAACATCCATATTGTGACCTTCCTTTAGGCCTGGTTAGGCCCATTCTCGTCACTCTCTAGTGGGTTACCCCAAACGATTGAGCCCCATTGATATTGCTTGGTCCATCATCGGCTGTCTATCCATGAATCCCGCCTTGCGTTGAGGCCAATCATCTACTCCGATTATTGAGGCTGATTCTAATTGTCGACGTCGATTGTCGAGGCTGGATATCGAGGCTGATTGCAGAGGCCTATTGTGATGTATATGTGGTCCGTATTTAAGGCCCATTCTGATGAGCACTCGGCCTCGACTTGATACATTTGAGGCCTATGTAATGTATGTGAGGCCTATGTGATGAGGCCCATTTTGTTACATTTGAGGGTCAGGCGATGGAGCCTGTTGTGTTGTATATTAGGCCCATGTGAGAGGCCCATTGTGATGTATATTAAACTCTTGAGTGAGGCCCATGGTGTTGTATATTAGACCCTTGTGTGAGGTTATGGGTCCACTATATGTTAGGCTTCATGCAGACCATTCCTTGGAGGCAATGTTGGTTAAATGTCCACATTATCGAGGCTGATTGTCGATGCCGGTTATTGATATCGATTATAAGTATGTGACAGCATAACATCATGATACATGTCAATACGCATCATCCGCATGTTTGTTATGAGATGTGGTTGACCATTGCATATGTGATTATGCAGGTTGTTATGAGACTCCTTGATAGGAGGAGATTATCTCACATGAGTGCACGGTATGCGTAGGATTGATGCATGACTGGATTGTATGACTCATGCATCTGGCATTGTGATTACTGTACACCCTCATGACATCAGGGTCGTAGCCTCCATAGGCATATTGTGGATGGCCAGATGGGACACTGGAAATATGTTATTAGCATCGGGCCACCATAGATGGCCCTGGGTGAAAATCCCTAAACCCTCTTGGTACTAGAGGACGCCTCAATGTCGAGACCGAGTGGATATATATGAGCGCATGAGGGCTGTATACCAGTAGGCCGTGTCTCCCACTGTGTCATGGTCGGTTGGGAGGGGGTGTGGCCTTACCCGCCTGAGGGAGTAGGCATAGCTAGGCTGAGTTTGACTAGCTCATGAATGGGTCCACTATTGACATGCCGGCTAGATATTGGCTCACTACTGGACAGGTAGATTATAAGGTCTTTTCCACTTACCCATTTGTGCGCTTATGGGGCAGTAAGCTGGTATAGGGTGTATTAGACTCGGTAATGATCTCAGAGATGAACAGTACTGATATGTGGACTTATTGGGCAGGAGTTGCATATTCATTCATTCACTATCCACTCGGGCTGGTGGTGCGTAACTATTTGTAATGTGTGCCTTCGCGATAGCTAGGATTTCGGTTGGGGCGTTCGACTAACCTGAGATCAGGAGTTTACCACATTGAGTCTGACTATCCAAATTTAGGTATGAGACTGGTTTGGATAGAAGTCCCTTGTGATGGACCCCATAACCTGCGATACTACGTACTATCATCCTGACTTCACACTCCAGCATGGTCATTCCATTCGCACCGCATATTGCATTACATCCATGACATATGGTATTTTAGGTTACTGTGTTTCTATATTTATATGGTCTAGATACGGCATCTGATATTTGGTTCTTTATGACTCCTCATTTACATAGCTGATCTGTATTGCGTACTCTGATATTGTTTGACTCATGGACTTGTTAGTATTTTTCCTTACTCTGATATCGTATGATTCATGATCTTACCTATATTTTCGACATTATATGATTGTGACGTTGTATTTGTATGCTTGGCACTTATCTTGTGCACACACTTTCACCACCCTCTAAGCTTTCTATAAGTTTATGCACGATAGATGCATGCAGGTGATGATAGGTTGCAGCAGCGTGGAGTTTGGAGCATGTAACTAAGTTCTAGAGTTTTGATTTTATGATATGTATTTCCCTTTTAGCATTGTATTCAAATATTTATATTAGTGGATATATGATAATGATGTTGCCTTTGTGATTTGGGTAAACTTGTGGTTATGCCTCTTACGAGATAAATGCATGTTGGAAAATCCTCCTTGTAGGATCCCAGGATCGGAACCTGGCATATGGGTGCTAGGAGCCGAGAATGGGGCACTATGGAGGCTGTCAGCACCGGATTCGGTAATCGTGATTCCTTTGAATCCAATTTTCGGGTTTGGGGCATGACATGCCTAGTTTAGGGGGACATAAAATTCTTGTAGCATATGGTATGGTGCCCCAATATTGGTTATATGTTACTAGTATGTAGTAGATAATACTAGGTTCAATAGTAGATAATACTAAAGAATACCTAAACCCGATCTGAACCGGAAACCAAACCTGATTCCCTAAACCTAAACTTCAAAACCCATAACCTAAACTTAAACCTAAACCTATGACCTAAACCTATAACTTAAACCTGTAACCTTAACCTAAACGTAAAACCTAAACCTAAACCTAAACCTACACCTAATCCTAATCTCAACTCCCCAACCTAAACCTAAACCTAAACTTGAAAACCCAAACCTAAACCCAAACCTAAACCCGAACCCGAACCTGATTTCCTAAACCTAAACCTACACCTATTCTTAATTCCCTAAACCTTAACCTATAACCTAACCTAAACCTAAACCTATAACCTAAACTTATAACCTAAACCTATAACCTTAACCTAAACTTAAAACTTAACCTAAACCTTAACCTATAACCTTAACCTAACCCTAACCTAAACCTATTCTCAAATCCTAAAACCTCCCAAAACCTATACTTATAACCTAAACCTAAACCTATACTTATAACCTAAACCTATACTTATAACCTTAACCTAAACTTATAACCTTAACCTAAACCTGTTCTCAAATCCCAACCTATACTTATAACCTAAACCTAAACCTTAACCTATAACCTAAACCTATACTTATACCTAAACCTATACTTATAACCTTAACCTTAACCTAAATCTATTCTCAAATCCCAAAACCTATAGTTATAACCTAAACCTAAACCTTAACATATAACCTAAACCTATACTTATAACCTAAACCTAAACTTATAACCTTAACCTAAAACTATTCTCAAATCCCAAAACCTATACTTATAATCTAAACCTAAACCTTAACCTATAACCTAAACCTATACTTATAACCTAAACCTATACTTATAACCTAAACCTATACTTATAACCTTAACCTAAACCTATTCTCAAATCCCAAAACCTATACTTATAACCTAAAACTAAACCTTAACCTATAACCTAAACCTATACTTATAACCTAAACCTAAACTTATAACCTTAACCTAAACCTATTCTCAAATCCCAAAACCTATAACCTAAACTTAAAACTTAACCTATAACCTAACATATAACCTATAACCTATAACCTAAACTCAATTCCCTAAACCTTAACCTATAACCTATAACCTATAACCTATAACCTAAACCTATAACCTAAACTCAATTCCATAAACCTATAACCCACACCCTAACCTAAACCTATACTTATAACCTAAACCTATTCTCAAATCCCAAAACCTATAACCTAAACCTATAAACTATAACCTAAACTGAAACCTATAACCTAAACCCGAACATAAACCCAAACCCGAACCTGAATTCCTAAACCTAAACTACAACCTAAACCTTAACCTAAACCTATAACCCATAACCTAAACCTATAACCTAAACTGAAACCTATAACCTAAACCCAAACATAAACCCGAACCCGAACCCGAATTCCTAAACCTAAACCTATTCTCAAATCCCAAAACCTTTAACCTATAACGTAAACCTTAACCAAAAACCTATAACCTATAACCTAAACCTATAACCTAAACTCAATTCCCTAAACCTTAACCTACACCCTAACCTAAACCTATACTTATAACCTAAACCTATTCTCAAATCCCAAAACCTATAACCTAAACCTAAACCCGAACCCGAACCCGATTTCCTAAACCTAAACCTACACCTATTCTCAATTCCCTAAACCTAAACCTATAACCTAAACTTAATTCACTTTACTTCAACCTACACCTAAATTCAAACATATAACCTGAACATTCTGGTCAAACCTATAACCTTTAACATATAACGTAAACCTATAACCCATAACTCAAACCCAAACCTAAACTTATAACCTAAACCTAAACCTAAACCTTAACCTATAACCTAAACCTATAACCTAAAACCTATAACCTAAACATATACGTATTCTCAAATCCCTAAACCTAAACCTACACTTAATCCTAATCTCAACTCCCCAACCTAAACCTAAACCTAAACTTGAAAACCTAAACATAAACCCGATCTCGAACCCGAACCCAATTTCCTAAACCTAAACCTTAACCTATTCTCAATTCCCTAAAGCTATAACCTATAACCTAAACCTAAACCTAAACCTTAACCTAAACCTTAACCTAAACCTATAACCTAAACCTAAACCTTAACATAAACCTAAACCTATAACCTTAATCTAAACCAAAACCTAGGACCTATAACCTATAACCTAAACTTATAACCTATAACCTAACCTTAACCTAAACCTAAAACCTAAACCTAAACATAAAACCTAAATGTATTCTCAAATCCCTAAACCTAAACCTACACCTAATTTTAATCTCAACTCCCTAACCTAAACCTAAACCTAAACCTAAACTTGAAAACCCAAACCTAAATCCTATCCCGAACTGGAACCGGAACCCGATTTCCTAAACTTAAACATTAGCCTATTCTCAATTCCCTAAAGCTATAACCTATAACCTAAATCTAAACCTTAACCTAAACCTTAACCCAAACCTATAACCTTACCCTAAACCTAAACCTATAACCTTAATCTAAATCAAAACCTAGGATCTATAACCTATAACCTAAACTTATAACCTATAACTGTAACGCCTTGAAATTCGGGGGTCGAGTATAACTCAGCTCCCGAGTTTCAAAACATCACTTATGCAACATATTTAATGATGGATGTATGTTGTCTATATAAGTACATAAAACATGGAATAGATTAAGCCAAGCTACAAACATAATTCAGGGATAAGTGAAGAACGTAAGCGGAAGACTTAAAGAAATATATATGTACATGTGCAAATCCCTGAAATACATATACATACCAGGTCGTATTACAAGTGTTGCTATCAAAATTACAAGTATCAAATTACATCATCTATTCCCAAAAAGAAATCCCAGAATCCCACGCATCAGAACAAGGCTCACTAGAACCCGCCTGAAAACTGCATAAAAGAAAAAGCAGCCTCATCATCCTCGAATTCCTGCTCAGCCTCAGAGGTCGCATCAACATCTGCAACTAAGACAGAGTCTGGTGGGTGTTTAAACACCGCCCAGAATGTGGGAGTGAGTGATCAACTCAGTGGAACAATAAAGCAAAGGTTAACATGTTATCAATTCAATCAAGCAGTAATGATAAAGCAGAACAATCAAACATGTCCTAAGTACTCTTATTAATGCAAGGATGTGTGTAGAATGATGCGTGCCCTCGCGCGTACACCCTTAGTGTCTTCATCTTACATTACGCATGACATCACCTCAAAGTGCTCCACCTCTTCCAGGCACATGAAATGCGGTGCTTGAATGTGATTACCAAGTTGTTATTAGTCCTTTTCATATAGCAGGATTAGGAAGCTAAGGTACCTTTCTCATATCAATTTCCAAATAGTGATCCATTCTAGGGTCGTCATCATACCTTCGTTATTACAATAAGGGTCGTCACCTCAATGTGATATCCAGGTATGCTCGAGGTCACTACAAAGGGCTCGTCACCAATCAATGTAGGCCGACAGCACAAATATAGTGCCCTATACCACCATAATCGGCTCACGAGTTTGGTTGCTCACTAGTCACTACGGGGAGGCTCGTCACCCCAGCGTAGGCCGACAGCTCGACCACAGTGTCCCATACCACCATGTCCGGCTCATGAGTCTTAACGAATCAAGGTACAATGGTTAATAGGATTTCATCGGTAAGTTTGGTACCCTAGATTCATACAATAACATCCATACATGGTGAACGTATATCGGACAATTGGGTTACTTGACGAGCTCGACTAGCATGAGCGCACATTGGGTTGAACGACATAGAGTGTGCAAACACTCCGTGTGGCCAAACCACTGCCGACAACTCTAATACGACTCGAGTTCGTCAAATCACGTCCTTTGTGACGAAAGCAGCCTCAGCCACAATCTCAAGGCCGATTACCGATTTCCTGGACTATTCATAGTCCCAAACACATTCTACTACAACAGATATTCATATAGAATTTAGAACAGTAATGAAACAATAATTCAAATCATGTAGCATGTGAGCATTTGCAGAATATCAACTCAACATGGATTTATACATAAGTAATGCTTGAAGTTAAACAACAAAGAATGTAACTTGCATGTAGGAAATCATACACATCAATAGGAGTGCTGAGGATCTCTTCTCAATGCCCGTGATTAGGATAATATGTTACCCTTTAGATCATTCAGACATTTCTACAAACACTTAGACTACATAGTGCAACATACATGACGTATGTTGAAATACACGTATTTAGACAATTCCTTTTGCCCAGTAATAGTCACACATACAATTAGTACAAGTGCACGACAAATAACCATGGCAAGTACATGTTCATATTTTATACGCATACGGTACTTTCTACTTACACATAGAATACACAAATCTCAATATATCACATGCATATCAGGAACGCAAAATAAACATAGCATTTGGCATGTGAAATCTCATCCATAACAAGAATAAACCATTCACTGGCATTGAAAGCCTTGAAAACCATAACCCATACGATTAAAGTCCACACCTTAAACCAGAAATAGAACACCGAACTGATTCAAACGATATGTCTTCGTCAACGGCGACAAGACAACCTAAGGCAAGAGTATAAATGAGATACAACAACACATAAACTATTCTAAGCTCTAAAACAGATTAGGGTTAGGTTAACTTACCCAAGAATGAACTTAGAATCGCCGGAATAACGATTCAAAAGTGATGGTTTAAGGATGAAGAGTAACAGGAAAGAATCTAAGATGATTCACCAACTTCTCTCTCACTTTCTCTCTCTCTTCCTCTCTCTTTCTTAGCTAGGGTTAGGAAATTCGTATGGAAAAGAGAGTTAGGGTTTTAATGTCTATATATAGGCCTAATATTGATGAAAATAGCCCCAGCGCCAAGGTATACTTAGGTTATAACCAAAACAGGCCTCTCTCGATCCAACGAAATACTTCCGGTGGGCCTTTTTCCACGTGCAGTCGGACTTAAGCTCACTGACCATGGATCTAGATTAGACTGAGTTTTCGTACCGATCGGATTTATAGATCAGCCATGGCGGACCACACTCAATACAACAGTCACCGAAACTCGATCAGGACCACAAGCACTATGACATGCCCGGGCCACCTTCCCTGATCAGAGAGTGAAATTGGGTCAGAATCCAACGGTCAGATTGCTTAAAATCGTCGCGTAAGCGACACGACTAAGATTTCATAAAATCACATTTAATTTCTCACCGTTCCCACACTCTTCACTCCGGACTCAATCAAATCGACCCAGAACATCATTTGGACTTGATTTTTGAGGTGATGGTCAAGTCCAACCTGGTGACCACAACTGCCTAAGATCATCGCTATCAGACTTTCAACGCGCGGTCCAGGTCCGATCCAGAACTTCTAAAAATTCCCAAGAGCAACTGGATTTAGCGATGAATCCCAGATTTCAGAGCAACATAGCGTTAACTATTCTACAAATTTTGAGTCATGCAGATCAAATTTAAAATGATTGATGCAAATTTCATAAGCAATCGAGTTTAGCGCTAATTACCCCACAAACAGCTTCTAAGGAAAATAAAGGTAGTACTCGGGTCTTGGCACAAAATTTTTCGGGTCATTATAATCTACCCCCCTTAAGAAAAATTTCATCCTCGAAATTCATACCTTCTCATATTCCTCAAGGATCTGAGGGTAGCTCTTTCTGACCTCAGCTTCATATTCCCAAGTAGCCTCTTTCTCACTATGATGCGTCCATAGTACTTTCACAAGAGGGATAACCTTGCTACGCAATACCTGCTCCTTCCTGTCTAGAATACGCGTCGGTCGCAGTACATATGTGGCATCCTCGCTCAACTGCATCAGCTCCCAACTAATAATATGCGAAGGATCAGGAACGTACTTCTTCAGCATAGAAACATGAAATACGTTATGCACACCCGCAAGTGGTGTGGGCAAAGCAAGGCGGTGTGCTACTGCTCCCACTCGATCCAGAATTAGAAATGGACCAATAAATCTCGGCGTAAGCTTTCCCTTCTTACCGAACCGCAGAACTCCCTTCATAGGAGAAACCTTAAGAAATATATGGTCTCCAACCTCAAACTCAAGCGGTCGCCGCCTCGTATTAGCGTAACTCTTCTGCCTACTCTGGGCTATTAGAAGTCGACGTCGAATAATGTCAACTTTCTCTGAAGTCGCCTGCACCAACTCCAGGCCAATCAAACTACGCTCACCAACTTCTGCCCAGCAATGTGGTGCTCTGCACGGGCGACCATACAACACCTCATAGGGAGCCATACCAATACTAACCTGGAAACTGTTATTATACGCGAACTCTACATAAGGGAGACAATCATCCCAACTGTCCTTGAAATTCAAAACACAAGCTCGCAACATGTCTTCCAGAATCTGATTCACACGTTCCGTCTGCCCATCTGTCTGCGGATGAAACGCGGTGCTAAACTTCAATTTCACACCCATCGCTTCCTGGATACGAGTCCAGAAGATAGATGTAAAACGTGTGTCTCTGTCAGACACAATCTCCAAGGGAACTCCATGCAGACGTACAATCTCCTTGATATACAACCTAGCCAACTCGTTTGCAGAGTTTGTGACTCTGATCGGCAAGAAATGAGCCGACTTCGTCAATCGGTCGACGATCACCCAAATAGAGTTATGTCCCTTCTTCGTTCTCGGCAACCCAGAAATAAAGTCCATAGAGATGAAGTCCCACTTCCATTCTGCTATGGGCATGGGCTGAAGCAACCCAGGAGGTCGGCGATGCTCTGCCTTGACCTGCTGGCACGTGAGACAACGAGATACAAACTCAGCAATATGAACCTTCATGTTGTCCCACCAATAAGATCTTCTCATATCTTGATACATCTTCGTGCTACTAGGATGCATCGCAAGCTTATAACTATGGGCTAACTCGAGAACCTCCCGTCTCAAGTCAGGAATGTCTGGGACACATAACCGACCACGAAATCGTAGGCCCCCATTAGAACTAACACTCCACTCGGAGTTCTCATCTATACCAACCCGCTTTCTCATCTTTGCCAAAAGCTCATCATCTGCCTGAGCTGCAAAGATCTTCTCATCAATGAGGGGCTGTACACGAATGTGTGCGATAACCTCATATGGCTCTTCCACCGTAAGTTTCTGCTCAAAGTCTCGCACAAACTCCAACATGTCCCATTCTGCTATCATTAGCGGAGCCACAAACTCTATAGCCTTCTTGCGACTCAATGCATCTGCCATAAGGTTCGCCTTGCCCGGATGGTAAGAAACGTCGAACTTAAAGTCTTTCAATGTTTCCATCCGTCGGCGCTGCCTCATATTCAAATCACGCTGCGTGAAAATATACTTAAGGCTCTTGTGGTCGCAAAAGAGCTCGAACTCCTCTCCACAGAGGTAATGTCTCCAGAGCTTTAATGCAAAAATGACAGCTGCTAACTCCAGGTCATGTGTAGGGTAATTCTCTTCGTGTTTCCTCAACTGTCTCGAAGCATAAGCAATCACCCTGTCCTTCTGCATAAGGATACAACCCAGGCCAACGCGAGAGGCGTCAATATATATCGTATACTTAACCCCTTGCTTTGGTAATACTAGCATAGGGGCGGATGTCAACTTGTCCTTCAGCTCCTAAAAAGCTATCTCCGCCCTCCCATTCCAAGCAAACTTCAAATCTTTCCGTGTCAGCTGAGACAACGGTCTGACTATCTTCCAGAAGTCTTGTATGAAGCGTCGATAATAGCCTGCTAGACCCAGAAAGCTCCTTACCTCAGTAACTGAACCAAGCTGTTTCCAGTCCTGAACTGCAGCTACCTTAGCAAGATCGACAGCTATCCCTTCCTTGGACACCACATGTCCCAGGAACTTGACTTCTTCTTTCTAGAAATCGCATTTCTTGAACTGCGCAAAAAGCTGATTCTTCCTGAGAGTATCCAAAACCGTTCTTAAGTGCTCATCGTGTTCTTCCCGACTCGCAGAATAAATCAAAATGTCATCGATAAAGACAATGACGAATCGGAACAAGAATGGCTGAAACACCCTGTTCATCAGATCCATGAACACAGCCGGTGCATTCGTAAGACCGAACGACATCACAAGGAACTCATAGTGACCAAAGCTAGTCCTGAAAGCGATCTTCTGCACGTCCTCATTCTTGACGCGTAACTGATGATACCCTGACTGCAGATCAACCTTCGAAAAGTACCGGGCCCTCTTCAACTGATCAAACAGATCATCGATCCCAGGCAAAGGGTACTTATTCTTCACAGTTACCAGATTCAACCTGTGATAATCAATACATAATCGCAAGGAACCATCTTTCTTCTTCATAAACAAGACAGGTGCTCCCCAAGGAGACACACTAGGCCGAATAAAGCTTTAATTCAACAAACCATCTATCTGCTTCCTCAATTCCTCCATTTCACTCGGAGGCATACGATAGGTGGGTAAAGAAATGGGTGCCGCACCAGGCATGAGATCGATAGTAAAGTCAATCTCATGCTGAGGAGGTAATCTAGGAATCGACTTAAACACATCTTCAAACTCCCGAACTACAGGCGTGCTTTCAAACGCCGATTCAGCCATACTCTCTAACAGAGAAGTATAATAATCAAGACAAAAAGGGTAACTGACCTGAACTGGGAAAGTAACTGTCTCGCCCTCAGGTCCATGGATTGTCACCGACCTTGCTTCATAATCAATCTTTGCTCGCATCCTCGTGAGCCAATCCATACCCACAATAACATCGTAACGAAAAGAGGTGCGACAAAAAAGTCAACACGAATCGATCCACTCCCTAGATCAATCAAACAATCCATACAACGCTTGTTCATAGCAGAGGCGATCCGCGTAGCGGTAGTGAGCGTTACTCTCTTCATAGAAACAATGTTCAAACTCAGACGCCTAACTGCCGCATATAATATAAGAGAGGTAGTGGACCCTGTATCCACTAACATAGAAACGGGAATACCTTCAATGTGCATTGTAACCTCGAAGGATCTCGGCACCAAGTTAGCCATAGGTGCTTCAGCTGAGAGCGCATGAACTCGAGCCTACTACTGACGATTCGGCGGAGGAACCATGGGCCGCTGAGGTGGCCTAAAGCTAGGTACTGAAGGTCTGAAGGATGGATGAGCTGGCACTGAACAAAGAGGTGGAGGTGAAATAACCTGAGGCATCGGACGGCTGATCCTCTGCGGTGGAGTAAAACCACTATCCCGCGTACGCGAAAAGCAAGAATGATCCAAATGCCCCATCTTCCCACAGTACGAACAGCGAAGATCAGCTCGCATCTGCTGAGCGGGCGGCGTTGATCGCCTCGGAGGAGAATCTGCCCGCGGTCTCTTGCTGAGAAAAGGTGCAGGTCTGGGAACCATAGGTGCTTGCATACGGGACGACCTGTCCCCATCCTGCTCTGCTCGCAAGGACATGCTCACTAACTCCGCATAGGAAGATATGCTAGCACAGCACATCTTCGATCGGATCTCAGGCCTCAATCCCTCAGAAAAATTCCGCATCCTCATCGGCTGATCGCTCATAATCAAAGGAGCATAGTGACCTAGCTTAGTAAATCGGTTCTCATATTCCGTCACCGACATCCCTCCCTGGCGGAGGCGAAGAAACTTACTCTCCTTCTCGTATCGGTACGTAACCGGAAAGTACTTCTCGTGGAAGCGTGCCTCAAACGCCTGCCACGACCACTCATATCCTTCCTCGACAGTGCGAAGAACACTGTCCCACCATAAACTGGCCTCCTTCTCAAACATGAAGGAGGCAAGCTCAACCTGCTCAACCTCAGAGCAGTGCAGCGGTCTCAGCATCTTATAGATGCGATCAATCCAGTACTCGGCCTCCTCAGGTCTATGAGAACCCACAAATGTGGGAGGTCGTAAGCGCTAGAATCGCTCAAAGGTGCCGCTCGCACTAGCGCTTCCAAATGGGGGCATAGGTGAAGCAGGTGGAGTCGCCCCCACTGACTGAGCAAAGATGCCAGCCATGGAAGACAAACTGTTGCTGCTGCTACTGCTGAATCTGCTGCTACTGCATCAACAACATCATCTGCTCAAACCTATCAGAAGGTGGAGCAGACGTAGATGCACGGTTCGACTCAGAAATCGAAGGCGTAACTGGAGGAGCCATAGGTGTCGGCCCAACACCAGCATGAGACGGGCCCGACTGTGGATTCGTCTGGCTATTGCTCAGGGGAGGAACCCCAACAAGCGACTCAACCAAGGAGAGACGGGCTAAAGTCTTCGAACCCTTAAGAGGCATACCTTACATTCAACAGAGGATGCAACCTGTAAGATTCAATATCCACATAATCCACCCACACAGCATTCATAACACAACTTCAACAATAAACAATATGCATTCTATTTAACAAAATTTATCACAATACAAGTAGTGCAGCATTACATGAATCACGACAGGGAAAACATGTGAACTACAACATTTAAAACTTCAAACAACAACAAACAACTTCCAACTATAAAGCTAACAACGGCTACACAGAAAGAAACAATAAAACAAAGAAAAAGACGACTACAACGTCAACTACTTGTCGGAATTAGGAGATGGAGGTGGGGCACCCTTATCCTGCAAGCAACATAGGATAGACTTCAGAGTTCGAGTAACCTTCTTAAACTTATGCTTCACAAGGCCTCGAAGATCCATGATATCCTAGCATAGAACAGCCTGCCCTTCCTTAAGCCGAGTGATACGGGCTTCCCTGACAGCCTGATCTGCGCTCTGTTCTAGTGCCACAGGAGGAGAACTCTCACTCGTATCCTGTACCTCAACCTCTTCCTCGTCCTGCTCTGTTTCTTCTTCAATCTCAGTTCCACCCTCAGCATAACTCTCATCCTCATCGCTCTCTGACTCATCCTTACTCTCTGAGGCCTGTCGACGAGGACCAATTTTCATCTGCTTAAGGGTCGTTAGATTAATGTGACGAACAGGAACCGGCTTTTCTGCCCCAAGCCTATAGCCAAACTCATGTGCAAGCTTACAAATGAGTCAGCTAAATGGGAGCGATTCGGTCCTCCTAGTCGAAAGAGCGATAAGGATAATCTGACGCAAGATGTACGTCGACACACATAACTTCGCTCCTTGCCCCACCTGATACAGAAAATCTACCATTAGGCGCGTACACTCGCTGCGATTACTCCACCTTGGATATACATTGAACGTACACATGTGGTGAAGCATGCGAAAGTCGTCCGTCATGTTGGTAGCTAGAAGACTTCTATTAGGCTGCCATTCGACCAGACGACCACACAAGAGCCGGGTGCAACGATCCCTCTGGCGCATACTGTTCAAATTCTTCTCACTGGCATGCACCTCACCAAGTGGCACATCTAGGAGTCGGGATATCAAAGCGACGTTGACCGTGGCCTCCAGACCGCTACCACAAGGAATCTTGAACTTTAGAGGCTCCAACGAAGGATCACGAATGTTGGCATAAAAAGCTCGAACAGTGCTTGCATTAGCGCGATACTCGCCCTCAAATAAGGGACATCAACTAGCCCCTTCCAGGCGCTCCAACAACAGAAACTCGCCAAATAGCCGCGGATCAACATGAGCCTCAAAAAGGACCCTACGGCCTTCATAAACTCTATGAGATAACTCCGCCAACAAGGTTCTTCCAATGGGAGATTGAGGATCAAGGTCCCGCTTGGTCTGAAACTCACGGGTGGCGGTTGTGCTCGCGGCGGCACCTCTCGGCCTCCGTGCACGGGTTGAGTGGCTAGGCCCGGCTTTATCCACGGGCGCTCTCTTTTTTCCCATCAAAGAAAGAAGGGTAGAGATGGAAAATATGGCCGTGATAAACTCAAAGAGGGCCATGGGAAAGGAGAGAAAGGGAGAAATAGGAAGGATGATGAAGCTTTCACACACTTGAGATCCCAAGGGAGGATTTGGGAGCTCAAATGAGAAGAAAAGAAAGTGTAAACAGCAACGGGGGTGAGGTTTTTGAGATGGGTTGGTTGGGTGTGCACGAAAATGGAAGAAGAAGGAGATTAGGGAGAGATTTGGTGGAGTTTTGAGAGAAACTTGAAGAAAAGGAGAGCTAGGGAGGGTGGTTTATGAAGGAGATAGGGTTTAAGAAGGGATATAACCGAGCAACCATGGAGGAGAGGGCCACACTAGGCCCCAAAGTCATCGGCCTGAGCCGGCCCGCTGGGCGGCGAGGGCTCGCCAAACCGGCGAGGTCATCGCCGGTCTTTGGACTGTCCAGCGATGGCTCACCGTTTGGGCGAGGTCCTCCTGGCCCCTAAGCTCTAAAATGATGTGGGTCCCCCCTGGGTTCCCCTGAAAATCCCCCGATCGGCCCCTTTGTCTGATTCGACGCCTATCGGGCCATTCGGGTAGAAATCTGATGCAAACACAGATTTCTTGACAATTGAAGGGTTGAGATGAGAAGATAAACCATCTAGACTCATTAATAGATGGTCTAGAAGAGATTTTGGGTCACTGTGTGTGATCAGGAGTGCGGACAGACTCGATCTCGGCGATCGTTTTCAATAAACTTTCACCGATAGAAGAAACGAGACACAAACACACATTATACGATAACCTTGCACCCAAATACACTAAGGTGGCGACAGCATGCAGTTGTGACCATAACTCAGGTCCGGTTTAATCCAATTCATGCTCTGATACCAACATGTAACGCCCTGAAATTCGGGGGTCGAGCATAACTCAGCTCCCGAGTTTCAAAACATCACTTATGCAACATATTTAATGATGGATGTATGTTGTCTGTATGAGTACATAAAACATGGAATAGATTAAGCCAAACTACAAACATAATTCAGGGATAAGTGAAGAATGCAAGCGGAAGACTTAAAGAAATATATATGTACATGTGCAAATCCCTGAAATACATATACATACCATGTCGTATTACAAGTGTTGCTATCAAAATTACAAGTATCAAATTACATCATCTATTCCCAAAAAGAAATCCCAGAATCCCACGCATCAGAACAAGACTCACTAGAACTCGCCTGAAAACTGCATAAAAGAAAAAGGCAGCCTCATCATCCTCGAACTCCTGCTCGGCCTCAGAGGTCGCATGAACATCTGCAACTAAGACAGAGTCTGGTGGGTGTTTAAACACCGCCCAGAACGTGGGAGTGAGTGATCAACTCAGTGGAACAATAAAGCAAAGGTTAACATATTATCAATTCAATCAAGCAGTAATGATAAAGCAGAACAATCAAACATGTCCTAAGTACTCTTGTTAATGCAAGGATGTATGTAGAATGATGCATGCCCTCATGCGTACACCCTCAGCGTCTTCATCTTACATTACGCATGACATCACCTCAAAGTGCTCCACCTCTTCCAGGCACATGCAATGCGGTGCTTGAATATGATTACCAAGTTGTTATTAGTCCTTTTCATACAGCAGGATTAGGAAGCTAAGGTACCTTCCTCATATCAATTTTCAAATAGTGATCCATTCTAGGGTCGTCAGTCCTAGACATCTCATACGATCATAAGGTTTTAGGTCGTTGCAAAGGGCTCGTCACCAATTAATGCACGCGTATCATACCTTCGTTACTACAATAAGGCTCGTCACCTCAATGCGGTATCCAGGTATGCTTGAGGTCACTACAAAGGGCTCGTCACCAATCAATGTAGGTCGATAGCATGAATATAGTGTCCCATACCACCATAATCAGCTCACGAGTTTGGTTGCTCACTGGTCACTACGACGAGGCTCATCACCCCAGCGTAGGTAAACAGCTCGACCACGGTGTCCCATACCACCATGTCCGGCTCATGAGTCTTAGCGGATCAAGGTACAATGGTTAATAGGATTTCATTAGTAAGTTTGGTACCCTAGATTCATACAATAGCGTCCATACATGGTGAACATACATCGGACAATCGGGTTACTTGACGAGCTCGACTAGCATGAGCGCACGTTGGGTTGAACGACATAGAGTGCGCAAACACTCCGTGTGGCCAAACCACTGCCGACAACTCTAATACGACTCGGGTTCGTCAAATCACGTCCTTTGTGGCGAAAGCAGCCTTAGCCACAATCTCAAGGCCGATTACCGATTTCCTGGACTATTCATAGTCCCAAATACATTCCACTACAACAGATATTCATATAGAATTTAGAACAATAATGAAACAGTAATTCAAATCATGTAGCATGTGAGCATTTGCAGAATATCAACTCAACATGGATTTACACATAAGTAATGCTTGAAGTTAAACAACAAAGAACGTGACTTGCATGTAGGAAATCATACACATCAATAGGAGTGTTGAGGATCTCTTCTCAACGCCCATGATTAGGATAATATGTTACCCTTTAGATCATTCAGACATTTCTACAAATACTTAGACTGCATTGTGCAACATACAAGACGTATGTTGAAATACACGTATTTAGATAATTCCTTTTGCCAAGGAATAGTCACACATACAATTAGCACAAGTGCACGACAAATAACCATGGCAAGTACATGTTCATATTTTAAACGCATACGGTACTTTCTACATACACAGAATACACAAATCTCAATATATCACATGCATATCAGGAACGCAAAATAAACATAGCATTTGGCATGTGAAATCTCATCCATAACAAGAATAAACCATTCACTGGCATTGAAAGCCTTGAAAACCATAACCCATATGATTAAAGTCCGCACCTTAAACCAGAAATAGAACACCGAACTGATTCAGACGATATGTCTTCGTCAACGGCGACAAGACAACCTAAGGCAAGAGTATAAATGAGATACAACAACACATAAACTATTCTAAGCTCTAAAACAGATTAGGGTTAGGTTAACTTACCCAAGAATGAACTTAAAATCGCCGGAATAATAATTCAAAAGTGATGGTTTAAGGATGAAGAGTAATAGGAAAGAATCTAAGATGATTCACCAACTTCTCTCTCACTTTCTCTCTCTCTTCCTCTCTCTTTCTTAGCTAGGGTTAGGAAATTCGTATGGAAAAGAGAGTTAGGGTTTTAAGGTCTATATATAGGCCTAATATTGATGAAAATAGCCCCAGGGCCAAGGTATACTTAGGTTATAACCAAAACAGGCCTCTCTCGATCCAACGAAACACTTCCGGTGGGCCTTTTTCCACGTGCGGTCGGACTTAAGCTCACTGACCATGGATCTAGGTCAGACTGAGTTTTCGGACCGATCGGATCTACAGATCAGCCGTGGCGGACCACACTCAATACAACGGTCACCGAAACTTGATCAGGACCACAAGCACTATGGCATGCCTGGGCCACCTTCCCTGATCCGAGGGTGAAATTAGGTTAGAATTCAACGGTCAAATTGCTTAAAATCGTCGCGCAAGCGACACGACTCAGATTTCATAAAATCACATTTAATTTCTCACCGTTCCCACACTCTTTACTCCGGACTCAATCAAATCGACCCAGAACATCATCTGGACTTGATTTTTAAGGTGATGGTCAAGTCCAACCTGGTGGCCACAACTGCCTAAGATCATCGCTATCGGACTTTCAACGCGTGGTCCAGGTCCGATCCAGAACTTCCAAAAATTCTCAAGAGCAACTGGATTTAGCGATGAATCCCAAATTTCAAAGCAACATAGCGCTAACTATTATACAAATTTTGAGTCATGCAGATCAAATTTAAAATGATTGATGCAAATTTCACAAGCAATCGAGTTTAACGCTAATTACCCCACAAACAGCTTCTAAGGAAAATAGAGGTAGTACTCGGGTCTTGGCACAAAATTTTTCGGGTCATTACAATAACCTAACCTTAACCTAAGCCTAAAACCTAAACCTTAACCTATAACCTATAACCTAAACCTAAACCTAAACCTAAAACCTAAATGTATTCTCAAATCCCTAAAACTAAACCTACACCTAATCCTAATCTTAACTCCCTAACTTAAACCTAAACCTAAACTTGAAAATCCAAACCTAAACCCGATCCCGAGCCGATTTCCTAAACCTAAACTTATGACCTTAACCTAAACCTATTCTCAAATCCCAAAACCTATAACCTAAACCTAAACCTTAACCTAAACCTAAACCTTAACTATAACCTAAACCTTAACCTATAACTTAACCTATAACCTAAACTCAATTTTCTAAACCTTAACCTATAACCTAACCTAAACCTAAATCTATAACCTACACTTATAACCTAAACCTAAACATATAACCTAAACTTATAACCTGAACCTAAACATAAAACCTAAACTTAAACCTATACTTATAACCTAAACCTATTCTCAAATCCCAAAACCTATAACCTAAGCCTAAACTTTAACCTAAACCTAAACCTAAAACCTAAATGTAAACCCGATCTCGAACCCGAACCCGATTTCCTAAACCTAAACCTTAACGTATTCTCAAATCCCTAAACCTAAATCTACACCTAATCCTAATCTCAACTCCCTAACCTAAACCTAAACCTAAACTTGAAAACCCAAACCTAAACTCAAACCAGAACCCGATTTCCTAAACCTAAACTTATAACCTTAACCTAAACCTATTCTCAAATCCCAAAACCTATAACCTAAACCTAAACCTTAATCTAAACCTAAACTTTAACCTATAACCTAAACATTAACCTATAACCTAAACCTATACTTATAACCTCAACCTAAACTTATAACCTTAACCTAAATCTATTCTCAAATTCCAAAACCTATACTTATAACCTTAACCTAAATTTATAACCTTAACCTAAACCTATTCTCAAATCCCAAAACCTATACTTATAACCTAAACCTATTCTCAAATTCCAAAATCTATACTTATAACCTAAACCTAAACCTAAACCTTAACCTATAACCTAAACCTATACTTATAACCTTAACCTAAACTTATAACCTTAACCTAAACCTATTCTCAAATCCCAAAAGCTATACTTATAACCTAAACCTAAACCTTAACCTATAACCTAAACCTATATTTATAACCTTAACCTAAACTTATTTTCAAATACCAAAACCTAGACTTATAACCTAAACCTAAAACTTAACCTATAACTTAAACCTATACTTATAACCTTAACCTAAACTAATAACCTTAACCTAAACTTAATCTCAAATCCCAAAACCTATACTTATAACCTAAACCTAAACCTAAACCTATAACTTAAACCTACACTTATAACCTTAACCTAAACTTATAACCTTAACCTAAACCTATTCACAAATCCCAAAACCTATACTTATAACCTAAACCTAAACCTTAACATATAACCTAAACCTATACTTATAACCTCAACCTAAACTTATAACCTTAACCTAAATCTATTCTCAAATCCCAAAACCTATACTTATAACCTTAACCTAAATTTATAACCTTAACCTAAGCCTATTCTCAAATCCCAAAACCTATACTTATAACCTAAACTTAAACCTTAACCTATAACCTAAACCTATACTTATAACCTTAACCTAAACTTATAACCTTAACCTAAACCTATTCTCAAATCCCAAAAACTATACTTATAACCTTAACCTAAACCTATAACCTATACTTACAACTTTAACCTAAACTTATAACCTTAACCTAAACCTATTCTCAAATCCCAAAACCTATACTTATAACATAAACCTAAACCTTAACCTAAACCTAAACCTATAACCTTGACCTAAACCAAAACCTATGACCTAACCTATAACCTATAACCTAAACTTATAACCTATAACCTAAAACCTAAACTTAAACCTAAAACCTAAATGTATTCTCAAATCCCTAAACTTAAACCTACACCTACACATAATCCTAATCTCAACTCCCTAACATAAACCTAAACCTAAACTTGAAAACCCAAACCTAAACCCGGTCCCAAACCCGAACCCGATTTCCTAAACCTAAACCTTAACCAATTCTCAATTCCCTAAACCTATAGCTTATAACCTAAACCTAAACCTAAATCTAAACCTATAACCTATCACCTAAACCTAAACCTAAAACCTAAATGTATTCTCAAATCCTTAAACCTAAACCTACACCTAATCCTAATTTCAACTCCCTAACCTAAACCTAAACCTAAACTTGAAAACCCAAACCTAAATCCGATCCCAAACCCGAACCCGATTTCCTAAACCTAAACCTTAACCTATTCTCAATTCCCTAAACCTATAGCTTATAACCTAAACCTAAACCTTAACCTAAACCTTAACTTAAACCTAAACCTTAAGTAAAACCAAAACCTATGACCTAACCTATAACCTAACCTTCACCTAAACCTAAAACCTAAACCTTAACCTATAACCTAAAACCTAAACCTAAACCTAAAGCCTAATTGTATTCTTAAATCCCTAAACCTAAACCTATACCTAATCTTAATCTCAACTCCCTAACCTAAACCTAAACCTAAACTTGAAAACCCAAACCTAAACCCGATCCCGAACCCGAACCCGATTTCCTAAACCTAAACCTTAACCTATTCTCAATTCCCTAAACCTTAACCTATAACCTAACCTAAACCTAAACCTATAACCTACACTTATAACCTAAACCTAAACCTATAACATAAACCTATAACCTAAAACCTAAACGTAAACCTAAAACCTAAATGTATTCTCAAATCCTTAAACCTAAACCTACACCTAATCCTAATTTCAAACTCCCTAACCTAAACTTAAACCTAAATTTGAAAACTCAAATGTAAACCTGATCCCGAACCTGAACCCGATTTCCTAAACCTAAACCTTAACCTATTCTCAATTCCCTAAAGCTATAACCTATATACTATAACCTATAACTTAAACCTAAACCTTAACCTAAACCTATAACTTAAACTTAAACCTTAACCTAAACTTAAACCTTAACCTAAACCTAAACCAAAACCTATAACCTAAACCTTAACCTATAACCTATAACCTAAACTTATAACCTATAACCTAACCTTAACCTAAACCTAAAACCTAAAACTAAACCTATAACCTAAACCTATAACCTATAACCTAAACCTAACCCTAAAACCTAAATGTATTCTCAAATCCCTAAACCTAGACCTACACCTAATCCTAATCTCAACTCCCTAACTTAAACATAAACCTAAACTTGAAAACTCAAACCTAAACCTGATCCCGAACCCGAACCCGATTGCTGTAATAATGTAGCCCAATCACATGGCAACAAACAAGAATGTATCTCTTTTAACACGTCCCTTTTTACAATTTTTGTTGTTGTTTCTATTAACTTGAATTGAAACACCTTTTTACGTTATTTGCTTGCATTAGTTTTATTTTAATGATCAGTTTTATTTTAAAAAATTGTGCCCACTTTTTTGGAAGAAAAAAAAAAGTGAATGAAGTTTCTGCAATTCTTCATGATTCTGAATTATAATGTTTTGTTGGTTGAATATTTTTTTATTAGATGAAAGACACAAAAAGGAAAATTGTAGCTGATTTTTTTCCTTTTATTTATTTATTTATGATGTTAAACTTATATATATTTGTGCGTGGATGAATGTAATGTGGATAAGATTGTTTGTGTTTAGATGGTTGTAGTTTATGTTTGGATGAATGTAGTTTATGTTTGGATGGATTTACGTAGTTTGGCTTTAGATGGATGTGAATGTGAATATGATGAAATATATTATATAACAGGTGTATATCAGGAAGAATACGATGAAATATATTGTAACAGGTGTATATCGACCGTCTCATATTTGAAAATTTTTTACGGCTCTAGGCCGTCCATATTTTTCTAAATATTCAAATATGAGACGGTCGAAGACTGTCCTTTTAAGGGTCATAAGAGACGGTCCATAGCAGTCCTTTTTAAGGATGGTCCATAACCGTCCTTTTAAAGGACGGTCCATGACCGTCCTTTTAAGGGTCATAAAAGACGGTTCTTGACAGTCCTTTTTAAGGACGGTCCATGACCGTCCTTTTAAGGGTCATAAGAGACGGTTCATGACAATCTTTTTTAGGGACGGTCCATGACCGTCCTTTAAATGTCAATAAGAATGACGGTTCGTGACCGTCCTTTAAGTAATACGACGCCTCAAAATATGACGGCCCATGCGACGGTCCATGACCGTCCTTTTTTGGTCATTTGAGACGATTTTCAACCGTCCTTTTTTTTACTATTTTGACGAAGTGTAGATCGTAGTTATCATGTAATATGGGGTCGTGGTTCTCATATGATATGGGTCGTGGTTGTCATTATATATAAGTCATGGTTGTCATGTTAAATGGGTCGTGGTTGTCATGAGGTAAGGGTCGTGGTTGACACGACAAAAAGGATGGCCGGCATAGATTATTCACATACATCAATTTAGACCCCATTAGTTGGTCCTTGCTAAGGCCTATAAAATGAAGACTACAACCTGCATAGCATGACAACCACGACCCTTTCCTCATGAAAACCATGACTCATATAACATGGCAACCACGACCCATACCTGGGTCATGGTTGTAATATGGTAAGGGTCGTGATTATAATGTAATAAGGGTTGTAGTTATTATGTTATATGGGTCGTGGTTGTCATGGGTCGTAGTTTTCCCAGGTCATGGTTGTTACATGTTCACTTCCTTTACTACTAAAGGAAAGGATAACCATTGGTACAATAGCCTGAGGCTAATAATGGGGAGATCTGTTCCATCCACCTTATCGGCTAGCTCGGCATGGGCCCAAAAAGTCCTAACTTGGGCAATGTCCACTTTTAACAAACATCATAGTGAGTTTGACAATTTTCAACAGTGGGTTCTATTGTCACCATTATTTTCTAATATGTGACCCACACGAGCTCTGGATCAGGCTGATATTTGGGCCCTAGCCCTAAAATGACACGGTAAAAAGGATGGACGACATAGATTATACACATACATCAATATGGCCCCCACGAGTTTAGTCTTTGCCCATGTGCAAAAAGGGTTCCGTATACATCACTATATTGGCATTAGATACGAGGTAACTTCTTAGTCCCTAGAAAACCATGCAACTATTGAACCAAGGTTAGGGGTATTTTTGTTCAAAACAATCTTCAAAAGCTGTAAGAGGGTCCTTTAGGGAATATATGGAGTGTCATCGCATTCTAGTTAATTTGCCCAAACTTCGAGGCGAGTACGGTCAATTTCCCTATTATTTTCCACTTTTCAAATTGCAATTATCATTTCTATTTAGCTCAGGCATACTTAGTTTCATTGGCCTTAAATGGAATTTTGTGTCAACGGTATTTCGCCACCAAAACAATGTAACTTTTCAATTACAATTTCTAAGTTAAATGATAATGGTTTAAACTGCATCTGAAGTTTGTTCAATTCAAAGTTGAGTCTAAACGAACCCTTACAAACACGATTGAATAATTTCAATTTTCTTAACACATGTAATTTCAGCTCTCTAAAGAGAACTTGCTTCCATGCTGTTCCATTAGGTGTGCGAGTTCTTATCTGCATAATTGATGATATCTTCAATCAAATGCGTCATGTTGATGTATGAAGAGCCACCCTCTTCCATGGCCAACCTTGCTTTCTCTCCCAGCTCTCTTGCTCTCTTTCTCCTTTCTTCTCCTTCGCGTCCCTCATCCATCAACCTCTCTACAGCCTTCTTAACTACTTCCATCTCCACCAAAACTTCGTTGTTCTCGTCTGGTTCCCATTTAACAACACCTCGGAAGATGCCCAGATCAACTCCAATCCTCAGAAATTGTACGATGAGCTTCTCGTTCAAGAACTGCTCTCCAAAGAGAGGCCATGATAACATGGGAATACCTGCACAGATGCCCTCCAATGTTGAATTCCAACCGCAATGCGTTAAGAACCCTCCAATTGCTGGGTGCGATAATATCAGTAACTGAGGGGCCCACCCTCTGATTATAAGACCCCTATCCTTTATCATCTCCTCGAATCCGTTTGAAAGCCATTCTTCTATCTTCACCAGTTTCACGATGTCTCTAATCACCCAAACGAAGGGTCGATTTGAAGCTTCCAAGCCCAACCCAATTTGTATCCACTGTGAAGGGGTAAAGCGGCCTAAGCTTCCATAACAAACATAAACAACCGACTTGGGTTTCCTTGAATTGAGCCAACTCAAGCATTCATGCTCATTGATGGAGGCCTTATTCCCTCTCACTGCCTTATCTGACATCTCCTTGTTACATAGAGATACTGGCCCGACGGTCCACACCTTTTTTCCCATTTCCTTCCCGTAGTACTCAATGCATTCATTGTCTGATTCGGCGAAGCTGTTCACCACCACACCGTAAGATTTTGAATCACCTGCTCGGAATTTATCACTTATTTCTTGAAAATCTGATTTGTCAGCTATGCCTAATGGGAGCTGGAATTTCGGGATCTCAATTTGATGAGGCAAGCCCGGCACGGCGATGGGTTGCACCTCGGAGGCAATGTCCTCGTGAGATTTGTAATGGTGCACGTTGCGCATGCACAACAGAGAAAAGCAGCACATTCCGTGGAAAACGATTCTCGGAATCTGAAACATTTCAGCGGTTTGGCATGTCCAAGGGAGCAAAGAGTCTGAAATTATGCAGCTCGGGCGCGGTTGGAGTTCTTGAAGATAATGTTCTATTGGCTGTTGTAGCAACTCGAGCGCATCGAAAATGACCATTGCCGAGTCCGCCGCGACAGAATCGATATTCTCGATTCCCTCAGGCAATCCCACTTCTTGGGATGGAAAGCGGACTTGTAGAATTCGAAGTGGGAGACCGGATTCCGTTGCTCGGTCGATTATGGTCGCAAACCGAGATGCATTGTGGGTTGTGGTGATGACGGTGGCTATCACACCCCGCTTCGCGAACAAGCGGGCCATGTCGATCACGGGGATCATGTGGCCAGGGGCCAAGAAAGGAATGAAAATGAAGTGAAGCTGGTGGGGATCTTGGGAAGCCATGGGAACAATCGAGTTGCAGACTGAGCAAAAAGAAAGAATGACCAAAAGAAAACGGGTTGAATTGTGATCTGATGGAATTGAAGACTGTGTGGTGCATATATATATATATATATATATATATATATATATATATATATATAGGGAAACGCTCACCTGCGAACCAGTGATCTGATGGAATTGAAGACTGTGTGGTGCATATATATATATATATATAGGGAAACGCTCACCTGCGAACCAGTTCGTACGAACTTTTCTGAGAACCCATCGTACGTGATGTGGATCCGAAATCTGAACCGTTCATGTGAAGCAGCACCTCCTGAAACCCTCAGGGCCCAAGTTTTACTTTGATCTAAAGCTTTGATGGGCCATGAAAAATAAAAACAGTTTCCTCCCTTGATTTGCATTTCTCTTTGCTATGGCCCACCAGAATATTAGATCGAGGTGAAAATTTGTCCCATGAGGTTTTATGGGATTCCGCATCACATGGACCGTTCAGATTAGACACCCATGGCACGTGTGCAAAGGTGCGCACGTGCGTAGGTGCGCAGGGGAGCATGACTATATATATATATATATATGACTTTGTTTCACGTTACCCTTCAACGGGTCTTTTCAAAATGGTTAATGGCTTGGGTGGGCCCTTTTGTGGTGTTAATGTAAAATCCACCCAATCATCATGGACTGAAAATCAACCCTAGTGGTGGTTCAGGTGGACTGCACAGTTGGAAAAGTGTGCTGAAATATCTCACCCTCCAAAATGATTCATTTGATGAGGCCCACTTGAATCACCTGTAGATCTTGTTTTTCGGTCCCACACCTAAAATTTGTTGTCTCATTAATGGTTGGAGTGGATTTTCCATATTTATGATTGAGGTCCTGTAAAAATTTTAATGGTAAGAGTTCAATATCCACTTTTTTCCTATGGTGTGTACTACTTGAGATTTATAATTGCTTCATTTTTTAGATTAATGTTCTAAAACGAGCTTAAAAAAAAAAAAACAAAAACTAATGAACAGCATGGTTATTCAATACTTACATCAATGTGGGCTGCATGATCAGGGACGAACCGTGTTGCATGTGGATATACAATACCTACATCAACGCGGGCTGCATGATTAGGGACAAACTGTGTTGCATGAGGAAAGGGCCACACTTAATCCACTTTTCTTTTCTTTTCTTTTTTTTTTCTCTTTTAAAAAATATAATAAGCACTTTTTTCTTATAATGGAGCTGACGAAACTTAATGGCTGAAGAGGAATATATAGCCTTATTTTAATTGGGTCCATCTTGATGTGCATGTGACATCCAATCTGACCGTTAGATGTGTCATCTCATTCTACTTCTTGGTACAAAATATCAGACTGATTATTGATTCACGTCGACCACACCAATTGAACATTAGGGGGAGAGATGTCAACTTCTGGTTTTTATAATACTCACAATCATGAGTAAATTAAATCAACTCCAACCATTAGATTCCACACCACGGTAAGATGTAGAACTCAAAAATTAGGACCATACTTGATTTAAGTGTACCTCATAAAAGGAATTATTTTGGAAGGTAAGTTTTTTTCGCACACTATTTCCAATTGTGCGGTCCACTTGAACTATGGATAGAGTTGATTTTTGGTTCCTAAGTGTAACATGGGTTGACATACATGATGGTCAAGGTGGATTTTACATTAACACTACAGTGGGGCCCACCCAAGACAGGATCATTTTCAAGAGACCTCTTAAAAAGCTAGGGTGAAGCAAACGCCCTCTCTCTCAGCATTAAATGCCTAGTTAGTTGGACCAAAACGCAGTGTCAAGCTAGTTGTGCGTGAGCATTTCTCATATATATATAATAGCGCTGAGGGAAGCGGATTGGGTGTGTGTTGACGCTTCTCGAGCTACAAGTTGTATGAACAGTTCAAAGGAGATCAAAGTTACACGTCCTCAAAATAATGTATTTATTATATCCACACACTTCATCCATTTTTCAAGATCATTTTAGAGCATCAGCACATAAATGAATCATATCCAAATCTCAAATGAGCCACACCACAAATAGCGGCAGGGACAATAATTTTCACCGTTAAAACATTCATAGGGCTCACCATAACGTTTATTTTCCATTCGATCTGTTCATAAGGCCACAAAAGCTGTAATAAAGAGGAAAAATAAATATTATATTGATCCAAAACTTCTGCCACCCCAAAAAGGTTTCAATAGTAAATGTTCAATTCCCAATTGCTTTTTGCAGTTTGGTCCACTTAATCTCTATTTGCCTTATATTTGCCTTATTTTTAAGCTCAAGCCTTACGACGAGCTCGCCAAATGGATGGACGGTTTGGATATAACACATATCTCATGATGGGACCCACAAAACTTGGTGACGTCAACACACCAGCCAATCGGCCGGCTTCCCTTCTCCTGATTCCCAGTGACTTGGTATCATGGGACCCGGATTGCCTGGTGACCCTGCCACCACTGACCTCGGTGGTGGCAGGACTCTGTGGAGCCCACCTTGATGTATATGTTTTATCCATGCCGACTACCCCTTTTACCAGCTAATTTTAAGCCGTGAGCATGTAATGGAAGCAAATCCAAAGCTCAAGGGGACCACGCCAAGGGACTATGTGACTTATGAACATTAATATCGGCCTTTCAAAGGTTTCAATAGTGTGTTTCATATGGTGTGGTCCACTTGAGCTTTAGAAGGTTTCCGGTGGTTTCAATGGCCTAAAATAAGCCGGTAAAAACGGAAGAACGGTTGGATCAAACACGTACAACACAGTGGGTCTCACTGAGTCCTGTCACCTCGTAATCCACGTCCTGATTGGATCCGCTTGATTGGCATATTAGGTGATCTATATGCGGCCCATAATTCCACGAATTGGATACTCCGCCCATGTGACAAGTTGGCGAGAAAAATGTTGGTACGGGACAGTTCACATGCAGCCGTATGATCATTTCTTATGGTTGTAGCATATTCCTTCTATATCTGGTCCATTGGAACGCCAGAAATCAACATTTAAATTTGCGTTCCTAGTGTAATTTTTGAACCATGATATATCCAGCAATTGGGCCACCATGCGAACGGTCCAAAATCTCTAAGCATATAAATGTGTGCGTAAAAAGTTCTATGCGGTCGAGCTCATGGGAACTCCCCATGGGGTGCAAGCTGTGTGGGCCTCACCGTGATGCATGTCGAAAATCTACCCCATCAGTCAGATGCATCATTACATGTTGGGCCTAGGTGTTAAAAATCAATTCAACCCATGACTTATTGGGCCACACCACATATAGAAGTTGAGAGGGGCTACCCTCCATTAAAACATTCATAGTCATTTGTTGGGCCCACTGAGATGTGGTTCAAAAATCCATCCCATCTAGTATGTGTGTCCCACTTGGATGAGGGGTCAGACCAAGTTTCAGATGCATTCAAATTTTAAGTGGGCCCCACCAAGTGATTTTATATATTTTAGGCATGTCTTCACGTGATTTTAGATGGTATGGCCCAACGGAGTTCCGTATAGGGCTGATTTTGGGATATCCCATGATTTAAAGGGGACCCATCAAATGTACGGTGCTTATGTTTGACATACATATGGCGGGGACCACACAGCTCGACCTCAGGGAGAGTTCCCATGGCTGGTTCATTCCGTGATGAATCAAATTCGGTGATATCTGTAATATTTGGGTGACATATGGCCCTACGTCAGCGGCCATGATTCTTTATTATTAAAAGACTCCCGAAGATTCACGTGAATGAACAGGGAACCAAATGCCACACGCTCGACGCCAGGGGATTGGACTCTATCTTTGTACATTTTGTGGCGTTTACGTCTCTTTTTTGTTGTTTTACCATAAAATGCTTGTCAAATCAAACGTCCACTAGCGTACGGTCCATTCACCGTTGAAAGCTGCAGCTGTGAGAATCATAACCGTCTGATGAATGGTCTTTTACAAATCCCATGTGGATGGTCTTATCCGGAATCGGATTGGCTGGTGTACCACACACCAGCTATATAGCTGGTGTATTAACTTTAGGGCCCGTTTGGCCGGCTGATTTGGAAGGGATTGAATGGTATTAGGGTGGATGGCATAGATTTCTAGGTAATGATGGTGTTGTCAGTGGATTGTCTCGAGATCCATGGGATTGCTATATCCCTGGATTGCTATATGCAGTCTGTTTGGCACGCCCGGCTAATCCCGGGATTAAACCTTCCCATCCCTTCCAATCCCTCAAACCAAACAAGTCCTAGCCAAATTTGAACGGACTAGGGTGGATTGGATGGGATTTAAAGGTAATGATGGCGTTGTCAGGGAATTGTCTTAAGATCCATGGGATTGGGATCAGATCATCGACTCTCTTTGGCACGCCAGGCCAATCCCGGATTTAACTTCCAATCCCTTCCAATACCATCCAATCCCTTCCAATCCACCGGCCAAACGGGCCCTTAGCAACTTAGGTGGGTCTCATCATGAGGTATGTGTTATATCCAAACCGTCCATCCATTTTGTGAGCCCGTAGCAAGGCTTGACACAAAAAATAAGACAGATCTAACGATCAAGTGGACCACACTGAAAAAAGCAGTGGGGGATTGACTGTCTGCCATTGAAACCCTTTTGGAGTTCACATAAGTTTTGGATCAAGATGAAATTTGGTTTTCCTCTTCATCCAGGTCTTTATGACCTTATGAACAGATTGTATGGAAAATAAATGTTATGGTGGGCCATATGAAATTTTTAACGGTGGAAATCATTATCTCCATTGCTATATGTGGGGTGGTTCAGTTGATCTTTGGATATGATTCATTTTTCTGTATAGTACTCTAAAATTATCTCCAAAAATGGATGAACAGTGTAGATATAATAAATACATCATTGTAAGGCCCACGTAACTTTGATCTCCTTTGAACCGTTCGTACAACTCGGAGCTCGAGGAGCGTCGGCGCTTGTCTTCGCACAACACTTACCTACACCAGCCCTACAATCCAGCGCGGATTAGGTACCACCCCTCGTCTATTCCGAGCTCAGACAGGTAGAGGCTCCAAGAGCCATTGAGGGGCCACCTTGATTTATGAGCTTTATCCGCACCGTCTATCCATATTTTGATATCATTTTAGATGGGTAACCAAAAATAAGGCATATATAAGGATCAAGTGGACCACACCACCAGAAGTAGCGATACTAAGGACGCCCACCAACGAAACCTTCTTAGGGTTCACTGTGTCAATTATTTTCCATCCAACTTGTTGATATGGTCATATATAATTGGATGAAGTGAACAAACAAATATTGTCTTGATCCAAAATTTATGTGGTCACTAAAAACTTTTTAATGGTAGGAATTTAATTCCCATTGTGTGGTCCATTTGGGCATTTGACACTCATTATTTTTGGCTTTATAATCTAAAATGATATGTAAAAATGGATAAACGGTGTGGATAAATTTCATACATCACAGTGGCCTCTCATATGACCAAGGAGCCTCCGCCTATCCCGGAATAGCTGGGGGTAGTACCTAAACCGTAGAGGTAGGCATTTTAGACCTGATCCGACCCGACTTGGTACCGTTTCAAACAGAACCGACGGCTTAGATCGACCTGATCGAGTCTGTCAACCTAGATCCGATCGTATTTCGGGTCGGGTCCGGATAGAGGTCGATTTGGACCGATCCGACCCGGATACCCGAACCAAAATGTAACGCCCTGAAAATCGGGGGTCGAGCATAGGCCCAACTGCTAAGTTCCAACAAGTTTAGTACTGCGGTCATAACCGTATAGTTTTGTAGTAATCGGACATTCGACGTGCGGTCCAGGTCAATACGGAGTTTCAAGGTGCTTCCGAGAGCAACTGAGTTTAGGGATTGATCTTAGATTTCAGGGTAATGCAGCGTTAACGATTCTACACGTTTTAGGTCTATAGGCCCAGGACTGATGGAAATGGCCCCAAGGCCAAGGTATACTTAGGTTATATCCAAAAGGCATCTGTTTTAGTCTAACGAAGCTGCTCTGGAGGCTCCTTTTCTGCGTGCGGTCGGACTTAAGCTCCCAGACATTGGATCTAAGTTAAGCTGAATTTTCGGTCCGATAGGATTTACAGATCGACCGTGGTAGACCAGTTTCAGTTCAACGGTCACCGGTACTCGATCAGGGCCACAAGTGCACTGACATGTGTTGAAAATTTTTCCTGATTCGAGGGTGTAATTGGGTCAGATCTTAGTCTATATGTGGGGCTTCAGCCTTCAAGGGTAAGACGCGTTTTACAGGTGGTTCGTTAACCGCTTCCACCTGCGAAAATAAAGTCGTGAGGTGGACATTGTGCCAGTCAAAGCAGACAGGCCTTTAAAGGTAAGATGCGTTTTACGGATGGTTCGCTAACCGCTTCTACCTGCGAGAACAAAGCCGTGAGGTGGACATTATGGCAGCCAAAGCAGACAATATCTTATCGTTGGGACTGGGGTGTTACAAATGGTATCAGAGCGAGGGCGCCCTGTCTCTTGAGGTGGGGTGAGTCCCTGCCCAGCCGGGTTGGTGACGAGCCAGCTATCAAGGAGGTGGGTGTCCAGTCCCATATCGGAAAGGGAGAGCATAAGATCTTGGTATATATGTCGGGCTTCGGCCTTCAAGGGTAAGACACATTTTGCGGGTGGCTCGCTAACCACTTCCATCTGCAAGAACATAGCTATGAGGTGGATAGGGGTGTTACACAAAAGGATCTGCCCCGAACTGACCAGACCCGACCCGAAGCCTGAGGAGGATTTTAATAGAGGATATCCAATCATTATTGTTTTCCAGTGGTGTGGTCCACCCAAGATTTTTATCCCTCTAATATTTTGTATCTAGCCTTAAAATGATCCGTAAAAATTGGTGAACGGCATCGATGAAATTGTAACGCCATAAAAATTGGGGGTTGTGCAGATGCCTCACTCCAGAGTTTCAATGCATTACTTATACAACATAGATAATGATGATTAAATGTTGACCGTATTAGTGCATTAAACATGAATGAGATTATACCAAAACAACATATCATACCCCAAAGACAATTGAATTACGCAAGCGGAAGACTGTGATAAGTATATAAAGCATATAAGTGACTGTAAGACTCCTGAGTATGATCATGTTACCAGGTCAATTAATTACATATAAAATTTTCAAAATATACAAAATGTGTAATGTCATCTAGTTAGCATCTCAGTAATCCCCGTCGATCAGAATAGGGCCTACATAGACCCGCCTAATAACTGCATGTAGGAAAATTCCTCCTCATCATCATAAAAGTCCAACTCTGCTATGTAAGCATCGCCATCATCCGCAACTACAACAGGGTCTGGTTGGTGTTTAAAACACCGTCCCAGAACGTGGGAGTGAGTGATCAACTCAGTAGAGTTATATAGCAAATGTTAACTTGTTATCAATTTAGTCAAACAGTATTGATAAAGCAATACAACAATCATGTCCTAAGTACTCTTGTTAATGCAAGGATGATATGTGATAATGATGTATACCCTCACCTACACTCCCTCTGCGACATTATCTCACGATCGCGGCATACAACACTCCTGTTGTGCTCAACTCCAATGCCAAAGGCATATGCAATGCGGTGCATGTCCGTGATTAGCCAAGTTCTTAGATAAGCATATTTATACAGCAGGATTGGGAAGCTAAGGCACCTCCCTTTACATCATTGACCTAAACAATGATCCATCTAGGGTCGTCAATCCTAGTTAATCACATACGATAGACAGTTCTAGGTCGCTATGAAGAGACTCGTCACCATCAACGCAGGCCTAGTTTATACTCGAGGTTACTATGGAAAGGTTAGTCACCTTAGTGTAATCTTAGTGCATACTCGAGGTCACTACGGGCTCGTCACCTGATCGTAGGCCGACAGCTTGAATACAGTGTCCCATACTACTGTTTTCGGCTCACGAGTTTGGGTTGCTCACTGGTCACTACGGGGAGGCTCGTTGCCCCAGCATAGGCCGGCAGCTCAACCACAGTGTCCAATACCACCATGCCCGGCTCATGAGTCTTAGCGGATCGAGGTACCAAGGTTAAGTGGTGCTTGACAAGCTCGACTAGTATGAGCGTACGTCGAGATGATCGATAAGGAGAGCGTAAGCACTCCGTGTGGCCTAATCACTGTCGACAAGCAGCGCATGACTCAGATTCATCGAACGTATCCGTTGTAGTTAAACAATTCAGCCATCGATTATAAACCATTACTGATTGCCTGGACTACATCGTAGCCCCAATCATTCTCAACACAATAAGCATTTATGTTTGATAGTTAAGATAGCAAGTAGCAACTAATTCAAATGTAAATATCATATAAGCATTTTAACGATCACATAAAGAACATGTCAACATACATAGGCATTCATTCATAAAGCACATAGTAGTAAGATAGGTTCCATGAAGGAAATTGTAACTATAGATAAGGTCATTGAGAATCCCACATCAATGCCCTCATTACATGCATTTTCAACAAGCTTTTCCTCGTTCAAGCATTTTATCAAACACTTAGGCTACACATATCACACATATGTAATAAATTAGTAAAACACATATTACGGCAAATCCTTTCACATAGGAGTTGCCACATGTACAAAAATCATGTATTTACAATCAATAATCCTGGCGAGCACAAGTCCAAATTCCATATTCATTTAAACATTTTAACAAACACATGGAATGCATTATAAATCAACATAGTTTATATATAGGCATACTATATGGAAAACCTCGTATCTAAGCACATCTGATAGCAATCAAGCTAGTCATAAATCATTACTGACATTGAAAGCCTCAAAAACCATAACCTAAACATTTATAGTCCTCACCTTTCGCCGGTAGACTCGTAACAAGCTCAGTTTGAACTCTTTGTCTTTGTCTACAGCACAATGACAACCTATATCATGAAATAGGTTAGCTATTTCATCGTCTACTCTATTTCTATCCTTAGAACAGATTAGGGTTAGGATTGCTTACCTAAGAATGGAGTCAGAATGGCCGGATTAACGAAACAGACAGACCAATTCAGCACGTGGAAGGATGGGATCAAATCCCAGGAACTCTCTCCCACTTCCTCTCTCACTTTCTCTCTCTTTCCTTCTCTCTTTGCTCTCTTCTCTCTCTTAGGTTTCCAAATTCGTATGGGATGAGAGAGGGGTATGTTAAGGCACTTATATAGGCCCATAATTGATAGGAATGGTCCCAGGACTATGGTATACTTAGGTTATAGCCAAAAGTTGGTTGTTTCAGTCCAACGGAGCACATCTAGAGGCCCCTTTTCTACGTAAGGTCCGAAGTAAGTCCCTTGACATTGGATCTGGGTGCAGTTAAGTTTTCGGTCCGATCGGATTTATAGATCGACCGTGGGGGACCAGTTTCAGTTTAACGGTCATCGACACTCAATCATGGCCACAAGTACATCGACATGTGTTAGGAAATTTTCCTGATCTGAGGGTGTAGTTGGGTCAAAATCTGACAGTCTGAAACCTTAGATTTGTCTTGCAAGCGAATGACTCAATTCACTTAAGTTTCAGTTTGTTTCCTAAGGATATTCGTGTTTCTCACGTACTTCGCTCTGGGCTCAAGTTGTGCATTTCTGGATACTATCTAGACTTGATTTTCGAGATGGTTGTCAAGTCCAGTAAGGCGGTCACAACTATATAGTTTCACGGTAATCGGACTTTCGACGCGCTGTCCAGGTCCGATACGAAGTTTCAAGGTGCTCCCGTAAGCAATTGGGTTTGGAGATTGATCCTAGGTTTTTGGGTAATGTACCGTTAGCGGTTCTACTCATTTGGGTCTTGCAGTTCATATTTAAAGTTGTCCAAGCTAATTCGATAGGTGATTTAGTTTAGCACTTAATTAATCTTCATTTAATTTCTAAAGGATTTGGTCCTTGGTGATTTCTGCCTGAGGTGGTACTCAGGTCTTCATACGGATTTTTTCGAGATGTTACAATCTACCCCCCTTAAGAAAAAATTTCATCCTCGAAATTAGTAAATTTCGTCCTCGAGAATCTGAGGGTAGTTCTTTCGGACCTCGGCTTCTGTTTTCCAAGTAGCCTCTTCCTCAGTGTGATGTGTCCACAGAACCTTCACAAGTGGAATCACCTTACTGCGCAGCACCTGCTCCTTCTTATCTAGAATACGCGTTGGTCGCAGTACATAAGTAACATCTTCACTCAACTGTACCTACTCCTATCTAATAATGTGGGAAGGGTCAGGAACGTATTTTTTCAACATTGACAAATGAAATACGTTATGCACGCAGCAAGTGGTGTGGGCAAAGCAAGGCGGTATGCTACCACACCCACTCGATCCAATATCTAGAATGAGATAATAAATCTCGGCGTGAGCTTTCCTTTCTTTTCAAACCGGAGGACTCCCTTCATTGGGAAAACTTTTAGGAATACGTGGTCCCCTACTTCAAACTCTAGCTGCCGCTGCCTCGTATCGGCATAACTCTTTTGTCTATTTGTGCTGCCAGAAGTCGACGCCTGATAATGTCGATTTTCTCTGAGGACGCCTGTACTAACTCTGGGCCAATCAGGCTCTTCTCACCAACCTCTGCCCAGCAATGTGGCGCTCGACAGGGGCGCCCATACAAGGCCTCATAGGGAGCCATGCCAATACTCGCCTGAAAGCTGTTACTATAAGCGAACTCTGCATAAGGAAGACAGTCATCCCAACTGTCCTTGAAATCAAACAGACAAGCTTGCAGCATATCTTCCAATACCTGATTTACCCGTTCCATCTGCCCATCAATCTGTGGGTAGAACGTGGTACTGAACTTCAGTTTCACACCCATTACTTCCTGCATACGAGTCTAGAAAATAGATGTGAATCACGTGTCTTGGTCCGACACAATCTCCATAGGGACTCTATGCAGACGTATTATCTCCTTGATGTCAACCTAGCCAATTCATCTGCTGAGTTCGAAACTCTGATAGGGAGAAAATGAGCCGATTTCGTCAATCGGTCCATAATCACCCATATGAAATCATGTCCCTTCCTCGTCTTCGGTAGCCCTGAGATAAAATCTATGGAAATGAAATCCCATTTCCATTCAGTTATGGGCATGGGCTGAAGTAAACCAGGAGGTCGGCGATGCTCTGCCTTGACATACTGGCATGTTAGACAATGGAACACATAATCTGCTATGTGGGCCTTCATGTTGTCCCACCAGTACGAACGCTTCATATGTCGGAACATCTTTGTACTGCCAGGATGCAGTGTCATCCTTGAATTGTGAGTAGCTTCGAGAACTTCTTTCCTCAAGTCATGAAGATTTGGGACGCATAGGCGGCCACAATAACGCAAACCCTCATCCGAACCAACGCTCCATTCGGAGTCTTCCTCGTCACTAGCTTGCTTCCTCATCTTCACTAACCATTTATCTTCCTTCTGAGCCACAATGATTCGATCATTGAGAAGTGGCTGAACTCGAATATGTGTAATGCTCTCGAACGGCTCCTCCACCGTAAGTTTCTGCTCAAAGTCTCGCACAAACTCTACCATATCCCACTTTGCTATCATCAGCGGAGCTGCAAATGCTAATGCCTTCTTGCGGTTCAATGCGTCTGCCACAAGGTTGGCCTTGCCAGGATGGTAGGAGACCTCGAACTTGAAGTCCTTCAAGGTTTCCATCTATCGTCGCTGCCTCATATTCAAATCTTTCTGTGTGAATATGTATCTAAGGCTCTTGTAGTCGTAAAAGAGATCAAACTCCTCTCCATAGAGGTAATGTCTCCAGAGCTTTAATACAAAGATGTAACGCCCTGAAATTCGGGGGTCGAGCATAACTCAGCTCCTGAGTTTCAAAACATCACTTATGCAACATATTTAATGATTGATGTATGTTGTCTGTATGAGTACATAAAACATGGAATAGATTAAGCAAAACTGTAAACATAATTCAGGGATAAGTGAAGGAACGCAAGCGGAAGACTTAAAGAAACATAAGTGTATATGTGCAGGTCCCTAAAATACGTATACATGCCAGGTCATACTTACAAGTGTTGCTATAAAAAATACAAGCATTAAATGACATCATCTATTCCCAAAAGGAAACTCAGAATTCCTGTGCATCAGGACATGGCTCACATGAACCCTCCTGAAAACTGCATAAAAGAAAATACGGCCTCATCATCCTCGAACTCCTGCTCTGCCTCAGGGGTCGCATCAACATCTGCATCTAAGACAGAGTCTGGTTGGTGTTTAAACACTGTCCCAGAACGTGGGAGTGAGTGATCAACTTAGTGGAACAATAAAGCAAAGGTTAACATGTTATCAATTCAATCAAGCAATAATGATAAAGCAGAACAATCAAACATGTCCTAAGTACTCTTGTTAGTGCAAGGATGTATATAGAATAATGCATGCCCTTGCCTATACACCCTCAGCGTCTTCATCTTACGTTACGCATGACAACCGTCCTCAAGTGCTCCACCTCTTCCAAGCACATGCAATGCGGTGCATGAACATGATTACAAGTTGTTATTAGTCCTTTTCATATAGCCGGATTGGGAAGCTAAGGTACCTTCCTCATATCAATTCCCAACGATGATCCATTCTAGGGTCGTCAATCCTAGGCATCTCATACGATCATATGGTTCTAGGTCGCTGCAAAGGGCTCGTCACTAATCAATACACGCTTATCATACCTTCATTACTACAATAAGGCTCGTCGCCTCAATGCGGTATCCAGATATGCTCGAGGTCACTCAAAGGGCTCGTCACCAATCAATGTAGGCTGACAGCATGAATATAGTGTCCCATACCACCATAATCAGCTCACGAGTTTGGTTGCTCACTGGTCACTACGGGGAGGCTCGTCACCCCAGCATAGGCCGATAGCTCGACCACGGTGTCCCATACCACCATGTCCGGCTCATGAGTCTTAGCGGATCAAGGTACAATGGTTAACGGAATTTCATCGGTAAGTTTGGTACCCTAGATTCAAGCAGTAGCGTCCATACATGGTGAACATACATCGGACAATCGGGTTACTTGACGAACTCGACTAGCATGAGCGCACGTTGGGTTGAACGACATAGAGTGCGCAAACACTCCGTGTGGCCAAACCACTGCCGACAACTCTAATACGACTCAGGTTCGTCAAATCACGTCCTTCGTGGCGAAAGCAACCTCAGCCACGAACTCAAGGCCGATTACCGATTTCCTGGACTATTTCATAGTCCCAAACACATTCCATTATAACAGATATGCATATACAATTTAGAACAGTAATGGAACAACAATTTAAAGCATGTAGTATATGAGCAATTGAAGAATATCAACTTAACATGGATTTACACATAAGTAGTGCTTGAACTTAAAGAACAAAGAATTTAAATTAAATGTAAGAAATCATACACACCAATAGGAGAGTTGAGAATCTCTTCTCAACGCCCGCAAATAGGATAATGTATTGCACTTTAAGCCATTCAGACATTTCTACAAACACTTAGAATACATAGTTCAACATACATGACGTATGTTGAAATACACGCATTTGGACAATTCCTTTTGCCAAGGAGTTGACACACATACAATTTGCACAAATACACGACAAATAATCATGGCAAGTACATGTTCATATTTTATATGTATACGATACTTCCTACATATACATAGAATACACAAATCTCAATCTAACACATATATATCAGAAACGCAAAATAAACATAACATTTGGCATGTGAAATTGCACCCACAACAAGAATAAACCATAATCTGACATTGAAAGCCTCGAAAAAAATAACTTATACGAATATAGTCCGCACCTTAAACCAGAAATAGTGCACCAAACTGATTCAGATGATATGTCTTCATCAACGGTGAGTAGAGAACCTAAGGCAAGAATAGAAATGAGCTACATCAACACATAAACTATTCTAAGCTCTAAAACAGATTAGGGTTAGATTAACTTACCCAAAGATGAACTTAGAATCACCGGAATAACGATTCAAAAGTGATGGTTTAAGGATGTAGAGTAATAGGAAAGAATCTTAAGATGATTCACCAACTTCTCTCTCACTTTCTCTCTCTTTTCCTCTCTTTTTCTTAGCTAGGGTTAGGAAATTCGTATGGAAAAGAGAGTGAGGGTTTTAAGGTCTATATATAGGCCTAACATTGATGAAAATAGCCCCAGGGCTAAGGTATACTTAGGTTATAACCAAATCGGGCTTCTCTCAATCCAACAGAACACGTCCGGTGGTCCTTTTTCCGTGTGCGGTCAGACTTAAGCTCACTGACCATGGATCTAGGTCAGGCTGAGTTTTTGTACCGACCGAATATACAGATCAGCCGTGGTGGACCACACTCAATTCAACGGTCACCTAAACTCAATCAGGTCCACAAGCATTATGACATGTCTCGGCCATCTTCCCTGATCCGAGGGTGAAATTGGGTCAGAATCCAACGGTCAGATTGTTTAAAATCATCGCGCAAGCGACACGACTCAGATTTCATAAAATCACATTTAATTTCTCACCGTTCTCACACTCTTCACTCCGGATTTAATCAAATCGACCCAGAACATCATCTGCACTTGATTTTTGAAGTGATGGTCAAGTCCAACATGGTAACCATAACTGTCTAAGATCATCGCTATCGGACTTTCGATGCACGGTCCAGGTCCGATCCAAAGCTTCTAAAAATTTCCAAGAGCAACTGGATTTAACGTTGAATCCCAGATTTCAGAGTAACATAGCGCTAATGATTCTACAGGTTTTGAGTCATGCAGATCAAATTTAAAGTGATTGATGCTAATTTCACAAGCAATCGAGTTTAACGCTAATTAACCCACAAATAACTTCTAAGGAAAATAGAGGTAGTACTTGGGTCTTGACACAAAATTTTTCGGATCATTACAAAAGATGACGACTGCCAGCTCTAGGTCGTGCGTAGGGTAGTTTTCCTCATGTTTTCTCAATTGTCACGCTGCATAGGCAATAACTCTGTCCTTCTGCATCAGAACACAACCTAAACCAACACGAGAAGCATTGGAATAGATGTTATACTTGACCCCTTGCTCTGGTAATACTAGCACAGGGGCGGATGTCAACTTGTCCTTCAGCTCCTGAAAAGTTGCTTCTGCTTTCTCATTCCAGGCGAACTTAAGATCTTTCCGAGTCAGCTGAGACAACGGTCTGGCTATCTTGGAGAAGTTTGGAATGAATCGTCGATAGTAACCTGCTAAGCCAAGAAAACTCCTCACTTCAGTAACCGAACCAGGCTGCTCCCAGTCCTGAACTATGGCTACCTTAGCAAGGTCCACAACTCTCCCTTCCTTGGACACCACATGTCCCAGGAACTTGACTTCTTCTTTCCAGAAGTCGCACTTCTTGTACTGTGCAAACAACTGGTTCTTCCTAAGAGTATCAAAGACTGCTCGTAGGTGATCCTCATGATCTTCCCGACTCTTGGAGTATATCAGGATGTCATCTATAAACACGATGACGAATCAGAATAGATACGGTCGAAACACCTTGTTCATCAGGTCCATGAACATGGCCGGTGCGTTTGTGAGTCCAAACAACATCACAAGGAACTCGTAGTGCCCAAAACTGATCCTGAAAGCTGTCTTCTGCACGTCCTCATCCCTGAAGCGTAACTGGTGATACCCTGACTGCAAGTCGATCTTCGAAAAATACTGTGCCCCCTTCAACTGATCGAACAAATCATCTATCTTGGGCAAAGGATACTTGTTCTTCACGGTCACTTGGTTCAACCTGCGATAATCAATACATAATCACAGTGATCCGTTCTTCTTCTTCACAAACAACACGGGTGCTCCCCAAGGAGATACACTTGGTCATATGAAGCTTGCATCCAATAGATCATCAATCTATTTCCTCATTTCCTCCATCTCACATAGAGGCATGCGATAAGTCGATAGCGAAATAGGAGTCGCACTAGGTACAAGGTCGATAGTAAAGTCGATCTTGTGCCGAGGAGGTAGTCTTGGGATCTTCTCGAACACGTCCCCAAAATCCTGAACTACATGCGTGTTCCCCAACATCGGACCATTAACAAGCTCTAACAAGGTAGCATAACAACTCTCGCGGCAGGGCCAACTGACCTGAACTGGGAAAGAAAAGGCCGTGCCCTCAGGTGTAAGATACTTTACTAAATTTCCTCTTCATGAAGGCTTGATTCTCTTCAAGCTTGGCTCGGGTCGCTGTGATCTCCTGACGCAGGGTAGCCTGACCCTCCTCAAGTTCAGCCAAGTGGGCCTTTATGGTTGCCCGATCACTACTGCGCCCCTACGCATCGGGAGGAGAGCCCTCATCAGTGCCTTGGGCCTCCTCTTCTTCTTCCTCACTCTTTGCTTCTTCACCTCCTTCCTCTAACTCATCTTCTTTTTCTATCTTGTTGCTTTCTTCCTCTTCACTTTCTGTCTCATCCCCATACTGGTCAAGTCGGGCTTGGCGTTGACGAGGGCCAATCTTCATATTGTTGAGCGTAATCTTATTAATGAAGTGGATCGGTGCAAGGTCGTCCATGTTAAGTCTATAAGCGAACTCTCAAGCAATCTTGCATACGAGTCGGCCAAATGGAAGTGAGACATCATTCCTAGTAGAACGCATAGTTTGGACTATCTGTAGCAGGGCGAACGCAGGTAGACACAGCTTGTCTCCCTACCCAGCTCTATATAGGAAATCCACCATCAATCGAGTGCATTCGGTACGGTTGCCCCACCTAGGGTACACATTATATGTGAATATGTGGTGAAGCAGGTGAAAATTGTTGGTCAACTCCATCAACGGAAGGCTTCTGCCTTCCTTCCAGTGGGCTAATCAGCCGCAAAGGTAACACGTGCGGCGATCTGTTTCTGCACGTTCTTGAGATCCTTATCGTTAGTGTGTACCTCTCTACGTGGGATTCTCATGACTTGGGCCACCAAATTCCCATCAACTATTGGTTCCTGCCTCCTCACGAGAATCTTGAACTGTATAGGCTCTGGTGATGGGTCTCGCATATGGGCGTAGAAGGCTCGAATAGTGTTCTCACATGCGTGAGACTTACCCTCAAATATGAGACCCCACCTGTTGTTCGCCAGGCCGTCCATCATCGGATACAGCCCAAACAGCCTTTCATCTACATGAGCTTCAAACACAACCCTTCGGCCACCAAACCGACCATGTTCGAAGCCCACCGGTAGAACTCTCTCGACCAGGATTTGAGGGTCTAGATCCCGCTTCGACCTTCGCTCTTGGGCGGCGCTTGTGCTAGCTTCGCCGCCTACCTCCTTGCTTGGACGAGTGGGGTGGTTAGGCCCGGCTTCATCCGTAGGAGCTCTCTTCTTTCCCATGAGGGAAAGAAGTGTAAAAATGGAGAAAATGGCCACCACAAGCTCAAAAAGAGCCATTGGAGTGAAATAAAAATGGAGGAATGGGATTGAGCGTTGGGCCTTGAGACTTTAAAGCACAAGTAGTGTTTTGTGTGCTCAAATGAGAGGGGTTTAGGGAGATAAGAGATAGGTTTGAAAGGAATAGTGGAGAATGGGTCTTTAGTGAAGAAGATGAAGAAGATATGAGGATGGAGGAAGACTTGAGAGAGGAAAAATTGGATTTTTGAGAGTTTGGAGGGGTTTGGAAACTCGAAAATGGAAGAATAAAGCAAAAGGGGACATATAGAGGGGTCCCACACATGTTTCATGGGCCCCACAAGTGTTGGGAGGTCGGCACGACAGGCCCCGGCACTGTTGTTGATGCTGCACCACCGCGGTCCGCTAGACCCTGACACGGTGCCGCCATGGTGGACGGGGCGCTGCCGCGGTCCACTGGACCCGGTGCTGTGCTGCCCATAGTTGGACGGTGGCCACCGCCCTCTTGGGGTCCCTTATGTGTGTGGGATCCACTTTAGATCCCCCCGATTTGCACCATTTGGGTCCCCGAGTGCGTTTGAGTCATTTCGGGTCCTCTTTTGCATGTATTTGTGCTTTTCGATTTTGTTTGAGTGTGGAATGGGCTGAATCATGGTGTAAACCTGTCAATAGACTGCCTGGGGAAGGATTGTGATCATCTCACATGATCACAGGTGCCTATGGGTCCGATTTCAACTGTCAGTTTCACTCGTTGCGCAACTGGGAATCCTTTGACTGTTTCTACGTTTTATCACTCCCTCCTAAATCAAAGTACGTTAGTGTGCATCATGTTACCATAACCCTGGTCCAGTTTAATCCAATTCATGCTCTGATACCAACTTGTAACGCCCTGAAAATTGGAGGTCGTGCAGATGCCTCACTCCCGAGTTCTAGCGCATCACTTATGCAACATAGGTAATGATGATTAAATGTTGATCATATTAATGCATTAAATATGAATAGGATTATACCAAAACAACATATCATACCCCAGAGACAATTGAATTACGCAATCAGAAGACTGTGATAAGTATATAAAGCATATAAGTGACTATAAAACTCCTGAGTATGATCTTGTTACCAGGTCAATTAATTACATGTAAAATTTCTAAAATATACAAAATGTATAATGTCATCTAGTTAGCATCCCAGTAATCCTCGTCGATCAGAACAGGGCCTACATGGACCCACCTGGTAATTGCATATAGGAGAACTCCTCATCATCATAAAAGTCCGGCTCCGTTACATAAGCATCATCTTCATCTGTAACTACAGCAGGGTCTGGTTGGTGTTTAAAGCACCGTCCCAGAACGTGGGAGTGAGTGATCAACTCAGTGGAGCTATATAGCAAAGGTTAACTTGTTATCAATTTAGTCAAGTAGTAATGATAAAGCAATACAACACTCATGTCCTAAGTACTCTTGTTAATGTAAGGATGATATGTGATAATGATGTATGCCCTCACCTACACTCTCTCTGCGACATCATCTCACGATCGCGGCATACAACACTCCCGTTGTGCTCAACTCCAACACCAAAGGCACATGCAATGTGGTGCATATATGTGATTAGCTAAGTTCTTAGATAAGCATATTCATATAACATGATTGGGAAGCTAAGACACCTCCCTTTATATCATTGACCCAAACAATGATCCATCTAGGGTTGTCAATCCTAGTTAATCACATACGATAGGCAGTTCTAGGATGCTACGGAGAGGCTCGTCACCATCAACGCAGGCCTACTTTATACTCGAGGTTACTATAGAAAGGTTAGTTACCTTAGTGTAGTCCTAGTGTATACTCGAGGTCACTTCGGGCTCGTCACTTGATCATAAGCTGACAGCTCGAATACAGTATCCCATACTACCATATTCGGCTCATGAGTTTGGGTTGCTCATTGGTCACTACGGAGAGGCTAGTCGCCCCAGCATAGGCCGACAGTTCGACCGTGGTGTCCCATACCACCATGCCCGGCTCATGAGTCTTAGTGGATCGAGGTACCAAGGTTAAGTTAGTTTTTCACTGGTAAGTTGGTACCTTAGATTCAAGTAGTAGCGTCCATACTTGGTGAACATATATTAGGCCAATCGGGTTGCTTAACAAGCTTGACTAGTACGAGCATACGTCGAGCTGATCGACATGGAGAGCGTAAGCACTCCGCATGGCTTAACCACTATCGACAAGCAGCGAACAACTCGGATTCATCGAGCATATCCGTTGTGGCTAAACAGTTCGGCCATTGATCGTAAATCATTACCGATTGCCTGGACTACATCATAGCCCCAATCTTCTCAACACAATAAGCATTTATGTTTGATAGTCAAGATAACATGTAACAACCAATTTAAATGTAAATCTCATATAAGCATTTTAACGATCACATAGAGAACATGTTAACATACATAGAATTCATCCATAAAGCACGTAGTAGTAAGATAGATTCCATAAAAGAAATTATAACTATAGATAAGGTTATTGAAATCCCATCTCAATGCCCTCATTACATGCATTTTCAACAAGCATTTTCTCATTCAAGCATTTTATCAAACACTTAGGCTACACATATCACACATATATATAATAAATTAGTAAAACACGTATTACGGCAAATCCTTTCACATAAGAGTTGCCACATGCACAAAAATCATGTATTTAAAATCAATAATCCTGGCGAGGACAAGTCCAAATTCCATATTCATTCAAACATTTTAACAAACACATGGAATGCATTATAAATCAACATAGTTTATATATAGGCATACTATATGAAAAACCTCGTATCTAAGCACATGTGATAGCAATAAAGCTAGTCATAAATCATTACTGACATTAAAAGCCTTAAAAACCATAACCTAAACATTTATAGTCCGCACCTTTTGCCGGTAGACTTGTAACGAGCTCAGTTTGAACTCTTTATCTTTGTCTACGGCACATTGACAACCTATATCATGAAATAAGTTAGCTATTTCATCGTCTACTCTATTTGTATCCCTAGAACAGATTAGGGTTAGGATTGCTTACCCAAGAATGGAGTCAGAATCGACGGAATAGCGACACAGACAGACCGATTCAGCCCATGGAGCGATGTGATCGAATATCAGGAACTCTCTCTCATTTTCTCTCTCACTTTCTCTCTCTTTCCTTCTCTATTTGCTCTCTTCTATCTCCTAGGTTTCCAAATTCGTATGGGATGAGAGGGGTAGGTTAAGGCACTTATATAGGCTTAGAACTGATAGGAATGGCCCCAGGGCCATGGTATACTTAGGTTATAGCCAAAAGTTGGCTGTTTCGGTCCAACGGAGCACATCTGGAGCCCCCTTTTCTACGTACGGTCTGGAGTAAGTCCCGTGACATTGGATCTGGGTCCAGTTAAGTTTTCGGTCCGATTGAATTTACAGATCGACCGCAGAGGACTAGTTTCAGTTCAACGGTCATCGACACTCGATCAGGGCCACAAGTACATCGACATGTGTTGAGAAATTTTCCTGATCCGAGGGTGTAGTTGGGTTAGAATCTGATGGTCTGAAACCTTAGATTTCACTTACAAGCAAATGACTCAATTCACTTAAGTTTCGGTTCGTTTCTTAAAGATATTCGCGTTTCTCACACACTTCGCTCTGGGCTCAAGTTGTGCATTTTTGGATACTATTTGGACTTGATTTCTGAGGCGGTTGTTAAGTCCAGTAAGGTGATCATAACCGTATAGTTTCGTAGTAATCGGACTTTTGACGCGCGGTCTATATCTGATACGAAGTTTCAAGGTGCTCCCATGACCAATTGGGTTTAGAGATTGATCCTAGGTTTTTGGGTAATGTAGCATTAGCGGCTTTACTCATTTTGGGTCTTGCGGTTCATATTTAAAGGTGTCCAACCTAATTCGACAGGTGATGTAGTTTAACACTTAATTAATCTTCGTTTAATTTCTAAAGGATTTGGTCCTTAGTGATTTCTGCCTGAGGTGGTACTCAGGTCTTCGTAAGGATTTTTTCAAGATATTACAGAAATACATACATCACACTGGGGCCCACAGATCACCCGATTGGCATGTGCAAGAGTCGAGTAGTATTTCCCAATTTCCCGCTGAAACTCATCCTCTTGAAAGTTGGATGTGGACCACGTGGTCCATCAGTACCACACACTAGCTACTGTACTAGCCTCAAGCTAGCTGGCTAGTTCCGTGCGAGGGGATGGATTGGCTGCTCCCCTGGTCGGTGCTCTGTGGGCCCCACCATGATGTATGTGTTTCATCCATTCCGTTCATACATTTTTACAGATCATTTTATGGATTCATAAAAAAAAAGATAGGTATGTAAATCTTAGGTGGATCACACCACAGGAAAATAATAATAATTGGATATCCACCATTAAAATCCTCCTAAGGTCCACTGTACTGTGTATTTGACATCTAATCTGTTGATTAGGTCATAAAGACCTAGATGAAGGGAAAAAATAAATATCAGCTAGATCCAAAACTTTTATGGCCCCCAAAACGTTTTTAATGGTCAACATTTATTCAACACTGTTTCCTGCAATGTGATCCACTTGACATTGAGATATATCTCTCTTCTTTTTTTTCATATCATAAAATGATTTATAAAAATAGATGGAAGGCATGGATGAAACACATACATCATGGTGGGGCTCATAGAGTGTAACGCCCTGGAATTTAGGGGTCGTGTACACACTCGACTCCCAATTTCTCGGGTGTCACTTATAACCGATTTTACTAAATTGCAATTAATTAGGTTTAAAGGTGCAGCATGGAATTACTTGAATATGAGGCACATCCACAACTAGTCTACTGAACTGAAAGAGATCAATATATACAGGTCTAAAAGAATATAAATGGGTTACATAAGGTGTTGCCCGATAAAACAAAAAAAAAAACATATGTCCAAAAGAATGGTGTGCTGAGCCCACTGCTCAGCGATCCAGAATCCAGTCTCCTAAGCCGATGGAGAACCACCCATCAACTAGAAGTAGGACAGCTCGTCCTCCTTGTCAAGACTCGCATCGCCAGGCTCCTCATACTCTGTGTCACCTGCATCTACGAGAGAGTCTAGTTGGTGTTTTAAAACACCGTCCCAGAGTGGGAGTGAGTGATCAACTCAGTGGGTGTTAGTAATCTTAAGTTGTAACAAACATCAATTATATTATAAATTTAATGAAAGACAATCATTCATAAACACCTAACTAATCTTATTAATGCATATGCATGCTAGATGATTTGATGCATGCCCTCGCCATAACGCTCCCTCAAGCAACTTCGACTAACGATCGCGTATGAACAATGCTCCCTCATTGCGACCTCGACTGCCGAGTCGGCAACTTAGCTAGTGCGATGTGATGATAATGTTATCTAAGTTCTTAATTAATTCCATTCGTCTAGCAGGTTGGGGAAACTGATACACCCAACATATCAATGCCCTGAACTAGTTGCGAGGCCAAGACCCCACGATCCTTGATCTCATCCGGTTTCCCATCCTGGACTTCAAGCACATGGGGAGTGCTGAGAAAAGGGATCGCTCGCGATCACTATGAGGAGGCTCATCGCCCCAGCGTAGGCCGACAGCTTGGACATAGTGTCTCATTCCACCGTCCTCGGCTCATGAGACCGTGGATCGGTTTCAATTTGGTTATCATTAGGCTACAACGGTTGAAGGGTGTTCCAGGTTCTATACATGTGTGAGCAGACAGCTAACAAGCAAGGTTGATAAGTAGGTAGACTAGACCTTACGAGTTCAGGCAGGCACGTGATAGACGACATCGGGTACGAGCAACCCATGTAGTCTAACTACTGTTGCCCACACGCGCTTGTCCAAATCCATGGGTCTATCCTCAGGATAGTCCTACCAACGGGACCACCTTCACTCTCCTCATATTCCTGACCAACCTGAGGGTTTGATGGTAGTCTATATCATATCAACTATCAGGTTTATCAACTAGCATAAGCAAGATCATGAGTTCATATTTTTTTCAACACACAATTCAGATTTATCCTAACAAGCAAGGTTAACAATATCAGGAAACAAAAGTGCATGTATTTTGTGTGGGTTAGTAAGGAAGCTAGGCACTTCATATATCCCATAGAACTAAAAATGCACAAGAGTAACAAATCATACATACTATAAGGCAACATCATACAAGAATCGACACGACATGAACATGCAAGCATCCATTTGCACCGAGTCATGAGAAGCAACAACATTCCTTAACAATCCATATTAATCATGAGAACCAATAACATTTCATAACAATCATGAGAATCGACAACATTCCATAACAATCCATATTAATTGATGAAATCGAAAGTGAGGTCCTTCCTAGGTTTCTCTAGATTCTCTCGATACATCATTTAAGTAATCAAAATTATTAGACTCATAGTATAATTGGTGCTAGGCCACCTAAGGATAATAGTCCACACCTATGGATAGTTGACGACTTGGAAAACGACCTAGGAGCGTGGATTTTGAGGTCAATCGGCCGGAATCCCTAAAGCAAGCACTTGTATGTTAGAATTCCAAGTCAATCCCTTCTCAACACAAGGTTTCAAGAAAATGGGATGAGGGATTTACCTAGACGATCAACGGAAGCGATTCTTACGGTTGAGGTGTAGGGTTTTCTTAGAGAAGAGGTAGGGAGTTACAAGATTGGATTTCTTGGGCCCCACCTCGATCTAAGGTCCACCCACACTCTTCTTCACTCTCTACTTCTCTCCTTGCTCTCTCTTTACTCCCTTGGTAGTGGTAGTAATGGTGGGAGTTATGAGATAAGGAGCTAGGGATTTATTCCCTAGACTTGGGCCTTTTGGCCTTAAGTTTCCTCAAATGCCCACAATAGCCCTCTATGAGTCCCTATTAGGTTTGGGGTGGCCCCAACACCCCCTTGGCCACGAAATTCAGTGTGTAGGTGTCTCATGGCCCGATAAGGGGCCATGCAAAATTTGGGGACAAATGGATGCGGGGTTTTGTCCCACAACTTTGATCTAAATGGCATTACGAGGTCCATTCCGGTTGTTTGGATGGTTCTGGTGGCCCTCTGGCCATGAAACTAATAGGATAGGTGCTCCATGGCCTGATGACGGGCCATGCAAAATTTGAGAATGACCAAATATGGGATTTGGTTGCACGGGTCTGATTTGTGATCAACAGTCACTGTTCCATGATTGGGTCCCACAGTTTGTGGACGGGTGTAGAAAAATTCATTAGACCTTCATCATAAATGTAGAAGAGATCCGACTGCTGGAAATCTTAGAATCTCAGTTTTATTTACAAGTGCCAGATTTCAATTCTGGCCTTGAGTGAGTTGCATTTGGCAAGTGTCATTGGAACTGCACGGATAATTAATTTCTAGGTGTCCACTGAGTCCATGGTCCATGATGGACCACAAGCCCAGTGAGATCTATGGTTCCCTAAATTTTTAAATTGTTCTGACCTTCCTTGGTCACTATATGGCCCGTATGGGTTGTTTCTAAGTGTAAACAGGCTATCTGGCATGATGGCCCGCTCATAGTCCAATCATAACTAGATTGGTCTACTCTAATGGGCTAATCTGAGGTTAATTTACTTGTGGTATCCCACCATGAGTAGTTTAACGAATGATCCTGTGGCAAACCTTACATGGACGCCTTATGACACTGTTCTAGTTGGACAGGACGTACAATCTACCCCCTTATAAATAAATTTTATCCTCAAAATTTGTACCTGTTCATATTATTGAAGCAGGCTTGGGTAATACTTGCGGACTTCTGCTTCTGTCTTTCAAGTGGGCTCTTCTTCATCATGATGGGTCCATAGTACTTTGATCAATGGGATGATCTTGTTGCGTAGGACCTGCTCCTTCTTATCCAGTATTCGAGTGAGTTGGAGAATATATGTGCCATTTTTCTTGAGCTCCATGTGTTTCCACATGATGATATGCGAAGGATCAGGGACGTACTGCTTCAACATTGATACATGAAAGACATTGTGCACTCTGGCGAGTGGCGTATGTAGGGCCAAGCGATAAGCAACTATACCTACGCGGTCCAAAATCTGGAAGGGCTCAATGAATCGTGGCATGAGCTTTCCCTTCTTGCCGAAACATAAAACACCCTTTATTGGCGAGATTTTGAGAAATACGTGGTCCCCAGCTTCAAATTTCAAGTCTCTCCGTCTCGTGTCGGCATAGCTTTTTTGTCTGCTTTAAGTCGTCAAGAGGTGGCGCCAGATAATTTCAATCTTTTCGGTCGTAGTCCGTACCAAGTTCGGCCCTGACAAACTCTTCTCACCAATTTCCTCCCAATAATGTGGGGCTCGGCATGGGCACCCATACAAGATCTCGTAAGGCGCCATACTAATGCTAACCTAGAAGCTATTGTTATAGGCGAACTCACCGTATGGGAGGCAGTCATCCCAACTCTCCTGAAAATCCAATACACAAGCCCGCAACATGTCTTCCAATATATGATTCACCCGCTCAGTTTGCCCATCTGTCTGCGGGTGGAAGGCGGTGCTAAACTTAAGCTTCACTCCCATAGCTTCTTGGATGCGGGTCTAGAAGACTGACGTGAATCGAGTGTCACGGTCCAACACAATTTCCAACGGGAGGCTATGAAACCGTACAATCTCCTTGATATATAGCTTGGCAAGATCATTAGCGGAGCTAGAAGTTTTTATCAGCAGGAAATGGGCTGATTTGGTTAACCGGTCCATAATCACCCATATTAAGTCATGCCCATTTCTAGTCTTAGACAAACTGAAAATAAAATCCATTGATATGAAGTCCCATTTCTATTTTACTATGGGCATGGGTTCCAAAAGGCTCGACGGTCGGCGGTGCTCGGCCTTGACCTGTTGACACGTGAGGCATCGGGACACATACTCTGCTATTTCCTTCTTCATGTTGTCCCACCAAAAGTTTCGCTTTAAATCCTGGTACATTTTAGTACTACCAGGATGCATCGCCAACTTGAAGTTGTGAGCGACATCTAAGACTTCTTCTCGTAGTCCTTGAAGGTTTGAGACACAAAGGCGGCCTTGGTACCGCAACCCCCCATCAGTACCGACTCTCCACTCAGAATTCGCATCATTATTTGCTCTTTCTCTCATCTTTCCCAATAGCTCATTGCCCTCCTGGGCTTCAATGATTTTTCTATTAATCATTGGCTAGGCCTGAATGTGGGTTATGACCTCGTATGGTTCCTCCGCAGTCAGCTTCATGTCGAAGTCTCATACAAATTCCACCATGTCCCACTCTCTCACCATTAGCTGGGCCGCAAATTCAAGCATCTTTTTACGACTCAAGGCATCCGCTACCAAATTGGTCTTGCCAGGGTGATATGAGACATCGAACTTGAAATCCTTCAATGTCTCCATCTAGCAACGCTGTCTCATGTTCAGATCCTTTTGAGTGAAGATGTATTTGAGGCTCTTATGGTTACAGAATAGCTCAAATTCTTCACCATAGAGATAGTGTCTCCATATCTTTAGTGCAAATACACCACCGCGAGTTTGAGGTCATGTGTAGGGTAGTTTTCCTCATGTTTCCTTAACTGCGGAGACACATAAGCAATTGCCCTGTCCTTTTGCATGAGTACGCAACCCAATCCCACTCAAGAGGCGTCAGTATATACAGTATACTTGACCCCTTGCTCAGGTAACACAAGTACAGGTGCTGATGTTAGTTTCTCTTTCAACTCCTGGAAGGCTGCCTCCGCTTTCTCATTCCAGGTAAATTTGAGGCCTTTCCATGTATGCTGGGATAGCGGCTGAGCTAATTTTGAAAAGTCCCTGATGAATCTTCGATAATAGCCTGCGAGACCGAGGAAACTTCTCACTTCTGTAATCGACTTTGGTTGCTTCCAATCTAGCACGACCACCACCTTGGCGAGATTCACAGATATTCCTTCCTTAGATACTACATGTCCCAGAAATTTGACCTATTCCTTCCAGAAATCGCATTTCCTAAATTGTGCAAACAACTAATTTTTCTTAAGGGTTTTAAGGACTGCCCTTAAATGTTCTTTATGCTCTTCACAGCTCTTTGAATAAATCAATATGTTGTCGATGAATACGATGACGAATCTGTATAAGAACGGCCTGAAGACTTTGTTTATGAGATCCATGAATACCATTAGAGTATTGGTGAGCCTGAACGACATAACTAAGAACTCATAATGGCCAAAGTAGGTTCTGAAGGCCATTTTCTGTACATCCTCGTCCCTGACTCATAGCTGATGGTACCTTGATTGTAGATCGATCTTTGAGAAGTATTGAGTACCCCTCAGCTGGTCGTACAAGTTTTCAATTCTGGGCAACGGATATTTGTTCCGAACCGTCACTTGATTCAATCTCCTGTAATCTACGCACAATCGCAGTGAGCCGTCCTTCTTCTTCACAAATAGGACCGAGCTCCCCATGGCGATATAGTAGGTCGGATAAAGCCTGACTCTAGAAATTTGTCAATTTGGGACCTTAGCTCTTCCATCTCATATGAGGGCATGCGGTAAGTAGGCAAGGAAATGGGCGTAGCACCCGGAGTCAGATCGATCCTGAAGTCTATCTCATGTCGAGGAGGAAGTCTAGGTATGACTTTAAACACTTCCCAAAAATCTTGGACCACGAGTGTGCATGTTATCGAGGGTCCATCATAACCCTCCTCCAATGAAGCATAACACAATTCTACGATCGTGGCTGACCTAGACCAGGAACGTGTAGGAGCTGCCTTCACCCTCATATATCTTCACTAATAGAGTGTCACAGTCAATTTTCACCTTCATCACCATCAACCAGTCCATGCCTAGGATGACGTCGTAATGAAATATCTTGGTCACTATCAAGTCCACGAACACCAACATGCATCCTAAGTCGATGGGAAAATCACGACATACTTTATTGCATCTGAATAAGTGCCGGCGGTGGCAATGATCTTTACCCCTACGAAGGGGGTAGGGCATAGTCTTAAATGCTTGATGGTCGCATGCGATATGAGGGAAGCAGTGGACCCGGTGGCCACTAACAGAAATATGGGAGTACCTTGTATGTGGGTCATCACCTCAAAGGCCGTAGGAGTGGGAGTGACTGCATCTTGGCCCTCTGCCGCTAATGCATAGACTCGCGCTTACTGCGTAAAGTTCGGTCGTTGCATAGACCGTTGTGACGACCTAACTTGAGGTAACAGAGGACGACCGAATTGCTGGTTAGGCCCCATCGTCCGTAGAGGCAGAACCTGCAATGCCTACTGTGGGGGTCAGTTGTTGCGCTGAGGTGGCGTGAAGCCGAGGTCCCTCATCCTCGCAAAACAATACGGCTCCGAGTGACCCGTCCTCCTACAGTAGTTACATATCTGAGCAGGTCGTGCAGAAGGGGCCAGTGTGGCAGCTAGCCTAGGAGGGGAATTTGGACATGGCCTTTTCCCGGTAAAAGAAGAGGATGGTCCCTCTATCTTGCTTCGTGGCCCTAGCTATGAACGGGTCCGTGAGACTCACTCCTCATCCTGTTCCGCCCGTATTGACATCTCAACTAACTCGGCATATGTTCTCATGTTCGCACAACACATCTTTGAGCGGATGCCGCTCCTCAGGCTCTCCGTGAATCACCACATCTTGGTCGCCTCTTCTGTAATCATTTAGGAAGTGTAGCATGACAGTTCAGTGAAGTGGTTCTCATATTATGCTATAGACATCCCTCCTTGTTGGAGGCGCTAGAATTCGTTCTCCCTCTCATGCCGGTATGTTTGTGGGAGGTACTTTTGATTGAAACGACTTTCAAACGCCTCCCATGTCCATACGTGGTTCTCAGGAACGGCCTAGAGAACACTCTCTCACCATAGGTCTGCCTCTTTCTTAAAGAGATACGAGAGGAGCTCGACACTCTCAGCTTTAAAACAGTGGAGAGGCTGAAGTAGCTTGGTGACTCGGTTGAGCCAATATTCTGCTGCGGTGGGTGCCAGCAAAAGTAGGCGGCCTGAACCTTTGAAACCACTCAAATAGATTACTTGTGTGAGCTATGGGTGCGGCTAAGCTGGGTTGTTCTAGTTGTTGCATACCCATGTTATGGGCCATGACTCCCATCATGTTGGCCATCATTTGTTGTTGTTGTTGCATGTGAAGCAACATGTGGCCCATTTGGTCCATAGCTGGTGTCAGGGGAGGTGCGGGTGCCGTGGCTAGAGTTGGCGGCACATTTAGGACCGCTTCCTAGGTAGTACTACCTGTATTTTGGGAACCGGCCGCCCCTTGGGGGCCTTATTGATCATCGGGGATTTGGTCCCTCTCGACCAGGCCACCATGAGGTATGTGGACAAAACGAGCTTCATTCCTAGGGGCATCTTCTTGGAAAAAGTTCCTTAGAGTGTTAATTGCTAGAACATCGCGTACATCATGCATATAAGACTTATAGATTTGATTTATGATCATAACAACCATACATGCAAGGCACTCTCAACTAGAAGAAAACTTCAAGTTAATCCATACATTCACATTAATTTCAAAACGCCCAAGGTATGGCCAGTTACATGTTACAGCATGGATTACAAGCATTACTAGACATGCTAGACGTAAAGGAAATACCATCTAGTTAAGCAAAGGTCCTAACTATCCTTCCGTACATGCAATTAGACCTAACCGACTTAAAGCAAACTACTAGCTATCAGCAAACTTATGCTGCTACTCTTCTGAGTTGGGCGAAGATGGGGTTGCTTCCTTCCCTTTGCTGCAGTAGATCAAGGTCTTAATAGCCCGATACATCTTCTTATTCCATTTTTCCTGCTTTGCTTGGTGCTTGGCTTAGTTCTTCTTGTTCTCCGCTACCTCGGCCTTGAGCGCATCCAAGCGCTCGCGTATATCTAGGATGGTAAGTGGCTCCCTGCCAACTTCTTCGACTTCCTCAATTCGTTCGGCCCCCTCAGCTTCATTCTCATCTTCATTCTCATTCTCGTCCTCGTCCTCGTCCTTGTCACTCTCATCGCTTTCCTCTTCTTCTTCGACAGGGTCTCCGTATTGCTCGATGTGGGCCTGTCGCTGCTTTGGGCCTATCTTCATCTTGTTCAACATATCATCACCCAATAGCTATGTCAGTATAGGATTTCCATCTTATCTGCCCACTCCGTACTACTGAGCCAACTTACAGACTAGGCGACCAAACGGGAGGCATACACTCTTCCTCATCACTCCTGTGGCCCGCACAATCTGGTGAAGGACTACGCTAGGGAGGCACACAGCTGCTCCTTGTCCCACCTGATATAGAAACTCCACCATATAGCGGGAGCACTTGGAGTGATTAATCAGTCTCGGGTACACGTTATAGGTGCAAATGCAGTGAAGTACCTGATACTCTGGGGTCAAGTTGGCCGAGCTCAGAACTTGCCCTTGCTCCCCTTGCTTCCACTGGGCAACTCGCCCACACAAAAAGCAGGTCCGCTCATCGTGGGCTTGGCTCGTATCTAGATTTCCCTCATCAATTTGCACCTCACCCTGTGGCACTCCAAGTATGTCGACAATATACGCCACCCCGAATTGGATTCTCTTGCCACCCACTATGGCATCAAAGCCCAGGGGCTTGAATTGAGGGTTTCTGATCCGCACGTAAAATGCCCTAACTTGCCCTTCATTCACCTGGGAATCTCCATAGAATATTGGGCCCCATTCCTTTCCATGAGCCGGTTGAGTACGGTGTACTCATCGAACAGATGCTCCTCCACGGAGGCTTCGAAGGTGACGCTGCGTATGTGAAAATTTCTCATATCTTCAATGGGTGTTTGGGAAGCTTGGATTGTGAGCCCTCTTTGGGAATCATTGCGGCGCTTGGATCAGACTTCTGAGACTGCCTTCCCCTTTGGATTGGCCTTCTGCTTACTTCGCCTTTCTCTGCTCAGTACCGGCTTAGCCGTTGTCGATATTTTCTTCCCCATGAATGAAAGAATCACCGGGATGGAGAAGAAGGAGGTGACGGTTGCTAGGAATGCCACTTACCTTGACTAGGAATGGAGGGTCGATAATGTAGGTGGATTGTTGGAGGAATGATCTTAGGAATGACTTTGAGAAGGATTTGAGGATGAGTTGGAGATGAGGGAGAGAAGTTGGGTTTGTTAAGAGGGTTGTGGAGAGGGAAGGTGTGTGATGGATTGGGAGATAGGAAATGTGAGTTGGGTATGAAGAAGAAGGGATGGGTTTTGTTAATGAGTAAATGGAGTGGTGGAATGGGTTAGGGAGATAAGAGATGTGAAAGGAAAGAAGGTGGATTTAAAAATAGCTTGGAGAAGGAGATGGGTTTTCTCTTAGAGATTTGGGTTTGAGAATTGGAAAGGGAGATGAAAGTGTAAAAGGGGAGTGTGGAATGGCTTTGAAAAATGGACTTTGAGATGGTTTAGAGTGAAGAAGAGATGGTGGATTTGATATTTTGGTATGGGAGAGGCTTTCTAAGTGTTTGGGAGCAATGGAGAGGAGTGAGATGGGAGGAAATAGGGTTATTGAGTCTTTATTTGCAAGGAAGGCGGGCCCCACGTGTGTATGTGGCAAATGAGGAGGGAATCCACGACTGAATGTCGGGCGCAGTGCCGCCGGGGCTTTTGGACGTTGGGCGATGGTGGCGCCCGCTCAGGAACGGTGGCACCGAGACTCTGGAGTGTCGGGCGTCGGTCGGGGGCTGTGGCACCAGGTCTCTGGACCCTTGGGCGGGGTGCGGTTGGGCGTTGTGGCGCCAGCTAGTCATTTTCTCCGCATGGTCTATTTACTTTGTGATTTTTTGGGCACCGGTAAGGCCCACGGGGAAGTACCATATATGAATTTGGGGTAGGAGAGGCCATTCTACACAGTAGACCTATTCGTTTCATGATATTACTCCCAGTTATGGGTCAAAATCTCATTTTTCTACCATTCCACTATTTTCGATAAATTTATATTCCCCCTAAATCTCTACCCCTGAATGGGTCGGGACTATCAAATTTAACTTAGAATTAGCTCATTTGGACTTGGATGTCGGCTTTGACCGACAAATCTTTCGATTTTCAGTCTATTCTTGTTGATGCGCCGATAAACATTAAGACTCTCAGACCCAATTCTTAGCGACACCACACTCCCTATCGCTATTGCGTCCCTTCCTAAGTTAGTGGATGCGTTAGTGAGTTCATGACCCATGGCCCAATTAATTTTAAACTATTGCTCTGATACCAACTTGTAACGCCCTAGAATTTAAGGGTCGTGTACACACTCGACTCCCGATTTTTCGGGTGTCAGTTATAATCGATTTTACTAAATTGTGATTAATCAAGTTTAAAGGTGCAACATGGAATTACTTGAACATGAGGCATATCCACAACTAGACTACTGAACTGAAAGAGATTAATATATACAGGTTCAAAAGAATATAAATGGGTCACACAAGGTGTTGCTCGATAAAACACAAAAAAAGAATCATATGTCCAAAAGAATAGTGCGCTGAGCCCGCTACTCAGCGATCCAGAATCTAGTCTCCTAAGCCGATGGAGAACCGCCCATCAACTGAAAGTAGGACAGGTCGTCCTCCTCGTCAAGACTTGCATCGCCAAGCTCCTCGTACTCTGTGTCACTTGCATCTACAGGAGAGTCTAGTTGGTGTTTTAAAACACTGTCCCAGAGTGGGTGTGAGTGATCAACTTAGTGGGTGTTAGTAATCTGAAGTTGTAATAAGCATCAATTATATTATGAATTTAATGAAAGACAATCATTCATAAACACCTGACTAATCTTATTAATGCATATGCATGCTAGATTATATGATGCATGCCCTCGCCACAATGCTCCCTTAATCGACTCCGACTAACGATCGCGTATGAACAACACTCCATTGTGACCTCGACTGCCGAGTCGCCAACCTAGCTAGTGCGATGCGATGATAATGTTAACTGAGTTTTTAATTAATTCCATTCGTCCAACAGGTTGGGAAAACTGATACACCCTACGTATCAATGCCCTGAACTGGTTGTGAGGCCAAGACCCCCCAACGTGTGAGGCCAAGACCCCGCAATCCTTGATCCCGTCTGGTTCTCCATCCCCGACTTTAAGCACATGGGGAGTGCTGAGAAAAGGGATCACTCGCGGTCACTATAAGGAAGCTCGTCGCCCCAGCGTAGGCCGACAGCTTAGACATAGTGTCCCATTTCACCATGCCCGGCTCACGAGGCGGTGGATCGGTTTCAATTTGGTTATCAATGGGCTACAACGGTTGAAGGGTGTTCCAGGTTCCATATATGTGTGAGCAGACAGGGCTAACAAGCAAGGTTGGTCAGTATGTAGACTAGACCTTACGAGTTCAGGCAGGCATGTGACAGATGACATCGGGTATGAGTGACCCATGTAGTCTAACTACTGTTGCCCACACGCGGCCGCCCAAATCCATGGGTCTAGCCTTAGGATAGTCCTACCAATGGGACCACCTTCACTCTCCTCATATTCCTGACCAACCCGAGGGTTTGATGGTAGTCTATATCATGTCAACTATCAGGTTTATCAACTAGCATAAGCAAGATCATGAGTTTATATTTTTCCCAACACACAATTCAGATTTATCCTAACAAGCAAGGTTAACAATATCAGGAAACAAAAATGCATGTGTTTTGTGTGGGTTAGTGAGGAAGTTAAGCACTTCATATATCCCATAGAACTAAAAATGCACAAGAGTAACAAATCATACATACTATAAGGCAACATCATACAAGAATCGACACGACATGAACATGCAAGCATCCATTTACACCAAGTCATGAGAAGCAACAACATTCCTTAACAATCTATATTAATCATGAGAACTAACAACATTCCATAACAATCATGACAAGCAACAACATTTCATAACAATCCATATTAATTGATGAAATCGAAAGTGAGGTCCTTCCTAGGTTTCTCTAGATTCTCTCGATACATCATCCAAGCAATCAAAATCATTAGACTCATATTATAATTGGTGCTAGGCTACTTAAGGATAATATTCCACACCTGTGGATCGTTGAAGACTTGAAAAATGACCTAGGAGCATGGATTTTGAGGTCGATCAGCCAGAATCCTTAAAGCAAGCACTTGTATGTTAGAATTCCAAGCTAATCCCTTCTCAACACAAGGTTTCAAGAAAAAGAGATGAGGGATTTACCTAGATGATCAACGGAAGCGATTCTTGCGGTTGAGGCGTAGGGTTTTCTTGAAGAAGAGGTAGGGAGTTGCAAGATTGGGTTTCTTGGGCCCCACCTCGATCTAAGGTCCACCCACATTCTTCTTCACTCTCTCCTTTTCTCCTTACTCTCTCTTTACTCCCTGGTGGTAGTAGTAATGGTGAGAGTTATGAGATAAGGAGCTAGGGCTTTATTTCCTAGACTTGGGCCCTTTGGCCTTAAGTTTTCTAAAATGCCCACAATAGCCCTCTAGGACTTCTTATTGGATTTGGGTCGGCCCCAACACCCCCTTGGCCACCAAATTTGGTGTGTAGGTGTCTCATGGCCTGATGAGGGGCCATACAAAATTTGGGGACAAACGGATGTGGGGTTTTGTCCCACGGCTCTAATTTAGATGGCCCTACGAGGTCCATTCCAGTTGTTGAGACATTTCTAGTGGCCCTTTGGCCATGAAACTAATAGGATAGGTGCTCTATGGCCCAATGAAGGGCCATGCAAAATTTGAGAATGATCGGATATGGAGTTTGATCGCACGGGTCCGATTTGCGATCAACGGTCACCGTTCCACGATTGGGTCCTAGAGTTTGTGGACGGGTGTAGAAAAATACATTAGACCTTCATCAAAAATATAGAAGAGATTTGACAACTGGAAAGCCTAAAATCTCAGTTTTATTTACAAGTGCCAGATTTTAATTTTGGCCTTGAGTGGGTTGCATTTGGCAAGTGTCGTTGGAATGGTGCGGATAATTAATTTCTGGGTATCCACTGAGTCCGTGGTCCTTGATGGACCACAAGCCCAGTGATATCTATGGTTCCCTAAATTTTTAAATTTTTCTGACCTTCTTTGGTCGCTATATGGCCCGCACGGGTTGTTTCTAAGTGTAAACAGGCTATCTGGCATGACGACCCGCTCTTGGTCCAATCATAACCTAACTGGTCTACTCTAATGGGCTAATGCTAGGTTAATTTACATGTGGTACCCCACCACGAGTAGTTTAACGAACGATCCTACAGCAAATCCTATGTGGACGCCTCAGGACATGTTCTGGTTGGACAGGACGTTACACAAAGCACCGACCAACAGCCAATGGCTGATGGCACCACGGTAAGGGGAGTAGCTAATCCGTTTCTGTGAGAGGATGTGACTGGCGCTCCTCGAGCTCCGAGTTGTACGAACAATTCAAAGGAGATTAAAGTTATATGGGCCCCACAGTGATGTATTTATTATATCTACATCGTTCATATATTTTTAGAGATCATCGTAGAGTATTATCTAAAAAATGAATAATATCCAAAGATCATCTGCACCACACCACACGTAGTAGCAGCGAATGATTTTCACCATTAAATATTTCGTGTGGTCCACTTGATAGTTAGATCTGTCTTATTTTTCATCTCAATCCTTATAACGAGCTCGCCAAATGGATGGATGGTTTAGAGATAACACATACCCCATGATGAGACCCATATAACTTGCTAAGGTTGTTACAGCAAGTCCCCACTCACTTTGTGTGTGTGTGTGTGTGTGTGTGTGTGTGTGTGTGTGTGTGTGTGTGTGTATTTATTTATTTATATAAACAAAGTCATAACTCACTGTGCTTTCGTGCAGTGCACATTAATATATATGTTCGGTAAAAACATGAATAGGGCAACGGATAGTTTTTTTGGATTTATGTGGGGCCCACCTTGATGTATATGTTTTATCTAAGCCGTTCATCCATTTTGAAATATCATTTTAGGCCTTGAGCATAAAAAGGAGATATATTAAAGGCTGAAGTGGACCACACTACATGAAACAGTTGGATTAAATTCCTATGATCCGAATCCTACCGAACCCGATCTGACTTAGTACCCTGACTGAGTCGGACTCGGTTCAAGGTTAGGCTAACCATGTATCGGATCAGCCTGAGTCAGATAACTCAGTCTCGGTTCCAGATCGAATCGAGTTCGGGTCAGGCCATTGACTTTTCGGATTTGGTCGAGTTGGACCCAATCTGGGCCGATCTGGACCGATGCCCAGCTCTACTAATCCGCGCCCTATATAATCTACTTGTCTTCTCTGGAAGTTGGCTGGTGTACCACACATTAGCTATATAGCTCGTGTAGATACGTGTGGTGTGAATCTCTGGGTTGTACAGATAGCTCAAAAGATATCAAAGTTACATGGGCCTCACAATGATATATTTATTATATCCACACCATTCATCTATTTTTTAGAGATCCTTTTAGAGCATTAGACAAAAAATGAATCATATCCAAAACTCAAATGGACCACTCCAAAAATAGCAGGTTAAAAAATTTATTGGGCCCACCATAACGTTTATTTTCCATCCAATCTGTTAATAGGGTAAAAAATACATTGATGAAGAGGAAACAAAATTTCATATTGATCCGAAACTTTTGTTACCCCAAAAGGGTTTCAATGGTAGACCTTCAATCCCCCACTGCATTTTGTAGTGTGATCTAATTGATCTTTAGATCTGTCTTATTTTTAGCCTAAAGTCTTAAGTCGAGCTCGCCAAATGGATGGATGGTTTGGATAGAACACATACCTCATGATGAGTCCCACAGAACTTGTTGACGTCAATACAGCTATATACTTGGTGTGTGGTACACCAGCCAATCCGATTCCTAGGGGTGTACATTAGGCCAAACTGAGTCAAACTGGGCTCAACTCGGCCCGATCACCAGCCAAACCTAGCCCGAACCGAGTCAATAATCGGGCGAGTTCGGGCCAGTTTCGAACCTTACAGTAAGTTCATGGGTCGGGCGGCGTTCTCACTTCTCTGTCTTAAATGGTTAGGGTAAGGATTTAGGAATATATATATATATATATATATATATATATATATATATATATATATATATGGTCGAGTCGGGCCAGGTCGAGTCAGGTTTCGGACCGAGTCGGGCCGAACTGAGACCTGTTCGAACTCGGCCCAAACTCAGTACTTAGTTCCGAGTCAGGCCGAGTCGAGCTTTTTCAGGCCGAGTCGAGCGAGTTAACCGGGCTAGCCCGGTTCTTGTACATCCCTACTGCTTCCTTCTTATCCTTGGCAGATGACGAATCTGATGGTTAGGATTGGCTGACAAGTGCAAATCTTGGGGGCCCATCCAAATCACGTCCCAAGAAGATCTACAATGATGCACATACACGTGTGTATGATGGAGATTGATTGTGCTCGTGATTTGAATTCCTTGGCATGTTAAATTTGAAGTATGACATTTTGCGTTTAGAAAGAATTATTTGCAGACTGGCTACCAGTTGCCCTACAGCCTTAATTTCTTAGACCCTAGCAGTGGTGTGTTGATGCGTCGGGTGTTGTGGGGCCCAACAGGATGGATATGGATTTGTTTTTTTTTTCTTGGATGAGAATGAATGAAGAAATGCTACATTGTCCCATATCCAATCTATGATTCCGTGAAAGATGGGATCAGTGAATGAAAAACTACTGATATTTCATATCTGTGAGATCCTGAATATTGTACTGAAGTTCTTCGGTTTTCCCCCCACATTTTAGAGCATGTAGCCATAAATGAAGCAGATCTTAAGATCAAGTGGACCACATCACAAGAAATTGTAGTGATGGAACACCCACCATTAAAGTTTTGGATCAGGCTGATATTTGCTTTGTCCTTCCAGCTAGGTCCAAGTGACTTTATCAACAGGTTGGATGGCAAATAAACATTACAGTGTATCCTAGAAAGGTTTCAATAGTAGATCTCATTATCACAACTATTTCCCATGGTGTGTCGGCTCGAGCTTGGGATCTGCTTCAATTTTTTGTCTCATGTACTAAAATGAGCTGAAAAAACAAATACATTGTTTGGATATAAAACACATACATCAAGTTAGCCCAGAATAGCCAACAGATCAACACACTACTAATAAGGTTGTGATGGCAACACCACCTAATCCGTGTCCCAATTACTTAGGCATGCTAAGGACCTAACTAGGTGACTTGCTAGCATGCCTCGTAATTCACAGTGTGCACCCTTATATTAGAGTCATGGACTATGACTCGTACATAATGTGCAATTAAACTAAATATTCATATTGTTTTTCTAGAGTCTCACAATTAATTCATTTTGATATTCAATCATCCTAAGCATTCACATACATCAGCCAACGAAAAGAATTCAAAATCATTCAGCCCATATGTTTCATATTTCCATACAGTACTACTCACTATATTACAACCATTCATTTGTGGCTTTATTAAACCAGTGACTAAACAAATACTTTAAAATGTTCAAAATTCTCAATTGCTCAACTATGATCAACTCTGAAATATAATTAAAGAAAATAAAATACATTCCAACCCAATATGCTAGTAATTCAATGCATTCAACTTGTCTTCTTTGAGATAGGACCACTGCCCCTGTGGATCATCTATCGATTCAACTTCTTGTCCTAGGAATTGAGCAATTGTTTCATCTTTTACAAAATTTATATTTTTCCATTAATATATTGTCAGTTGGCCAAGCCAATTGAGTGAGCCCATCATGGTTCATGCACATCATAATTAAAATAGGAATACATAAATGTTATAAGATGCATGGATGCGTGAATGCATCAAATGGGTTGATCCATCCACTTGATTGAGTTGGATTCCATCAACCCACATCTCACCTTCTAAGGTAGGCTTCCACCATCTTGGTGGGCTCCACACATTGTGGGCATCCATGAATGGTCCCTGAGGACCTAGTACCGTAGGTTCCTATAGGTTTGTTAGGGCATGCCCCTGAGAATCAGTGTAGGAATGCTATGCATGATGTGGATGAATGACATAAAAATGATCGATGCATTATATTAAAAGTAATCACATATATCATCATAATTCAATAATATCATTTCAACTTAGACAAATTTAGCAAAGCAATCTATACAACAGAATGCAGTAAACAAAGCAATCATATAACTATTTTAATTACAACTAAGAGGAAACATGTTGGGAGCACTCACCTGAAATCTGGTGATGTGGATTCCAAGATATTACCTCAAATTCAATCAGTTTGTAATCACCTAAATAATCGTAATTCAAATTATATTTCTATTAGTGTACATTTGTACAAATCAACCCACCTTGGTTAACCAATTTTCCCAATTTTAAAATTCGTATAGAAATTAAGTCATTGATCATGGTTTTGTAAAAATTTAGAATGATTTCTTTTCAATGTGGGGCCCACTCAAAATAACCAGGTGTTTTAACTATTTATGTGTTCCAAGAAAATAAAGGGTTATAACTAATTTGCATCATATAATTAAAACAATGAAGTTTTAATTGAATAGATTGATCGACACTGCCACCAATCAATGGATGTTCAATCAAAATTCACTTCAATCAATCGAAATCAATTCAAATTTTCAACACAACTCGCTGGACACTTTTTATCTTCTTTGATCGGTCGAAAATGCTTGTTCGATCAATCGAACAGTACCTTCGATCAATCGAACTACCCTGTCAATTGGTCGATCTAATTTCAAATTTCAGACTTTGGTTGCTGGATATTCTGGGCCTCTTTCGATTGATCGATCTAACACTTTTGAACATAGTCTAGGTGATTCAAATCTTTTAACATTTTGGGTTTTCTTATTTCTCTTGTTTTAAATGATTCCTTGATCATATGGGAGAGATCTAAACCATCCATTGAATCATAAAATCCCTCATTATGGATGGAATAGTATATCATTTAAATCCATACCATCCATGATTAAAACTTATAGATCAAGCATGTTTTGTATGATTCATTTTCTTCATTTTTATGGTCCATCAAATGGTCAAATCCACCCACACTTTATGGATATTAAGTTAGATCAATCACATATTATGCGTGATTGGTTAGGATCGGATCCAATCCGTCCGATCATTATCATATAATCTAATATGGAAACAAATATATATGGTTAGATCTGATTGACGTAGCCCACCATATGATCTGGTCAACTGAAAATTTAGAATCCTAACATGTTTCGATCCTCAGGATTAAATGATACGCCCTGATTAGATCTAAGACCATTTATTTGACATAATTGATCTCTATATGAATGAAAATTTCTAACCAGATCTAAATCTTATATCTTTTTTTCTCCAATCTCCCAATGGGCCAATGTTAGATTGCGTGACCGATCCACAATGTCCATAATGAAGATCTAGAAAAATGAAGCTAAATGCATAAATTAAAGAGAAAATAAAACATTAGACTTACCAATCAAACTCTTTCAGAACTCTCTCTCTCTCTCTCTCTCTCTAGGGTTCTCACTCTTTTAGGTTTTTTGTAAGAGAAAATTATCTCTTGCATCCTCTTAACGAGAGAGTTGTTTTAAATAAGGTAGGATGAGCACATCCTTCCTTATCCAAAAGTTTGAAAAATTTTCAAGAATTTAGCAAAAAGTTATTATTACAGTTACATGACAAAATTTTGAATTCTTTCAGGAATTTAGCAAAAATTTATTATTATAGTTACATGAATCGATTCTCCAACCTTATCTGCAACCGAGAGTGGCAGTGATATAAGTCGATCCCTCAATCTCTCTCTCAACTAAGAGTGTCTCTACCAACCAGCTACATGATTTGTTTTTACTCTTATTTTAAAATTTGAATTCATAACTATTAATTATGATTTCAAAATTTACCAAAATTTAAATTTATTACACTCTACCCCCCTTAAAAAAATTAATTATCGAAATTTACCTTAATTATTCTTCGTGCAAGTGGGGATACTTTTTTTGCAGCTCAACTTCATGCTCATATGATACATCATCTGCTCTGTGATGATTCCATAATATCTTGACCAATGATATAGTCTTAGTTCGTAATGCATGCTTTTTTTGGTTCAAGATGTGTAATGTGATTGAACTCAAATGTTGACAACCCTAAGTGCAGGGCTATGATACACTAATAACTCGCTGAGACCGAGCTCGAATTGTAACATCCCAAATTTTCACAATCAGAGTTTATACTCATGCCTGGGAAAGCCGGGTGTTAATAGCATATAAATTGGATGCTTTAAAAATTGCCCCCTTTTTTCATTTAAATCACATCTAGATACATTCATTAAGGTAATCATTCATGAGAATAAAATTTACTGTATTTATTATTTCATTAGAGTAAAAGAATTTAACAATTTATCAAATGCCCTCTCAATGGGAGCTTATTATATTATCGAGTTCGCAGCGGAAGTATAAAACTAAATCATAAAATTATCTTCTTATTCTTTCAGTATAATCTTCTATAAGGAGATGGTCCTCTAGGTCTTCGATTTGTACATCACCTACATCATCTGTATGGTTGGAGAGAGTCAATGACCTATTCATAGTGATGGTTATCCTTTAAGATTAATAATAATTCAAGAGATTCATAAAAGTAATGTAAGGGTTCTAATACGTCTCGTACTCCACTACTACAAGGAGTATCAGTATGCGCAAACAACCTACATAAAATACATGCCTAACAAAGTGTGTGTGGCTCATCATACGTAGTGATCATCATAATGTGAAATATAATTCATAGAAAACCCGACTCGACCCTCATCTCATAACTACGAATATTTACCGGCATGGCTAACGCTACTGTAGATTTACATGAACACCTTGAGGTGGCATAACACATGAGTCGGATGAATTACGTGACACGATTTGTTCATGGAGCAACTATTTGTGACATCCAATCCCATAAGTGATGTAACACGCATTGCGAATTACTTACATCAATTTGTGCACATCTACCCAAAAATCCATGGAATTACGTGACGACTAAGAGGGTCTCTACCCAGAGCGCATTACGTCCATGATATAATAATTGAATCACTAGTTGTGATACCTTCAACACATCACTTACATCAAAGTAATGTAAACTGAATCATAAGAGTTCTAGAATATCAAGACACATGCCCAAACCTTAACGGTAAATAGCACAAGGCTAGTAAAGTAAGGAGGAGAGTAGCAATGGCTAACTCACAAAGAGAAGAGTGGCAATAGTCAACTCAACAAAGATGAGAGTAGCAATAATTAACTCAACAAAGAGGAGAGTGGCAATAGCCAACGCAATAATAAAAAGAGTGGCAATAACCAACTTAATAAAGAGAAGAGTAGCAAGGGCTAACTCAACAAATTGATAAAAGCAAGGGCAAGGCTTCTATCCATGGCCTCACGTAAATTCATAAAGATCATGCATAATTTAAGTCATACCAAAATTTTCAAAGAATAAATAATTAATGTTGGTAAATTAAACAATTGCAGGGAAGTTCACAGTATCATGAAAGCATGTAAAAGGCAAGATAATTTCATCTTAAATCAAGTAAGCTTAAAGGAGAAAAACCTTCACCTTTGAAGATAAATCACCTATTAATTGCTAGGGTTTGGTGAATTTGTACTTTACGACTGAGATCTAATCATGATTAACACACTTTATGTGGTTAGATTTAATTACACATGGTTCATATAGTTAAGATAAATGGCTAGGGTTGGGCCCGCGATGTAGGTTTGGAGTAATACACTTTAATGATTTAATTTGAAAATCTAAACTATGTTATTATACATGTGGCAATCTTACCTTTTACTGCGCTCTGGATCTCAACTCAACAACTTGAATATAGCTCATCGCATGCGAAGTCAGCAAATTTTTCATTGAGTCAACTCAGCGCTACCCGAACTTTATCTTTCTTTTAGTTTTCTTCTTCTTCTTCTTCTTCTTCTTCTACTTCTTTTACTTTTCCCTTTTTTTTTTCTGAAAGGTCGGACAAAGGATTTGGACAACCAGAACCACAACCTGACTGAACCCAACCGAGTTAACTTGGTTCAGCATGCACGCAATCTTCTCTCCTTTCTAACGACCTCTCTCTCTCTCTTCTTTCTCTCTCTCTTTCCCTTTTAAGATATAGGCATGTATTCTCTCTCTCTCTCTTTATGTGATCTGGTTTCTTAATGAGGTGGGGTTTTATTAGGCTTATAGATGCTTCCTGAAAGTTATCTTGGAAGGAAAACTCGCCGGCCAACATGGCTTTAACCCATGCACAACCAGCGTGCGGAATATGTTTGCTTGTGTTATTTTATTTTCCTTTTTAAAAAAAATCTGTAGTTCGCTTCCTATTTAATGGTCAGATCTTGATTGGATTATGGTTTATATGATAATATTTTGAGTCATGTAATGATCATTTTGGATTCCTATTACGTGGTCAGTCACAAATTAGTGGTTGTTGTTTCTTGGTGAGGAAGATGACATGTGTTAATGGGAGATTCACACATGTGTTGTTTCCCTTCAATTAGCTTTCATTGGATGGTTAAGATTTATTGTAGGAAGCTCAGAGATGCTTTAAATCGAAGCTCCAGAGCCGTTTGTTTGGTCGTTTCACGAATCCTTGTGGCGGTTGGTTTTCTCCATGTCATTATAGCGAGTCTGCAAGACTCGGCAACCCCGAGCTTCGTGGGATTTCCCGGTTCCTCTTGAGTTCAAAGTTAGATTCGGAAACATTCCTAGAATCGATGGTTCAAATCTTACTTGAGTCCAATTTGAAAGTTCCGGTGGGAGGGTTTCTCTCGAGCATGAATTTCTCGTGCGTTGTTACATGGTGTGGAAGTTACACCTTCCGCTTGGTTGTACGAAATAAGTGGGATCCACTATGATGAGTTGTCAATAAATCCACTCCCTTCATTGGTTTCACGGGGTCGTGTTGGGCCATGGGTCCAAAAATGAAGCAGATTCGAGTCTTAGGTTAGATTATCTTGAAAACTCTCCTAGTGAGTGCCAAAATGGACTTGATCTACATTAATGGTCCACATTTAATAATTAGGGATCAATTTTGAAGGGAATGTGTAAGATAGGCAAATGATTGGGCAAAATTTGGTGGTTGATTGATGGTGGAAAAGGCTTAGATCTAAATTTTCACCTTTTGTGTTAAAAGGAAGGAATTGGCTTCCGTATTCAACTGTGTCAGATCATAGATCGGGGTCTAAATTTTGTATAAACTCGTAGTAATATGAGACCATGGTCTAAATTTAAGTTGCGATGGATGAAGGAAAGTGGTTAAATCGGAAGATCCAGATTTATAAGGAGTTGGTAAGCCTTAACAGGATAACTTTGCGCCTACCAAAGTGAGGTCTTTATATTTCACACTTAGTTCATATGATAAGCAATCCAAGTCGTTTATATGAAGGGAAATATTCTACTGCGGCTACCCACGAGTTTTCTTCACTCGATGGACACCAAAATCAATGGTTAAGGGGTTGATTTGTTAATTGGGTCACTTTCACAATGATCTAAGGGTTGAAATTCGACGCGTATGGTTAATTTATGATAATTAGGCCTATTATAAAATTTCACATGAAACGGATCATGAGAACTGCGTGGTTTGGAATTCAATGGTATAGGTTAATGACATTTTCATAATTATTGTTGATCTAAGAGTTTTGTGGAATTTAATGGTTCTACATGGTTACATGCACATTCTTAAACAATTCTTACAAAAGGACATACATCTAAATCACCATGGATAAGGAGTTATTTACTAATTTAATTAAGGGACGACACATATACCAAACCTTATGATGGATGGTCTTATCTTAAAATCAACGGTCGGATAACTTGATCTATGGATGAAGATTATTCCCAACGTTCATATTCGCTTTGGAGAATAGATGTAAGGTTTAGATAGCTAGATTTGTATCATACACATGTACATGTTAAGTTAAGTTTCATGGTAACACTCAAGAACTTTCAATACTCAGGTATTGAAAAGTTCGGAGTGTTACGAATCCAAAGGGAGTGGGAAACACAGCCTAGAGCTAATCCAAGTATAATGGTATGTTTGGGTTTTTAATCTAGCAAGATAAGAGGGTTTTAAAATAATAAATAAATAAAAGATTAAGGATCCAGGAATCCACTTATAGCAATCACAATTTTCAATTTACTGAATCAATGTATATCTCAATTGGGATCGAAGTCCTATCCTATCCAATTGATTGATTCTCTTATGAAGTGCTCAGACATCAATCGTAGGAAATCAAAAGTGTCTAACATCAATCGTAGGGAATCAAAAGTGTCTAAAGTACTCAGATGCGGCATTTGATCAATCAATTATACAAATTGATTCCTTCTCTAATTCAAGTTGAACGATTGTTAAATCAAAGCGTTCATTGTACCTAGAGTGCACAACAAATGCATAAACAAACAACTCAAATACTTTAAAGAAAATCTAAATCAATTCAATCTAATTTCATCATTCAAAATAATGTTACTGATTCAAATAAACTAAATAATATAATTAAACTACAAACTTCATCCCTTATCCTTAATTAAGAGATTAGCCTAGCATGGCTAACATCTTATAAAGAAAAACAAAAGAAAAACTAGAAAGACAAATTAGAATTGAGGTGAACAATAAGAAAAACTGCTTACCATACCTAGGTCTTTCTCCCAAGCCCTAATTCATACTTGAAAGCCTAAAACATTCTTTTAAATAGGAAAAATTCGCACCAACTTTGAACCACTTCAATTTTTATAATTTTATTATGCTTCACCTGTGGCCAATTGTAGCCTTCGGTTGCACCAAATTAGTATTTGGTTGTAGCCGAATTTATCCAATTTCAATATGAAGTCTATATCTCCCATAGGTCGCACTGAACCCCACTTCGATTACACTGAATTTGGCTTCAGTCACACCTAAAGTTGAGTGAATTATCATTGTTTCTTACTGGAGTTTTTTGTGCATATTCAGTTGGATCAAACCAACCTTCACTGGCACCGAACAATCTATTTATTCTATTAATGCTCTTTGTGATTTTTTCAGCCTTTTGTTTTTCCTTTGCACATGGTTTTCTTAAATCTTTGGCATGTGAATTCTTCATTAATATTCTCCAAATCTTCAAATCTTTATCTTCTTCAAGCTCGCTAACTTTTTGAGCTTTAAATCCATCTTTTAAACGTGTATTTATCTTTAAGTCCCAAAAGCTACTTACATAAAGAAAACATACATAATTATGTCGAATTAACAGTTAAATACTAAGAAAGCTAATGCAATTGAAAGGATAAATATGCAATATTTAGATATTATCATACCCCTAACAAGCATTTTACTAGTCTTGAGCAAAACATGCGAAGGCTACTTCGAAACCAGATGAACAATTTCCTTAAGCTCAAGCAATTTTAAACACAATCCAAATTATATAAATTTAAAATACACTAATGTAAAGAACTACTTTCACCTAAACTCTAGCACTTGGCAATTGTCCTAAACAGATTCAAAGCATTAATCTTTTAATTAGAAAAAGTCTACACATTGAGTTCCATGGGTACATAGTGAAGTCTAGACTTATTGCAACCAAAGGTTCAATTATCTATTCTCATGATAACCTGGATAATCAAAAGAATACTTAGGATTACCAAAGTCTAAACTAAAATTTTCCTTACAGTTAATTATTCTACTCTTCAAGCTTTTGATTTTTCCATCGACTATTTTCACACTATTCTCAATCTTTTTTTTTTCTACTTTACAGTCTTTTTATTGAAATTTCAATAGATAACCGTTTTTTACGAAAACTATTTTTTTAGCTAGTATTACTTTTCCTTTTGTAACATCCCAAACTTTTCAATGCCCAAGTATTGAAAGTTCTTGAGTGTTACCATAAAATTTAACTTACTATGTACATGTGTACGATACCAAACTAGCCGTCCTAACCTTACATCTATTCTCCAATATGAACCCGACCCTTGGGAATAAATCTCCATTCATAGATCAAGCAATCCAACTGTTAGTTTTAAAGATAGACCATTACATCATCAAGAAACTCAAATTTAGGACTCTAACCACCTTGATAGATCAATCACATTAATCAAACCATCCATTGTCAACATCAAACCCCGAATCATCAAATCCACCGTTTATCAGGCCGCGTCATTCCGTGTTGAAACCCATTACGTAGCCAGATAATCCAACCATCGGATTATAGTAACAACCAATGGATGTCTTCTAAGATTAACTAAGAACCTTTAGGAAACATGAAGGTCGAATCGAAAAATCACATGACCATTGGATTGATGAGGATATGAAAATAAGAACCAAATCAGTGGACCCACCATTCACAAGGTCTAGGACACCCAACGTATAAATCTTCCAACTGATCGACTCAATTAGGCCATCACACCACTAAAACCATCGGTTCCCACTTCAATAAGCCCTTGGACTATTTGGATAGTAGGCGATCAGATTTAGAATTGATTCGACCATCGAATTGATGATGATCAATAGTAACTCAAGTTAACTAAGGGTGGCCCACTTGAGCTTTAGACCTGCCTGATCTCTGGCTAGGGGCTCCATTTGGACCTAAGAAAACTGATGGATTTCTCACGGACATCATTGTGGACCCCATGCACATGGTGTGTGTGCTCGGGACATGCGGACCCGATGTGCACTGGACCGCATACGAGGTCAAAGGAGGTTTGACGTGATCCTTTTTTTAGAAAAGGACTCCCGCCTGCATCTAGATGAATGGACAATGTTCATTTGGGACACGTGGTGGCCCACCATAATCGTCCATCTAGAAAACATGGACCATCCATCACGCGCAGACCCCACCTTCGACCAAGGCCCAGTAAACTGCAGAGCATGATGCACGCCATGATCAACCGCGAGGGCCACCAGAACATGGATTGACTTCAAATTTGGAGCCATTAACTAAAAACTATCTACCAAGCTGATGGACGAATCAGATTATCTAAAGGAGTAATAGGAATGGACCCCACAAACTCCAGTAAGAACTAAGCTTCTTCCGTACTTTTTCCACATCCCTTCCACAAACAGCACTAGCAAAGAAACTAGAGCAGTTTCAAACTCTTCTGCATTAGAAACCCGAAGGCGGTTACATGACCCTGATTTGAACCATCTAAAATGAAGAGGATGGACTTCCAGTTTTTTCATTCAATCTATGTTGAAATGTCAGCCATTGGTTTAAAAAAATAGCCATCTAACATCCAACACGCTACCATCACTCGACCTTGCAGGATGCTCTCTTCAGTCGAGCGCACAATACCTTTTCCCTATATATAGAGAGAGAGAGAGAGAAAGAGAGAGAGAGAGAGAGGAATGCTGACCTACACACCGGTTCACACATCACTACATGAGAACCATTATGTAAATTGTATGATATGACGTATGGTTTAGATTATGTGCGAGTTTGAGAGTGAGTTTTTTTCACGTCCCAAACTCGAAAACCGGGCTCACAAAATTCCCGATCACCAAATCCGGCGCCGACAACCTCCGTAGTACCCCATTCTCACTCCCGGCACCCATATACCAGGTTCCGATCCTGGGATCCTACAAGAAGGATTTTTCAACATGAATTTATTTCGTAACAAGCATAACCATAAGCATAACCCACGAATAATAACCAAGACACCATTACAAAATCTACTATGATAAAAAGCTTTAAGGTATAATGCGCATAAAGGGAAATACAATATCGATAATTAAAAGCTTCATAAACTCTGTGGCACGCTCCTACTCCTGCTTAGCTACGCTCTAGCGTCACCTGCACGCATCAATCATGCATAAGCTTATGAAAAGCTTAGAGGGTGGTGAGAGTGTGTGCACAATATAAGTGTGCTCAGAATGCAATATCAAAGTAATGCGGAATATGCTGGCGAATTCATGTATACTCTCAGTCGTACCAAGGCTACGCGATGCAAAGCATGAATACTATCGAACATATTAACGCCATGCGATGTAAGGCATGAATGTTATCGGCAATATCAAGGTCATGTGATGCGAGATGCAACTCAAGCATACCAGTCCTCATCTGAATCCATATATTAATGAAGCTCATCACTAGAGCATCAAATATCAGTACAGTTCTCACGCTGGACAATTACCGGGGTCTAGTATACTCTACACCAGCTTGCCGCCCCTATCCGAGCGCACAACTGGGTAAGTGGAATAGACCTCACTATCCTCCTGCCAATATCGGGCCTGGCTCGTTGATAGTGGACTCATTCCTCAAGCTAGTCAAACTCAACCTAGATATTGCCCCCTCACTCAGGCGGATAAGGTCACGGCCCTTTCCAACCGACCACGACATAGTGGGAAACGCGACCTAATGGTATATGGCCCTCGTGCGCTTATGTATCCACTTAGTCTCGATGTTAGAGTCATCCTCTGGTACCATCGGGTTTAGAGATTTTCACTCAGGAACATCTATGGCACCCTGATGTTAATAATAATATTTTTGGTATCCAATCCTACCATCCATGATATGTCGGTGGAGGTTACGGTCCTGATGTCGCAAGGGCATACAATAATCACAACATAATGCGAGATGCATGAGTCACACAATCCAGTCGTGCATCAATCCTGCGCATGCCATGCCCTCATGTGAGACAATTTTCGCCTATCAGGGAGTCCCATAACAACCTACCCAATGGCATATGCAATGGTCAACCACATCTCATATCAAGCATGCAGATGATGCGTATGGGCATGTATCATGATGATATGCTAAGCATACTCTTAACCGGTATCAATAATCGGCATCGATAATTGACCTCGATAATTAGCCTATATACAAGGCGGGGTCCATAGATGAATAGCCGATCTAAACCCTAATATAAAGATCGGCCCTCGGCCGTGGATATATCAAATCCAGTAACATGGAGTCATCCGTCTATATTGAGGATGGACCATGCAACATCAATGGGGCCCAATGATTTAGGTTAACCCACTAAGAGAGTGATGAGAATGGGCCTAACAAGGCCTAAGGGAAGGTCACAATGTGGATATTTAACCATTATTATCCATCAATGTGGACATTTAACCAACATTGCTCCTAAGGAGTGGCCCACATAGAGCCAAGTGTATATTAGGCCCACGGCCTCACACAAGGGCCTAATATACATCACAATGGTCCTTACTCAAGGGCCACATATACACATCACAATGGGCCTTACTCAGAGGCCACATATGCATAACATTGGGCCTCACTCATGGGCCTCATATTCATCACATCGGGCCTCATCATATAGGCCTCACAAACATCAAATGGGCTGCAATACATGGGTCTCATATAGATCAAATGGGCCGTAATACATGGGCCTCATATACATCAAATGGGACGCAATACATGGGCCTCATATACATCAAATGGGCCGTAATACATGGGCCTCATATACATTAAATGGGCCACAATACATGGGTTTCATATACATAAATGGGTCGCAATACATGGGCCTCATATACATCAAATGGACCACATTACATGGGCCTCATATACATTGAATGGGTCACGTCCCATGGGCCCCGAATACATCATAATGCACCACAACCCATGGTCCTCAAACACATCACAATGGGCCTATCATACGGGCCCAATATACATCACATCAAGGTGGGACCATAAACTATATTTTTATTTTATTATATCTACACCATACATCTATTTTTATTATTTTTTAGAGATCATTTGGAGCATTAGCCAAAAATATGAATCATATCAAAGGTCATATGGACCATACTACAAATAACAACAGAAATGATGATTGAAAGATCATCTGGACCATATTACAAATAACAGTGGTGATAATGATTTTCATTGTCAAACTTCATAGGGCCCACCATCACGTTTACTTTCCATCCAATTTGTTCATACAGTCACAAAGACATGAATTAAGAGGATCAGGCCAAGTTTCAAATGCATTCAAATTTCAAGTGGGTCCCGACAAGTACTTTTATATGTTTTGCATGCCTTCACATGATTTTAGATGGTGTGGTCCACCTGATATATGGATCTGCCTCATTTTTAGTCCCAAGCAATAAGACGAGTTCACCATTTAGATGGACGGTTTGGATGTAACACATACATCAAGGTGGCCCACCGTCTAAGCAATGGACGGTGGATACAACACTTACATCATGTAGGCCCCCTAGAACTTGCTAGCATCGTTACAGCAGCTACATGCTGCTGGGGCCCACATAACTTGTTGGTGTCATCACAGCAATTACATCTGCTGGTGTCACCAGCAGATTGACGGGTGAATAAAGTACATATATTATGGTGGTTCCATGTCCATGTATTAGACGGACAGTGGGGATTAAACCCATACATCATGGTGTATCCCACAAAGCACCATCCAGCTCTCTGGACAGTGTGAATACAGAGTATATACATCAGGGTGGGCCCCATGCTGTACACGTGTAGCACGTGCAGGGTGGCCCTATGGATGAACGGTGTAGGTATAACACTTGACTCGTGATCAGGCCCACTTGTTGACATCACAGCAGTAGCTATACAGCCGGTGGGACCCACACAACTTGCTGACGTAAATACAACAGCTATATAACTAGTGTGAGCTACCCCAGCTAATCCACTTCCATTTCAGGTGGGTCCCACGTGCTGGAGGTAGCATGTCATCAAGGTTGGCCCCACATTTGCATCAAGCTGATATTTGTGTTTTCCTTCATCTGGGCTAGCCCAAAAATGGGCAGCAAGGTGGGCTCCATAAACTGGATGGTCTGGATTTTTTATCACATTAGGTGGGCCACACACATATATCACCATAAAAAAGAGAAAGAAAGAGAGAGAGAGAGAGAGTGTGTGTGAAGGGGAGGCACCCCGCCATTATGGGCTCTCCCTATACTAAATACAATGCATACATCAAGTGGGTCTCACCATAAGTGGGCCCACAAATAAAAATCAATAGTGAAAATCCAAAGATCACCCACCTATTGCACTCCTTCTTGGTCCCTTGGCTTCCTTAGCTCCTATGTTCAACCATTGATGGTGGATGATGAAGTTTGGATGGTGGAGATGAGATTTTTTGGGGTAGGGAAGTGGGCCACACCTAGCTTCTCCTTAGGAGGCTTGGACGATTGGTCTCTTGGTTGCTTGGGAGTGAAGAGAGAAAATGAGAGAGAGAGAGAGAGAAGTGATGGGATGAAAAGGTGATGGAGTGATGGGTGATGGGTGTAAGGAAGGGATGGGTGGAGAGAAAGAGAGTTGACTTTGGGAATGGGAGAGAGATGGGTAGGGTATGGGTTGCTTGTAATTGTGGTAAGATGTGTATTTAATTGATTGATGTGATGGGTTATAGAGATTCTCTCAGAATTCGTAACACATGGCGTTTTCCTTGAAATAAATGCGGGCCCACAAATCCTGGCCTGAGTATCGCATCGGCGCATAAGATGCGGCGTTGAAATCGTGACGATAGCGCGGTCGCTAGGATACAAGTTTCAAGTCGAGTCGACATAGATATACAGGATGCGATTTATGGCAGTACAAACGCCATTTACAGGTCACAGGTTACTGGAATTCGATCGGGAGGACCACGGAAGCCTATGAAATAGTACAGTCTAGGATACAGGCCTTACAGTTTTGTTCATGCACATTTCGGATAGAGACACTCTCCTACTCACACTCCTTCAGACGCAGGTATCCTATGGAAGCCTTTGCAGGAAGTTACTGTGCTAGGATGCAAGTTGGAGCCACTATGATGTTTGTGAGAAATCTAAATCGTCCATCCATTTTGCGAGATCATTTTAGTACATTAAACCAAAAATGTAGTGGATCCAAAACTCTAGTGTGCTGCACAAGAGTAAACAATGTGTATTCAGTGACTATCATTGAAACATACATTTGGCCATAAAAGCTACTTATCAGGATAAGTTTTTCATGATTTTACTTCATCCCACTAGGAATGACCTTATAAATGGTTAGGAATGACCTTATAAATGGTTTGGATGGCATATAAACATTAAGGTGTGTCCCAGGAAGGTTTCAATGGTAATAAAGTCTTTCTCTACTTTTCCATCTTGTATGGCCCACTTAAGTTTTGAATTTACCCCATTTTTGGTCATATGTCCTAAGTTGATCTCACAAAATAGAAGAACGGGGTGGATTTCTCACAAATATCATGGCTGGCCCTAAATAGCATCATAGCAAGCCTACTTTGTGCAATAGGCTTACACAAAAAACCTGGTATAAATGGAAACGAATTGGCTACTCCCCTACCACTAGCCCGTGGTTATGGTCGGTGCTCTATGGAACCCAACCTAGTGCATGTGTCTCATCCATGCCATCCATCTATTTTTTCATATAATTTTATGGTATGAACCCAAAATTGAGGTAGATCAAAATATCAAGTGGGCCACATAGTGTTGATTGAACTCTCACCATTAAAAACTTCTTAGGGGTACAAAAGTTTTGGATCAAGATGATATTTGTTTTTTGGCTTCATCTAGGTCTGTATGACCTGATCTATAGGTTGGATGTTAAATAAATATTATAGTGGCCCATAGGAGGTTTTTAATGGTAAACGTTTAATTACTATTGTTTTCCCGTAGTGTGGTTCACCTGATATTTTGATCTGCCTCATTTATGGGATAAATTATTGAAATGATGTGTAAAAATGAATGAACAATGTGAATAAACACATAGATCATGGTGGAGCCCACATAGCACCGACCACTAGCCACCTAGTTAGTGGCATCGTCACTGGCCAAACCATGTACTTAGTACATAACCGGTTAGTGGCATCGTCACTGGCCAAACCACGTACTTAGCATGCAACCGGATTGGACACAGATTTTCGAAAAGTCATTCACAGTAAGTTACTCTATAAGGATGTTGGGTGGAGCCCACCTCGATGTTTGTGAGAAATCCACCCCGTCCATTTGTTTTTAGAGCTCAATTTGGGACATGCGACCGAAAATTAGGTGTATCCAACACTCAAGTGGGCCACACAAGAGGAAACAATCGACATTTAGTAAGCACCATTGAAGCATTCTTATGGCCATAAAATTTTTGTATTATGCTCTATTTTGGGTGTTTTCACTTCATCCCATTAGGAATGGCCTTTGAGTTTTGTATCCATCTCATAGTCTAAGAAGCTTTTAACGGTAGGAATTTCTTTCCCTAATTTTGCCTCTCGTGTGACCCACTTGAGTTTTGTATCCATCTCATTTTTGGTCGAACATCCTAAATTGAGCTCTCAAAATGGATGGATGGTATGGATTTATCACATACATTGTAGTGGGCCCCACTCACCATCCTTGTGTAGGAACTTCCTGCGAAATGCTTTTCAAGAAATCTGCATCTGCGTCTTACCCTGCCCGTCTCTAGCTGGGAAAGGGCAGCAACTTCGATTAGCCATTGTGATGTGTAGGTATTATCCACACCATGCATCTATATTTTTTGTATCAATTTAGGGTATAAACCCAAAAATGAGGTAGATCTAAGGCTCAAGTGGACACAATGGGGATTAAACTCTTACTGTTGAAAACTTCTTAGGGCCACAAAAGTTTTGGATGGAGCTGATATTTGTGTTTTCTCTCCATCTAGGTCTATATATCTTTATAAATAGGTTGGATGGAAAATAAACGTCACGGTAGTACTTAGAAAATTTTCAACGGTGAGAATCATTATCACCGTTGCTTCCTATGGTGTGGTCTACTTAAGCCTTGGATTGCTCATTTAAGAAATTTACGACTGTACGACCCATTTATGGCCCATTTACGAGACCAAGCCCACCTTATTTTACCTTGCAAAAATAAGCCCCAACTGTACGGACGCCTTCCCAAAGGTTGAAAACTGATTAGAAGACGAGCGCTGACGCTCCTCGAACTCCGGGTTATACGAACGGTTCAAAAGAGATCAACGTTACATGGGCCCCATAGTTATGTATTTATTATTTCTTATTTTCACATCTTCATCATAGTATCACATTACATCTTCCCTGTTACACTCTCCTCAACCCCAAGTGCATTCATTTTACGAGAGGACGCGAATGCATTAATGAACGTGAAATCCTGAAGACCTTTCTCTAAAGAATGTGTTACACATCAACGCACTCTTATTCTTTTTCTCGAACACGGATTTCACTGAGTGTTAGGGAGTGATTCGAGTTCGTGGTCAACTACCTTGAAGTTTAAATTCTAGGTAAATTCTTAAGTGTTTACCTAGAAGACCATGGTCAATTTCAAGTGGTCAATATCATGCATTGCTGAGTCAATTTTATGTGACTATCCAATTAGATGAAGTATCATGGTCAATTTCACTCACTTCCTGGTCAATATACTGAATTGATCCGTCAACTTCATGCACTACTTGGTGATTTTCACGCAATTTACTGTCAAATTGAAGTGCATTTATTGTTATACGTTTGTGAATGTTATATATTGATTACATTTGTTGCTTTCTTTGAGCTTATTTGGTTTTCCATAATCCAGGTAAATCGCCATAAAAAAGTAATTATTACATTTTTTTCACTTGTTGGGAAATGAGTGAGTAATTTCACCTAGAAAACCGGTCCGAAAATGTTGACTTAAATCCATGGGCCCACCATAATGTATATAATATATCCGTGTGGTCCATTTGTTTTTTTAGATTATTTAAGGCTTGATCCAAAAAAATTCGGAAGATCTAATGTTCAATTGGCCCACATGAAAGGAAACAATGGATTTAATTTGTCCACTATTGAAAGTTGATTCTTTTACTGGGCCCACATTGAAGTTTATTCACCATCTAACCCGTTCATAGGGTCACATGGACATGGATAAGTGAAAAGTATAAATATAAGCCTGATCTAAATTTTCCAACGGCCTCAACAAGTTTTTAATGGTAGGTATTCAATTCTCATGATTTCGTGTGGTGTGGTCCATTCGACGTTTTGATTTGCCTAATTTTTAGGCTCATGCCTTAAATTCATTTGGCATAATGTATGGATGGTGTGGATAAGCCACACACATTATGTGGGCCCCACAGTTATCTTACAAATCCTCGATTTATGTGCTTAAAAAGTAACTGGTGAAGTCAGCATTGGGAAAGATGTAGGTAGTTACCTTGGTAAATAATGATTACTCATTTACAAGATAATTACACTTGAGCCAGAAAACCAAACAGGCCCTGAAATTGCGAATTGTTATCACTACGATTCAAATTTTCAATAAGAGATTCATTTCACGGTCAATCCCCTTCACTACATGGTCAATTCCACGCATATGTACAATTAATTCCATGCGAATCCCCCTAACTTCACGGTCAATTCCCTTCACTTTATGGTCAATTCCATGCATTTCACTGTCATTTCCCTTCACTTCATGTTCAATTCAATGCATTTCACGGTCAATTCCCTTCACGGTCAATTCCATGCATTTCACAGTCAATTCCCTTCACTTCATGGTCATTTCCATTCATTTCACGGTCAATTCACTTCACCTCACGGTCATTTTCATGCATTTCATGGTCAATTCGCTTCACTTCACGGTCATTTCCCTTCACTTCACAATCATTTCCCTGCATTTCATGGTCAATTCCGGTGATTCCGTTTCATTTCACGGTCATTTCCATGCATTTCACAGTCAATTCCCTTCAATCCACAGTCAATTCCCTTCACTTCATGGTCAATTCTAGTGATTCTGTTTCATTCTACGGTCATTTCCATGCATTTCATGGTCAATTCCCTTCACCTCACGGTCATTTCCATGCATTTCACGGTCAATTCCCTTCACTTTACAGTCAACTCCCCCTTCACTTCATGGTCAGTTCCCTTCACTTCACGATCAATCCCCTTCACTTCACGGTCAATCCAATTCATTTCACAGTCAATCCCCTTCACTTGATGGTCAAATCCATGCATTTCATGATCAATTCTATTCATTTCACGGTCAATCTCCTTCACTTCAGGGTTAATTCCGTGAATTTCACAGTCATTTCCCTTCACTGCACGGTCATGTCCATTCATTTCACGGTCAATTCAATGCACTCCATGGTCATTTCCCTTCATTTCACAGTCAATCCCCTTCACCTCACGATCAATTCCCCCTTCACTTCACCATCATTTTCATGCATTTCATGGTTAATTCCGCCAGTTCCCCTTCACTTCATGGTCAATTCAATTCACCTAGGGCCTGTTTGATTTTCCATCATACATGTAAATCACATACATACTGGTGGGCCCCACATTAATTTTGTAAATATATCTATTTAAGTGTTTAAAAAGTACATTGTCACATCTACATTGGGAAAGATGTGGTAATTACATAGGTAAATAATTATTACTTGTAATTACATGGTAATTACAAGTGAGCCCAAAAATCAAACAGGCCCTTAAGTTCACTTACTTTCCAGTCATTTTCAATCACTTTAGGACCGAGAAGTGAAGTGAAATTCATTGCAAAAAATGCGAACCTCCCCTGCAAGTGAGTAAAATTGACTGTGAAGTGAGTAAAAATCATCGCGAACTGAGTGGTATACATCCCTGTAATTTAAAACTTTACAAATCTGACTGATAAGCCTGTCATATTTGAGCTGGTAATCATGTGAATACTAAACGAGTTATACTATTGTGTTCATTTTCAGGAAATGGCTTCGGTAATTACCCTATGCTCATATGGTGGGGAGTTAGTTTGCAAAAATGACCGTTATACGTACAAGGGTGGAGAATCGAAAACTACAGCTATATGTATTGACATTCCATATGAACAGCTTCTATCGAAAATGTACAAAATTATGAAGAGTAGACCTGAGGATTACGATATAAGGTTGAGGGTATTGTATCCTTGCACAAACTAATCAGTCCCTCTAGCTGTAATTGAAGACAATGACGATGTGAGAATGTTCTTGAAAGCACAGCTGAAGCACCCGGATCACTACATCCCTTTATTCATCGAGACAATGTAGCGTGTTAATGACACCCCAGCACTAGGAAGTTTTGGTGAGGAACGTATCTTCAATTACGAATATAAGTGTTCACCTTCACAAGTTTCTCTAAGCAACACTCCGGTACCCGTGCTGGCTCATAATCAAACTTGATGACAAGTCAAGGTCATACATCAAACTTTATGACAAGTCTAGTGAGGGTGTCAGCTGACGTGAACCTCAAACCTGAAAATATGGCAACACCTTCATTTACGAGAGTAGATTTTCCCTCAACGTCCAATATTGGAAATGTGAGTGGAAGTGACATTCCATTGCCTGAGCAGGGTTGATCATTAGAGTTCACCACCAGGCTTCCCATCGTGCCTTTTGAAGATGCTGGTTTCACCAATGCGGACCTGTCACTGTATTTATGTCCCCTTGATGACCTGATTGATATAGCTGTTGGCCAAACGTTCAAGGACAAGAGCCGGTATAAGTATATTTTGAGCCAATTTGCAATCCGCAACAACTTTCAATACAAGGTGCTGTATTCCACATCTAAGAACTTCACCGTGGCGGGTATGGAAGATAAGTGTGAATGGAGGGTACACGCATCTAGGGTGAATGATGCGGGGATATTCAAGATTAAGACCTACAAGTCCATACATACTTGTGGAATGTCATGGATGAAGAACAATCATCGGCAAGCAAGCAGTAAGCTGGCCAGTGAACTGGTTGTCAATTGCATTAAGCAGTGCATGGGGTTAAGGCCGAAGGACATAATATTCGCAATACAAGAAAAGTATAATATTCTTATTAGCTATAGTAAGGCATAGTGCACTAAAGAGATTGCAATCGATTGTGTAATGGGGTCTTATGAAGACTCTTATAAAGAACTCTTGATGTACTTGCATGAGTTGAGAATCGCGAACCTGGGGACTTTGACTTCTCTGCTTGTGAATCAACAGACGATGAGGTTTGAGAGATGTTTTGTTGCGCTCGAACAGTGTGTCAGAAGTTTTCAAACATCTCTGCGAAGGGTCTTGGCCGTTGATGGGACGCATTTAAAAGGTAAGTACAAGGGTATTCTATTTATTGCTACGACATTGGATGATGACAATCATATCTTTCCAGTTGCTTTTGGTATCGGAGAATCAAAGAATAGCAGTAATTGGAACTGGTTCCTTACATACATCAGCGATTTGTTAGGGAATTTACCTGGTCTTGTTATCATATCAGACCGTCATAAAGGTCTAATGAAAGAAGTTCCACAGGTCTTCCAGGCAGCAACCCATGGGTACTGCGCGTACCATATATACCGAAACTTGGTGGATACATTCAAAGACAAGTCATTAGAAATCTACTACTGGCAGGCTGTAAAGACTTGTAGGAGGGCTGAGTTCGATAAATTAATGCATGATATCGAACTTGCCAACCCCCCGGTACATGCATGGCTGAGGGAAATAGGTTATGAAAAGTGGGCATCTTCGCATTTTTTAGGAAAAAGATTCAATTTGGTGACTACAAACATAGTTGAGTGTGTTAACGCTCTATTCAAAGAAGTACAAGAATATCCGGTAACTATGCTAATAGAGACGGTCAGATTGAAAATTCAAGTGATGTTCTATAAAAGAAGAGAATTAGCTTCATCATTCGTTGGACCGTTGACACCATGGGCTAAGAAGCAAATAAAGGATCTCAAACCGAAGGCACGAGATGTTCGTTGCATTTCCCGGGATGAATACTATATTGTGGGAGATTACAATGATACCGTCAAGCTCAATGAGCTTTCATGTACATGTCGCGAGTTTGAAGTAAAGGGTTTGCCTTGTTTTCATGTTATTTCAACATGTATAAACTATAATATTCCTCATTACTTGTATTGCTCCCCGTGGTACATGGTGAGAAATTATCAGATCACGTATGAAAATTTCGTGTACCCAATACGGGACAAAAGTCAATGGAAAATTTCTCCTGCATTCAAGGAGTATTGTTCAAGAATCTGGCCCCCGCTACAGATGAGGTCAGCTGGAAGACCAAAGAAGGTATGGATCCTTTCTCGGGAAGAGGAACGAACAACAAAAATATGCGAACGTTTTAAACAAACAGGGCATAATCATCGGAGTTGCAAATTTCTAATACCTTCAAAATAATGTAATTTGAAGAGTATTTTTTTGTAATACGACTGTGAATGTTGTATATTGAATACATCTTTTACTTTCTTTGAAATTGTTAGAGTAATTGAATACACTCCACGGTCATTTTCCTTCACTTCACACTCATTTCCATGCATATCACGGTCGTTCCCGGTGATTCCGTATTTATTCACGGTCATTTTGGCGCATTTCACCGTCCAATCGCCTCACTTCACGGTCATTTCCATGTATATCATGGTCATTCCCACCTATTCTGTGTTGATTCACGGTCATTTCAACGCATTTCACGGTCATGCCCCTTCATTTCACAGTCATTTTCGTGCATTTCACGGTCCAATTGCCTCACTTCACAGTCATTTCCATGTATACCACGGTCATTCCCGCCTATTCCATGTTGATTCATGGTCATTTCGACGCATTTCACAGTCATGCCCCTTCACTTCATGGTCATTTTCCACACATTTCACCATCCAATTGCTGCACTTCACGGTCATTTCCATGCATATCACGGTCATTCCCGCCTATTCCGTGTTGATTCACGGTCATTTCGACGCATTTCACGGTCATGCCCCTTCACTTCACGGTCATTTCCGCGCATTTCACGGTCCAATCGCCTCACTTCACGGTCATTTCCATGCATACCATGGTCATTCCCGCCTATTCCGTGTTAATTCACGGTCATTCCGGCACATTTCACGGTCATGCACCTTCACTTCACGGTCATTCCCACCTATTCTGTGATTGTTGTATGATCTGAAGGAACAACAAGCATGGTTACTGGTTATCTTGTAAACAGTTAGGGCCTGATTGGCCAATGGTATTAAGTTGTGTTAAATGAGATAGCATTACTAATCACACATTGAATATGGAATGGCATGTTTGGAAGGAGTGTGAGATGGGATTAAAATTAACTTTATTGGCTTTGGAAAATGAGCCTATCCCACAGATGATAAATTGTTACTTCAGCCATGTTCAATTCAAATGTAATGTAAAAGTAAATCCTAGGATTTACTTTTTAATGTATACATTCCAAACTTGGTGTTCAAAAACATGGGATGGACTCAATTCAGGGACAATACCTTATACATGCATTTATTGCAAGTTTTACAATTCCAGACACCTTAACCCCACCTAATGTGGCTGACCAAACAGGCCCTTAGAGGTCAATTAAAATGCATAAGTTCAGTTAAATTACATACTTTGGAGAGAGGGAAAGAGGCATGAGTTAAAATTCAGGTAACCGTTGCATGGAAGTCGGGTTCATTTCAAGCTCATCTTGAAACTAGCCCAAGTGCTCCCCTGTATCCCTCAACATGAATCGTAACTGATATTGGGCTAACAACTCAATCAAAACTTAGATAGTGAATTTCAATGCACCATCGGATTGACTTGCAAATAGTATTATAAAGTGGAATGACCAAATAGTATTACGATTCATGTGGAAGTTGTGTTCATAATGTGCTTCTTCTAGTCTCTTAAGTTGAAATTGCATTCAGTGCTTTTGAGTTAGGACTAAAAATAAATGAAACTGCAATTTGTGGCACTTCCTCATTATGAATATGCTTGCTAGGAAACGTCATTCATCATCATCATCATCATTTCAGCCTCATCCCTATTAACTGGGGTCCGCCACATGAATCATGTTCCCTCATTCCAAGTCAAGCCATAAGATGCTCTACATGTTATGGGGGTGAAGGATCATACAAAGATGTCACATTGTAAGATTTGAGGTCATTAGTTGAAGGTTGGTTGGTTCAGAACATTATTCTACAAATTTGGAGAATGAACAGAACTAGAATCAAATAACCTGCTGAAAGGAACATGTCCTAGAACTTTGTAATGACCACAACTAGTAGTCATGCTGAATAATGATGTCACTTCTAAGGGCAATTAGTTTTAGAAGATCATATTCATGCTACAACTCAAGCTAAACTAAGAAACTAATCCCAGCATGAAGCATCAATGCAATAAAACTCCTTTTTGTCACCTAACTGTCAACCAACCAAATCAGTCAAGCCATTGGAATGTTGTCTATGTAATGAAGGACCATTGGAATGTTGTCTAAACCCCTGATGTTGTTAAACCCTGTCTCCCCCAAAAACCCTAACCTTAAACCTCCTAAACTATAAAACCTTATTATTGCCAAGTCCCCAACATTTCTCCATCCTCTAATCCACAATCCCAAACCTTAGATTGATAGAGGTTTCAATTGAGTTCTCTTCTGATTCTAAATCACTACCGTCTCCTCCCCCTTCATGCAAATAGAGATTCTCAGTTGGAAGATGGTGGCCGGCCTCCTCCACCAGATGATGAAACTGGCCCTTCTTTATTGATGAAAATGATGTCTCCAAATTGGCATGGAAATAAGAAGCTCAAGTGGGCCACATGATAGAAAACAGTGGAGATTGAATGCCATCACAATGAAAAACAACCCAACTCATTGGATGGTTACCCGACCCGATTGACCCCATTTTTTTGAAATTTACGCAAATGGGGTCGACCGGGTAAGTGTCCAGGGAGTTGGGGTCGACCAGGTATGACCCGGTCAACCTCGACTGTTATCCATTGTGTAAGCATTCAATCTCCACTATTTTCTATTATGTGTCACATTGAGCTTTGGATCTACTTCATTTTTGGGTACATGAGAGTGAAATAAAGGGAATTGACCGTGAAATGCATTGAATTGGCCATGAAGTAAAGCGAAATGACCGTGAAATGAAGCGAATTGATTCCTTAACCACTCTACCATAACATTCTGTAGCTAAGCTTAGAGTCTTTGGCTTCCGTGTTGATTCACGGTCATTTCCACGCATTTCACGGTCAATTCCCTTCACTTCACAGTCATTTCCACGCATTTCACGGTCAATTCCCTTCACTTCACAGTCATTTCCACGCATTTCACGGTCAATTCCCTTCAATTCATGGTCATTTCCATGCATTTCACGGTTATTCCAAATAATTTCGTGTTGATTCATGGTCATTTCCAAGAACTTCACGGTCAATTCCCTTCACTTCACGGTCATTTCTGTGCATTTCACAGTCAATTTTCTTCAATTTATGGTCATTTCCATGCATTTCATGGTCATTCCAAACAATTCCGTGTTGATTCACGGTCATTTCCACGCATTTCACGGTCAATTCCCTTCACTTCACGGTCATTTCCATGCATGTCACGGTCATTTCGCCATAATTCATGGTCATTTCCATGTTTTTTTTTCGGTCATTCCAAACAATTCCGTGTTGATTCACGGTCATTTCCACACATTTCACGGTCAATTCCCTTCACTTCACGGTCATTTCCATGCATTTCATGGTCAATTCCCTTCAATTCATGGTCATTTCCATGCATTTCACAGTTATTCCAAACAATTCCGTGTTGATTCACAGTCATTTCCAATGGCCCCTCACATCCAGAAAGAGTGACAACATTTCACGGTCAATCCCGGCGAGTGACAACATTCCTCAGAAGATCCACAAAGTATTCTTTTGGGACACCTCCATAGTTTAGTAGTGAAATTAATGTCTTATTTAAGTACGTTTTCCATGCATTTCATGGTCATTTCCCTTCACTTCACGGTCAATCCCGGCAATTTCGTTTCTCATTTCACTCTGGAGTGGGAACTCAATGTATATATTGTCCCCAGATGTGATATTGGCATGTGGGAGTCTACATGTGAGACTAAAATCGAAAATGATGTGGACCAATAAAAGCAGTTAGCATTGAAATTTCCTTTACCTTCAACACAAATGATCTACACTCAATTATAAATTGCTTTATAAGGAACTTATATATTAATCGGGTTCGTGTTGGCTCAGGCAACCCGAGACCTCAACCCGAGCCCAACCCAAGTTTTATCGAGTTAGTGTTTGTATGGCCCGACCGCAAGATCAACTCCTGATCCAATGATATATGGCTACATTTTTCTCTAACACATATCTATAAAAATTAAATCGTATCAGCCCTCAAACTAATCTATCCATCATGAAGGAAAGAAAATTTAATAATAGAAACCAACTTAATGACTCCAAAAACCCACATGCATAGGCTGTGGTGACTTTGAGTAGCCTCCATTGGTAGGATCCGTAGACCCAATTTCGTATATTGAACCTGTTATGTCCATAGATCATTCCAGGGCTGAAATAGTGATGCAATGATGAATGTGAAGAGGTCGATCACCGTCTTTCTCAATGGGATAGCCTTTTTCGAATTCACAGAGCTTCTCTTGAGTCGTCACTGAGATACATTGAATCCACAAGGGAAAATAAGAAAATAGAACAATATTACATATGCCGAGCTATGTCTTGTTCTAAAGAAGGGAAGAGAGAACAAGTTTCTTAAAAATTAGCTCCTAGACCAATCACTAAAATTGGTTGTTCTGTAAGACTTGAGGTTAGAAGTGAAACTAAGAATAGATGGGTTCGGACAAAGTTCATTGAAAAACAGAATCATATCTTGACAGATGCAGAGGTCGATTATGAAATGTCGAAGTTCGTTCGGTAGAATGAATTAGGATGTCTTTTCAAAAGGTTTATAAATGTGGCAATGAAGTTGGGAACCCATTATTGCATTTGCTATGGAAACAAATGATTCAAGTGCAGTAAGGAGCTTGCTATCAGTGAGTAGAGTGGGGGAAGATGACAAAAATGAAGTCCTAAACTTATTACTGAGGGAGAGTAGCGGAGAGGTGACTGAGGTGGCCGTTATCATTTCTATCGTTGGAATGGGGGGATTGGGGAAGACCACCCTTACTCAGCTCACCTACAATAATGAGAAAGTCAAGGGACATTTCGAAATGAGAATGTGGGTGTGTGTTTCTGATGATTTTTTCTGTGAATTGCATTACAAAATCAATCATAGAATCTGCAACCAACTCTACTTGTGAGCTGCTAGACTTGGATCCATTGCAACCTCACCTCCGTGAAATGTTGCAAGGAAAAGGATTCTTGCTTGTTCTACATGGTTTCCACGCAATTTATTTCATCATTTGAGATGCCTACGGACATTAGAATTGAGTTACATTCCCATTAGGGAATTGCTTCGAGTTGTAGGACAATTGAAACACTTGAGATATCTTGATTTGTGTTGTACAAATATAGTGGAGCTACCAGAGGAAGTGAGTAATTGTAGAAATTTACAGACCTTGAGACTCACTTACTGTGAGAAGCTACATGGCACCTACAGAAACTGACTTTAAACATCAGTAATGAAGGGAAGTTATCTGGACAACCCTTACCTATCGTTCCCAACCTTAACCATTTGGTGAAATTTTTTTAAGTACTAAGCTGACATCATTCCCTAGTGGTTGGTTGGGAAAACATAAAGCCCTCCAAACTCTGGAGATTTGGGAATGTCCTAACTTGAGGTCTCCACCTGAGATTTGTATCTGCTTCATTCTTGTGGTGTGGAAAGAAAAATTTATCTAGAAGTACTATCAGCCCACACCATAAATAACATGAAGAAAAGGAGATTTCATTTTCATTGCATAATGAGAAACTAAACTTAGGCAATACATATCATGAAGTCCCTGTAGGGAGAAGATGACACCATGCTAGTGATGGGGCCACAAAAAGGGGCGGCATGAGGGCTTACTGGTCCTCAGAGTCAGGCGAAAGAGGGGACGATCCCTCTTTCTATACACAGCACAAGACTGCTTTTACTGCGCAGTAGAGCTTCTTGCCAAGCTTCTCTTGTCTCTCCATCCTTGCATCAAGCGATTGGTAGAGCTCCCGTATTTCCTATAAGGCAAGAGGTGTCTCGTTTGCCCTTTCCTTTTTGGATTCCTCTTCCCCATCACCACCTTCTTCTTCTTCATCGCTCTCCTCTTCTTCTTCCTCTACGATCTCATCCACATGTTTTTCGAGCCTCAACATCTTGAGTTTCGGGTCAATATTCATATGGTTGATCGTAGTTTCGTCGATGAATTTCATGGGCTCGGGGTTCCCAGTGGATCCCTTGATCGCGTACTTGCAGGCCATACTACAGATTAAGCAACCAAATGGAAGCGCTGCATTTCCTCGAGGCGATGTCGTTGCCTTTACTATTTGGGTAAGCACAATGGTGGGGAGACATACTTGTGCTCCCTGGCCAACTTGGTAGAGGAGCTCTATCATGAAACGGGTGCACTCATTCCGGTTGCTTGTCCTTGGATACAGGTTATACATACAAATGTGGTGGAGTAGTCGATATGGGAAGAGTAGGTCAGAAGCAGCCACGCTATTGCCACGCTTCCACTCAACCAGCTTCCCACACAGGTGCATAATTCGCTCATCCCTATCCTCTTTCTTCTTCATATTTCTCACATTAATATGCACTTTCCCTAGAGGAGCGCCGAGGAACTTGGAGATGACTTGTATGTTAACACAGACCGTCTGCCTGCTAAAACGGATGTCGAACCCTAACGGGTTCATACTTGCCTTACAAATTACAGAGTAGAAGGACCTTACCAAGCCTGCATCAGAGTGGTAGTACCATCAAACATGTGTGCCCAATCATTATGCAAGAGGCAGTCGAGTAACTCGAACTCGCCAAAGAACTTGTCTTCGACGGAGACCTCAAACACGACTTTTCGATTTCGAAATTTCACTATGTCCACCTCGGGGTGTGTGGGAGGAGCCATATTTTCATTTTCATCGTGATTCCTCTTCGCGGCCCTCTCACAGCTTGGACCCACGGTGCTAGGAGTCATTGCTAGCTGCAGCTCACTCTCCCCTCACGGTCGCCTAGCCCGGCTCGACCCCATCTCTTCAGGAGCCGCCCTCTGCTTTCCCATGAGGGCAAGCATCAGTGAAAAGGAGAAGAACGAGACGATAGCTCCAAGAAGGGCCATTTTCTTACAAACTAAAGGGTGAATGGTGTAAGGGTTGAAGCTTGGATAGAGGTATGCTTTTAGAAGATTTGAGGATTTGGGGAAATGCTAATTTGATGATTTCAAAATTTATAGGGTTTAGGGATTAGAGGATTTCGAAATTTGTAGGAGTTGGGGATTTGATGATTTCGAAATTTGTAGGTTTAGGGATTAGAGGATTTTGAAATGAAGACCTCCGTAGTATCCCATTCTCGGCTCCCAGCGTCCATACACCAGATTTCGATCCTGGGATGCTACAAGGAGGATTTTTTTATTTTTTATTTTTTTAACTCGCAATAAGCATAACCACAAGATTACCCAATTCACAAAGGCAACATCATCATCACATATCCACTAATATAATCATTGAGTACAATGCTAAAAGGAAATACCATGCTTTGTCAGACAAAACCAGTACAATTATATCCAAAATGAGTTCATATCATTCATACAATGAATAATAAAGTACAAAATTAATACATCCCAAAAGAGAACAAAAAATATACCTTTGCTTCAAACCCACATAGAGTTATGTGGTGGCTTAAAGTCACCATCTTCGTCCTCATTAGGGTGGCCATAGTACCATTATTCCATGTATTAGTAGTACTTTATGCAAGTCACAGTAGAATGATACCAGCTCATGTACTATCACCTATTGTTGGTATTCATCTTCTTTGAATTGGATCAATTAGTTGGGATTTGTGGGTACTGCATAATTATTATCGTATAATGCATAAGCATGAATTTCTATTATCTTCCATACTAGCATATGTAAATAAATTTCTATTACATTTGGATTTCTCTAGTTACCTGTTTGGTGTTCTAAGAATTCTAAGACTTAAAAGCATAACATGCAACTTTTGTGTTGCACTGTTCTCATATTAATTCCCCTTGTTGTCTCTCAGTTTCTTGTCTAACTTCTTATAAAATAGTTTCTCTAGCCAACGAGCAGTTACTACTGCATTATGGTGCAATTTCCTTGTCTTCTCTCTGAAATTTGGTGTATGGCGGGTGACTTCAAGCCATGTTATTTTTGCAGAAGTTGTACATTCAGTTGTAAATTTTGCAGAATTAGCTCCAGGTAATGCAGATTTTGCAAACCAGCACGGAATTGTTTTGAATGACCGTGAAATGCGTGGAAATGACAGTGAATTGAAACGAAATGATCGTGAAATGCATGGAAATGACTGTGAAGTGAAGGGAATTGACTGTGAAATGCGTGGAAATGACCGTGAATCAACACGAAATTGTTTGGAATGACCGTGAAAAGCATGGAAATGACCATGAATTATGGCGAAATGACCATGAAATGCATGGAAATGACCATGAAGTGAAGGGAAATGACCGTGAATCAACACGGAATTGATTGGAATGACCGTGAAATACATGGAAATGACCATGAATTATGGCAAAATGACCGTGAAATGCATGGAAATGACCGTGAAGTGAATGGAATTGACTGTGAAATGCGTGGAAATGACTGTGATCAGCACGGAATTGTTTGGAATGACCGTGAAATGCATGGAAATGACCGTGAAATGCATGGAAATGACCGTGAAATGCATGGAAGTGACCGTGAAGTGAAGTGAATTGATTGTGAAATGCATGGAAATGACCGTGAATCAAAACGGAATCGCTGGGATTGACTGTGAAATGCACACATTTCACGGTCCAATCGCTTCACTTCACGGTCATTTTCATGCATACCATTGTCATTCCCCCCTATTCCGTGTTGATTGACGGTCATTTCGGTGGATTTCATGGTCATGCCCCTTCACATCACGGTCATTTCTTCACATTTCACGGTCCAATCGCTTCACTTCATGGTCATTTCCATGCATATCACGGTCATTCCCGCCTATTCTGTGTTGATTCATGGTCATGCCCCTTCACTTGACGGTCATTTCCGCACATTTCACGGTCAATTGCCTCACTTCACGGTCATTTCCATGCATACCACGGTCATTCTAGCCTATTCAATGTTGATTCGCTGTCATTTCGGCGCATTTCACGGTCATGCCCCTTCACTTCACGGTCATTTCTGCGCATTTCGCTGTACAATCACCTTGCTTCACGGTCATGTCCATGCATATCACGGTCATTCCCGCCTATTCCGTGTTGATTCATGGTCATTTCGACGTATTTCACGGTCATGCCCCTTCACTTCACAGTCATTTCCATGCATTTCACGGTCAATCGCTTCACTTCACGGTCATTTCCATGCATATCACGGTCATTCCCGCCTATTCCGTGTTGATTCATGGTCATTTCGGCGCATTTCACGGTCATGCCCCTTCACTTCACGGTCATTTCCGCACATTTTGCGGTACAATCGCCTCACTTCACGGTCATTTCCATGCATATCACGGTCATTCCCGCCTATTCCGTGTTGATTCACGGTCATTTCGGCGCATTTCACGGTCATGCCCCTTCACTTCATGGTCATTTCCACGCATTTCACGGTACAATCGCCTCACTTCATGGTCATTTTCATGCATATCACGGTCATTCCCGCCTATTCCGTGTTGATTCACGGTCATTTCGGCGCATTTCACGGTCATGCCCCTTCACTTCACGGTCATTTTCGCACATTTCACGGTCCAATCGCTTCACTTCATGGTCATTTCCATACATATCACGGTCATTCTCGCCTATTCCGTGTTACTTCATGGTCATTTCGGTGCATTTCACGGTCATGCCCCTTCACTTCACGGTCATTTCAGCGCATATCATGGTCATTCCCGCCTATTCCATGTTGATTCACGGTCATTTCGACGCATTTCACGGTCATGCCTCTTCACTTCATGGTCATTTCCATGCATTTCATGGTCATTCCTGCCTATTCCAGTTTGGCCCACTGAAATTCTAGTTTCTCCTGCTCATTTACATGTTTGCCCTGCTGAAATTTCAAGCCTGGGATGAGGAATGACAGAATTAGCTCTGATTGTGAAGGCCCTATGATTACTCTGAGATGCATGATGAAGGGGTTTAAGAGTGATAAAATGAGAACATCTACACAAAATTGGGTTCTCAAGGCCTATTTTTTAGCCTTATCACTGGCACGCAACGTACCTTGGCTTTTCTATTACTAGAATCCTTAGCCCTAGGCGTGAATTACCTTGTGAGCCTCCCCTTGTAACCTTACTGACCAAAAATGACCCATCTAGGGTTAGTATGGGAGTACAAGTGCCACTAGGGCCATTTACATCAAAACTAGAGTTATATATAACCCCATTTTCTCACACCTCTCAACCTTGCATGAATTTTCCATTTTTTCCTAGGGCATTTCAAAAGGGGAAATAAGGAGAAGAGAAGAGGAAGCTCGGAGAAGTGGGATCCAACCAAGGGGCATTGATCTCCTTTTCCTTCGGAAGACTTCGTGCTGTGACCGGGACTTCTTTCGGGTTCTGTAGGACCACAAACAGGTGAGATCCAACCCTCAACCCAAAAACCTAGACTATTGAAGCCCTTTTTTTCACAATTTTTATGAAAATGTTCCTCAAACGAACATCTCATAAACTTTAAATTTAAAATGGACCATCATCATCATCACTACCATTACCATCATCATCATGAGCGATCCCCGTGGTCACCAAAGTGGGGCCCACCGCGATTGATCGCCTAGTTCAGGACAGTGAGTTGGGATTGAATCGCGGGATCTGCGATTGATCCCCGATCGGGAAAACGAGTTGGGATTGAATCATGGGATCTGCGATTGATCCCTGATCGGGATAGAGACCTGCAATTGAATCGCAGGATCTGCGATTGATCCTTGATCTTGACAGAGAACTGCGATTGAATCGTAGGATCCGCGATTGATCCCCGATCGGGATAGACACCTACGATTGAATCACGAGATCCGCGATTGATCACCGATCGTCCCTCCCCCTTTTAAACCGGCACGTGAGTGGGGTGTTGCAAAACCCCACTCCCTCACTCAAATCTCTCCTTTCCCTCTAGTACTCTCACTCTCTTTACCTCCCTCAACACTCTCAAATCGGAATCCCCAAATCGGAATCCCCAAGCCTTCCTCCATTTCACCTTTCATCTCATTCTCCCTTACATCATACCCACTCCGACATTCATCCTCTCTTCTTCTTTCACCCTCTTTTCATTTCAAAATCCTCTAATCCCTAAACCTACAAATTTCGAAATCATCAAATCCCCAACTCCTACAAATTTCGAAATCCTCTAATCCCTAAACCCTATAAATTTTGAAATCATCAAATTAGTCGGCAGTTGCATGCGACCCAAGCTCGTATCCCATTTTCCAAAGTCGGCTTGACCCGAGACCTATACCCTTGCGACCGCGTCGTCGCCGCGGTTCCGACGCCGCGTCTTGCTCGCCGAGGCGATACCCGTGCCAGGAAGTGTGGGCCGCGTTCAGTTTGAGGAAAACACCGCACGTTGTAAATTCCAAGAGAATCTATCAAATCCATCACATCAATCACATCACTTGTCAAAAGTACACCCATTAATCTATTCCATCCCTAAGTACAAAGCAACCCTTAAAAGTCAACTCTATCCCTTACCCAAGTACACTCTTAAATCCCTCTCTCCCATCACTCCTCTCCCATCACCCCTCTTTCCCTCTCATTTTCTTTCTCCATTTTCAAACAACACCCCATGGTACACCCAACGTCCATGGCTCCATGAGAGGAGCTAGTGTGGCCCACCTTTCTAACTCTCATCTCCACCTTTCGAAATCAATCTCGACCATTGAATCGCACCCTTTGGATCTCTAGAATGCGTTGATGGAAGAAGAAAGTCCAAGAAGAAGGCCGATTAGTGGGTGCTTCTTTCTCTCCCTCTCCTCTCCCTCTCTCTATCATTTTGTGTGATGATGTGGCCGTGTGGCCCACCCGGATGGACCTCATCATGAAGCATGTATCCAGTCATTTGGTGGCCCACATGTGGCACATTTGTAGGTGGGGTCCACCTTATAGTTATGTGTTTCCCAAACCGTTCTAGCGTCCCTGGCTGAGGAGTGAAGTGTGAACTGACGGTTTGTGTGCCTTCAAGCCAATGAAAATACAAATACTATTTTGAATGTAAACTTTAAGGTGGGTTGCTCATGCAGTCCCCACCTTAAGGTAGGGCTTTGATCCACTCCATCTATCATGTTTCCCACCTCATTTTAGGCGTTGAGCTGAAAAAATGAGGCCAAATCGACTTACTGGTGAGCCATACCATAGTAAACAGTGACTTTCATTGTTTAAATTCACTAGATTTTTCCTACACATCGGAAGATGCCCAATATTGGGCTTCATGGACTTGTCGTGGGATGTAGAAATCAGTGGGTGGGGTGGATTCTTCCGATGTGGGCCCCATGTACGAAAAACCTCAGAAAAATGAGATTTTCAAAAAAAAACATGGGTGCAGCGCCTGCTGCTGTGCAGCAGACGCTGCTAGCGTCAGCGTGAAAATGGGCAGGGACCCACGGCCCCAGCCATGGGCCCCACCATGATGTATATTTGTCATCCAACCCGCTCATATGGTGGGCCACTTCCAACAGCAGGCCCCCCTCCGAAAATCAACCTCATCCAATGCTCAGGTGGCCCATGTCAGAGGAAACAATGGGATTGAACGTATATCATTGAAACCCACGTTGAGTCCACAAAAGTTTTGGAATCAATATGAAATTTATTTTTACTCTTCATCCAGGTCTGTGGACCTTATCAACGGGTTGGATGGCGTGTAAACGTTATAGTGGGCCCCTCGTGGGACCCACAGTGATGCATGTGTCTTACTCCCACCGTCCAGGTGGACGGTGGAATCTACCGTACATGTGTTTTAGAAATGCCGTCCAGGCATTTGCTAGACCGCCAATAAGCCCCACCCTTGATGTATTTGTTATATCCAACCGTCCTTCCATCTAGTGGGCCACACGTGTGGGGCCCTACCTTGATGAATATTTTGTATCTGCACCGTCCATTTGGACAGTGCCGTGTGGGCCCTGATCTTGATGCAGGTCAGGCATCCAGACCGCCCATTCATGTGGGGCGTGTCCTGAGACGCTGACATTCCCACTCTCACACACACACACACACATATATATATGTATATGATGCATATTATATTATAATTTTATATTTTATATTTCATTGGTGGGCCACTCCCACGTGGTACCCACCTGCAAGTGGATGGGCTAGCGTGCGAATACACCAGCAACACACTTGTTGTGGTAGGCGTCAGCAAGTTCAGTGACCTAGACCGTCCCTCTTTTCTGGTGGGCAACATGTGTGGGCCCTAACATGAGGTTTGGGTCATATCTACATCGTCCCTTCGCTTGGTGAGCTCGATCCAAGGCTTGAGTAATGAGGTAGATCCATTAGGTGGATCACACTGCAGCAAACAGTGGAGGATTGAACGTCAACCATTGAAATCCTTTTCAGACGTTTTGGAGTAATATAATAATATGATTCTACATATTTACATATTGATATATATTATATATATGTAGATATAATATATTATGGTGGGCCCCATGTGGGACCCACCTTTGGTGGAAATTGGGCACACCTAGGTGCCACAGATGTAGCTGCTGTATTGCCTTTAGCTGACCACGTGGACCCATCATGTGGTCCTAGTTATATGTAGCCATGTCTCCATTTGCTGTGTGGAGCCCACCTTTATTAGGCCGTCCATTTGTTGGTGTGGCGCGCACCATGATATATGGGTTTTAATCCACGCCGTCCATGGGCGTGGGTCCCACCTGATGTGAGTGTTCTATCCACATCATCGGTGGGATTCCACCATAATGTAAGTGTTGTATCCTCACCGTCGGGTGCAAAGACGGTGGGATTCCACCATGATTTATGTGTTTCTCCACCCTGTCCATTCATTGGACATGGCCCCACCATGGTAGCGTATGGGGCCCACCTTGATTACTATCCAATCCATGGACGGTTGATGCAGGTTGACTGGGGTACCTCACACTAGCTTGATAGCTAAGGTATTGATGCCAGCAAGTTCCGTGGGGCCCACTTGATTTATGTGGTGTATTTCCACACCACTCATCTGTTTTACATCCATGACCGTCCTTTTGTGCGGACTGCCATGATGAAGGTATTGTATATCTATGCTGCCCGTTGATACGACCCACATTGATGTATACGTGACACAGATATAGGCCCATTATGATGTATTTTGTGACCCATTTGTCGGGCCCACCTTAATATATTTTGTGGCCCATTTGTCGGGCCCATCTTGACGTATTTTGTGGCCCATTTGTCAGGCCCATCTTGACGTATTTCGTGGCCCATTTGTTGGGCCCACCTTGATATATTTATGACCCATCCCTGAGGTCCACCTTAATATATTAGTGTGGCCCATTGATGCAGCTCATTTGATGTGTATGATATGAGGCCCAATAATGTGGTTTATTGATGTGGCCGACTTGATGTATATGATGCTGTTGGTGTGACGTGGCCCAGTGAAATGTATATATGGTCCATGTTCGCCCAATATGATGTATTTGTGGCCCATTCGTTAAGGCCCAATACGATGCATTTGGGGCCCATGAGTTGAGACCCATTAAGATGTATTTAAGACCTAGGTGCAGGGCCACTTGTTATGTGTTTGAGGCCCGTGCGATGAGGCCCATGGGATGTATTTGAGGCCCAGGTGCAGGGCCCACCCATTATGTGTTCAAGGCCCAATGTGATGTGTGATTTTACCATGATGTATGTAATGATGTCTATATGGGCTACTACTTGGGAGCAATGTTGGTTAAATGTCCACTTTGATGGGCGATGATGGTTGAATGTCCATATTGTGACCTTCCCATAGGCCATGTTCGACCAATCATGAGGCTGATTATTGATCGATTCGATTGACATGACCGATTTGTCGATTCTCATTATCGATCGATTTCGATTGTCATGGCGATTGGCCGATTATCGATCGAGGCCAATAATCGTGGCCGATTGTGGATTCCGATTGTGATGTATATTCTGGCCCGTGGGTTGAGGTCCATTGCGATATATTTAGGACCCCTAGGTTAGGCCCATTGTGATGTATAAAGGCCTATGGGTGTGGCCCATTGTGATGTATATGTAGCCCATATGATGTGTATTAACCCCATGTGTGCGGCCCATTATGATTGTACGAAACCCATTGGGATGCATTTGAGGACCAGGCTATGGAGCCCATTATGATGTATGTTAGGCCGATGAGGAAGGCCCATCATGATGTGTATTAAGCTCTTGAGAGAGGCCCATGGTATTGTGTATTTGTCCCTTGTGTGAGGTCATGGGTCCACTATATGTTAGGATCTATGTGGGCCATTCCTTGGGGACAATGTCGGTTAAATGTCCACATTGTCGAGGTCGATTGTCGATGCCGGTTATTGATATTGGTTATGAGTATGTGACAGCATAACATCATGATACATGCTCATATGCATCATCTGCATGTTTGTTATGAGATGTGGTTGATCATTGCATATGTCATTGAGCATGTTGTTATGAGACTCCCTGATAGGCGGAGGTTATTTCACTTGAGCACGCAGTATGCACAGGATTGATGCATGACTGGATTGTATGACTCATGCATCTCACGTTATGATTACTATACACCCTAGCGATATCAGGGCCGTAGCCTCCACAGGCATATCATGGATGGCCAGATGGGACACTGAAAATGTTTGGTTATAGCATATGGGCGCCATAAATATCACTGGGTGAAAATTCCTAAACCTCCGTGGCCAGGAGACGCCTCAACGTCGAGACCGAGTGGATATATATGAGCGCATGAGGGCCGTATACCAGTAGGCCGCGTCTCCCACTGTGTCGTGGTCGGTTGGGAGGGGGTGTGACCTTACCCGCCTGAGTGAGGAGGCAATATCTAGGTTGAGTTTGACCAGCTTGAGGAATGGGTCCGCTATCGACGAGCCGGGCCCGATATTGGCAGGCGGATAGTGAGGTCTCTTCCACTTACCCAGTTGTGCGCTCGGATAGGGGCGGCAAGCTGGCGTAGTGTAATAGACCCCGGTGATGATCCCAGAGATGAACTGTACTGATATGTGGATTTAGTGAGTAGGAGTTGCATACTCATTCATGCATTCATTCATTCACTGTCCACTCGGGTTGGTGGTGCACAATTATTTGTTACGTGTGTCTTCGCAATGGCCAGGATTTCGGTTGGGGCGTGCGACTAACCTGAGATCAGGAGTTTACCACATTGAGTCTGACTATCCAAATTTAGGTATGGGACTGGTTTGGATAGAAGTCCCTTGTGATGGACCCCATAGCCCGCGATACTACGTACTATCATCCCGACTTCACACTCCAGTATGGTCATCCCATTCGCACCGCATATTGCATGACATTCGTGGCATACGACATTTTGGGTTATCGTGTCCCTGCATTTATATGGTCTAGGTACGGCTGACGCTATTTGTGTTACTCATCAGGAATGTATATTGTATTGCATCCTCTGCATCTGATATTTGGCTATCTATGATTCCTCATTTGCATAGTTGTTCTACATTGCATATTCTGACATTGATTGACTCACGGACTTGTCCGTATTTTCGCTTACTATGTTATCGTATGATTTATAATCTTATCAATACTCTGATTACTATGATAATTCATGCTCTTGTCAATATTTCTGCTCATTTTGACATTATACAATTTATGGATTACCATTGCTTTCGATATTGTGTGATTTATGACATTGTATCCTCGGTATCTAATATTTGGCTCGCTTTGACTCCTCATTTGCATAGTTGATTTGTGATGTGTACCTTGATATTGTATGATCCATGGACTTGTCAGTACTTCCGCTTAATTTGATTACTCTAATATGGAATACTTGACACTTACCTTGTGCACACACTTACACCACCCTCTAAGCTTTCTATAAGCTTATGCATGGTAGATGCGTGCAGGTGATGTTAGGTTGCAGCAATGTTGGACTTGGTCCATATATAATGGAAAGTGGAAACCCCTCATGTATGGTTATTATTATTTAATTTTCTGATTTTTTCCTGACTCTCTTGAATTGCACAAAGTTTTTCGCATTTTGTATCGATGTCGACGATCTCGATACAATGTGTTTACAGTGAAAGGTAGTGGCTGATATCTTACAATATTGTGGGTTAGGAGAAGTATGGAAGAAAGTGGCTGATATCTTACATTCAGTTGCAGTGGTGAAAGTAAACCTTCAAGGTTCAATGCAAAAAATATAAAAGAAAAAGGTTCCACACAACTCCATGTGTAAGAAATGCCATTCCTAAGGCCACCTTTTATGATACATCGCTGCAAAAGGTCTCTTCAAATAATTTTGAACCATCAACGTGACCATATTTCTGCTCCATTTGAATAACCCACATTGGATTGCTCAAGTTACCTGTTTGGTCTTCTCTCTGAAATTTGGTGTATGGTGGGTGACTTCAAGCCATGTTATGTTTGCAGAAGTTGTACATTCAGTTGTAAATTTTGCAGAATTAGCTCCAGGTAATGCAGATTTTGCAAACCAGCACAAAACTAAACCATTAGGATAAAAAATATATATGGTGGCCAAAATTAGCTCCAAGTAATGCAGTTCAAATATTGATATGGTGGCCAGAATTAGCAAGTTAAGAACCTGAATGTAGAAAAGAAAAAAAAACCCCCACTACTCCACCATCTACTTTAATCCAATCAAAATCAGCTGGGATAAGCTCACGGGCTTACTGCAACTCAAAAAACCCCGTTGTATGTAGAAAAGAAAATCACAGCTAATGGTTTTAAACAAATGATTGTGACTGATATTACATTTCCATTTAAAGACAAATAGTAAAACTACAACTTCAAATTCCTCAATTGTGTTGAGCTTCTATTCTGCATCTGAAACCAATTAATTGACATGATCGGCATAAGCCCAACCTTGTCCATTCCAACAAGTAATTTGAATTTCAAATGAAACTTTACATTAATAGCCAAAAGGGCATCTCGTTGCTCGTGCACTCCAAATACTATTGCTTGTCGGGTTAAGGCTGTGAATATTATTGATTGTTACCACAGTCATCTCCATTAAGCCCTTGCATAAATCCCATACCACTATCAAAAGTAAGTGTTATGTTAATACCATTGCAAGAGAGGACTTTGTTTATGAAAATCCTCCTGTTCCTTTCTTACCGCATGGATCACATAGTAGATATGGAAGCATCTTCCATATAGATTTCTTCTAAAAGAAAAGCAATCCCTAACCACCCATAAGTAAGGCCTTTCAATGATTCACTGCATTGGCAACAAGGGTGAGAGGATAATTATGGGCATGAGAGAGCTATTACCACAAACAAAAACCATTCAACATACTACTCAAAAATAAGAAATATCAAAATACATTTGTCAAGAAAATTACCTTATGATTAAAATAAGGATTAGTGTACCCCTATAAAAACACAAGCACAACTTTGCCGTGCTTTCTTATGCTCCCACAAAAATCTATTGCAAAAACTCGTTGATACAAATGAAATACAAATCATCATTTAAGCCATATCCCAACTGATTGGGGTTGGTTACACAAATCCTGTTCTGCAATTCCATTCTGTGAAGGAGCACAAATGGAAATACACGCATGGAGGGGAAAAAAATGAAGCCAAGCATGCCACTTCTTAGTGATTGTCATATCCCAAATGGAAATAAGCTGACAGTTGTTACAAAGATCTCCCAACACTCCGGGAGACTGGATTTAATGCATGGAAATGACTGTGAAGTGAAGGGAATTGACCGTGAAATGCGTGAAAATGACCGTGAATCAACCAGGAATCACCGGGAATGACCGTGAAATGAAGTGAATTGACCATTCAATGCATGGAAATGACCGTGAAGTGAAGGGAATTGACCGTTAATCAACACAGAATTGTTTAGAATAACCGTGAAATGCATGGAAATGAAGTGAATTGACCGTGAAATGCATGGAAATGACCGTGAAGTGAAAGGAATTGACTGTGAAATGCGTGGAAATGATAGTGAAGTGAAGGGAATTGACCGTGAAATGCGTGGAAATGACCGTGAATCAACACAAAATCGCTTGGAATGATCGTGGTATGCATGGAAATGACCGTGAAGTGAAGCGATTGGACTGCAAAATGCTTGGAAATGACCGTGAAGTGAAGGGGCATGACCGTGAAATGCGCCGAAAGGACCGTGAATCAACATGGAATAGGCGGGAATGACCGTGATATGCATGGAAATGACCGTGAAGTGAGGCGATTGGACCGTGAAATGTGCGGAAATGACCGTGAAGTGAAGGGGCATGATCGTGAAATGCGCCGAAATGACCGTGAATCAAAACGGAATAGGCGGGAATGACCGTGATATGCATGGAAATGACCGTGAAGTAAAGCGATTGGACCGTGAAATGCGCGAAAATGACCGTGAAGGGGCATGATCATGAAATGCGCCGAAATGACCGTGAATCAACACGGAATAGGCGGGAATGACCATGGTATGCATGGAAATGAATGTGAAGTGAAGCGATTGGACCGCGAAATGCGTGGAAATGACCATGATGTGAAGGGGCATGACCGTGAAATGCGCCAAAATGACAGTGAATTAACACAGAATAGGCGGGAATGACCATGATATGCATGGAAATGACCGTAAAGTGAGGTGATTGGACCGTGAAATGTACCGAAATGACCGTGAAGTGAAGGGGCATGACCGTGAAATGCGCCGAAATGACCGTGAATCAACACGGAATAGGCGGGAATGACCGTGAAGTGAGGCGATTGTACCGCGAAATGCGCGGAAATGACCGTGAAGTGAAGGGGCATGACCATGAAATGCGCCGAAATGACCGTGATATGCTCCAAAATGACTGTGAAGAAAAGATATCATTTACTGCAAAATGTTGTCTTCACCATTCATAATGAAATCAATATTACGAATACATCATTTTCTTCAAATTTATTTCAAAATATACAACACATCATTTACATCCTTTCACCATGAATGTTTTACAGTACATCATTTACAATAGTTTACAACATTTCACTGAATTTCCCGATTCCTCATGCCTAAGACAAATTTTGTGCTAATCTTTCCTTAGTAGTTGCTTTTGGGGTAATTAGCGCTATACTCGATTGCTTGTGAAATTTGTATCAATCACTTTAAATTGTATCTGCATGACTCAAAACTTGTAGATTAGTTAGCGCTATGTTACTCTGAAGTCTGGGATCCATCGCTAAATCCAGTTGTTTTGGAGAATTTTTGGAAGTTCTGGATCGGATCTGAACCACGCGTTGAAAGTCCGATAGCGATGATCTTAGGTTGTTGCGGTCGCCTGGTTGGACTTGGTCATCACCTCAAAAATCAAGTCCATGTGATGTTCTGGGTCGATTTGGTTGAGTTTGGAGTGAAGAGTGTGAGAACGGTTGGAAATTTATTAAGCTTTTATAAAATCCGAGTCGTGTCGCTTGCGCGACGATTTTAAGCAATTTGACCGTTGGATTCTGATCTAATTTCACCCTCTGATTAGAGAAGGTGGCCCAGGCATGTCCTTGTACTTGTGGACCTGATCGAGATTCGGTGACCGTTGAATTGCGTGTGGTCCGCCACGGCTAATCTGAAGATCCGGTTGGTACGAAAACTCAGCTTGACCTAGATCCATCGTCAGTGAGCTTAAGTCCGACCTTTCGTGGTATTTGGCCCACCAGAAGTGCTTCGTTGGATCGTGAGAGGCAGATTTTGGTTATACCCTAAGTATACCTTGGCCCTGGGGTTATTTTCATCAATTTTAGGCCTATTTATAGTCCTTAAACCCTAGCTCTCTTTTCCATACGAATTTCCTAACCCTAGCTTGGAAAGAGATTGGAAAAGAGAGAGAAAGTGAGAGAGAAGTTGGTGAATCATCTTAGATTCTTTTCGGTTCTTCTTCATCCTTAAACCTTCACTTTGAATCATTATTCTGACGCTTCTGAGTTCATCTTTGGGTAAGTTAACCTAACCCTAATCTGTGTTAGAGCTTAGAATAGTCTTGGTGTTGTTGTATCTCATTTCTATTCTTGCTTTAGGGTATTCAATCGCCGTTGACGAAGACAACTCGTCTAAAATCAATTCGGTGTTCTTTTCTGGCTTAAGGTGCGGACTTTAAGTGTATAGGTTATGGTTTTCAACGCTTTCAATGCCAGTTAATGATTTATTCTTATTATGGATGAGATTTCACATGCCAAATGTTATGTTTATGTTGCGTTCCTGATATGCATGTGTTATATTGAGATTTGTGTATTCTATGTGTATGTATAAAGTACCGTATGCATATAAAATATGCACTTGTGTTTGCCATGATTATTTATCGTGTATGTATGCTAGATGTATGTGCGACAACTCCTTGGTAAAAGGAATTGTCCAAATGTGTGTATTTCAACATACGTCATGTATGTTGTATTGTGTATTCTAAGTGTTTGTAGAAATGCCTGAATGATCTAAAGTGTGATATTTCAACCTAGTATGGGCGTTGAGAAGCGATTCTCAACTCTCCCACTAGTGTGCATGATTTCCTTCTTGCAAGTTACATTCCTTGTTATTTAATTTCAAGCATTTCTTATGCTTACATTCATGTTAAGTTGATATTCTTCAAATGCTTATGTACTATGATTTGAGTTGTTGTTCCTTTACTGTTTTACATTCAATACAATTATCTGTTGTAGAGGAATGTGTGTGAGACTATGCATTAGTCCAGGAAATTGGTAATCGGCCTTAAGTTCATGGCTGAGGTTGCTTTCGCCATATAGGACGTATTAGACGAACCCGAGTCGTATTAGAGTTGTCGGCAGTGGTTTGGCCACGCGGAGTGTTTGCGTACTCTATGTCGTTCAACTCAACGTGCGCTCATGCTAGTCGAGTTCGTCAAGTAACCCAATTGTCCGATGTATGTTCACCATGTATGGGCGCTACTGTTTGAATCTAGGGTACCAAACTTACCAATGAAATTCTATTAACCATGGTACCTTGATCCGCTAAGACTCATGAGCCAGACATGGTGGTATGGGACACCGTGGTCGAGCTGTCAGCCTACGCTAGGGTGACGAGCCTCCCCGTAGTGACCAGTGAGCAACTAAACTCGTGAGCCGATTATGGTAGTATGGGACACTATATTCGTGTTGTCGGCCTACATTGATTGGTGACGAGCCCTTTGTAGTGACCTGAGCATGCCTGGATACCGCATTGAGGTGACGAGCCTTGGTGTAGTAACGAAGGTATGATAGGCGTGCATTGATTAGTGACGAGCCCTTTGCTACGACCTGAAACCATATGATCGTATGAGATGCCTAGGATTGACGACACTAGAATAGATCACTGTTTGGATGGTGATATGATGAAGGTATCTTAGCTTCCCAATCCTGCTATATGAAAAGGACTAATAATAACTTGGTAATCATATTCATGCACTGCATTTCCATGTGCTTTGTAGACGTGGCATACTTTGAGGTGGTGTCATGCGTAACGTAAGATGAAGACGCTGAGGGTGTACACATGAGGGCACGCATCATTTTACATACATCCTTGCATTAACAAGAGTACTTAGGTCTTGTTTAATTGTTATGCTTTATCATTACTGCTTGATTGAACTGATAACAAGTTAACCAGTGTCTTATTGTTCCACCGAGTTGATCACTCACTCCCACGTTAGGCGGTGTTAAACACCCACCGGACTCTGTCTTAGGCTCTGTTACAGATGTTGATGCGACTTCGAGGCGGAGCGGGAGATGGATGATGATGAGGCCGCTTTCTCTTATATGCGGTTTTGAGACGGGTTCTAGCGAGCCTTGTTCTATGCGCGGGATGCCGGGATTATTTTTGAGAATTAAATGATGTAACTTGATACTTGTAATTTTGATAAAAACACTTTCATTACGACTGGTATGTATATGTACTTGAGGATTTGCACTTGTACACAAATATTTCTATACGTCTTCCGCTTGCTTTTTTCACTTATCCCTAAATTATATACGTGTTTTGGCTTAATCTATTCCATGTTTTATGCACTAATACGGACAACATACATCCATCATTAAATATGTTGCATAAGTGATGTTTTGGAACTTGGGAGCTGAGTTATGCTCGACCCCGATTCCTCTCATGCCTAAAACAAATATATCATATTTTGAGCTCACTCAGGCAATCATAGGCTATTAACTTCTTAAAGTTAGGAGTGAATTGCTGCAAGTCTCTCCCTGACAAAATTTGATCGCTACACAAAATGTCGATATATTTCATGACAAAAATGCCACAGTTATATCCGTTCGTCTGCTTTGGTATAAAGGTATCTTCTCTAACCGTCCAAGCATTTCCTTCCAGCACAGCCCTATCTCCAGTGGCATAAAATAATATAGGAAAGGCCTCCTTCGTCAGATCAATATGTTACCTGTATCGACTAAGTGCCCTCAAGTATAAACTGTCAAGTATAATGATTTCTCGGCCTCGAGGGTGGATGACCATCAGGTACCAATGACTGTTCGCGTGACTGACTGGTACATATGCCTGTCCATATTTGGCAAGATAAGATATCAATATTTAAAAATTATAGATTTGGATATACCTAGCATTGATAACTTGTAACGACACCATTACCTCTTCATATTGCCACATGGCCTTCTGCCCCTCATGCGGCTTGACAATGCTGATCGGAGAGAGTTTTTCTAGCCCTTCAAATAATAAACGCAATTCATCACTGCCAACATCTCGAAATATTCGCAATGTCGACATTTGCATGCCGATACATGGCTATTACAAACAACATAGTAAATTAGAACATATATCATATAATGAAATAACATATTAACCATGATCCAAATCATACAGTTACCAAGAAAAATGTGGGACAGAACTTGCAGTCCTTTGTATATAATAGAAGAAATAATCGGTGCCTTCTCTCCAAGAAATTGACGTACTTGTCGATAGCCTAATCAATAAAGAATGAAAATTAACCTATACTCTATTATATACAAATTCTGAATAAAACCATGTATGTATGTGTGTGATTTACTTACCATGCTGTCAACCCAAGCATTCTTCTCCCAAATGGTTTTGAACCATCAAAATTCGAGTGATTCTTTGTTTGTGTTGGCCCAGCTTTCCAATCATGGAGTTCGTCCTGCGATATTACCTTAAGTGGAGCGATCTTGGCCTGAAAGGGTATCAGAGAAGTCAGAAATTCTCTCTGTTTCTCATCGTCGGTGGCGTTGCTTGGAGTGGTTTGCACGGTAGAGATAGAAATGAATGGAGAACACTTGTAAACAGACGACTTCAGCACCCTCGTAGGTCTCCTCGTATATACTGGAATGGAATGCAGTGATTTCTCACATAGATCAACGCCCAATGCATCCTCGTCCTCCTTCTTAAACTCTTCCTTCTGATTCTCTAAGTCCTCCTTCCAAAACTGAATCTTCTCTATATGAAATGCTTTCATCTACTTCTTCAATTCCACTTTACCCTCCTCTAACTCTTCCCTCTCCTTCTTCAATTCTTCCTTCTCCCTCAGTAGCATTTCCCTCTCCTTCTTCAAAACCTCCCTCTCATTCAACTCCTCCTTCTCTAACCTCAAAGCTTCTTTCAGTTTCAGCATTAGTTTAACCTCATTGAGTACTACTTCTCTCTCCCTCTCAATCGATTCTTCTCTCTCTTTTAGTGTGCGTTCGAGAAGCTTTAACTCTTCCCCTCTCTCTTCAACTAAAGCCTCTGCGCCTCCAGCTCCCCCCTATCCTCTATCGACTCCCCAGTGAGTTGCAATCTCGCTCCCTCTCCCTCTCCCTCACCAGTACTGTCTTCCTCTCCCCCTTCTTCTCCCTCTCCCTGTCTCGATTTCTCCTCCATATCTTCATCATCTTTATCTTTAGTGCCCTACAGAATGAAGCAATGTATGTATCAGCTATATAACATGTCAAATTAAATATAAAATATCAACATAAAAGAAAACGTTTCTGACATCTTACATCAAATATATCATGGGCCAAACGAACAGACTCCATCTCCAACTCCTCTGTGGTAGGCTCTAAGTTAACAATGATCTCAGCCTGCACGAGAACATCTTCATTTTCATGCTATAGAAACACACATGCACACACACAAATATAGATAGTTAAATGAGTGACCACTTAGCTTCATAGAAATTGAGTTACATCTTTATTCTCTATAATTTCATGAATCTTCTTATACCTCAAAACCTTTCATCCCCGATATTGTATGAATTGTGGAAATTGGAAAGGAACATATGAAATTATACAGTGTCTCTCAACAGCCCATATCTATTATAATGAAATAACAAGATGATGTTAAATAAACATAGATAGCTATAAACTATGAATTAAAATAGACAAGGAAAGAATCCTTACCTGTAGGGGAAATATGCAACCGCTGACATTTTAATGAGGCCCTTGGGATGCCATGAAGGCACTCTCGATCCCTTCCGTCATCGTTTGGAAGGCCAAACTACCCCAGGGATAGATATTAAAGTCTTCCAACGAGTCGACAAGGTCAATAAACTCTTTACAGCATATAATATTCGTGTCGGTACCCCTAACAAACCACTCTACATATAATATTAGGGCTAACTTCACGACATCTTCGTACTTATTGCTATCAACTATCCTATTGAACACCTCCTATACATGTTTCTTTAGGATAGGATATTCATGGAAGTATTTTTCTCTTAATGACTTCTTCGAACGATGGATATTGGGTATATAGAGGTCACTAGTCTTCAGCCCTGTTATTAGGGTGAAGTCCATCTTAGTAAATTTTATATGGTTCCCATGTATCTTGAATACAAGGTTGCCTATATATCTATTAATAAGTGCGTGAAAAATGGTTCCTATAAACCTAAATGATGGAATGTGTAATAAAAATGAGAATGGGGTCTGCCTAAATATATTTAATCTAGTATTATTCTTCTCCAACCCACTCTTCACACTATCAAACCACCATATCAAAGAACATCTGCATGAGATGGTGGGGGTCGACTTGCCGAATCCCTTATGCTAGGGTTTGTCATTTGCAAGGATAAATTGGAAATCAAATCAACGATAACATTCAGTATTTAACGACACATAATGTGAAAGTTGACTTATTGTGGTGAAAATTCATAAAGTATGTGTGAGTGTGCCTAGTCAGCGAATTCCAAATGAAAGTACAAGACTTATTAGTGAATTTTCACAAGTTTTGGGCCACTTTTACTCATTTATCAGTAAATTTATACCAAGGTTGGCAGTAAAAAAATGTCAATATCAAGTAGTCATCGGCCATTTTGAAGAATTCCATGTCAAATGGTCATCTCATAGGCCACATTCAACAACTTCACGGCCAATTTCACTAAGATATGGGTTAATTTTCAGATTTATATGTTGCATTTTGGCTGAGAACGTCGTGAATTTGACCATGTGTGGATTTGTCTAAGGACTGTAATTGACCGTTAAGTGAGGGGGATAGACCGTGAAGTGTATGGAATTGTCCGTGAGGTGAAGGAAATTGTCTGTGAAATGAGTGGAATTGAACATGGCATGAAGGGTATTGTCCATGAAGAGCATGGAATTGACCGTGATGTGAAGGGGAATGACCGGGAATTACTGTGAAATGCATGGAACTGACCATGAAGTGAAGGGAATTGACAGTGAAATGCATGAAAATGACCGTGAAATGAAACGGAATTGCCGGGATTGACCATGAAATGCATGGAAATGACTGTGAAGGGAAGGGGATTGACCGTGAAATGCATGGAGATGACCGTGAAGTGAAGGGAACCGTGAAATGCATGTAAATGACAGTGAATCAACACGAAATCGCCGGGAATGACCATGAAATGCATGGAAATGACCGTGAAGTGAAGTGAATTGACCGTGAAATGCGTGGAAATGACCATGAATCAACGCAGAATCGCTAGGAATGACCGTGAAATGCATGGAAATGACCGTGAATAAACATAGAATCGCCGGGATTGACCGCGAAATGCATAGAAATGACCGTAAAGTGAAGGGTATTGACTGTGAAATGAAGGGAATTGAAGTGAAATGCATGGAAATGAACGTGAAACGAAACGGAATCGCCGGGGTTGACCGTGAAATGCATGGAAATGACTGTGAAGTGAAGCGAATTGACCATGAAACGCATGCAAATGACCGTGAGGTGAGGTGAATTGACAGTGAAATACATGGAAATGACCGTGAAGTGAAGCGAATTGACGGTGAAATGCATGGAATTGATCGTGAAGTGAAGGGAATTGACCATAAATGAACATGAAATGATTGAAAACGACCGTGAGGTGAAGGGAATTAACCGTGAAATGACGTGGAATGGCTGGAATTAAGTCAGTTCATGGTTAATTTAACTAAGTTCACAGTCATTTTAGTCCAGTTCACAATCATTTTAGCTCACTTCATGATCATTTTAGCTCAGTTCACGATCATTTTACCTTAGTTCACAGTCATTTTAGCTCATGAATCAATAACTCAGTGGGTCCTCGGTCTGTTAACTCAGTCAGTGCTCAGTCGCTTTCATGGTCTTCGTTTAGTTTCACATCTAATTTCATTCTTTGTTTAAACAACTCTTAATATGGGCCATTTGAGTCCTGATTTCAATCATTTATTAGGACATGCCATACCATTAAGCATTTTTTAAAAATGAAATTGGATTGGGGACAGTGCGCATATATAGTATAATATACATTGGGGTCCACCCAAAGAAAGCTTAATATTTTAAAAAATTGAAAATGGATTGTGGACCGTGCACAAATATAGTAAAATATATAGTGAGGTCGACAAAACGAAAGCAGGGATTTCAATATACCTGCCATTCAAGGCTTCTTAGCTGGGGGGACCATATTTCGTCCTATCTTGGGCTCAAAAAAGTCGAAAAGGACGTCTGTGAGGTGTGTATTCTCGACCAGATAAAGGAGAGAGAAAAAAACGGTAAAAGAAGGGTTTTACTGCTACAGTGGACAGTCACAAGGGGGGAGAAGTGATCAGAAATTGGTAATCTACGGGTAGGATGAAGGATCAGGGAGAGAAAAAAAGAAAAAAACTTGGTTTTTTCATTGGAGACGCAGCTGGCAGCGTCAGTAGGGTGTGTCTGCAATACTAGGGGCATTTTCGACCTTTGGGAAGGCATCCATACAGCTGGGGCTTATTTTTGCAAGGTAAAATAAGGTGGGCTTGGTCTCGTAAATGGGCCATAAATGGGTCGTACAATCGTAAATTTCTCTTCTCATTTTGGGCTTATCTCCTAAAATGATACGAAACAATGGATGAACAGTGTGGATAAGACTCATACGTCACAATGGACACCCAAAGCTGTTGCCCGTTCCCAACTAGAGATGGTAGGAGTAGGATGCAATCCGCGAGATTCCAGTGGCGGATTGTTTACTGATAGCGTATGCAGCAAGGTGGCTACTGAAAGTACTTTGTTGGCCCCACATGATATATATGTATTTTTATCTAAGCTCTCCATATAGTTTTTAAGATTATTATCAATTACTAGCATGAAAATGAGGGAGATCCAAATCATGAGTCGACCACACCATGAGAAAATAGTGGTGATTGAATGCCCACCATTAAAAACTTCGTAAGGCTCACTGTAATGTTTATTTGTCATCCAACCTATTGATTAAGTCACGTAAACCTGAATGAAGAGAAAATGAAAATATCATCTTAATCTAAAACTTTTGTGGCCCCTAAGAAATTTTAATGGTGAGTGTTCAATCATGATTCTTTCCTGTGGTGTGGTCTATATGAGATTTGGATCTTACTCATTTTTAAGCTCATGCCATAAAATAGTCTTGAAAATGGAAGGAAGGCATGGACAAAATACATACATCATGATGGGGCCACAAAGCACCGTCAATAGCCACCTCGCGTCCGATAATTTGGAGAGAGGCTCGGCACCCCAGGTTTCTTGTGAAAGTTGTCGCAAGAAGTACGCGTGCTTGATGTTATCTAGGGCCAACCATGATGTTTGTAAGAAATCCACCCCATTCATCTATTTTGTGAGATCATCTTAGGGCATACGACCAAAAATAGGGTATATTCAAAACTTGAGTGGGCTATACAATATGAAAAACTGGAAAAAGACTTTACTACCATTGAAACCTTCATGGGCTCCAGCTTGATGCTTATACGTCATTCAAATCATTTATAAGGTCATTTATAATGGGATGAAGTAAAATCAGAAAAAAAAACTTAGCTTGATAAGTAGCTTTTATGGCCGAATGAATGTTTCAACAGTAGTCATTGAATGCACATTTTTTCCTCTTGGGTAGCACACTACAGTTTTGGATCCACTCTAGTTTTGGTCTAATGTATTAAAATGATCTCGTAAAATGAATGGACGGGTTGGATTTCTCACAAACATCATGGTGGACCCACTTAGCATCCTAGTGTAGTAACTTCCTGCGAAAGGCTTCTATAGGAAACCCGCATCAGGAGACTGTGAATAGGAGAGTGCATCTCTCCGCAACATGCATTACTGAAACTCACTATCAAACTCCCATGTAATCTAAACCATAATTCATATCTTACTATTAACATCAAGGTTCGCATGTAAGCCGTGCGACTATTGGATTGTGAATGGCCCAGATATCAGTATTTAGGATGGTGTGCTCATGTAAGCTGATTGTGTGGTGTACCATACACCACCGATCTAGGTCGTGTGTTCACGCTGCAAAGTTTTGTGGGCCTCACCGTGATGTATGTATTATATTCACACCATCCATCCATTTTGGGAGATTATTGTTGCCAGGGCATGAGCCCGTTTTGAGGCAGATTCAAACTTCAAGTGGACCACACCAGAGAAATCAATGAGGATCTTGTCATTGAAAATTTATTGTAGCCACATACGTTTTGGATTAAGCTGATATTAGTCTTTTCCCTTCTTCCAGGTCTATTTAACCTTAGAAATAGGTTCGATCACAGAGAAACATCACAAGAGCGATGAGAAGGTTTCAACTGTGGGTGTCATTGTTCTCGCTACTTTCTGTGATGTGGTTAATTTGACTTTTGGATCTGCCTCATTTTTGTGATCATGCCTTAAAATGATCTCACAAAATGAATGGACAGTTTGGATACAACAGATACATTATGGTGGCCCCACAGAACTTTGTCATGTAAACACACCATGCAAGTCGTTGGCGTGAGGCACACCATGCAATCCGCTTCCACTTTTATAAATTGTGCAGCATCCAAGGTTTGATCCACCAAATAAACAGTTCAGCATCATCATCGACCGGACGAGAACCCATTTATTGTGGAATTGGCGATGAAACAATTCAAATATCAGGTGAACCACATGACAGAAAGTAGCTGTGATTGCCACTTGCCATTATGAACTTCCTATGCCCACCGTAATGTTTATTTTTCATCCTAACATGTCGCTAAGGTTAAATAAATATTAAAAAGAGATTACAAATATCAGCTTGATCCAAAATTTTTGTGGTATATAAGAAGTTTTTAATGATCAATCACCGCTATTCCATGTGGTGTGGTCCACCTGAGATTTGGATCTACTTTTGTACTGGTCTTGCATGCTTAAAATGAGCTGAAAGTAGATGGACGAGGTATACAACACGTACACGGCACTACCTGACCTGTCAACTCATGACCTGGGTCAAGGATTGGATATGAGAAATTGACCATCGTAGACACAACTTTTTACCCAGTTTCTTTTTTCGGAGAGTCTAAAACTCACCTTCTCAACTTAGACGTTGGATGTACGGACAAGCATTCAAGAACTAAAATACCCCTGCCTTCCTTTCAGAAGCGGATTGGCTGATTTGTGAAGACGAGCACTGATGCTCCTTGGGCTCCGAATTGTACGAAGAGTTCAAAGGAGATCAAAATTACATGGGCCCCACAGTTATGTATTTATTATATCCACAATGTTCATCCATATTTTGAGATCATTTCAGAGCATTATATATATATATATATCATATCCAAAGATCACCTGGACCACACCACAAATAGCAGCAAGGAAATTGATTTTCACTATTAAAAATTTCGTAGGGCCCACCGTAATGTTTATTTTCCATCCAATCTAATCATAAGGTCACAAAGACCTGAATGAAGAGGAAAAGCAAATTTCATATTAATCCAAAACTTCTCTTACCCCTAAAAGGGTTTCAATGGTAGACGTTCACTCCCCCACTACTTTTTACAGTGTGGTCCACTTGATGGTTAGATCTGTCTTATTTTTCGTCTCAAGCCTTAATACGAGCTCACCAAATGGATGGACAGTTTGGATATAACACATACCTCATGATAAGACCTATAGATCTTGCACCAGCCAATCCAGCGGGGCAAATTAGAAACTGAGTGGGGCAAATTAGAAATTGAGCGGGGTAAACTAGACTTTGAGCAGGGCAAACTAGAATTTGAGCAGGGCAAACAAGAATTTGAGCAGGGCAAACTCGAAATTGAGCGAGGCAAACTAGAAATTAAGCGGGGCAAACTGGAAATTGAGCGAGTCAAACTGGAATTTGTAAAATCATGTCTGGTGGACCATGAAATTGTAATCAACGGACCAAATTCACAACGGAAGTCATTCACTTATACACATATATAAGTTGAGCAGGGCAAACTAGAAATTGAGCGGGGAAAACTAGAAATTGAGCGAGACAAACTGAAAATTGAGGGGGCAAACTGAAAATTACGCAAGGCAAATTAAAAATTGAGCGGGGCAATCTAGAAATTGAGTAGGGTAAACTAGAAATTGAACAGGGCAAACTAGAACTTGAGCAGGGCAAACTACAAATTGAGCGAGGGAAACTGAAAATTGAGCAGGGCAAACTAGAAATTAAGCGAGGCAAACTAAAAATTGAGCGGGGCAAAATAGAATTTTAGTAGGGCAAACTAGAAATTGAGCAGGGCATACTGAAAATTGAGCGCAAACTAGAAATTGAGAGGGGCAAACTGAAAATTGAGCGGGGCAAATTGAAAATTAAGCGAGGCAAACTAGAAATTGAGTAGGGCAAACTAAAACTTAAGCGGAGCAAACTAAATGGTGTATATGGATGAACAACATAGATAAATACATGCATTAATGTGGGGCCCACATGTGTAATGGTTTTTAAAATCTACAAAAATCCTGTATGGACCAAATGCATGCATCAGTTTGTCCCGCTCAATTTCTAGTTTGCCTCGCTCAATTTCTAGTTTGCCCCGCTCAATTTTCAGTTTACCCCAATCAATTTCTAGTTTGCCTCACTCAATTTCTAGTTTGCCCCGCTCAATTTTTGGTTTGCCCTACTCAATTTCTAGTTTGCCATGCTCAATTTTCAGTTTGCTCCGTTCAATTTTCAGTTTGTCTCGCTCAATTTCTAGTTTTCCCCGCTCAATTTTCAGTTTGCCCCACTCAATTTCTAGTTTGCCCTTCTTAATTTTCAATTTTATTTTCTTTTTTTTTTTTACACACACACACACTCCCCACACACTCACGCTAGTGGAATTTTACCACCTATGGGTACTTGAACCCTTGACTGGGAGTTGAAACTCCTGAGAGTCTACCACCCGAGCAAGAGTATGGACCCTCTCAATTTTTCAGTTTACCATGCTCAATTTTTAGTTTTTTCCACTAAATTTTTAGTTTACCCCACTCAATTCTGAGCAGGGGAAACTGAATATTGAGCGGGGCAAACTAGAAATTGAGAGGGACAAACTGAAAATTAAGCCAGGCAAACTAGAAATTGAGCGAGGCAAACTGAAAATTGAGCGGAGTAAACTGAAAATTGAGCGGGGCAAATTGAAAATTGAGCGGGGCAAACTAGAAATTGAGCGGGGCAAACTGAAAATTGAGCGTGGCAAACTAGAAATTGAGCGGGACAAACTGATGCATGCATTTGGTCCATACAAGATTTCCATTGATTTTTAAATCTATTACACATGTGTGCCTCACATTGATGTATGCATTTATCTATGTCGTTCATCCATATACACCATTTACATGTGACATTTTAGTTATATATGTGTTCAAGTGAATGACATTCGTTGTGAATTTGGTCCATTGATTACAATTTCATGGTCCACCAAACTTGATTTTACAAATTCCAGTTTGCCCTGCTCAGTTTGTTGTTTGCCCCGCTCGATTTCTGGTTTTGCCCCGCTCAATTTCTAGTTTGCCCCACCTAATTTTCAGTTTGCCCCTCTCAATTTCTAGTTTGCCTCGCTCAATTTTCAGTTTGCCCCGTTCAATTTCTTGTTTACCTCTCACAATTTTCAGTTTGCCCCACTCAATTTCCAGTTTGCCCCGCTTAATTTCTAGTTTGCACCCGCTGGATTGGCTAGTGCAAGTTCCGTCGGTCTTATCATGAGGTATGTGTTATATCCAAACCATTCATCCATTTAGTGAGATCATATTAAGGCTTAAGACAAAAAATAAGACAGATTTAACTATCAAGTGGATCACACTGCAAAAAGCAGTGGGGGATTGAACGTCTACCATTGAAACCCTTTTGGGGTCAGAGAACTTTTGGATCAATATGAAATTTTTTTTTCCTCTTCATCCAGGTCTTTGTGACCTTATGAATAGATTGGATGGAAAATAAACATTATGGTGGGCCCTACGAAATTTTTAACGGTGAAAATCAATTTCTGCACTGCTATTTGTGGTGTGGTCTAGTTGATCTTTGGATATGATTTCTTTTTTTGATAACGCTCTGAATTGATCTCGAAATATGGATGAACATTGTGGATATAATAAATACGTCATTGTGGGGCCATGTAACTTTGATCTCTTTTGAACCGTTCGTACAACTCGGAGTTCAAGGAGTGTCAAGAAGCGGACTGCGTATTGAGTAACTCAGTACCATAAGCGTATTGAGTAAACTCTGTGGCGCCCACCTTCATTCATGCATTTTATTCAATCTATTCATCCACTTTACCAGATAATTTTAGGGCTTTAACTAAAAAAGTAAGCCTATAAAAAGATCAAGTGGACCACACCAACGTAAATATTGTGAATTGAACTTCTACCGTTGAAAAGTTCTTGGGGGCCACGTAAGTTTTAGATCAAGCTGATATTTATTTTTTTCCCATCCTCCATTTCTGTTTGATCTTATGAACAGGTTTGATGAAAAATAAACATCACTGCATGCCTTAGAAAGGTTTCAACGGTGGAAGTCAATACTTCCACTGTTTCATGTGGTATGGTCCAGTTGAGGTGTGGATATACTTCAATTTTGATCTCGACGCCTAAAATGATCTTTAAATAGGGATGGACTGCGTGGATAAACAACACTCATTCACGGTGGGCCCAACAGAGTTTACTCAGGCGTTAATACGTAATCCGATTTCAGAGCGTCCGCGCTCGTCTTCGCACACCAGCCAATCCGCTTCCTTTCAGCAGGGGTATTTTCGTTCTCAAATGCTCTATCTGTACAGCCAACGTCTAAGTTGGGAAGGTAAGTTTTGAACTCTTTACAAAAGAAACTAGGTAAAAAGTTGCGTTACAGTGGTCAATTTCTCATTGGATATATACCACCACCGCATGTCCTGAGCTGTGAACATAATGGCCCTCTGAGGGGCCCACACTGATGTATGGGTTTATCCATGCTGTCCGTCCATTTTACCACATTTATTTCAGTTAGGGTATAATCCAAAGGCAAATCCAAGGCTCAAGTGGACCATACCATTGTAAACAAAGATGATAACGATGCCATGCTACGGCCCACCGTGATGTGTATTTTCCATTCATGAGGTCACATAGGCCTCGGTGAAGGCAAAACAAAAAAAAAAAATCACAGATTATCCAAAACTTTGCAACTCCCAAGAGATTTTTAATGGTGGGTGTTTAATCTCACTATGTGGTCCACTTGAGCCATGGATCTGACTCATGTTTGGTCTAATATCTTAAAATAATATGGAAAAACATGAATGGATGGTGTGGATAAACCCAAGTATACGGTGGGCACCTCAGAGTCCTAGCCTGTTCAGAGCTGGGGACACCCTTTATAATGTCTTTTTTACCATCTAACTTATTATTAGGTCACACAAATATGTATGAAAGGAAAACACAAATATTAGCTTAATCTAAAACAATTGTGGCCCAATTCCTTGACCTCTCTTGATGTAGAGCGAGTCGCGGACAATTACATGGCCAAGATGGATCAGAAAAGGCCCGGTCGACGACAAAAGTGATCCAGACCATCAAACCTTAAATCGGGCGTATCTTGCAATCCGGAATGAGTTATCTAACGTAAAATATATGATTTTGGGGTAGAACGAGCTATTGAAGACAACCAACCCCACTACGCCGGCTTACGTAGCCTGGAATTGTAAAAAACCCCTGGATCGACGGTCATTTCCCTGTTTTAATTTCGCTTTTACTATAAATAGTAAGTTTTAGTTTGATTATAACTCTTCATCCGTCGGGCTTTACGAGTTGCGCCCAACGTGAAGAGAGCTTAGAATAATTAGGAGAACGGTTTGGTGAATCCAAATAGGACACTTACTATTTTTGGCCGAAAACCTTGTGCACTAGTAGACATCACGACCATCTATAAATAGTAAGTTTACTATTTATAATAAGTCGCGGATTCTAGAAGTTTGAGTTGTAGTTTGATTCTGATTTCTTTCCCATTGCCTGGTGCCCCTATTTAAAGGGTTTTGAACTCATTTTTATTCATCAATTAATCAATTTCGAATTTCTTAGAATTTGTTTCTATTTTCTACTTTCTTTCCTCGTGGATTCGAGAAGTATCTGTGAGGAGTCCAGAGAAGCTCCGTGGATTCAGAGTAGTTATCCTCATCACGTTCATCCTTGCGTCAATTGATATCAAAGCGAGGATTCCCCTCCGGCCGATGGTAAACAATGAAGGTATGAATCAAAATCCTGTGGACGATGATTCAGGGATTCGTTATCTTTCGAAAAGAATGGAAGCTTTCCACCGGGAGAGTCAGTTGACCATGCAACGGCTGTACGAAACTCTCGACCATCTTGCGGATGCGCTACTCCCACCCTGAGCCCTAGGCGGTGCTCCACCACCTTTAGTTGCTCCCCCACCCATGGTGGCTCCACCACCCATGGTTGCTGTACGACGCAACCCCGATTTTCATAAAGCACTACCAGTGGCAAACCGTAGGGCTACACCAGATGATTCAAGTTCTAGCGACGAGGATCTTAATGAGGGTTTTGCTTGACGACTAATCCATGTACGTGATCATCTAGATTGTGCTGAAAGAGACTATCGAGGTAAGGCTGAACTTCCTAGTTTTAACGGTTTATTACGTATAAAAGATTTTCTCGATTGGTTAGCCGAAGTAGAGAGATATTTTGATTGCATGGACGTGCCAGATCATAAAAGGGTAAAATTGGTAATGTTTAAATTATAATCTGGTGCTTCTGCATGGTGGGAACAATTACAACTCTCACGAGCCCGCCAGAACAAGGCGCTCATCTCATCATGGACATGGATGAGACGTCTTCTTCGATCTCGATTTCTCCCCAGTGATTATGAGTCGATATTATTCCAGCAATATCAAAATTACAAACAAGGAAATCGAACAGTTATACATTACACTGAAGAATTTTAACGGCTGGCTACACAAAAAGATCTGTCAGAATCTGAGTCACAGAAGGTGGCATGATTTATAGGTGGGTTACGACTGACAATTCAGGACTGAGTTTAGATGTACCCAGTCGGGACTATGGATGAAGCAGTTCAATTGATGGGTAAGGCAGAAACACAACTTGCAAGAGCTCCTGCTCGTCCATATCCTTCAACTCGACCCCCCATGACAGGTCTCACGTAGGATCCAGTGCTGCCACGAGGAAAAAATCTAGTACCTCAATTTCCTACAACTGCAAACCGTGATACAGGGAGCGGCTCATCCAGACCTCAACGTGCAGCACCCACAATAGCGAGTCCGAGTAGGATTCCAAATCCTTATGCTGTGGCCAACCAGGCCACTTATCAAACACTTGTCCTCAATGTCCCGCAGCACGCTTGACTACAAACGAAGGGGGCACTGAAGATGAGGCTGTAGAAAAAGATCATCGCTTTGATGAACATGAACAAATCACTGAAGAAATAGTAGGTGGCGATGAAATAACGGGCGAAGATCGTGACGAATTTCTAGTTGTGAGGTGATTACTATATGCCCCACGAAAGGAATTACATCCACAACGATACAATATATTTCGTACTCGGTGCACCGTCAACGGAAAGGCCTGTGAAGTGATCATAGACATGGTAGTAGCGAGAATATCGTCTCGAGAGTGATGGTGGACAAGTTGCGGCTACCAATGATGAAACATCCTTCCTATACTCTATCGGTTGGATAAAAAAGGTGAATGAGACCAAGGTAATTGAACAATGCACTATCTCGTTTTTAATTGGTAAAAATTATAAGGATCAAATACTTTGTGACGTAGTTGATATGAAAGCTTGTCATATGTTACTCGGTCGACCTTGCCAGTTGGACCGTGATGCGACCCATAGGGGATGAGATAATGTTTACGTATTCGTCAAGAATAGTTGAAAAATAATCCTTGCCCCTATAGCACCAGAGAACTACCCTGAAGCCTCTAAAGTGGAGGGGAGTTCCCTCTTGACCATTCAAGATTTTATGGGGGAATCCAAGGAAACTGGCAAGGTATACGCTGTAGTGGTGAAGGGCGAGGAAGAGGAACCCTCAAACATCCCTCCAAGTTTAAGACTGTTACTAAACGAATTCAAAGAAATCTGGCTTGAGGATTTACCTGATGGATTACCCCCATGAGGGACATCCAACATCACATAGACCTCGTCCCTGGGGCTAGCCTGCCCAACCGCCCTCATTATCAGATGAGTCCGAAGGAGTGTGAGATACTTCAGGGGCAAGTAGAGGAATTGATCCGTAAAGGTCTCTTGAGAGAGAGCATGAGCCCATGTGTCGTACCAGCATTATTAACACCAAAAAAAGATAGAAGCTAGCGCATGTGTGTCGACAGTCGGGTAATCAACAAAATTACCATCAAATATCGGTTCCCAATACCACGGTTGGACGACATGCTCGATATGTTAGAAGGGGCCAAGGTGTTCTCTAAACTAGATCTAAGGAGCGGGTACTATCAGATTCGTATTCGACTCGGTGATGAGTGGAAAATGACATTCAAGACTAAGGAAGGGTTGTTTGAGTGGCTGGTCATGCCCTTCGGCCTATCGAACGCACCAAGTACTTTTATGTGTTTGATTAATCAAGTTCTAAAACCATTCACTGGCCGATTTGTGGTAGTATATTTTGATGACATATTGATATATAGCCAGGATACGGCGGAGCACAGGAAACATCTCAGGCAGGTGCTGCAGGTCCTACAAATTAACAAGTTGTACCTCAACTTGAAGAAGTGTAGTTTTTTAATTGACAGCTTGTTGTTTCTAGGATTTGTTGTAACGTATATAGGCATTCGTGTGGACAATGAAAAGGTGCGAGCTATTAGGAAATGGCCGATCCCAACAAATATTCATGAGGTGAGGAGTTTTCACGGGTTGGCGACTTTCTATCGTCGATTTGTGCGAGATTTTAACACCATAGTCGCGCCTATAACAGATTGCATGAAAAAAGGACCGTTCCAGTGGACCGATAAAGCTGACAAGAGCTTTCATGAGATCAAGCATCGTTTGTCTACAACACCGGTTTTGGTGCTTCCTAATTTTGACAAATTGTTTGAGGTTGAGTGTGACGCTTCGTACGTCGGAAATGGAGGAGTATTATCACAGGAAGGCAGACCGATAGCCTTCTACAGCGAGAAGCTCAGCGAAGCCCGAAAAAAGTGGTCGACTTATGAGCTTGAGTTGTACGTAATTGTTCAAGCGCTGCGACATTGGCAGCATTATCTGATTCAATGAGAGTTTGTTTTGTACACTGACCATCAAGCATTAAAGTTTATTAATAGTCAGACTAAGGTGAATCGTGTGCATGCTAGATGGGTTGCATTTTTACAGGAATTCAAGTTCGTTCTGAAGCACAAGTCAGAGCAGCAGAACAAGGTGGCTGATGTACTTAGCCATCGTGCATCACTAGTTACGATGAGCAACGAGGTGGTCAGCTTCGACCGTCTCAAGGAGCTGTATGCCGAGGATGAGGACTTCAAAGATTCTTGGATGAAGTACCAAGAAGGTCACCCTAATGACCTTCATATACAGGATGATTTTCTCTTCAAAGGGAATCGATTGTGCATCCCCCAAAGTTCTCTGAGGGAGCAGATTATTCAGGAACTACATGGAGGTGGCCTTGGTGGACACCTGAGGCGAGACAAGACGCGAGCTCTTACGGAAGAGAGGTATTATTAGCCGCAATTAGTACGCAATGTGGGAAAAGCCGTACAACATTGCCATGTTTGTCAGACCTCCAAGGGGCAATCTCAGAATACGGGCCTTTATACCCCGTTACCTGTGCTTAACGGTCCTTGGGAGGATTTATCAATGGACTCCGTACTTGGTCTCCCACGAACACAACGCGGCATGGATTCGGTGTTCGTGGTGGTAGATCGTTTCTCCAAGATGGTGCACTTTATCCCATGCAAGAAGACCCTCGATGCAACACACGTGGTGAATTTATTTTTTAGGGAGGTCATACGGCTACACGGGGTCTCCAAGACCATTACTTCCGATCGTGACACGAAGTTCATTAGCCACTTTTGACGGACTTTATGGAATTGATTCGATACACGACTTCAATTCAGCAGTGCTTACCACCCACAGACTGATGGGCAGACCAAAGTTGTGAATCGCACGTTGGGAAACCTCCTTCGCTGTATTTCAGGAGAAAAATTGAAGCAGTGGGATTTGGCCTCGTCTCAAGTAGAGTTTGCATTCAACAACATGGTGAACCGCTAGATAGGGAGATCACCGTTCCAGATTATCTACGGACGAGTGCCTCGCCACACACTTGACTTGGTCCCTCTGCCTAAGCACCCAGGCACGAGCATTGTAGCAGAACATATGGCAGACAAGATCATGGGCATCCATGCAGAAGTGCGGACTAAGCTACATGCCTCAAACGAGAAGTACAAGGAACAAGCGAACAAGCATCGGCAACAAAAAGTGTTCGAGGTGGGCGACCGCGCTATGGTCCATTTGCGCAAAGAGAGATTTCCGACCGGGACGTACAACAAGTTGAAAAATAAGAAGATTGAACCGGTACCAATCATCCGAAAGATCAATGACAACGCTTATATTGTTGATCTTCCAGATGACATTACAATCTCACAGACTTTCAATGTCGCGGACCTGACCGAGTATTATGAACCAGAGCATGACGAGAACTCGAGGACGAGTTCTTTTGAAGTGGAGGAGACTGATGTAGAGTGGGTCGCAGACAGTTACATGGCCAAGATGGATCAGAAAAGGCCTGGTTGACAACAGAAGTGATCTAGACCATCAAACCTTAAATCAGGCGTATCTTGCAATCCGGAATGAGTTATTTGACGTAAAATATATGATTTTAGGGTAGAACGAGCTACTGAAGCCAACCAACCCCGCTATGCCAGGTTGCGCAGCCCGGAATTGCAAAAAATCCTTGGATCGACGGTCGTTTCCCTATTTTAATTTCGTTTTTACTATAATTAGTAAGTTTTAGTTTGATTATAACTCTTCATCCGTCGGGCTTTAGGAGTTGCGCCCAACGTGAAAAGAGCTTAGAATAATTAGGAGAACGGTTTGGTGAAGCCAAATAGGACACTTACTTTTTTTGGCCGAAAACCTTGCGCACTAGTAGACATCACGGCCATCTATAAATAGTAAGTTTACTATTTATAGTAAGTCGCGGATTCTAGGAGTTTGAGTTGTAGTTTGATTCTGATTTCTTTCCCATTGCTTGGTGCCCCTATTTAAAGGGTTGTGAACCCATTTTTATTCATCAATTAGCCAAATAGGACACTTACTATTTTTGGCCGAAAACCTTACGCACTAGTAGACATCACGACCGTCTATAAATAGTAAGTCATGGATTCTAGGAGTTTGAGTTGTAGTTTGATTCTGATTTCTTTCCCATTGCTTGGTGCCCCTATTTAAAGGGTTGTGAACTCATTTTTATTCATCAATTAATCAATTTTGAATTTCTTAGAATTTATTTCTATTTTCTGCTTTCTTTCCTCGTGGATTCGAGAAGTCTCTGTGAGGAGTCCAGAGAAGCTCTGTGGATTCGGAGTAGTTATCCTCATCACGTTCATCCCTGCATCATCTCTCCCAACCAACAATGTTTTTACCAACTTAGCAATAGACTTGTTTTTGTTTTAAATTTAAAAATAAAATTTTTAACTAATTATTGTAATTATAAGTACATGAAAATTTAGGACCGTTACAGACCCATCTAGGCTGCTATTTTACTGGCACGACTAAGATAGTCTGAGTAAGCTCCACACCAGTATTGAGCTAAATCGAACAAAGCTAATATCGCATCACACAAGGCCACCGCACTTCACTTTTCCCAAAGCCAGATTAGAGTGAGCTCGGTCTAACGCCTCGTACAGGACCCATCTAGGAAAAAACGTTCTTCGAAAAGCCTGTCATATTCTGAGTAACCTCCACACCAATTTTGAGCCGAATATTGTAACATTTTAAGCTCACATCATACCGCTTCAACACACTACACTGCTCTGGATCGAAAGTAGTGTGAACTTGTTTTAAATGACATAAACATACCCCGTCTAGTTTGATATTTTATATATTGTCACGCCTAAGATAGTCCAACTAAGTTCCATACTAGTATGAGCCAAATTGGACAATTATAATGTCACATTACACCACGTCACCCCACTTCACTCTCCTCTCTAGCCTGATTAGGGTGAGCTCCATATGACTGTCTCTTACGAGCTCAATTTATGACAAAATTTCTAAGACAGGCCTATCATGTCATGAGAAATCTCAACAAAAATTTTGAGCCAAAATGAAATAATTTAAGCTCACATAAGATCAATTCACCCCAATTCAGCTCTCATTAGTCAGATTAGTGTGAACTAAATTTCAGCACCTTTCTCTTCACACGTCTGCTTGAACTTATTAACGGGTTAGATCTAAAGAAAATATTACGGTAGGCATTACTGTAGGCCCACAAAAAATGTTTTCTAGGAGTTCAATCACTGATGTTCCCTGTAGTGAGGTCTACCTGAGGTTTCCATCTGACTCATGCTATACATAATGCGATAAAGTGATCTAGACAAATGGATGGACGGCGTGGATCACATAGATCATGGTGGGACACAAGTTCAACCACATTTAGATCACCCATAATCACTTGACTGTAATTGTGGACGTTTGTGAGGATGAAAACCCACACCAAATTTAACTATAACTGTTGGGCCCACTAGAATATATGTGACGTACATACACAACGTCAATAATGTTTTATAATATCACAAAGTCCTGCACTAAGATACCTCACGGCTATCAGCTTGATCAAAAGCATTTCTTGCCCATAAAAAGATTTTAAAGGTCATTTTCGACGGTTAATTTTGCATATATATGAGAAAGATTTTTGGAATCAAAGTCCTAAAATCACATGGGAAATTAATTGGACTACGTGGGTGTAATCCCGATTGGTCACAAGCAGGGAGTGCCACACCAACAATTGTGTTACACGGTAACACGAAATCTCCTCCCAGTGGCCAACTCGTCAAGTCATGGGGAAAAACATGTAAGTATGGCCCACCACTATAATCGGGCTAATCTGTGTTGTCCATTTCAATGTATGGGTTATAATTTGATAATTTTATAAAAATGAACATGATATAATAATTAAGCGAACCACACTGGACAGATTTCTTCTAATGGCCAAGAAAATTTTCACTTTTGACATTTTGTATGGCCTCCCTCTACTCACATTAGCTTGATTTTTCTGCCCATAAACAAGAAGGATGCGAGCAAAGGTATTGAGGATGTTGATAAGTATATTTACTTAAGGTGGGCCCCATTTCATGATTGAAGATGCCCATTGACACCCTTAATGCATGTGTATTGAAAGCATTGAGAGTAGGAGCATGCGTATCCTAATAAGCTAAAAATGAGCCAGCCATCACTGTTTAAAAAATAGGGATTCCTGTCCTCACATTCTCGCAATCATCGAGGAGAAACTAGCTTTTCGAGCTGGTTTCATTGCATCCACGTGCAAGACAAACAAAACCTTGAAATTGAAATCCATTCCATGTTAAAGATGGAAACAATAATAGAACTTTTTCATTGCATTCACTTGCAAGACAAACAAACCTTAAAATTACAAACAGTCTTCAGGGGGTAAATTATAACAGCACAGAAGTTAGGGTTGTACGTAGTAAAAGTGTGTTCTGGGTGCGGTTTTTCAATTTTTCAGGCCGAAACCCACATTTCTCCAATCTTAGAGAAGAGGTTTATTGTATCTTGGAGGCAGATTTGCAGTTTTTCAGTTTTTCAGGTCGAAACCTGTCTCCGGTGTTGGAGAAGAGACTTATTATATCCTGGAGGCGGATTTGCTGTAACCCTCTTGTAAATTAGTTTAATCACCAGTAGGGTGTGAATATAGCCTTAAAAATAGCGATATCGTAACGCGCCTTAAGCCTATCTTTAAGTGATTCATTTTCTAATTTTCCGCCTCAAATATAACATACGGTAAAGATGGAAACAATAATAAAACTTTTTCATGTCCACCCTTTGGGTTTTAACTATCCACATAGCCTCAAAGGGAAAAAAAAGAAAAAAAACCGCGAAAGCATTAGTTTCATAGCGTTTATTCCAACTATTCAATATCCAAACATGTTCAAGAATAATTCACGAGTGTAAAGTAAAATAGATTCATGGAGTGATGATCTAAAAGCCTGTGTCCTTTATAAGCACATTTTTCGTCTCTCCATATATACATACATATGCAGACAATTTCCACCTCTCTAAAGAGCATTTATGTCCAAATTGGTAGCTTTTGTGGGCCATTTCTTGCTAGCGTGGTCCATGATATCTTCAATCAAAAGTGTCATGTTGATGTAAGAAGACCCACCCTCTTCCATGGCCCTCCTTGCCTTCTCCCCGAACTCTTTTGCTCTCTTTCTCCTTTCTTCTCCTTCATCTCCCTCATCCATCAACCTCTCTACACCATTTTTAACAGTTTCCATCTTCACAAATACATCCACATTCTCATCTCGTTCCCATTTAATTGCACCCAGGAAGACGCCCAGATCGACTCCGATTCTCAGAACTTGTACAAGAAGCTTCTCATTGAGGAACTGCTCTCCAAAGAGAGGCCAAGTCAACATGGGAACACCCGCACTGATACTCTCCAATGTGGAATTCCAACCGCAATGCGTTAAGAACCCTCCAATTGCCGGATGCGATAATATTAGTATCTGTGGCGCCCATCCTCTGATTATAAGACCCCTTTCCTTTGTCCTCTCCTCAAATCCTTCAGAAAGCCATTCCTCTATCTTGGCCGGTTCCATGACGTCTCTAATCACCCAAATGAACGGTTGATTTGAAGCTTCCAAGCCCAAACCAATCTGTATCAACTGGGAAGGAGAAACGCGGCATGCGCTTCCAAAACAAACATAAACAACTGACTTGGGCTTCCTTGAATGGAGCCAACTCAAGCATTCGTGCTCATTGATAGAGGTTTTGTTCCCTCTTACCATCTTATCCGACATCTCCTTGTTGCGGAGAGAAACTGGCCCGACGTTCCATACCTTCTTTCCCATAGCCTTTTGGTAATACTCAACGTATTCATTCTCCAATTCTGCAAAACTGTTCACCACTACGCCGTAAGATTTTGAATCGCCATCTTTGAATCTACCAAATATCTTTTGAAAATCAATCTGTCCTTGGGTCGCACCCGGAACCAGCTGGGCTTTCGGTATCTCAATTCGATGAGGCAAGCCTGGAACGGCGACTGGGTCTAACTCAGAGACGACGTTTTCGTGAGACTTGTAATGATACGCATTGTGCGAGCATAAGAGAGAGAAACAGCACATACCATGAAAAACGATCCTTGGTATCTGAAACTTGCTAGCGGTTTCACACGTCCATGGAAGCAAAGAGTCTGAAATAATACAGCTCGGACGGAATTCGTGGTCTTGAAGATACTGTTCTATTGGCTGCTGCAGCAAATCAACCGCCTTGTAGAAATCCAAGGCGAACTCTGGAGCGATAGAGTCCATGTTTTCGCTTCCATCCGGCAAGCCGGCTTCCTGACATGGGAAGCGGAGCTCAGCAAGTTGGATTTGGAGACCGGATTCGATGGCGTGGTCGATTCTGTTCTTGACTCGAGCAGCATTGAGGGTTGTGGTGATTATGGTAGCTACCACGCCGCGCCTTGCGAACAAGTGGGCCAGGTCGAACATGGGGATCATGTGACCTGGGGCCAGGAAAGGAATGAAGATGAAGTGAAGATGGTGGGATTGTTGTGAAGCCATGGTGAGTTATGCGGAGGACACAAAAGAAAAAGCTGAATTGTGATTTGAGGGTAGGAGGGTCTGGTGCATATAGCCAGGAGCCGGATACGGATCCTCTGTTTGCGTCATTCAGCAAAAGTGGTTGTTGCAGTCTAATTGGACCGTCTCATTGTGTAATGCATTGAATAATGCATCGCTGACTGACATGGACCCATCACTATACAGCAGAGGAAAAACGCAGGACAGTCGTGATTTTGGCAAACAGAGGATCCGGACAGAAGCCAAGAAGCTTTCGAATTAAATCCAAACCGTGCGACTAGTGGATTGTGAATGGCCCAGATATCAGTATTTAGGATGGTGTGCTAATGGAAGCCGATTGCGTGGTGTGACGCACACCACCTATCTCCGCGGTGTGTTCAAGTGGAAAAATATTGTGTGCACCATGATGTATGTGTTACAATGTCCATCCATTTTTCCGGACGCGGATTTCCTGCGAAAGCCTTTGCAGGAAGTTCCTGCGCTGGGAACACAGGTGGGGCCCACTGGGAGGTTTGTGAGAAATCTACACCGTCCATCCGTTTTTTTGAGTTATTTTAGGACATGAAGCCAAAAATGAACCGTATACAATGCTCAAGCGGGCCAAAAACGTGATAATTGAACGCCTACAGTTGAAATATACGTGGGGCCACAGAAGTTTTGCATTACGCTAATACTTGTGTTTTCAGTTAATCCCAGTCGGAATGACGTTATTAACGGTATGGATGGCGTGTAAACATCACTGTCAAACCCAGGTAAGTTTCAACGGTAGGAATTTCCCTAACTACCTTTTCATTTATTAAGGCCCACTTGAGTCTTGGATCCTGTTCGATTTTGGTTTAATCTACTAAAATTAGCTCACAAAATGGATGGACGGAGTAGATTCCTGAGAAACATCACGGTGGGCCCCACCTACGTTCCCAGCGCAGGAACTTCCTGCGAAAGGCTTTCGCAGGAGATCCGCGTCCCATTTTTCCACATCATTTTTACGTCATGAGCCTATTTTGAAGCAGATCCATGCCTCAAGTAGACCACACCAGAAAAAGCAGTGGGGATTGAACCCCTACTAGGGCAACAGAAGTTTTGGATCGAGCTGATATTTGTGTTTTTCCTCTGTTTTGACCTTATAAATAGGTTGGATCGCAAATAAACATCACGGGAGCCATAGGAAGGTTTCAATCAGTGGATGTTATTTTCCCACATCTTTCTATAGTGTGGTCAATTTGAGATTTGGATCTGCCTCATTTTTCCGCGCATTCCCTCAAATGATCTCACAAAATGAATGGACGGTTTGGATATAACATATACATTATGGTGGGGACACAGAATTTTGCCACGTCAACACACCATACAGGTAGCTGATGTGAGGCACACCACACAATCTGCTTCCGCTTTTTAAATTGTGCGGCATCCAACAGTTTGATCTACCAAATGAACGGTTCAGCATCATCATTGACCGGCCGAGAATCGCAACAGTCATATGTATGGTGCGTGATTCCAATGGCGCATATTCTGCCAGATCGAAACCTACTAAGTTGGGCCAGATCGTGACCGTGGCTGACCGTGGGCCGACCTTAATGTATGTGCTGTGTATTCATGCTGTATATTATATTTTCCAACTTAATTCAGAACGTGTGCCAAACAATGAAGCAATTCACATCTCAGCTGAACCACACGATAGAAAATAGCAGTGATTGCTGCTACCATTATAAACTTACTAGGCTCACCCTAATGATTATTTGTCATCCTAACATTTGTTAAGGTTAAATATATATTGAAAAGAAAATACATATATGAGCTTGATCCAAAACTTTTGTAGCATGTAAAATGTTTTTAATGATTAAGCACCACTGTTTTAATGTGGTGTGGTCCACTTGGGATCTGGATCTGCTTCAATTTTGATCCTACATGTTAAAACGAGCTGAAAAACTAGATGGACAATTTCAACACATGCATACACGGCACGACTTGTCCTATCAACTCCAGACTGAAGGGGACCAGGGTGAGTACCACCACCGCATGTCCCGCGCTTGCCTCCTTAATATACTCTTCCATGGGGGCATTTATTGTATTGGTTGTGAGTGCCTCTCTACCTGGAGTGTGAGTTGTGACACATGGGTAGGAAAAAAGTCTTCCAGATACTTGGAGCATTTTTTGTAGATCATAACTAGTATAAATCCAATTTTACATATCATTGAATGATCGACGAAGTAATGCGACTGGGTTATTCAAAAGTTTAATGAACAAAGAGAGAAACATTGTCGAGCGATTAAAGATATGGAAGGCGACTGAGAAATATAGAACTTGGACGACAAAAGAGAAACAATCACAAAAAAGTAACGTAACAAGAGAAGAATCTAGAGAGTGGTTTTTCAACTACTTTAACTGTTGGAGTAATGAAATAAGTATATAGAAGAGTGAGCTGCATAGCATGTCACGCCCCAAACCTAGAAATCGGGCTCACAAAATCCCCGATTGTCGAATCTGGTACCGACAGCCTCCGTAGTACTCCATTCTCGGCTCCCAGCGCTCATACACCAGATTCCGATCCTGGGATCTTACAAGGAGGATTTTTCAACGTACATTTGTCTCATTAAAAGCATAACCACAAGTTTACCTAAATCACAAAGGCAACATCATCATCACATATCGAGTAATATAAACATTTGAATATAGTACTATAAGGGAAATACATATATCGAAATCAAAGCTTCAGAAGACCGCTGCACACTCCATGCTCAACACTGCTACAACCTAACGCCACTTGCACGCATCTATCGTGCATAAGCTTATAGAAAGCTTAGAGGGTGGTGTAAGTGTGTGCACAAGATAAATGTCAAGTATTCAATATAATGTCATAACTATACAATGTTGGAAATACTAGCAAGATCATGAATCATATAATATCAGAGTAAGCGGAAACATACTGGTACATCCATGAATGCTATCAGCCGTACCAAGGCTATGTGATACAAGACGTGAATGCTAACGGCCATATCAAGGCTATACGATGCAAAAACGTAATAAGCCAATATCACATACTGAGGATGCAAAGTAATATACAAATCCTGTTAAGTCCGTCTAGGCCATATAAGTGCAGAAACATAACAATTCAAAATGCCATATGCCACGGATGTAATGCAATATGCGATGCAAATGAAATGACCAAGCTGGAATGAAGTCGGGATGATAGTACGTAGTATCACAGGCTATAAGGTCCATCAAAAGGGAATTCTATCCAAACCAGTCCCATGCCTAAATTTAGATAGTCAGACATAATGTAGTAAACTCCTGATCTCAGATTGGTCACGCGCCCCAACCGAAATCTTAACCGTTGCGAAGGTACACAATAAATTAGTTGTGCATTACCAGCCTGAGTGGATAGTGAATAAATGAATGAATGAGTAAAATGCTAAGTATACAACTACTCGATAAGTCCACATATCCGTACCGTACATCTCTAGGATCATCACTGGGGTCTAGTACACTCTAAACTAGATTGTCGCCCCATCGCGCACAACAAGGTGAGTGGAAGAGACCTCACTATCCGCCTGCCAATATTAGGCCCAGCTCATCGATAGCGAACCTATTCCTCAAGCTAGTCAAACTCAGCCTAACTTTGCCCCCTTCTCTTGGACAAGTAAGGCCGCACCCCTTTTTAACCGACCATGACATGGGAGACGCGACCTAACAGTATACGGCCCTCATGCGGTCAAACATCCACTTGGTCTAGACGTTGGAGCAACCTCTGGAACCAAGAGGGTTTAGAAAATTTCACCTAGAGATATCTATAGCACCCCATGTAGAACAGATTTTCGATGTCTCATTTGGCCATCCACGATATGCTTATGGAGCCTAAGGCCCTGATGTCACTAGGGCGTATGGTGGTCATGTTACACAATGTGAGATGCATGAGCCACACTGTCCAGTCATGCAGCAATCCTGCGTGTACCATGCACTCATGTGGACAACTCCTCCTATTATGGAGTCTCATAATAATCTGCACAATAGCATGTGCTATGATCAATCACTCCTCGTATCAAGCATACATATGATGCGCATGGGCATGGATCGTGCAGTTATACTAAGCATGTTATAAGATGATGGTGTACTCTCCTCATATCAAGGATGGGCCTAGACAGCTTACTCATAACAAGAATGGGTCTCATAATGGGCCCAAGGGAAGGTCACAATGTGGACATCTAACTATCATTGTCCATCAATATAAATATTTAACCAATATCGCTCCCAAGTAGTGGCTCACATAAATATCATTACATACATTATAGTGAAATCATACATTACATCGGTCCGCACATTCATCGCATTGGGCCTCAATCAAGGGCCACATATACACCACATTAGGCCTCGCCATACGGGCCACAAATACATCACAATAGGCCTTATCAAATGGGCCACAAATACATCACAATGGGCCACATACCTGGGCCTCAAATACATCACAACGGGCCACATACCTGGGCCTCAAATACATCACAATGGGCCACATACCTGGGCCTCAAATACATCACAATGGGCCACAAACATGGGCCTCAAATACATCACAACGGGCCACATACTTGGGCCTTAAATACATCACAACGGGCAACATACATGGGCCTCAAATACATCACAACAGGCCACATACCTGGGCCTCAAATACATCATAATGGGCCACATACCTGGGCCTAATGCATATCATATGAGCCTCATTAAATGCGATACAAAAACATCACAATGGGCCTCATTACATGGGCCGCACATACATCACATTGGGCCTCATATCTGGGCTGCATATACATCAAGTGGGAGGCACCAATGCGCCACACCAATGAGCCTCATGTACATCAAGTCGGGCTCCCAGCTGCAAGGTTTCCACCGTCCAGATGAACGGTGGGATACAACACACGCCACTGTGGGGCCCACAGAACTTGTTGACGTTAACGACATCTCTATCGTCCCTATCAATGGACGGATGGTGTGGATTAAATCCATACATTTGGTGGGTCCCACTGTCCTAGCTAGACAGTGGTTAAAACACATATATCAGGTGAGTCTAGCATCGTCCATGTGCTGGATGGTGGGGGCACGGTACAGATATGGTGGGGTCCACGCGGGTGGCCCACCCAGCTCGGGATCTAGCTGATCTTTGTATTTCCCTTCATCCAGGGCCTGTCTAGGAGGGACAGCTTGGATACAACACGTACATGGGGTGGGTCTCACCATCCAGATTTGCTGGACGGTGTGGATCTCAAATCAAGGTGGGCCACGTCTGTGCCTTGGACGGCCTGGCTCCCAACACGTCATCAGGTGGGCCACAAGCATCATTAACATAAAAAAAGAGAAAAAGGGAGAGAGAGAGAGAGAGAGAGAGAGAGAAGAACAGAGAAATTGGATGGTGGAGGGACCCCGCCACTATGGGCCCCTCTAGGATCTACAACACATACATCAAACGGGTCCCACAAGGATCTAAAGGTAAAGATCTACTCTAGAAACACCCACCATTTGCTTCTTCTTGGACTTCTCCTCATCTTTAGCTCTAATGGAACATGATTTAACAGTTGAGATTGATCATAGAGGGTGAGATTGGATGGTAGGAAGGCGGGCTACACTAGTTCTTCTCATGAAAAGCTTGGACGGTTATCTCCTTTGGGGTTGCTTGGGAGAATGAGAGAGAGAGATGAGAGAGAGAGGTGCAAGAGAGAGAGAGATGGGTGTGAGTAATGGAGTGATGGGGAGTGAGTGATGGGTGTACTTGACTAGGTATGGGTTTTAAGAGAGAGTTGACTTTGGGGAGGGTGGTTGTGATGGGAGTGATGGGATGTGTACTTGACATTTGATGTGATGGATTCTCTTGGGATTGCAAAGCGTGGTGTTTTTCTTGAACTGAACGCGGGCCTACATCTCCTGGCCTGGGTATCGCCTTAACGGGCAAGACGGGCATCGAAACTATGGCGATGGCGCGGTTGCAAGAGTACAAGTTTCGAGTCGAGCCGACTCTAATATACGGGACACGACTCAGGATCGCGCGTAAACGCTGATAACAGATAACGGGTTGTCGAAATTTGACCTTGAGGACCGCGGGAATCTATAGAATGGTACGGGCTAGGATATGGGCCTCACAGCTCTCCCCTCTTAAAAAAAATTGTCCTCGAAATTTATAGAACAGACAAGGGAAGAGGAAACATCATCAAGTATATATGTCAAGGCACAATCAATATACAAAAGGATGAAGACATCGCTCTCTAATCTCAACCTCGCCCTCCCAAGACACATCATCAACACTATGGTGACCCCACTGATCCTCGGATTCTGGTCAGAAACGACCAAGACTGGAATACTAAGCAACCTCACAATCTCAATGGTATGGAGCTATATCAGAAAATCTCTAGGTTATTCGAACTCGGGGGTCTAACCATTCTAAGTTCTTAACAATTATAGAGTGCAGAGTAGCTATCAGTAGATATGTGATGTTATTCTTAGGTATTCCCAAGTGATGCTTTGATACCATCTTCTGTCACGCCCCAAACCCAGAAATCGGGCTCACAAAATCCCCGATTGCCGAATCCAGTGTCGACAGCCTCCATAGTACGCCAGATTCCGATCTTGGGATCCTACAAGCAGGATTTTCCAATGTACATTTGTCTCATTAGAAGCATAACCACAAGTTTACCCAAATCACAACGGCAACATCATCATCACATATCCACTAATATAAACATTTGAATACAGTGCTGAAAGGGAAATACATATATCGAAATCAAAGCTCCAGAAGACCGCTGCACGCTCCATGCTTAATGTTGCCGAATCCAGCGTGTGCATAAGATAAGTGCCAAGTATTCAATACAATACCATAATCATACAATATCAGAAATACTGGCAAGATCATGAATCATACGATATCAGAGTAAGCGAAAACATACTGGTAAATCCATTAATGCTATCAACCGTACCAAGGCTATGTAATGCAAGGCATGAATGCTAATGGCCATATTAAGGCTATGCGATACAAAAATGTAATAAGCCAATATCATATACTGAGGATGCAAAGCAATATGCAAATCCTTCTAAGTTCATCTAGGCCATATAAGTGCAGAAACACAGTAACCCAAAATGTCATATGCCGCCGTTGTAATGCAATATGTGATGCGAATGAAATGACCAAGCTGGAGTGAAGTCGGGATGATAATACGTGGTATCACAGGCTATGAGGTCCATCACAAGGGAATTCTATTCAAACCAGTCTCATACCTAAATTTGGATAGTCAGACACAATGTGGAAAACTCCTGATCTCAAGTTGGTCACGCGCCCTAACCGAAATCCTGGCCATTGGGAAGGTACACAACAAATTAGTTGTTCACCACCAGCCCAAGTGGATAGTGAATGAATAAGTAAAATGCTAAGTATACAACTCCTGCTCGATAAGTCCACATATCTGTACCATACATCTCTGGGATCATCACCGGGGTCTAGTACACTCCAAATTAGATTGCTGCCCCACGCGCGCAACAAGGTGAGTGGAAGATACCTCCCTATCCGCCTGCCAATATGGGGCCCGGCTCGTCGATAGGAGACCCATTCCTCGAGCTGGTCTAACTCAGCCTAGCTTTGCCCCCTCCTCTCGGGCGGTTAAGGCTGCACCTCCTTCTAACCGACCACAACACGGTGAGAGGCGCGGCCTAACGGTATACGGCCCTCATGCGCTCATGCATCTACTCGGTCTAGATATTGGAGTAACCTCTGGAACCAAGAGGGTTTAGAAAATTTCACCCAGGGATATCTATAGCACCCCATGTAGAACAGATTTTCAGTGTCCTATCTGACCATTCACGATATACCTGTGGAGGCTATGACCCTGATGTCGCTAGGGCGTATGATGGTCATGTCACACAATGCGAGATGCATGAGCTACACTATCTAGTCATGCAGTAATCCTGCGCGTACCACGTGCTTAGGTGGATAGCTCCTATCATGGAGTCCCATAATAATCTGCCCAATGACATGTGTTATGATCAATCACTCCTCATATCAAGCATACATATGATGCGCATGGGCATGGATCGTGCCATTATACTAAGCATGTTATAAGATGATGGTGTACTCTCCTCATATCAAGGATGGGCCTAAATAGCCTACTCATAACAAGAATGGGCCTCACAATGAGCCCAAGGGAAGGTCACAATGTGGACATCTAACCATCATTGCCCATCAATGTGGACATTTAACCAACATCGCTCCCAAGTAGTGGCTCACATAAATATCGTTACATACATTATAGTGAAATCACACATTACATTGGTCTGTACATTTATCGCATTAGGCCTCACTTAAGGGCCACATATACACCACACCGGGCCTCGCCATACAGGCCACAAAAACATCACAATGGGCCTTATCAAATTCACCACGAATACATCATAACGAGCCACATACCCGGGCCTCAAATACATCACAACGGGCCACATACCTGGGCATCAAATACATCACAATGGGCCACATTCCTAGGCTTCAAATACATCACAACGGGCCTCATACCTAGGCCTCAAATACATCACAATGGGCCACATACCTGGGCCTATTACACATCATAATAGGCCTAATTAAATGGGATACAAAAACATCACAATGGGCATCATTACATGGGCCACGCATACATCATATTGGGCCTCATATTTGGGCCGCATATACATCAAGTGGGCCGCACCAATGGGCCTCATGTACATCATGTCGGGCCTCAAGTGGGAGCTTAGATTACACCTAAAATCATTTTAATAGTGGCAGGTGCAACATGTGTATCATTGTACACTATCATTTTATGGGGCACATGGCTCACTAATGATGATTAACACTGTCCAAACATTGTCTAGCACCGTCTAGATCATCTGGACGGTGTGGATGAAACAAATACATTACAATGGCCCCAAAACTTGCTGATGATAATACAACATCTATATAGCTGCACGGTACACCAACCAATACAACAACGGCTACACGTACTAGAGGTAACACGTCTTCAAGGTGGGCCCCGCGTAGTTGGAGGTGGACGGCCAGGATAAAGCACATATACCAATGTGGGCCCCACCGTCCAGTAGCTACTGGACAATGCAGAAACACATAAATCATAGGTGCGTCCCACATGGCATTGTCCAGATCATCTGGACGATGTAGATACAAAATACATACATTATGAGGTACCCACGTGGGTGCACGGTTTGAATATAAAACATACATCAAGGTCAGGGCCCTCCTGACCTACTAACATCATACAACAACCATATGGCTGGTGTGGGGCCCACGTCCAGACAAATGGATGGTTAGGATATAACAAATACATCACGGTCAGGGCCCCACCAGCAGATGGACTATGGGCTCAGATCATACATATCACGGTGGGTCCCAGAACTTGTTGACATCCATTGCAGCTCCCAGCTGCAAGGTTTCCACCGTCCAGATGGATGGTGGGATACAACACACGCCACCGTGGGGCCCATAGAACTTGCTGATGTTAACAGCATCTCCACTGTCCCTATCAATGGACGGACGGTGTGGATTAAATCCATACATCTGGTGGGTCCCACCGTCCTAGTTGGATAGTGGTTAAAACACATATATCAGGTGCGTCTAGCATCGTCCATGTGCTGAACGGTGGGGGCACAATACAGATATGGTGGGGTCCACACAGGTGGCCCACCCAGCTCGGGATCTAGCTAATCTTTGTATTTCCCTTCATCTAGGGCCTACCTAGGAGGGACGGCCTGGATACAACACGTACATGGGGTGGGTCTCACTATCCAAATTTGCTGGACGGTGTGGATCTCACATCAAGGTGGGCCACGTCCGTGCCTTGGACGGCCTGGCCCCCAACACGTCATCAGGTGGGCCACAAACATCATCAACATTAAAAAAAGAAGAAAAAGGGAGAGAGAGAGAGAGAGAGAGAAGAATAGAGAAATCGGATGGTGGAGGGACCCCACCACTATGGGCCCCTCTAGGATCTACAACACATACATCAAAACGGGTCCCACAAGGATCCAAAGGTCAAGATCTACTCTAGAAACACCCATCGTTTGCTTCTTCTTAGACTTCTCCTCATCTTCAACTCCAATGGAACATGATTCAATGGCTGAGATTGATCATAGAGGGTGGGATTGGATGGTAGGAAGGCGGGCCACACTAGCTCTTCTCATGGAGAGCTTGGACGGTTCTCTCCTTTGGGGTTGCTTGGGAGAATGAGAGAGAGAGAGATGAGAGAGAGAGAGGTGTAAGAGAGAGAGAGAGAGAGAGATGGGTGTGAGTGATGGAGTGATGAGGAGTGAGTGATGGGTGTACTTGACTAGGTATGGGTTATAAGAGAGAGAATTGACTTTGGGGAGGGTGGTTGTGATGGGAGTGATGGGATGTGTACTTGACATTTATTGTGATGGATTCTCTTGGGATTGTAAAGCGCGGTGTTTTCCTCGAACTAAACATGGGCCCACATCTCCTGGCTCGAGTATCGCCTCAACGTGTGAGAAGCGGCATCAGAACCGCGACAACAACGCGGTTGCAAGGGTACAAGTTTTGAGTCAAGTCGATTCTGATATACGAGACATGACTCAGGATCACATGTAAACGTCGATAGCAGATCGCGGGTTAGCGAAATTTGATCGTAAGGACTGTGGGAATCTATGGAACGGTACGGGCTAGGATACGGGCCTCAAATAACATAACTCTATAAATAGCAGAGGAAATCATCAAAATGCAAACAAAAAAACCAACACAATCCAACAATCAAATCAAATTATTTATCTTTTATCTTAGTTATCCTAGGAGTAATGATAATCAAGTAGTGATAATTTGTAGTTATAGTCCTTAGTTATAGTCCAAACCTACGCTAATATGTTGGATTTGTCTTTTATCCAATATCATGTTGTTCTTTCAAGAGACGCATTCTTGCAGTTGCTTGTAATGACCAATTATAAGCTTTTTTCCTTTTGTTTGATTTGCACTAGTATACTGAAAGTTCTTTCTTGTACAATGTAAAGCACAACCCATCTCCAGAGAAAGATCTCTACCATTCGACTATTGCTTAATCATTATAAAATTCTACAAGTGGTTGAGTAAGTGACCAACTTCCCAGATTCTGGTCATATGTGTACATATCTATTTATTTCAACACTTGGGGTCAAAGTTAATCAATTTGGATCAAGCTACTATATCGATTCTTGCAGGCTTGCACATATTACATGTGATAAGAAACAAATTAACTACAAACGGAAGCAGATTGGCTAGTGTATGACACACCTCCAACGCCAATAGTGTGTAGACATCATCAAGTTTTGTGGGTCCCATCATGATTTATGAGTTATATCCAAACCATCCATCCACTTGGCGTGCATGTTTTTAGGCTTGAGCTAGAAAATAAGATGAATCCAAAAATCAAGTGGACCACACTAAAAAGTAATGGGAGATTGAACGTCTACCATTGAAACCCTTATATGAGGGTCCTAAAATTTTTAGATCAATATGATATTTGTTTTTCTTCATCATCCAAGTATGTTTGACCTTATGAATATATTGGATGGAGAATAAACGTTATGGTGACCCTACAAATGTTTTAACCATGAGAATTGTTATGAGAAAATATGAACCATGCCTCGGTAGGCATGGGCTCGGCTCGGCCAACTGAGTCAAATCACCATAGCAGGTCAGCTAATCAAGGCCGACGAGTGGAGCCTCGACTCATCAACAATAACTCGTCTAGTCCTGGCTCGGTAGTAACCAGGGTTCGACCTCCAAGTTCTTTTGTAGGGCTTTCACATCAGCCTGGAACCCGGAAGAAGCCATTACACATTCAACATGACTACCTCCGACCAAACCCTTCTTGTCAAGTGCACCATGATCAACTCATTTGTGGGTCGGACTATCGCAGGTGAGACCTAGACTTCAAGGTCGACTCGGATGAGAACGTGGTCAGCAATCACATTGAGGGATCAACTCCAGTAATGCACGAGAAGAGTGGTTTTCGATGCACGATCACGAGGTAACCACTAATATCAGCGTACGCGTCGTTCACGCATAATGGCAGTAGTCGTGCTGAGAATGGAGGGCAGGGTTACTTCAATCAAAAGGTATGAATAGGAAACTAGTCCATTGAAACAAGTACGTAAAATCTCTCACCTGAAACCTACCTACACTACTTAGATCCAGATTCCTAGCCGGACTTTGGCATCGGAGGGTCCACTGCTCTAGCCAGGGTCTACTTTGTCCTTCTCTTGTACAGGCTTACAATGCTTGGACCTCGGAGGGTGAACCATATTTTTGCATCAACATTTTGGCACCGTCTGAGGGAAAGGTAACAAAAAGCCTTGGTAACTTAACCAAAAATGGTTAGAGGAAAGAAGAAGGCACTTTCGATAGTAGCCGCGGAATTTGAGCCTACTGGACAATGACTCTCATCTTCAATACTTCATGTCGAGGAGGCAATTATCGGCCATTATAAAATCAGGTGTAGGTGTTGGTCAATGAGATTAACCAGATGAAATAGTAGCAAGTAGTAGAGCAATATCCACCCCCTAATCAAGGGGACATCGCTCCGATGGAAGCAGAACGGCCCGTTCTCGTAAGCTCACGACCTAAGGCATCTCAAAGCATGTCAGCTTGGGCACCAAATCATGTTCGAAATGTAGCAACTTGGGCACCGACTTAAGTGTCTGAGACCTCGGTGTTAGCCCCAACTAACCTTCGACACTAGTTGGAGAGGAGAAGAAGGGGCAAAACACCCGAGGTCGAGGTTCCTCGCGAAACAGTCGTTGAAAATAGAGACCCTTGGGAGGCCCAGCTTGATGAACTCCGAAACCAGATCAAAAGTTTGCAACGAGATCAATAGGCACAAACCTCTGCAGCAGTAGAAGCGATGATAAAGGAGACCGAACCTCCGTTCACTAATGACATCATGGGTGCAACAATGCCTCCAAGGTTCAAAATGCCCCCCATCATTCAATACTCGGGTTCTAGGGACCCGACAGAGCACATGGAATCCTGCTGCTCTTAGATACAAATTCAGTCTGCATCAGAGGAAATGATGTGCAGAACATTCTCCATAACCCTCATAAGGGCTGCGAGAAGTTGGTACCGACAGTTCAAGCCAAAATCAATCAAAATGTTCGTTGAGCTCAGTAGGGCATTCCTGACGCAGTTCATCATTGGAAAAAAGAGTCACAAGACATCAACTCATCTACTCACCCTGAAACAAAAAAGTGAAGAGTCATTGAAAGATTACATCTCTCGCTTCAATGACGAGGCTCTGTAGGTTGATGACTACTCCGACAAGATGGCCCTGATTGCGATGATCAGGGGGCTCAAGGATGGAAGGTTCCTCTTCTCGATTGGGAAGAATCCACTAACCACGCTTGGAGAAATCATTAGTCAGGCTCAAAAGTATACGAACGCCGAAGAGTTCTTCAGCTAGCAGAAGAGTAACCAAAGCTCAAAACATTCATCCAAAGAAAAGAGGCGGAAGGATGAGGCACCACCACAGGTAAATAAAAGGAGGTCGGATGACAGTACTTCCCATGATCGGAGGCCAAGTAGAAGACTTGAAAGTAAGTTCAACTCGTATACCCCCCTCAATACGTCACCGGAGCTAATTTTGCTAGATATCTGGGACAAAAGGCTGTTGCATTGGCCGAGCTGTATGAAGACAGAAGCAGGTTAGCGAGACAAGCATAAGTATTGCCGCTTTCTTCATGACTATGGACATAACACCAACGATTGTGTCAACTTGAAAGAAGAAATTGAAACTCTCATTCGCAAAGGGCATCCGCGGTAATATGTGAAGGAAGAGAGACAACAACCTCAGAAGGACGAATCATCGAGCCGAGTAGCGGACGATATCATCGAGATTCGAACGATATATGGGAGACCATCAGGAGGTGAGGATTCGAATCAATCTCAGAAATCCCACGCTCGTAGTACTGACCCCAAGCACTACGTTTATCTAGCCGACAGGCCGAGCAAGGAGCCTCGGATGACCCTGTGCAGTTTGACGTTCACGGAAGATGACGCGCGAGGGATTCTGCACCCCCATGACGATGTGCTAGTGGTCGAAATGGCCATAGCCAATCAGAAAGTGTATCGAATCCTAGTCTCGATTGACATCTTATATTCTGAAGTATTCGAAAAGATTGGGATCGACAGATCACGCCTCCGACCCATCTGAACCCCGTTGCACGACTTTACTAGTGATAAAGTAATTTTAGAAGGAGCGATCTCCCTCCTAGTCACAGCTGGAGAAGGTCGGAACTAAGTCACCTTGTTGGTTGACTTCCTGGTTGTAAACACACCTTCGGCGTACAATGTTATCCTCGGCCAACCTTCCCTCAACTCCATGAGTGCGGTAGTATTGACATACCACTTAATGATGAAATTCCTTGCACTAGGGGGAATCAGGTGCCTCAGAGGAGATCAATCGGAAGCATGATAATGTTACTCCGTGGCGGTCAGAAAAGGCACGACGAAACAGGCCCTTGCAGTCAACACGCTTGACCCCAGAGAAGTCACCTCAAAGCTCTTCCGTGGAAGACCTCATGGTCCTCCCACTCGATGATACTGATCCGACTAAGACAATCCAACTCGGATCATCGCTGTTCGACTATCAATGGACATAGATGCTCGACTTCCTAAAGCAACGCAGAGATGTCTTCGCCTGGTCTCATCATGTTATGCCAAGTATCGCCCCCGAGGTGATGGTTCACAAGCTGAACGTGAACCCGGAGCACAAGCCAGTCAAGCAGAAAAGAAAAGCCTTTGAGCCCGAGAGGTATGCTGCAATAACCGATGAGGTCACTAAACTCCTCGACACTAGTTTCATCGAAGAAGTTCATTACCCAGAGTGGATCACCAACGTGGTGCTCACAAAAAAGACTAATGGAAAATGGCGGGTTTGCGTAGACTGCTCGGACTTAAAACAAAGCTTTCCCCAAGGACAGTTTTCCTCTTCTTAGGATCGACCAATTGGTTGACAACACAGCTGGGCATGAGCTTCTCACCTTCATGGATGCATACTCCAACTACAATCAAATACTTATGCACCCTCCGGACAGACAAAAGACGACCTTCGTCACTGACAAAGGGCTATACTATTACCGGGTCATGACCTTCGGCCTAAAAAATGCTGGCGTAACATATCAGAAGTTGGTCAACCAAATGTTTGCTTGACAGATCAGTCGAACTATGGAAGTTTATGTCAACGACATGCTTATGAAGAGCATCAGAGCATCCGACCATGTATCAGACCTCGGCAAGACTTTCTCAATCATGAGGATGTATCGTATGAAGTTAAATTTGGCCAAATGTGTTTTTGGTGTAGGGTCGGGGAAGTTCCTTGGCTTCCAAGTTAGTTAGAGAGGAATCGAAGCAAACCCTGATAAGATCAAGGCTCTCCTCGAATAGTGAAGGAGATCTAGCGCCTCACTGAAAGAGTCACTACGCTCAGCCGCTTCATCTCCAAGGCCATTGATAAGTGCCTACCCTTCTTCCAACAATTGAAGGGCCACCAGAGAGTAGAGTGGACCCCCGATTGCGAGCAATCCTTCCAACAGCTAAAAAAATATCTAGGAACGCGCTGGTTCCAGTGGAGACACGATATTCAAGCATGGAGAGCTTGCTTCGAGTCTGGTCATCTCAGCCCGCCGGTTACGACCATACTTTCAGGCGTATTCCATCATCGTCATCACAGATTCGTCATTCCGAGAAGTACTCTAGAAGCCCAAAGTATATTGACACCTGACTAAGTGGGTTGTTGAGCTTAGGGAATTTGATATACAGTATCGACCGAGGACTGCAATCAACAATAGCCGATTTTATAGCAGAATTTACTACTCTGAACTGTGAACTCGGAGGAACTAGCTCAGAGGTTCCGACAGGTTCAGCGACGAGCCCTGCCTCAGCTCCTTCACCCCCCAAGGATGCTGGAGTTGAGATAAGGTCTGAAAGATGGACCCTATTCATAGAAGGGTCGTCCAATTCAAAGCGAGGAGGAGTGGGGATCAGCCTGGTTGCGCCAGATGCAACCACCATTCAATATGTAATTAGGCTCGGGTTTAGAGCATCAAACAATGAGGCTGAGTATGAAGCACTATTAGCCGAGCTCAGTTAGCCATCAGCCTAGGAGTCCAGTTCATCGACATCCATTGCGATTCCTAGCTCGTGGTGAACCAAGTATCAGTAGAATACGACGCAAAGGAGGCAAGGATGATAGCCTACTTAGGCGAGACACGAAAAATGATGGGAAAATTCAAGGAATGCATTGTGAGTCAAATACCGAGAACTGAAAATTCCTGGGCTGATGCCCTTGCGAAGCTGGCCTTGGCAACTAAAGGGAACATCCCAAGGACTGTCCCTGTGGAATTCCTAGACACACCTAGCATCAACCGAGTTGACCAGGAGACCATCAATCCTATGCGAATGATTTCAAGCTGGATGGATCCTATAGTCAGATACCTCACAAGCGACGAGGTCCCCCAAGATAGGTTGAAGGCTTGGCGTCTAAGAGTCAGGGTTGCTCGGTACACTATCATAAGTGGCACTTTGTACAAGAAAGGGTATTCTCAATCGTACCTCAGATGTCTCTGACCCAATGAAGTAGAATATATGAACCGAGAGATACATGAAGAAATTTGCAGGAATCACTCCGGTGCCCACGCCTTAGCATAGAAGATAATTCATCAGGGGTACTTTTGGCCAATAATCTAAGAAGATTCCAAGGGTTTTGTTTGAAGATGCGATAAGTACTAGAGATTTGTTGCCATCCCGAGGCAGCCAACAGAAGAGTTGACCCCCATGAGTGGACCGTGGCCATTTGCTCAATGGGGGATCAACATCATCAGGCCTCTGCCTCAAGGCAAGGGGCAGACCAAATATGCGATCGTAGTGGTCGATTATTTTACCAAATGGGTAGAGGCCGAGCCTGTGGTAAAGATTACTAAGCAGAAGATAACGGATTTCATCTGAAAGAACGTTATCTGTCGATTCAACATCCTAGGCACCATTGTGTCCGATAATGGGAAACAGTTCGACAATGATAGTTTTAGGAGTATGTGCCGAAGGCTCGGCATCATCAACGCTTACTCATCGCCTCATCATCCTTAGTCCAATGGACAAGTGGAAGCTATATATAAAATCATCAAGCATCATCTCAAGACAAAGCTGAAGAAAGCTAAGGACAATTAGGTTGACGAGCTTCCGTTTGTTCTCTAGGCATACAGAACCACGGCTCAGTCAACTACAAGAGAGACCCCTTTCTCTCTCTCATATGGCTCAAAGGTTGTCATCCCAGTTGAGATAAGACTTCCCACCGCATGGGTGCGAAACTATCAAGATGAGCAGAATACTGAGCTGGTCGCGACAAGCCTCGACTTGCTTGAAAAATTGAGAGACATTGCCAAACTACGAGTTGCGGCTCGACAGCAGCAGGTCGCCCATTGTTACAACTTCAGGGTCAAAACAAGGCGATTTTGACAAGGAGATCTCATCCTTCGCTGCGTGTTCTAGAATACTATAGAGCCTGGGGTGGGGTCCCTGGGCCCGAACTGGGAGTGGCCCTACTGAGTAGTTGGCTCGGCCAAACTGGGATCTTATCGCCTAAAGGATTTGGAAGGATGACCATTACCACATCCTTGGAATGTTAAGCACTTGAAGATCTACTACCTGTAAAGGGAAGCAATGTATGGGTTGGGACCACTTGTTATGACAACATTTTTAATAAATAATTTCGTTCTTTACATGAAGTTAATCTACATGGGACTCCTCCCGAGGAACAAGATCCCAATGATGAGTTAACCATCTAAAAGATGTTCGCCTCGCCATCTGAGCACGCTTTGAGGGACCATTTCTTAAATGCATAAATGAAATCCTTCGGTGATTCGACCCCTTATAGAAGAGGTCAGCTCATCATTCAACAATTCGACAAGTCCAGCAAAATGCAACCCACAATCAACCAATTGAATCATCACTCAAAAAGTCAAGTTAAAAGTATAAACCACGAAACTGCCATTGTTTTGCCACAAAAATTTTTACAAAAAGAAAATAAATTCATTCTCTCCAAGGAGGAAGGTTGGCCGTGGAGTTGAGAGGTTGGGTGTCGAGAGCCCCTTCGGCCTCAACCGCAATATGAATGTTCTTGGCTTCAGCAGCAATAGGAGCATCCTCTGCATCATTGGTGGCTAGACTGTCGAGTCTAGGTTGGGATAAAGACCTCTAACGTCGCCCAAAAAGGCATTGTAGGCATAGTAGTAGACCCTATCCAATTCAACAGACCTCTCTGATGATGACTTGAACTCTTCAATGGCCACAACAACTCATGATGTAGCCAAGGCTTCGAGCTCGGCACGTTGCTTAGCTAGTTCCTCGGTAGCGTCGAGTCAGCTTGCCCGAGTTCAGCCGCCAATCGCACGTTTTCCTCCTCCACCTGTTCAAGGAGAGCCTTTAAGCTTGTCAGTTCGGACTCAGCTGAGTCCAAGCGAGACTGGAGCCCATCGACCTCCCCTTAAAGCATCAGCTCCCTCAACTGGCCTCCCCACCAGGCTCTTCAACTTCTCCTTCTCCTCGGTCGAGGCCTTCAGGAGCCCTTCCAGCTCAGCCTTCTCCCTCTCGATCTGGGTCATCATCTTCGGTCTCACCTGAATCATGAGAAACATCGGCAACGCCTGGAAAAGCAAGGGTTAGAAAATAAAAAGTGATAATTAGAGCCAACAAGTCACGTTGAAAGCTTACCGTACAACAGACCGATGCGTAGTCATGGATGACGACTTGGGGAGGCAGGAGAGAGTGTTGGCTATTGACTTCTTGAGGGCACGCTTGGCCGCCCACTCATTCAGAAGAGATATATGATAACCGGGTGGAAACACCTCTGATTCTGAGGGAGGAACCAGATCAGCGACCCTCCCAATGCCGTTGGCAGCTAAGGCTTGAGGTTCGGCCTCGGGCATGGCTGTGTTCCCACCCAGGACGTCCGTCCTGCCAGGCAGAAAATCCACCTCAGCAGCTGTGAGGTTGATATTGATAGTTCGTCCAAGACGTCCTTGTCCCGGGAGATACTCGCGCTGGCAGTCTCTCCAACCACCTCCTTCTCGATCCCATGTGGATAGGTTGGGGCAGCTGGAGGAGCTTCGGGAGTTGTGGCAGGGATGGCGGTCGGCTCGGCCGCAAGAGGAGTAGTTTTTTTCTTCTTCGCCATGATCTTCACGGGCGGCTCAGAAGTCATTATTACACTAAGAGGGGGACACGACACCGACGACCTTTTGCTCTTAAAGCCCGAAGCCTCAGCCATACCTGACAAAAAAGGATCAGCTCAGAAACACGCCTACAAAGAAGACAAATCGTATAAGAAATCATGATACTCACCTAGAGCAATGGGTAGGGGCTTGAATCTACAAAATTTGAACTGAAGTAGGTTGTTCAAACTGATGATATCATGCTAGACATGCTACTTTTCTTTAAGCACTCGGGCCATAACAACTTGGGCTCGGAGGAAGGAGGTTAGGTCGGGAGGACCTTTTGGATATTCTATAAACAGAGGATATAGATCAGAATAAAGAACGAGCCCAAAATATAAGATATAATATGAATCTCAAAGGATTCAACCTTGATTGGAAATTTTGGTGAGCACTCTGACCCACAGGTTGCCGAGTCCAGAAGCAGGCGCCTCCCACTCCCCCGAGGCCCAAAACCATTTGCCCTTCCAATCCTTATTGGAAGAAGGAAGTTTGGTTATGAGGCCTGGGGTACATTAGGCCCTTGCTAAAAAATAATACCAGTATGGCTCAAGCAAGCCATGCTTGGCTTGGTGTATGGACAAAAACTCGTCCGACGTCAAATCCTAGTTCTTGAGTTGGCACCAAAGAATGTATGAGGAGACAAGAATTCTCCAAGCATTAGGAACTGGCTGACCCGGCGCCAGGTTCAGATGTGCAGTCATCAAGCATATGAACGAGTGGATGCAAAACTGATGCCCGCACTGGAGGGCGCAGAGGAAGATAGTGAGTTCTCCATCAGCTAGATTTCCTGGAGTGTCAAGGGGAGAAGGAGCTCTGATATACACCGAGTCGGGGATCTGGTACTCAGCGCGGATTCAATCCATTTGGTATTTAACAAAGATCGAGCCCCCGGGAACGACCACCTTGGACCGACCTCCCGAAGGCCCAGCCATGGATCTTCCAGCTAGATCCCGAGGTATTCTCCTCGATCCTCGGGCATGACCCTTTGTTTTTGGGCCCGCAGTCTTCTTTGTTGGAGACCGAAGAGGTATTGCCTTAAAGGTACCTTCAAAGTCCCTGCACTCGAAGTCTGTACTCTCCAGCTCCGATTCCTCACCCACTGCTTGGACTATTTGGATTTCGTTCAAACTGTTTGACATAATGTGTTTAAAGAAAAGTGAAAGAAAGCTTAGGAAGGAGAAAACTCACAGGAATTAGCTCTCAGGAAGACGTTTGACAGCGCGAAACTCTCTGAGAAATGAAATGCAAGAGGATCCAAATGGAAACGGAGAGCAGCTTTTATAGCCTTAATCTACTGCTTGCAATCATAACGAACAGTTGTTTCTGAAGCTAAAACGGCAGGGCGCCGAACCCTACGATACATGTGGCGGTCCGTCATTAGTTCGAGCCTTAATCCTCCGAGCCGTATGTCGCCAGTAATGAATGACATTCAAAACACAGGTGGCCCTCCATCTCTCGGTATCCACGCAGTAATGTTCCACTCGCTCAGATGATTCGGATCCATAACTGTCACCACGTGGTTATTTATCACAGGCTTGTACCCAAAAGGTCGCTGCCACGATATGACACCTAAATTACGGAGAGCAATGATCACAATTATTCGTTTCAATCTTACCGACTCGTCATTAGGGAGAGAGTGGCAGTTCACTTCCCCAAGCATTTTACTCCCTGAGTCTGAGCTTGAACTCAGAGAGTAGGGGGCTTCTGTTATGGGAAAATATGAACCGGCCTCGGTAGGCATGGCCTCGGCTTGGCAGACTGAGTCAACTCACCATAGCAGGTAAGCTAATTAAGGCCGACGAGCGGAGCCTCGACTCTTCAATAATAACTCATTTAGTCCTGGCTCGATAGTAACCACGGTTCGACTTCCAAGTTCTTTTGTAACGTTTTCACATCAGCTTGGAACCCGAAAGAAGCCATTACACATTCAACATGACCGCCTCTGACCAAACCCTTCTCATCAAGTGCACCAGGATCAACTCATTTGTAGGCTCGGACTATTGCAGGTGAGACTTAGACTTCAAGGCCGGATCAGATGAGAACATGGTCAACAATCACGTTGAAGGATCAACTCCAGTAACGCATGAGAAGAGTGGTTTCTGGCGCATGATCGCGAGGTAACCGCTAATATCAGCATACATGTCGTTCACGCATAATGACTATAGTCGTGCTAAGAATGGTGGCACGATTACTTCAATCAAAAGGTATAAATAGGAGACTAGTCCATTGAAACAGGTATGCAAAATCTCTCACCCGAAACCTACCTACACTACTTAGACCCAGATTCCTAGATGGACTTTGGCATCGGAGGGTCCCCTGCTAGCCAGGGTCTCCTTTGTCCTTCTCCTGCACAGGCTTACAGGGCTCGGCGCGAGTGCTCAAAGCCTGGAGGGTGAACCGTATTTTTGCATCAACAAGAATCATTATCCCCACTACTATTTATGGTGTGGTCCACTTGAACCTTGGATATGACTCATTTTTTAGATCAAGATTTAAAATGATCTCGCCAAATGGATGAACAGTGTGGATATGATAAAAATATCATTGTGGGTCCCATGTAACTTTGATCTCCTTTGAACTATTCCGACAACTCGGAGCTCAAGGAGCGTCAGCGCTAGGCTTAGTATGACATGCCCATGCCATCTATATTGGTGGTGTGTGGTACACCCGTCTATTGGCTTTGGCACCAACAACACCATCCTTTGATATCTCTAGCTTTAAGAGAAAGTGTTCGTTTAATATATACTAAACTAAAATTCAAAATGGACTCTTAGACATGGTTGTTTCACATGGCTCATTCCAAAATTAGTTAACAAAATGGATGGACAACATGATAAGACACGTTACATCACGAGGGTTACAGAGCTTTTCCATAAGGGTGTGTTTGGATTCACGTTTTGGTTGTATTGTATTGTATTCCGATATTGTTCACGTATATGTTGGGCGATATTCAGAATACATCCAGCAGAAACGTGCCACTAACCAATGTTTAGATAGGATGTATTGTTCTAGCATGTATACAATTTCATGTTAGATCAATGCTTGGAAACGACATAAATGGGCCACACACTATATATACTTATAGATATTGGTAGTCTGTGTACTGTGAAGCATATTAGTACATGCTCAGACATTCTATTTCAAACGGGGCCTAGTCTTGTTGTTGAGATTAATTCGTACGGTCTAGCATGATTTGGTACATGAATGATGACCATTCTACCAATGTCCCCACTTGGATTCACCTTTTAAACGGTATGGATGTCATAAAAAGTGTTGCAGTGTCCTTATAATTTATCACACGGTATACGTCAACAACTTGGTTCTTCAATATGTGCCTGGATGCTAGGTAAACATTTTTTAGGACTAAGAAGATCGTGGGCCCCACATGGGTTACTAGCCATTTGGAAGGATCATGATCGTTCATCCGTTATCACCCTGTTCGATTAACGTCTTTAACGGCAAGGATGTCCTTTCCAATGGCACAATTTCACAAAAAGTAAATTATCCTAATTGTTCATCGCTATTCCACGGTGAAGATCAAATATCAGTGAATATATTTCACTATTTAGAAATTTCAAAAAAAAATAAAATTCTACCAAATAGTTCAAAAACATCAACATGTTAATGTGTGATCGGTGTATCCAACCCCTTTTGAATGTCTCTGAAAAAATAGTGCACGATAAAACAAACAGACCCAACCATCATGTTTTACCAAAAAACCAAAAAAAAAAATAAATCCTAAAAAACATTAAAAAAAAAACAAAACGTAGCTATTTCATTCTCGTTAGCCGTACATATACTAGAACCGACAAAACAACCTGATACCGGCATAAAAAAGTAACAATCCAAGAAACATACGAAGAAGCGGAGCCATGCAAGATTCATCTCCAACTTCATCAACAGGCACCCTCTCAGCCAGGCCATCTTCATGGACATTCCTGGTGCCGATTAGGATTCGATCTGTGTGAGCGGATACACAGTTGCCACTGTCCATTGTTGAGGGATGATGAGATGCACGAACAGCCCCACTTCCGGTTGTATCTCGTGCGGTTCGATCGATGAAAGAAGCCTAAATGATATAGAAAATAGTAAGTAATTCACCCACCCAAGCGAAGGATATGATATAATCTTCAACGTTTTTACTAACAAAATTTCAGAGAATATGAAATAAATAGTATCCTACAAACCTGATACTCATTCCAGGCTTTCATAGCATCTTCAAAAGTCTTGAACAACTTGTGTCTGCATCCACTAAATCCGTTAACTTGAGCATTGCATGCATCCCATGTTGCGTGGATTCCGGGATTCCTCTCCACAAACACCACATAATATTTTTGCTCCATTCTGCTACAAGAATTAATAAATGCCTTTACCGGTAGCATATCTAAATTGACAAAAAAAAAACTGAAAAAAAGAAAATTTCATCTTCCTTTTACCTCTACTTGTACTATGTAATCTCCATATTACCAGACTTTCGAAGATGTTGACACCAAATTTCGTGGATGCAGAATTAGGTTGCAAATTGATCCCTACAGCCACCTTTGCAAATAAAATGAAATGTTTAGGTCAACAACATTCCATAGAACTCGTTCAAACATTGACAATATTATTAAATCTCATTACCACCTGGATAAATTTGCAAACACAGGCAAGCTTCAGACCTTTCACCGATCTTAATGCCCTGGACTAAAAAATAATCTGTCAAGTTTAATGCAAGTGAAAAGTGTATCAGTCGACAATGATATATTTATATTGAGAATCAACATTAAAAGCTTCTCAAAAGCAGAATTATTACCAGTATTACTTTGATTTTCTTTACAAAAAGACGAAGTAAACCAGGTGATTTACACGAAAATAATAAACTGTATTAGTCTTACATTGAATCCCTCTCAGCAGAACATTGTATATTTCAGAAAATATATGAGGGAGGTAAAGAGATTATCAAATAAAATTTGCCATATATCCTTCTGAGACAGTTAAAGTTCAGAAATTGCATTGAGCAATGCAACAACCCACCAAATTCATCTTGAGTATATGAAGGTTTGGGTAGCTTGGGGGAGAGGGGTTAAAGAAAACTGCAACCGAGCTCTTGCAAACTCAACAAATCAGACTGAACATTACCTTTAAAAATTCAGAAGAAGTAGAGTAACAAACAATATTTGAATTCACTCAGGTTTAGGCCCTTTTCATTATCATAATCAGCTAACCTTTATCCCAGCCGATTTCTGTCTACAACATGCTTTCTATACTGATTATGTTAGGACCTTAAATGAGACAGATATGTATAATTATAGTAGCAACCAAACTAATAAACCTTAGCTGGATTATGAACTTTCACAATACCAGTCACAGTATCAGGAAATTTCGATAGATCAAATAAAAGGGTTTCTCAAAAGTAGAGACATTACCAGTAACAATCCGAGATAACCGTATGGGAGGAGCGTCTTAGTCCACGTCAGTTACCCATGACAAAGGTATATCAGTATAACTTTTAGAACAATAACCAGCAAAACCATTGTACAACAGATATGAATAAAAAAGCATCATATTGACATATCAGGTTAGTGATATAAAATCAGTAAGACATAATAGCAATCACTGTCCCGATCATTGTCTGAATCCAATGACATAAGAAACAGACTAAAATGTATCTCAACTATCAAAAAAAGATGGGGAGATCGGTACAAAAATACTATATAAGTCTACAGTTTCAACCTGTAAGTAGTATCAATAGTACGACGGTAATAGCTTCACAAATAGTTAAAATAGAACAGTCCATCCAGTACAACATTAGCAATGCTGCTCCAGCAGCATATGTATCATCCAAAGCAAATAAAAGTTAACAAATCTAAACCAAGCCATGACAGGCTCTGGAAAAAAAAGTTAATACAGCAAACCATCCAAAAAAACTATTCATCCAAATAAGAAAAAAGTCAAACGATATGAACCACGTGCCCCATTCTTAATCCGTGCGACAACGAGGAAGGATCACTTTTTCTATCCATTCCTTCCTACGTTCATGACCCATCTTTATAAAATACCCAGCATTGACTACATCAGTCTGCAAGAACCTTGCAGCACAGAGTTGGTCTTCATGTGAAAGACCATCCACCTCTTCCAGGATACTCAGCAACCGTTGAACGCGCGTCATGGTTTTTCCCTGACCCAATGTAATGGTCAGGTTGTTAACGGCTTCAGCCACTTCCCCCATCTTCTCGCCAATATGTTCACTCGGCCTGCTCCTCCGCCCACGGCTTATCTCACTCCCCTCTGTATGGGTATGACGAGAACCTGAAGTGGCTTCTATTAGCTTTTGTTATCACATTTTGCTCGATTTAATAAGGATCCATCACCACCTTGAACTTAGGGATTGGGCCTCCGGTCTTCCTCGTCAAAGGATGACAAATGTATTGTCTGGGAAGTCCCCTCATCCGACTTATCATCAGAGTTGAACTCGTCATGGCCGCGCCTTTTTCCTGATGTCAGAGAAGAATATGCCGTACTAGAAAATTTACCATGGGCGCAGTCATTACCAAACATGAACGCGAGGTCATCCCATCTTTCAATATGTTTGCCTCACACCCGTTCAATGTAGGGGTGTGTCTGTACACACAAAGACAGAATGTTTTCATCAGTTTTGTAAAATCAAACTGTACAAAGTTTAAAAGCATTTATATGTGAAGATCATACTGTGATGTATCCATCCCATACATCCTCTCTAGTAAGAACCATCTTGTTCTGTTCGTCCCATCCAAAACCTGAGGCATTGAGCATGTCCTTTATTGCCCAGTACAGCCTCTTTAGGGTCCATAAGCGATTAGAAATATGACGGTTTTCTAGTAAAATACCACAAGTATCGTAGATTACTTTAATCATGGCCATGTACGCTTTGGGTTTAAACCCGATGTCATTTTTAAGTCCTAGGTTCACTTGTTCCACCAACCCATCAACCAATGCGTTATCCATGTTATCTGTCCATTGAAGTCTACTAACTTTACGTGGACCGCCTACACTACACCCTGGCTGGGATACACATTTCGAGGATGACCCTTTGCGAGACGGCGTATGCTTTTTCTTAGGAGTTCCAATTAATTCAGTTGGTGAACTCGGGCACTGGTTGTCAAGCCCCAAACTCGGAAACCGGGCTCACAAAATTCCTGATCGCCGAATCCGGCGCCGACAGCCTCTGTAGAACCCCATTCTCGGCTCCCAGCGCCCATTCGCCAGGTTCCGATCCTGGGATGCTACAAGGAGGATTTTTAACATCAGTTTGATTCGTAATAAGCATAACCAAAGGCATAACCCACAAACAACAACCAAAAACTCCATCACATTTCCACTATAATCAAAAACTTTACAAGTACAATGAGCATAAGGGAAATACAATGATGATAGACCAAAAGCTCCAAAAGATCAGCTACGCGCCCAAGCCTCAGCGCTGCTGCGATCCTACGTCACCTGCACGCAACGGTCGTGCATAAGCTTATGGAAAGCTTAGAGGGTGGTGAAAGTGTATGCTCAAGGTGGTAATGCAGCCAAGCAGTATCAGAGTAATGCGGAACATGCTGATGAATGCCAAGAATACCATTAGCCGTACCAAGGCCATGCGGTGCAAAGAATGATGTCGGCCATACCAAGGCCATGCAATGCGAAATGCAACTCAAGCATACAAATCCTCATCTAAGTCCACATATCAATATAGCTAAAAATCTGGAATATCACCGGAGTCTAGTACACTCCAAGCTAGATTGCCGCCCCATCACGTGCAATAAGGTGAGTGGAAAAGACCTCACTATCCGCCTGCCAAAATCGGGCTCGGCTCGTCAATAGCGGACCCATTCCTCGAGCTGGTCAGACTCAGCCTAGCATTGCCCCCTACTCTCGGGCGGGTAAGGCCGCACCCCCTCCCAACCGACCACGACACAGTGGAAAGCGCAACCGTCTGGTAATCGGCACTCAGTACTCATGCATCCACTCGGTCTAGACGTTGGAGCAACCTCCTAGTACCATAAGGGTTTAGAGACTTTCACCCAGGGATATCTATCGCACCCCATGTAGAACAGTATTTTCGGTATCCAATCCTGCCAACCACGATACGTCTGTGGAGGCTACGGCCTTGATGTCGCTAGGGCGTATAGTAACCATATCACATAATGCGAATGCATGAATCACACTATTCAGTCATGCAGCAATCCTGCGCGTATCGTGCGCTCATGTAGGGCAACACCCCCTATACGGGAGCCCCTAAATAATCTGCCCGAAGGCATATGCGATGATCAGTCATTTCTCATATCAAGCATACGTATGATGCATATGGTCATGAATCATGGAACTAAACATGCTATATAGGATGGATGATAATCATAACAAAGATGGGCTTAGACGGCCTACACATTAGACGTACGAGCCTAACAATGGGCCCTAGGGAAAGTCATAATGCGGACATTTAACCACTCTATACTTGCAATGTGGACGTCAAACCACCACTGCTCCCAAGGCATAGCCCGACGTAAACATCATTACATAAATCATGCAGGGACTGCACATTGCAATGAACCTTAGGTATATCCCATTGGGCCTTCAATACATCAAATGGGCCGTATCATATGGGCTTCATGTTTATCAAGTGAGCCACATCAATGGGCCACACCAATGGGCCTTATGTGCATTGCAATGGGCCATAACCCGTGGGCCATAGAATGCATCCAATGGGCCTACTCACATGGGCCTTATGTATATCAAATGGGCCTCAATCATGGGCCGCAAGTAACTGAGGTGGGCCTCCCACCAATATTATATTAAATATGATATAATATAATATATATATATATACATAATACATATGATATTATATATAATATAATATTATATATATATATATATGTGTATATATATATATAAATATACACACACGCACACACCACACACGCGCACACACACACACATGCACGCACCCACCCACACACGCACCCACACACATCACAGTGGGCTCCACCGTCCGGCTGGACGGTGGCTTTAAAACACACACACCACTGTGGGCTCCATGTGGGGCCCGCCATAATGTTTATGTTCCATCCAACCCGTTGGTAAGGCCACGTGGGCCTGGATGAAGGGTGAAAATAAATTTCACCCTGATCCAAAACTTCTGTGGACCCCAAAGGGATTTCAAAGGTAGAAGTCCAATCCCACTGTTTCCTACGGTGTGGACCACCTGAGCCTTGGATCAAGCTGATTTTTGGGGTGGGCCCACTTCAGAGAGTGGCCCACCCGATGAACGGGTTAGATGACATATAAACATCAAGGTGGGGCCCACGGCTACAGCCGTGGGTGGCTGTACGACCGTCAATCCGCCCACCCGCTGGCGTGCGCAGGCAGCGCTGCTGCACTTCTGACACAGCAGCAGCAGCTGTGCAGCTTGATTTTATTTTATTTTTTTCAATTTTTGTCATTCCATGGTTTTCACAGGTGGGGTCCATATTTGGACAATCCACACCATCCAATGGGCTTCCATGGCTCAACACGAGCAAAACAAGTCCAATATTGGACATATTTCAATGTATAAACAATCGGAAAAAGTTTCAATGGTGAAAACTACCATTTGCTATGGTATGGCCCGCCCGAAGGTCTGATTGATCCCATCTTTCGGGTCAACGCCTAAAAACGGCTTGGGAAAGGAATGGGTGGTGTGGATTTAATACATACATCAAGGTGGGGCCTACATAAGTGGACCACCCCAAAACTTTGGAAAAAAGCTGATATTTGTGTTTTCTTTCCAGCAACGTCCAGCGTCCCTGGACGCTGGACTTTCCATATACGTAGGAGGTGGGCCCTGCTTAGGTGGGCCACCAGGGGATGGATGGCAGGGTACTACACATATAAAGTGGGCCCCACTTTTAAATGGTTTGGATAAAATACCTACCTCATGGTGGGGTCCATTCAAGTGGGCCACATAACCTCATTATTACAAAAATAAAATAAATAAAATAAATAAGATAAAAGGGAGAGAGATAGAGAGTGAGACCGTGTGATGGAGGGACCCCGGCACTATGGGCCCTCCCTTGCACTAAATCATACATCAAGTGGGTCCCCTTACATGTGGGTCCATTAAAATTAAATCCAACGGTGGAGATCCCTTCTCCACTAAATTAGACGGTCTAGATGACCCTAAACATGCAAAGAAATAAACATCATGATGGGGTCCATGGAGAATGGCCCCATCATGGAATGATCATGATGATCCAAGTGGGCCATCGGCCACATCTTAGGGTCCAAAGCGAGATCCAAACCATTGATCGGTTGGCCTCACTTGGCCCATCTTAAAAATATCAAAATCTACCCTATCAAGACACCCACCACTTGATCTTCTTGCTCCCTTGGCTTCCTTAGCTCCTTGTACTTCTCTTAGATGGAGGAAGATGAGAAATGGATGGTTGAGATGAGAGATCTAAGGATGGAAAGGTGGGCCACACATGTAGCTTGGGAGGAATGGGAGAGGCTCATACGTATGACATTTTTGCTATGGGAGAGTTTGAAATAAGAGAGAGACTTGTAAGGGAGAGAGAGAGAGGGAGTGATGGGTGATGGAGTGATGGATGGGAGAGAGGGATGGGGGTGTAAGAGACTTTATGACTTTTTTGGCTAAATGTGTAAGAAAAGCATGGGTTGTGTAAGAGCTTTTTGACTTTGGGGGTTGCTTGGGAAAGGGTGAAAGGTGATGTGTACTTGACATGATGGGATTGATGGGATTGATTGATTGATGTGACACCTCGTAGAGATTCTCTCAGGATTCGCACGCGCGGCGTTTCCTCGTACCGAATGCTGGCCCATAACTCCCGACCAGAGCATCGCATCAGCGAGCGAGTCGCGGCATCGAAACCGCGGCGACGACGCGGTCGCTAAGGTATAAGCCCTGGGTTGAGTCGACTCAGGTTGACGGCACGAGAATCCAGGTCGCGCGCAAATACCGGATAAGGGTCGAAGGTTACCGAAATTCGACCGGGAAGATCGCGGAAGCCTATGGAATGGTACAGTCTAGGATACGGGGCTTACACTGGTTTAAAGCAACACCCTTCTTTAAAGGTGATGACTCCACATCTTTCTTTCTCGGGTCCCTAACAGTGCTTCTTAGAAAATTCATAGAACCTACAAGTAGAAAATGTAAATAGAGATATAACAGCTACAGTCAAGTAATGCAGTATAGTAATGACTCATAGGCAGATATAATGACATTCAACATGAATATTAAAGATTATATCCCAAGCTTGGTGAAAATATTTTTACTTTTGACTAAGCGGATCATTACATAAATTAGGAAACATAAGTATGTTGTCTTGTGCATGGAAGATTGTCATTCCACATTCTCTCAACAATCTCATCTCTGTTCCTTGTCCACTCATCACGTGCGTGATCCGTCAACCGAGCTAACACTTGTCCTTCATCTACTGAGGTTACGTCTACAGGGGATGGCACAACACCTCTGTACTGTCTCCACTATCATCAACTACCTCAGTTAGTCCATCATCACCACTAACACGAATGAAATTATGAAGGACAAAATAAGCTATAACAATTTTCACTTGCGTTATAAACTTGAACTGAGGAGTACGTAGAATAGGGAAGTGATTTTTTAAAATGTTAAATGAACACTTTATGACATTTCACAATTGTGCGTGATGATAATTGAAAATTTTCTTTTTATTGGTAGGCTTCCTTCCAGTATGAAACTCGTTCAAGTGATATCGCATACCTTGATAGGGTGCCATAAAGCTAGGCGCATGTGCATATCCAGCGTCAACAACATAATATTATCCTACACAATTGCAAGATATGTTTCAGATATCTATCACACATAATTACCTACAGAAAGAACAATCATCCCTTATACGCAATTACCATGTGGAATAAGAAAACAATCAGGGCGACGGGTGAGTGCATTTTGTAGAACACGAGCATCAGATGCGGATCCATCCCAACTAGCAAGCACATATATAAATTTCATATCAAAAGTACATGAGGCCAAAACATTCTGTGACGGAAATCCTTTCTTATTTCTAAAAGTAAAGCTTTTTTCTTTTGGCAAATAAGCCGGGATATGAGTACCATCTAGGGCCCCGATGCAATCCTATAATAAAAAAGGTGGCATATGACCGGTTCATCCATTAATTATCAACTTATAATTTAGAAATTTCTCTAACATATCTTCCAGTTTACCTGAAAATATGAACTCCACAAAGGATTGTCAGAAATTTCCTTGGGTGTGTGTAAACCAGGAAACTTCACGTACTCAGGATATAGATCGATTATGGCATCCAACACTCTACTAAAGTGTCTGCTCACAGTCTCACCAGATCGTGTAAAATGATGACCAATCACACGATTACATATGTTATGTCCGACAGTATGAAGAAACATTACAACCTACTCCTCCATGCTGCATCTCCTGCTATTGAAAAGTAATTTCTGATCCCTCAACAGCAAACATAATTCAAAAATATTGTCTCTACCCATCCTCAGCTGCTCAAGACACTCAGTATCGCTCTTATGTATAATTCGTCTTATGAACCTATCCCTCTCAATATGGCTATCATTGGGTTTAGCCTTTATACAGTAATGGAGATAATATTCAGCCACTCCCATTACAGTTACTGCAGCTGCAGTGGTGGTTATGGCAGCGGCTATTTCACTCTCATGCCAATCACTGCCAGATGATATATCATCGGAATATTTCACACTTTTGGAAGCCATGAAAATTTTAAGGGAACTGAAAAAATGATCTGATTGACAATTAGAAGAAAATGTAAATTTGAATAGTATATAAACATGTATACATATTACATCAAAATTGTACAATTTAAAATAACTGATAATACACTTGTTTATTGAATCGAAGTAATTTTTTGTTATCTTTTTCTTTTAGGACCTTTTTTTTTAAAGATTACATAATAACTGATCAAAATATGCTGGCCATCACTAGGATATGTATGATCGTCACTGAACAGATTGATGCATCATATGAAGAAGATGTACACAAAGTGTGAAAGAGTACATGAATTACTTGGTTCTTTAATCATTCAATAAAGATATTAGAATAGATTCTTTTAATAGCAGATAACAGCTGAAAATGAATATGTACACAGAATTCATAATAATTGCTAAACCACATGGTTCAGGCTTATCAGTTATTTTATAATCCTCTGATTATTTTTTACTTTCTGTTGAACAGTATTGAGACATGAAAACTATTTACAACAAGTGATTCATGTACACAAAGTTAGAAAGAGTACATGAATCACTTGGTTCTTCAATCAGTTAATGAAGATATCAGAATAGATTCTTTTTACAGCAGAAAGTTTTCAAATCCCTTAACCTCAGAATGAAACATGAAACATGTAAAGGTCAGATAGTGCAGATGTTGAGTATGTACAGTATGTAAACAGAGTACATAATTAAATACCTGGTTAGTCAATATGTTATTCAGATAACATTTTATAGATGAATGTTTTAATAACCTTGAAACATCAAAAACAGAAGATGTAACAACAGATTTCACAACAGATTTATGGGAAGAGTTTTGTAAACCTTTAACCAAGATTGATACATCAAACATGTACAACAGCAGAAGTAGCAAATGTAGGGAGAAATAAACATAATAGAGAAAGCACTTGTTCATGCATTCAGTTGCTTTCTGTAAAAAGAACAAAATTTCTACTTGCTGTTTCTAGAATGAAACAGAAAAACACCTCAAAAACCACCGTCTTCCTCAATCAGATATTTCAGAACAATGGAGCAAATTTGTTGATCGAGAAAAACACCTCAATAACCACTGGGTTCGTTATGAGATAATGCTTACTCCCAACGAACGAAAGGTTCGAAGACAAGAAATGTCGTTAAGGATTGGTTTTAAAATCTCATAGAAGGGTTTGCTGTAATACAGGGCATATCCACCTGATAGAACGATTCATCGGTACAGACACCACTTATATATGGCCTTCCGCAAATAGATGGGTGTCATGCACCCATCCTTTCCAGACTTCCAGTTTGCTGTGGAATCTTTTATCAAAACCGATATTGGATTCGTTAGGAGAAGAATGCCCCACCATCGTCCGTATACACATAGAGATGGAAAATAGGGTGTATACAGTCACGGTGTATTTGCCTGACCGTATAGAGGTAGAATCCGATCACGATAAAGGTCGTTGGATGAATCCATGACCGATTTCCAGAGGAGGGAGGATCATACCTGAACCAAGTGCAATGCGCAGTTGGACTGAGAAGCACGGACACCCAGATTGCAAAGAGGAAGGTGGCAGCAAGGTACTATACACACTGTAAGATGAAATCAGTCTAAGAGAGGGAATAATCTAAGTTCATCTCCAACATGCAGGGTAAGAGAGATGATCTACGGAGATGAAGTAGTATAACATCGCCCGTTCTCCCAACGAACAGTTTGAAATGTTGTATTTTCGACTTCTTTCCCTCTTCAATACGATACAGCGCCGAGATGGGACCGGACGTTGAATAGTCGTCAGTAGGTACAATCCAATCAATGACGAAAACTAGTTCTCGGGCATATTCGCGCGCGTGGAATGCGTCGCCCGGCCATTCGAAACCAAACAAAGGACATGTCCCATCAAGGCTATTAATACGATACTATCCGCTCCCAAACGTGAATCCAAACATGCCCTAAGCGGATTAGCCAGTGTACCACACACCACCTATCTGGTCGGTATGGGTACATGCCTGGAAAGACGAGTGGTGATACTCCACGAGCTCTAAGTTGTACAAACAGTTTAAAGATATCAAAGTTACATAGCCCTCAAAATGATGTATTTATTATATCGACACTGTTTATCTAATTTTCAAGATCATGACCCAAAATGATTCATATCCAAATCTTAAGTGGACCACACTAAAATAGTAGTGGGACCATGATTCTAACTGTTAAAACATTTAGGGCATGTTTGGATTCACGTATAGAAATGTTGTAATGACCCAAAAAATTTCATGCCAAGACCCGAGTACTACCTCTATTTTCCTTAGAAGCTATTTGTGGGGTAATTAGCGCTAAACTCGATTGCTTATGAAATTAGCATCAATCACTTTAAATTTGATTTGCATGACTCAAAACCTATAGAATACTTAGCGCTATGTTACTCTGAAATCTGGGATTCATCGCTAAATCCAGTTGCTCTTGGGAATTTTTGGAAGTTCTGGATCGAACCTGGACCGCGCGTCAAAAGTCCGATAGCGATGATCGTAGACAGTTTTGGTCACCATGTTGGACTTGGCCACCACCTCAAAAATCAAGTCCAGATGATGTTCTGGGTCGATTTGATTGAGTCCGGAGTGAAGAGAGTGAGAACGGTGAGAAATTAATGTGATTTTATGAAATCTGAGTCGTGTCGCTTGTGCAATGATTTTAAGCAATCTGATCATCGGATTCTGACCCAATTTCACCCTCTGATCAGGAAAGATGGCCCAGGCATGTCATAGTGCTTGTGGACCTGATTGAGTTTCGGTGACCGTTGAATTGAGTGTGGTCCGCCACGTATGATCTGTAAAGCCGATCGGTACGAAAACTCAGTCTGACCTAGATCCATGGTCAGTGAGCTTAAGTCCGACCGCACGTGGAAAAAGGCCCACCGGAAGTGTTCCGTTGGATCGAGAGAGGCCTGTTTTGGTTATAACCTAAGTATACCTTGGCCCTGGGGCTATTTTCATCAATGTTAGGCCTATATATAGACCTTAAAACCCTAGCTCTCTTTTCCATACGAATTTCCTAACCCTAGCTAAGAAAGAGAGAGGAAAAGAGAGAGAAAGTGAGAGAGAAGTTGGTGAATCATCTTAGATTCTTTCCTGTTGCTCTACATCCTTAAACTATCACTTTTGAATCGTTATTCTGGCGATTCTGAGTCCATCCTTGTGTAAGTTAACCCAACCTTAATCTATTTTAGAGCTTAGAATAGTCTATGTGTTGTTGTAGCTCATTTCTATTCTTGCCTTAGGTTATCCTGTCGCCGTTGACGAAAACAAATCGTCTGAATCAATTCGGTACTCTATTTCTGGTTTAAAGTGCAGACTTTAATCGTATAGGTTATGGTTTTCAAGGCTTTCAATGTCAGATAATGGTTTATTCTTGTTGTGGATGCAATTTCACATGCTAAACGTTATGTCTATATTGTATTCCTGATATGTATGCCTTGTGTAGAGATTTGTGTATTCTATGTATATGTACAAAGTACCGTATACATATAAAATATGAACATGTGATTACTATGATTATTTGTCGTGTATTTATGCTAGATGTATGTGTGTCAACTCCTTGGCAAAAGGAATTGTCCAAATGCGTGTATTTCAACATACATCATGTATGTTGCACCCTGTATTCTAAGTGTTTGTAGAAATGTCTGAATGACTTAAAGTGCAATATATTATCCTATTTGCGGGCGTTGAGAAGCAATTCTCGATTCTCCTATTGATGTGTATGATTTACCACATGCAAGTCATATTCCTTGTTGTTTAACTTCAAGTATTACTTATGTTTAAATCCATGTTAAGTTGGTATTCTTCAAATGCTCACATGATACATGATGTGAATTATTAGTCCATTACTATTCTAAATTGTTGTTGTGAATATCTGTTGTAGTGGAATGTGTTTGGGACTATGGAATAGTCCAGGAAATCGGTAATCGGCCTTGAGTTCGTGGCTGAGGTCACTTTCGCCACGTACGAGGCGATTGGACGAACCCGAGTCGTATTAGAGTTGTCGGCAGTGGTTTGGCCAGGCGAAGTGTTTGCGCACTCTATGTCGTTCAACCCAACGTGCGCTCGTGCTAGTCGAGTTCGTCAAGTAACCCGATTGTCCGATGTATGTTCACCATGTATGGATACTATTGCTTGAATCTAAGGTACTAAACTTACCAGTGCAAATCCTGTCAACCATTGTACCTTGATCCGCTAAGACTCATGAGCCGGACATGGTGGTATGGGACACCGTGGTCGAGCTGTCGGCCTACGCTGGGGTGACGAGCCTCCCCGTAGTGACCAGTGAGCAACCAAACTCGTGAGCCGATTATGGTGGTATGGGACACTATATTTGTGCTATCGGCCTACATTGATTGGTGACGAGCCCTTTGTAGTGACCTCGAGCATACCTGGATACCGCATTGAGGTGACGAGCCTTATTGTAGTAACGAAGGTATGATAGGCGTGCATTGATTGGTGACGAGCCCTTTACAATGACCTAAAACTATATGATCGTCTGAGATTGTTTAGGACTGACGACCCTAGAATGGATCACTGTTTGGATAGTGATATGAGGAAGGTACCTTAGCTTCTCAATCCTGCTGTATGAAAAGGACTAATAACAACTTGGTAATCATGTTCATGCACCGCATTTGCATGTGCCTGGAAGAGGTGGAGCATTTGAGGTGGTGTCATGCGTAACGTAAGATGAAGACGCTCAGGGTGTACGCGCGAGGGCACACATCATTCTACATACATCCTTACACTAATAAGAGTACTTAGGACATGTTTGATTGTTCTGCTTTATCATTACTGCTTGATTGAATTGATAACATGTTAACCTTTACTTTATTGTTTCACTGAGTTGATCACTCACTCCCACGTTCTGGGACGGTGTTTAAATACCCACCAGACTCTATCTTAGATGCAGATATTGATGCAACCCCTGAGGTAGAGCAGGAGTTCGAGGATGATGAGGCTGCATTTTCTTTCATGCAGTTTTCAGGCGGGTTCTAGAGAGCCTTGTTCTGATGCATGGGATTCTGGGATTTCTTTTGGAATAGATGATGCCTTTTAATACTTGTATTTTGATAGCAACACTTGTATTATGACCTGGCAGGTATTCGTATTTCAGGGATTCACACATGTACACATATGTTTTTTTAAGTCTTTCGCTTGCGTTTTTCACTTATCCCTGAATTATGTTTGCAGTTTGGCTTAATCTATTCGATGTTTTATGTACTCTTACAGAAAACATACATCCATCATTAAATATGTTGCATAAGTGATTTTTGAAACTCGGGAGCTGAGTTATGCTCGACCCCCGAATTTCAGGGCATTACAAGTTGGTATCAGAGCATGAATTGGAATAAACCAGTCTTGGGTTATGGTCACACACCGCATGCTGTCACCACTTTAGTGTATTTGGGTGCGAGTTTATCGTAGAATTTCTGTATGTGTCCTGTTGCTTCTATCGGCGAAAGTTTACTGAAAACGATCGTCGAGATCGAGTCTGTGCTCTCTCCTGATCAACACAGCGACCCAAAATCTCTTCTAGACCATCTATTAATTAGTCTAGATGGTTTATCATCCCATCTTAACCCTTCAATTGTTAATAAACCTCTGTTTGTATCAGATTTCAACCCGAATGGCCCGATAGGCGTTGAATCGGATAAAGGGGCCGATCGGGGCATTTCCAGGGGGACCCACACCATTTTAGAGCTAAGGGGCCAGGAGGACCTCACCCAAATAGTGAGCCATCGCCGGACGGTCCAGAGACCGGCGATGACTTCACCGGTTCGGTGAGCCATCACCGCCCAGCGGCCCAGGCCCGGCGGGCCTGCTCGAGCGGACGAGTCTGGGGCCTAGTGTGGCCCACCCCTCCATGGTCGCTCAATTAAAACACCTTCTAAACCCTACTTCCTTCACAAAACACCCTCCCAAGTTCTCCTTTTCTTCAAGTTTCTCTCAAAACTCCACCAAATCTCTCCCCAATCTTCTTCTTCTTCCATTTTCGTGCACACCCAACCAACCCATCTCAAAACCTCACCCCCATTGCTGATTACACTTTCTTTTCTTCTCATTTGAGCTTTCAAATCCTTCTTTGGGATCTCAAGTGTGTGGAAGCTTCTCCATTCTTCCCATTTCTCCATTTTCTCTCATTTCCCATGGCCCTCTTTGAGTTTATCACGGCCATCTTTTCCATCTCCACCCTTCTTTCTTTGATGGGGAAGAAGAGAGCGCCTGTGGATGAAGTCGGGCCTAGTCGCCCAACCCGTGCACGGAGGCCAAGAGGTGCCACCGAGAGCACGACCGCTGCCCGTGAATTTCAGACCAAGCGGGACCTTGATCCTCGAGCTCCCATTGGAAGAACTTTGTTGGCGGAGTTATCTCATGGAGACTATGAAGGCTACAGGGTCCTTTTTGAGGCTCATGTAGATCCGCGGCTATATGGCGAGTTTCTGTTGTTGGAGCGCCTGGAAGAGGCTGGTTGGTGTCCCTTGTTTGAAGGCGAATATCACGCCAACGCAAGTACTGTTCGAGCTTTCTATGCCAATATTTGTGATCCTTCGCTAGAGCCTCTGCAGTTTAAGATTCCTTGTGGAAGCGGTCGGGAGGCCACGGTTAACGTCACTTTGATATCCCGACTCCTGAATGTGCCACTTGGTGATGTGCATGCCAGTGAGAAGAATTTGAACAGTATGCATGAGAGGGATCGTCGCACCCGGCTCTTGTGTGGTCGTCTGGTCGAATGGCAGCCTAATAGAAGTATTCTAGCTACCAACATGACGGACGACTTTTGCTTGCTTCACCACATGTGTACATTCAATGTATATCCAAGGTGGAGAAACCGCAGCGAGTGTACATGCCTGATGGTAGATTTTCTGTATCAGGTGGGGCAAGGAGCGAAGCTATGTGTGCCAACATACATTTTACGTCAGATTATCCTTACCGCTCGTTTGACTAGGAGGACCGAATCGCTCCCATTTGGCCGACTCATTTGTAAGCTTGCACATGAGTTTGGCTATCGGCTTGGGGTAGAAAAGTTGATACCTATTCGTCACATTAATCTGACGACCCTTAAGCAAATGGAAATTGGTCCTCATCGACAAGCCTCAGAAAGTGAGGATGAGACAGAGAGCGATGATGAAGAGAGTTATGGCGAAGGTGGAGCTGAGATTGAAGAAGAAACAGAGGAGGACGAGGAAGAGGTTGAGGCACAGGATACGAGTGAGAGTTCTCCTCCTATGGCACCAGAGCAGAGCGCAGATCAGGCTGCCAGGGATGCCTGTATCGCTCGGCTTGAGGAAGGGCAGGCTGTTCTACGCCAGGATATTGTTGATCTTCGAGGCCTTGTGAAACATAAGTTTACGAAGGTGACTCGAACTCTAAAGTCTATCCTGTGTTGCTTGCAGGATAAGGGTGCTCCGCCTCTATCTCCTGATTTCGACGAGTAGTTGTCGTTGTACTCGTCATTTGCTTTGTTTTGTTGTTTCTTTCTATGTGTAGCCGTTATTGGCTTTGTAGTTGGAAGTTGTTTGTTGGTTGAAGCTTTAGATGTTTTGGATCACATGCTTTCCTTGTCGTGATTCATGTAATGCTATACTTCTTGTGTTGTGACAATTTTGTTAAATGGAATGCATGTTGTTTCTCGTTGAAGTTGTGCTGTGATTGCTGTGTGGGTGGATTATGTGGATGTAGAATCTTACAGGTTGCATCCTCTGTTGAATGTAGGGTATGCCTCCTAAGGGTTGGAAGACTTCGGCCCGTCTCTCTTTGATCGAGTCGCTTGTCGGGGTTCCTCCCCTGAGCGATAGCTAGACGGATCCACAGCCGGGCCCGTCTCATTTTGGTATTGGGCTGACACCTATGATTCCACCTATGGCTCCTCTAGTCACGCCTTTGGTTCCTGAGCCAAACCGTGCATCTTCGTCTGCTCTGCCTTCTGATAGGTTTGAGCAGATGATGCTGTTGATGCAGCAACAGCAAATTCAGCAGCAGCAGCACCAGTAGCAGCAGTTTCTGTCTTCCATGGCTGGCATCTTTGCTCAGTCAGTGGGGGCGACTCCACCTGCTTCACCTATGCACCCATCTGGGAGCGCTAGTGCGAGCGGCACTTTTGAGCGATTCCAGCGCTTACGACCTCCCACATTTGCGGGTTCTCATAAACCCGAGGAGGCCGAGTACTGGATTGATCGCATCTCTAAGATGCTGAGACCGTTACACTGTTCAAAGGTTGAGCAAGTCGAGCTTGCCTCCTTTATGTTTGAGAAGGAGGCCAGTTTATGGTGGGATAGTATTCTTCGCACTGTTGAGGAAGGTTATGAGTGGTCATGGTAGGCGTTTGAGGCACGCTTCCATGAGAAGTATTTTTTGGTTACGTACCGACACGAGAAGGAGAGTGAGTTCCTTTGCCTCTGTCAGGGAGGGATGTCGGTGATGGAGTATGAGAACTGGTTCACTGAGCTAGGTCGCTATGTTCCCTTCATTCTGGTTGATCAGTCGATGAGGATGCGCCATTTTTCTGATGGATTGAGGCCTGAGATCCGATCGAAGATATGCTGTGCTAGCGTTTCTTCCTATGCAGAATTGGTGAGCATGTCCTTGCGAGCAGAGCAGGACGAGGACAGGTCGTCCCGTATGTGAGCACCTATGGTTCCTAGGCCGCGACCTGACTTTCAGAGTGCACCATTTCTTGGCAAGAGGCCGCGGGCAAATTCTCCTCTGAGGCGTTCAGCGCCGCTCGCTCAGCAGGTGCGAGCTGATCTTCGCTGTTCATATTGTGGGAAGACGGGGCATTTGGATCGTTCTTACTTTTTACGTATGTGAGACAATGGTTTTACTCCACCGCAGAGGATCAGCTGTCCGATGCCTCAGGTTATATCACCTCCACCTCTTCGTTCAGCGCCAGCTCATTCATCCTTCAAACCTACTGTACCTAGCTTCAGGCCACCTCGGCGGCCCATGGTTCCTCCGTCAAATCGCCAGAAGCAGGATCGAGTTCATGCACTCTCAGCTGAAGCGCATGTGGCTAACTTGGTGCCGAGATCCTTCGAGGTTACAGCGCACATTGAAGGTATTCCCGTTTCTATGTTGGTGGATACTAGGTCCACTACCTCTCTTATATCACATGCGGCAGTTAGGCGTCTGAATTTGAGCATTGTTTCTATAAAAGGAGTGATGCTCACTACCGCTACAGGGATCTCCTCTGCTATGAATAAGCGTTGTTTGGATTATTTGATTAATCTAAAGAGTGGATCAATTCTTGTTGACCTTTTTGTCGCACCTCTTTTCCATTACGATGTTATTATGGGTATAGATTGGCTCACGAGGATGCGAGCAAAGATTGATTGTGAAGCAAGGTCGGTGACAATCCATGGACCTAAGGGCGAGATAGTTACTTTCCCATTGATCTCATGCCTAGTGCGGCACCCATTTCTTTGCCCACCTATCATATGCCTCCGAGTGAAATGGAGGAATTGAGGAAGCAGATAGATGATTTGTTGAATTTGGGCTTTATTCGGCCTAGTGTGTCTCCTTGGGGAGCACCTGTCTTATTTGTGAAGAAGAAAGATGGTTCCTTGCGATTATGTATTGATTATCGCAGGTTGAATCTGGTAACTGTGAAGAATAAGTACCCTTTGCCTAGGATCGATGATCTGTTTGATCAGTTGAAGGGGGCACGGTACTTTTCAAAGGTTGATCTGCAGTCAGGGTATCACCAGTTGTGCGTCAAGAATGAGGACGTGCAGAAGACTGCTTTCAGGACTAGCTTCAATCACTATGAGTTCCTTATGATGTCATTCGATCTTACGAACGCACCGGCCGTGTTCATGGATCTGATGAACAGGGTATTTCGGCCATTCTTATTCCGATTCGTCATTGTCTTTATCGATGACATCTTGATTTATTCTGCGAGTCGAGAAAAGTATGAGAAGCACTTAAGAACGGTCTTAGATACTCTTAGGAAGAATCAACTTTTTACGCAGTTCAAGAAATGCGATTTCTGAAAAGAGGAAGTCAAGTTCCTTGGACATGTGGTGTCCAAGGAAGGGATGGCTATCGATCTTGCTAAGGTAGCTGCAGTTCAGGACTGGAAGCAGCCTGATTTAGTTACTGAGGTTAGAAGCTTTCTGGGTCTAGCAGGCTATTATCGACGCTTCATACGAGACTTCTCGAAGAAAGCCAGACCGTTGTCTCAGTTGACACGGAAAGATTTGAAGTTTGCTTGGAATGAGAGGGCGGAGATAGCTTTTCAAGAGTTGAAGGACAAGTTGACGTCCGCCCCTGTGCTAGTATTGCCAGAGCAAGGGGTTAAGTATACGATATATACTGACGCCTCTCGCATTGGTCTGGGTTGTGTCCTTATGCAGAAGGACAGGGTGATTGCTTATGCTTCATGACAGTTGAGGAAACATGAAGAAAATTACCCTACACACGACCTGAAGTTGGCAGCTGTCATTTTCGCATTAAAGCTCTGGAGACATTAACTCTACGGAGAGGAGTTCGAGCTCTTTTGTGACTAGAAGAGCCTTAAGTATATTTTTATGCAGCGTGATTTGAATATAAGGCAGCGCCGATGGATGGAAACATTGAAAGACCTTAAGTTCGAGGTTTCTTACCATCCAGGCAAGGTGAACCTTGTGGCAGACGTGTTGAGTCGCAAGAAGGCTATAGAGTTTGCGGCTCCGCTAATGATAGTAGAATGGGACATGTTGAAGTTTATGCGAGACTTTGAGCAGAAACTTACGGTAGAAGAGCCATATGAGGTTCTAGCACACATTCGTGTACAGCCCCTCATCGATGAGAAGATCGTTGCAGCTCAAGCAGATGATGAGTTTTTGATGAAGATGAAAAAGTGGGTTGGTACAGATGAGAACTCCGAGTGAAGTATTAGTTCAGATGGGGGCCTACGACTTCGTGGCCAGTTATGTGTCCCAGACATTCCTGACTTGAGACGGGAGGTTCTCGAGTTAGCCCATACTTCTAAACTTGCGATGCATCCAGGTAGCACGAAGATGTATCAAGATATGAGAAGATCTTATTAGTGGGACAACATGAAGGTTCACATTGCTGAGTATGTATCTCGTTGTCTCACGTGCCAGCAGGTCAAGGTAGAGCATCGCCGACCTCCTGGGTTGCTTCAGGCCATGCCCATAGCAGAATGGAAGTGGGACTTCATCTCTATGAATTTTATTTCTGGGTTGCAGAGAACGAGGAAGGGACATGACTCTATTTGGGTGATCGTCGACCGATTGACGAAATCGGCTCACTTCTTATCGATCAGAGTCACAAACTCTGCAGACGAGTTGGCTAGATTGTACATCAAGGAGATTGTACGTCTGCATGGAGTTCCCTTGGAGATTGTATCTGATAGAGACATGCGTTTCACTTCTATCTTCTGGACTCGTATCCAGGAAGCGATGGGTGTGAAATCGAAGTTCAGCACCGCGTTTCATCCGCAGACAGATGGGCAGACAGAACGTGTGAATTAGATCCTGCAAGACATGTTGCGAGCTTATGTTTTGGACTTCAAGGACAGTTGGGATGATTATCTCCAGTATGCAGAGTTCACATATAATAACAGTTTCTAGGCGAGTATCGGCATGACTCCCTATGAGGCGTTATATGATCGCCTGTGCAGAGCACCACATTGTTGGGCAGAGTTGGCAAGCATAGTTTGATTGGCCCAGAGTTGGTGCAGGCGACTTCAGAGAAAGTTGACATTATTCGACGTCAACTTCTGACAGCGCAAAGCAGGCAGAAGAGTTACGCTGATACGAGGCAGCTACCGCTTGAGTTTGAAGTTGGACACCATGTATTTCTTAAGGTTTCCCCTATGAAGGGAGTTCTGCAATTTGGTAAGAAGGGAAAGCTCACGCCGAGATTTATTGGTCCATTTCAAATTCTGGATCGAGTGGGAGCGGTAGCATACCGCCTTACTTTGCTCGCACTACTTGCGGGCGTGCATAACGTATTTCATGTTTCTATGCTGAAGAAGTACGTTCCTGATCCTTCGCATATTATCAGTTGGGAGCAGGTGCAGTTGAGCGAGGATGCCACATATGTACTGCGACCGATGCGTATCCTAGACAGGAAGGAGCAGGTATTGCGTAGCAAGGTCATCCCTCTTGTGAAAGTTCTATGGACGCATCATAGTGAGGAAGAGGCTACTTGGGAAACTGAAGCTGAGGTCAGAAAGAGCAACCCTCAGATCCTTGAGGAATATGAGAAGGTACGAATTTCGAGGATGAAATTTTTCTTTAAGGGGGGTAGATTGTAATGACCTGGAAAATTTCGTGCCAAGACCCGAGTACTACCTCTATTTTCCTTAGAAGCTATTTGTGGGGTAATTAGCGCTAACTCGATTGCTTGTGAAATTAGCATCAATCACTTTAAATTTGATCTGCATGACTCAAAACCTGTAGAATACTTAGCGCTATGTTACTCTGAAATCTGGGATTCATCGCTAAATCCAGTTGCTCTTGGGAATTTTTGGAAGTTCTGGATCGGACCTGGACCGCGCGTCAAAAGTTCGATAGCGATGATCTTGGACAGTTTTGGTCACCATATTAGACTTGGCCATCACCTCAAAAATCAAGTCCAGATGATGTTCTGGGTCGATTTGATTGAGTCCGGAGTGAAGAGAGTGAGAACGGTGAGAAATTAATGTGATTTTATGAAATCTGATTCGTGTCGCTTGCGAGATGATTTTAAGCAATCTGACCGTCGGATTCTGACCCAATTTCACCCTCTGATCAGGGAAGATGGCCCATGCATGTTATAGTGCTTGTGGACCTGATCGAGTTTCGGTGACCGTTGAATTGAGTGTGGTCCGCCACGTATGATCTGTAAAGCCGATCGGTACGAAAACTTAGTCTGACCTAGATCCATGGTCAGTGAGCTTAAGTCCGACAGCACGTGGAAAAAGGCCCACCGGAAGTGTTCCGTTGGATCGAGAGAGGCCTGTTTTGGTTATAACCTAAGTATACCTTGGCCCTGGGGCTATTTTCATCAATGTTAGGCCTATATATAGACCTTAAAACCCTAGCTCTCTTTTCCATACGAATTTCCCAACCCTAGCTAAGAAAGAGAGAGGAAAAGAGAGAGAAAGTGAGAGAGAAGTTGGTGAATCATCTTAGATTCTTTCCTGTTGCTTTACATCCTTAAACCATCATTTTTGAATCGTTATTCTGGCGATTCTGAGTCCACCCTTGGGTAAGTTAACCTAACCCTAATCTGTTTTAGAGCTTAGAATAGTCTATGTGTTGTTGTAGCTCATTTCTATTCTTGCCTTAGGTTATCCTGTCGCCGTTGACGAAGACATATCGTCTGAATCAGTTCGGTACTCTATTTCTGGTTTAAGGTACGGACTTTAATCGTATAGGTTATGGTTTTCAAGGCTTTCAATGTCAGATAATGGTTTGTTCTTGTTGTGGATGCAATTTCACATGCTAAACGTTATGTCTATATTGTATTCCTGATATGTATGCCTTGTGTAGAGATTTGTGTATTCTGTGTATATGTAGAAAGTACCGTATACATATAAAATATGAACATGTGATTGCCATGATTATTTGTCGTGTATTTGTGCTAGATGTATGTGTGTCAACTCCTTGGCAAAAGGAATTATCCAAATGCGTGTATTTCAACATACGTCATGTATGTTGTACCTTGTATTCTAAGTGTTTGTAGAAATGTCTGAATGACTTAAAGTGCAATATATCATCCTATTTGTAGGCGTTGAGAAGCGATTCTCGACTCTCCTATTGATGTGTATGATTTACCACATGTAAGTCATATTCCTTGTTGTTTAACTTCAAGTATTACTTATGTTTAAATCCATGTTAAGTTGGTATTCTTCAAATGCTCACATGCTACATGATGTGAATTATTATCCCATTACTATTCTAAATTGTTGTTGTGAATATCTGTTGTAGTGGAATGTGTTTGGGACTATGGAATAGTCCAGAAAATCGGTAATCGGCCTTGAGTTCGTGGCTGAGGTCGCTTTCGCCACGTAGGAGGCGATTTGACGAACCCGAGTCGTATTAGAGTTGTCGGCAGTGGTTTGGCCACGCGGAGTGTTTGCGCACTCTATGTCGTTTAACCCAACGTGCACTCGTGCTAGTCGAGTTCGTCAAGTAACCCGATTGTCCGATGTATGTTCACCATGTATGGACGCTATTGCTTAAATCTAAGGTACCAAACTTACCAGTGCAAATCCTGTCAACCATTGTACCTTGATCCGCTAAGACTCATGAGCCGGACATGGTGGTATGGGACACCGTGGTCGAGCTGTCGGCCTACGCTGGAGTGACGAGCCTCCCCATAGTGACCAGTGAGCAACCAAACTAGTGAGCCGATTATGGTGGTATGGGACACTATATTCGTGCTGTCGGCCTAGATTGATTGGTGACGAGCCCTTTGTAGTGACCTCGAGCATACCTGGATACCGCATTGAGGTGACGAGCCTTATTGTAGTAACGAAGGTATGATAGGCGTGCATTGATTGGTGACGAGCCCTTTGCAACGACCTAAAACTATATGATCGTCTGAGATTGTCTAGGACTGACAACCTTAGAATGGATCACTGTTTGGATAGTGATATGAGGAAGGTACCTTAGCTTCTCAATCCTGCTGTATGAAAAGGACTAATAACAACTTGGTAATCATGTTCATGCACCGCATTTGCATGTTCCTAGAAGAGGTGGAGCATTTGAGGTGGTGTCATGCATAACGTAAGATGAAGACGCTGAGGGTGTACGCGCGAGGGCACACATCATTCTACATACATCCTTGCACTAATAAGAGTACTTAGGACATGTTTGATTGTTCTGCTTTATCATTACTGCTTGATTGAATTGATAGCATGTTAACCTTTGCTTTATTGTTCCACTGAGTTGATCACTCACTCCCACGTTCTGGGACGGTGTTTAAACACCCACCAGACTCTGTCTTAGATGCAGATATTGATGCGACCCTTGAGGCAGAGCAGGAGTTCGAGGATGATGAGGCTGCATTTTCTTTCATGCAGTTTTCAGGCGGGTTCTAGTGAGCCTTGTTTTGATGCGTGGGATTTTGGAATTTCTTTTGGAATAGATGATGTCTTTTAATACTTGTATTTTGATAGCAACACTTGTATTATGACCTGGCAGGTATTCGTATTTCAGGGATTCACACATGTACACATATGTTTCTTTAAGTCTTCTGCTTGTGTTTTTCACTTATCCCTGAATTATGTTTGCAGTTTGGCTTAATTTATTCGATGTTTTATGTACTCTTATAGACAACATACATCCATCATTAAATATGTTGCATAAGTGATGTTTTGAAACTCGAGAGCTGAGTTATGCTCGATCCCCGAATTTCAGGGCGTTACAAATGTATAGGGAAGTAAAACTGTCCCATCAAGTAAATCTTGGCACTGTAGCCCCATGGGGTCTGCATTTTGAAAAATCATCACATCGTTTGGGTTAGATGTGAAATGTACAATTGAATAATTGGATTTGAAAAATCAATGTTTGGAAAAGAAGTCTTTTTCGTGCTGGTGGTCGGTGCTCTATGGGTCCCACCATGATCTATGTGTTTCTTTCATCCATTCTGTTCATCCATTTTTTATGATCATGTTATGGCTTGATCCCAAAACTGAGAGGAACATTAATCTCAGAGTGACCACAACAAATGAAAACAATAGAGATTGGATATCCACCATTAAAATCCTCCTAAGGGCCGTTATACTGTTTATTTGACATCCAATCTGTTCATTACGTCATACAGTCCCAGATGAAGAGAAAAAACAAAGGTCATGTTGATCCAAAACTTTTATGACCCTCAAAATGTTTTTAATGGTTGACTCTCATTCAACACTGTTTTATGTAATGTGGACCACTTGATATTTGAATATACTTCATTTTTGGAATCATACATTAAAATGATCTCTACATTTATATGGACAGCATGGATGAAAAACATACATTATGGTGGGGCCCACATAGCACTGACCACCGAATTTATTTATTTATTTATTATTATTATTATTATTATTATTATTAAAAATCTCTCTATGATGGCGGTGTAGTGCAATGAAAGCATTGCACAGCCACCTGCAATGTAGAATGAAATCGAGCCGCGCGGATTTTGAAAATTAGTTCAGCGAAGTACTCAGCCTGTGCCATGTGTGAACATTTGGATAGGACTACTACATCATGTGAAATATATTATAATATATAATGCTGTACAACATGTGCCTGCCATCTAAACACGCTCTTATATGGCCCATCGTAACATTTATTTTCCATCCAATCTATGGATGAAGAAGCAAAACAAGTATTACGGTGATCCAAAACTTCTGTGACGTAGCGGTAGACGTTCAATCCCCGACTGCTTTTTGCAGCATGGTTTACCGAATGTCTATTTTTTTCCCTATAAAATGACCTCTGAAAATGGATGAATGGTGTGGATATAATAAATACATCACTGTGGAGTGCATGTAACTTTGATCTCCTTTGAACCGTCCGTACAACTCGGAGCTCGATCAGCATAGGGCTCGTCCTTGCACAACGCGTACCTACATCAGCTATATAGCTACTGTGTGGTATACCAGCCAATCCGCTTCCGGGTACTTGAGCGATCTCTGCCGAATCTGAATCCGCTGCGAACATGCATTCCAATGTCCAATTTATTCAAGTGACGTATGCCATTACGTGAGCGGCTCACATTTTTTACCATGTAAAATTAGGGGTGCACATTTAACCGGTAGAACCATGGAACCGGACTAGAACTGACCAAACGGTCCGGTTTGGTCCAGTTCTAGAGTGCACCAGTTTCGGTTCCGGTTCCAAAAATCAAAGAACCGGTGACATCAGCTCGGTTCTTGGTTTGGGGGTATGTAGAACCAAACCAAACCGTGAACCGATCCGTAGAACCAAACCGTGGATCTGATCCGTGGAACTGAACCAATGTATCTTTGCACACCTTATAATTATTTTCTCTAGAACAATTATTTTCGTAAATATATTTTTGCACACCTTATACAATATCTAAACCATTCATCAAATGGACCACAACATGGATGGACATGGGCTTGCAATTGGGTTGGATTATAAAAAGCCTAGAACCATGGAACCGATCTGGAACCAAACCGGTTTTAACGGTTCGGTTCCAGTTCGATTCTAGGGTGCCAACGGTCTGGTTCTGGTTCCAAATTTCCTAGAACCGTTAGGAACGGTTCGGTTCCGGTTTCACCCCAGAACCGGACCAAATCGAACCGTGTGCACCCCTATGTAAAACGATGATTTGGGCTACTTAGACATATGGTCAAATGCCACGTGACAACGCAGAGAGACGACAATTTGGGCTACTTAGTCATATGGTCAAATGCCACATGACAATGCGGAGAGACGAACACTTGCATGTCGATGGGAGAAACCATAGGATTTCGATACTCTACGGAGAGTGATGGATGATAGAGACACACTTCAGAAATTACATAAATAGAAAAGAATTATTCAAAATAATCTGTTGAAGTTAGATGTCCCATCAACCAAAAGTAAGGACTATTCAGTCCACAATCACTAGACATTTATGGGACGGTTAAAAATCAAAATACACAGTGCTCCTGTTCCACTAGAGAAAGTGTTCACCGATGAGAAGTTAGGATTGTTCGACCACTCATGTCCTCGGGCCTCCATGGTGAAACGTGTTCGTGTGCGGATCTCAATGTACAGTGAGCTCAAAAACTTAATGGTTTTATTAAACCTATTTTTAACCAACGTTGACATTGGCAATCAATTTGAAATGATATCTGATGATGCAAAAATTTGGTTTACTTTCTTTGAACCGTTGAACCTGCACAAGAAGAAGATAAATGAGACCCTGGCTAGATCAGGAGACCCTTCGATGCCAAAGTCAGGCTAGGAATCTGGGTCTGGTAATGTTGATGGATTTTGAGTGAGAGATTTTGCGTACCTTTACTCATGCAAGCCTATGTATTTATAATCTTTTGAGGGTGGTGGCATATATGATAATGCCTTTCAGATGGTGATTGCATATTACGAAAGATATCTTCCTTCAAACGTGTTGTAATTGATTTCCTTATATCATCGACGAATATCTCAGAGGATAATCATATCATATCTTAATATACTATAAGTGTATTTAAATTCTGATGTGGTGGTCTATCTGAGGATGAGTCCGAGGTTGATATCCAAGTCGACCTCCAAAGTTGGTAATCGAGGCCGACCTCCCAAGGCCGATGTTATTTTTTTACTCTCAAGAAATCCATAGTCTTCGAGTTTGTACATCTGGTCAGTCCATTTTTACCCATAACAGCAGCCCCCTACTTTCGAGCGTTCTTTATGAGCTTGGGAAGTAAGCTAGCATGGACTGAGACTGTGTGATGCCTTGCATCGAAGAGGTCGAACAGAGTAAATCTAGTGGACCGAGCAATTGTAAGATCAATAAGTCAATTGTTCAGTGGTAGATCATGCATGGTAGAATTAATAGGAGGGACTTTTCTTCCCTTCGACTGAGGAAAATCCTAGTCGTTCACATAGTAGTAGGCCGAACACTTGGTAGAAAGACTTTCTTCCCTTATACTAAGGGAAGTCCTTATTGTAGATCGTGCAGTTCAATTAGTGTTACTAATTAGTGGTCCAACCTCTTCTCTAAGTGTTGGATGACTGGTTGAGGACTATTTTTCCGTTGCACTAAGGAAAGTCCTCAGTAGTTCGTGTAGCTCGAATTGTAGAAATTTGAAAGTTCTTCCCCTGACTTGGGGAAGTTCTTTTATTGTAGAAACCGTCAAATAGTAGAAAGCACGACGATAATGTTGCGAGCACCTTTTTCCCTTTTACAAAGGGAAGTCACCCTCGTCGAGTAGGTCGGTCAGGCGACATGCTCCTGGTCGGAGGACTTCTTAAGCCCCTAAGAGTAGTAGATCTTTTAAGTGGTCAGCATTCCATGGGCCCCCATGTCTTCTAGTTAATACATCCCTTAGTATTTGATGTCGAGGTTGGAGTTGGCTAATGAGCCTTATCACCAAGCTTTGTTAATTAATTCAGCTCAGCTTCTTTCAGTACCTACACTGGCTCAGTGTTCAAAGGAGTATACCGATGGAAGAAAAATTTTGGATGTCGGTTGGTATGTTGGTAGGGCTGGGCACCCTGCTCGCCTGATAATTTAGGAAGAGATGGCATGACTGTTGCAATGACAGCTAGAGCTTTCTTCTTTCTTTTCATCATTGTAGTTTTCTGGTAAAATAGGAACGACTTTGATGTCGTTTCCATAGACAACGCCAAACTGTTGATGCAAAAATCTGGTTCACCCTTGTCGAATTGTTGGACCTTCAAACACCTACACAAGAAGAAGACAAAGGAGACCCTAGCTAGAGTAGGGGACCTTCTGATGCCAAAGTCAGGGTATGAATCTGGGTCTAGTAGTGTTGAGGATTTTTGGGTGAGAGATTCTGCGTACCTTTACTCATGTCAACATATGTATTTATAACCTTTTGAGGGCAGTGGTGTATATGATAATGCCTCATGGATGGTAATTGCGTATTACAGAAGATATCTTCCTCCGGACGTGTCGTGATTGATTTCCCAATATCCTCGGCGAATATCTCAGAGGATAATCCTATCCTATCTTAATGTACTATAAGTGTATTTGAATTCCGAGGTGGTGGTCTATTTGAGGCCAAGGCCAAGTTTAGTATCCAAGGTCGAGATTGATATCCAGGTTGACCTCCAAAGTTGGTATCCAAGGTTGAGGTCGATATCCAAGGTCGGCCTCCAAAGTTGGTAACCGAGGCTGAGGTCGATATCCGAGGTTGACCTCTAAAGTTGGTAACTAAGGCCGACCTCCGATGCCAAGGTTATTTTTCCGCTCTCAAGCAATCCATAGTTTTCGAGTCTGTACATCTGGTCAGTCCATTTTTACCCATAACAACACCTGTTATAACTACAAAAAGATATAACATGCTATAATTTTTTATGAATATTTGAATTGTTTATAATCATAGTTGATGGGATGATAAGATAAAAAGTAGAGAGGTATTTAAATATAAATCAAACTATAACATCTCAAAATTTTCGCGGCCCGAGTACATACTCGTGCCCAAGAATTTTAGGTGTTAATAATATATAAATTGGATGCTTTAAAAATCACACCATTATTTTTTCATTTAGATCACATCTAGTTACATTCATGAAGGGAACTATTCACGAGAATAAAATTGACTATATTTATTATTTCATTAGAGTAAAAGAATTCAATAAATTACCAAATGCCCTCTCAATGGGAGCTTATAACATTGTCAAGTTTGCAGTGGAAATATAAAACTAAATCATAAAACTATCTTCTTATTCATTCAGTATAATCTTCTATAGGGAGATGGTCCTCTAGGTCTTAAATCTGTACATCACCTGCATCATCTGTACGGTTGGAGAGGGTCAATGCCCTATTCATAGTGATGGTTATCCTTTAAGATTAACAATAATTTAAGATATTCATACGAGTAATGTAAGGGTTCTGATACGTCCCGTACTCCACCACTACGAGTGGTATCAGTATGCGCAACTAATCTACATGAATGCGTGCCTAGCAAAGTCTGTGCGGCTCATCATACGTAGTGATCATCACAATGTGAAATATAATTAATAGAAAACCCAACTCGCCCTGCATCCCATAACTATGAAGATTCGCCGATGTGTCCAATGCTACCGTGGATTTACGTGAACACCTCGAGGCGGCACAACACTTGAGTTAGATGAATTACGTAACACGATTTGTTCATAGAGCGACCATTTGTAATATTCAATCCTGAAAGTGATGTAACACACATCGCATATTACTTACATCAATTTGTGCACACTACCCAAAATACATGAAATTATGCATCGACCAAGAGGGTCACTACCTAGAGCGTATTATGTCCACGATAAAATATATAGATCACTAGATGTGAGACCTCTAATACATTACTTGCACTAAAGAGAAAATAAATTGAACCATGATAGTTTTGGAATTCCAAGACACATGCCCAAGCAATAAAGGAGGTAGTACAATGCTAACCTAATAAAGGAGAAAAGTAGCATAACTAATATTAATAAAAGAGGAGAGTAACAAATAAGATAACTCAACAAGAATAAGGGGAGAAGAGTAAAAGGCCAACTCAATATAGAGTGGAGGCACACGTCACTCTCAAAATTAGCAAAGGGTAAGGCTTGTATCCATCGCCCTACGTATATTTATAAAGATCACGCATAATTAAAATCATACCTTTACCATAATTCCTAAGGGAGAATTCACGATAATATGGAAGCATGTAAAAACAAGACAAATTATACCAACTTAAATTAACGTAAGCTTAAAGGAATCGTTCACCTTAGCCTTAGATCTAAACTATGAGTAAATATTCATGTAGGAAAGTTTCTATATGAAAAGTTTTCACATGAATCATGACATCACTTAAGCATGAGGGAGACACCATACATATGGAGAAGGAAGAAGGCGTCTAGGCTTCTTGTTCTCTTTCTCTCTCTTTCTTTCTCTCTTTCTCCCTCTCCTCCTTAGATGTTGAGGGAATTAGCGTGTAAGTGGAGAAGGGAACGCACATCCATTTTTAAAAGAGTGGGCGTGTAAGAGGGGTGTGTTTCACATCCCAATTGGATTGAGTTTCTCCAATTTTTCCTTTTCTGACGATCTTTCTTTAAATCTAATTCGTCCATTATGTCAGGGTCGTCGAATAGAGCTAGGGTATATGATTTTCTTGGTGATCCAAAATTTAAATTGGCCTATCTTGAAAATTCTCCTAACGGGTGCCAAAACGAACTTAATCTCAATTAATAGTCTATACTTAATGATCAGGGCCCAATTTTGAAAAAAATGTGTATTCAAGATAGGCAAATGTTTGGATAAAATTTGATGGTTAATCGATGGTGAAAAAAGCCTAAATATAAAATTTCACCTTTTGTACCAAAAGAAAGGAATTGACTTCAATCTTCAACGGTGTAGGATCATAGATCGGAGCTTAAATTTTGCTTAACCTCATAGTCATATGGGACCAAAGTGTGGTATAAATTTGAGTTGTGATGGATGAAAGAAAGTAGTTAAATCAGAAGATCCAAATTTATTAGGAGTTAGTAAGCCTTGACCGAATAACTTCACGCCTAAGGAAAAGCCTACCAAAGTGGGGTCTTCATATTTCACACTTGCTCTATATGATGGGTAATCCAAGTCGTTCATATGAAGCGACATATCCTACTACGATTACCCACGAAGTTTCTTCACTTGATGGACACCAAAATCAACAGTTAAGGGTTGATTTGTCAATTAGGTCACTTTAACAATGATGTAAGGGCTGAAATTTGACATGTATGGTTAATTTATAATACATAGGCATGATATAAAATTTCACATCTATAAGGCCCGTATCCCAGTCCGTACTATTCCGTCGACTCACGCGATCTTTCCCGTCGAAGTTCGACAATCCGCAACCTATAATCAATGTTTGGGCGCGACCCTAAGTTGTATCTGTAGATTTGAGTCAGCTTAATCTGAGACTTATACCATTGCGACCGCACCGTCGCCGCGGTTCCAACGCCGCGAATCCCGCATTGATCCGATACCTTGGCTAAGAGATGTGAGCTGGCGTTTATTTCAAAAAAAACGCCGCGCGTTTGCATTCCCAAGAGAATCTCTACAACATGTCTCATCAGTTAATCAATCAATCAATCAATCAATCAATCACCTCATGTCAAGTACAGACAACCCATGCTTTCTTTCTCCCTAAGTCAAGCAACCACCAAGTCAACTCTCTCTCACCCTCTCTCTTACACACCCATACATATCAAGTACACCATCACCTCACCCATCACTCACATCCATCACACATCTCTCATCTTTCTCATCTCTCTTACATTTATCATCTCTCTCATTCTCAAGCAACAAGCATCACACGTCCAAGCTCTTCCATGAGAGAAAAAGTGTGAGTTGTGTGGCCCACTTCCCATCCCAAAATCCTTCATCCTAGCCATTCATCTCTCATCAACCTCCATCAAAGTGAAGCACAAGGAGCTCGGTGTTCCAACGGACCAAGAAGATCGAACGGTGGGTGCTTATTAGGATAGATTTTTCATGTTTTGATAATGGGCCAACTGAGGCCTACCGATTGATGGTATGGATCTCACTTTGGACCCTTAATGTGGTCGATGGACCACCTTGATCCTCATGATCATTCCATGATGGGGCCATTCTCCATGGACCCCATTATGATGTTTATTTTCCTTGCATAAAAAGAGGTCATCTAGACCGTCCATTTTGTGTGGAGAAGGAACCTCCACCGCTGATCTTTGATTTGGTAAGCCCACATGTATTGGGACCCACTTGATGTATGATTGAATGCAAGGGAGGGCTCATAGTGGCGGAGCCCTCCATCACATGTGTCCCGTCTCTCTCTCTCTCTCTTTTTCTTTTTATGTGATGATATGTTCATGTGGCCCACCCAGATGGACCCCACCATGAAGCATGTATTTGATCCAAGTCATTTGTAGGTGGGGCCCACTTTGTATATATGTTGTTCCACACCACCCAGCCATATGGTGGCCCACCAAAGCAGGGCACCTTAAATGTATTTGTCTTGCCCAGAACCGTCCAGCGTCTGGACGTGAACTGGGAAAACACAAATATTAGTTCGATTCATAAGCATTTGGGTGAGCCACTTGTATAGGCCCCACATGGATGTATGGATTCAATCCACACCGTCCATCCTATTTACCAACTCATTTTAGGCGTTGAGCCAAAAAATGAAGCTGATCCAATTTTTTGGCGAGCCATACCTTTCAAAACAGTGATTTTCACTGTTTAAATTCACCTTAATTTTTCTAAACGCCGAAAGATGCCCAATATTGGGCTTGATGGATGGGTTATGGACTGAAGAATCCATTGGCTGGGGTAAATTCACTTGATGCAGGCCCCACGTGCGAAAAACAGTGGAAAAACCACTTTTTTCAAAAAAATAATGCATGCAGCGCCTGCTGCTGCTGACACTATAGCAGGACGCTGCTGCGTCTAGGCCAAGGACCACGGTCCCATATGTGGGCCTCACCGTGATGTGTTTTGTATATCCACACCATCCATTTTGTAGGCCCTTAAGGTAGTGGGCCGCCCTCCAAATATCAGCCCCATCTAAAGCTCAAGTGGCCCACATCATAGAAAACATTGGGGTTAAACCGTCTGCCATTGAAACCCATTTTTGTGTTCACAGAAGTTTTGGATCATATGAAATTTGTTTTTCCTCTTCATTCCAGGTCCATATGACCTTATCAACAGGTTGGACGACAAATAAGCATCATAGTGGGCCCCACGTGGGACCCACAATGATGTATGTGTTTCGTTCACACCGTCTACGGCAGTGGACGGTGGAACCCACCATATATGTGTTTTATCAATGCTGTCCAGGCACTTGCTAGACGGCCAGTAGGCCCCACCGTTGGTGTCTATGTTATATCCACACCGTCCATTTAATTGGTGGGCCATATTTGTGGGCCCCTCCATGATGCATGTGTTGTATTCTAACTGTCCAACCATTTGGCAAGCTTGCCTATAGACCCCACCATGATGCATGTGATGCATCCAAGCCATCCAGCCCCTTTGAAAGCTCATTTGATGGCATGAGCTAAAGAATGCGTCAGATCCATAGTTCAGTGGACACCACCCTTAATGCATGTTTTGCATCTAAACCGTCCAACCATTTAGCAAGCTTGTATTAACAGACTCGAGACTAAAAATAAGTCATATCTAAAGTTCAAGTGGACCCCACCATTTAAAGTAGTGGTCAATGACATCCACCATTCAAAATTTCTAAGGGCCATAGTAGTTCCCTATTAAGCTGATATTTGTTTCTACTTCACCTATCACTATGTTAATTTATGAACAGGTTGGATGAGAAACATATGTTATGGTGGGCCTTAGGAACTTTAGATGGTGGAAATCATTATCACCACTTTTATTTGGTTGTGGCCCATTTGATGTACATATGGGGCCCAATTGGTGTGGCCCATCTGATATACATAATGTAACGTCTCGGAAAAATTCGTACAAGGACCCGAGTACCACCTCAGGTAGAAATCACCCAAGACCAAAACCTTTACAAATTAGGTTAGTATTAGCGAGTGCTAAACTAGAGTACTTGTGAAATTAGCACTAATCACTTTAAGTATGATCTGCAAGACCCAAACTATGTAGCATCATTGACGCTACATTTCCCTAAAGTCTAGAATCCATCCTTAAACTCGGTTGCTCTCGGGAGCACACCGAAACTCCGTATCGAACCTGGACCGCACGTCAAAAGTCCGATAGCCGCGAAACTATATAGTTATGACCGCATTATTGGACTTGACAACCCTTTCAGAAATCAAGTCTTAATTGTGTCTAGAAATGCACAACTTAAGCCCGGAGCAAAGTGTGTGAGAAACGTGAATGTCTTTAGAAATGAAATCCGAACTTAAGTAATCTGAGTCGTGTTGCTTGTGGGCCAAATATAAGGATTTAGACCGTCAGAATCTGACCCAAATACAACCTCGGATCAGGAGAAATGTCCCACACATGTCGATGCACTTGTGGCCCTGATTGAGTGCCGGTGACCGTTAAAATGAAACTGGTCCGCCACGGCTGATCTGTAAACCTGATCGGAATGAAAACTCAGCCTGAACTAGATCCATGGTCAGGGAACTTAAGTCCGACCGCACGTGGGAAAGGGGCCACCAGAAGTGCTCCGTTGGGCTGAAACAGACGCCCTTTGGATATAACCTAAGTATACCTTAGCCCTGGGGCCATTTCCATCAGTCATGGGCCTATATAAGGGCCTTAAACTCTCTCTCTCTCTCTATTCCATACGAATTCTACAACCCTAAGAAAGAGAGTAGAAGAAAAGGAAAGGAAAGAGAGAGAAAGTGAGAGTGAGAGTTGGAGATTCTTCCTGGAATTCGATCCCGCTATTACATGCACTTAACCACCATTCCTGTATCGCTAAACAGGTGATTTCGATTCCATTCATAGGTAAGAAAACCTAACCCTAACCTATTTTAGGGTTTCAGATAGTGTAAGTTATAAAATATCTAACCTAATTCATGCTATAGGTTGCCAATCCGCCGTTGACAAAGACCGAGTGTCTAAAACGAATCCGTTACTTGTTTACCGATGTAAGGAGCGGACTATAAACGTATAGGTTATGGTTTTCAAGGCTTTCAATGTCAGTTAATGATTTATGACTGACTTGAATTGCTATCACATGCTTAGACATGATGTTTCCTACACTTTACACATATATATGAACTATGTTGAATATAGTGTATTCTTGTGTTTGTCGAAATGTCTGAATAAATATGAAATTATGATTAATACCTGTTATGATGGATGTTTAGAAATATATGATCGTTGTATGTGTTGCAACTCTTATGTGAAAGAATTTGCTATAATATACGTTTTAAGTAAATTAATCTATCCATGTTGGAATGTGTAGTCTAAGTGTTTGTAGAAATGTCTGAATGATCAGGCATGTAGTAATTGTACTTTACATGGGTGTTGAGATGAGATTCTCAACTACCTAAATGATGTGTATGATTTCCTCCATGTAACTTATATTCTTTGTTTGTTTTATTTAGGGACTGCATATGTTTGAATTTATGTTTAAGTTGAAATCCATCAAATGCTCACATGCTTGTATGGTTGGAATTAGGCATTCATTACTTCTCTGATTATCTTATATGATTATCTGTTAAAATTGAATATGTTTGGGACTACGGTATAGTCCAAGCAATCGGTAACAGGCACTGAATAGGTGGCTGAGGTTGTTTTGCCATATAAGACGTGATCGATGAATCCGAGCCGTACTTGGGATGTTGGCAGTGGTTAGACCACATGGAGTGCTTACACACCTCATGTTGATCAACTCAACGTGCACTCGTACTAGCCGAGCTCGTCAAGTAACCCGATTGACCCGATGTATATTCACCATGTATCAATGCTACTGCTTGAATCTAAGGTACCAAACTCACTAGTGAAAACCCCTTTAACCTTGGTACCTCGATCCGCTAAGACTCATGAGCCGGACATGGTGGTATGGGACACCGTGGTCGATCTGTCGGCCTACGCTAGGGTGACGAGCCTCCCCGTAGTGTCCAGTGAGCAACATAGCCTCGTGAGCCAAATACAGTGCTATGGGACACTGTATTCGAGCTGTCGGCCTACACTGATAAGGTGACGAGCCCTTTGTAGTGACCTCGAGCGTACGTTAAGACTGCGTAAAGGCGACGAGCCCTTACGTAGCAACAAGAGTATAAACTAGGCATGCACCGATAAGGTGACAAGCCCTTTGCAGCGACCTAAAACCGCAACATCATATGAGAATTGCTAGGACTGACGACCCTAGAATGGATCATTTTTTAGGAATTGATATAAGGGAGGTACCATAGCTTCCCAATCCTACTGTATGAAAAGGACTAATAAGAACTTGATAATCATGATCATGCACCGCACTGCATGTGCCGTTTGGCATTGGGCAGAGCATTAAGGAAGTGACTGACATGCGTGACCGTTAGATGAAGATCGCAGAGGGAGTGCAGGTGAGGGCATGCATCATTTATCATACCATTCTCGCATTAATCAGAGTACTTGGGGATGTTTGATTATATTGTCTTATCATTACTGCTTGACTGAATTGAGAACATGTTAACCTTTGCTTTATTGTTCCACTGAGTTGATCACTCACTCCCACGTTATGGGACGATATTTTAAACACCAACCAGACTCTTTCTTAGTTGTAGATGAAGACCCAACTGATGAGGCAGAGCGGACTTCGCAGACGATGAAGATGCTTTCTCATATATGAAGAATTCAGGCGGGTTTACATAGACCGTTCTGATCGGTGGGGCATCAAGGTTATACTTGTAGTGGACTATTACATTTTTGACATTTTATATTTTAAAACAATACATGTAATTATTGACCTGGCAATGCATACATACTTTGGGGACTTATACTGATTTGTAAAGTTATACTTATTTAAGTCAGTCTTCCACTTGCGTATTACAACTGCCCCTGGATTATGTTTTGCTGATTTGGCTTCATCTTATTCATGTTTTATGTACTAATACAGAAAACATTTAATCATCATTAAATATGTTGCATAAGTGATGTGTTGGAATTCGGGAGTTGGATTTCTACTCAACCCCCGATTTTCAGGGCGTTACAAGTTGGTATCAGAGCATGATTTGGATTAAACCGGACCTGGTTTATGATCATACGACGTACGCTTATGCATTTAGACCTAGGTGGGTATGAGAAAAATGTAGAAACAAGCTTAGGTTGTCCAGTTTCACCAATTGGCAAAATTTACTGAAAACGGTCGTTGAGATCGGGTCTGTACACATCCATGATCACTTGAGACAACCCCGGACCACTTCTAAACCGTCAATTGATGGGTTTAGACCATGATTTACCCAATCCCAGCTTTCAACAATCGAGAAAATATGAAATTACATCAGAAATTACTCGAAATGACCCGAAACGACTCAAAACGGAGTCGGGGGCCAAACAAAACACTTCTAGGGGGACCCAGGGTGGGTCCCACATGTTTTTAGGGTCCAGGGGGTAGGAGGACCTTGCCCCACCGGCGAGACATCGTCGGAATGTCCAGAGATCGGCGAGGACCTCGCCGGTTCAGTTAAGCCTTGCCGGCTGGCGGGCCAGCTTAAGCTGATGCTCCTAGGGCGTTGTATGGCCCACTAATGTGTGTTGGGTTAATTTTAAACCCTCCTAGCACACCCCCTCTTCATAACCTACCCCTCTAAGCTCTCTTTTTTCTTCAAAACCCTTTGTTTCTCTCTCAAATCTCCCCTCCATTCACCCCTTTCATCATTTTCCTTCAACACACACACCCCATCCACCATTTCCCATCACAGCCCTCTCCTATATCTCTCTTTTCCTTCGATTTGAGTGCATAAATCTCTCATTTGTGTCTCACATACCTTCAAGTTCAACAACCCATCTTATTTCCACCCATCATTCCACTCCAATGGCTCTATTCGAGCTTGTGACGACCATCTTTTCAATTTTCACACTTCTTTCTCTCATGAGGAAGAAGAGAACTCTTACGGATGAGACTGGGCCTAGTCGCCCTACTCTTTCAAGGACGCCTAGAGGCGCCGCTACTAGTGCAAATGTCGATCGGGAGATAAGGACCAAGTAGGAAGTTAATCCCCAGGCTCCCCTCGAAAGGATCCTCCTGACGAATGTCTCATGGGAGATTTCAGGGTCGCAGGGTCCTCTTTGAAGCTCATGTGGATGAGAGGCTCTTTGGGCAATATCTGGTAATGGACTGCCTGGTCGAGGTCGGGTGGGGTCCTGTATTCGAGGGTGAGTACCGTGCAAATGTGGGCACAGTCCGAGCCTTCTACGCCCACATTCGAGAGCCTATGTTGGAGCCTTGCAGTTCAAGATCCCAGTAGGCAGAGATTGGGAGGCCACAATTAATGCTGGGTTGATAGCTCGACTTATGAAGATGCCACTTGGCGAAGTGCATGCAAGCGAGAAGAATTTGAAGAGTGCACGTGAAAGGGATCGCTGCACGCGATTCCTTTGAGGACAACTGGCCCCCTGGAATCCAAACAACAGCCTCCTAGCAACCAATATGACTGATGACTTCCGCCTACTCCACCACATCTTCACGTACAATGTGTACCCCATGTGGAGCAACCGTAGTGAGTGCACCCTTCTGATGGTAGATTTCCTGTACCAAGTAGGGCATGGAGAGAAGTTATGCGTGCCTACGCATGTTCTACGACAAATAGTTCTTACCGCACGCTCCACTAGAGCGTCTAATTTGCTCCCATTTGGCCGACTCATATGCAAGATTGCACGTGAGTTTGGCTATAGACTTGGGGCAGAAGTGTCGGCGCCGACCCATTACATCAACGAAACTACTTTCAATCAAATGAAAATTAGGCCATGACAGCGACAAGCCTGACTCGATGAGAGTGAGGACGAGATGGCCAGTGAGGAGTATGAAAGCAAGGAGGAAAGCAGAGAAGAGATAGAAGAAGAACGGGAAGAAGAAGTGGAGGCTCAGGACACGGATGAGAGCCCCCCTCCTACGGCAATGGAGCATGACCCTGATCGGGCTGCTAGGGAAGCCCATTTAGCTCGACTTGAAGAGGGCCAGGCTGCCCTGCGACAAGAGATTATCGATGTCCGGGCCCTCGTGAAGCACAAGTTTAAGAAGGTGACCCGCACCTTGAAAACTATCATGTGTTGCCTGAAGGATAAGGGCGCCCCTCCTCCGTCGCCATACTCAGATGTCTAGTCATCTTTGCCATCGTCCTGTAGTTTATTTTGTTGTTATTTTAGAATGTTTATGTTTTAATGTTTAAGAGCTTTGTAGTATCATAGGTAGATAGTGTGTTTGTGTTTGTTAGTTGTCTTAATGTTTGCAGTTTTATTTGTAATAGCTCATATGCGTTTCCTGTCATGATTCATGTAATGTGACAATTTTGGTAAATGAAATGCATGAAGTTTCTTTAAACTGTGTGTAAATACTGTGTAGTTGAGGTTGTGGGCATGCTGAATTTGACCTGGGTTGCACCCTATGTTGTATATAGAGAATGCCACCTAAGACCACATGAAGTACGGCACGGCTCACTCTTGGCGATTCGTTTGTTGGGGCACCTCCCCTAAGCGATAACCATACGGACCCCAGTTCGGGCCCGTCTCCCTCTAACACCTTGCCAGACTCTCAGTCAGCCACTGGCCCTACCAATGGGCCTACACCTGTTGTGCCACCGATTACAGAGCAGAACCGTGTGTCCTCTTCGACGCCATTTGTACCTCCGTCGGCTCCCCCTACTAATAGGTTGGAGCAGATGATGTTGTTGATGTAGCAGCAGCAGCAAGCACTGCAACAGGCACAGCAGCAGCAACAGTTTTTTTCCACCATGGTGAGGATTTTTGCCTAGAGCATGGGTGTGGCTCCGCCTGCTCCATTTAAGCCCCATATTGGGAATGCAGGTGCCAGCGGCCACCTTGAGCGATTACATTGCTTACAACCCCCTACCTTTGCGGGTACTCACAGACCCGAGGAGGCCAATTATTGGCTTGACCGCATCTCAAAGATGTTAAAGCCGCTGCATTGCACAGAGCCCGAGCAGGTGGAGTTAGTCACCTTCATGTTCAAGGAGGCCAGCTTATGGTGGGATAGTGTCCTCCGTACTATTGAGGTCAGACACATATGGACGTAGGCAAATTTTGAGACCCGCTTCCATAAGAAATACTATCTCATCACCTATCGCCACGAGAAGGAGAGTGAGTTCCTTCGCCTTCGACAGGGAGGGATGTCAGTGACAGATTATAAGAACAGATTCACGGAGTTGGGTAGGTACACCCCGTTGATTCTGACAGATGAGCCAATGCGTGTGCGGCATTTTTCTGAGGGCCTACAACCAGATATTCGCTCGAAGATGTGTTGCGCTAGCATACTTAGCTATGCTGAGCTAGTGAGCATGTCCATAAGAGCTGAGCAAGACGGGGACAAGCAGTCCCATATGCGAGCACCGATGGCTCCTAGGCCACGACCAGAGATATAGAGCAGACCATTCCTCGGGAAGAGGCCGCGGGCAGATTCACCGCCGAGGCTGATGGCTTCACCTGCCCCTGTGAGGCGACCTGATGTGTGGTGTGCCTATTGCAAGAGGTCAGGCCACACGGAGGTGAACTGCTTCACCAAGATGAGGGATAGTGGCTTCTCACCGCCCTAGATGGTCAACCACTAGCTCCCTAGGTTATATCGGTACCACCTCTACGCACGGCACCAGCTCATCCATCATTCCGGCCACCCGTACCTCGATCTAGGCCGCCTCAACGGCCTATGGTACCTCAGCCCAACCGTTTTCAGTAGGCTCGAGTGCACTCACTTACAGCTAAAGCATAAGAGGCAGCACCTACACCACCTATGGCTTTTGATGTTACGGCACATATCCAAGGTACTCCAATCTTTTTATTAGTGGACACCAGGTCTATTGTCTCTATCATATCATGTGTAGCAATTAAGCGGCTGGGGTTGGAAACTAGTTCTATGGTTGGGGTGAGAATCCTTACCACCACAGGGACCAAGATCTATAAGGGGTGTTTTATAAATGTAGGGAGCGGGACAGCGCTCCTCAACTTGATTGTCACCCAATTACATCATTATGATGTCATTCTCGGTATGAATTGGCTCACAGAGGTGAAGGCAAAGATCGACTGCCATACTAGAGTAGTGATAGCCTATGGACCAGAGGGCACGACCTTTACATTCCCAGTAAATGTCAGTTGGCCCTATCGCATTGATTGTTATGCTTCCATGCTAGAGGACGCTCATGGTCCAGCGCTTGAGGACACTTCTGTGGTCCAAGAGTTCTCAGACGTGTTTAGGAAGATACCTGGACTACCCTCTTAGCGCGAAATTGATTTTACTATCGACCTAGTGCCTGGTACGACACCTGTATCTCTTTCGACCTATCGCATGGCTCCATGTGAGATGGAGGAGCTGAGGAAACAGATCGATGATCTGTTGGATGCAGGCTTTATACGACCTAGCGTTTCTCCATGGGGAGCGCCCGTGTTGTTTGTAAAGAAGAAGGATGGATCTCTGCGATTATGTATTGATTATCGCAGATTGAACCAAGTGACGGTAAAGAACAAGTATCCTTTGCCTAGGATAGATGACTTGTTTGATCAGTTGAAGAGGGCAAAGTATTCCTCGAAGATTGACTTACAATCGGGGTATCACCACTTGCGCATCAAGGATGAGGGCGTGCAGAAGATGGCCTTCAAGACGAGTTTTGGACATTATGAGTTTCTCATAATATCGTTCGGCCTTACGAACACACCGGCCGTGTTCATGGACCTGATGAACAGGGTATTTCAACCATTTCTGTTTCGATTCGTCATCGTGTTTATTGATGATATCCTGATATACTCTAAGAGTCGGGAAGAGCACGAGGAACACCTGCGAGCAGTCTTGGATACTCTAAGGAAGAACCAGTTGTTCACCCAGTACAAGAAGTGTGACTTCTGAAAAGAGGAAGTCAAGTTTCTGGGACACGTGGTGTTCAAGGAAGGGATGGCTATGGACCTTGCCAAGGTAGCCGCAGTTCAGGACTGGGAGCAGCCCGATTCGGTTACTGAGGCGATGAGTTTTCTTAGGCTGGCAGGTTATTATCGACGATTCATTCGGGACTTCTCTAAGATAGCCAGACCTTTGTCTCAGTTAACTCTGAAAGATCTTAAGTTCGCCTGGAATGAAAAGGCAGAGGCAGCCTTTCAGGAGTTGAAAGACAAGTTGACGTCCACCCCTGTGCTAGTATTGTCAGAGCAAAGGGTCAAGTATACGATATACACAGACGCGTCTGACGTCAGTTTGGTCGGTGTTTTGATGCAGAAGGATAGGGTTATTGCTTACCTGTCGTGACAGTTGAGGAAACACGAGGAAAACTACCCTACGCATGACTTGAAGTTAGTTGCCGTCATCTTTGCCTTGAAGATCTGGAGGCATTACCTCTACAGAGAGGAGTTCGAGCTCTTTTACGACCATAAGAGCCTCAGATACATATTCACTCAGTGGGACCTGAATATGAGGCAGCGGCGATGGATGGAAACCTTGAAGGACTTCAAGTTCGAGGTTTCTTACCATCCCGGTAAGGCCAACCTTGTGGCTGACGCATTGAGCCGTAAGAAGACCATAGCGTTTGCGGCTCCACTAATGGTGGTAGAGTGGGACATGGTAGAGTTTATGCGAGACTTTGAGTAAAAACTCACGGTGGAGGAGCCGTATGAGGGCATCGCACATATTTGGGTACGGCCCCTCATTGATTACAGGATTATTGTGGCTCAGGCAGACGATGAGCTATTGGCAAAGATGAGAGAGCAGGTTAGTGCAGATGAGGACTCAAAATGGAGAGTTGGCATGGATGGAGGCTTACGTTACCGTGGCCACCTATGCGTCCCGAACCTCCCTGACTTAAGGAAAGAAGTTCTTGAGGCCGCTCACGATTTAAGGATGGCTATGCATCCATGCAGTACGAAGATGTATCGTGAGATGAAGAGGTCGTACTGGTGGGACAATATGAAGGCTCATATAGCAGATTACATGTCCCGTTGTCTCACGTGCCAGCAGATTAAGGCAGAGCATCGCCGACCTCCTGGTTTGCTTCAGCCCATGCCCATAGCTGAATGGAAGTGGGACTTCATTTCTATGGATTTCATCTTAGGGCTACTGAAGATGAGGAAGGGGCATGATTCTATTTAGGTGATCGTGGACCGGTTGACAAAATTGGCTCATTTCCTCCCTATCAAAGTTTCGAACTTTGCAGACGAGTTGGCCAGGTTATACATTAAGGAGATTGTACGTCTGTATGGAGCTCCCTTGGAGATCGTGTCGGACTGAGACATGCGATTTACATCCATTTTCTGGACTCGCATCCAAGAAGCGATGGGTGTAAAGTTGAAGTTCAGTACCGCATTCCACCCATAGACTGACGGGCAGATGGAACGGGTGAATCAAATTCTGGAAGATATGTTGCGGGCCTGTTTGCTAGATTTCAAGGACGGTTGGGATGATTGTCTTCCTTATGCAGAGTTCACTTACAATAACAGTTTTCAGGCGAGTATTGGCATGGCTCCCTATGAGGCCTTGTATGGGTGCCCATATAGAGCGTCGCATTACTGGGTAGAGGTTGGCAAGAAGAGCTTGATTGGCCCGGAGTTAGTTCATGTGACTTCAGAGAAAGTCGACATTATCAGGCACCGACTTCTGACAGCGCAGAGCAGACAGAAGAGCTACGCCGATACGAGGCGGCGACCGCTAGAGTTCGAGGTCGGAGACCATGTATTCCTTAGAGTTTTCCCTATGAAGGGACTCCTTTGATTTGGCAAGAAGGGGAAGCTCACGCCTCGATTCATTGGCCCATTCCAGATACTTGATCGACTAGGGGCGGTTGCGTACCGCCTTGCTTTGCCCACTCCACTCGCGGGCGTGCATAACGTATTTCATGTATCTATGCTGAAGAAATACGTTCCCAATCCTTCCCACATTATCAGATGGGAGCAGGTACAGTTGAGCCGGGACGCTACATAAATACTGCGACCAACGCATATCCTAGACAGGGAGGAACAGGTGCTACGTAGCAAGGTTATCCCACTTGTAAAGGTACTGTGGACGCACCATACGGAGGAAGAGGCTACTTGGGAGACAGAAGCTGAGTTCGAAAGAACTACCCTCAGATTCTCGAGGAGTACGAAAAGGTACTAATTTCGAGGATGAAATTTTTCTTTAAGGGGGGTAGATTGCAACGTCTAAGAAAAATCCGTACAATGACCCGAGTACCACCTCAGGCAGAAATCACCCAGGACCAAAACATTTACAAATTAGGTTAGTATTAGCAAGTGTTAAATTAGAGTACTTGTGAAATTAGCACTAATCACTTTAAATATGATCTGTAAGACCCAAACTATGCAGTATCATTGACGCTACATTGCCCTAAAGTCTAGAATCCATCCTTAAACCTAGTTGCTCTCGGGAGCACACCGAAACTCCGTATCGGACCTGGACCACAAATTGAAAGTTCGATGACCGCGAAACTATACAATTATGACCGCATTACTAGACTTGACAACCCCTTCAGAAATCAAGTCTTAATTGTGTCTAGAAATGCACAACTTGAGCCCAGAGCAAATTGTGTGAGAAACGTGAATGTCTTTAGAAATGAAATCCGAACTTAAGTAATCTGAATCGTGTCACTTGTAGGCCAAATATAAGGATTCAGACCGTCAGAATCTGACCCAAATACACCCTCAGATTAGGAGAAATGTCCCACACATGTCGATGCATTTGTGGCCCTGATCGAGTGTCAGTGACTGTTAAACTAAAACTGGTCCGCCACGGTTAATCTGTAAATCCGATTGGAATAAAAACTCAGCCTGACTTAGATCCATGGTCAGGGAACTTAAGTCCTACCACACTTGGGAAAGGAGCCACCAGAAGTGCTCCGTTGGGCTGAAACAGATGCCCTTTGAATATAACCTAAGTATACCTTAGCCCTAGGGCCATTTCCATCAGTCCTCATCCTATATAAGGGCCTTAAACTCTCTCTCTCATATTCCATACGAATTCTACAACCCTAAGAAAGAGAGTAGAAGAAAAGGAAAGGAAAGAGAGAGAAAGTGAGAGTGAGAGTGGAGATTCTTCCTGGGATTTGATCCCGCTATTCCACGCATATAACCACCATTCCTGTATCGTTATACAGGCAATTCTGATTCCATTCATAGGTAAGAAAACCTAACCTTAACCTGTTTTAGGGTTTCAGATAGTGTAAGTTATGAAATAGCTAACCTAATTCATGTTATAGGTTGTCAATCCGTCGTTGACAAAGACCGAGTGTCTAAAATGAATCCGTTACTTGTTTACCAGCGTAAGGTACGGACTATAAATGTATAGGTTATGGTTTTCAAGGCTTTCAATGTCTGTTAATGATTTATGACTGACTTGAATTGCTATCACATGCTTAGACACGATGTTTCCCGCACTTTACACATATATATGAACTATGTTGAATGTAGTGTATTCTTGTGTTTGTCGAAATGTCTGAATGAATATGAAATTATGGTTAGTACCTGTTATGATGGATGTTTGGTAATACATGATTGTTGTATGTGTTGCAACTCCTATATGAAAGGATTCGCTATAATATACGTTTTAAGTAAATTAATCTATGCGTGTTGGAATATGTAGTCTAAGTGTTTGTAGAAACGTTTGAATGATCAGGCATGTAGTAATTGTACTTTACATGGGTGTTGAGATGAGATTCTCAACTACCTAAATGATGTGTATGATTTTCTCCATGTAATTTATATTCTTTATCTGTTTTATTTAAGGACTGCATATGTTTGAATTTATGTTTAAGTTGAAATCCATCAAATGCTCACATGCTTGTATGGTTGGAATTAGGCATTCATTATTACTCTGATTATCATATATGATTATCTATTAAAATTGAATGTGTTTGGGACTACGGTATAGTCCAGGCAATTGGTAACAGGCACTAAATACGTGGCTGAGGTTGTTTCGCCACATAGGACGTGATCGATGAATTCGAGCCGTACTTGGGATGTCGGCAGTGATTAGGCCACACGGAGTGCTTACGCACCTCATGTCGATCAACTCAACATGCACTCGTACTAGTCGAGCTCATCGAGTATCCCAATTGACCCGATGTATATTCACCATGTATGGACGCTACTGCTTGAATCTAAGGTACTAAACTCACCAGTGAAAACCCCTTTAACCTTGGTACCTCGATCCACTAAGACTCATGAGCCGAGCATGGTGGTAAGGGACACCGTGGTCGAGCTGTCGGCCTACGCTGGGGTGACGAGCCTCCACGTAGTGTCCAGTGAGCAACACAGCCTCTTGAGCAGAATACGGTAGTATGAGACACTGTATTCAAGCTGTCAGCCTACACTGATAAGGTGACGAGCCCTTTGTAGTGACCTTGAGCGTACGCTAAGACTGCGTAGAGGCGACAAGCCCTTACGTAGCAACATGAGTACAAACTAGGCATGCACTGATAAGGTGATGAGCCCTTTGCAGTGACCTAGAACCGTAATATCGTATGAGAATTGCTAAGACTGACAACCCTAGAATGGATCATTGTTTGGGAAATGATATAAGGGAGGTACCTTAGCTTCCCAATCCTGCTGTATGAAAAGGACTAATAAGAACTTGATAATCACGATCATGCACCGCACTGCATGTGCCGTTTGACGTTGGGTAGAGCATTGAGGAAGTGACTGATATCCGCAACCGTTAGACGAAGATCGCAGAGGGAGTACAGGCGAGGGCATGCATCATTTATACATACCATTCTCGCATTAATCAGAGTACTTAGGGATGTTTGATTGTATTGTCTTATCATTACTATTTGACTGAATTGAAAACATGTTAACCTTTGCTTTATTGTTCCACTGAGTTGATCACTCACTCCCACGTTATGGGACAGTGTTTAAACACCAACTAGACTCTAGCTTAGTTGGAAATGGAAACCCGACTGATGAGGCAAAGGCGGACTTCGCAGACGATGAGGATGCTTTCTCATATATGTAGTATTCAGGCGGGTTTACAAAGACTGTTCTGATCGGTGGAGCTTCAGGGTTATACTTGTAGTGGACTATTACATTTTTGATATTTTGTATTTTGAAACAATACATGTAATTATTGACCTGACAATGCATACATACTTCGGAGACTTATACTGATTTGTAAAGTTATACTTATTTGAGTCAATCTTCCACTTGCATATTACAACTGTCCCTGGATTATGTTTTGCTGATTTGGCTTAATCTTATTCATGTTTTATGCACTAATATAGACAACATTTAATCATCATTAAATATGTTGCATAAGTGATGCGTTGAAATTCGGGAGTTGGACTTCTACTCGACCCCCAATTTTCAGGGCGTTACAAGTTGGTATCAGAGCATGATTTAGATTAAACCGGACCTTGGTTATGGTCACACGACATACGCTGACGCATTTAGACCTAGGTGGGTGCGAGAAAAATGTAGAAACAAGCTTAAGTTGTCCAGTTTCGCCAATTGGCAAAATTTACCGAAAACAATCATTGAGATCGGGTCTGTACACATCCATGATCACTTGAGACGACCCCAGACCACTTCTAGACTGTCAATCGATGGGTTTAGACCATCATTTACCCAATCCCAGCCTTCAACAATCGAGAAAATATGAAATTACATCAGAAATTACTCGAAATGACCCAAAACGACTCAAAACGAAGTGAGGGGCCAAACGAAACACTTCCAGGGGGACCCAGGGTGGGTCCCACATGTTTTTAGTGTCCAAGGGGCAGGAGGACCTCGCCCCACCAGCGAGGCATCCCCAGAATGTCCAGAGACCGGCAAGGACCTCGCCGGTTCCATGAGGCCTCACCGGCTGGCGGGCCTGGCCGGGCGAGCCGGCTTGGGCCAACGCTCCTAGGGCATTGTATGGCCTACTGATGTGTGTTGGGTTGATTTTAAACCCTCCTAACACACTCTCTCTTCATAACCTACCCCTTTAAGCTCTCATTTTTCTTCAAAACCCTTTGTTTCTCTCTCAAATCTCCCCTCCATTCACCCATTTCATCATTTCCTTCAACACACACACCCCTCCACCGTTTCCCATCAAAGCCCTCTCTTATCTCTCTCTTTTCCTTCAATTTGAGTGCATAAATCTCTCATTTGTGTCCCACATACCTTCAAGTTCAACAACCCATCCTATTTCCACCCATCATTCCACTCCAATGGCTCTATTCGAGCTTGTGACGGCCATCTTCTTAATTTTCACGCTTCTTTCTCTTATGGGGAAGAAGAGAACTCTTACGGATGAAACTGGGCCTAGTCGCCCTACTCTTTCAAGGAGGCCTAGAGGCGCCGCTATAAGTGCAAATGTCGATCGGGAGATAAGGACCAAGCGAGAACTTAATCCCTAGGCTCCCTTCGAAAGGATCCTCCTGACGGATATGTCTCATGAGAGATTTCAGGGTCGCAGGGTCCTCTTTGAAGCTCATGTGGATGAGAGGCTCTTTGGGCAATATCTGGTGATGGACCGCCTAGTTGAGGCCGGGTGGGTCCTTTATTCAAGGGTGAGTACCATGCAAATGTGAGCACAGTCCGAGCCTTCTACCCCCACATTCGAGAGCCTACGTTGGAGCCCTTGCAGTTCAAGATCCTAGCAGGCAGAGATCGGGAGGCCACAATTGTTGCTGGGTTGATAGCTCGACTTATGAAGATGCCGCTTGGCGAAGTGCATGCAAGCGAGAAGAATTTGAAGAGTGCACGTGAAAGGAATCGCCGCACGTTATTCCTTTGTGGACAGCTAGCCCACTGGAATCCAAACAATAGCCTCCTAGTAACCAATATGACTGAAGACTTCTACCTGCTCTACCACATCTTCATGTACAACGTGTACCCAAGGTGGAGCAATCGCAGTGAGTGCACCCGTCTGATGGTAGATTTCCTGTACCAAGTAAGGTTGGGAGAGAAGTTGTGCGTGCCTACGCACATTCTGCAAAAAATAGTTCTTACCGCACACTCCACTAGAGCGTCTGATTCGCTCCTATTCGGTCCACTCATATGCAAGATTACACGTGAGTTTGGCTATAGACTTGGGGTGGAAGTGCCGGTGCCGACCCATTACATCAACGAAACTACTCTCAATCAGATGAAAATTGGGCCACGACAGCGACAAGCCCGACTTAATGAGAGTGAGGACGAGACGGCCAGTGAGGAGTATGAAAGCGAGGAGGAAAGCAGAGAAGAGATAGAAGAAGAATAGGAAGAAGAAGTGGAGGCTCAAGACACGGATGAGAGCTCCCCTCCTACGGCAATGGAGCGTGATCCTGATCGGACTGCTAGGGAAACCCATTTAGCTCAACTTGAGGAGGGCCAGGCTACCCTGCGATAGGAGATTATCGATGTCCGGGCCCTCGTGAAGCACAAGTTTAAGAAGGTGACCCGCACCTTGAAAACTATCTTGAGTTACCTGCAGGATAAGGGTGCCCCTCCTCCGTCGCCAGACTCGGATGTCTAGTCATCCTTGTCGTCGTCCTGTAGTTTATTTTGTTACTGTTTTAGAATGTTTGCATTTTAATATTTAAGAGCTTAGTAGTATCATAGGTAGATAGTGTGTTTGTGTTTGTTAGTTGTCTTAATGTTTGCAGTTTTACTTGTAATAGCTTATATGGGTTTCCTGTCATGATTCATGTAATGTGTATTTCATGTATTGTGACAATTTTGGTAAATGAAATGCGTGAAGTTTCTTTAAACTGTGTGTAAATGCTGTGTGGTTGAGGTTGTGGGCATGCTGAATCTGACCTAGGTTACACCTTATGTTGTATATAGGGAACGCCACCTAAGGCCACACGGAGTACGGCACGGCTCACTCTTGGCGAATCATTTGACGAGGCACCTCCCTTAAGCAATAGCCATATGGAGCCCAGTTCGGGCCCGTCTCCCTCTGACACCATGCCGGACTCTCAGCCGGCCACTGGCCCTACCAATGGGCCTACACCTATTGTGCCATCGGGCACAGAGCAGAACCGTGCGTCCTCTTCGATGCCATCTGTACCTCCGTCGACTCCCCCTACTGATAGGTTGGAGCAAATGATGTTGTTAATGCAGGCACAGCAGCAGCAGCAGTTTTTGGCCACCATGGCGGGGATTTTTACCCAGAGCATGGGTGTGGCTCCGCCTGCTCCATTTACGCCCCCTGTTGGGAATGTAGGTGCCAGCGGCCACCTTGAGCGATTCCAGCACTTACGGCCCCCTACCTTTGTGGGTACTCACAAACCCGAGGAGGTCAAGTATTGACTTGACCGCATCTCGAAGATGCTAAAGCCACTGCACTGTACAGAGCCCGAGTAGTTAGAGTTGGTCACCTTCATGTTCGAGAAGGAGGCCAGCTTATGGTGGGATAGTGTCCTCCATACTTTTGCAGTCGGACACATATGGACGTGGGCAGATTTTGAGACCTGCTTCCACGAGAAATACTATCCCATCACCTATTGCCATGAGAAGAAGAGTGAGTTCCTTCGCCTTTGACAGGGAGGGATGTTAGTGGCAGAGCATGAGAACAGATTCATAGAGTTGGGTAGGTATGCCCCGTTGATTTTGACAGATGAGCCGATGCGCATGCGGCATTTTTCTTAGGGCCTGCGACTAGATATTTGCTCGAAGATGTGCTGCGCTAGCATAACTAGCTATGCTGAGCTAGTGATCATGTCCATGAGAGCTAAGTAGGACGGGGACAGGCAGTCCCATATGCGAGCACCGATGGCTCCTAGGCCGCGACCAAAGATTCAGAGCAAACCATTCCTCGGGAAGAGGCCGCGGGTAGATTCGTCGCCGAGGCTGATGGCTTCACCTGCCCCTGTGAGGTGACCTGATGTGTGGTGTGCCTACTGTAAGAGGCCAGGCCACACGGAGGTGAACTGCTTCACCAGGATGAGGGATAGTTGTTTCTACCGCCTCAGAGGGTCAACCACCAGCTTCCCCAGGTTATATCGGCACCACCTCTACGCACGGCACCAGCTCATCCATCATTTCGGCCACTCGTACCTCGATTAGGCCGCCTCAACAGCCTATGGTACCTCAGCCCAACCATTTTCAGTAGGCTCGAGTGCACTCACTTACAGCTAAAGCGTTAGAGGCAGCACCTACGCCACATATGGCTTTTGATGTTACGGCACATATCCAAGGTACTCCAATCTTTTTATTAGTGGACACCGGGTCTACTGTCTCTATCATATCATGCGCAGCAGTCAAGCGGCTGGGGTTGGAAACTAGTTCTATGGTTGGGGTGAGAATCCTTACCACCACAGGGACCTTCTTGGACGCTACCAAGATCTATAAGGGGTGTTTTATAGATGTAGGGAGCGGGACAGGGCTCCTCGACTTGATTGTCACCGCATTACATCATTATGATGTCATTCTCGATATGGATTGGCTCACAGAGGTGAAGGCAGAGATCGACTGCGATACTAGAGTGGTGATAGGCTATGGACCAGAGGGCACGACCTTTACATTCCCAGTACAGGTCAGTTGGCCCTATCGCATTGATTGTTATCCTTCCATGCTAGAGGATGCTCATAGTCCAGCACTTGAGGACACTCCTGTGGTCCAAGAGTTCTCAGACATGTTCAGGAAGATACCTGGACTACCCCCTCAGCGCAAAATTGATTTTACCATTGACCTAGTGCTTGCTACGACACCTGTATCTCTTCCGACCTATCGCATGGCTCCGTGTGAGATGGAGGAGCTGAGGAAATAGATCGATGATCTGTTGAATGCAGGCTTTATACGACCTAGCGTGTCTCCATGGGGAGCGCCCATGTTGTTTATAAAGAAGAAGGATGGATCTCTGCGATTATGTATTAATTATTGTAGATTGAACCAAGTGACAGTAAAGAACAAGTATCCTTTACCCAGGATAGATGACTTGTTTGATCAGTTGAAGAGGCAAAGTATTTCTCGAAGATTGACTTACAATCGGGTTATCACCACTTACGCGTCAAGGATGAGGGCATGCAGAAGATGGCCTTCAAGACGAGTTTTGGACATTATGAGTTTCTCATAATATCGTTCGGCCTTACGAACGCATAGGCCGTGTTCATGGACTTGATGAACAGGGTATTTCAACCATTTCTGTTCCAATTCGTCATTGTGTTTATTGATGATATCCTGATATAATCTATGAGTCGGGAAGAGCACGAGGAACACCTGCGAGCAGTCTTAGATACTCTAAGGAAGAACCAGTTGTTCGCCCAGTACAAGAAGTGTGACTTCTGGAAAGAGGAAGTCAAGTTCCTGGGACACGTGGTGTTCAAGGAAGGGATGGCTATGGACCTTGCCAAGGTAGCCGCAGTTCAGGACTGGGAGCAGCCCGGTTCGGTTACTGAGGTGAGGAGTTTTCTTAGGCTGGCAGGTTATTATCGACGATTCATTCCAGACTTCTCCAAGATAGCCAGACCTTTGTCTCAGTTGACTCGGAAAGATCTTAAATTCACATGGAATGAAAAGGCAGAGGTAGCCTTTCAGGAGTTAAAAGTCAAGTTGATGTCCGCCCCTGTGCTAGTATTGCCAGAGCAAGAGGTCAAGTATATAATATACACGGACGTGTCTCGCATCGGTTTGGGTGGTGTTTTGATGCAGAAGGATGGGTTATTGCCTACCAGTCGCGACAGTTGAGGAAACACGAGGAAAACTACCCTACTCATGACTTAGAGTTAGCTGTCGTCATCTTTGCCTTGAAGATCTGGAGGCATTACCTCTACGGAGAGGAGTTCAAGCTCTTTTGCCGCCACAAGAGCCTCAAATACATATTCACTCAGCGGGACCTGAATATGAGGCAACAGCGATGGATGAAAACCTTGAAGGACGTCAAGTTCGAAGTTTCTTACCATCCCGGTAAGGCCAACCTTGTGGCTGACGCATTGAGCCGCAAGAAGACCATAGCGTTTGCGGCTCCGCTAATGGTGGCAGAGTGGGACATGGTAGAGTTTGTGCGAGACTTTAAGCAGAAACTCACGGTGGAGGAGCCGAATAAGGGCATCGTACATATTCAGGTACGACCCCTCATTGATGACAGGATTATCGTGGCTCAGGCAGATGATGAGTTATTGGTAAAGATGAGAGAGCAGGTTAGTGCAGATGAGGACTTAGAATGGAGATCTGGCATGGATGGGGGTTTACATGTCCCGTTGTCTCACGTGCCAGTAGGTCAAGGCAGAGCATCACCGACCTGCTAGTTTGCTTCAGCCCATGCCCATAGCTGAATGGAAGTGGGACTTCATCTGTATGGATTTCATCTCAGGGCTACCGAAGACGAGGAAGGGGCATGATTCCATTTGAGTGATCGTGGACCAGTTGACAAAATCAGCTCATTTCCTCCCTATCAGAGTTTTAAACTCTGCAGACAAGTTAGCCAGGTTGTACATCAAGGAGATTGTACATCTGTATGGAGTTCCCTTGGAGATTGTGTCGGACCGAGACACGTGATTTACATCCATTTTCTGGACTTGCATCCAGGAAGAGATGGGTGTAAAGTTGAAGTTCAGTACCGCATTCCACCCATAGACTGATGGGCAGACGGAATGGGTGAATCAGATTCTGGAAGATATGTTGTGGGCCTGTGTTGTTGGATTTTAAGGACTGTTGGGATGACTGTCTTCCTTATGCAGAGTTCGCTTACAATAACAGTTTTCAAGCGAGTATTGGCATGGCTCCCTATGAGGCCTTGTATGGGCGCCCATATAGAGCGCCGCATTGCTAGGCAGAGGTTGGTAAGAAGAGCTTGATTGGCACAGAGTTAGTTCGGGTGACTTCAAAAAAAGTCGACATTATCAGGCCCCGACTTCTGATAGTGCATAGCAGACAGAAGAGCTACGCCGATACGAGGCGACGACCGCTAGAGTTCGAGGTCGAAGACCATGTGTTCCTCAGAGTTTTCCCTATGAAGGGAGTCCTTCGGTTTGGCAAGAAGGGGAAGCTCACGCCTCAATTCATTGGCTCATTCCAGATACTAGATCGAGTGGAGGCGGTAGCGTACCACCTCACTTTGCCCACTCCACTAGCAGGCTGCATAACGTATTTCATGTATCTATGCTGAAAAAATACGTTTCCGATCCTTCCCACATTATCAGATGGGAGTAGGTATAGTTGAGCGAGGACGCTACATATATACTGCGACCGACGCGTATCCTAAACAAGAAGGAACAGGTGCTGCATAGCAAGGTTATCCCACTTGTAAAGGTACTATGGACGCACCATATGGAGGAAGAGGCTACTTGGGAGACAGAAGCTGAGGTTCGAAAGAACTACCCTCAGATTCTCGAGGAGTACGAAAATGTACTAATTTTGAGGATGAAATTTTTCTTTAAGGGGGGTAGATTATAACGTCTCGGAAAAAATCCGTACAAGGACCCGAGTACCACCTCAGGCAGAAATCACCCAGGACCAAAACCTTTAGAAATTAGGTTAGTATTAGCGAGTGCTAAACAAGAGTACTTGTGAAATTAGCACTAATCACTTTAAATATGATCTGCAAGACCCAAACTGTGTAGTATCATTGACGCTACAATGCCCTAAAGTCTAGAATCAATCCTTAAACCCGGTTGCTCTCGGGAGCACACCGAAACTCCATATCGGACCTGGACCGCATGTCGAAAGTCTGATGACCACAAAACTATGTAGTTATGACTGCATTACTGGACTTGACAACTCCTTCGAAAATCAAGTTTTAATTGTGTCTAGAAATGCACAACTTGAGCCCGGAGCAAAGTATGTGAGAAACGTCAATGTCTTTAGAAATGAAATTCGAACTTAAGTAATCTGAGTCGTGTCCCTTGGGGACCAAATATAAGGATTCAGACCGTCAAAATTTGACCCAAATACACCCTCGGATCAGGAGAAATGTCCCACACATGTCGATGCACTTGTGGCCCTGATCGAGTGCCGGTGACCGTTAAACTGAAACTGGTCCGCCATGGCTGATCTGTAAACCCGATCGAAATGAAAACTCAGCCTGACCTAGATCCATGGTCAGGGAACTTAAGTCCAACCGTACATGGGAAAGGAGCCACCAGAAGTGCTCCGTTGGGCTGAAACAGACGCCCTTTGAATATAACCTAAGTATACCTTAGCCCTGGGGCCATTTCCATCAGTCCTAGGCCTATATATGGGCCTTAAACTCTCTCTCTCATATTCCATACGAATTCTACAGCCCTAAGAAAGAGAGTAGAGGAAAAGGAAAGGAAAGAGAGAGGAAGTGAGAGTGAGAGTTGGAGATTCTTCCTGGGATTCGACCCCGCTATTCTGCGCACTTAACCACCATTCCTGTATCGCTATATAGGCAATTCCGATTCCGTTCATAGGTAATAAAACCTAACCCTAACCTATTTTAGGGTTTCAGATAGTTTAAGTTATGAAATAGCTAACCTAATTCATGCTATAGGTTGCCAATCCACCGTTGACAAAGACCGAGTGTCTAAAATGAATCCGCTTACGTATTACAACTGTCCTTGGATTATGTTTTGCTTATTTGGCTTAATCTTATTCATATTTTATGCACTAATACAGACAACATTTAATCATCATTAAATATGTTGCATAAGTGATGCGTTAGAATTCGGGAGTTGGACTTCTAATCGACCCCTGATTTTCAGGGTGTTACACATAAGGCCCATGTTATGAGGTCCATTCGATGTATTTGTGGCCCATTATCAGGGTCCACTTTGATATATAAATATATATGAGGCCCATCTTACGAGGCCCATTGTGATGTATTCAAAGGCCCAGGGGCTATGGTAAATTGTAATTACATAAGGCCATTGATGCAGCCCACTTGATTTATATAAGGCCCATATGATGCGGCCTATTTGATGTATCTAAGGCTCATGGGTCGAGGCCCAACGGGATGTCCTTAGGGTCCATTGCAATGTGTGATGCCTCCATAGTTTATGTAATGATATTTATGGTGGGCCGTGCCTTGGGAACAATGTTGGTTTGACGTCCACATTGTAAGTATAATGTTGGTTAAATGTCCGCATTACGACTCTCCCTAGGGCCCATTGATAGGTTCAAACTTGTTACGTGTAAGCTGTCTAGGCCCATCTTCGTTGTGAGGATAGTTCATCACTTTATAACATGCTTAGTATAATTCCATGATTCATGCCCATATGCATCATATGAATGCTTGATATGAGGAATGTTTGATCATAGCATAAGCCGTTGGGCTGAGACATTTACGGGACTCCTTATAAGATGGAGTGCCCCACATGATCGCATGGTACGCGCAGGATTGCTGCATGACTGACAGTGTAACTCATGCATTTCGTATTATGTCGTGATCACTGCACGCCCTAGCGACATCAAGGCCATAGCCTTCACAGGCACATCATGGATGGTCGTATCGGATATCAAAAATATTGGCTCTAGCATTGTAGGCACTTAGGATGTCCTTGGGTAAAAATCACAAAACCTTTTTGGTCCCAAGAGATGCTCTAACATCTAGACTGAGTGGATACACGAGCGCCCGAGTGTCGAATACCAGTAGGCCGTGTCTCCCACTATGTCGTGGTCGGTTGGAAGGGGGTGTGGCCTTATTCACCCTAGTGAGGGGGCTATAAGCTAGGCTGAGTTTGACCAGCTCACAAATGAGTCCGCTATCGACAAGCCGGGTAGGTATTGGCAGACTACTGCTCAGGCGGATAGTGTGGTCTCTTCCACTTACTTGGCTGTGCAGCTAGGGAGGAGGCAGTCAGTGTGAAGTATATTAGACCCCGGTGATATCCAGAGAGAACTGTACGGATATGTGTACTTGATGAGGACTGGCATGCTTGCTTTCATCTCACATATGACATTTGGCTACATAGGCCTCACATCGCATGGCCTTGGTATGACCGATAGCATTCATGCCTTGCATCATATAGCCTTGGTATGGTTGGTTGTATTCATGGACTTACCGCATATTTTCACATTACTCTGATATTGTACACTTGGCGCTTGCCTTGCGTACACACTTACACCACCCTCTAAGCTTTTATAAGCTTATGCACAACCGTTGCATGCAGGTGGCATTAGATCGCATCAGCGCTGGGGCTGGAGTGCACATCAGATTATTTTAGAGTTTTTGATCACCCTGTGTTTCCCTTTCCGCATTATACTTAAAGTTTTGATATAATGGATATGTAGTGGTGTTGTTTTGTGACTTGGTTATGCTTGTAGTTATGCTCCATTACAAAAAAAAATTCATACTGAAAATCTTCCTTGTAGGATCCCAGGATCGGAATCTAGCATGCGAGTGCCGACATCCGAGAATGGGGCACTACAGAGGCTGTCGTCGCCGGATTCGGCGATCAGGAATTTTGTGAGCCCGTTTTCTGAGTTTGGGGCATGACAGAAGTTGGTATCAAAGCATAACTTGGGAATACCTGAGATCACATCACATATCTACTATGAACTTAGAATGAATAGATTCTGAGTCTGAATGACTTAGCGATTTTTTGACATAGACCCTTAACGTTTATGCCTTCGAGAATTCTCAAGGCTAATAGGCCCTTGTTCCTTCCTGTAGGACATTATGCCTAGAAGAGTGACCCGAGAGAATCCCGCCCCACCACCTACGACTCCCGCTCCACCACTTGTGACTCCCACTCTACCACCTGCTACTCTTGCTCCACCACCGGATATTCATGATTTTTAGCCTGAGGATGCCACTCCTTTACCTGAGACTGGTGAGGATCCGACTGTACTTGTGAGTGCCACTGAGCTACACAAATGCTACAGGCGATGACTGCTATTCTTCAGGGGTAGAGCAAGTGTCCCACTGTTACACCAGCCGATGCCGAGCAAGAGCATGCGAGCGCCCTTCTCAAGGACTTCCGACAGCATGATCCCCGGTGTTTTTGGGGCAAGTCAGACCCTACTACAGTAGAGATATGGTGCTCCGAGGTGGAGAAGATATTTGACACCATGAGATGTACTACCCAACAGCGAGTTCCATTAGCTGTATTCTTTCTCCAGGGTGAGGCTCAGCATTGGTGGCCATTTATCGCCCGATCGGTAGCGGCTGATTTTGTGTGGGCCTAGGAGGACTTTGTAGACCGGTTTAACCAGAAGTTCTTTCTCGAGCATGTGCACAGCAGTGCGCACTAGAGTTTGAGAATCTGGTCCAGGGAGACATGACGGTGTCCCAGTATGAGGCATGTTTCATTGCGCTGTCGAGGTTCGCGACGTATCTTATTGATGATGAGGGGCGGAAGGCCCGCCGTTTTGAGAACGGCTTACATCCTGCCCTCAGGAGTCGTGTGATCGGACACATGCTTCTGACGTTTGAGTATATCATGGAGAGGGCCCAGATCTATGAGTCAGATTGGGCTAGTTTGCAGAGAGCCCGTGACCAGAGGGGAGATCAGAAGAGGAAGGCACCCTCTGGTAGTTCTCACCAGCAGCGTCGTTCACAGCGGTGGTGCACGACCTGCCCAGTATTCCGACCACTAGTGGCACCCTCAGCACCACCTTTGGGACCGTTCACAGGTACCTGCTTTGGATGCGGTAAGACAGGACATCGCCTGCACGAGTGTCCTCATCCGCAGCAGCAGCCAAGGGCACTACATCCACCTCCACGATAGCCATCACAGCACCAGCCTCCGGGGCTTCCCCAACAGCAGCAGAGGCAACAGATCAAGCCACCACAGCGGCAACAACATAAGCAGAGACCTTAGAGGGGACCTACACCTCCCCAGCAGGCACAGGGTAGATTTTATGCCACCCAGTAGGACCCTCATTCATCAGGAGTCATCGAGGGTACTCTCCCTGTTTCTGCATGCATGTATTATTTGACTCTATTGCATTGCATTCCTTTGTGGCTGATGATTTCTGTCGATCGACCGGTTTGTCGATGGAGTCTACCCACAAGGGTTTGTCAGTATCGACGCCCTTGGGGAAGACTACAGTATTAGACCGATTTTGCACATCTTGCCCCGTTCTGATTGGGGGTATTATTTTGCCTGCTGATTTATTAGTATTGCTAATGTCTGAGTTTGATGTCATCCTGGGCATGAATTAGCTCGTCGAGTACCACACCATATTAGACTGCTTCTCGAGGACAGTCACGTTCTGTATACCCAGCATGCTAGAGTTCCAGTTTATTGCTGAGCCCAGAGCAGAGTAGCTTTCTTATTGTTATCATATGCCATTGAGGAGCCAACTGCTTTGAGTATTGACCAGCTGTCAGTCGTTTGTGGTTTTCCTAATCTGTTACAGGAGATTCCAAGGTTACTACCTCATCGGCACACCGAGTTCCAAATTGATCTCGTGCCTAGTACCGCGCCTATTTCGCAGGCCCCGTATCGTGTGGCACCGTTGGAGTTACGGGAATTACAGAAGCAGTTGGATGAGTTGCGCAAGTTAGGCTTTATTCATCCGAGCAGTTCACTGTGGGGAGCACCGGTACTCTTCGTGAAGAAGAAGGATGGCTCGTTGAGGCTTTACATAGATTACCGTGAGCTCAACAAGGTCACGATCAAGAACAAGTACCCGCTTCCAAGGATCAATGATTTATTTGATCAGCTGCAGGAGGCGTAGTTCTTTTCAAAGATAAACTTGCGGTCCGGTTATCATCAGGTTTGGGTTCGAGATGAGGTATCTCAAAGATAGCTTTCAGGACGCGATACGGTCATTTTGAGTTCTAGGTCATGTCCTTCGGACTGACCAATGCGCCCGCAGTATTCATGCAGTTGATGAACGAGGTCTTTCGTCCGTATCTCGACCAGTTTGTTGTGGTGTTCATCGATGACATTTTGATATATTCGAGGACCTATGAGGAGCATAAGCGGCATCTGGAGATTACCTAGCAGACTCTCCGTGCACACCAGCTTTACACGAAGTTGCAGAAGTGCGAGTTCTGGCAGGAGGAGATGAAGTTCCTCAATCATGTGGTGACGAGGCAAGGTGTCACAGTGGACCCCTTGAAGATTGAAGTCGTGCATCAGTGGGGCTAGTCTATGAACGCATCCGAGATCCGCAGTTTTCTTGGTTTGGCGGGCTACTATCGACGTTTCATTGAGGGATTCTCTCGTATTGTTGCCCCATTGACTAGGTTGACCCGGAAGGGTGCCGAGTTCGTTTGGAGCGACGCTTGTGAGCAAGCATTTATGGAGCTGAAGAACCGCCTCATGTCCGCTCATGTCCTCACTCTTCCCTCTGGGAGTGATGGATTTGTTGTATTTACCGATGCCTCGCGAGTCGGCTTGGGTGCTGTCCTGATGCAGCATGGGAAGCCGGTGGCTTATGCGTCTCGCCAGCTCAAGGTCCATGAGCTGAACTACCCCACACATGATTTGGAGCTGGCAGTAGTTGTCTTCGCCTTGAAGGTGTGGAGGCACTATCTTTATGGGGTGAGGTTTAAGCTCTTCTCCGACCACAAGAGCTTGAAGTATCTATTCTCTCAGTCCGAGCTGAACATGAGGTAGAGGCATTGGATGGAGCTCTTGAAGGACTATGATTTTAATCTTCAGTACCACCCGGGTAAGGCGAACGTGATGGCGAATACCCTCAGCTGTCAGCCACGAGGCCTGGTGGCGCACATGATGATTCAGGAGTGGAGGATGCTTAAGGATGTGTCTGCATTTGACTTCGAGATCGGCTTGCAGTTTTCTATTGTACAGTTATCGAGCCTGTCGATTCAAACCTCTCTTGTCGTAAGGGTGATCGAGGCTCAACAGGGAGATGAGTCATTACAGGATTGCCGAGCAGAGGTAGCATTTGAGAGTCAGACAGATTGGTTCTAATGGTGAACTTTATTTCAGAGACCGATTATGTGTCCCGGATACTCCTGAGTTACGCAGAGATCTTATGACCAAGGCACACCGATCGCGGTTCTCTATCCAACCTGGCTCGACCAAGATGTATTGTGATATGAGACGTCAGTATTTTTGGGAGGGGATGAAGCACCACATAGCCAGTTCTGTGGCCGAGTGTGACACATGTTAGTGTGTCAAGGCCGATCATCAAAGACCCCCTGGTCTATTATAGCGGTTGAGCGTCCCAATGTGGAAGTGGGAGCACATATCTACCGATTTTGTCATGTGTTTATCGAGGACACAATGTAGTCATGACGCTATCTGGGTTGTCGTGGACCGTCTGACAAAGTCGGCACATTTTCTTGCGATTCGTGAGACTTGGCATACAGACCAGCTGGCCAAGATGTTTGTTGATGAGATCGTGAGACTACAAGGTGTTCCTGTCTCGATCGTTTCAGACCGAGTACCGAGGTTCACGCCTCAATTTTGGAGGAGCTTTCAGAGAGCAATAGGCACTGATTTGTAGCTCAGCACTACATATCATCCACAAACCGATGGGCAAACCAAAAGGGTCAACCATATCCTTAAGGATATGCTTCGGGTCTGCGCGATTGATTTCTCGGGTAGTTAGGATGAGCACCTGTGATTGGCTGAGTTCGTGTACAACAACAGCTATCAGGTGACCATTGGTATGGCTCCTTTTAAGGCATTATATGGCAGACCATGCAGATCTTCGAGTTGTTGGATGGAGGTTGGAGAGCGGAGTCTCCTAAGTCCCGATCTTGTGTAACAAACACTAGAGGGTATTGATATCATCAGGCAGAGGATGCGTACAGCTCAGAGCCGACAAAAGAGTTTTACTAACCGTCGGCATCATCCCTTGGAGTTTGTCATTGGGGACCATGTGTATCTCAAGGTCTCACCCATGAAGGGTGTGGTTCGTTTTGGAGCGAAGGGCAAGCTTCCCCAGAGATTTATAGGACCTTTTGAGATCACCGGGCACGTTGGCGCCGTGGCCTATTGGTTTGCCTTGCCATCTCAGTTGTCTGGCATCCACAACATTTTTCACGTCTCTATGTTGAGAAAATGTGGGTCAGACATCGTGCCTGTTATTGATTGGCAGCCGTTGGAGGTTCGTGAGGACTCTTCTTACATTGAACAGCCAGTTCGTATCTTGATCGGAAGGAGCAGGTCCTGTGAACAAAGGTCATTCCCTTGGTGAAGGTGCAGTGGGGCCATCATAGTGTGGATGAGGCGTCTTGGGAGCGCGAGGCAGAGATTCGAAAGCGTTATCCCCATCTTTTCATTGTTTGATTGTATGTTGTATTATATTTTAATTATATATGATGTTATAATTCCTACTCCCTTATGAGTTTTGATTAGCTGCAATGGTAGTATGAATTTCAAAGATGAAATTTTTATTAGGTGGGGAGAGCTGTAAGGCCCGTATCCTAGTCTGTACTGTTTCGTTGACTCCCACGATCTTTCCTGTCGAAGTCCGACAATCCGCGACCTATAATCAATGTTTGCACGCAACCCTAAGTCGTATCATGTAGATTTGAGTTGGCTTAATCTAAGACTTATACCATTGCGACAGCACTATTGTTGTGGTTCCAACGCCGCGACTCACGCACTGATCCGATACTCTGGCTAAGAGATGCGAGCTAGCGTTTATTTTGAAGAAAACGCTGCGCATTTGCATTCCCAAGAGAATCTCTACAACATGTACTATCAATCAATCAATCACCTCATGTCAAGTACATACAACCCATACTTTCTTTCTCCCCAAGTCAAGCAACCACCAAGTCAACTCTCTCTCACCCTCTCTCTTACACACACATACATGTCAAGTATACTATCACCTCACCCATCACACATCTCTCATCTTTCTCATCTCTCTTACATTTCTCATCTCCCTTATTCTCAAGCAACAAGCATCACACGTCCAAGCTCTTCCATGAGAGAAAAAGTGTGAGTTGTGTGGCCCACTTCCCATCCCAAAATCCTTCATCCTAGCCATTCATCTCTCATCATCCTCCATCAGTGTGATGCACAAGGAGCTCGGCGTTCCAACGGACCAAGAAGATCGAACGGTGGATGCTTATTAGGCTAGATTTTTCATGTTTTGATGATGGGCCAAGTGAGGCCTACCGATTGATGGTATGGATCTCACTTTGGACCCTTGATGTGGCCGATGGACTACCTTGATCCTCATGATCATTCCATGATGGGGCCATTCTCCATGGACCCCATCATGATGTTTATTTTCCTTACATAAAAAGAGGTTAGCTAGACCATCCATTTTGGGTGGAGAAGGAACCTCCTTCATTGATCTTTAATTTGGTAGGCCCACATGTATTGGGACCCACTTGATGTATGATTGAATGCAAGGGAGGGATCATAGTGGCGGAACCCTCCATCACACGTGTCCCGTCTCTCTCTCTCTCTCGATCTCTCTCTTTTTCTTTTTATGTGATGATATGTCCATGTGGCCCACCCGGATGGACCCCACCATAAAGCATGTATTTGATCCAAGTCATTTGTAGGTAGGGCCCACTTTATATATATGTTGTTCCACACCACCCAGCCATGTGGTGGCCCAACTAAGCAGGGCCCACCTTAAATGTATTTGTCTTGCCCAGAACCGTCCAGCATCTAGACGTGAATTGGGAAAACACAAATATTAGCTTGATTCATAAGCATTTGAGTGAGCTACTTGTATAGGCCTCACATGGATGTATGGATTCAATCCACACCGTCTATCCTATTTACCAACTCATTTTAGGCGCTGAGCCAAAAAATGAAGCTGATTCAATTTTCTGGCAGGCCATACCTTTGAAAACAGTGATTTTCACCGTTTAAATTGAGTTTGATGGATGGGTTATGGACTGTAGAATCCATTGGCTGGGGTAGATGCCCAATATTAGGCTTGATGGATGGGTTATGGACTGTAGAATCCATTGGCTAGGTAGATTCACTTGATGCGGGCCCCACGTGCGAAAAATCATGGAAAAACCACTTTTTTTTCAAAAAAATAAAAATTAAAAAAAATAATGCATGCAGTGCCTGCTGCTGCTGACACTGAGCAGGACACTGCTACGTCTGGGCCACGGAACACGATCCCATATGTGGGCCCCACCGTGATGTGTTTTGTATATCCACACCGTCCATTTTGTAGGCCCTTAGGGCAGTGGGCCGCCCTCCAAATATCAGCCCCATCTAAAGCTCAGGTGGCCCACATCATAGGAAACATTAGGGTTGAACCATCTGCCATTGAAACCCATTTTTAGGTTTACAGAAGTTTTAGATTATATGAAATTTATTTTTCCTCTTCATTCCAGGTCCGTATGACCTTATCAAAAAGTTGGACGGCAAATAAGCATTATGGTGGGCCCCACGTGGGACCCACAATGATGTATGTGTTTTGCTCACACCGTACACGGCAAGATGATGGAAACCACCATATATGTGTTTTATCAATGCCGTCCAGGCACTTGCTGGATGGCTAGTAGGCCTCACCTTTAGTGTCTATGTTATATCCACACCATCCATTTAATTGGTGGGCCATGTTTGTGGGCCCCACCTTGATGCATGTATTGCATTCTAACCGTCCAACCATTTGGCAAGCTTACCTGTAGACCCCACCATGATGCATGTGATGCATCCAAGCCATCCAGCCCCTTTGAAAGCTCATTTGATGGCATGAGCTAAAGAATGAGTCAGATCCATAGTTCAATGGACCCCACCCTTGATGCATGTGTTGTATCCAAACCGTCCAACCATTTCGCAAGCTTGTCTTAATAGGCTTGAGATTAAAAATAAGTCAGATCTAAAGTTCAAGTGAACCCCACCATTTAAAGTAGTGATCAATGATGTCCACCGTTTAAAATTTCTAAGGGCCATAGTAGTTCCCTATTACGCTGATATTTGTTTCTACTTCACCTATCACTGTTAATTTATGAACAGGTTGGATGGGAAACATATGTTATGGTAGGCCTTAGGAACTTTAAATGGTGGAAATCATTATCACCACTTTTATTTGGTTGTGGCCCATTTGATGTACATATGGGGCCCAATTGGTGTGGCCCATCTGATATACATAAGGCCCATGTTATGAGGCCCATTCGATGTATTTGTGGCCCATTGTTGAGGCCCACTTTGATATATATATGAGGCCCATGTTACGATGCCCATTGTGATGTATTCAAAGGCCCAGGGGCTATGGCCCATTGTAATGTACATAAGGCCATTGATGCAGCCCACTTAATTTATATAAGGCCCATATGATGCGGCCCATTTAATGTATTTAAGGCCCATGAGTCGAGGCCCAATGGGATGTCCTTAGGGTCCATTGCAATGTGTGATGCCTCCATAGTTTATGTAATGATATTTATGGTGGGCCATGCCTTGGGAACAATGTTGGTTTGACGTCCACATTGTAAGTATAATATTGGTTAAATGTCTACATTACGACTCTCCCTAGGGCCCATTGATAGGTCCATACTTGATATGTGTAGGCTGTCTAGGCCCACCTTCGTTGTGAGGATAGTTCATCACTTTATAACATGCTTAGTATAATTCCATGATTCATGCCCATACGCATCATATGAATGCTTGATATGAAGAATGTTTGATCATAGCATAAGCCGTTGGGCTGAGACATTTACGGGACTGCTTATAAGACGGAGTGCCCCACATGATCATGCGGTACGTGCAGGATTGCTGCATGACTGACGGTGTGACTCATGCATTTCATATTGTGTGTCGTGATCACTGCACGCCCTAATGACATCAGGGTCGTGGCCTCCACAGGCACATCGTGGATGATCGTATCGGATATCGAAAATATTGGCTCTAGCATTGTGGGCACTTAAGATGTCCTTGGGTGAAAATTTCAAAACCTTTTTGGTATGAGGAGATGCTCCAACATCTAGACCGAGTGGATACACGAGCACCCGAGTGTCGAAATAACAGTATGCCGCATCTCCCACCATGTCGTGGTCGGTTGGAAGGGAGTGTGGCCTTATCGGCCCGAGTAAGGGGGCTATAAACTAGGCTAAGTTTGACCAGCTCGCAAATGAGTCCGTCATCGACAAGCCGGGTAGGTATTGGCAGACTACTGGTTAGTCGGATAGTGTGGTCTCTTCCACTTGCTTAGCTGTGCAACTAGGGAGGAGGCAGTCAGTGTGAAGTGTATTAGACCCTGGTGATATCCAGAGAGGAGTTATACTAATATGTGTACTTTATGAAGACTGGCATGCTTACTTTGCATCTCTCATATGACATTTGGCTACATAAGCCTCGCATCGCATGGCCTTGGTATGGCCGATAGCCTTGCATCACATAGCCTTGGTACGGCTAGTTCTATTCATGGACTTACCTCATATTTTCACATTACTTTGATATTGTACACTTAGCGCTTGCCTTGTGCACACACTTACACCACCCTCTAAGCTTTTGTAAGCTTATGCACGACCGTTGCGTATAAGTGGCATTGGATCACAGTAGCGCTGAGGCAGGAGCGCACATCAGATTATTTTGGAGTTTTTGATCACCCTGTATTTCCCTTTCCGCATTGTACTTAAAGTTTTAATATAGTGGATATGTGGTGATGTTGTTTTGTGACTTGGGTATGCTTGTAGTTATGCTCCATTACAAAAAAAATTCATACTGAAAGTCCTCATTGTAGGATCCCAAGATCGAAATCTGGCATGCGAGTGCCGGCATCCGAGAATGGGGCACTACGGAGGCTATCGGCGCTGGATTCGGTGATCAAGAATTTTATGAGCCGTTTTTCGAGTTTGGGGCGTGACAACATCAAACAGATTATGAGAACCAAGTGATCTAAAATCAAGGGTATATGTTAATGGCATTTTCGTAATTATTGTTGATATAAGAGTTTTGGAAAATCTAATGGTTCCACATGGTTATAAGCACATTTCTAAGTAATTCTTACATAAGAACTTGTATCTAAATAATTATGAATAAATAATTATACACCAAATTAATTAAGAGAATGTACATATGTCAACCAACATAACGGATGGCCAAATGACATGTTAAGAATAGAAAAACTTGATGGTTAGTACTCTGGTCATGTATGTAAATGGGTGTACGGTCATTTTTATATCCGGATGATTACAAGTGAGGTTTTGGAGTGATCAAGAGGCAGAACATGTATACCGTTAGATTCAAGTGACTTGTTCACATGTGTAAGTTTTCCAGATTGTAGTTTTGATGGTGGGTTAAGCATATTCATAGGTGGTGAACAAGATGAATAGATTAGAATCTCAATTCGATATGTGTACGAGTGGATGAAGAGATCAAGAAGCTAGTTTCCTATAATCAGGTAGTCTAAACTCAGAGTGGACAGTTAGATATCTTTATCTAGTGGTGAATAGTTGTCTGAATGGTCGGTTATAATGGACAAGTTAGAATACTTGGATATATAATGATCCTATCTCAAAATCAATGGTCAGATGGCTTTATAAGGCCCGTATCCTAGTCCGTACCATTCAGTACAATCATGCGATCCTTCCCGTTGAATTTCGACAACCCGCAACCTATAATCGATGTTTGCCCATGACCTTAAGTCGTATCCCGTAGATCTGAGTTAGCTCAATCCGAGACCTATACCATTGCAACCACACCGTTGTCGCGGTTCAAACACTGTGACTCGCGCACCGATCCGATACCTAGGCCAGAAGATGTGGGCCTGCGTTTATTTCAAAGAAACACCGCGCGTTTGCAATCCCAAGAGAATCTTACAACATGTCCCATCAATCAATCATTCAATCAATTAATCAATTACCTCATGTCAAGTACAAGAGCAACCCCAAAGTCAACTCTCTCTCACCCTCTCTCTTACACACCCATACATGTCAAATACACCTATCAACTCACATCCATCACCTCTCTCTTACAACCACCCCTTCTCTCTCTCTCTTTCTCAACACACTTTCCAAGCAACACCAAAGTGGTGGACGTCCAAGCATTTTCAAGGAGAGAAAGTGTGTGTGGGGCCCACTTCTCACCCCAAGATCCATCATCCTAGCCCTTCATTTTTCATCACCCTCCATCAAAGTAAGACACAAGAAGATTGGCGTTCCATCGGACCAAGAAGATCGAACGGTGGGTGTTTCTATAGGCCTAGATTTCATGTTTTTATGATGGGCCAATTGAGGCCTACCAATTGATGGTATGGATTCCACTTTGGACTCTAGATGTGGCCGATGGCCCACTTTGATTCTCATGATCATTCCATGATGGGGCCATTCTCCATGGACCCCATCATGATGTTTATTTTCCTTGCATGAAAAGAGGTCATCTAGACCTTCCATTTTGGTGGAGAAGAAATCTCCACCGTTGATTTTTGATTTTGTGGGTCCGCATGTATTGGGACTCACTTGATGTATGATTGAATGCATGGAAAGGGAGGGCTTATAGTGGCGGAGCCCTCCATCACACGCGTCTCTCTCTCTCTCTCTCTCTCTCTCTCTCTCTCTCCTTTTCATTTTGTATGATGATGTGGATGTGTGGCCCACTCGGATGGATCCCACCATGATGTATGACTTATCCACACCATCCAACCATTTGGTGGCCCACCAAGGCAGCACGCCTACAAGTGGGGCCCACCTTCATATCTGTTGTATACAAACCATCCAGCGTCCAGGGACATGGGACGTGGCCACCAACTGAAGTGTTGGCTTACAGTGTGGTGCACTGACGAGTTAACAAAAAAATAAAGTGTCAGTTTGATTCAAAACTTTGGGTGGGCCACTAGTGTAGGCCCCACCTTGATGTATGGATTTAATCCACACCGTCCATCCTATTCCTCAACTCATTTTAGGCGTTGAGCCGAAAAATGAAGCCAATCCGATAATCAAGCGGGCCATACCATAGAAAATAGTGATTTCTACCGTTAAAATCAATTAGGACCCACCTTGATTTTTCTATTCGCCAAAACACATCGAATATTGGGCTCATTCAGGCTGTCTTGAGCCATAGAATCCAATGGCTAGGTTAGATTCTCCGGATGCGGGCCCCACCTACGAAAAACAACAAGAAAACTGTTTTTTTAAACCAAAAAAATAAAATATATAGCAGCTGACACTGCTACTGCTGCACGTCCAGAGGATGGCGCAACAGCATCCTCTGCGTTGTGGACGGGCAGAGACCGTGGGTCCTAGCCGTGGGCCCCACCATGATGTGGGCCATACATCAACACCGTGCATTTGGTAGGCCCCCTTTTGTCTATGGGCCACCCCAGAAATTAGCCATATGCAAAAGTCAGGTGGCCCACATGGCAAGAAACGGTGATGATTGAACGTCTACCATTGAGACCCTGTTGGGTCACAGAAGTTTTGAATCATTATGAAATTTGTTTTTCCTCTTCATCCGGGACTGGTGACCTTACCAATAGATTGGGTGGAAAACAAACATTATGGTGGGCCCCACGTGGGACCCACTGATGTATGTGTCCCACATCTTCCATCAGTTTGGCCCCCACCATGAGGCATGTGCTTTATTTATGTTGTCCATCCCTATGGGACCCATCATGATGCATGTGTTGCATCCAAACCGTCCAACCATTTTGAAAGATAATTTTAAGGCTTGAGATTAAAAGAAAAATAAGTCAGATCTAAGATCAGGTGGACCACATTATAGAAAATAGTGGGTTTGAATGTCCACCATTAAAACCCTTGGGCTACAGGGTTTGGACCTATATGATATTTGTTTTCCCCTCTTAATCCATGTCTTTATGACATTATGATTAGATTGGTTGGGAAATAAACTTTATAGTGGGCCATGTGATTTATTTAACCGTGAAAATTATTATCTCCATTTTGCTATTTGTGATATGGTCCAAATGATCCTTCAATATGACTCATTTTTGAGAATTTATGAGGCCCATTATTGAGGCCCATCCTGATGTATTTGTGGCCCGTCCATTGAGGCCCACCTTGATATATATGAGGCCTATGGGTCGAGGCCCAAGGAGATGTACATAAGGTCCATTGCAATGTGTAATTCCACCATGGTTTATGTAATGATGTTTATAGCGAACTATGCCTTGGGAGCAATGATGGTTTGACGTCCACATTAAGAATAATGTTGGTTAAATGTCCACATTAGAACTCTCCCTAGGGCCCATTGATAGGTCATACTTGTTGTGTGTAGGCCGTCTAGGCCCATCTTCATTGTGAGGATAGTTCATCACCTTATAACATGCTTAGTATAACTCCATGACTCATACCCATACGCATCATATGCATGCTTGACATGAGTAGTGACTGATCATACCCAGCTTGCAAATGAGTCCACTATCGACGAGCCGAGTAGGTATTGGCAGACTACTGGTCAAGCGGATAGTGTGGTCTCTTCCACTCGCTGGGTTGTGCAGCTAGGGAGGCGGCAGTCAGTGTGGAGTGTACTAAACTCCGGTGATATCCCAGAGAGGAACTGTACTGATATATGTACTTAATGAGGACTAACATGCTTGTATTGCATCTTGCATATGACATTTGAATACGTAGGCCTCGCATCGCATGGCCTTGGTATGGCCAATAGCATTCATGTCTCGCATCGCATGGCCTTGGTATGGCTGATAGCATTCATGCCTTTCATCACATAGCCTTGGTACGGCTGATTGTATTCATGGACTTACCCGCATAATTCTTCATTACTCTGATATTGTATACTTGACACTTGCCTTGCGCACACACTTACACCACCCTCTAAGCTTTTGTAAACTTATGCACAAACATTGCGTGCAAGTGACGTTGGATCGCAGCAGCGTTGAGGCAGGAGCGCGCATCAGATTATTTTGGAGTCTGTTGATCACCTTGTATTTCCCTTTCCCATTGTACTTAAAGTTTTTGATATAGTGGATATGTGGTGATGTTGTTTTATGACTTGGTTATGCTTGTAGTTATGCTCCATTACAAAAAAAATTATACTGAAAATCCTCCTTATAGGATCCCTGGATCGGAATCTAGCATATGAATGCCGGGAGCTGAGAATGGGGTACTATGGAGGCTGTCGGCGTCGGATTCGGCGATCAAGAATTTTGTGAGCTCGTTTTCCAAGTTTGGGGCGTGACAGAAGTTGGTGTCAGAGTATAACTTGGGAATACCTAAGGATCACATCACATATCTAATATAAACTTAGAATGAATAGGTCCCGAGTCCGAATAACTTAGCGATTTTTCGACATAGACCCTTAACGTTTATGCCTTCGAGAATTCTCAAGATTGATAGGCTATTGTCCCTTCCTGTAGGACATGCCGCCTAGAAGAGCGACCCGAACGAATCTCGCTCCACCACCTACGACTCCCTCTCTACCACCTGCAACTCCCGCTCCACCACCATATATTCCTGCTTTCTAGCCTAAGGACGCCACTCCTTTACCTTAGACCGGTGTGGATCCGACCGTACCTATGAGTGCCGCTTAGCTCCAACAGATGCTACAGGTGGTGACCGCTATTCTTTAGGGACAAAGCAGGAGTCCCACTATTACGCCGGCTGAGACAGAATAGGAGAGTGCGAGTGCCCTTCTCAAAGACTTTCGACAATACGATCCCCCACATTTCTGGGGTGAGCCAGACCCTACTGCAGCAGAGATATGGTGCTCCGAGGTGGAGAAGATATTCGACACCATGAGATGTACAACCCAGCAGCTGGTCCCGTTAGTTATATTTCTTCTCCAGGGTGAGGCTCAACATTGGTGGGCATCTGTCGCCCAAGCGGTAGCGGCCGATTTCATGTGGACCTAGGAGGACTTTGTAGATCTGTTTGACCAGAAGCTCTTTCCGTAGAATGTGCGGCAACAGCATGCGTTAGAGTTTAAGACTCTGGTCTAGGAGGACATGTCTATGCCCCAGTATGAGGCATGTTTCATCGTGCTATCAAGATTCGCGACGTACCTTGTTGATGATGAGGGGTGGAAGGCCCGCCATTTTGAGAACGGCTTGCGTCCTGCCCTCAGGAGCCGTGTGATCGGACACATGCTTCTGATGTTTAAGCTGATTGTGCAAAGGGCCTAGGTTTAGAAGGCAGATTGGGCCGGTTTGCAGAGGGCCTATGATCAGAGAGGAGATCAGAAGAGGAAGGCACCCTCTGGTAGTTCCCAGTAGCAAAAGCATCGTCCACAGCAGCGACGCATGACCCGCCCAGCATTCCGAGCACCAGTGGCACCCCCAGCACCACCTCCGGGACCATTTTCAGGTACTTGCTTTGGATGCGGTAGGACAAGACATCGTAGGCAAGAGTGTCCCCATCCGCAGCAGCAGCCGCCGAGGGCACCGTATTAGCCTCGGTGACAGCCCCCACATTAGCAGCAGTGACTACAACACCAGCCTCCGAGACCTCCCCCACAGCAGTAGAGGCTGCAGATCAGGCCACCATAGTGGCAACAGCAGTAGCAGAGACCCTCAGAGGGGACCTGCACCTCCCCAACAGGCCCAGGGCAGATTTTATGCCGCCCAGCAGGACCCTCAGTCATCAGGAGGAGTCGTTGAGGGTACTCTCCCTGTTTCTGCATGCATTGCATGTGTATTATTTGATTCTAGTGCATCGCATTCCTTTGTGGCTGATGCTTTCTTCCGATCAACTGGTTTGCCGATGGAGTCTGCCTGTGAGGGTTTGTTAGTACCGACGCCCTTGGGAAAGACTGCAGTATTAGACCGATTTTGCGCATCTTTTCCCGTTCTGATTGGGGATATCTTTTTGTCTGCTGATCTGTTCGTATTGTCGATGTCTGAGTTTGATGTCATCCTGAGCATGGATTGGCTCGCCGAGTACCACTCCATATTGGACTGCTCCGTGAGGACAATCATGTTCTATATACCCGACGTGCCAAAGTTCCAGTTTGTTGTCGGGCCCAGAGGAGATCAGCTTTCTTGCCTATTATCGTGTGTCGTTGAGGAGTCAGTTGCTTTGAGTATCAACCAACTGCCGGTCGTTTGTGGTTTTCCCGATGTGTTCTAGGAAATTTCGGGGCTATCACCTCATCGGCACACCTAGTTTCGGATTGATCATGTGCCCAGTACCGCACCTATTTTGAAGGCCCGGTATCATATAGCACCGTTGGAGTTGCGGGAACTGTAGAAGCAGTTGGACGAGTCGCGTGAGTTAGGCTTTATCCTTCGGAGCAGTTCACCGTGGGGAGCACTGGTACTCTTCGTGAAGAATGATGGCTCGTTAAGGCTTTACATAGATTACCGCGAGCTCAACAAGGTCACGATCAAGAATAAGTACCCACTCTCGAGGATCGATGATTTGTTTAATCAGCTGCAGGAGGGGCAGTTCTTTTAGAAGATAGACTTGCAATCCGGTTATCATCAGGTTCGGGTCCGAGATGAAGATATCCCGAAGACAACCTTCAAGACGCACTATGGTCATTTGGAGTTCCATGTCATGTCCTTCGGACTGACCAATGCACCCGCAGTATTCATGCAGTTGATGAACGAGGTCTTTCAACTGTATCTGGACTAGTTTGTTGTGATGTTCATCAACGACATTTTGGTATATTCGAGGACCCATGAGGAGCATGAGCGGCATCTGGAGATTACCTTGCAGACCCTCTGTGCACACTAACTTTACGCGAAACTGAAGAGGTGCGAATTCTGGCAGGAGGAGGTGAAGTTCCTCAGTCATGTGGTGACGAGGAAAGGCGTCGTATTGGACCCCTCGAAGATTAATGCCATGCGTCGGTGGGGTCAGCCCACGAACGCGTCCGAGATCCATAGTTTCCTTGGTTTGGTGGGCTACTACCAACATTTCATTGAGGGATTCTCTCGTATTGCAGCCCCGTGGGCTAGGTTGACCTGGAAGGGTGTAAAGTTCGTTTAGAGCGCCGCTTGTGAGCAGGCATTTATGGAGCTGAAGGACCGCCTCACGTCCACTCATGTCCTCGCTCTTTCCTCTGGGAGTGATGGATTCGTTATATTTACCGATGCCTCGCGAGTTGGCTTGGGTGCTATCCTGATGCAGTACGGGAAGCCGATGGGTTATGCATCTCACCAACTCAAGGTCCATGAGTTGAACTACCCCACACATGATTTGGAGCTGGCAGCAGTTGTCTTCGCACTGAAGGTGTGGAGGCACTATCTTTATGGGGTGAGGTTTGAGCTCTTCTCCAACCACAAGAGCTTGAAGTATCTGTTCTCTCAATCCGAACTGAACATGAGACAGAGGCGTTAGATGGAGCTCTTGAAGGACTATAATTTTGATCTTCAGTACCACCCAGGCAAGGCAAATGTAGTGGTGGGTGCCCTCAGCCGTTAGCCACAGGGCCTAGTGGCACACATGAGATTCAGGAATGGAAGATGATCAAGGATATAGCAGAGTACAACTTCAAGTTTGGTCTGCAGTCTTCTATCGTTCAGCTATCGGGCCTGTCGATTCAACCATCTCTAGTCACAAGGGTGATCGAGGCTTAGCAGACAGACGAGTCGTTACAGGATTATAGAGCAGAGGCAGCAGCTGAGAGTTAGACAGATTGGCAAATTAGTTCTGATGGTGGACTTCGCTTCAGAGGCCGATTATGTGTCCCGGATATACCTGAGTTGCGCAGAGATTATATGACCGAGGCACATCGATCACGGTTTTTTATCCACCCTGGCTTGACGAAGATGTATCGCGATATGAGGTGTCAGTATTTTTGGATGGGAATGAAGCGTTAAATAGCCAGTTTTATGGTTGAGTGTGACACATGCTAGCATGTCAAGGCCGATCATCAGAGACCCCTTAGTCTATTGCAGCCGTTGAGTGTCCTGATGTGGAAGTGGGAGCACATGTCGACAGATTTTATTATGGGCTTACCAAAGACTCAGCGTGGTCATGACGCTATCTGGGTTGTCGTGGACTGTCAGACGAAGTCAACACATTTTCTTGAGATTTATAAGACCTGACATGCGAACCGGCTCGCCAAGCTGTTTGTTCATGAGATCGTGAGACTGCACGGTGTACCTGTTTCGATCGTTTCAAACAGATACCTGAAGTTCATGTCTCAATTTTGGAGGAGCTTTTAGAGAGCGATGGGCACTGATTTGCAGCTCAGTACAGCGTACCATCCGCCGACTGATGGCCAGACCAAGAGAGTCAACCAGATCCTTGAGGATATACTTCGAGCCTGCGCGATTAATTTCTTGGGTAGGTGGGACGAGTACTTGCAATTAGCTGAGTTCACGTACAACAACAGCTATCAGGCGACCATTGGCATGGCTCCTTTTGAGGCATTATATGGCAGACCGTGCAAATCTCCGAGTTATTGGACCGAGGTTGGAGAGCAGCGTCTCCTAGGTCTCGAGCTTATGCAGTAGAAGTCAGAGGCTATCGATATCATCAGGCAAAGGATGCGCACAGCTCAGAGCAAGCAGAAGAGTTTTGTTGATCATCGGTGTCGTCCCTTAGAGTTTGTCGTTGGGGATCATGTGTATCTCAAAGTCTCACCCATGAAGGGTGTGGTTCATTTTGGAGTGAAGGGTAAGCTTGCCCCGAGATTCATAGGACCTTTTGAGATCACCGTGCATGTTGGCGCAGTGGCCTTTCGGCTTACCTTGCCATCTTAGTTGTCTAGCATCCACAACATTTTTCATGTCTCTATGTTGAGGAAGTGTGGGTCAGATATCATTCCTATTATTGATTAGCAGCCGTTGGAGGTTCGTGAGGACGCTTCTTACATTGAGCAGCCAGTTCGTATCCTCAATCGAAAGGAACAGGTCCTCCAGACCGAGGTCATTCCCTTGGTAAAGGTGCAATGGGGCCATCATAGTGTCAATGAGGCATCTTGGGAGCGCAAGACGGAGATTCATGAGCGCTATCCCCATCTTTTCAATGTTTGATTGTATGTTGTATTGTGTTTTAATCAAATATGATGTTATGTTTTCTATTCCCTTATGATTTATGCTTAATTACGATGGTAGTATAAATATAAAGGACGAAAGTTTTATTAGGTGGGGAGAGTTGTAAGGCCCATATCCTAGTCCGTACCGCTCCATACAATCCCGCAATCCTTCCCATCGAATTCTAGTAACCCGCGACCTATAATCAATGTTTGCGCATGACCCTAAGTCGTATCCCATAAATCTGAGTCAACTTAATCCGAGACTTGTACCATTGCGACCGCATCGTCGCTGCGGTTCCAACGCCTTGACTGGCGCACCGATCCGATACCAGGTCAGAAGATGTGGGCCCACATTTATTTTGAAGAAACACCGAGCATTTACAATCCAAAGAGAATCTCTACAACATGTCTCATCAATCAATCAATCACCTCATGTCAAGTACAAGAGCAACCCCAAAGTCAACTCTCTTCACCCTCTCTCTTACACACCCATACATGTCAAGTACGCCTATCAACTCACATCCATCACCTCTCTCTTACAACCACCCCTTCACTCTCTCTTTCTCAACACACATTAAGCAACACCAAAGTGGTGGACGTCCAAGCATTTCCAAGGAGAGAAAGTGTGTGTGTGTGTGGCCTTCTTCCCACCCCAAGATCCATCATCCTAGCCCTTTATTTCTCATCACCCTCCATCAAAGTAAGACATAAGAAGATTGGCATTCCATCGGACTAAGAAGATCGAACGGTGGGTATTTCTATAGGCCTAGATTTCATGTTTTTATGATGGGCCAAGTGAGGCTTACCGATTAATGGTATGGATCTCACTTTGGACCCTAGATGTGGCCGATGGCCCACCTTGATTCTCTTGATCATTCCATGATGGGGCCATTCTCCATGGACCTCATCATGATGTTTATTTTTCTTGCATGAAAAGAGGTCATCTAGACCTTCCATTTTAGTGGAGAAGAAATCTCCACCATTGATTTTTTATTCGGTGGGTCTGCATGTATTGGGACCCACTTGATGTATGATTGAATGCATGGAAAGGGAGGGCTCATAGTGACGGAGTCCTCCATTACACGCTTCTCTCTCTCTCTCTCTATCTCTCTCTCTCTCTTTCTCCCTCTCTTTTTCATTTTGTGTGATGATGTGGCTGTGTGGCCCACTCGGATGGATCCCACCTTGATGTATGACTTATCCACACCATCCAACCATTTGGTGGCCCACCTAGGCAGCACGCCTGTAGGTGGGGCCCACCTTCATATCTGTTGTATACAAACCATCCAGTGTCCAGGGACGTTGGACGTGGCCACCAAGTGAAGTGTGAGCTTACAGTGTGGTGTACTGACGAGCTAACAAAAAAACAAAATGTTAGTTTGATTAAAAACTTTGGGTGGGCCACTCGTGTACGCCCCACCTTGATCTATGGATTTAATCCACACCGTCCATCCGATTCCTCAGCTCATTTTAGGCATTGAGCCGAAAAATGAAGCAAGCCCAATAATCAAGTGGGTCATACCATAGAAAACTGTGATTTATACCATTCAAATCAGTTAGGACCCACCTTCATTTTTCTATCGCCAAAACACATCGAATATTGGGCTCATTCAGGTTGTCTTGAGCCATAGAATCCAACAGCTGGGTTGGATTCTCCGAATGCAGGCCCCACTTGTGAAAAAATGTGAGAAAACTGTTTAAAAAAATAAAAAAACAAAATATACAGCAGCTGACGTTGCTACTGTTGCACATCCAGAGGACGGCGCAGCGGCGTCCTCTAAGCTGTGGACGAGCAGGGACCATGAATCCTAGCCATGGGCCCCACCATGATGTGTGTCGTACATCAACACCGTGCATTTGGTAGGCCCCCTTCTGGCTGTGGCCCACCCCAAAAATCAGTCGTATGCAGATATCAGGTCACCCATACGGCAAGAAATGGTGATGATTGAATGTTTACCATTAAGACCCTATTGGGTCACAGAAGTTTTGAATCATTATGAAATTTGTTTTTCCTCTTCATCCGTGTCTGGTGACCTTACCAACAGATTGGGTGAAAAATAAAAATTATGGTGGGCCCTATGTGGGACCCACTGATGTATGTGTCCCAACACCTTCCATCAGTTTGGCCCTCACCATGAGGCATGTGCTTTATCTATGTTGTCCATCCCTATGGGACCCACCATGATGCATTTGTTGCATCCAAACTGTCCAACCATTTTGAAAGATAACTTTAAGGCTTGAGACTAAAAGAAAAATAAGTCAGATCTAGGATCAGGTGGACCACATCATAGAAAATAGTGGGTTTGAACGTCCACCATTAAAACCCTTGGGCTACAGGGTTTGGACCTATATGATATTTGTTTTCCCCTCTTAATCCAGGTCTTTATGACCTTATGATTAGATTGGTTAGGAAATATTTATAGTGGGCCTCGTGATTTATTTAACTGTGAAAATTATTATCTGCATTGTTATTTGTGGTATGGTCCAAATGATCCTTCAATATGACTCATTTTTGGGAATTTATGAGGCCATTATTGAGGCTCATCCTGATGGATTTGTGGCCCATCCATTGAGGCCGACCTTGATATATATGAGGCCCATGGGTCGAGGACCAAGGGGATGTACATAAGGTCCATTGTAATGTGTAATTCCACCATGGTTTATGTAATGATGTTTATGGCGGGCTATGCCTTAGGAGCAATGATGGTTTGACGTCCACATTGTAAGAATAATGCTAGTCAAATGTCCACATTATAACTCTCCCTAGGGCCCATTGATAGGCGCACACTTGTGTGTGTAGGCCGTCTAGTCTTATCTTCGTTGTGAGGATAGTTCATCACCTTATAACATGCTTAGTACAACTCCATGACTCATACTCATACGCATTATATGCATGCTTGATATGAGTAGTGACTGATCATAGCATATGCCATTGGATAGATTATTTATGAGACTCACTGATAGGAGTTACCCACATGATCGCGCGGTATGCGCAGGATTACTGCATGACTGGATGGTGTGACTCATGCATCTCGTATATGTGTGACATGATCATTGTATGCCCTAGCGACATCAAGGCCCTGGCCTCCACAGGCACATCGTGGATGGCCATATTGGATACCGAAAATACTTGGTTCTAGCACTGTGGGCACTTAGGATGTCCTTGGGTGAAAGTCCCAGAACTTTTTTGGTACTAGGAGATGCTCCAACATCTAGATCGAGTGGATACACAAGTGCCCGAGTGCCAAATACCAGTAGGTTGCGTCTCCCACTGTGTCGTGGTTGGTTGGAAGGGGGTGTGGCCTTATCCGCCCGAGTGAGGGGGTTGTAAGTTAGGCTGAGTTTGACCAGCTCGTAAATGGGTCCACTATCGATGAGCCGGGTAGGTATTGGCAGATTACTGGTCAGGCGGATAGTGTGGTCTCTTCCACTCACTGGGTTATGCGGCTAAGGAGGCGGCAATCAGTGTGGAGTGTACTAGACCCCGGTAATATCCCAGAGAGGAACTGTACTGATATATGTACTTGATGAGGACTGGCATGCTTGTATTTCATCTCACATATGACATTTAGCTACGTAGGCCTCGCATTGCATGGCCTTGGTATGGTCAATAACATTCATGTCTCGCATCACATGGCCTTAGTATGGCCTATAACATTTATATCTTACATCACGTAGCCTTGGTACGGCTGATTGTATTCATAGATGTACCTGCATAATTTTGTATTACTCTAATATTATATACTTGGCACTTGCCTTACGCACACACTTACACCACCCTCTAAGCTTTTATAAGCTTATGCACGACCGTTGCGTGCAGGTGACGTTGGATCGTAGCAGCACTGAGGCAGGAGCGCACATCAGATTATTTTGGAGTCTTTTGATCACGTTGTATTTCCCTTTCCACATTGTACTTAAAGTTTTTGATATAGTGGATATGTGGTGATGTTGTTTTGTGACTTGGTTATGCTTGTGGTTATACTCCATTACAAAAAAAATATATACTGAAAATCCTTCTTATAGGATCCCAAGATCGGAATCTGGCATATTAATGTCGGGAGCTGAGAATGGGGCACTACAAAGGTTGTCGATGTCAGATTCGTCGATCGAAAATTTTGTGAGCCCGTTTTCCGAGTTTGGGGCATGATAGGCTTGATTTATGAACGGAGATTATTTCCGACGATCATATTCGTGTTGGAGAATAGATGTAAGGTCAGGATAGGTAGATTGGTATCATACACATGTACATAATAAGTTAAATTTCATGGTAACACTTGAGAACTTTCAATATTCGAGTATTGAAAAGTGCAGGGTGTTACAGAAGTAGCTGATACATATTCAGGAGATATGAGAAGAGGTGTCCAAAATTAGACCGAGCGGCCGAGAAGTATCTAATAGCAAATCGAGAGTGGTTGAAAACAAAAAAATAAAATGTGGCTAGAAAGCTTAGTTGAGCTATCAAAATGAAAAGATGGGGGGAGCAGTCGAGTGGAGCGTGAGTAAGCGATCAACAAAAAAGTTATTACTAATGTATGGTTGAAAGGTGAGTGACGAACGAGAGAAACAGAGCTTAGCTGAGAATAAGTGAAACCGTTGTAAAGAGAAATTTCTAAAAGAATGACTTAGAGAAGAGAATAATCTAAAAAGGCTTTTGGATTGTCGTAACCATTGCAATAATAGAAAAAGGATATGAAAGGATAAACTACATTGGAAATCTATAAATAGTAGAGGAATGCATCTCAAAAGACAACCAACCAACAACAATCAATCAATTTATATTTTATCTCAGATTATTTGTAATCTAGAAATTTCTAAAAGAATGACTTAGAGAAGAGAATAATCTAGAAAGGCTTTTGGATTGCTGTTACCATTGTAATAATAGAAAAAGGATATGAAAGGATAAACTACATTGGAAATCTATAAATAGTAGAGGAATGCATCTCAAAAGACAACCAACCAACAACAATCAATCAAATCAATCAATTTATATTTTATCTTAGATTATCCTAGGAGTAGTAGTAATTCCTAGCCATAATCTTTAGTTGTTATATAAGTCTACACTCATATGCTGGATTTGTTCCTTATCCAATATCAAGAAGTTCTTTCAAGAAACACTCTTGTAATTGTTCACAGTGATCAATTGTGAGTTTTTCCTTCTTTTTTGTTTGCACTGTTATTCTGAAAGTCCTATCTTATGGAAGGCACAAAGTAATCCATCTTTGTAGGAAGAATCCCACCCTCTGATTATCACCTGATTGTTATAAACTTCTGTAAAAGGCTAAGTAAGCGATTGATCTTCTTAGAATTTGGTCATATATGTACATATTGGACATATATACTTATTTTGGCACTCAGGGTCAAAGTTAATTGGTTTGGATCGAGCCACTATAATGATTCTGGCACACCCACATAATAGAAAACAAATCAAGCGACCAACATTTTTTAGCATGCCTGGTGGGACTAAAAACTACTAGGTTGTCATAAATATTCATTGTGCACCAGTTGTGCAAAATCGAAGTGTTAACATTTTTTGACACGCCCAATGATACTATAACATGAGACAATATGAATATCCATACTAGTATAACATGAGGCAGTATGAAAGTTAAGAGAAAGTAAGATGCCCAATGGATCATATTAAGATTATGTCGGCTAAAATGCTTGATATGTAATGAGGATTCAGCATATCATCGAACAGTCATGAGTTTGGGCTGAAAATTTAGGCAAATGGATGGCCAATCGTGCTGAAAATATGAATAAGATGATGACTCTCTTTGTCGAAAGAACACTCGTGGCTCCAGCACCACAACTGGTGCTATAGGTACATCTTCCTTAGTGGAATATGCCCTTTCAATACAGGAAGTGTGGAATCTTCCGTCACCTGCTAGTTTAAGCAACTGGAATGGCAGGTTAAGAATGTTGTTCCTGAAGAAGGAAACCAATGTATACCTAGTGGTGCAGCCCTTGGGAATCCACCGTATAATGGAAGACAAAACAAGCTAGGTCGTGAATCACCTCCAATGTTCGAATCTTATCATTTAAATCATGACCAAATAATTCGAATGGTTTAAGAAGTAGCTGACCAAGTTCTCAGTCACATTACTACTTAGGTCAACCATAAGCCTTATTCAGAATGGATTGATCGACAATCTCCATTCTCTTTACTGAATTTGCCGTTTCTCAATTAAGACGGCCGATTTCAACCAAGATGGCCAAAATTTTCATTTCTCGATCAAGATAGCCGACTTCGACCAAGATGGTCAAATTTGTAATCTCTTAATCACGATGCCGAGTTTGACCAACACAACCAAATTTGCCATTTCTCGATTAAGATAGTTGACTTCGACCAAAATGACTGAACCTGTCATCTCTCGTTCACGATGACCAAGTTTGATCAGGACAGCCAAATTTTTCGTTTCTCGATCAAGATGGCCGAATTCGATCAAAATGATCGAATTTTTCAATTTTCAACTAAGACGGTCGAATTTGACCAAGATGACCGAATTTACCTTTTCTGACCAAGACATCCGAGTTCGACCAAAATGGCCGAATTTACCATTTTTCAACCAAGATGGGCGATTTCAACCGAGATGGTTGAATTTGCGGTTATTCGATCACGATGGCCGAGTTTAGTTAAGTTGACTAACTTTGATGTTTTCTGACAAGATAGCCGAGTTTGGTAAAGATGGTCGAATTTGTTATTTTTCGATCACAATGGTTGAGTTTGGCCAAGTCAATCGACTTTAATGTTTTCTGATCAAGATGGTCGAGTTCAACCAAGATAGTAGAAATTGATGTTTCCACATGGTCGAGCAGTCACATTTATTGTGCCAAACAACGAATTAACATTGCATTTACCTTTTGCCAAAGACAAAGCTACATAAGAGGCAATGTTATATCATATTTCTAACTATTCTCGGGAAACCCAATTAGAAAGGACATGTGTTATAACAAAGGAAATATATAACATATTAAAGATTTTTAAGGATACTTGGGGTGATTTTTATGGAATTACAACTAACTAGATGATAAGACAATGAGCAGTTGAGAGGTATTCAAAGAAAACTAAGTGGCCGAGAGGCATCTAGGAGGTCTACTCAAGAGGTGTCTAAAAGAAAACAGAGTGGCCAAGAAGTATCCAACAACAGACCGAGTGGCTAAGAGAAGCTAGGAAACAGAATGCGATCAAGAAGCTTAGTCGAGAAGTCGAAATGAGAAGTTACAGAGAGCGATTGATTCGAACACATGCAAGCAACTAAAGAAAAAACATATAGCTGATGTGTGGTCGAAAGGTGAGTGATGACCGAGAGAAATAGAGCTTGGCCAAGTAGAAGTGGAACCGTTGTAAAGAGAAATGTACTAAAAGAAGGATCCAGAGAAGAGAAGAATCTAAAAAGGCTTTTAGACGATTGTAACCATTGTTATAATAGAAGAATGATCTAGAAGAATAAGCTACAGTAGAAATCTATAAATAGAAAAAGAATGTGACATAGAAGGATCATCTCAAAAAACAATCAACTAACAACAATCAATCAAATCTATCAATTTATCTTTTATCTCATCTTATCCTAAGAGTAGTGGTAATTCTTAACCATTATCTTTAGCTGTAATACAAGTCTACACTCATATGCTAGATTCTTTCTTTATCTAATATCAAGAAGTTATTTCAAGAGACACACTCTTACATATGCTATATCGATTCTGGCACACCTGCACAATAGAAAATAAACCGAGCAACCAACATTTTTAGCATGCTTGGTGGGACTAACAGGTATTAGTTTGCCTTAAATATTTATTATGCACTATTCGTGCAAAACCAAAGTTTGAACATTTTTTGGCATACCCGGTGGGACTATAACATGAGCCAATATGAATATTCATACTGGTATAACATGAGGCAGTATGAAAGTCGGGTGAAAGCAAGATGCCTAATGGATCCTGTTAAGATTACATCAACCGGAATGCTCAATATGTAACAAGGAATTTAGGATATCATTAAACAATCATGAGTACGGGCTAAAAAATTAGGCAGATGGATGGCCAGTCATGCTAAAAATATAAATAAGATGATGGCTCTCTTTGTCAAAAGAACACTCGTAGCTCCAGCACCACAGTCGACACTGCAGGTACCTCTTTCGCAATGAAATACACCCTTCCAATACAGGAAGTGTGGAATCTTCAACCACCTATTGAGTTTAGGCGTCCGGAACAGGAGGTCAGGAATGTTATTCCTAAAGAAGGAAACCAGGGTATACCTAGGGGGCAACCCTTCCTTGGGAATTCACCGCATCATGGAAGACAAAACCAGGTAGGCCCTGAACCATCTCTAATGTGAATCTAATCATTTAAATTGTGACTAAATTATTCTAATGGTTCAAGAAGTAACAAGCCAAGTTCTCTTTCGTATTACTACCTAGGTCAACCATAAGCCCAATTCAGAATGGATTAATCGACAGTCTCCATTGTGTCCGCCGAATTTGTCATTTCTCAATCAAGACAATTGAGTTTGACCAAGATAATTGGATTTTCCATTTCTTGATCAAGATGGCCGACTACGACCAAGATTAGCGAATTTACTGTCTACCGATCAAAATGGCCAAGTTTGACCAAGATGGCTAGATTTGTCATTTCTTGATCAAGATGGCCGACTTCAACTAAAACGTCTGAACTTGCCATCTCTTGATCACAATGGTTGAGTTCGACTAGGATGACTAAATTTGTCATTTCTTGATTAAGATGGACAACTACGACTAAGATGACTGAATTTCTTATTTTTCGTCCAAGACAGTTGTTGGAGTAGAAAAGAGTCACTGAAACACATAAGTTGTGGGTCTGTACAACTAAATGAGTTACGCGGATGCATAAAAGGGAAGGATTTAGGAAAAACCTATGCATACAAGTTGATCAAATGGAAGCCATTGTTGCGTGACAGCAGAGTTTAGACATGTTGCGCGGCCGCTCAACTTGAGTAGATTGCCCGAAAGTTACGCTTCGCACATGTGAATGCCTATAAATACCCCTCTTACCTTCTCAGTTTTTTACTTTTCAGTAGTTTCAGAAGAATTAAGAGTAACTAGAAGATCTCACCGAAAAGAAAGGTATTGCAGAGCAGTCGCGCAAAAACTCCGCTTTGGGAGAAATACACTTGCCATAGTCAGTGTATCCCGGGGAAGGGGAAAATCAAAGTTAAAGCCATGGAGGATTCTTAGATAAGTTACACGACCGCGCAACTTACCAATCTTGCATGACCATACAACTTCTTTGCAGGATAGAAGAAAGGATTTTGTAAGCATATTCCTAAGTTGCAGATAATTATCTCTGGGGAGTTTATAGAAAGAGCTCAAAACACGCTCAAGTTTATTGTCGTTTCATTGAATCTTTAGGAGGGAATGAAATGCTGCTGAAATTATTTTTTCCAATCATTATTCTATGTTAATTGCACTTTATTTTAGAATAAAGGGCAATGTAAGGAATGTAACAAGAACTTAGAATAATAAAATGATGATGAATATTCTTTTACTTGAGCTCGCTTATTCTTAGAATGTAAATATTCCAAAATCACATTTTTTTATCAAAACAAAATGGTGACTCAACTAGAGATCGAACCCAAAATTCTAGTTGGAATATGTCTATCTTAAGAATAATGCTAAGAAGTGTTGGACGATATCCGTCCCTGCAAAGGTGCCAAAATGGCGAATCTTGACAGGAACATTCGTCCCTTTATTTCTAAAATAAAATGTAGTATGAATCGGTTAGAATAACTAATTACAATTTGTCTAAATCTAAGTATTGTACTCTATGAAATTGCCATGATTTGTCAATATACATGAGTGTTGAGTTAGTCTGTCAAGTGAGGCCCAAACTGAAGATTACAAGACCAAAAACACAACTAATACTAAAGAAGTTCAAGTGCTCCATATAGGTAAACAAAGACTCATTTCCCTAACCAAACCCTTGAGGTATATGACCCCCATCCATAAGAACTTAAACTTACCTACATTTACGTTCGAAAATCCTTTGGTAAGCTTAGTTTTGAACATTTTGAGTATTGGAGGAAATATGTACTATATAGATAAATTCAATGCCCTGATGATTGCATCAATATGCAATCGAGGACAATTTTGATGGAATCGAACATGGTTCGATTGCATCAAAACCAAGCCCAAATAGTCCAACAACAAACTAAACATATGCTGGGTATTGTCGATTACAATGAATGAAGTTCGATGACATCAAAACTTATCTTTCGATGACATGGAACCAACTTCGATGTAATCGACCTTGAGTTTATTCCCTCAAATTCTGAAATACTCCAAGTGTTCCACGATGTAATTGAACCTCCTTCGATAGCATCGAGAGTAAGTTATTGATGGCATTGAAGATCATTCAATTACATCGGTATAAGGACCAATTTGTCCAGAAGGCTTTCAAGGAAAATCTTTTATCTTCGATTACATCGATGACTGTTCGATACAATCGAAATTCAAATTCTGATAGCATCGAAGGTCTGATCGATGACATCGAAATAGGGGACAAATTATTTAGAGAGTTTTTATTGGAAAATCATATTTCTCTCAATGTCATTGATATAAGATCGATGACATCTTCGATGGAATCGAAACAGTCATCGATGACATCACAAAAGGCCTCAACCAATCCAACAACCAAAGTGTATTTTTCAAAGGAATCCCAATGGCATTGAACCATCCCTTGATGACATCGAAGTGCACGTCGATGACATTGAAGGTTGTTCAATGAGATTGGGCAGAAGTTGTCCAGCACCCAACTGAATATCTTGGTGCAAGTAGTCGATGCAATCAGAGAAGGTTCGAGATATCAAAATTCAAATTTGGATGGCATTGAATACCCTTCGATGACATCGATCGTGTCAGATTTCTACCCCTTTTTTTACCGTTGGGATTTGTCTTTATATATAACTTGAGTTGTTTCTTGGACTTTTGAGCTTAGAGTTTTAAGAGAGTAAATAACATAGTTAATACCCTCATCCTCAAGCTCTATTTCCCATAGGACCTCATCATTCAATCCATTATTCAAACATTTATTAATATATTTAATAGCGTGGATTGAACTATGAACTCCAACATTCATTGATCTTGCATCAACACTCTTTTTTATCAAATCATTGTGTTGGGTTCATTGAATGCAAAGCTCATGGGAATCTTCTCTAGGTATTTATTTTATATCATTAGTAGAGAATATCAGACAAAACCCTACACCTCATAGCCTTGCATAGTTGATTAGAGCATCTACAAATGGTTACAATTGAAAGGAGCTGAAGACTTTCATCAACAAGGAAGATCAACTTCAACATGTGCTAGAAAGGGTCTTACTCACTTATTTGTAAGTATAAAGAGTCCATTGAGTCTAAATCCTCTTCCTTGTGTAGGATAGGGTTTCAGAGTTTGAGTTGGCAAACTCGTAAGTCCTTTCGTAAGCCTCCGATGGGAGAGTACGTAGTATTGTCCTTGTGTAGACTGGTTGCCTTCTATAGGCATAGGTTTCCTTGTGTAGGCTCCTAGTAGTGTCCTTGTGCAGGACCTGTTGCCTTGTGTAGGCATAGATTGCCTTGTGTAGGTTCTAAGTATTGTCCTTGTGTAGGACTGGTCGACTTGTGTAGGCACCTAAGGATGTCTCGTGTAGGCTCCTTAGTTAACCTTGTATAGGTTGTGAAGGTTCATGGTTAACCTGATTTAAAAACCACTGGATAGTGAAATCCAGTACACTCTAGGAGAGAGTGCGTCCGCTGGGAGTGGAGTAGGTACATAACCGAACCACTATATATGTTGTGTTTAAGATTTCTATTTGTACATTGATCTAGTTATGCTTATGTTCTTTGAATCATTATTTATGATGCATGATTAAACGAATGTCTAAGCATTAATAGGAATCACATCCTACACACTCACACACACTGCCATCTCTATAGGATAGTTGCTCTACATACAAATCATGTGTAGCATATGTGAATGGACCCTCTATTAGCTTGGAAGCCTTAGAGTTACTTTGCCCTACTTAGCTTGATTGGTAAACCAATTTATGACATTGTATGCTGTAATAAGTAAATAATTTTGAAAAATCCTATTTACACCCCTCTAGGACATTTGGATATAATTTCATACTCCATTTAGCAGTTCTACCACAATTTCAATTCGTATCAAGGAGGGTTTCTCTTGAAGGGTTAAACAACTTAGAGAAAGATCCTGACTGATGTTGAGGGTCAAATATTACATATTAGACCCTAGTTATTGTCTGGATTTATGAACATGATACTATTTAATGCCCTGCTTTAATCATATTTATGATGCAAGGTGTATTCAGGAGCTTGGAATACAAAAGGGTGCTAAAAGCATAGATTTAATGCTCTGAATTCACCAAGGCAAGGGAAGGACCCCAAGGGATCAAGATCGATGGATTTACACGCCAGTGATCCGATAAATTCGAGAAATTGAAGCTCAAGTGGCCAGAAAGTCAGCTAGAATGCAAGATCACAGGGTTTTCACCATCCTTTCGACTTGAAACTTCATGCATGGCTTGAGGACTATAAATTAACCGTACACGTTAAAATTCATCCATCATATCCCTGTGGAAGTGGCCCAACGGACAGATCAGCCCTCAGATTCATGATTCTGGGCCCACCTGATATCTGGATGTGCTTCAATTTTGGTCTCAACAGATTAAATGAGGTGAAAAAATAGATGGACGGATTGGATTTTTCATACACATCAAGGCGGGGCCCACTTTACTTAAGTGGAGTGCACTCGCCATGCACCGAACGGACCAAGTCGGTCAGCAGGCGCTGACCCGACTTCCTTCATCAAAACAGAAGTTCCCGTTTCCTGCTACGTAAAAACAGCAACAGAGAGTTGCGGTCGACATCAGGTGGGCCACCATCATCACACATCTTGCTGATCCGAACCGTCCATTCGCACCAAGGGGACAAACTGACCATACATTGCTGTGTGGCTCGATTCTCTCAGACATTACATGTCTATAAAGGTTTAAAACACAGAATGGATGGCAAGAAAGGAAATCCTATCGGCCGCATCAACAGACAGTAAAAACCATCCATGATCAACCAGTTTTTCATCCTGCATCTAATGGACGGCTTGGATTTCTCAAAACAACAAAGAAGTGGATCCCACCATCGGCACAGCGCAAGGCTTGCGCATGCTCTGTTTACAGCACTTCCGAGACCTGAACGTTGCAGGCTATTTTGCAGATGTGGCCAGGATTAGTCCGACGATCCTAGCCATTTAAAATTCTTCCCTGGGCCAACTGACCAGAGATATGAAGGCTGAATGGCTCAGATTTTGCACTGGGAGCCCCTATAGCCGGAACTTCATTTCCAAACGCAGATTAGCTGTGTTCTACTACATTTTTCTGTGAAAGGAGTGCGTAAACTCCAGCTTCTGTCCGCATTCTCCATGCACCACCTGCATTGCCTATAAGCAAGGGAGAGAGAAGACGTGAGGCGATCATCCAAGTTTTGGGATGTGCTTGCACAAGAGAGAGTAGTTGGAGTTTGGTTTCTTTTTTTATTTCTTTTTCTTTTTATTTTATTTTGCTTTGTTTAAGGGATCCAACCCATTCAAGTTGGGAAGTGATGAGACTAATTCTACGGCTCTGATTCATGTTAATGAACCTTCTGTTTGATTCTAGTTTAATTATATGGAATGCTTTCAGTTTTTAATGGTTTGTTGTGACTGAAATTACAATAGATATACGATAGCTTTGAGCATGTTCTTAGTATTATAGGGTTTCTGAATTTGGGAACCCTGTTGTTCACCATCGTCTCCTGGGCATGGTTGGATGATGGAATCCTTCCTAACATTCATACATCTCTTAGATTGGTTGTGGATTGGTTTAATTCTATTGTTTATCTTGTCTCATAGGCATGGTTTGGTGATGGAATCCATTCTAATTTACATCCATCTTATCTTGTGAAAACTAGATCAAAGGATGTTCAGATTGTGTTTTAGTGATATATCTTCCAACTGGATGAAGATGGGACTCGAAGTCTAGTTGAGTTCGTGAATCAAGCGTAGATCTCCCTGATCTCTACAAGTGGATCCTTGGCACCCTAGTTTCTTACCTCTGAATTCATTAAGTTTTAGATTAATATTTCACCATTATACCCTCATATTCACTTGATTTAAATTTCATCTTATTTTAGTTCTAGTTCTAGTTACTTTCAGATTACGAACAGGTTTCAGTCCCTGTGGAATCGACCTCGGTCTCACCAAGTTTATTACTACATCACAACCCTATACTTGGGAAGTGAACAACTGAAGATTGAAGAAATATGTCCAAAGCAGAGGGAACAATAGTCATTAGACCACTTAGTTTTAATAGTTCAAACTATGTGTACTGGAAAGCTAGAATGACTATATTCTTGGAATCTTTGGACCATAATTTTTGGAACATTGTTGAGAATGATTATACACCACCATTGGAGCAAATTTTTCATGCAAATGACATAACTGCCTCTTGACCAAAACTAAGAGAATTTTGGACTTACTATGAAAAACAGAAGAAAACGTATGATGCTAAGGCAATGAACGCTATTTACTATGTTATTTCACAAGAAGAATTTAATCAAGTATGTACGTGTGAAACCTCTAAACAAGCACGGGATTTGTTGGAAATAACCCATGAAGGAACAAACACAGCTCATGATAGTAAAATTTTGAAACATAAAGATGGAAGAACATAAGACCTTCATGAAGTTCTATACTAAACTAAATAACATTTGTAACTCTATGTGGGGACTTTGAGAGAAGGTTCCAGTACCTAAAATTTGTAGGAAAATATTAAAATCCCTACTGGAATGCTTCAACTCAAAAGTCACTACTATCGAAGAATATATGAACGTTGATGATTTAAAAGTAGAAGAATTAGTAGGTTCCCTACACACCTTCGAATTGCACTTTAAAACCCCATTAAAATCCAAAAACAATGTCCTTAAGTCCTTTAAAAGCACAATTGAATCAGAAAAGAGAGTGAAGGGTAAAATGATGATGAGAAAATGGCCCTATGTAAGTGTTATTATGTTAAGTACACATAGATTGTCAAATTTCGTAAGACAAAAGAGCTTCAAGGTAGAAACACAAGTATGAAATCACAAATACTCTATATACCTGAAGATCAACTCAATATCAGCTTATGATCAAGTTAAGATCGACACATTTTCTTAAAGAAATCGTCGCCCGTATTCAAGACAAAGTCGAGTCAAAGTTTAAGACAAGGTGACTCAAATATTTGCTAAAACACAGGTGATATAACCTTAGAAAGACCTTAGGAATAGGTGCTTTCAAAAATTCATTATATTAGATTTTTATAAGTGTTTTTACCTTAAAATTCGGCCAGCCTATCTTTTGGTTCGACCAACCTAACTTCCTCGGCCAGCCCAACTTCAAGCCCAAGCAAAATAACAAATTCTGTTATAAATTCGGTTATCCTAAGTTTTGGTTCGGCTAGCCTAAGCTTGAAATTCGGATAGCTTGAGAAAGTTTGGGTGAAATTCGGGAACACCCTACCCTCCAAAGACCTGACAATAAAATATAAAGTTCTACATACTATCTTCTCGACAAATGTGTACCCTAGGAGCACAAATCATAGTGATTTGACCCCATTCATGATAGGTATTGTCACACCCCAAACTTGGAAACCGGGCTCACAAAATTTCTGATCACCGAATCCGGTGCCGACAACCTCTGTAGTACCCCATTCTCGGCTCTTATCGTCCATACGTCAGATTCTGATCCTGGGATCCTACAAGGAGGATTTTTCAATGTACATTAAACCCGTAATAAGCATAACCACAAGTATACTTAAATCACCAAGGCAACATCATCATCACATATCCACTAATATAAACATTTAAATACAATGCTGAAAGAGAAATACATATATTGAAATCAAAGCTCCAAAAGTCAGCTACATGCTCTAAGCTCCACGCTGCTGCAACCTAATGCCACCTGCACGCATCTATCGTGCATAAGCTTATAGAAAGGTTGGAAGGTGGTGAAAGTGTGTGCACAAGGTAAGTGCCAAGTATTCAATACATTGCCAAAATCATACAATGTCGAAAATACTATCAAGATCATGAATCATATGACATTAGAGTAAGAGGAAACATACTGGTAAGTTCACGGGTCATACAATATTAGAGTATGCAATGCAGATCATAATGAGACAAATATCATATACTGAACCTCATCCAGGATATGCGATGAAAAGACATAGTAAGCCAATATACCATATGCCGCGGATGTAATGTAAAATGCGGTGTGAATGAAATGACCAAGCTGTAGTGTGAAGTCGGGATGATAGTATGTGGTATCGCAGGCTATGGGGTCCACCACAAGGGACTTCTATCCAAACCAGTCCCATATCTAAATTTGAATAGTCAAACTCAATATGGTAAACTCCTTATCTCAGGTTAGTCGCGCGCCCCAACCGAACAATTGCGAAGGTACACGTAACAAATAGTTACGCACTACCAGCCCGAGTGGATAGTGAATGAATGAGTATGCAACTCCGACTCAATAAGTCCACATATCAACACCGTATATCACTGGGATCATCATCGGGGTCTATTACACTTTACGCCAGCTTGCCGTCCCTATCCGAGTGCACAACTGGGTAAGTGGAAGAGACCTCACTATCCACATGCCAATATCGGGCCCGGCTCGTCGATAGCAGACCCATTTCTCAAGCTGGTCAAACTCAACATATATATTATCCCCTCACTCAGGCGAGTAAGGTCACACCCCCTCCCAACCAACCGCGACACAGTGGGAGACGCTGCTTACTGGTATACAGCCCTCATGCGCTCATATATATCCACTCGGTCTAGAGTTGGGGCGTTCTCTGGTACCAAGAGGGTTTAGGGATTTTCACCCAGGGCCATCTATGGCGGCCCGATGCTAGTAACAGATTTTCAGCGTCCCATCTGGCCATCCACGATACACCTGTGGAGGTTACGGCCCTGATGTCGTTAGGGCGTATAGTAATCACAACACACAATACAAGATGCATGAGTCATACAATCCAGTCATGCATCAATCATGCACATACTGTGTACTCATGTGAGATAATCTCCGCTTATCAGGGAGTTTCACAATAACCTGTCCTATGGCAAATGTAATAGTCAATCACATCTCATAACAAACATGCAGATGATGCTTATGGGTGATGTCATGCTATCACATACTCATAATCAGTATTGATAACCGACATCGATAATTGGCCTCGACAATCAGCCTCGATAGTCAGCATCGGCCTTGACAATCGTTCTCGATAATCGACCTCGATAATTTGCATCAACCTCGATAATCATCATCGGCCTCGACAATCAGCCTTAACAATCAAAATCGGCCTCAACAATCGAAATCAGCCTCAATAATCGACCTAGACAATTGGAATCGACCTTGATAATCGACCTCAACAATCGGAATCGGCCTCGATAATCAAATTCGGCCTCGACAATCAGAATTGGCCTTGACAATCAGAATTGGCCTCGACAATCAAAATCGGCCTCGATAATCGTAATCGGCCTCGACAATCGGAATCGGCCATGACAATCGAAAATGGCCTCGACAATCAGAATCGGCCTCGACAATCGGAATCAGCTTCGAAAATCAGAATTAGCCTCAGAAATCAGAATCAGTCTAAAGAAGGTCACAATGTGGACATTTAACCATCATTGCTCCCAAGGAGTGGTCTACATAGAGCCAAACATATAGTGGCTCATGGCCTCACACAGGGGCCTAATATACATCACCATGGGCCTCACTTCAAGGCCTCTCATACATCAAGTAGGCCACATCAATGGGCCACACCAATGGGCCACACCAATGGGCCTCATATACATCACATTGGGCCTCATTCAAAGTCCACAAGTACATCACAATGGGCCACAACTCATGGGCCTAATATACATCACATCGGGCCTCACACATGGGCCCAATATACATCACAATGGGCCACATTCTATGGCCCGCGAATACATCGCACTGGGCGACATCAAGTGGGCTTCCCAAACGTTACAATGGGCCGCACATAGGGGTCAAACAAACATCATATTGGGCCACACATATGGGCCACATATACATCACGATTGGCCACACCTAATGGGCCATAATACATCATAGATGGGCCTAGACAGTTTGGGCAGGCATATGGATGGACAGCCTATATATAACACTTACATTAAGATGAGTCCCACCATTCATGGGCTGGACAGTGGATACAACACATGCATCAGGTGGGTTCTACGTCCTATTGTCGGACAGTACATATAAAACACACATATCATGTGGAACCCACATTCATGTATAAGACGGCATGAACGAAGCACGTACATCATAAGTGGGTCCTGACATCCAGCAGGTGAGTTTCCACCATCTAGACAGTGGACGGTGTGGACATCAAATATATGAATCATGGTGGTCCCATCCCATGCGTTTGGTCATTCCACGAATGGACGATGTGGCTACTTAATACATACATCAATTTAGGCCGCATGGATGAACGGCCTGGATGAACACACCCTCACGGTGGGACCCACAGAACGTCAAGTACAGCAGCTATGACTGCTGGTGTGAGGTACTCCAGCGGACCCAGCCCCCACCATCCAGAGGTTGGACGGCGATGATGCAACACAACCATTGTGGTGGGACCACCCATGTGGCCCACCATAAAGTTTATTCTCCATCCAATCTGTTAATAAGGTCACAAAGACCTAGATTAAGATGAAAAACAAATTTCATATAGATCCAAAACTCCTCTGACCCAAAAAGGGTTTCAATGGTAAATGTTCAATCTCCTGCTGCCAATGGTGTGGACCACCTGAGTGTCATGAACGACAGATTTTTGAGGTATTCCCATGCCTAAAGGGGGCCCATCAAATGCACGATGTGGATGCTCCATATGCATCATGATGGAGGCCTGAGGCGGGGCCCACTCTCCCTGCCCATTTACAAGCATCAGGACGCTGCTCGCTGCAACGTCCTCTGGACACTAGCAGCAACAATGTCAACTATATATATATATTATTTATTATTATTATTATTTTTTATTTTTTAATTGAGGTCTTTCATAGGTGGGACCCACATCAAGATGATCCAGTCCGTTGGCTGGGTTTTATGGCCTGGGACGCATCTAACAAGCCTAATATTCAATATATTTTTTTTATGCACAGAAACATCACAGCGGGCCCTAACATATTTTTAACAATATATACATTATTTCCTATGATATGGCCTACCAGAGATTTGAAGTAGCTTCATTTCTCGGCTCAACGCCTAAAATGGGTTGGGAAATAGGATGGACAGTGTGGATTAGATGCATACAGCGAGGAGGGGTCCACGTGAGTGGCCTACAGTTTGAATCAAACTAATACTTAAGTTTTACCTTCGTCGAGGCCTGCTGATTGCAGCCCGTCCAGCAGGTCCTAGCACATCTGGCCCACCCTAATCAGGGCCACTCCACCTAGGGCCCACGCCAATATGGCCAACATATCCCTTAGATCAAGCTGATATATGTGTTTTTCCCATCATCCAACCCATCCAACTGGACAGCCAGTCTAGCAGAGTGGATAGCAATGCCGTCCCACCTGCTGGATGGTCTGAATTGTCCAATCGGGCCTACTTCAAGATGGATCAAAAGCAAAGAAAGGGAAGGGAGAGAGAAACGTGAAGGGGGGGACCATGCCACTATTGGGCCCTCCCTTAAACAATGCATACATCAAGATGGGTCCTACCACAAGTGGGCCCTCAAATTATCAAAATCACAAAAATCAAACCTTAGAAGAACACCCACCTTTGATCATGGACTTCTCCTTCCATTAACGCATTCTAGAGCTCCAATGGATGAGATTCATGCGGTCGAGATTTATTTTGGAGGGTGGGGATGGGAGATAGGAAGTGGGCCACACAAAGCTCTCTCATGGAGCTTGCTTGGACGTGGGTTGCTTGGAGAATGAGAGAGAGAGAGAGAGGTGATGGAAGAGGGAGATGGTGAGTGATGGATGGGTGTACTTGGTTTTAAGAGAGAGAGTTGACTTAGGGTGGGGTAGTTGTGGGGATGGGTGTTGTACTTGACATTTGATTGATGGATTGATGTGATGTGTCATAAAGATTCCCTCAGTATTTGCAACGCGCGGCATTTTCCTCGAACTGGACGCTGGCCCACATCTCCTGACCCGGGTATTGCCTCAGCGCGCGAGACGCAGCGTCGGAACTGCAGCGACGGTGCAGTCGCAAGGGTACAAGTTTCAAGTCGAGCCGACTCTGATATACTGGACATAACTCAAGAGCGCGTGCAAACGCCGATAACAGATCTTGGGTCGCCGAAATTCGACTAGGAGGACCGCAGAGGCCTACGGAATAGTATGGGCTAGGATACGAGTCTCACAGGTATCCTCTATTGTGTTGTTACGGGTCAACGTCTGTCTCTTCCATCTATTATATTTCATCAGATTGCAATTGTTGTCTTTGGCACACAGTCTACAAATATTCCATTTCCCCATCTTCTTTCCTGGGATTGTGAACTGCTACCTACTGTTAGTGCACTCATTTTTGCACCCTGGTTTGTCAATCACATGAGTCATTGTGTCATAAACTTGGTTGAACCCTTAGAATGTGAAGACCAAAGACTCAGCAGAGCAGAAGCATCAAGGTGACAAGAATAGGTAAACAAGTGGCCTCGGTGATCTTAACCTTTGTCCCAAAATAACTCCTTAAGCTCTAGATGATTTAGACCCAAATAGGAAAACCCAATTAGATCATCTATTTAAGTCATTCTAAGTTCATATTTTCCATCATTCTAGAGTTGGCTTAAGGAAGAATGAAGTTATTGAAGATTTAAAGGACAAAGAACGTAAACAATAAAATCTGTCCAATTTAGGTGGTAGAATGTGCCACCGAAGCTGCCACCAAAGCTGTTTATGTAGCAGAATGTGCCATCGAAGCTGCCACCGAAACTGCCATCGAAAGTGATTGTTTTTGTCCAACGACTTCAGGATATAATTTTGTACCACCAAAATATAATTAGGTACCACTGAAGCAAGTTCGGTGATAGCGAAGGTACCTTCGGTAGCACCATAAACTAGTCGTTTTCTATTCGTTGGAACTTTTTCTTTATAAAAGCGGCTTGTAGAAACTTGCAAAAAGTATGGATTAATGCATTTTAGAGACTCTAGTGCATCCCAAGCCTAATCTATAGCTTAGAACTCTTTTCCATTGAGATTCATGTCCTCTTCCATGTGATTCATCACTCAACAAGCATTCCATGATTCTATTAAGGAAGACCATGATCTCATGCCTTCTCTAGAATATTGAGACCAACTTTATACGTATATCTATAGTCTCTATGATACTCTAGAGTGTCCATCGGTTGAATAACCTAGGATTGACAACTTGTCATTAGTGTTAGGAGATTCAAACCACTCCCATCACCTTGGTCATCTTGAAGAAGAATCAAATACAAGGAGATTAATCGTGGAGTTGAAGCCTTGGCGAAGTAGCAGCAAGGTGATCGGGGGAGCATTAAGGAGCTGATTGAAGCTTGAGAGAGCAGAGATCAAGCAACCCAAGAAGAACTATAAAAAGAGACTCTATCCGACAAGTCAGTGTCATTGTTAGGAGTCCAAAGGTTAACATCCTTCCTTATAAAGGATTGAGGCTAAGAGTTCGTTATCCACAAACTTGACTAGGTTCAGGAGTAGGACCCTTGCTCTTGAGTAAAGCATAAATCTTAGGTTATCTTAGGCTCAGGATTAGGACCTTGGCTTGTGTGGCCTAAATTGTTAGGTTCGGGAGTAGGACCTTTGCTCTTGAGTAGAGCATAAATCTTAGGTTCAGGATTAGGACCTTGGCCCGTGTGGCCTAAATCGTTGGGTCCAGGAGTAGGGCCCTTGCTCTTGTGAAGAGCATAAATCTTAGGCTTGTGATTAGGACCTTGGCCTATGTGGCCTAAACTGTCAGGTTCGGGATTAGGACCTTTGCTCTTGCGTAGGTCATAAACTGTAGAATCCTTGTGCAGGGCTGTAAAGGTTTGAGGTGAACCTGATTTGAAACCTCCGATAGTGAAATCCGGTGCACTAATGGGTTGAGTGCGTTCACCGGGAGTGGAGTAGACACGTAGCCAAACCACTATATATGATCGTGTTTGGGATTGCTATTCGTGCATTTATTTAATTATGCTTATGTGTCTTGGTTGTTTAAATATGATGCATGATGAGATGATTGTTTAGGATTGACTAGAATCACATTCCACACACTCATATACAATACTTATATAGGCTAGTTGCTTAACTGGCATATCTAGTGTAGCCTATGCGATTGGACCCTGTATTGGATTAGAAGCCTTTAGAGTTATATTGTCTTGCTTAGTTTAATTACAAATTAGTTTAAGTTAGGCAATCAAAATTTTAAATTGGCATGCTTTTTAATTGCTCATAATCACCCGCTCTAGGACTTAGTCTCTATTCTATAGATCCGCCACATTATGTACTTAGAAACATTGTGGCCCATAACTGTAATTTCAATTGGTATCAGAGTGGGTTCCTCCTGAAAGGCTTAGCCACCCAAAGTTAATCCTAGGAGCTTAAGAATGATGATTAGTCAAGAGGGTAATGCTGTCTCACGACCACCGTACTTTAATGGGTCTAACTACGCCTATTAGAAGGCTATGATGAGGATATTTCTAATGTCCTTAGACCATTCAATTTGGGATATTGTGGAAGAAGGATGGACAATTCCCATGGAACAGGTCGTGGTTGATGGTAGCACCGTGAGCACTCTCAAAGATAAATCCAAATGGAGTGCCTCTGAGAGAGCTGGGTATATCTATAATACCAAAGTCCTCTATGCTATTTATTTTGCGGTTTCCCCCAATGAATTTAAACGCATATGTACTTGTACAATAGGGAAGGATGCGTGGGATATATTAGAAATTAGCCATGAAGGAACTGGTGCGGTAAAAAGATTAAAGCTTCAGCTCTTAGCCACGCAATTTAAAAATATTAAGATGGAAGAGTCTGAAACTTTCATGGAATTCTATTTTAAACTGAATGACATTTGCAATTCCATGTGGTGTTTAGGAGAAAGGATTCCGGAAGGACGTATTTGTAGAAAAATTCTTAAATCCTTGCAGGATAGGTTCACTTCTAAGATAACCTCAATAAAAGAGTGTAGAAATATAGATGAGATGAAAGTAGAAGAACTTATAGGTTCCCTACGAACATTTGAACTACACTTTAAGACCCCCTCTAAAGGTAAGAAACTAGTTGTCCTCAAATCATCATATAGGCATTCACATAAACATAAAGAAATTAAATCAAAAAGTGATAGTGATGATGTGGACGAAGAGGAATTAGAAAATACACTTAAGAAATTCCTCAAATTTATTAGAGGGAAGAGCTGTGACAAGAAGGACAAGAAGGTGGACAAGCATAAAGGAAAACCCACTAAACCATTTAAAAATGTCCAATGTTACAACTGTGGAGAGTATGGACATTTTGCTCCTAATTGCCCTTGTAAAATAAAATCTAAAGGTAAGGCAATGGCAACAACATGAGATGATACATAGGAGTCAAATCCACTTCAGATGACTCCTCTAGTGTGAAAGATAAAATCCAAATGTGCATCCTATCAGCTCACGTCACACCATCCCTCCCAAGGAGTTTGAGAGACCATAACTACGCAAGGAGGTGACCTTAGAGGTCCATTTGAGCTATATTGGTAAATCAGAGGACCATGCCTCCTCTATGAACTTTATTGTTGAATTTGAGGATTTCAGCCTCATACTTGAACATATATGTAAATATGAGGACTTTAACCTCATTTCGTGCTTTTATCATAAATCTGAGGATTAAGCATCATTTAACTTAGGGTTATCTAAGTTTTAAAATTTGCTAAACAATACATCACATGTTTTTAGCTTAGATTGTCCTTGGTCATTTCTGTTTTCATTGATATATCCCTTTGAATGACCTAAATTTACACGCTCCTTATTTTTAATGTTTATATGCATCCTTAACCCTTGTTAGTATAAGCTTCAATTAATACATTCTTGACTTATAGAGTTGGTTCATATGTAATTTCTCTTGATATATGTAGTTTGGACTAACCTTTGTCAACTACTGACAAAAAGGGGGAGACAGATCAATCCCACCAAAACATCCATTTTCTTGTTGGGTTTGTTTGTTGTGTTGCAGGTTGATCGAGGAAGAAATTATGGGGGAGCTTTGCTACATTACATGTCTTAATGCATCGAGTTATAATAATTTATATTTGACATGCAATTTTGTTTAGTTATTTTGATATGTCATTGGTATGGACCATGACATGGTATAGGTTAGTTTTTGTCACGTAATTGACAAAGGGGGAGATTGTTAGTGCACTCATTTTTGTACCCTGGTTTGTCAATCACTTGAGTCGTTGTGTTGTAAAGTTGGTTGAGCCCTTGGAATGTGAAGACCGAAGACACAACGGAGCAGAAGCATCAAGTTGGCACGAACAGGTAAACAAGTGGCTTTGGTGATCCTAACCCTTGTCCCAAAACAACTCCTTAACCTCTAGATGATTTGGACCCAATAGGAAAACCCACTTCGATTATTTATTCAAGCCATTATAAGTTCATATTTTCCATCATTATCGAGTTGGCGTAAGGAAGAATGAAGCTAATGAAGATTTAAAGGACAAAGAACTTAAACAGGAAAATCTGTCCAATTTAGGTGGCAGAATGTGCCACCGAAGCTGTTTAAGTAGCAGAATGTGCCACGAAGCTTCCACCGAAGTTGTTTAGGTAGAAGAATGTGCCACCAAAGCTGCCATCGAAACTGCCACCGAAAGTGATTTTTTTGTCCAACAACTTCAGGATATAATTCGGTACCGCCGATGGTACCACCGAAGTAAGTTTGGTGATACCGAAGGTACCTTTGGTAGCACAGTAAACTAGCCGTTTTCTATCTGTTGGAACTTTTTCTTTAGAAAAGTGGTTCGTAGAAACTTGCAAAAAGGATGGATTAAGACATTTTAGAGACACTAGTGCATCCCAAGCCTAATCTATAGCTTATAACTCTTTTTCCTTGAGATTTATGTCCTCTTCCATGTGATTCATCACTCAGCAAGCATTCCATGCTTCTGTTAAGGAAGAACATGATCTCATGACTTTCTAGAGTATTGAGACCAATCTTATAGCTATATCTATAGTCTCTATGATACTCTAGAGTGTCCATCAGTTGAATAACTTAGGATAAACAATTTTTCATTAGTTGTAGGAGATTCAACCCACTCCCATCACCTTGGTCATCTTGAAGAAGAATCAAATGCAAGAAGATTGATCGTGGAGTTGAAGCCTTGGTAAAGCAGCGACAACGTGATCGGGGAGCATCGGGGAGCTGATTGAAGCATGTGAGAGCGGAGATCAAGCAACCCAAGAGGAGCTACAAAAAGGGACTCAATCCAACAAGTAAAGGTTAACATCCTTCCTTGTAAAGGATTGAGGCTAAGAGTTTGCTATCCACAAACTTGACTATGTTCGGGAGTAGACCCTTACTCTTGAGTAGAGCATAAATCTTAGGTTCGAGATTAGGACCTTGGCCTGTGTGGCCTAAATTGTTGGGTTCGGTAGTAGGACCATTACTCTTGAGTAGACCATAAATCTTAGGTTCGGGATTAGGACCTTGGCCTGTGTGGCCTAAATTGTTGGGTTCGGGAGTAGGACCCTTGCTCTTGAGTAGAGCATAAATTTTAGATTCAAGATTAGGACCTTAGCCTATGTGGCCTAAATTGTGGGGTTCAGTAGTGTTCACAACCCCAAGTGTAGGGTCATGATGTAGTAATAATCTCGGTGAGACCGAGGTCGAATCGACAGGGACTAATCTTGTGTGTATTTTAAAAGTAAGTAGAACTAGAACTAGAAGAAGACATGAATCTAACTCTGAATTAATTGAGAGAGTAATTGTGATTGAAGTCATTAAAAATAACAAATTCAAAGGATGTAACTAGGGTTTCCAAGGATCCACTTGTAGCAATAAGAGAGATCTATGCTTGATTCAAAGACACAACTGGACTCAAAGTCCCATCTTATGCAATTGGAAGATATCTTAGTAAAACTAAATTTAAACTTCCTTTGACCTAATTCTCAATGGATGAGAGGTGTGAGAATTGGAAGTGATTTAATCATAAAACCATGCACAGGAGACAAGGCAAACAACATGATTTATCAATCCCACAACCAATCATAAGAGAATTAAGAAGATTAGGCATGATTCCATCACCCAACTATGCCCATGGGATGATGGTGAACAACAGGATTTCCTAATTTCACAATCTCAATACATAAAAAGAACCTACTCAAAGCTATCGCAGATCTATTGTAATTTGAGTCACAACAAACCATTAAAAACTGAAAGTATTTATTAAATATCAAACTAGAATTAAAGATAGTTCAAATTAAACATGAATCAAAGTAATAGAAAACATCTCATCGCGTTACAAGCTTCACCTCTTAGCCCTATCCAAGAGGTTTAGCTAACCATAGACATGATTGAACTAAAATCTCTTAAGAAAAGCATAAAAACAACTAAGGAAGAAAAACTCTTGGCAACAACTTCTCCATGCTTTTACTCCACTCCTCAAGCCCAAGAAGATGCCTAGGGAAATCCTAGGGACCCCTATTTAGAGTTTTGTAACTCAAACTTTTGCACCGAGTTGGAAAAATCCAAAAACCGCCTCAAATTTACGTAGTTCGTGTGTTGTCTGCATAACTTTAGACGAGTCGAGGAAATCCTTCGACTGGTCAAGGGTTTCCTTCGACAGGTTGAGGATGACAAAAAATTAGAGGATTTTATTGATAGAGTTCGAGTCGAGGATTCTTCAACTAGTCGAGGGACTAGTCGAAGAAGGCGGATTTTTGGGGTTCATTTTTCTTCTTTCCAAGTCTTCAATACTCCTCATTCCTCACTTGGTTTTCTTGGATCTTTAGAATGTGAATTCTTCATTCATGATCTCATAAGATCCATCCTTAGTTTTGGTGATTCCTGAGCATTAAATCCATGCTTTTAGCATTCATTTCAATTTAAGTTCTTAAATTCATCTTGCAACACAAACATGATTAAAATAGAACATTAAGCGTTATCATGTTCATAAAACCAAGTTATAAATGGGGGTTAATATGTAATATTTGACCCTCAACACAATCCCCAACCAACATTTTTTTAGTTCCAAGCAAAGTATGTAAAAAATGAACTTCAATGCGCAATGTTCAAACCTTTTTCAGAAAACAGTCTTTTGTGTAATCAAGTATGAATGAGTAGTCTCTAGATGAGAAAGTGAGATTTTGAAAACCTAGATCCTAATCATATAAGCAATCAATCAAATAAGTTCTTTATCCATTAAATCAGAGCATAGTTCACATATCAAGTTTTTCAATGTGCTCAGTGAAAATCAACTTACTCCTTATAAAAATACTATCTTTTCATAATGTTAGCCATGCTCATCACTTCAAGATTGGTTGAAAACTTGAGAACTGATTTCGAACTTATCCCCTTTTCCTTTTTTTCTATTTTTTTATTTTATATCAACAGTCATTTATATTCATTCAGTCTTTTCTCTTTACTTTCAATTTTTCATTCTTTTTTAAACTTTTTCAGCCTTTTCACCATACATGACACTTTTTGTCAATCTCCTATTTTTTAACTGGTTTTTTCTTCTTTTTAGGTAGATAAAATTCTCCAGACTCAATTTTCAATATCTTTTAATGATCATCATACTAACAATCAGAAAAATCTAGTACTATTCACAGAAAGCAAATTGAACGCGTCTTGTGATTTAGATTAACATGCTATTCAAACTTCCTCTTAATTAATTGAATGTAAGAACCATAAGTGGTAGGCTACTTAGTTGATCAAACTCTAATAATTCAAAATTTAATCTCTATCTTATCATCATACTTAAAACATTCTTAGAAACATAATTCATTGCTTCTAAACAGATAAACATTGAAATTTTTTAAAAAAATTACAAATTTTGCTCAAAACTGAGAAAACACTAATTACTTTACCTAATCTCCCATCCCCAACCTAAAATCTACGTTGTCCTCAATGTAAAAGAAATAAGCATGATTTGTAAAAGAGACAGCGCAATTGAAGGAGAAGTGATGGAAAGATAGTACCTGATGAAGGAATTTTGAGGCTTTTTCCAAAGGATCTCAGCATGAAGGTGGGTTAGCACAAGAATTAAACAACCGAAAAGAAAACTATCCTAAACAAACGGAAACACACTATCTTAAAACAGTAGAAGCAAACTATTCTAATCCTAAATTCTATGAAAGCAATAAATTTAAGTATACCTCCATCCGACTAGGAGGTCAATCCTGGTAAAAAGGATCAGTAAGAGGTATGGACATGTCCTCTAAATCGAATTTCTCAATAAATGGCTTCAACCGATGTCCATTCACTTTAAAATCATTGCCAATTTTGGATTCTGAATCTCGATGGCCCTATGAGGATAGACATTTATAATAGTGAAAGGGCTGGTCTAACGAGATCGGAGTTTACCCGGAAAGAGATGTAACCGAGAATTGTACAAGAGGACCTTTTGACCTAGTGTGAATGATTTTTAAAGAATGCGTTGGTCATGAAACACCTTCATCCTATACTTGTAAATTCTCGAGTTCTCATATGCATCATTCCGGATCTCTTCAAGTTCATTCAACTGAAGTTTGCACAGCGAACCAGTGTTGTCTAAATTGAAGTTCAGATTTTTAATGGCCCAGTAAGCTCTATGTTCTAACTCCACAGGCAAGTGGCAAGCCTTCCCATAGACAAGTCTAAAGGGAGACATTCCAATAGGGATATTAAATGCAGTACGGTAAGCCCATAAGGCATCTGTCAATCGGATTGACCAATCCTTATGGTCAGGGTTAATCGTCTTTTCCAAGATGTGTTTAATTTTTCTATTAGAAATCTCAGCTTGCCCACTTGTTTGTGGGTGGTATGGAGTGCTCACTTTGTGAGAGACACCATATTTCTTCATTAAGTTCGCAAATGGCCTATTACAAAAATGTGAGCCCCCATCACCAATGATGGCTCGAGGCGATCCGAACTGGAAAATGATATTCTCTTTTAAGAATTTAATGAGTGTTTGAATTAGTAAACATTATAAATCAGTAAGGTTAGAATTTTTAAAAAGTCCAATTAACCCCCCCTTTAGGATACTTTGTCTAATTATATACTTCTACTGCAGCGGTTTACCAGAATTTCACATTGTTCCAGCATGGAATCACTTCGACACATTTAGTGATATAGTCTATAGCTAGCAAAATGTATAAATTCCCAAAGGATTGAGGGAATGGTCCCATGAAATCGATGCCCCAACAATCAAATGCTTCAATGATCATAATGGGGTTCAAGGGCATCATAATTTGATGGGACAATGCTCTCAATTTCTGACAATGCTCATAAGCTTTGCAAAACTCATGAATGTCCTTGAACATAATGGGCTAGTAAAAGCCGCACCGCAAAATCTTAGCTGTGGTCTTTTTGGCATAAAAGTGACCACCATGGGCCTAAGAGTGACAGAAGGAGATGACACTTTAGTGTTCATTGTCTAGCACACATCTCCTTAAGATTTGATTTGGGTAATATTTAAACAAATATGGATCATCCCAGAAGAACTTACGAACCTCGTCGAAGAATTTTTTTTTCTCATCTTGTGCAGTCCAATATGTCAGCGTGAAACCAGTGGCAAGATAATTAACAATATTAGCAAACTAAGGTGAATGAGAGACTTTGAACAATTGTTGGGAAAGATGGTCAACCAATACGTTCTCTACTCCCTTTTTATCTTTTATTTTCAAATCAAATTCTTGGAGTAGGAGGATCCATCTTATCAGGTGTAACGCCCTGAAATTCGGGGGTCGAGCATAACTCAGCTCCCGAGTTCCAAAACATCACTTATGCAACATATTTAATGATGGATATATGTTGTCTATATTAGTACATAAAACATCGAATAGATTAAGCCAAAACTCAAATATAATTCAAGGATAAGTGAATAAAGCAAGCGGAAGACTTATAGAAATATATGTGTACAAGTGTGAATCCCTGAAGTACATATACAAACCAGGTCGTGATGAAAGTGCTATTATCAAAATTACAAGTATCAAGTTACATCGTTAAATCCCAAAAATAATCCAAGAGTCCCGCGCATCAAAACAAGGCTCGCTAGAACCCGTCTGAAAACTGCATATAAGAGAAAGCAGCCTCATCATCATCCATCTTTCGCTCTGCCTCAGAAGTCGCATCAACATCTGCAACATCAGAACCTAAGATAGAGTCTGGTGGGTATTTAACACCGCCCCAGAACGTGGGAGTGAGTGATCAACTCAGTGGAACAATAAGGCACTGGTTAACATGCTATCAGTTCAATCAAGCAGTAATGATAAAGTAGAATAATTAAACAAGTCCTAAGTACTCTTGTTAATGCAAGGATGTATGAAAAATCATGCGTGCCCTCACGCGTACACCCTCAGCGTCTTCATCTTACGTTACGCATGTCATCGCCTCAAAGTGCACCACATCTACAAAGCACATGCAAATGCGGTGCATGAATATGATTACCAAGTTGTTATTAGTCCTTTTCATACAGCAGGATTGGGAAGCTAAGATACCTTCCTCATATCACCATCCAAACAGTGATCCATTCTAGGGTCGTCAATCCCAGACATCTCATACGATCATATCGTTGTAGGTCGTAGCAAAGGGCTCGTCACCAATTAATGCACGCCTTTCATACCTTCGTTACTACACCAAGGCTCGTCACCTCAATGCGGTATCCAGGCATGCTCGAGGTCACTACAAAGGGCTCGTCACCAATCAACGTAAGCCGACAGCACGAATATAGTGTCCCATACCACCATAATCGGCTCACGAGTTTGGTTGCTCACTGGTCACTACGGGGAGGCTCGTCACCCCAGCATAGGTCGACAGCTCAACCACGGTGTCCCATACCACCATGTCCGGCTCATGAGTCTTGACGGATCAAGGTACCATGGTTAATAGGATTTCACTGGTAAGTTCGGTACCCTAGATTCAAGCAGTAGCGTCCATACATGGTGAACATACATCGGATAATCGGGTTACTTGACGAACTCGACTAGCACGAGTGCACGTTGGGTTGAACGACATAAAGTGCGCAAACACTCTGCGTGGCCAAACCACTGCCGCCAACTCTAATACGACTCGGGTTCGTCTAATACGTCCTACGTGGCGAAAGCAACCTCAGCCACAACCTTAAGGCAGATTACCGATTTCCTGGACTAATGCATAGCCCCACACACATTACACTACAACAGATATTCATATTAAATGTAGAACAGTAATGGAGCAACAACTTAAATCATGTGGTACTCAAGCATTTGAAGAATATCAACTTAACATAAATGTAAGCATAAGTAATGCTTGAAATTAAATAACAAGGAATGTAACTAGCAAGAAGGAAATCATGCACACTAGTGGGAGAGTTGAGAATCGCTTCTCAACGCCCATACTAGGTTCAAATATCACACCTTAGATCAATCAGGCATTTCTACAAACACTTAGAATACATGATACAACATATATGACATATGTTGAAATACAAGTATTTGGACAATTCCTTTTACCAAGGAGTTGTCACACACACATCTAACATACATACATGACAAATAATCATGGCAAACATAAGTGCATATTTTATATGTATACGGTACTTTATAAATACACATAGAATACACAAATCTCAATATAATACATGCATATCAGGAACGCAACATAAACACAACATTTGGCATGTGAAATCTCATCCATAACAAGAATAAATCATTAACTGGCATTGAAAGCCTTGAAAACCATAACCTATACACTTAAAGTCCGCACCTTAAGCCAGAAAAGAAACACCGAACTGATTTAGACGAGTTGTCTTCGTCAACAGCGATAGAATACCCTAAAGCAAGAATAGAAATGAGATACAACAACACCAAGACTATTCTAAGCTCTAACACAGATTAGGGTTAGGTTAACTTACCCAAAGATGAACTCAGAACCGTCAGAATAATGATTCAAAGTGAAGGTTCAAGGATGTAGAAGAACAAGGAAGAATCTAAGATGATTCACCAACTTCTCTCTCACTATCTCTCTCTTTTCCACTCTCTCTCCAAGCTAGGGTTAGAGAAAATTCGTATGGAAAAGAGAGCTAGGGTTTAAGGACTATAAATAGGCCTCATAATGATGAAAATAACCCCAGGGACAAGGTATACTTAGGTTATAACCAAAGCAAGCCTCTCTCGATCCAACGAAGCACTTCTGGTGGGCCTATAACCACGAAAGGTCGGACTTAAGCTCTTTGACCATGGATCTAGGTCAAGCTGAGTTTTCGTACCGACCGGCTCTTCAGATCAGCCGTGGCGGACCACACTCAATTCAACGGTCACGGAATCTCGATCAGGTCCACAAGCACAAGGACATGCCTGGGCCACCTTCCCTGATCAAAGGGTGAAATTGGGTCAGAATCCAACTGTCAGATAGCTTAAAATCATCGCGCAAGCGACACGACTCAGATTTCATAAAAGCTTATTAAATTTCCAACCGTTCCCACACTCTTCACTCCGAACTCAATCAAATCGACCCAGAACATCACATGGACTTGATTTTCGAGGTGATGGTCAAGCCCAACATGGTGACCGCAACAGCCTAAGATCATCGCTATCGGAATTTCGACGCGCGGTCCAGGTCCGATCTAGAACTTCCAAAAATTCTCCAGAACAACTGGATTTAGCGATGGATCCTAGATTTCAGAGTAATGTAGCGCTAACTAATCTACAAGTTTTGAGCCATGCAGATACAATTTAAAGTAATTGATGCGAATTTCACAAGCAATCGAGTATAGCGCTAAGTACCCCAAAAACAACTACTTAGGGAAAGATAAGCACAAAATTTTTAAGGTCATTACAATCTACCCCCCTTAAAGAAAATTTCATCCTTGAAATTCATACCTTCATAAAGTCCTCAAGGATCAGAGGGTAGCTCTTCCTGACCTCAGCTTCAGATCTCAAGTAGCCTCTTCCATACCATGATGCGTCCATAGCACCTTCACAAGAGGGATAACCTTGCTACGCAATACCTGCTCCTTCCTGTTAAGAATACGCGTCCGTCGCAGTACATAAGTGGCATCCTCACTCAACTGCACTTGCTCCCAACTAATAATATGCGAAGGATCAGGAACGTACTTCTTCAGTATAGAAACATGAAATACGTTATGCATACCCGCAAGAGGTGTGGGCAAAGCAAGGCGGTATGCTACCGCTCCCACTCGATCCAGAACTTGAAATGGACCAATAAATCTCGGCGTCAGCTTTCCCTTCTTACCGAACCGCAGAACTCCCTTCATAGGAGAGACCTTCAAAAACACATGGTCTCCAACCTCAAACTCAAGCGGTCGACGCCTCATATCAGCATAACTCTTCTGCCTGCTCTGCGCTGTCAGAAGTCAACGTCGAATGATGTCAACCTTCTCTGAAGTCACCTGCACTAACTCCGGGCCAAGCAAACTACGCTCACCAATTTCTGCCCAGCAATGTGGTGCTCTGCACGGGAGACCATACAACGCCTCATAGGGAGCCATGCCGATACTTGCCTGGAAACTGTTATTATACGCGAACTCTGCGTACTGAAGACAATCATCCCAACTGTCCTTGAAATCCAAAACACAAGCTCACAACATATCTTCCAGAACCTGATTCACGGGCTCCGTCTGCCCATCTGTTTACGGATGAAACGCGGTGCTGAACTTCAGTTTCACACCCATCGCTTCCTGAATACGATCCAGAAGATAGATGTGAAACGCGTGTCTCTATCAGACACAATCTCCAGGGGAACTCCATGCAGATGTACTATCTCCTTGATATATAACCTAGCCAACTCGTCTACAGAGTTAGTGACTCTGATCGGTAAGAAATGCGCCGACTTCGTTAATCGGTCGATGATCACCCAAATAGAATCATACCCCTTTCTCGTCCTCGGTAACCCAGAAATAAAATCTATAGAGATGAAGTCCCACTTCCATTCAGCTATGGGCATGGGCTGCAGTAACCCAGGAGGTCGGCGATGCTCTGCCTTGACCTGCTGGCACGTGAGACAATGAGAAACAAATTCAGCAATCTGGACCTTCATATTGTCCCACCAATAAGATCTCTTCATATCCTGATACATCTTCGTGCTACCTGGATGCATCGCAAGCTTAGAACTATGGGCTAACTCGAGAACCTCCCGTCTTAAGTCAGGGATGTCAGGAACACATAACCGGCCACGAAATCGTAGGCCCCCATCAGAACTAACACTCCAGTTGGAGTTCTCATCTGTACCAACCCGCTTCCTCAACTTCACCAAAAGCTCATCATCTGCCTGAGCTGCAATGATCCTCTCGTCGATAAGGGGTTGTACACGAATGTGTGCGATAACCTCATACGGCTCAACCACCGTAAGCTTCTGCTCAAATTCGCGCACGAACTCTAACATATCTCACTCTGCTATCATCAGCGGAGCCGCAAACTCAATAGCCTTCTTGCGACTCAACGCATCTGCCACAAGGTTCACCTTGCCCGGATGGTAAGAAACATCGAACTTGAAGTCCTTCAATGTTTCCATCCATCGACACTGCCTCATATTCAAATCACGCTGCATGAAAATATATTTAAGGCTCTTGTGGTCGCAAAAGAGCTCGAACTCCTCACCATAGAGGTAATGTCTCCAAAGCTTTAATGCGAAAATGACAGCTGCTAACTCCAGGTCGTGCGTAGGGTAATTCTCTTCGTGTTTCCTCAACTGACGCGAAGCATAAGCAATCACCCTGTCCTTCTGCATAAGGACACAACCCAGGCCAACGCGAGAGGCGTCAGTATAAATAATATACTTAACCCCTTGCTCTGGCAATACTAGCACAGGGGCGGACGTCAACTTGTCTTTAAGCTCCTGAAAAGCTAACTCCACCTGCTCATTCCAAGCAAACTTCAAATCCTTCCGTGTCAACTGCGACAACGGTCTGGCAATCTTCGAGAAGTCCTGAATAAAGCATCGATAATAGCCTGCAAGACCTAGAAAACTCCTTACCTCATTAACTAACCAGGCTGCTTCCAATCCTGCACTGCAGCTACCTTGGCAAGGTCGACGGCTATCCCTTCCTTGGACACCACATGTCCCAGGAACTTGACTTCCTCTTTCCAGAAATCACATTTCTTGAACTGCGCGAAAAGCTGATTCTTCCTCAGAGTATCCAAAACCGCTCTTAAGTGCTCCTCGTGTTCTTCCCGGCTCGCCGAATATATCAAGATGTCATCGATAAAGACAATGAAGAATCGGAACAGGAATGGCCGAAACACCCTGTTCACCAGATCCATGAACACGGCCGGTGCGTTCGTAAGACCGAACGACATCACAAGGAACTCATAATGACCGAAGCTAGTCCTGAAAGCGGTCTTCTGCACGTCCCCATCCTTGATGCACAACTGATGATACCCTGACTGCAGATCAACCTTCGAAAAGTACCGTGCCCCTTCAATTGATCAAATAGATCATCAATCCTGGGCAAAGGGTACTTATTCTTCACAGTTACCAGATTCAGCCTGCGATAATCAATACACAATCGCAAGGAACCATCCTTCTTCTTCACAAACAGAACAGGTGCTCCCCAAGGAGACACACTAGGCCGAATAAAACCCAAATCCAGCAAACCATCTATCTGCTTCCTCAACTCCTCCATTTCACTCGGAGTCATACGATAGGTGGGTAAAGAAATGGGCGCCGTACCAGGCATAAGATCGATAGCAAAATCAATCTCACGCTGAGGAGGTAATCTAGAAATCGACTCAAACACATCTTCAAATTCCCGAACTACCGGCGTACTAACTAACGCCGATTCAGCCATACTCTCCAACAGAGAAGAATAATAATCAATATGAAGAGGGTAACTGACCTGAACTGGGAAAGTAACAGCCTCGGCCTCAGGTCCATGGATCATCACTGATCTAGCTTCACAGTCAATCTCAGCTCGCATCCTCGTGAGCCAATCCATACTCATAATAACATCGTAATGATAAAGTGGTGCGACTAAGAAATCAACCCGAATCGATCCACTTCCAAGATCGACCAAACAATCCAAACAATGCTTGCCCAAAGCAGAGGAAATCCCCGTAGCGGTAGTAAGCGTCACTCCTTGCATAGGAACAGATCTCAAACCCAAACGCCTAACTGCCGCATAAGATATAAGAGAAGTAGTGGACCCTGTATCCACCAACATAGAAACGGGAATACCTTCAATGTGCGCTGTCACCTCGAAGGACCTCGGCACTAAGTTAGACATAGGCGCTTCAGCTGAAAGCGCATGAACTTGAGCCTGCTGCTGACGATTCGGCGGAGGAACCATGGGCCGCTGAGGTGGCCTAAAGCTAGGAACTGCAGGTCTGAAGGATGGATGAGCTGGCGCTGATCGAAGAGGTGGAGGAGAGATAACCTGAGGCATCGGACGGCTAATCCTCTGCGGTGGAGTAAAACCACTGGCTCGCATACGGGAGAAGCAAAAACGGTCCAAATGCCCTGCCTTCCCACAATAAGAACAGCGAACATCAGCTCTCATCTACTAAGGGGGCGGCTTTGAACGCCTCGGAGGAGAATCTGCTCGCGGCCTCTTGCCGAGGAAAGGTGCACCCTGAAAATCCGGTCGCGACCTAGGAACCATCGGTGCTCGCATGCGAGACGACCTATCCCCGTCCTGCTCTGCTCGTAAGGACATGCTCACCAGCTCCGCATAAGAAGAAATGCTAGCACAGCAAATCTTCGATCGGATCTCAGGTCTCAATCCCTCAGAGAAACGCCGCATCCTCATCGGCTGATCACCCAAGATCAAAAGAACATACCGACCCAACTCAATAAACCGGTTCTCATACTCCGTCACCGACAACCCTCCCTGGCAGAGGCGAAGGAACTCACTCTCCTTCTCATGTCGGTATGTAACCGGGAAATACTTCTCATGGAAGCGCTCCTCAAACGCCTGCCACGACCACTCAAAACCTTCCTCAACAGTGCGAAGAACACTGTCCCACTACAGACTGGCCTCCTTCTCAAACATGAAAGAGGCAAGCTCAACCTGCTCAACCTCAGAGCAGTGCAGCGGTCTCAGCATCTTAGAGATGCGGTCGATCCAATACTCGGCCTCCTCGGGTCTATGAGAACCCGCAAACATAGGAGGTCACAAGCACTAGAATCGCTCGAAAGTGCCGCTGGCACTAGCGCTCCCAGATGGAGGCATAGGTGAAACAGGTGGAGTTGCCCCCACTGACTGAGCAAAGATGTCAACCATGGAAGAGAGGAACTCCTGCTGCTGCTGCTGCTGCTACTGCTGCATCAACAGCATCATCTACTCAAACCTATCAGCAGGTGGAGCAGACGATGGTGCACGACTCAGCTCAGGAACCGAAGGCGTGACTGGAGGAGCCATAGGTGTCGGCCCAACACCAGCATGAGACGGACCCGCCTGTGGATCTGACTGGCTATCGCTCAAGGGAGGAACCCCAGCAAGCGACTCAATCAAAGAGAGACGGGCCGAAGACTTTGAACCCTTAGGAGGCATCCCTACATTTAACAGAGGATGCAACCTGTCAGATTCTACGTCACATAATCCATCCACACAGCAACACAGCACAACACCAAAGATAAATAACATGCATTCCATTAATCAAAATCGTCGCAATATAAGTAGTACAGCAATACATGAATCACGACTAGGAAAGCATGTAAACAACAACAACATCTAACACTTCAAACAACCACAACAGCCAACAACAACCACAAACAACTCCAACTACAAAGCCAACAATGCCAACACATAGAAAGAAAACAACAAACAAAGCAAAGGACGGCCACGACGACAGCTACTCGTCGGAATCAGGAGATGGAGGCGGGGCACCCTTATCCTGCAAGCAACACAGGATAGACTTTAGAGTTCGAGCCACCTTCTTAAACTTATGCCTAACAAGGGCTCGAAGATCAACAATATCCTGGCGTAAAACAGCCTGCCCTTCTTCAAGCCGTGTAAGACGGGCATCTCTGGCAGTCTGCTCTGCGCTCTGCTCTGGTGCCACAGGAGGAGAGTTATCACTCGAATTCTGTGCCTCATCCTCTTCCTCATCCTGCTCTGTTTCTTCCACAGACTCAGCACCACCTTCAGCATAACTCTCTTCAGCATCGCTCTCAGACTCAGCCTTACTCTCTGAGGCATGTCTACCAGAACCGATCTCCATCTGCTTAAGAGTCCTCATATTAATATGATGAACAGGAACCGGCTTCTCTGCTCCAAGCCTATAGCCAAACTCATGTGCAAGCTTGCAAATGAGGTGGCCAAATGGAAGCGACTCGGTTCTCCTACTCGAACGAGCGATGAGAATAATCTGGCACAGGACGTACGTCGGCACACATAACTTCGCTTCCTGCCCCACCTGATACAGGAAATCCACCATCAGGCGCGTACACTCGCTGCGGTTGCTCCACCTTGGGTATACATTGAACGTACACATGTGATGAAGCAAACGGAAGTCGTCCGTCATGTAGGTAGCCAGAAGACTCCTATTAGGCTGCCATTCGACCAGACGACCACACAAGGATCGGGTGCGATGATCCCTCTCGCGCACACTATTCATATTTTTCTCACTGGCATGCACTTCACCAAGTGGCACATTCAGGAGTCGGGATATCAAAGCAACATTGACAATACCCACTCGACCGCTACCACAAGGAATCTTGAACTGTAGAGGCTCCAGCGAAGGATCAAGGATGTTGGCATAAAAGGCCCGAACAGTGCTAGCATTCACGCGATACTCGCCTTCAAACAAGGGACACCAACCAGCCCCTTCTAGGCGCTTCAACAACAAAAACTCACCATACAGCCGCGGATCAACATGAGCCTCAAAAAGGACTCTACGGCCTTCATAGACTCCATGCGACAACTCCACCAACAAAGTCTTACCAATAGGAGCTCGAGAATCGAGGTCCCGCTTGGTCTGGAATTCACGAGTGGCGGACGTGCTCGCGACGGCACCTCTCGACCTCCGTGCACGGGTTGGACGACTAGGCCCGGCTTCATCCACGGGCGCTCTCTTCTTCCCCATCAAAGAAAGAAGAGTAGAAATGGAAAATATGGCCGTGATGAACTCAAAGAGGGCCATGAGAAATGAGAGAAAGAGAGAAATAGGAAGATGGTGAAGCTTCCACACACTTAAGAGCCAAAATGGGAATGTAAGAGCTCAAATGAGAAGGAAAGAAAGAGAAAACAGCAATGGGAGTGAGGGTTTTGAAATAGGGTGATGGGGTTTGCATGAAAATGGAAGAAGAAGAGGATTTGGAAAGGATTTGGAGAAGATTAGAGAGGGTTCTCAAGAAAAGGAGAGCTTGGGAGGGGAGTTTGTGAAGGAAATAGGGTAAAGAAGAGGTTTCAAATAGAAAACCGTGGAGGGGTGGGCCACACTAGGTCTAGAAATCATCGGCCCGCCTGGCCCACTGATCGGCGAGCCCTCGCCGAACCGGCGATGGCATCGCCGGTCTCTGGACTGACCGGCGATGCCTCGCCGTTTAGGCGAGGTCCTCCTGGTCCCCCATGGTCAAAAAAGTGTGGGTCCCCCCCTGGGCCCCACTGGAAATGCCCCGATTGGCCCCTTGTATGATTTGACGCCTATCGGGCCATTCTGGCAGAAATCTGATTAAAATAAAGATTTCTTGAAGGTTTAAGGGTTAAGACAAGATGATCAACCATCTAAACTCATTAATAGATGATCTAGAAAAGGTTTCGGGTCGCTTTGTGTGATTAGGAGAGAGCACAGACTCGATCTCAGCGAAGGTTTTCAGTAAACTTTCGCCGATAGAAGCTACGGAGCACAAACACAAAATCTACGATAGACCCGCACCTAAATATACTAAAGTGGCGACAATGTGCGGTGTGTGACCATAACCCAGGTCTGGTTTAATCCAGATCATGCTTTGATACCAACTTGTAATGCCCTGAAATTCGGGGGTCGAGCATAACTCAGCTCCCGAGTTCCAAAACATCACTTATGCAACATATTTAATGATGGATATATGTTGTCTGTATTAGTACATAAAACATGGAATAGATTAAGCCAAAACTCAAATATAATTCAGGGATAAGTGAATAAAGCAAACGGAAGACTTATAGAAATATATGTGTACAAGTGTGAATCCCTAAAGTACATATACAAACCAGGTCATGATGAAAGTGTTATTATCAAAATTACAAGTATCAAGTTACATCGTTAAATCCCAAAAATAATCCCAGAGTCCCGCGCATCAAAACAAGGCTCGCTAGAACCCGTCTGAAAACTGCATATAAGAGAAAGCAGCCTCATCATCATCCATCTCCCGCTCTGCCTCAGAAGTCGCATCAACATCTGCAACATCAGAACCTAAGACAGAGTCTGGTGGGTATTTAACACCGCCCCAGAACGTGGGAGTGAGTGATCAACTCAGTGGAACAATAAGGCACTGGTTAACATGCTATCAGTTCAATCAAGCAGTAATGATAAAGCAGAATAATTAAACAAGTCCTAAGTACTCTTGTTAATGCAAGGATGTATGAAAAATGATGCGTGCCCTCACGCGTACACCCTCAGCGTCTTCATCTTACGTTACGTATGACATCGCCTCAAAGTGCGCCACATCTACAAAGCACATGCAAATGCGGTGCATGAATATGATTACCAAGTTGTTATTAGTCCTTTTCATACAGTAGGATTGGGAAGCTAAGATACCTTCCTCATATCACCATCCAAACAGTGATCCATTCTAGGGTCGTCAATCCCAGACATCTCATACGATCATATCGTTGTAGGTCGTAGCAAAGGGCTCGTCACCAATCAATGCACGACTTTCATACCTTCGTTACTACACCAAGGCTCGTTACCTCAATGCGGTATCCAGGCATGCTCGAGGTCACTACAAAGGGCTTGTCACCAATTAATGTAGGCCGACAGCACGAATATAGTATCCCATACCACCATAATCGGCTCACGAGTTTGGTTGCTCACTGGTCACTACGGGGAGGCTCGTCACCCCAGCGTAGGCCGACAGCTCGACCACGGTGTCCCATACCACCATGTCCGGCTCATGAGTCTTAGCGGATCAAGGTACCATGGTTAATAGGATTTCACTGGTAAGTTCGGTACCCTAGATTCAAGCAGTAGCGTCCATACATGGTGAACATACATCGGATAATCGGGTTACTTAACGAACTCAACTAGCACGAGCACACGTTGGGTTGAACGACATAGAGTGCGCAAACACTCCGCGTGGCCAAACCACTGCCGCCAACTCTAATACGACTCGAGTTCGTCTAATACGTCCTACGTGGCGAAAGCAACCTCAACCACAACCTTAAGGCAGATTACCGATTTCCTGGACTAATGCATAGCCCCACACACATTACACTACAACAGATATTCATATTAAATGTAGAACAGTAATGGAGCAACAACTTAAATCATGTGGTACTCAAGCATTTGAAGAATATCAACTTAACATAAATGTAAGCATAAGTAATGCTTGAAATTAAATAACAAGGAATGTAACTAGCAAGAAGGAAATCATGCACACTAGTGGGAGAGTTGAGAATCGCTTCTCAACACCCATACTAGGTTCAAATATCACACCTTAGATCAATCAGGCATTTCTACAAACACTTAGAATACATGATATAACATATATGACATATGTTGAAATACAAGTATTTGGACAATTCCTTTTACCAAGGAGTTGTCACACACACATCTAACATACATACATGACAAATAATCATGGCAAACATAAGTGCATATTTTATATGTATACGGTACTTTATAAATACACATAGAATACACAAATCTCAATATAATACATGCATATCAGGAACGCAACATAAACACAACATTTGGCATGTGAAATCTCATCCATAACAAGAATAAATCATTAACTGGCATTGAAAGCCTTGAAAACCATAACCTATACACTTAAAGTCCGCACCTTAAGCCAGAAAAGAAACACCGAACTGATTTAGATGAGTTGTCTTCGTCAACAGCGATAGAATACCCTAAAGCAAGAATAGAAATGAGATACAACAACACCAAGACTATTCTAAGCTCTAACACAGATTAGGGTTAGGTTAACTTACCCAAAGATGAACTCAGAACCGTCAGAATAACGATTCAAAGTGAAGGTTCAAGGATGTAGAAGAACAAGGAAGAATCTAAGATGATTCACCAACTTCTCTCTCACTATCTCTCTCTTTTCCACTCTCTCTCCAAGCTAGGGTTAGAGAAAATTCGTATGGAAAAGAGAGCTAGGGTTTAAGGACTATAAATAGGCCTCATAATGATGAAAATAACCCCAGGGACAAGGTATACTTAGGTTATAACCAAAGCAAGCCTCTCTCGATCCAACGAAGCACTTCTGGTGGGCCTATAACCACGAAAGGTCGGACTTAAGCTCCTCAACCATGGATCTAGGTCAAGCTGAGTTTTCGTACCGACCGGCTCTTCAGATCAGCCGTGGCAGACCACACTCAATTCAACGGTCACGGAATCTCGATCAGGTCCACAAGCACAAGGATATGCCTGGGCCACCTTCCCTGATCAGAGGGTGAAATTGGGTCAGAATCCAACGGTTAGATAACTTAAAATCATCGCGCAAGCGACACGACTCAGATTTCATAAAAGCTTATTAAATTTCCAACCGTTCCCACACTCTTCACTCCGAACTCAATCAAATCGACCCAGAGCATCACATGGACTTGATTTTTGAGGTAATGGTCAAGCCCAACATGGTGACCGCAACAGCCTAAGATCATCACTATCGGACTTTCGACGCGTGGTCCAGGTCCGATCCAGAACTTCCAAAAATTCTCCAGAACAACTGGATTTAGCGATGGATCCCAGATTTCAGAGTAACGTAACGCTAACTAATCTACAAGTTTTGAGCCATGCAGATACAATTTAAAGTGATTGATGTGAATTTCACAAGCAATCGAGTATAGCGCTAAGTACTCCAAAAACAACTACTTAGGGAAAGATAAGCACAAAATTTCTAAGGTCATTACATCAGGTGGGGCTTAGCATCAATTTTAGAAAGAAGATACTTGAGTGCCGCAGATCTGTGTAAATGATGATCTTGGATCCGATCAAATAGGACCTAAATTTGCCCAAAATGAACACTACACCTAAGAGTTTCTTTTCCGTAGTAGAGTAGTTCACTTGGGTAGGATTTAGAATTCTACTTGTGTAATGAATAATGTAAGGCTTCTTTTCTTTTCTCTGGCCTAAAACTGGCCAGGAGCATAATCAGATGTGTCGCACATAAGTTCAAAAGGAAAGCTCCAGTCAGGTGGCTGTATGATAGGTGCAATGGTTAACATAACCTTAAGCTTAGTAAAAGCTTTCTGACATTGCTTAGTCCACTCGTATAGTGCACCCTTTTAAAGTAGATTACATAGAGGACGAGAGAAGTGACTAAAGTCCTTTAAGAATCTCTTGTAAAAACTGGCGTGTCCTAAGAAGGATCACACGTCTCATATGTTCTTAGGTGGAGGTAAGTTAGAGATAAGATCAATCTTAGCATTATCCACCTCAATTCCCTTGGATGAGATGATATGTCTAAGGACAATTCCTTTACGAACCATGAAATGACACTTCTCCCAATTCAGTACCAAATTCTTTTCCTCATATCACTTTAGCACACATTTAAGATTCTCCAAACAATCGCTAAAGGATGGACCAAAGACAAAGAAATAGTCCATGAAGAGCTCTAAATATTACTCCACCATGTCAAAAAAATACTCAACATGCATCGCTAAAAAGTGGCGGTGGCATTACACAGTCCAAATGACATCCTTCGGTTAGCATAGGTGCCAAAGGGACATGTGAATGTGGTCTTTTCCTGATCTTCAAGGACTATCTCTATCTGTTTGTAGCCCGAATACCCGTCAATGAAATAATAGTACGAGCGACCAGCTAGCCTTTCCAAGATTTGATCAATGAAGCCCAAAGGAAAGTGGTCCTTCCTTATGACGGTATTCAATTTTCTGTAGTCAACGCACATTCTCCAACCAATAGTAACTCTGGTTGGCACAAGTTCATTGTTGGCATTGGCTACAATGGTGATTCCGGACTTCTTAAGAATCACCTGAGTTGGACTCACCCATTGACAATCGGATATAGGGTATATGATACCCACATCCAATAGCTTAAGAACCTCAGCCTTAACCACTTCCTTCATGTTTGGATTTAATATATGTTGTGGTTGCTAGGAGGTCTTCGCATTATTCTCAAGATAAATACGGTGAGTACAAATCAAAGGATCAATTCCCATGAGGTCCGTAATCGACCATCCATGGGCTCCCTTGTGCTCAATGAGAGTAGAGATTAGCATACTCTCCTGTTCTTGCTCAAGGTGGGAAGAAATAACCACCGGGTATGTCTTATTTTGACGTAAATAGACATATTTCAAATCAAAGGGCAAAGGTTTTAAGTCAAGCTTCGATGGCTTGAGATTAGACGGTACAGGTAGTACATCAGTTTAGGGCAATTCTTCAAATTGTGGCCTCCACCAGTTAACTTCAAGTACCGGCACAATATCCAGCATGGTCCCCATCTCCCTAATCATGTCATCATCAAAATCATGAGAGTGGGTCAAGCACGTCTCTAGAGGGTCAGAGGATAAGGTCAAAAGTGTTCTATCTTCCATGAAAGAGTCAATCATATTGATGTCATGGAAATCGCCATCATCCTCTAACTATTTGCTTGTATTGAAAAAGATATTCAACTCCAATGTCATATTTCTAAAAGATAAACTCATGACTCCATTCCAGTAATTAATGATTGCATTTGATGTGGTAAGGAATGGGTGACTAAGAATGACTGAAATTTGAGTACTCATATCATTGATGGGTTGAGTATCTAGGATGATAAAATCTACCTGTTAATAGAATTTGTCAACCTGGACCAACACATCCTCAATTATCCCTCTCGGTACACGAACTAAGCGATCAGCAAGTTGTAATGTTGTCCAAGTAGGTTTCAATTCACCAAAACCTAGTTATTCGTAGACCGAGTAAGGAATCAGATTTACACTCACTCCTAAGTTAAGAAGTGCATGTTCAATCTGGTAGTTCCCAATTACACAAGCGACAGTTGGGCTACCGGGATCTTTGTATTTCTGTGGCACATCTTGTTTTAGGATGATACTCATTTTTTCAGTTAAAAAGATTTTCTTTTGAATATTTTATCGTCTTTTGGTCGTACACAAGTCTTTCAGAAATTTGGCATATGAAGGTATTTGTTTTACGACATCAAGTAGAGGAATATTGACCTTCACTTATTTCAACACCTCTAAAATGTCCTGGGAATTGAGAGAGGTTATGGTGCAATCAATCGTTAGGGGAATGGTGCAATCGGCTTGCCTTGAAGTTTTGGTTCTAACTCTTGTGGAGTGTTGCTAGGTCTATCAGTTCCATCTACTTCCGGTTCCTTAGACTTCTTAGCCCTTACCAGAATAGATTTGTCAATTATCTTCCCACTCCTAAGAGTGGTGATAGACTTAGCTTGCTCAATTTGATTTAAAGAGCTTGGATCACTTATTTCATATTGTGGTTTAGGATTGGGGAAAGGTTGAGCAGGAAGTATCCCCCTTTCTATAACTGTAACACGTGAATCCATCTTTTGCATAAATTTTGTAAGTTCTCGTATTGCTTGAGTAAGTTCTTGAGTTTGTGTGAAATTTTGAACCGGTTCTTCTTGAGGTTTCCCTTGATTTGGAATTTGATTAAAGAAACCTTGAGGGGTAGCAGTTTGTCCATTCCTCCAACTGAAGTTTGGATGATTTCTCCAATTAGGATTGTATGTATTGGAGGTAGGTTTATTGAAAGGTTTTTGGTAATTATTCATGGCATTGGATTGCTCATTCAATACCTCTTGAAAGGCAGGTATTATTGGATAATTTTCAGTTGTGTGAATGTTGCAAGCACAAATACCGCAAACAGTTTCCTTAGCCTTATCCCTCTTTAGTTCCATGGCCTCAAATTTCCTTATGAGATTAGACACTTTAGCATTGATATCATCATCCTCTTTCAGAAGGTATAATCTGCCCCTCCTTTAATTGAGTGGGCCTAGAAGTGGTGCTTGATTTTGGGGAGGTGTCCCATGATTGTGCATTTTCAGCAAAGTCTATCCAAGCAGTCCCTCACATCATCGACATTTTTATTCATAAATTTTCCATTGCACATTGTCTCAACCAATTGGCACATGGAAGATGTCAGTCCATCATAGAAAAAGTGTGTAATGCGTCACGTTTCAAAACCGTGTTGTGGGCATGAACTGACAAGATCCTTGAACCGCTCTCAACATTGGAAGAATGTTTCATCCTCCTTTTGGGCAAAGTTCATGATTGACTTTCTAAGGGTGTTTGTTTTATGATGTGGAAAAAATTTCTTTATGAACTCCCTTATCATGTCATTTCATATGCCAATAGATCGGGGACGTAGTGAATGCAACCACGTCTTAGCTTTCTCTTTCAAAGAAAAGGGAAAGAGTTTCAGTCTGACCGTGTCCTTAAACACATTAGGAAAATATAAAGTGGCTATAATCTCGTCAAACTCTTTCAAGTGCACATATAGACTTTCAGATTCTTGTCCATGGAATTTTGGAAGGAGTTGTAACACCCCTAACTTAATATCCATATGTCCCATATTTTCTGGAAAAACCATGCATGAGGGTGTGCTCACCCCCGCCGGTTGTAAATAGTCTCACAAAGTATGAGGTGGTGGTGCTTGATGCACCTCATTCTCATCCTGGACTTCCTCAACCTGAGGTTGAGGTTGTCTTCCCGGTTGATTGACCGGTTAATTGGTAGTCATAACTTCAATTAACTCTGTGGATCTCATGTGGTGTCTAATCCTGTGATGGATAGATAACCCCTCAACCAATCCTCCTTCACTCAAAAGACGTCGAGTGTTGTCACGGACCCACTTGGACATGAAACACTCTTAGCCCTCAATTTCATATTTTAAACTAAAATTAAAAAAGGAAAGAGGGAATAAGAATTCTGAAAAAAGAAAGGAAGAGAATTAGAAAGAAGTTACCAAATTGGAAGTTCCTAATTTTAGATCCGGCAAAACAAAATAAAAGAAATCAGTTTCTAATAACAGAAATTCTAAAATTAGAAAGTTTTTTAAAACATAAATAGAAAGAAGAGTTAGTTTATAAAAAAGCAATCCTAAAATTAGAAAGTTTCTAAACTAAAATTAGAAAGTAGATCTCAGAAAAACAGAGAAGGAAAGTTTCTAAAAAAGTTAGTTTTTAAAAACAAATTAGGATAGTGTCTAAACCTATAAATAAGAAACTAAGTTAGTTTCTAAAATAATTCGGAAAAAACCTAACCTTAAAAAAGAAAAAAGAAAAACCCTAATCTTAACATAATTCTAAAACTAGTTAATCTCAGAAAAATTCAATCGTTAATCCTCGCAACGTGCCAAAAACTTGTTCACAACCCCAAGTGCAGGGTCGCGATGTAGTAATAATCTCGATGAAACCGACGTCGAATCCACAGGGACTAATCTTGTGTATATTATGAAAGTAACTAGAACTAGAACTACAAGAAGATGTGAATGTAAATTTGAATTAATTGAGAGAGTAATTGTGATTGAAGTGATTAAAATTAACAAATTCAAAGGTGGTAACTATGGTTTCCAAGGATCCACTTGTAGAGATTAGGGAGATCTATGCTTGATTCAAGGACACAACTGGAATCAAAGTCCCATCTTATCCAATTGGAAGATATCTCAGTAAAATCAAATCTGAACTTTCATTGACCTAATTCTCAATGGATGAGAGGTGTGAGAACTGGAAGTGATTCCATCACAAAACCATGCCCAAGAGACAAAGCAAACAACAGGATTTACCAATCCCACATCCAATTATAAGAGAATTGGAAAGATTAGGCATGATTCCATCACCCAACCATGCCCATGAGACGATGGTGAACAACAAGATTTCCTAATTTCATAATCTCAATACATGAAAAGAACATACTCAAAGCTATCGCAAATCTATTGTAATTTGAGTCACAACAAACCATTAACAACTGAAAGTATTTCTTAAATATCAAACTAGAATCAAAGATAGTTCAACTTAAACATGAATCAAAGCAATAAAAAACATCCTATCACGCTATAAGCTTCACCTCTTAGCCCTATCCAAGAGGTTTAGCTAAATATAGATATGATTGAACTAAAATCTCTTAAGAAAAGCATAAAAACAACTAAGGAAAAGGAAGAAAAACTCTTGGTGACAACTTCTTCATGCTTTTGGTCCACTCTTTAAACCCAAGAAGATGCCTAGGAACATCCTAGGGACCCTTATTTAGAGTTTTGCAACTTAAACTTTCGTACCGAGTTGAAAAAATCCAAAAACCGCCTCAAATTACGCAGTTCGTGTGTTGTCTACGTAACCTTAGACGAGTCAAGGAAATCCTTTGACTGGTCAAGGGCACCTTTGACTGGTTGAGGCTTTCCTTCGATTGGTCGAGGATGATGAAAAATTAGAGAATTTTGTTGCTGGAGTTCAAGTCGAGGATTCTTCGACTAGTCGAAGAAGGCAGATTTTTAGGGTTCCTTTTCTTCTTTTCAAGTCTTCAATGCTCCTCATTCCTCACTTGGTTTTCTTGGATCTTTGGCATATGAATTCTTCATTCTTGGTCTCATAAGATCCATCCTTGGTTTTGGTGATTCCTGAGCGTTAAATCCATATTTTTAGCATCCTTTTTAATCTAAGCTCTTAAATTCACCTTGCAACACAAACATGATTAAAATAGAACAATAAGAGTTATCATGTTCATAAAACTAAGTAATAAAAGGGGGATAATATGCAATATTTGACCCTCAACTAGTAAGACCCTTGCTCTTGTGAAGAGCATAAATCTTAGGTTTGGGATTAGAACCTTGGCCTATGTGGCCTAAACTGTCAGGTTCGGGATTAGGACCTTTGCTCTTGTGTAGGGCATAAATTGTAGAGTCCTTGTGTAGGGCTATAAAGGTTTGAGGTGAACCTAATTTGAAACATCCGATAGTGAAATTTGGTGCACTCATAGGTTGAGTGCGTCCGCCGAGAGTGGAGTAGACACGTAGTCGAACCACTATATATGATCGTGTTTAGGATTGCTATTTGCATATTTATTTAATTATGCTTATGTGTCTTAGATGTTTAAATATGATGCTTGATTAGATGAATGTTTAGGATTGACTGGAATCACATCCCACACACTCATATACACTATCTTCTATATGCTAGTTGCTTAACTTGCATATCTAGTGTAGCCTATGTGATTGGACCCTCTATTGGCTTGGAAGCCTTTTGAGTTATATTGCCTTAGTTTAATTACAAATTAGTTTAAGTTAGGCAATCAAATTTTTAAATTGCCATAATTTTTAATTGGTCCTAACCACCCCCGCTCTAGGACTTAGTCTACATTCTATAGCTTCGCCACATTCTGCACTTAGACGCATTGCTACTCCATAAATGTAATTTCAATTGGTATCAGAGCGGGTTCCTCTTGAAAGGCTTAACCGCCTGGAGTTGATCCTAGGAGCTTAAGAATGATGACTAGTTAAGAGGGTAATGCCATCTCACAACCACCGTACTTTGATGGGTCTAACTACACATATTGGAAGGCTAGGATGAGGATATTTCTAATGTCCTTATACCATTCAATTTGAGATATTGTGGACAAAGGATGGACAATTCCCATGGAAGAGGTCGTGGTTGATGGTAGCACCGTGAGCACTCCCAAAGCTAAATCCAAATGGAGTGCCTCTGAGAGAGCTGGGTATATCTATAATACCAAAGCTCTCGATGCTATTTATTGTGCAGTTTCCCCCAATGAATTTAAATGCATATGTACTTGTACAACGGGGAAGGATGCATGGGATATATTAGAAATCACCCACGAAGGAATTGGCATGGTAAAAAGATCAAAGCTTCAGCTCTTAGCCGCGTAATTTAAAAACATTAAGATGGAAGAGTCTGAAACGTTCATGGAATTCTATTCTAAACTGAATGACATTTGCAATTCCATGTAGGGTTTAGGAAAAAGGATTCCAATAGGACACATTTGTAGAAAAATTCACAGATCCTTGCCGGATAGGTTCACTCCCAAGATAACCTCAATAGAAGAGTATAGAAATATAGATGAGATGAAAGTATATGAACTTATAAGGTCCCTACAAACATTTGAATTACACTTTAAGACCCCTTCTAAAGGTAAGAAACTAGTCGTCTTCAAATCATTATATAGGCATTCACATAAACATAAAGAAATTAAATTAGAAAGTGATAGTAATGTTGTCACGCCCTAGACTCGGTAACCGGACTCACAAGGAACCCGATAGTCGGTTATGGTCACATCAGCCCCCGTAGTACCCCATTCTCAGTTCTTGAAGCAGGTTCTAATCCTGGGACCCTACAAGGAGGATTTTCAAATTATATGTTCATTCCAATACGAGCATACCCAAGATCACAACAAGTAAATCTCAGAAATAGCAAAGGAACACACAGCAAAATCCACTATAAATTTGAACTTTAGATACATGGCTGAAGGAACTACATATGATAATAGAAGAAAGAGGGAAGGATCTGCAATACTGGGGTCCTCGGCTCAACTCCTATCTAAGCTCCGCTGCTAAGATGCCGACCTAGGATCTCCTACACGCATCAATCGTGCATAAGCTTATAGAAAGCTTAGAGGGTGGTGAGAGTGTGTGACAATGGTGAGTAGAAGAATAATAGGGGATGCAAAAGGAAAACATGACAAATGCCAATATCCCTAGCCTTACCAAGGCTGAGTCATGAATGCAGGAAGCCATACCAAGGCTATGCAATGCAATAAGGCTTATGTAGCCAACACCAATGTAATGGGAAGTAATGTCAATGCTCATAACTAGTCCACATATCCAATATAGTTCCATCATAAGGAATACCACCGGGGTCTAATGCACTATAGGATGACTGCCTCTCTTAAGACAGCACAGTCAAACGATCATAAGAGACCACACAACCTGCCTATGGACAGCCAATCACCAGCAAGGCTCAATGGTAGCGGACCCGCTCACGAGCTAGTCAGACTCAGCCTAGTAATGCCCACTCATTCAGGCGGATAAGGCCACATCCCATCTTAACCGACTTCATGACATTGGGGACGCGGCCTAACGGTGTAAGGCACTCGGGTGCTCATAATTTTCACTCGGTCATGGCATTGAGGTGTCCTCTAGGTACCTTGAAGGTTTAGGGGCTTTCACCCAGGGATATCCTATGCACCCCAAATGCTCAAATAATATATTTTCGATGTCCACATATGGCCATCCAGGAATACCCCTTGGGGAGGCAAGGCACTGACAAGGCAAGGGCAATAATATCCATGAGATGTGATGCCGAATGCATGAATCACGCATACCAATTATGCACTAGCTCCAAGCACTCAATGTGCATAAGAGGGGAAAACTCCATCCCTCTATCATATCAACCCAATGACCACGCACAATTGAAGTCCAAACACACCATGATGCATATGGGTCATGAGGGTGCACCATACGACAATGATGACTTGGAACATACTCCTCCTTCTCTAGGAGGAAATCAAGTCTAGGTACTTAGACAGTTAATCTAAGGAACAATCCTTTAGTGGGGGCCCATTACTTTGGGGTAGCCCACAAAGCTAAGGAGGGCAATATATAAGCCTAAAGGAATAAGCGATCCTATCGAGGGCATATGGTGGGCCTTAAACCACCCATATCAACCCATGGGCCTACCTTAGGTCCACCAAGGAGGACATCCAACCTCAACTGGATCCTAAAAGGGTAGCCCGCCACTACTCGAATATGAAATAAGGCCCAAGGCCTAAGCAATCCATGGCCTAGTGGGCTATACACCAAACCCAAGGTAGGCCCTCAAGCAAGGTTTGGGCCCAACCATAAAGGTCATAAACCTACATATTGTGGTGGGCCTAAAGGGCAGCCCGGTGATCCAACCATAAGGGCAATCCTTATACTTATTCCAAGTAAGTTGGGCCTTATAACTTGGCCCAAGTACTAGCTTATTTTTGGTGGGCAAATAAGGGCCCAACTACTAACATGTTATGGCCCACAAACCCATCACAATAAGTGAAAAGATATAGGCCCAAAGGTCATGGGGCCTATCTAGAAAGTTCCAGGACAAATGGGCCTAGAAAATTCAACAATTAACTATGAACATTAATCCAATAGAAACCCAACTGGGGTGGGCCTCAAGTGTGCACTAATTAAGCCCGGAGCATGATAGGAAATAGGGCAAGATGTGTGTGCAAACATCCCCAAATCTGGTGGGCCATGTTGCCCCAAAACAAACACTTATGGGTAGCAAGTTTGGGCCTATTGCTAAAATTCCAACCCACCCACTTTCTAGGCCTGCTGGGGTCCAGCAATAATTATTTTATATAATATTATTGTTCCCTAATGACCCACAAATGTCACAAAGGGTCCCACCAGAGGAAGGGAGTGGATACAACACATATATCAGAGGAAGGGAGTAGATACAACACATATATCAGGTGGGCCATGCTGCTGGACTGGACGTCCAACAGCAGCCCAATAGGCTTGGGCATCCTTGGGTGGACGGTCATGGGGGCCTGGATGGCAACCCCCAAAACACATCAAAGGTGGGTCCCATATGTGGACATCCCATAGGGAAGTGGGCCACGTTCCATGTGGACCAGAATCAGGATGAACGGCGTGGATACAAAACACATCAAGGTGGGACTAACAGAGGGTGGACAGCCAATCCATGTTGGACGTCCCAGCATTGGGCGTCCAGCCTGGTGGGCCGGTCCAGCCCTCACTGACAATTTCTCAGGGGTCCGTTGGCCTCGAAATTTGGTAGGTAGGTCCTATCATGGGTGGGACACCCCCTGGAAAAGTTTCAGATTTTTTTTTTGAAATAGAGAATTATTTATTTAAAATTAAAGAAAATTGTCTACCCAAAAATCTGGTTAGTGCAGATTTTTGGCTGGCCCTGATCTGAGCTCCCAATGGGGTGGACTAAAGGCCTCCAAAAATTGGGGAAAATAGTTTTTATGTCCCCTCATATGTATACCACAGGGTGGGGTCCACACAAGTGGCCCACCAATGCAAAAATTATTTTATAATTAAGGATTTTCAAATTGTCATGTTGTTGAAATAGTGCAGAAAATCCAGACTGTCCACCTCACTTAGGCCACACCTTTGGGACCTTAATCAAGGTCGGATGGGGCTGAAATTTAGGGGACATCAAGATGGGATCCCCACCTTTCAGAAAAGTATATTTGGTGGGTAAGAAAATTCGTACAAACATTTTCAAAATCTGGTCCAAAATCAACCAGAAAACTGTCCAGAAAATTCTAGACATCAACAAGTACTTAGATAAATTAATTATATAAGTTAAATAAAAAGGGAAATACTCCAAGAACTAGGTGTTATGGCCGACCCTAGTGGGCCCCACAAATGTCCAAAACAAATCCTAATATTACCATACTTGCATGCATCAATAAAGGTCAGCAAATGGGACACCCAACCATAATGTAGGTGGGTATGGGCGTCCCACCCTAGCTGGACTTTTCTGGTCTATCCAGGCCCACCAAGTGGACCACACACATTATCAGCAAACTATAAGAAAGGTAGAAGAGGAGGAAGAACATTCCGACTATTAGGAGAAGGCTTTGTCACTATTGAGCCTTCCCCAGCACAATCACACCCATACATTGCATTTACATCTATATTACACCATAGATCATCATCATGCATGATCTACATTTAAGATGAATGGCTGGGATGCCATCCCAACCATGATGCAAGGGTCTAGATGACCCATCATGTTATGAAATGAGAAGAACCCTCCATGATGGGGTCCATCAAGGAGAAACCCCATGCATGGACATGCATGCATAAGATGGGCCATTTTGGCCATATCCAAGGGAAGGTGTAGGATCTCCACCATTGATTGGTGGGTCCTACACTTCCCAAAAGAAGAAGAGAGTAGATCTAAACTATGGAATAAGAAATATGTCAATTAGAAGAGCACCTACATAAAATATCTTCACCAAACTTGGATCACCAAGCTCCAAATGCTCCAAGGAACCAAGATAGATGGATGAGATGAAATTTGGATGGATAGATCATGAGAGAGAGGAGAGGGAAGGGGTTGGAGTGTGTAGATGTCCCACCTCTCTCTCAAGTGGGAAGAAGAAATGGGAAGGGAGAAATGAGAGGGAGAGGGAGAGAGATGGATAGTTGTAGGAATCTCAATATGAGATGGTGGCTTAGAAAGAGAAGTTTTATAATTTCTTTCTAGAAAAAGAGTGTATGGGATGGAGAAATCTCATCATGGCTAGGGCTAAATGGTGGCTATAGGGTAGGGGTGGGTGGTGTTTGGGTGGTGGGAAGTGTAGGTTATGGAATTTTGGGTGGTGTTGGGTAGTGTGTGTTAGAAATTGCACAAGAGGGAGTGGGCCACCTTGAAAAGTGTGCGCTTCACACTAGGTGGGCCACATGATCAAGATCAAAGGCTAGAAATGAAACGTACACAACTTATGATCCTCACATCGGATGGATGCACAAGACAAAGCGTCGGAACCGCAACGACGATGCGAACAAGATGGCATAGGTTTCAGGTTGATCCGAGTCGGGTCCACATGACAGGACTTAGGGATGACCGCAAACACTATCCGGGAGTCGCAGGTCACCATGATTCGACCGGTAGGACCACAAGAATAAGAGAAATGAAATGCACACTTGAAATGGCCAAGCTATATGTCCTAAAGGGGGGGTGAATAGGACTATGCCAAATTAAATTTAAATACTGCAGAATATGAAACAAAGAATAGATAGCACTATACACCAATCACAATATAAGAGTAGAAAGCAACCTAAAATAGAGAAATAGAAACAAAAATTATTTTAAGGACAACCTTACACCAAAAATCAAAGTTTATGGTAGGACAACCTTATTTCTAGAACAAATAGAGAAACTGAAGCTCAACGTAATAAAGAGATAGTAAAAATATAATGCTGAAATGTAAATCTAAATTATTACAACATTCCCCACTGTGCTTGAAATGTAAAATTTACAACATTCACATCCACACATACATTTCACAATTCTGAATGATAAAAGATAGGAAATATAAATCACACATCCACAACACAAAGAATTATAGTGGTTCGCCTATGTATTCACCAACTGTTAAAAAACAGCCATACAGAATGCTACTCCACTCCTAATATCCTCACATAGGGGATATTAGCATTCACTATCAAATAGGTTTTCACAAGTTCACCCAAAACCTTCACAATCATGTCTTTTTCAAAGGGCTTACACAATTCAAAAACCCTCACTTCTGAGTTTTCTGGCTCTCCTCAGATAACCAACAATTTTGAGATTTTTCTGGCTTAACCTCAAACAAAACCAAACAATGTAAATTACAAAAATTGTAAAATACCTGATTTTCTCCTTCGTTGTAGCAGCTCAGAAAAACCAAGTCGGAGTAGAGATTTGAATGTCAAAGTTTAATGTCCAATACTCACTTTATAATGGTTCTAGGTTCTAATAGATTTTAAATTAAAACAAAAGGGCTAGCTCTAATTGATTTTGACTCCAGAAAAAGGAAAACAACAATTCCTCTTTTCAGATTAGATTGGAATGCAAGAAACAAAATCAATTAACAAAGCTAAAGAAAGAATATTAAATATGCACACTTAGCTTAAATGGAGCACCGACTTATCTCTCAGAAGGCCGAATTAAATCAACTGAATTGCTTGTTTTATTCTGAGATTCGTGCTCTATTTATAGGTGAACAAATCACGTCTTCGACTGGTCTAAGGACCTCTACGACTAGTCGTAGAACTAACAGATATTTGAAAATTCGGGCATGATAAGATTTGGCAGTTTCACGACTAGTTGTAGGTTTCCTTCGACTGGTCGTAGGTCTCCTTCAACTGGTCATAGGTGGCCGAATTTCAACGCTGTTCTTTGAGTCGTAGGTCTACGACTGATCAAAGATGCAATCGACACTGTTCCTACGACTGGTCGAACAGTCCCCAGGACTAATCGAAGCCTAACAGAAAATTTCTGATTTTTGTAACAAACTTACGACTGATCCAGGAAATGTTTAGACAGGTTGAAGTAGTGCTAAGACTAGTCGAACAAAGTCCAGGACTAGTCTTAGAATGGACCAAACTCACTTATATAAAACATATGAATTATGTATCAAAAATGGCCTACTCTAAAGGTCAACCTAAAGTCAGTCATACCTCAATAGTGAAGCAAGGACATTGAAACTTTAGAGAGGAGTGACCTTTGAAAGTAATGGAGCTTGAAGTCTTGATGTCGTTTAAACTTAAGAGCTTTTTGAGATCTTGAGATTGAACTTGAAAGCTTTTTGAGATCTTGAGTTTAAACTTGAAAGCTTCTTGAGATCTTGAGTTTGAACAGTGCTTGTCAAACTAAGTTGATCGTGAGTAGAGCATTGTTCTTCACAGATGCAAGGTTCATAACAGTGTCTTTGGTACCACAAATTTGACAACAAACAGGGCTATAAACTATAGCACTTACAACACTCATACACACACATGCACACACATACACTCGGGTCGGGTCTTATAGATGTGGACGAAGAGGAATTAGAAAATACACTTAAGAAATTTCTTAAATTTACTAGAGGGAAGAGTTGTGACAAGAAGGACATGAAAGTGTATAAGCATAAAGGAAAACCCACTAAACCATTTAAAAATGTCCAATGTTACAACTGTGGAGAGTATGGACATTTTTCTCCTGATTGCCCTTGCAAAATAAAATCTAAAGGCAAGGTAATGGCAACAACATGGGATGATAAAGAGGAGTCCAGATCTACTTTAGATGACTCCTCTAGTGTGAAAGATAAGTGCCAAATGTGCATCTTATCGGCTCACGTCACACCATCCCTCCCAAGGAATTTGAGAGACCATAACTCCGCAAGGAGGTGACCTTAGATGTCCATTTGAGCTAAATTGGTAAATCAGAGGACCATGCCTCCTCTATGAACTTTATTGTTGAATTTGAGGATTTTAGCCTCATACTTGAACATATATGTAAATATGAGGACTTTAGCCTCATTTCATTCTTTTATCGTAAATCTGAGGATTAAGCCTCATTTAACTCAAGGTTATCTAAGTTTTAAAATCTGCTAAACAATACATCACATGTTTTTAGCTTAGATTGTCCTTAGTCATTTCTATTTTCATTGATATATCCGTTTGAATGACCTAAATTTACATGCTCCTTATTTTTAATGTTTATATGCATCCCTAACCCTTGTCAGTATAAGCTTTAATTAATACATTATTGACTTATAGAGTTGGTTCATATGTAATTTCTCTTGATATATCTAGTTTGGACTAACTCTTTGTCAACTACTGGCAAAAGGGGGAGAAAGATCAATCCCACAGAAAACATCCATTTTCTTGTTGTGTTTGTTTGTTGTGTTACAGGTTGATCGGGGAAGCAATTATGGGGGAGCATTGCTACATTACATGTCTTAATGTATCGAGTTATAAATAATTTATATTTGACATGTAACTTTGTTTAGTTGTTTTGATATGTCATTGGTATGGACCATGACATGGTATATGTTAGTTTGTGTCATGTATTTAACAAAGAGAGAGATTGTTAGTGCACTCATTTTTACACTCTGGTTTGTCAATGACGTAAGTAGTTGTGTTGTAAAGTTGGTTGAGCCCTTGGAATGTGAATGAAAGTGCCCTGGTTTGTCAATTAGCGTGAGTATTGAGTCAACTAGACTGCAGAGCCTCATAGGAAGATCAATTCAAAGCGTCTACCTCAACCGGATGTGTGCAAGCTCGCCACAAGTAAATCTAAGCATCACATCCCATGTCCCAAAACACCAGGTATATAAACCCTTAAAACAAGTTAGAACATCATAGGATTTTTAAGTGAAGAAAACTTTTTTCAAAATCAGAAAATCTCTAAGTTTTCTTACTTTGTCGATTTTATCGATACACAGCTCGATATGATCGACATGCGCTGTCGATGTCCTCAATGACAAATCAATTCCATCGGAATGAAGACAAAAGTGTCCAGCAACCACATATATCTCTGAACGGATTTATCGATGTATCGATATACCTATCGATATCATCGATATTTGAATCTCGAGTCCATCAAAGGTGACTCGATAATATCGACAAGCAGATCTCTGGTGCCCCTATTTTTTCTTAAGAATATCATATGTGCATCGATATATCAAAGCCCCCTCGATACCATCAAAGTTCAAATCTCGATGATATCGATCATGGGCATGAAGATTTTCAGCAAAATATTTCAGGATAGTTTATTTATGATCGAGGGTCACTCGATAATGATGATATCGGTATAGTTTCGATGGCATCGATCAAGGACAGAAACTATCCAGCAAGCTTAAATGAAAATCTCTTGGATTTATCGATGCCTCGAAACAACTATCGATATCATCGACATTCAAATTTCGATGATCTCGAAGGTCCCTCGATCATTCTTGTAAACCTAAAATATTTCAGAGCAAGTCCCTCTCATTTTCAAATGTCGAGGAATTGAACCTCGCATCAATGGAATCAGAGTTCAAAATCCGATGACACCGATATGTATTTCGATTCCCCTCGACCAGCTGGCAATATGTTTCAAAAGCGTATGACATCTGAGTTTGTGTCATCGAGCGGACTGTCGATGCTATCGAGAGTATACGCTCGATGATATCGATCCCGCTCAATGATATCAAACTCTGTCATAAATGTGACCGTTTTATATCCATTGGAACATTTTGCCTATATAAAGAGGACTTGTCTATTATTGCTGGTAGAGAAAGAAGAGAGTGTTTTTGAGTGTTTAACCTTAGATCATTTACCCGAAGCCCTTTCTCTCATGGGAGTTCATCCTCCAATCTACCCTCATAATTAATATTCAATAGACTGGATTGGGGAATGAACTTCCGCATTCAAGGATCCTTCAGCTACCACCTTAATGGCAAATCATTAACCTTGACCCAACCCGTCGCCGCGTATTGGTACATCTTCTGAGTTGCAGATCAAGGAAGCAGAAGACTCTTCATCAACAAAGGGACTCATTTGCTTATCTGTAAGTTATCAGAGTCCAGAGGACCCTTGTAATCATTCCTTTGTAGGATTGGGTCTAAGGTGTTTCTCACCCTTTGCAAGTCCTTTAGGAGGCCTCCGGTGGGAGTGTACGTGGTGGGTGCATTGTGTTGACCCTTGCTCGTGAGAGCATAAATAGTGAGGTTCCTTGTGTGGATCCTTAGCTAGTGTGCTTAAAACCGGGTGCTATGTGTTGACCCTTGCTCAAGGAGCATAAACAGTCAGCCTAGGTGTAGGTCATAAAGGTTGAAGGTGCACCTGATTTAAAACCTTAGGTTTGAGGTGAACCGCTATGAAACCTTCTTAGTGAAATCCGGTACACTCAAGGGTTGAGTGCGGTTACCGGGAGTGGAGTAGACAAGTAGTCGAACCACTATAAAAATGACTGTGTTTGAGATTGATATTTATTTGCCTGTGTGATTTCCTTCTATATTTTCATATCTGATTATCTAAAATCACACCTCATACACACACACACACAGAGTCATATCCATCATAAACTAGATTGCATATTATTCATCTCTAAAATAGTTTGTGATTGGATCCTTTACCGAGCTTGGAAGCTAATAGAGTTATTTTTGAGTAATCCTAATTTATGCTTGTTGTTAGGATTAGTGTGATAGGATTTTAAATTGGCATAAAATTATTAAAAAGTCCTATTCACCCCCTCTAGGACATATTGGCATATTTCCACTTCAACTAAAGTGGTCTTCACCGTAATTTTAGTGAAGATCGAAGACACAGCGGAGTAGAAGTAACAAGGTGGAAAGAACAGGTAAACAAGTGGCCTTGGTGATCTTAACCCTTGTCCCAAAACAACTCTTTAACCTCTAGATGATTTGGACCTAAATAGGAAAATCCACTTAGATCATCTATTCAAGTCGTTCTAAGTTCATATTTTCCATCATTCTAGAGTTGGCTTAAGGAAGAATGAAGTTGTTGAAGATTTAAAGGACAAAGAACTTAAACAGGAAAATCTGTCCAATTTAGGTGGCAGAATGTGCCACTGAAGCTATTTAGGTAGAAGAATGTGCCACCGAAGTTGTTTAGGTAGAAGAATGTGCCACTGAAAGTGACTGTTTTTGTCCAGCAACTTCAGGATATAATTCGGTACCACCGAAGCAACTTCGGTGATACCGAAGGTACCTTCAGTAGCACCGTAAACTAGTTGTTTTCTATTCGTTGAAACTTTCTTTATAAAAGTAGCTTGTAGAAACTTAGAAAATGGATGGATTAAGGCATTTTAGAGACTCTAGTGTATCTCAAGCCTAATCTATAGCTTAGAACTCTTTTCCACTGAGATTCATGTACTCTTACTTGTGATTTATCACTCAACAAGCATTCTAAACTTCTATTAAGGAAAAACATGATCTCATGCCTTCTCTAGAGTATTGAGACCAACCTTATAGGTATATCTATAGTCTCTATGATACTCTAGAATGTCCATCAGTTGAATTACTTAGGATAAACAACTTCCCATTAGTTGTAGGAGATTCAACCCACTCCCACCACCTTGGTCATCTTGAAGAAGAATCAAATGCAAGGAGATTAATCGTAGAGTTGAAGCCTTGGCGAAGTAGCAACAACATGATCGGGGGAGCATCGGGGAGATGATTGAAGCACGGGAGAGTGGAGATCAAGCAAACTAAAAGGAGCTACAAAAAGAGACTCAATCCGACAAGTGTCATTGTTAGGAGTCCAAAGGTTAACCTCCTTCCTTGTGAAAGATTGAGGGTAATAGTTTGCTATTCACAAACTCAAATAGGTTAGGGAATAGGACCCTTGCTCTTGAGTAAAGCATAAATATTAGGTTCGGGATTAGGACCTTGGCATGTGTGGCCTAAATTGTTGGGTTCAGGAGTAGGACCCTTGCTCTTAAGTAGAGCATAAATCTTAGGTTCGAGATTAGGACCTTGGCATGTGTGGCCTAAATTGTTGGGTTCAGGAGTAAGACCCTTGCTCTTGAGTAGAGCATAAATCTTAGGTTTGGGATTAGGACCTTGACCTGTGTAGCCTAAATTTTTGGGTTCGGGAGTAGGACCCTTGTTCTTGAGTAGAGCATAAATCTTAAGTTCGGGATTAGGACCTTAGCTTGTGTGGCCTAAATTGTTGGGTTCAGTAGTAGGACCCATGCTCTTGTGAAGAGCATAAACTTAGGTTCTAAACTAGTGTAAGTGCTATGTTTTCTAGCTCCTATTATTATCAAATTTTGTAATGTCAAAACCTCTTGGAATCTATGTCTTGTGTAGCTCATCTACAAATTCAAGACAGTGCATCTCATGTACAAGATCAAAGGTCTTTATCTTAAGAACTTCAAATGTAAGATAAAGAGATATACAAGTTCAAGTACATAGTTCACTCCTTCAAACTTCAAAGTTCAAGGTTTCAAAGCTACATCTAAAGGCAAGACAATAGTCTTCACTTTAGTATTCAAAACTCAAGTTGGAATACAAGACAAGTACTTCAATTTTAAGCTTCAAAAGGTCTCAAGTTCAAGCTTCATCATATGTAAAGATCTCAAGCTTCGTGAACTTCAAAGAACGACTATAAGCTAAAGCAAAAGAAGATTCAATGTTCATATATTACTTACAAAGTATGAATGACCCTAGATTGACCATATGATAGGTCATTTTGAATACATAATTTAATTGTGTCATTTTATAAGTGCATAGTCTATTTTTTGACTAGTCTTAAACTAAGTTCGACTAGTCCTAGCACTGGCTCGACCAGTCCAAGAAATCCTTGACCAATCCTAAGTTTGTTACTTATTTTCAGGATTTTTTTCTAGAAGCCTTGACCAGTCCTGGAGACTACTCAACCGGTCGTGTGAATAGTACTCAACCAATTCTGCAGACTCGACTCAAAGTCTAGCAACTAATTTGAGTTCCACACTACCAGTCGTGGATAGGACTGAAAAGGCCAAGCTATATGTCCTAGAGGGTGGGTGAATAGGACAATGCCAAATAAAACTAATAACAGCGGAAATAAAAAGAAAATGATAGCCAAAGTAAATCACAAAGCAGTAAATTAAAATAACCTCAAAATTCAGATCTTGAGAGGTTAATACAAACGTTGTTCTAAGGATAACCTTACACAAAAAACCAGAGTTTATAGTAGGACAACCTTATTTCTAGAAAGATCTTTGTATCAAATCTCAAATCGAAGAGGAATACAGAATTAAATACAAACTGAGTAAATTGTAATTAAAAATGTATTGTTCTAGGGATAGCCATACACCATAAAAATGGCAGGGCAACCTTGCTGGAACAACTTTCAAAAGAAATTGAAAATCAAGCTGATAAAGGAATAGCAGAAAATAAATTCTAAGCTATTACAACATTCTCACAAAGCTTGAATTAAATAATTACAACATTCACCACCATACATACATCCCACAAAAATTAATTAAAGATTAGAAGAATAAATCAATCAACCACAACACAAGGGTTTATAGTGGTTCGCCTGTGTGTTCACCAACTGTTAAACAACAGCCACACAAAATGCTACTCCACTCCTAATATCCTCACACAAGGGATATTAGCGTTCACTAAAAATAGGTTTTCCCAGGTTCACCCAAAACCTTTACAATTGTGTCTTTGTCTGTGGGCTTACACAATTAAAAAAAACCCCACTTCTGAGTTTTCCTGGCTCTCCTCAGAAAACCAATACAACAAGATTTTTCTAGCAAATCTTGAAAGAAACCAAAATAGAAAGGGATTTACAATTAAATGTAAAATACCTGATTATCTCCTTCGTTGTAGCAGCCCGGTAGAACCAAATCAAAGTAGATGATTGAATGTCCAAGTTCAATGTCCAGTACTCGATTACAATGGTTCTAATTCTAATAGATTTTAAATTAAACCAAATAGGGCTTGCCTTAATTGATTTTGATTCTAAAAAAAGGGAATAATTAATTCCTCTTATCAAATCAGATTGGAATAGCAGAAACAAAATCAATTAAATAAAGCTAAGGAAAGAGAATATTAAATAAGCACACTTAGCTTAGATGAAGCACAGAATTATCTCTCAGAAGTTCGACGAAGACTGGCTTGAATGAATTAATTAAATCGAGGATTTCTTCTGAGATTCGTGCACTATTTATAGGTGAGCAGATCGGGTCTTCGACTGGTCTAGGGAGCTTTTCGACTAGTCGAAGCAACAACAGATATTTGAAAAATCTGACGGGATATACTCTGACCGTTCTACGACTGGTCGAAGGTCTCCTACGACTGGTCGTAGGTCACTTACGACTGGTCGTAGGTCTCCTTCGACTGGTCGTAGGTCCTGTAAAACTTCGCTGGAATTTGAGTCGAAGATGTTCGACTGGTCGAAGATGCAGTTGACACTGTTCCTACGACTGGTCGAACAGATTCCTGGACTAGTCGAAGCCTAACAGATTTCATCCGGAATTTGTAACAAACTCACGACTAATCGAGGAATTTCTTAAACTGGTCGAAACAAGTCTAGGACTAGTCGAAGAAGGCCTAGGACTAGTCGAAGAACAGACCAATCACATGTAAAATAAACATTCGGTTTATGTATCCGAAATGACCTACTTCTAAGGTCAACCTATGGTCAATCAAACCTCAATCATGAAGTATGGACATTGAAACATTCGGAACAAGTGACCTTAAAGAATGAGTCTTGAAGTCTTGATGTAGATCAATCTTGAAATCTTCATGTAGCTCAATCTTGAAAGGGTCTTGAGTTCTTTACCAACTGCCTTGTACTCTTTAGCTTGAGTCTTGTCTTATGAGCTTAGCTTGTTCATGAATGTTGATCCTTGAGAGAGCTTCACTTATGCAAGTTATATATAACATAACAGTGATTTTGGCACCACAAATTTGACAACAGACAGGGATATAAACTATAGCACTTACAAGGACTCGACTGGTCATGGAGGCCACTCGACCGGTCGAGCAGGTCCTTCGACCAATCATAGAACAGTCTGATCTTATCGCACCCAAATTTTCAAAATTTTGTTGGTCCTTCGACCAGTCGAACCGACCTCAGGACTAGTCATAGATGCGATTTCTGCACTTATAAATAGAGCACGAATTTCAGAGTTTGATATCCAATTCAAGCAAAGTCAATACACCACTATGAGAGATAAGTTAGTGATATTCTTAAGTTATTTAGTACTCATTTCATATTCCCTTTAATTAGCTTTTTGCATTTGATTTTGTATTCTGCATTCTAATTTTATTTGAAAGAGGGATTGAAGTATTCTCATTTCTTGGAATCAAAATCAAATCAAGCTAACCCAAGGTGATTTAATTTAAAATCAATTTAGAACTTAGTACCATTTCACAAGTGAGTATGAACATTAAACTTCTACTCCGAATTGGTTCTTCCGGGCTGCATTAAAAGGAGAATATCCAGATAAGTATTTTACTATTTTGTAAATTCATTATTTTGGTTTCATTGAGATTATGCTAGAAAAATCTCTTTGTTTTGGTTTGTTTGAGGTGATTCAGAAAACTCAGAGTGTGGGATTTTTTAAATATTATGAGCCCACTTAAAAGACACAATTGTGAGGGTTTTAGGTGAACCTTGAAAAACCTGTTTTCATAGTGAACACTAATATCCACTGTGTGAGGATATTAGGAGTGGAGTAGTTGTGTGGTTGTTTTTCTAAACAGTTGGTGTACACACAAGCGAACCATTATAATTTTTAGTCTTGTGGTGATTGATTGATTATTTCATTTTGTGGGTGTTGAAATTTTCCTTTATGCATTTGTGGAGAATGTTGTAATTTTTTTTATGCAAGTGTGGGAATGTTGTAATAGCTTAGTTATTTTCGTTGTTATTTATTTCTTTATTCCTCTATATCGGTTTGAGATTTTGATACACAGAGCGTTCTAGGAATCAGGTTGTCCTACCATAAACCATTAGTTTTTGGTGTAAGGTTATCCTTAGAATAACATCTGTATCAACCTCTCAATACTTGAACACTTGAGGTTGTTTTACATTTCTGCATTGTGGGATTGTTTAATTGCTATCTTTATTAATATTTATCTAAATTCTGCATATAATTTTTAATTTGACATAGTCCTATTCACCCCCCCTCTAGGACTCTTAGCTCGGCCTTTTCAAGTGGTATCAAAGCCTAATAGCTCATTTTAATTATTATTTCTTTTGGATTAATTTTCTGAGCTAATCGATCTAAGCTTTATAAGATTTCAAATTTTAATAGCCTTTCAGTCACTAGGCCTCCACCATTTGATGGCTCCAATTATGGCTATTGGAAAGCCAGGATGAGAATTTTCTTAAAATCCATGGATGAGAGCATGTGGCAAGCCACAGTAACTAATTGGACCCCTCCTATCACTGAAGTGACTGGTACCAATGGATCTATAACTGTAAAAGTAACACCTTATTTTACTTGGACCGATCTTTAAAAAAGTGAGAGTAGTGCCAATGCAAAGGCTCTAAATGTTATCACTTGCGCACTATCACCGGATAAATTTAAGAGAATTATATCCTGTGATACTGCAAAGCAAGCCTGGGATGTTTTGGAAATGACACACGAGGGAACAACAATTGTCAAGAAATCTAAAGTCCAAATCCTCACAACCAAATTTGAGGAAATGCATATGAAAGAAAGTGAAACTTTCATGAACTTCTATACAAGATTTAATGACATTGTTAACTCTATATGGGGTCTCAGTGATGAAATCCCAGAAAGTAAAGTCTGTGCAAAGATACTATGCTCAATACCTGAACGGTTCAATTCAAAGGTGACTGTGATCCAAGAACTTCATGATACGGATAATATGAGGGTAGAAGAATTAGTTGGCTCATTACAAACCTATGAGTTAAACTTTAAAGCTCCTAAAGGTAAATCCATTGCTCTTAAATCTTCTACAAGTATTTCTAAAGAAAATAGTAGTAATTCTGATTTAGAAAATTTTGAAGATGATATGGCCCTTTTAGCTAAAAAGTTTTATAAGATTTTCAAAAGTAAAAAAAGGGTTGATTTTCAAAAACCTAATGAAAAGAAAAGATCTAAATCTAAAACCTGAAAATCTTTAAAAGACAGTTAATGTTACAACTACCATGAATATGGGAATATAATAAACAAATGTCCTAAAAAGGACAAACCTAAAAGGAAAGGAATGTTGGCTACTTGGGATGAATCTTCCAGCTCTGAAGCCTCTTCTGAGTCAGAAGATTCTGAAACCGAGTCAGGTAATGAAGTCAAAGCCCTTATGACTCTAGCTATGTAATAGCACATACCCACACTGTATGATATTGTCCGCTCTGGGCACAACCCGCACGGTTTTGTTCTCGTGGTTGCCCTCAAAAGGCCTCATACAGTATAGAGTGACAACTCCACATATAACCACCATTACTTCAAACAACTCTTCCGATGTGGGACAAGTTACTATACAGTCAACTGTAACAGTAGCTCGCCTAGGCATCCAGCCCCACCCACATTGAAACAGTGACCGGGGCGTCATAAGCTAAGTTCACTTTTTCAGATAATGATGATTCAACTAGTGAAGAAAATCTGAATAGTGATCGTGAAAATTATCTTCAAGATGCTTATAATGCCTTATACAAGGAAAGTTGTAAAATTGTTGTAAAACTAAAACTTCAGAAAGAAAAGTTTTCAAAACTTAAAGAAAATTTTGATAATCTTGTTTTAGAAAAATCTCACATTTCAGATTGTTTTGAAAAAATGAAGTGCGATTTAGATTTCAAAAACTCCCAAGTTGAAAACTTAAAATCTAAAAATGAAAAGCTAAAACTTGAAGTCTCTTCACTTTTGAGTTTAAAAGACACATGGAGGTATACCCAAGGTGATCCTAAGTTAGAAAAACTTTTATCCGGATCTAGAAAATGTGGTGATTGATCTGGATTGGGCTACGATAAAAGTATTCCTCCCAAACATAAGAATACTCCACCTAAATTTGTGAAAGGGGAGTCTTCAAACTCAAAAGGGAAAAGTCTAAATCAAAACTATTCTAAAAAGGCTAAGACTTTTCAAACCATAAAACCTAAAAGCAACCATATCAACTGTAAAAATCAAAATCAGAATCCTTTAGCTGATAAAATTGTTAATTTACTTAAGGAGCTCTTAAAATCTAACTCAATGGGTCGGTCTTATATCAACTACAAACATAAGAAGACCAACTATACTCCTAAACCCAAGACTATAATGAAATGGATTCCTAAGGTTACTTGCTTGGTTGCCCACACTGCTTTCAAAGCTACAAGCCATTCAAAGTGGTACTTAGACAGTGGATGCTCCAGACACATGACTGGCGACAAAGGTCTATTCACCAATCTTAAAGATATGAGTGATGGTTCAGTCACATTCGGTGATGGTAGCAACTGCAGAATAGTTGACCAAGGTACGGTTCAACTCTTTAACCTCCATCTATTTGAGAATGTTTTATATGTACAAGGGAAACACAACTTATTAAGCATCTCTCAAATATGCGATACTAATTATAGTGTAAAATTTACTAACCTAGGGTATGAAATTTAAATAAAAAATTTTCTATAATATTAACTGGTCGCAGAACTTCTGAAAACTTCTACATTGTAAGTGATTCAAGCTCATCTAATTTATCGTGCTACATGGTCCATACCAATGAGACATGCCTTGGACATGTACAATACCGCAACTTGTATAAATTAAGCAAAAGAGAGTTGGTAAGAGGCTTACCCAACATACAAAAAATAGATAAAATATGTGGCAAATGCCAGATTAGCAAAAAAACTAAGAGTACTCACAAAAAAAAAGTGAACTCCAATGTCACATCTAAACCACTCGAACTTCTCCACATAGATATTATTGGACCAACCAGAACGGAGAGTCGAGGTAGCAAGAAGTATATACTAGTAATTGTTGATGACTTTACCAGATATACATGGGTAGTCTTCTTAAGGGACAAATCAGAAACTCTCGATGAAGTAAAAAGGGTACTTAAACGTATCCAAACGGAAAAAGGATCTTAAGTCTAAAAGATCTGTAGTGATCATGGATCAGAATTTGAGAATAGCAGTTTTGAGAAGTTTTATAATGATCAGGGAATAACACATGAATTCTCTGCACCCAAAACACCACAACAAAATGGTATAGTAGAAAGAAAAAAATAGAGTGCTTTAAGAAATGGCAAATGTAATGTTAAATAGTATAAAGCTCCCTAAAAATCTTTGAGCCGAAGCCATAAATACTGCTTGTTATATAATTACCGCATTTATACTAGAAAATTAAATGGGAAAATGGCTTATGAAATATGGTTTGATAAGAAGCCCACTGTCAAATACTTTCGAGTTTTTGGCGGCAAGTGTTACATTTTATGTGACCGAGAAAATCTGGGTAAGTTTGACACCAAAAGTGATGAAGGGATATTTTTAAGGTATGCTCTGAATAGTTGAGCACATTGAATTCTTAACAAGAGGACTGGTGTAATTCAAGAGTTTACTAAGTGGTTATTGATGATCACTTAAATACACCTGTCTCAAGTTCAAAAAATGATGAAGTTCTTCTAATTGATAAACCAGACTCTTCATCAAGCCAACATAACACTGAACTGAGGACTATTAAAGACCATCCAACTAATCAGATTATTGAAAACTCTCTCACTAGTGTGCGCACTCGTAAACAGTTAGAAGATATGTGTAATTATGTGTGCTTTACATCTCAGATAGAACCGACTAACATAAAAGAAGCCCTTTCTGATGAAAACTGGATTGTTGCGATGCAAGAAGAGCTTAATCAATTTATTAGAAATAAAGTTTGGTACTAGTTCCTAGACCTAAAGATAAACACATTATCAGAACAAAATGAATTTTTAAAAATAAGTTTGATGAACTTGGTAATATTATTAGAAACAAGGCTAGGTTAGTTGTACAAGGGTACACTCAAATTGAAGGCATCGATTATGATGAAACCTTTGCCCTAGTAGCTCGTCTTCAATCAATCAGACTATTTATATCCATTGCATGCTTTAAAAAGTTCAAAATATACCAAAAGGATGTAAAGAGTGCTTGCTTAAATGGCGATTTGCATGAAGAAGTGTATGTTGAACAACCAACGGGTTTTGAAGACCCTAAGAATGTTGATCATGTATACCGCCTAAAAAAGGCCATTTACGGTTTAAAACAAGCTCCCAGGGCATGGTATGAAAAGTTGACTAAGTTTCTACTAAGTCATAACTTTATAATGGGAAGTGTTGATAAGACATTATTTGTAAAGAAACATAATGATCACATTTTAATATTGTAAATTTATGTTGATGATATTATTTATGGATCTACCTGTGTGTTGAGGCATAAAAAATAAGAGAAGGAAGAAAGCAAGAGCTGTTGTGTGAAAATCACCTAAAAATACCTGTTGTGCAGAAATTACTAGAAATTAGCTGTTATGCAATAATTACCCGGGCTCAACTACCACACAAAGGAGTCCGCACAAAGGGATCTGCACAAAGTAGTCCACACAAAAGGAAGAGTGTGCAAAGGTGTCCATGCAAAGGACTCCGCACAAAGGAGGAGCATGCAAAGGTGTCCGCGCAAAGGACTTCGCACAAAGGAGCACGCAAAGGTGTCCGCACAAAAGAGGAGCACACAAAAGGGGAGCGTGCAGTGCTGATGTGGCATGATCACACATGCGAGGGGCTATAAATATCCCCTGACCCCTTTAAAGGGGTCATTAGCAATCTGTGAGAGAGGAGTGGACTGAAGAGAGAGAAGGTAGAGTTTGTGTGGAATAGCCATTGTGCGATGCACAAAGCCTCCCGCGCACAACGCTTGCTGCGCACAAAGGCTTCTAGCGCACAAAGCCCATCTGCACATAGAGCCTCCAGCACACAAAGCCCATCTGCACACAAACCCATTTATGCACAAAGCTTCCTGCGCATAGAGCTCCAGCCTCCAGCGAACAAAGGCTTTAGTGCATAATGGAATGATAGCTTTCAACCTGATATTTGATATAATCAAATATCTACTTTATATTATAATTTGTGAATATTTTATTTTGGAATCAAGGGAGAATGGGATGTAAAAGAACTTGGAATGAATGAATAATGAGATTATCTTTCTTGCCTTCTTCTGTTAAATATAAAGTGAATAAATTACCCGAAACAGAATACATTTGTTTCTTGTTCGAAACAAAACAACTTCGTCGAAAAGTGGAGAAGCTGTGGTACATATGACCAGGATAAATTAAGGAAATAGGTTGACCACAGAGGATCGCATCAATGCAATGGCAGAAGCACAAGGAGCACTCATGGAAGAGTTCAGGAACCTTAGAGAGGCTCTAGCAACCCTTGGGCATAATGTAGCCCAAATGGCGACTCCAGTAATGATGGGCACAATGAATGGACAAGAAAACCAGCCTGAAGGTTTTCAATCATAGGGGGCAGGATCACAAGGATCTGCTCCAGCCGCAAGAACTGTAACACAAGATGAGGTGAGACAAGTCGTTGAAGAAGTTGTCAGAGTAGAAAGAGAACATGAAAATACTGGTCATTTCAGATACCGAACGTCGTATCCAAAAAAGTGGAAGATATCCCATTTCCAGCCAACTTCAAACATCCAGATTTTCAGAAGTTTAATGGAGAGGGATCGCCAGAAGAACACTTAATGCACTCCATTACTAGCATGAAGAATTTTTCTACGATACCTCAGTATTGCTTACGATTGTTCGGGACGTCACTGACGCACAAAGCATTCTGATGGTATTCCAGCCTGGCTCCAGGGTTGATACGTACTTAGGAACAAATGCAGGACGCCTTTACGTCAAACTTCTTCTCTTTCGAATGAGATGTCAGTATTACAGAATTGGCTTCTATGCGACAGAGAGAAAGCAAACCAATGAAAAAGTGTATAGACAGATGGAAGATATTAGGGGCATCGTGTAGACAGCTACCGGAAGAAAAAGAACAAGTCAAAATGTGTCTGAATTCTATGAAGATAGGAATCGCGTTTGGACTCACCAACGCCGACATCAAAACTTTTCGTGACCTAGCCACCAAAGCTCATGCTTTGGAATTGATGATTCATAAAATGCCAGCGTTCCACCAGGAGACAGTTAGGAGAGTGTCCACTAGGATGGCTGTAAATACCATCAATCGTGACAAGAGAAGTAAAGATACAAGGGACTCAAGCAAAAAGAGATCAGAATGAAAAGAAGAATGGAACCAATCAAGAAGCAGATACAGTGGAAAGAGGCCCAGGGTGCTCAATTCCCACGAGCGGTTCGCATTCGACAAGGAAGACGTCGTTCCCATGATGAACCAACTGCTAAAGGTTGGCACGATTGAATTACTGGAACCCAAGCACCCCGAGGATGTGACAAAAACAAGAGAGAGATTTTTGCCGTTACCATCGCCTGGTGGGACACCCGACTGAGAATTGTTATACATTGAAGCGTATAATACAATGGATGATAGATAGAGGTGAAATAGTAATTGGAAAAGAAAAGGAAAGAGGTACGATGACAACAGTGAATATGCTTACGATCCGAGAAAAGGGCTGTGAAGTGAGAAAGAAAGAGGACCGGAAGACAACAAAAAAGGTGGCAGTGATTACACTGCGATCGGGAAAAAGGATGGCAAGTCCCGTGAAGCAAAAAACAGGGATCGCGAGAAGAGAGGCTGTCGATGGGCAGGGCGATGACGATGAGAAAGAAAAGAAAAATGAGATGACGAAGGTGACTTATGACGTAATAAGTCATTTGAAGGGCATACCGGCTCGGTTAAGCATATATGATGCGCTTAAGTTATCAAAAGAATTTCAGTAAAGTTTAGTTCAAGCATTGTCTAATCATGATGTCAGAGAAATGGAGCACGAAGAGCACATGAGCATGAGAACTGTCTACCAATCATTTTCTTCTCTGATAATGATTTGATTTGTGATGCAGGGCATAATAGGCCACTAATGATAGAAGGCATATCCGCGAAAAGAAGGTCAAGCGAATTATGATAGATAATGGGTCTGCAGTGAACCTCTTGCCACTCTTGATGTTGAATAAACTGAGGTATCGTCGTTCAGATCTACACCACAGTAGAATGATGATACATGGTTTCGATCAAGATGGGCAGCAGGCACTCGGTAAAATTACAGTAATGCTAGAAATAGGGGAGTTGATTACTAATGTCATGTGCCACGTTATAAATGTTGTGACGACATACAATCTTCTCCTAGGAAGGCTATGGACCCATCAATATAGCATCATACCCTCTACACTGCAGTAATGCTTCAAGTACTGTAAAGATGGGATACAGTATAAAGTAACGGCCGATGCGAAGCCATATAGAGAGGCCGAGTCCTTCTTTGCAGATGCTAGTTACTATAAAGGATTCGCTGAAGATGAAAGAAAGAATGATGAAAGCAAAGTCCTAAAGGACAAATAAGTAAATAGGATTAAAGAAGAAACAGAAAAGATTAAATCATCCAAGATAGCAGAAGCAAAGAAGAAATTCTATTTTGTGCCGAAACATCTAAGACAACTAGGGCAGCCGCCACTTACCTTGCTATCATCTGAACAGTTGAAAATTTTGCAGTCTAATTATACAGTGCCATTGCCGTGTGTTGAGAGAAATAAGCCATTTTCAGCCGCACCAGGAAGATTTCAAGTCAAGCCTAACGCAAAGCACCCGGAGCCAATAGAATTTTATGCTTCAGTGGAAATGAAGGCAGGGGAAGAAATCGAGGATGATGTGCACCGTGGAAGGCTAACACTGCAAGACCTCATGAAGTATAGTCCAGCAAGCAAGAAATTATGAGAAGCATGGGGTTTAATTATGAAGAACCCACCGGCTTGAACCATGGCAGAGGAATTCAAATTCCTATCAGGGTCAGCTAGGAAAGGAGAAGAAAATTTCAAGGACTGGGGGCAGAGTCATAAGTGAATATGGTTACAACCAAACAATTATCAGAAGTTGTACCTTAAATAGTTGAGTATCCTGAAATGGCTCTGAAGTAAATGGAAGATGGGGGGCAGCCGACAATAAACAGTTTACGCGAGATAAACCTGGGTGCTAAAGAAGAGCCAAGGAGCACATTCGTCAGTAGCAAGAGTCTGAGGAATACGTTCAGCTCCTCAAAGAAAATAAAGACGTCTTCGCTTGGACGTATGCAGAGATGTCGGGCTTAGAACCTTCCATAGCACTGCACCGATTAAATATCTCTAAAGAGAAAAAGCCAATTAAGAAAGCACAAAGACGATTTCATCCAGACTTGGTTCCCCTGATAGAAGAAGAAGTCATTAAGTTGATAAAGGTCGGGTTTATCAGGGAGGTCAAGTATCCCAAGTGGATATCAAATATTGTCCCTGTGAAGAAGAAAAATGGACAAATCAGGGTGTGTATTGACTTCAGAGATCTGAACGAGGCCTGTCCGAAAGATGATTTTCCTCTCCCAATCACTGAATTATTGATTGACAGTACGACCCAGTATGCTATTATGTCCTTCATGGACGGCTATGCAAGGTATAATCAAATTCGGATGGCACCCGAAGATGAAGAAGCGATGACATTCAAGACGCCATTAGGAATTTATTATTATAAAGTTATACCATTCGGTCTCAAAAACGCCGGGGCGATATATCAAAGAGCAATGCAGAATATCTTCCAGGACATGATGCACAAGCATGTTGAGTGTTATGTTGATGATCTGATAGTTAGGTCATAAGATCATCAGGAGCATTGCGAACACCTGGTTGTGGTTTTTCATCAACTTAGAAAGAAACAACTAAAGATGAATCCAGCTAAATATGCATTCGGGGTGTCTTCGGGTAAATTTCTCAGTTTTTTGATATAACACAAGGGTATTGAGATCGATCCAGGGAAAGTTAAGGCCATTCAAAATATGTCGCCACCAAAGACATTAAAAGAATTAAAAAGTTTGTAAGGAAAGTTGGCGTCCATTCTCCGTTTCATTTCGAATCTAGCTAGGAGATGTCAGCCATTTTCCCATTTGATGTAGAAAGATACAGAGTTTGTATGGGATCAAGCCTGTCAAAATGCGTTTGACTCAATAAAAGAATTGCTGAAACAACCGCCAGTACTAACAGCTCCAATAAAGGAAAAACCACTTATTCTGTAGGTATCTGCCACCGAGAATTCTTTGGGAGCTTTGTTGGCTCAGGTGAACGAAGCTGGGAAAGAAAATGCTTTTTACTATTTGAGCCGAACTCTGATGGGCGTGGAATGCAACTACTCCCCTATTGAGAAAGAGTGTCTGGCGTTGATATTTACGGTTCAGAAATTGAAACACTACTGTCTCTCCCATGATATAACTTTGATCTTGAGAGCAGATCCGATAAAGTTTTTGATAATAAGGCCGATGTTATCTGGGAGATTGGCCAAATGGATGTTGCTGCTTTTAGAATATACTATTACATACGAGCCGTCAAAGGCGGTAAAAGGGCAAGCAGTGGCGGATTTCCTTGCAGCGCACCCTATAGCAGAATGTGAAACTATCAATGATGACTTTCCGGATGAACAAGTTATGTTGACTGATTCACAAAGCCCGTGGCAGATGTACTTCGACGACGCTGCTCGAACATCAAGAGCGGGGTCAGGGGTGATATTCATTACTCCTCAAGGTGATTTGCTACCTTACTCCTTCACATTGGGAACAACATGCACAAACAATGAGGCTGAGTATAGGGCCCTCATCATTGAAATGGAAATGGCTCAAGAAATGGAGATAAAAACGCTGCATATCTTCGGAGATTCTAAATTAATTATAAATCAATTGACGACTAAATTCGAAGTAAGGAAGCAAGAAATTTTACCATACTGCTGGAGAACGCAGCAGTTGCTGGAGCAGTTTTGTCATGTCGAGATTAAGCATGTACCAGGTCTGAAAATGCAAGAGCAGATGCTTTAGCCAGCTTAGCAGCGGCTCTATCCTACCTAAATCGGAGCCCTTTCCAAGTAACTATAGAAGAAAGAAGATTTTTGCCATCTTCAGAAGTCATCAATGAAACTGCGGAGATGCTTCCTATATCATGTTTGGAAGTAATGACTGATGATTGGCGTCACCCTTTCATCGATTATCTCAAATATAAGATCTTGCCGGAAGAACCAGCGCAGAGATAGCAAATTAACTAACGGTCAAGTAGATTCATCATATGTAGCAAAGTATTATACAGAAAATCTTATAATGGAGTGCTAATATGTTGCTTAGACAAACAAGAAGCGAGCCAAACATTACAAGAAGCACACTCTGGAGAATGTGGGGCACATCAAGCTGGCCAAAATTTATTCCATAGAATACATCAAATGGGGTATTATTGACCTACCATGTTCCAAGACGCGATAGATTATGCGAAGTGATGTCATGAATGCCAAATTCATAGAGATGTTATACACGTTCCTCCAGAAGATTTACACCAGTCGGCCGCTTCTTGGCCTTTTTCAGCCTGGGGACTTGACGTCATTGGTCCTATAAATCCGCTTTCATCCAAAGGAAAGCAGTATATTTTGGCAGCAACAGATTATTTCTCCAAGTGGACAGAAGCAATAGCATTACGCAGTGTCAAAGAGAAGGATGTGGTTAATTTTATCCGGCACGCAATAATATACCGCCATGGAATTTCAAAGAAAATTATTATGGATAATGGCACTCCTTTCAAAAACATAAGCATGGAGAAGCTCTGCCAGAAATTCAGTATTCATCATTCATTTTCAACACCATCAAAATCTGTCATTAGACTCATCTAAATATGTTAAAGGATGTATATATAGTTAGAGATCTATTCTGAAACAACTTAACCATTCGATTCAAGATCATTCAGTCACTTGAGATACAGGGTTGTCTAATTATAGAAATAACAGCAAATTTTCCCTAAATTGGATTACAAACCTCATATCTGGTGATCAATATAATTAGGCCATTAGTCGATAATTTAAAACACTTCAGCCATTACACCTTAAAAATTGTCCATTAAATCTTAAGAATATTTGTTAATGTAGATTATGAGCCATCTATCCCCGAGATTAGCCATCAATCGTCAAATACACGCCATGAGGCGTCTTGACCATTGAGACAACTCCCTGAGACTTTTTGACCATTGACGTTAAAGTTCAGGATGACCTGACCATCAGAACGATGGAGATCCATAACTGGATGATTCAATCAATATGTATGGCCCACCTAAACTCTAGATTTGCTTGGTTCTTGGTTAAAGGCCCTTATTGGGACCTCCAAGGAGATTAGATGGAGTGGATTTCACCATACATCTCAAGTGGACCCATGAAAGTGTTGCGAGTGTAGAAAATTTACATGCACCGCGGTGTACAGGACCGCCAAACCGGGTCAATAGGCGCTAACCCGTGCTTTTCAAATAAAGAGAGAGATTCTCTCTTCTGGCGCCTGGATGGACAGACAACGTCCGTCTGTGGATTCTATGGCCCACCATCATCATCCAGGTGCATGATCCAGCCATCCATCTGGTTTAGACAGTGGGCCTGACCAAAACCCAATTGATTTGACGAGCTTTCCTATACGTTTGGGCAAACAAACTCGGCCTAAATGGAGTTGCACATGGCAATTTCCAAAATTAGAAATCATTTTCACCTTGCCAGCTTGGTGATCCACGTGATCACCTCTCCCTCAATCCTAGTCGTCCGTCTCACGTAATCCTAGCCCTCTAAAGCTAGGTTTTTATAAAAAGAAAGAGATGGAGAGAGAGAGAGAGAGAACAGCCGTGGGAGGATTCGTTCGTGCACTATCATGATCCTAACCACCTAGTCGATTCTAGAACTCTCTCTCAAATCAATCTAGATCATCCATTTAAAGACCCTTATATGTAAGGAAACCCTAGGATCTGGATAGGAAGGAGTTTTCTCCCTTTTTTACAGCCATCGGAGAAAAAAACGCCTGTTCCATTCTTCCTCCAAACCCACCGAGAGAAACTCATCTAAACTTTGATTTTTGGGTCCCTCAAGCTTCTAGAGATGTATCTAGACAGTCCAATGTAGAGGTTTCAAAAAAATACAGCTTTATTTACAATCCGCCATTAGAGCTAAGTTTCTTCTCCCATCCAAGCTACACCGAGTCACCTCGAGCGGGGCGATATTTGGTCGAGTTGGAGATGCTTTTGCTGGCCATAGTTGAAGAAGAAGGAAGGGAGAGAAAGAAGATCGAAAGAGAGAGATCGTGGGTGTTAGAGGCGTGGTCTGAGTTCGGTCCGGGTTTAGTTGCATGACCTGTCTGGTCGAAAGAGAAAGAACAAGAAGATGAGGAAGAAGCAGATGGAAGAAGAAGAAGAAGAAGAAGAAGAAGAAGAAGAAGAAGAAGAGAGCGAGAAAGAGAGAGAGAGAGTGGGGATGGTGCCACACTCCCGTTCAGGCTCGGGTTGAAGTCGAGGGCTTCCACAACAACTCGACTCAATCGAGTTGTCTGTCCGAGTTGGGTTCATTTGGGCCCTCTTGAGCCTCTGAACAGGAGGAAAGAAGAAGAAGGAAAGAGAGAAGAAGATGAGAGGAAAAAGAGAGGAGAAGAAAGAAAAGAAAAAAGAAATAGAGAGGGAGAGTGAGTCAAGCTGAGTTGACTCAGTGAATCGACCCACCATTTCAACAACGAGTCGGGCTGGCTGGGTCTGAGTTTGATTTGAATTCAGACCTTGTAAAAGGCCAAAGAAAATAGAAGAAGGAAAGAAAGATGAGGAAGAAAAAGAAATGAAGAGGTGTGAGGAAGGAGAAGAGAGTTGAGGGTCGTGTCGGCTCAATGAGTCTACCCACTCATTTCAGGGTTGAGCCAAATTAGTTGCAGGCAGAGTTTGGTTGGGTTAGCAGCATTGCATCAGGTAAATGCCTCTTTTATGTTTTCATTTATGCAAGTTTCATAGTATTTACTAGTTAATTTAATGTCTTGCTAAGTTGACTCGGTGAGTCGTAGTGGAATTTAAATTAAGTTTGGGTCCAGCTAACCTGGGACCCTAGTCGGTGTTGAACTCATATTGAAACATGTAGAATTTCTAAATATTCATTTCTGAGTCACATTACACTGTATCGAGTCGAACCGAGTGAGGTTGAATCCATTCCATTTCGACTCGAGAGGTAGGCTTATAATCATTTCTATGTGGAGACTTTCATGTTATATTAATATCTAATACAAGTTTAGGTTTTAGATAGAGTTAGGTCTTAATTCCAACTTAATTTTAATTCTAATTGTGGGATAATCTAAGATAATCAGATGATATTCATGAATTAGGGAATGGAATTGATTTCAAGAGCCATTCGCAGCTTCTAAACTTCATTTGATTTGAAGAGAGTCCACACTTTAATGTGAGGATCACCCTTCAAGCTTTTCTACATCTTGATGATTAGCTTTGCTATTTTTCCTTGTTCATTTATCTCATTAATTGCTTAATGTAATAGATTGTTCTTACTAATTTTGATCCCTTAAGATAATTGATGAATTGGATTTGGTGCGAATTAAATGCCTTTAATCTGATTTGAATTGTACGCTTTAAATATGCATGTGCTATCTCGATGTTATTATACACGATTTAATTTATCATCCATAATTACTTAATAGAATACTTAGAGGTCCTCGAACTAGTGGCCATCTGTGTTATAGATTAAATAAATTTATGTTATGGGCTATCATCTTGTGGATCATTTTTGCCTATGTGGCTTTTGGGGAATAATCCCTTCTCATCGTACTATTAAAAGAAATATTTGGCCTTTGCGGCTTTTATAGAATAATTGTCTCATGTGGCTTTAATGGATTGCCTTTGTATAACCTTACAATGGTAAGTTCTACTTGTTGGACTACGATTGGCTACTAATTGTCTAGGTTACCTTTAAACACCTCAACTGTTAGTCTCATGAGCCAGGGATGGTGGAATGGGATACTATGCCTGAGCTGTCAGCCTATGCTGGGTAACAAATCCCGCATAGTGACCTTTGAGCTTTCTTAAAATGATTGTTTGAAATTAGAATAACAATGGTTAGGCTAATCACGCATTTTCATAGCATATGGTCTTTTCCATGTGACTAGTTCTCCTTGGGTGTATCTTATGTACTTTTCCGAGTGGCTAGATCTCCTTGGGCAATCTATATATTATTATAGTCTTTTTCAGGTAGTTAGTTCTCCTTGGGTGTACCTTATGTACTTTTTCAGGTGACTAGTCCTCCTTGGGCGATCTATATATTATTATGTTCTTTTATGGGTGTTTAGTTCTCCTTGGGCGTACCTTTGTATACTTTTCCAGGTGATAGTCCTCCTTGGGTGATCTATATATCATAGTCTTTTCCGGGTGGCTGGTTCTCCTTGGGTGTACCTTTGAATACTTTTTGGGTGACTAGTTCTCCTTGGATGACTTTTTACCAGCTAGATGTGCATCCTTAAGTCTGTGAGCATGTGCATATATCCATGCATTTAAACAAGATCATCTTTGTGAAATTTATTTAATGAATGTGTATCTGATGAACCTTAGCTGACTTCCATGATAATTATTGTGTAATATTTGTTATACACTGTCTTTGTTAACTATGCTTAATTATCTTGATGATACGATAAATCTTGAGGGGTATACCTTATTGCAATAGCCATTGACGTTATTGAACCATATTAAGAGTGCAGGAGACATAGATGATGCACATATTGGTGTTCATGTGGATTAGGAGGAGCCAAAGGACCCTGTAACTCTCTTTCTGGACTCCATTTCATTTTAATTTGTACTGTATGTTTTGTAATAAGTTAAGACATTGGTCTGTATAATTTTTTAGGTAACCACTTAAAATCTTGGTTATGTATATTTAGACTCCCTCTTATACTTGTATTGTTTCCATCCTGTTATATTACTAACTTTGATAAAAGGAAAAAAAATGTATATGAAATTGGCTGTCTTTAAAGGTTAACGCTCGAGTTTTTGGAACACGAGTAGTGTACTCGGGTTTCAGGAACCGGCAATGCAATATACGATGCGAATGAAATGACCAAGCTGGAGTGTGAAGTCGGGATGATAGCAAGTAGTATCACAAGCTGTGGGGTCATCACAAGGGATTTCTATCCAAACTAGTCCCATACCTAAATTTGGATAGTCAGACTCAATGTGGTAAACTCCTGATCTCAGGTTAGTCGTGCACCCCAACCGAAATCCTGGCCATTGCAAAGGTACACAACAATTAGTTGCGCACCACCAGCCCCAGTGATAGTGAATGAATAAATGAATAAATGAATGAGTAAAACGCTGAGTATGCAACTCCTGCTCAATAAGTCCACATATCAGTACTGTACATCTCTGGGATCATCACCGGGGTCTAGTACACTCTACACAGATCACCGCCCACTGGACGCGCAACCATGCAAGTGGAAGAGACCTCACTATCCACCTGGTCAGTAGTCAGCCAATATCTACCCGGTATGTTGATAGCGGACCCATTCACGAGCTGGTCAAACTCAGCCTAGCTATGCCCCCTACCCTCGGGCGAGTAAGGTCACACCCCCTTCCAACCAATCATGACACGGTGGGAGACGCAGCCTTCTGGTATTCGACACTCAGGCGCTCATATATCCACTCGGTTTAGACGTTGGAGCGTCTCCTGGCCACAGAGGTTTATGAACTTTCACCCAAGGACATATATAGCACCCCATGTAGAAAAAGATTTTCGGTGTCCTATCTGGCCATCCACGATATGCCTCTGAAGGCTACGGCCTGGATATCACTAGGGCCTACAATAGTCATATCCCAAAATGCGAGATACATGAGTCATACCATCCAGTCATGTATCAAACTTGTGCGTACCGTGCACTCATGTGGGGCAACTCTATCTCTCAGGGAGTCCCATAATAATCCGCCCAATGACATGTGCTATGATCAATCACTCCTCATATCAAGCATGCAGATGATGTGTATGGGCATGTGTCCTGATGCTATACTATCACATACTCATAATCAGTATCAATAATCGGCCTAACAAAGGGCCTAAGGGAAGATCACAATGTAGGCATTTAACCATCATTGCCCATCAATATGGACATTTAACCAACATTTCTCCCAAGGAGTGGCCCACATAAAGCCTAAAATATAGTGGGGCCCATGGCCTCACACAAGGGCCTAATGTACTTTTCAATGAGCTTCAACATATGGACCTTGTATACATCACATCAAGCCTCATCATATGGGCCAATATACATCACATCGAGCTTCATCATATGGGCCTCATATACATATATCGGGCCTCATCATATGGGCCAATATACATCACATCGGGCCTCGCTTAGGGGCCACATACACATCATAATGGGCCTCATCATATGGGCCATATATATACATCATATTGGGCCACGTCCCATGGGCCTCGAATACATCACAATGGGCCACAACCCATGGGCCTTACACATTGCAATGGGCCGCATCTCATGGGCCTAATACACATCACAATAAGCGTCAAATACAGGCCGCATATACATCATAATGGGCCACATCTCAGGGCCTCATATACATCGCAACGACCACAACAATGGGCCTCTCATACGGCCACAATGGGCCCTGCTCATGGCCGATGGGCCCCATCGGGTGGACCGCGGGGATATGAAACACATACATCATGTGAGTCCCACCATCAGTGCAGATTTATAACACATACATCACGTTGGGACCCCACCGTCAATACTGGACAGTGGGAATAAAATACATATATCACGGTGGGTCACCACAGATGGTCAGCGTGTGTGCATTGTGCATCAAGGTGGGGTCCACATTAGAGTGGCCCACCTGCTTTAGATCAAGGCGATATTTGTGTTTCCTTTCCATCTAGTAGGTCAGCGGATGGACGATGTGGAGGATATAATACATATATCACAGTGGGTCACACACACGTGGCCCACCAGAGGTTTGAATCTGCCTCACGTCTAGATAGACGGTGAGGATATAACATTACATCATGGTTGGGTTTCCAACGTCCAACGAACTAGACGGTGCAGATGAATCACATGCATTGCGATGGTCCCACGCGGTGGGACATGTGTCATCAAGGTGGACCCCAAGCCAGGGATGGACTGGAAGAACATATACATCATGGGGTCCACGGAGCTTGCTGACGTCAACCATCAGCTGATAGTTGCGTGGGACCCACCATCCCTGCAATGGTTGGACGGTATGGATACAACACATGCATCATGAGGGCCACACTATCGACGTGTGGCAAAACATACATCTGTGGCCTCCACTGTCCATTGCTGGACGGTGGATAACGTGAATATACATACATCAGGTGGTGTCCCACCTTGGATGGACGGTGTGTGTGTACAAAATACATACATCTGGTGGGGGCCACGTCCCAGCTAGACAGTGAGGACCTCACACATGCGACTGGGTCCCACCGTCCAGCAAATGGACGGACGGTTGGGATATACACATACCTCGTGTTGGGACCACAGAACTTGCTGACGTCAGTAGCAACCACAGCTGCTGGGTGGGCTATTGGCCCATCATCCAGAAGATGAACGGCTTAGATTTCACATACAGCAGGGTGGGTCCACGTGGTGTGGCCCACTAGAGATTTGGATCAGCTGATGTTTGTGTTTTGCCTACGTCCAGCAGCACCTGCTGCTGGACAGTGCACATACAACACATATTTGGTGAGGTCCACATCAGTGGGCCGCCCCACTGATCAAGCTGATAATTGTATTTTTCCTTCGTCCGGGCCTGTCCAAACGGATAGCCGGGGCGGGCCGGCTGGATGCGGTAGCAAGGTGGGTCCCCGATTTGGATAGTAGATGCGGTCCGCTAAATGGACAGCATGGATAAAATCAAGCATCGGGGTGGGCCATCAATCAGGGAAAGAGATATATATATATATATATATATATATATAGAGAGAGAGAGAGAGAGCAGTTATGGGAGGGGCCCCACCACTATGGGCCCCTCTTTTACATTACACACCTGCATACATCACTTGGGTCCTGTCACGCCCCAAAATCGGAAACCAGGCTCACAAAATTCCCAATCCGGCACCGACAGTCTCCGTAGTGCCCCATTCTCGGATTCCGGCACTCATATGTCAGATTCCGATCCTGAAATCCTACAAGGAGGATTTTCAGTATGAATTTTTTTTTGTAATAGAGCATAACCACAAGCATAACCAAGTCACAAAACAACATCACCACATATCCACTATATCAAAAACTTTAAGTACAGTGCGGAAAGGGAAATACAGAGTGATCAAAAACTCTAAAATGATCTGATGTGCGCTCCTGCCTCAGCGCTGCTGTGATCTAAGGCCACCTACATGCAACGGTCGTGCATAAGCTTACAAAAGCTTAGAGGGTGGTGTAAGTGTGTGCGCAAGGCAAGCGTCAAGTGTACAATATCAAAGTAATGCGGAAATACGTGGTAAGTCCATAAATGCTATCAGCTATACCAAAGCTATGTGATGCAAGGCATGAATTCTATCGGCCATACCAAGGCCATGCGATGCGAGGCTTATGTAGTCAAATGTCATATGCGAGATGCAAATCAATTATGCCAGTAATCGTCAAGTATACATATCAGTACAGTTTCTCTCTGGGATATAACCGGGGCCTAATACACTCCACACTGACTGCCGTCTCCCTAGTTGCACAGCCCAGCAAGCAGAATAGACCTCACTATCCACCTGACCAGTAATCTGTCAATACCTACCCAGCTTGTCAATAGCGGACTCATTTGCGAGCTAGTCAAACTCAACCTAGCTTATAGCCCCCTCACTCAGGTGGATAAGGTCACACCCCCTTCCAACCGACCACGACACAGTGGAAGACGCGGCCTACTGGTATTCGGCACTCGGGCGCTTGTGTATCCACTCGGTCTAGACATTGGAGCAGCTCCTGGTACCAAAAAGGTTCTGGGATTTTCACCCAAGGACATCTTAAGTGCCTACAGTACTAGAACCAAGTATTTTCGTTATCCGATACGGCTATCCACGATGTACCTATAGAGCCACGACCCTGATGTCGCTAAGGTGTACAATAATCAAGTCACACATATGAGGGATGCATGAGTCACACCGTCGAATCATGCAGCAAATCCTGCGCATATCGCACGCTCATGTGGGGGCACTCCGTCTCATAAGAAGTCCCGTAAATGCCTCAGCTCAACGGCTTATGCTATGATCAAACATTCCTCATATCAAGCATACATATGATGTGTATGGGCATGAATCATGGAGCTATACTAAGCATGTTATAAAGTGATGAACTGTCCTTACAATGAAGATGAGCCTAGATGGCCTACACACAACAAGTACGGGCCTATCAATGGGCCCTAGGGAGAGTTATAATGCAGACATTTAACCAACATTATTCTTACAATGTGGACGTCAAACCAACATTACTCCCAAGGCATGGCTTGCCATAAATATCATTACACAAACCATGGTGGAATCACACATTGCAATGGACCTTAAGTACATCCCATTGGGCCTCAACCCATGGGCCTTAGATACATCAAATGGGCCACATCACATGAGCCTTATATTCATCAAGTGGGCCACATCAATGGGCCACACCAATGGGCCTTATGTACATTGCAATGGGCTATAACCCATGGGCCTTAAATACATCACAATGGGCCCTCTTGTGGCAAGTGGGCCACATCACATTGGCCATATACATATCAAATGGGCTACACCAATGGACCCCATGTATATCAAATGGGCCACACCCAATTATAAGTTGTGATAATGATTTTCCACCATTAAAATTCCCAAGGCCCACGATAACATTTATTTCCCATCCAATCTAATCATGAGGTCACACTGACCTGAAAGGGGTTTTAATGGTGGATGTTCAAACCCACTGTTTTCTATAGTGTGGTCCACCTAATCATAGATCTGTCTTAATTTTGAACTCAAGCCTTAAAATTACCTGACAAAATGGTTGGACGGTTAGAATGCAACACATGCGTCATGGTGGGGTCCACACACATGGCCCACCAATTAAATGGACAGCTTGGATATAACACAGACATCAAGGGTGGGGCCTACTGGCCGTTCAGCAAATGCCTGGACGGCATTGATAAAACACATACATGGTGGGTTCCACCGTCCACTGCCGTGGACGATGTGAATAAAACACATACATCATTGTGGGTCCAACGTGAGCCTTCCTTAAGTTTACATGTCATCCAACCCGTTGATAAGGTCACGCTAACCTGGATGAAAGGAAAAACAAATTTCATACTGATTCAAAACTTTTGTGACCCAGAAAAGGGTTTCAATGGTAGCCGTTCAATCACACTACTTCCTGCCGTGTGGGCCACTTGAGTTCCAGATAGGGCCAATTTTTTGGATGGGGCCCACTGTCCTAAGGGGCCTAATAGATGCACGGTGTGGATATTCAACACACATCACTGTGGGACCCACATATGGGACCATGGTCCCTATTGTCCGTCCACCAAAACGCTGCAGCGTTCTGCTGCGCGTCAACAGCAACAGGCGCTGCCTACTTATATTTTTTTCTTTTCTTTGAAAAATGGAATTTCTGGGGTTTTTTGTACGTGGGGCCCACATCAGGAGGATCCACTTCGCCCAATGGCTCCTAAGGCTCAAAACAAGCCAAACAAGCCCAATATTCAATATATTTTGGTGTGTGGAAACATCATGTGAATTTTAACGATGAGAAACACTGTTTTTCTATTCTATGACCCACGAGAAAGTCGAATTGGCCCCATTTTTCAACTCAACACCTAAAATGGTCTGGTGAAAGGGATGAACGGTGTGGATTAAGTCCATACATCAAGGTGGGGCCTGTATGAGTGGCCCACCTATTAAGCTTGTGAATCAAGCTAATATTTTTGTTTTCGTTACACGTCTAGTGTCCCTAGACGCTGGACGGTTTGGCATAACACATACTTAAGGTGGGCCCTGCTCAGGTGGGCCACCAAATGATGGATGGTGTGGATACAACACATATGTAAAGTGGGCCCTACCTATAGATGGCTTGGATAAAATACATGCTTCATGATGGGGTCCATCCGGGTGGGCCACATGGCCACATCATCATATACAAATAGGAAGAAATGAAAGATAGAGGGAGAGAGAGAAAAAAAAAAGAAAAAGTAGGACACACGTGTGATGGAGGGACCCCGACACTATAGGCCCTCCTTTTTAAGCATTCGGTCATACATCAAGTGGGTCCCAATACATGTGGGCCCACCAAATCAAAAATCAACGGTGGAGATTGCTTCTCCACCAAAATGGAAGGTCTAAATGACCTCTTTAGATCTTAGGAAAGTAAACATCATGATGGGATCCATGGAGAATGGCCCCATCATGGAATGATAATGAAAATCAAGGTGGGCCATCGGCCACATCAAGGGTCCAAAGTGAGATCCATACCATCAATCGGTAGGCCTCACTTGGCCCATCATAAAAACATGAAAATCTAGCATATAGAAGCACCCACCATTCGATCTTCTTGGTCCGATGGAAAGTTAATCTCCTTGTGTCTCACTTTGATGGTGGAAGATGAAAAATGAATGGCTAGGATGAAGGTTTTTGAGAGAGAAAGTGGGCCACACACAACTCTCTCTCCTTAGAAATGCATGGATGTGTACTCCTTTTGGTTGCTTGGAATTTTGTGTTGAGAAAGAGAGAGAGAGAGAAGGGGGAGTTGTAAGGGAGATAGAGTGATGGGTGATGGATGTGAGGTGAGTGATGGGTGAGGTGAGAAACTTGTTGACTTCTGGGGTTTGCTTGACTTGTGGAGAAAGAAAGCATAGGTTGCTCTTGTACTTGACATGAGGTGATTGATTGATTGATTTGAGTGATTGATTGATGGGACATGATGTAGAGATTCTCTTAGGATTGCAAACGTGCAATTTTTCTTCGAAATAAACGCCGGCCCACATCTCCCTGCCAGGGTACCGGATCGGGATGCAAGACGCGGCGTTGGAACCGCGGCGACGGTGCGGTCACAATGGTACAAGTCTCGGATTAATCCGACTTAAATCTACGGAATATGACTTAGGGTTACACGTAAACATCAATTATAGGTTGCAGATTGCCGGACTTTGACGGGAAGGATCACGGGAGTCGACGGAACAGTACGCAATGTGTTTCTATCTAGGACTTATGAAATCCACCACCATCGGCAGATTTCAGGCATCCTAGACATGAGAATAAAAATTTAATTCTTGAAGTCATGAATCAAGGTGTACCCGGGGGAGGGAGGCAACCTTTGCCCATAAATCAACCTCATAATGAAGAGCAATATCAGGTTAGTCCAGAAGTACCTCCAGTTGTTGCACAACAATATTGGGATCATAATCAAATTGTTCAAATGGTTCAGGAAGTAGCAGGCCAAGTTTTCAGCCGAACTTCTACTCCAATTTACTAAAAGTCATATCCTAACTAGATCAACTGGCAATATCCACTGTTGAGGAATTATCGACCTAGACTCACATTATTTACAAGTGATACAGGTCAATCGACTATAGAACACATAAGTCGTTTTACCATATAATGTGAAGAGTTGGCCAATAACGATTACTATAATTGTAACTATTTGGTTATTCACTCACTAATGTAGCTTTTACTTGGTATTCCAATTTATTACTAAATTCCATGTAGAATTGATAAGAGATGGAAGAAAAGTTCCATGCTCAGTTTTTCTATAAGAATAGAAATTTCTATAATTGATCTTGCTCGTTTTCAGTAATTGTTAGGAGAATCAGTTAAAATTATATTGCTCAATTTAAGAGAGCCAAAAGTCGATTCAATTTAGTTACGACCGAAGTAGAATTTATCCAGTTAGCTCAAGACGGAATCGGAACGAAATTCATAAATCTCTATGATTTGATCAGAAATGTGTCTCGATATAAGGCTTTGCTTCATGAGTCAATGCGATAAAAGAATTCTTCAGCATGGACATTATTATGACCCTAATTATGATGTTACAATAGATGAAGTAATGGCTAAACAACCATTCATATGCTATGCATTAGTTAAAGCAAACGCAATGACATCATCTAATCAGAAAGTTTAAAGAACATATACCTTTGATATTACTTGGGCTGACGATATCTTTGATATCATGTTAGCTGGTAAATTTATCAAAATCGATGTTAACCATAAGATTCTAACGGCCAAAGAATTGAACAAAATTAATTACTATAAATGGCATGGAACTTTGTTACATTGTACTAACAAATATATTATTTTTAGGAATGTTATCCAAGACAACATCAACTAAGGATTGCTGAAGTTTTCTGAAAAAGAAAAGAAAGCAATGATGATCAATACTAATCCATTTATGTTTGATATGGATATTAATATGGCCAACGTTAATCCTCAAAGGTTGGTTCGGCTGTGACAAAAAAATGACTTCGAAACTCAAATGGATCAAGCCAGTGAGATAAATGTTGGCAAAATGAGTATGAGGCCTAAGCATACATTCAAACAGACCGAAGCACATCCAGAGGCAATAATTTCAAATTGTCAGCATCTGTGTGAGAAATGTGCGAGGCCAATTCGACCGAATTAAAGGTTTTATCGACCAAGTTATTGAACAGAACGATTGATCATTCAAAGCAATGAAGAAGGAAATCCATCTTTGCAATTAATGGATAAGTATGCCAGTAATCACCCTCGGGCCATCCTAAGGTAAAGGATGGTTAAACCTCGTTCTACTCAAAAGGTAGCTTGGAAAAGGCTCAGTCATCCAAAATTTTCATAAGTACTAGAAGGGATGAATCGTACTAAAAAAATGACGTTGGCAAAGGCAACAAACCACAAAACGAAGATAGTTAGCCATTGGAGGGGGCGAATCTTAGATGAAGTGCTCACAAATCTGATCAAAACTGGCAATACCAAAGCTAGAAGAAAAAAAGTAATATCACTTAATATGGTAGAACTTCATGTAGGGGTTGACTCGATTAAAAATTAGAATTATGATAGGGCATCAATGGATATGGAAGGATCAACCTAATACTTTAGTGATGGAGATTTTTTAGATAATCTTTTTATTGAAGAATAGATTGCAAAAGTGAGATCATTAGAACAACCTCTTCTAAACCGAATAAATAAATGGAGAATGAAACTGCAAATAAAGTTGATAAGCAATCGAATTCGAAGATACCTACGGGACAATGTACGAAATCGGTAATACAATTTGACTCATTCCCACCAATTGCATTGAATTGCAATATGATGCTAACACTACCATTGAGTTTCCAAGGTAAAGCATCTTGACCAAGCAAGATGGAAAAAAATCTAAAAGAGTTAGGTCCTATAATTATATAACATGGTTCTTTAAACTCCGAGGAGGAAGCTAAAAATGTGACGACCATTACAGTTGAATCAGGATCTCCTTCTGAAAAAATAGTTATTGAAAGACAAGCTCTTGCAATGACCCAACACTTGAAGCTATTGTATATATCCGTACACTTGGAAGGGCATTTGATCACTCAGGTTTTAGTCAACAATTAATATACTCCCAATTAGAATAACGACTAAATTGGGAGAGACTTAAGACGACCTTATTCCGACTGAATTTACAATAAGTAATTTTACTGGAGGAGTAACACAAGCACAACATGTTTTACCGGTTGAACTAACGATGAGAATCAAGAAGGTGCTAGCCACTTCTTTGTAGTCAAGACTTCATCAAATTACAATGATTTACTTAGACGGGATTGGATTCATTCATTCTCATGTATTACATCATCACTACACCAATTCGTAATCTTCTAGAATTAAGACAGAATAAAATTGATTTTATCTGATAACAAACCATTTTTAGTTATGTCCAAGGTGGCCAAGGTTTATTTATACGAAAATGAGATTGGACCAATACAATTTACTAGACAAGGCAAGAATGACAAATAGATTATGATTGACTGAGACTCAACCCAAATAATGTAATACATGCTACGATGATGATTCATCATCTAAATGAAAAGTTGCTGAATGCTATAATTCCATATATGGTAAAATGGGTGGATGGCCCCACAGAAATTTGTCACATCATCACAGTCCGGTTCTATGGTTTGGACGGTGATTGAGTTATATATATATGACACGTGTATAAATGTAAATGGCTTACTCCCTTATGTGGTCCCCGTACCGGTTAGAAACAACACTTGAAGCCCAGCAACAGCTTGCAATGTCGTGCACGGTAACGCCCTTTGACAAGTGCAATCCTTTCAGACCTTGCAGAAAATGACAAAAGTCACTCACCCACCCGGATTCTTAACTTCGCTCACCTTGAAACTTACTTGGATCCAAAATCTACCCTATCCATTCAGTAGTTGGCCCACTGTGCCAATATAAATGTGGATTTTTCTTACTAATTGTCCATTTTTATTCACACACATGTATATAAATGATTCAATGAAAATGACTTCACCCTTATTACAATGAAAATGTTTATTGTGGGGCCCACCATGATGCACTGTTGACAGTCAAGTTTAGCCAAAGTGTCCAAACATCAGTCCAATTTAAAATTGAGGTGGGACGCAATGTACGAAACAGTTCAGCAAGAGACGCCTCTAATGGGACCACTAAAGTGTGAAAACAGCCTGTTGGCCTCGCCATCCCTTAATTTGGGGCAGATGCTTCAGTTGAATTTGTTGGATGGCATATACATAGCATGGTAATGCCCACATAAAATCAAGGGTAGGTGTCCCTCATCAATTGTTTTATCTTGTGGTCAACCTAAGTCTGGGTCCTTACTCTTGCTCGGGTGGTAGACTTTCAGGAGTTTCAACTCCCGGTCAAGGGTTCGAGCACCCATAGGTGGTGAAATTCCACCAGCGTGAGTGTGTGGGGTGTGTGTGCGATGGATCGGCGTGATTTCTGAGCCCATGTCGGGACGGAGCTATGCATATGATGGTTGGAGTGGATGTCATTAATACATCACCAATGTGGCCCATAAACAATTTAATGAAAATAGTTTTGGGAAGAAATCATTTTTTGTAGAGTGCGGATATTATATATATATATATATATATATATATATATATATCTTTGGGAGGGGGAAGGGTTGCTCCTAATGGCACAATTTATGGGATGTTAGCAGGGTCTCCAAAGCTTTTGAATGGTACATGAGGTGCCCAATCATCAGTAGAGAGGGCCCATTCAATTGTGCCATTAGGAGCAGCCCATGGTGCAAGATCATGCCAATCAGATTACCCCAATTCAAAGAATCAGGTAAATTTGTTACTACTATCTGTCCTTTTTATAGGCCATAGAATACATTGTTAAAATTATAAAATCAAACTACTACTTTGGAATTATAAGCCATAAAAAATGGGATCGATTGGATTGATGGTTTGAGATGATGTTTGGGCCTATGATGTTCATCTGCTCAATTTTGATTGTCTATTTTCCATATTATTGATCGGATGCTTAAGATCATATGATAAATGTGATTTTTAAACCATAACTTACACTTATTTGATAGATTGTTGAAGATGATGATTGGACATATTTTATTCATGCACTTACCGTCAATTTGTCACGCTATTTATCATATGCTTAGGATCATCCAATTATTGTTATTTTTATACTATGGCTTGTCCCTATTTGGTACCAAAAAATGAAAAATTGATGATTGGGCATTGCACGTATTATTCAAAAGCTTAAGGGACGTTGCTAACATTTTCATGTAAGGTGAGGTGTTAGCAACATCTCCAAAGCTTTTCATTTAAATGTGGGATGCCTAATCATCAATTTAGATCATCCATTCTTTCATACAATTAGGGGCAAGCCATGGTGTAAAAATCATGCCAATTGGAATAACCCAAAAAATCTGATCAAAATTATAAAAATGGACAATCAAGATTAAGCGGAGAAACAAAATTGGTTTAATCATCCTCTTGAAGGATCTATTTAATAGATCCTACTTTGTAATGCTTATTATTCTAAAATAGTACTTCGATTTGATAATTTTAAACATTCCACTTATGGCTTGTAAAAAACAAACAAAATAAATTGGCCTCATTCATAAGGTTATAGTCATCTAATCGATGTAATTTTTGCACCATGGCTTTCTCCTAATAATAATATTAAATCTCCATTGATGATTGGGCGCAAATTAAAAGCTTCGTATGCATTAGCAAAACCCATACATATATATCCATACATATATCATGCATGTGTGTGTACACACATATGTATGTATGACGAGAAGATCTCAAGTTTAGCTACTTAGCCATTAAGTACCATCCACCCAGCAAATAACTTCCAACCTATAATGTGCATGGAACATCCAACCTATCCAATAAATTATACACACAACGAGTAACACCGATAACAAAAATCAGCTTCATGGTGTGGACCATTATTGTATTTAGTAATTTATCGATTGCTAAATATTATTTTTTATGGTATGGCCTATTGGATGAGTGGATGTGGTTGATTGTTACACAAATTGATCCTCATGGTGGGCCAACCTATTGGAAGGGTTGGATGTCACATGCACATAACAAATTCGAAATTAAGTCCAACTACTTGGTTATTGAGTTATGATCACCTCATGGATAACTTACAACTATTAAGCAAATACAACATACAACCCTTCCAATAGTTTGGCCCCACCATAAGAATCATCTAGTGAAAAAAATAAACCCATTCTACTCATCAAATGAGTGAAAGCAATATCTATCATTGATAAATTGCAAAAGCAAGTGTGGTCCACTATCAATGGATGTGGTCGATTTTTGCATAAGGCAATCTTCATGGTAGAACCAACCTATTCGACAAATTGGATTTTGCACACACATGAAAGGTTAGAAGTCATCCACTAAGTGGACCATAAACTATTGTCCAATCGGTTGGGCTTGAGACCCTTGTGTATGGAACTTAACTGCAACCTTTTTGGCAAATAAATTTATTAACTTACATATGCGAGAGTTTATCATCGCAAAGTTAGATTAATTGGTGGTATTAATTACCTTTTTTAAGAGAGAATACTTATTAAGACCGGTCAAATATTTGTTTGTTTAAATTCTTACCATCGACAGAATATCTTCCATTTAGCCATTTGGGGGATTAAACTTGTATAATTTTTAAGATATTGGGATAGGTGGCATGTACAACACATGCAGAGACAACGGAAGAGTGAAAAAGCAGGAGAAATGGAAACTAGGAGGAATAAAAAAGGGTGATTGTAGGAAATATGTGTGTGGAGGGAGAGAGAGACTCACTTGGTTTTAATGGTGTGCAACCCATCTTCATGTTTCAATGTGTAACTTACTTGAGTTTTAGATCTGGCTCATGTTTTAGCCAATTTCCTGACATAAGCCACAACAAATGTACCTTATGATTTACACCATCAACATAGTGGGGCCCGTAGAGCTTTTGCTGCATAGTTTATCTTAATACATTGTGCAGACCATATATAAAGAGGAAGATAAATTTGAGCAGGCTACATACATCAAAGAATTGAAAAATGAAAATACAAGATTATAGATAAAATCTAAGCTGTTTAAAGGTTTTTTTCATGTGAAATCTAAACAGCGACAACAACTACATTATCTAATTTTAGAAACACCTTGACTTCATTTAAAATATGTTATCTAATTCTAGAAACACCCTTCACTTCATTTAAAATATGTTCCTAATCTTCTGAATATACGTACCTCAACATGATCATCATATAGAGCACAAATTTCGTTAATTGAATCATTACATGGGCTACACATGAATTTGGATATTTTAGGATCACGTGGGTTGTTTTTCATGGTGTGGCTCACTTTATGCTTGAATCCGTTACATTTTAATTTTTTTTAATCATCATGATAGGGTTCATTTATACGACCAATAAACTTGTCTGACATATGCACCCCACCATGGCGATCACAAAAACCACAAATTTTGTCAATCGAATCATTAGACGCTCTGCAAAATGAATTTGGATTTTTTTGGATAATGTGGGTTGTTTTTCATGGTGTGGCCCACTTATGTTTCATTCAACCATATTTTTGTTTTTGTTATTATGGCAGGGTACATCTTTACGATGAGTTGGATAGTATTATCTAGCAAAATCACAAGGAAATTTAAGGTAAAAATCTCTTTTCCCCTTTTATTTTCACATTGGTATACAATGAAAAAGGGGCTTCACACAAAATTCAAGAAGAATTTCCCTTTGTTTAAATTTCCAGAATGTGCTTCTCACATGAGAAATTATCAAAATTCTCACTATTTCTTTTCTTTCCCAAATTTTAGAGTTCAGCATATTGGAGTCCATGTGGTATCTATTCATTCAGTATAACTTTTCCAACAAATGCAACCCCTCACGGTGATCAAACAAATAAAAAGAAAGGGTGGGCCACATAACAATTCAATGGTTTTTAGGCGGTGTATAATGTTTTATAGGGTGTGGCCCAGCTATTGACTGGAAAGTCCTGATTTTCTGTTCATTTGATCACCATGATGGTAGGACATCATACACGCACCATGTGGGCCACTCACACCATGATCGACTCCACTAGGAACAAATTAGACAGAGACGGCCTGTTTTGGGATTTTGAAAGAGCCACCACATTGTTTTGGTAAAAATCAGATTTGTTAAGAATTTTGTCAAAATTTAAGGAATATTTATGAAAAAATTATTTTCATTTTACAGTTTTTTATTATCTAAAACTTTCTAAATATTAAAATTTTAGTAAAACACTTATATCTCATGTTTTTTTTTTTTTTTTTTACCGGAAGAAACCTCACCGTCTCCATTGCAGGCGAGTTATCTTTTGGAAATTTATTTTACGAGATTTAATTGTTTAACACCCAGATCTATTCGATATTGGCAGACTAAGGGGAGATACCTCGTTTCAACACTTGAGGTCTTGGTATCGATCCCTAGTAGCGGTGTGTCATGCCCCAGACTCGGTAACCGGAATCACAAGGAACCCGATGGCCGGTTCTGGTCGTAACAACCTCCATAGTACCTCATTCTCGGCTCCTGAGGCAGGTTCCGATCTTCGGATCCTACAAGGAGGATATTCATAACAGTATAATCATTTCCAATATAAGCATACCCAAAATCACAGCAAGTACATCTGAGATAACAAAGGCACACATCACAAAATTCACTATAAATTTGAATTTTTACAATCATCCATAAGGTCCAAAAGGACATACATGAGAATAAAAGGAAAATAGAGAGAAATCAGCAATACTGGAGTCCTCACTACTCAACTCTATTCCACGCTCTTCTGCTACAGCGCCTACCTAGAGTCTCCTGCACGCATCAATCACGCATAAGCTTATAGAAGCTTAGAGGGTGGTGAAAGTGTGTCAATGGTGCAGAGAAGAATAGTAGGAGGTATAAGGAAATAAGCATGATCAATGAGCATATCACTAGCCTTACCAAGGCTTACCATGAACGCGATGCAATGAGTAATGGGTGCCATACCAAGACAATGCATGAAGGGGCTTACACAGCCAATGCTAATGCGATGCAAGTAATGTCAGTACTCATATCCAAACTATAAGTCAAATACATTTCCAATCATAAGGAAATCACCGAGGTCCATTACACTGCTAAATGACTGCCGCTCTGCAGACCCCGCACAATCAAACGAGCGTAAGAGACCTCACTACCCGCCTATGGACAACCAATCACCAACAAAGCCTGAAGGTAGCGGACCCATTTACGAGCTGATCAGACTCAGCCTAGCAATGCCTCCTCACACCATGGAGGTAAGGCCACACCCCTATCCAACAGACTACACGACAGTGGGAGTCACGGCCTAACGGTATAAGGCCCTCGTGCGCTCATGTATTCTACCTGGTCACGGAGTTGGAGCAGATCCTTGGTACCATGGAAGTTTTAAAATTTTCACCCATGGGCATCCTATGCACCCGGTATGCTCAACTAATATTTTCGGTGTCCACACATACGGTCATCCACGAATACCCCTGTGGAGGCAAGACCCTGATGAAGTAAGGGCGGATATTTACAAGCTATGCAATGCCAGATGCAAGAATCACACAATCACCCATGCATCAATCCCAAGCATCCATCTCTCGGGGAGATACCGACATGTCCTACAGAATGACACAACCATGACAAATCATACCTCAACCAAGCATACATATGATGCGTATGGGAGTGGGCTCTGAAGATGAATAGGGATGCTAATGAGGTGGAGATGAACTCTCTACCTAACCATGAAGGGTATAGGTACTTAACCAATTCCTTATAAGGAATACAACCTCTAGTGGGGGCCCATATACCTGGGGTAGCCTACGAGACTAAGGAGAACAATGGTATGGGCCTAAATAGATGAAATGAGCCTAGCAAGGGTCTATGGTGGGCCTTTAACCACCCATAGAAGCCCATGGGCTTACCTTAGGGCCACCAATGTGGACATCAAACCACAATTGGTCCCCAAGAGGTAGCCCATCTCTAATTGATCATGGAACAAGGCCCAAGGCCTACGCAACATCAGAAATAAGAAACGAACAGCCATAAGCATACCACAAACACTCATGTTGGGCTTCAGAAAGGTGGCCCAAGGCCTATCCAAAACATGGATCTAAGGGAAACACACATAGCCTAACTCATATATATCACTATGGGCCCATAGGGGAAAGGTTAGGGCCCAACATAAAGGCCACTAATCTCATATATTGTGGTGGCCTAGTGAGCAGCCCATTGCTCAAACCACATTGGCAAATGTCATGCTCTTAGTCAAGTAAGTTGGGCCTTCAACCCGGCCCAAGTATTAAAGTTGATTTGGTGGGCAACCAAGGGCCCATCTACTTGTGTAATCCGGCCCACTAACCCAACACAATTATATTGTAAAAATGGCCCAAGAGTTCAATGGGCCTATCTAGAAAGTTCCAGCTCAATTGAGCCTAAAGAGTTCAACAACTAGCTACATTCATGGACCCAATTAAATTCAACTGTGGTGGGCCTCAAAAGTGCATTTATTAAGCCCAACATTTAAGGAACCAAAAGTATAAATTATTCCCTCTAAGATCTTCACAATGTGGTGGGCCCAACTCTTCAAAATTTCAGCGCAAAGGCCAAGCATAATTATAACAAGTTGCTGGATTTTTAACCCAACAAGTTTATGGGCCTATTAGAGTCTAGTAATTGTTTCATTTGATTAGGACATCAGCCCAAGTGATCTAGCTATCAAGTCAGAGGGCCCCACCACATAGGGTTACATCATACGACACAAGGGAGTAGGTGAGCCACACTGCTAAACCAAAGTCCAGCAGGTAGCCCACATGGGGCGTCCCATATGGGCCTGGGCGGTCCAAGGCCTAGATGGCTTAGCTATACATACATCAAGGCAGGCTCCATGTACACTAAAGTGGGTCCCATAGGAGATGTACACTTGGGGTGGACCCTCCCTACGTGGGCCACCCATGGATGAGACGGCTGGGATATACAACACATCAAGGTGGGCCCATGAAGCAGGCTGGATGCCCCAGCCTGGGCATCCCTGCCTAGCTGGCCACTCCTGGCCCCACCACGGATAGGTCAAATGTCCATTGGGTCTAAAATTTTACAGAGTGGCACTTTCATAGGTGGGTCACACCCCCACAAAATTTCAGAATTTTTGGATATTCTGAAGTATTTTAATTAATTTAAACAAAATAGTCTGTCCAAAAAATCGGACAGACCTAGACGTCCCAACGTGGTGAGCTAGTCCGGCACTCGCCACGGTGTGCACAAGGGTCCATGGGCCCTAAAAATTGGTAGGTGGGTCCCAACATGGGTGGAACACCTCCCTGTAAATTTTCATGATTTTATGATACCCAAAAATATTTTAATTAATTTGAAGGATACAATCTGTACAGGGTGGAGTATTGCTGGAATATGACTGTGCTGAATTTGGGCTATTCCAATGAGTGGGTCCTGGGCCTCCAAAATTCTGAAAATTGAGGGCCAAGGTCTCTCATCATGTATACAATAAGAGGAAACCCAAAAAAGGTGACCCACCATCATCAAAATAATTTATGAATTTCAGTTTACAACAGTCTACATTGCTGGACTGCACAGCAGAAAATTAAGCTGACCACCCCTCTTGGCCCACCCTTTTGGATAACCAAATGGAGTCAGTTGGGACTGCAATTTGGCATACTTATAGGTGGGGTCCACACCTTTAAGAACCATATATTACATGGGACCAAACACCCCTCCAAATGCCCAAAAATCAGGCCTCAAGATGACCCAAAAATCTGTCCAGACAGTTCTGGACAGCAACATATAACTGAAAATAAATAAATATAAATACTATTTAAAAGGAGATTTAATCCTAGCAAATCATGGTATGGACCACCCCAGTGGGCCCCACAAACATCCAGACCCTTCCCATTACAAAACACCCCTTACATATGCCCCATATAGGTGGATTAGGGGGCGCTAATGTCCAAGGGTGGACTGTCATGGACATCCACCCTCCATGGATGGTCTGGATATTTTTGGTCCACAAAGTGGCCCACACACTCATGATCAGAAAGTTATCAACAAAGGAAAATAAGTATTCGGCCACAAGGGAAGGGTCTCCGCCACATTGAGTCCCTTCCCCTCATCACTCATACACACACATTCCACTATCACAAGATATACAAGATCTACATGATCATAGGATTTCTACTTGAGATCTACAATCTCCACCAAGAATCAAAGGTCTAAATGACCCAAAGATCCTTGATCAAAGAAGGAAAAGCCATGTAGGGGTCTATGAAGAATGACCCTTTGCATGGAACATGCATACAAGTAAGATGGGCTATAAGCCCCATCCATGAAATCTTGGGGGCCACCACCATCATTTGATGGGCCCCACAAGCTTCAACATTAAAAAAAAAGGAAGAACATGTAAGAAATGGAAGAAATCTGAATTTGCAATTGCATGCACACCCACCTTAAGAGCTCTATCAAAATTCCACTCCAAGTTTCTAACTATCCAAGGAAGCAAGATGAAGGGTTGAGATGGGTTTTCAATGGAGGGATTGAGGGGAAAAAAGGAGGAGAGAGGGTTGAAAAAGAGGAAAAATGGGGCTGGATTTTTTTTTTTTTTTGGCAAGAGAGAAAGAAAGAGAGAAGAGAGTAGAGAGAAATGAGAGGGAGAGTATGAAAATTTGCTAGAAAAGATAAAGAGGAAGAGTAATCATCACTTTCTCCTAGATAAGAGAAAAATCATCATAGCCTATGGTGATATAAACTATGTTGCTAGGTTAGAGTAGGGATGGGTAGTGTGTGGGTGGTGGGTGGTGTAGGATATGGGGGGTTTAGGTAGTGAATGAGTGATGTGTGTTGGAATTTGCACAAAAGAGGGTGGCCACCTTGAAAAATGTGCCCTCCACACTAGGTGGGCCACATGATCATGCTCAAAGGCTACAAATGAGACGCACACAACTTATGATCCACACATCGGATGGACGCACAAGACATGTCGTTGGAACCGCGGCAACGATGCAGTCACAATGACATAGGTCTCAACTCGATCCGAGTCGAGTCTTCACGACTGGGCTCACGGATGACCGCAAACACTATTCAAGGGTCACGGGTCGCCGGGATTCGACCGGTAGGACCGCGGGACCAAGATGGACGGAATACATACTTACACCCACATACACACAAGCGAACTCGGGTCAGGTCTCACACAGTGGCTAACATGAAGTATGTACTAAGAAGCTAACCCTAAAAAAAAAAAAATTGTTTAAATATAATTTTTTTTTGTTTAAATAAATTTTTAATATTTAAGTAGCTTTTGATAAAAAAAAACTTTAAAATGATATATATATATATATATATATATATATATATATATTGTAAATTCTGGAAACTTCAAAAAATTAAAAAAATTTAAAAAAAAGGTCAGCAGCGAAAGAGGCAATTTTGTCATTTCAATTGAATTAATAAATGAAAGTGCTCTCGTTCCCGAGAATCCAATAGAAAATTCCAGCCTCGCCTATCAAAGCACGCAGCTGATGGCAGCAGCATCCCTACTCTCGCTTCCCATCCTTCTCCAAAACCCCTCCAGAACCCTCCTTCCCTTCTCCAACTCCTCCTTCAGAAGCATCAGCAACAGCAGCAGAGCCAAAGGAAGGATTCTTTCTCCTCCTGTCCGCGTCGCCGCTCCACCCACTCCAACGCCAACCCTCGCTGACGCTGAAGAAGGAGAAGCAGAATCTAAGGAAGAAGAGAACTCGGAGAGGGGGGAATTCTCATGGAGGGAGCACTGGTACCCGGTCTCTCTCATCGAAGATCTCGACCCTCGAATCCCCACCCCTTTCCAGCTCCTCGGCCGCGAAATCGTCCTCTGGAAAAACCCTAACTCCGGCGATTGGGTCGCTTTCGATGACCGTTGCCCCCACCGCCTCGCCCCCCTCTCTGTATGTTCCTCATCTCTTCTCTTCCAAACTCGCAATTCTATTATAGCTTGGATGGATGATGAATTCATGGCTATTTGTGGGACCCACTTTCTACACGCAATCATTTGCACTTTAATGAGTTCTTTGATACTCTGGCAGACTGTGGTAGTTGATACACAGCCGACTCAGAAACTGTACACGTGATGCAGGGCATGATTTTACAGGTAACGTGTTGTTTGGGTGCCTGTAAATGGGGCTAAAAGGTCATTTACTGCTTACAGCCAAACATGACAGGCTGTAAATTATTTACACCTGTAAATCACTCTCTCCTCAGACACTGATACAACATTCTATCAGTAGTTGATTTCTGTAACAATTTCCTGATTTCTATATATATATATATATATATATATATATATATATATATATATATATATATATATATTGTGGCAGGAAGGACGGATCGATGAGGACGGTTTCTTACAGTGCTCTTATCATGGATGGTCTTTCAATGGCAATGGATCATGTGCTCGGATCCCGCAAGCGTCATCGGATGGCCCTGAGGCCCGGGCCGTTCAATCACCACGCGCATGCGCCGCAAGATTCCCCACACTCGTCTCTCAGGGCTTGCTCTATGTTTGGCCTGATGAGAATGGATGGGAGAAAGCTTTTGCTTCCGAGCCTCCCATGTACTTGTTCTTAGTTTCTTTTTTCTTTTCTGTGATAGTTTCTTTATTGTTTTTCAGCTTTGTTTTTGGCACTTGATTGCTGACTGATGGTATTGGTTTTATTAGGTTGCCAGAGGATTTTGATGATCCTGGGTTTTCGACGGTTACGATTCAACGAGATCTGTTCTATGGATATGATACGCTTATGGAGAATGTGTCAGATCCCTCCCACATTGATTTTGCACACCATAAGGTATGTTTGAATGGTGAATGCATTCCTGTACATTGATCATACCATGCCAGTAAAATCTACAGAATAGGCCCTGAAAGAAGTGACATTGGACAGTCTAAAGCACTCTTACATGCCTTTAGAAATAAGAGGATTATAGGCTTGATGCATCAGTTCTGACCCTGCAAGGTTGGCTCCTCATTTTCCGATATAAGGTGTTGATCTGATTTTCCTCAGTATGGATGGGGAATACTCCAATGGCTGGAAGGTCCTAACCCATGGGTCAGTGGAGTACAAATAGATTATTACGAAATATATAGAAAAGTACAGGAAAATGGCTAAAGATTACATGCCTGGGATCTTTAGATATGGAAGGTTGTTGGGGGCCTTGGGGCATCACCCATCTTTGGTAGGGCTTGACACATCATGGTTTTAAATTTTGTCCAAAACTGAGTCAACTCTGTATCCATGAGATTGACACTTGTTGTTGGTCAAGTCGCACCCTTGATACCAGACTGAGTTTGAATAACCAAAAGGTAAACAAATAATGACAAGGTACACCGCAGGCATACATAATAACTCGCCACATGTTTACATAAGAATACGTGCACAATGACAATGTACATGGATGTTCGTAGGAATGGATACACACTTCAGTACTTATCTCATGATGCTGAGATAATGTACATGGGCCCATGATGCTTATGTGGAATCCAAACTTCTACTAGGCCCCATGCTCACCATGCATCGCAAGAGTCATCCTGATCTAAAACTCAGGTGGGACACAACAGGGATCAGTGTACAATCGTGCCTGGAACCTGTATATTTACCAGTGTTTTCAATAGCGTTCATAGCGTAGTGTGTATTGTATGCTATGTAGCGTTGCTCCTTGGTAGTGTAAGCTATAGGTGATGTAGCGTATGCTACATGTAGCTTGTAACTCAAGCAGCGTAGCTACCTAAAATCTGTCTGTCTCTCTCTCTCTCTCTCTCTCTCTCTTTAAGTGTTTCTTCCATTTTAGTTTAACACCTATTTTAAAATGGTGGTGACTCATCCCCATCACATATGACACTACATTAGATCAATTTGGACTATGCAAATTGTGGTCCATATCATGGATAGAGCACTTAGATCAATCTGGACCATCCAAATTGTGGTCCACATCGTGAATTTGTGATGTTTCAACTAATAGAAAAAGAGGTCACACTTAGAGATGTCTGAAATATGTGGTTGACAATTCGGATTCGCAATCAAGAATTCATAAGAATTATGCATTTTATAAAATTTATCATAATTTTGTATTATTTTAATTAAAAAATATTGTATCGTGTAGCTAATGCTACATGCTATCGAGGGCCAAATGCTACACCATATGCTACATGCTATTTAAAACACTGATATTTACTTTTTTTGGCCTGCCTAAGTTTTGGAATGGTTTGAGTTTTGACCCTTTATCCTGGTGGGGCACACAAGATGAAGGGGTTACACGGCATTATAAACAATACAGACATTCCATTTTGAAGTTTCTATGGTATGTGTCACCCTCCCCAATGTCTGCCATTGATCCCTTTTGTGTGGCCCATTTGAATTATGGATTAGGCTGGAATTTGGTATCTAGGCCTAACATGAGGGGACTCATCTAATGGAATTGTTGGATGACACTCACACAGCACGGTGGGCCCACGCAATTTGAATGCATGGCGGTTACCATGAGTTGTACCTTGTAAGTTGTAAAGCATGTGATCATGCCCATGGCATTAGCTAATATGGCCAGTCATTGAATAACCACCCAAGATTTGATGGCTTCCCCCCCCCCTCCCCTCTTTTTTTTTTTTTTTGTTTTTTTGGTTATAATGTTCACAGCTGTTTATAAATATCATCATCATCATGTATGCCTTATCCCAACTAATTGGGGTCGGCTACATGAATCCTGTTTATGCATATACTTCACCAAAATAAACAAGAAAAGACTTGATACACTGGTAGAGTGTGATGGATGATACACATGCACTTAGAGATAATGAATTTCACATGGAATAGAAGTAAATTCAAATTAAACCATCCAAATCATGGCTCGAAGCTCAGATGCATCAGGAAGCAAAAATTACGCTTATTTGATTATGTGACTATTGGATTGGTGGAGAGTAATTGGATGGTTAAAAATGAAAGTGATCCAATGGTCCTATTTCAACAAAGAAGCATCCATGAACCAGAGGATAGAATTGTTCAACCAATTTTATTTCGGGACTAAACCGTAGTGACAGTGATTTCCATAATTTAGTCAGTTTAACTTAGAGTTAATGTATGCTAAGGTGCAATTTCTCAGTACTTGTGTATCAAGTGTCATACTCAGCTGGAGTATCAAATCTCTCCATTTATAGAGAGTCCAGCGTATAGGCCGAGCTGGGCCGGGCTATTCATCATTGGCCCTGGCCTGGACTCTGGGCCAAGATTTGAAGCCTGGGCCCGACCCTCAGGCTACTCCTGGCACTACAGGGCCGGGCTGTCCAGACCATCGCCAATCCTAATTGCCATGTTCCTGCTACTTACATGATTCACTATAAGAACCTGTTGTTTCCAAATGAATCACCCAAAAGAAATCACTGAAGGAGGACCTTGATATGTTTGAATCTCGGCCATTGGGTGACTTTCCCCTACTGTCTTTTCCTTTTAACAAGCTGTATAACTATTTATGGAGAATTCCCTGACTTCTTGAGTGTCCAATTCCCCTACTTTGATTTGGTGTCATCACTAAGCTTTCTCCTAAAACTTGGTGCCTAAATAACCCGCATCTAATTATTTAGGGAAAAACTCAGTTTTCCTATATTTTCTATTTTTTCATTTTCCCTGAAAGTCTTCACTAATGTCTCTACCTGGTATATTTTTATAATCATTATATGTGAGATGCTATTGTGAGGTTTTGTGCTAAACTCTCAGTTCCTGTGTTCAGTACTGAGATCTGCACTGAACTAATTGCTGTTACCTATTACTCAATTTCATTTATTTAACTGATATTATGCCATTTATTTTGCCTATCGAAAAAAGATGATGCCGTTGTTTTTCTCATAATTCATTATTTCACTGGCGGATAAATTGCAGATTTTCCTTTAAAACCAATCAGTCTTAGTTACTGGTTTTCCTACTATGACTTTTCCTTGGATGAAGACTCAGTAGTCAAAGGAGTAAAACTTCTGGTTAAGGAGTGAATGTTTGACATATAGCTTAGTTATGAAGATATAAAGATAAATAAAGACACACCGTTTGCTATTGGCATTCTTATCAATTCTTCTTTTGCTGTACTGTCATGGCTAATAAATAGCGTCTTAGTTTCACAAAAGAGAATATTTTGACTTATCAAGTATTGAACTCTACAGGTTACAGGGAGAAGGGATAGAGCCAAGCCCCTGCCATTTAAATTGGAATCGAGTGGACTTTGGGGCTTTGCTGGATCCAATGTTGGGAACCCACGAATCAGTGCCAAATTTGTTGCACCTTGTTATTATATAAATAAGTAAGTCATTCATCTTAACCCACACAATTTGTATTATTTTTATCAATAGCAGCATGTTTATGTTGATGTACGATTTGACTCTTTTTATTTTTCCATAGTTAGCATGTTTATCCAATACCTTCTTCACTCTTTAAAACTCGGTTTTTGTCGTGTGTGACAAAGTGGTAGATGTGAACTTTTAAACATTATTTAGGAAGGATGACCAAAAGGCCAACGTATTTGATTCTTTCGATTAAAATTACCCTTTTTATACAAACAGGACCATCATATTGGAAAAAGCAGTGGAGTTCACTGTTTGTGACAAACAGGGTACTTCTTGTCGTGCACTGAGTTTATACATGTGGGACCCCTGGTTGGTTTATCCAAGCCATTAATCCGATGGCCCCCATCATGGATGGATCATGCCCAAGAAGTCTCTCAAATTGGAAGATCCTAACCATCAAATCTCATGTGCCTATGTACTTAATTAAAATCCCCTTTTCATACAAAAAAGACTATCATATTGGAAAAGAGGAACAAACAGGGGACTTCTCTGTTGTGTACTGAGTTTATACAGTAGGATCCATGGCCATGTATTTACTTGACAATAATGAAAGGTTAGGGTTGACCACATAAATAGATCTTCTGGGCATGGTTCATCCATGACGAGGGCGATCATATCAACGGCTTGGATAAACAAACTGTCGGCTCTGCATGTACAAATTTGGTATGAGCATGGAAGTTCCCATTTCAACACAAACAGGGAACTCGGCACCTGGAAGTATAAACAATGCCATGTTCACTTGAGGTTATTTTTGTAATTTTTCCTTAAGTACTAAAAATATTGAAAATTAATTAACTCTCTTTTTGATGCAAGACAATTAATCACTTGCTCTAAAAGCTCAAACTGTTAGAGTATGGCGAATTAATCCCTTTATCTCATAGCCCAGGCCTTACATCGCATGGGTTAGTACCTCGGCCGAACCCCCTTCGTGAGCCCCAAATCACATGGGCCGCCCACCCCGAGTGTGTCTCTGCGTCCCATGGGCTACCCTACTCGAGCCTGGTGTGAAATGTGCATTAATCACCCACGGTGAGGAGTCTCGAATGCGAGACCTCTTTCGTGGGCTGCACCCACCCCGAGTGTGCCCCTGCATCCAATAAGCGACCCCACTCGAGCCTGGTGTGAAAATGCCCCTACATTAATCACCCCCAGTGAGGAGTCTCGAACACGAGACCTCCTGCTCTGATACCAATATGATGCAGGACAATTAACCACTTGCTATAAAAGCTCGAACTGTTAGAGTATGACGAATTAATCCCTTTATCTCATAGCCCAGGCCCCACATACCTCGGCCGAACCCCCTTCGTGAGCCCCAAATCACATGGGCCACCCACCCCGAGTGTGTCCCCGCATCCCACGGGCTACCCTACTCGAGCCTGGTGTGAAATGCGCATCAATAACCCCCGGTGAGGAGTCTCGAACACGAGACCTCCTCCGTGGGCCGCACCCACCCCAAGTGTGCCCCTACATCCCACAAGCGACCCCACTCGAGCCCGGTTGTGAAAATGCCCCTGCAATACTTTTCCTGAATAATACACCACACTAATGTAGATCATGATACGATGGGCATCTACTGAAGTGCTTAGCTCAAAAGTTGTAGCCATAATAATCGTAGCCACTTTGTTCAACGGCTTACAAATGGACATCTAGCAAGATAAGCAAAACAAGTTAACAATATTCATAGGTAAATGTTGCAAAATTGGTTAGTAATTGTTGTTTTATTGCAACAAGAGGTTTTTCATTTCTTTTATCTTATAGGCAAGGGCAAATTTGCAAAAAGTACATAGTTAATCTTGGAAGTTACACATATTCAATTCTTCATTTGTTTGTGAAATTAGAATTGGTGTTTTTTTTTTTTTTTTAGTTTTGTTTTGTTTTGTTCTGACACTAATTAATGACACTTCATTTATTCAAATACCCTCCCCTTTGCTCTATGAAATGTCATTTTGTTGCTTTCTAATTATTAAATATTCTGTTGTTCTGTTCTCTCCACAAAGACTAGAGACCGTACAACAGAGTCAATCGCCAAAATATTTTCTTCCTTCTCGAATGGGGCCCCATTGCTAGGTTGAGAACAAGGCACCAATTGATCCCGGCATTGCCCACTGCAACCCAAACAGACATATCTCCCCCATAAAGAAAGAACCTACACTGCAATGGATGAAGTTATGATTCACAGACTTTATATTTGCGGCACAGTAATTATGCATTCATAATGATGATATTCCTCCATCGAAGATGATTGATAGCCAATATCTTGTCATATGCCACAAGCTGCCACATAAGCCAACAATGTGATCTGATTCACCCTTCCATCATATCTGAGCATTATGTAGAAGGAATATTAATGCCAACTGTTGTGGTTTTGGGCGATGGTCTGACCTTAGGAAGATGTTACTAGAGTCACCTTTGGCTAAAACGACTTTTAAAAGGAGCTAGAGAAGATGCTTCATCCTTATCCAAGCGCACAGAGAAGATCCTTCATCCTTATCTTAGTGCATTTGAATCTGCTCAATTGGATTTTCCTTGTTTGGATTCCCCGGAGAATGCATCTTGATTGCCCCTGCATTGTCTTAAAAAGCCTGCTCATACTAGATGCACCCAGGTGCCAACTAAATATCTGAAATTTAATTCTAAGCATTAGGAGGATAGTATCTCCCCTTTGACAAGTTTTTGAATTTCTGCTTTCACCAGAGTTAATTGATGTTGCCTGTTCCCTCATAAAAATCAGAGATCTCAACACCCTGATATTCTTTCCGAACAATGACCCAGTTGATGATGTTGCTCTCTATGTTTTCCGCCACCATAACTAAAGTGGATATCATATTATTAAATATATGATTGTACCTTCCAATGCTATTCCAAAGTAACCCAAGAGGAAGCATTTGCCAAATATCCTCCCCTTAGAATTGAAAAGACCTCCTAAGACCTTTCACCACCTCAACAAATGCTTTCTTGGGAGACCCAACAGATTGATTGTCTTGATCTGTGAACCACTAGCCCCAAATGTTCATTCTGAAAACCCGAGTGTACTGTGCATAGGCTTGGGTTGAGAATCTTCATGTCAATCATCATCTCCTTCTTCCTTTCGTATGGTGAGAAGTGGCACACACCAGTTACCAGTGACTTTTTGTTGGGTATGGGCTTGCTGCGGATGTGAATAAACCATAGTGCAAATCTGGGCCAAAGAAGGCCACGCCGTTGACAGCCCTAGGCATGTACCTTAGAAGAGGATATTTCTCCCACAAAACTTCTGTTCCTTTTGTCCTGAAATATTGTCATTAATTTGGTGAGATGCAAAAGAATTTTCTTCTGTTATAAATGTCAATGTTAACTCTTTCTTCTTCTTCATTCTTTTCATGATCATTTCATCAATGCATTTTTTATTTACAGGGTAGAGATAGACACAAAACTCCCTATTTTTGGTGAACAGAAATGGAAAATATGGATTTGTTCCTTCAACATACCTATGGCTCCTGGGAAGACCCGTTCAATCGTCTGCAGTGCTCGAAACTTTTTCCAATTCACGATGCCAGGCCCTGCTTGGTGGCAGGTAAGAAGATCCTTTTAAACAAACTTGTGAATCATACAATGTCTCCCCATGAGATGGTGTCAGTTTCTTCTGAAGCTCATATCCAATGTTGTTAAATTGCATATGCGATCATGTGCGATTGCGTGATCGCATATGCGACCGCATTTTTTTTTTCAAAAAATTTAAAAAAATCAAAAAAATTAGAGAAAAATGTGAAAAACTATAAGAAATTAGGGGGAACTTTCTCGAGTAAATAGATATTTAATTTTACATATTTAAAATACATTTGAGAGAAATAAAATCAATTAAACAATGAATTGAGTATACATCAAGTCATTAACATTCAAGAATTAGGATTATTGTGTAAGAGAGGGAAATGTAGATTGTAGAATGAGAGTTCTTGAATCTTGAAAGTTGAATTCTTCCTCGAGAGTGCTTGAAGCTTGAATCTTGATCTTCCAATAGAGGTAAACTTATCTTCTTTAATGAATAAATGATCTTCTTGCTTTAATCTTGTAAAGAAGTAGGAACCAGGAACTTGGTTGGAAGTAGGATAGGAACTATGTAAGAGAGATTGATTGCACTTGGAAGTAAGAATGTAAGAAAAAAAAAAGAGTAAGAGAGTTTTGGAATGAGAATGTTGCAAATGGAGGAGGTTTGGATGTCTTTTAATTGGCAAAAGGTCTTCTCTCTCTTTTTTTTTTTTTTTTTTTTTTTTTTTATACACAAAAATAAAAATAAATAATAAAATAAAATAAAATAATTTGTGGATGCCAATATGCGATCACATATGTTGTATGCGATTGCATATTCTCGCATTTTTGGCATATGCGATCGCATATGCCATGCGATCACATATTCTCACATTTTTGGCATATGTGATCGCATATGCACTGCAATCGCATATGCCATCATGGCATATGCAAAATGCATGGGAGAATTTGCATATGCGATCGCATATGCGAATATGCAGTTGCATTTAACAGTGCTCATATCATTATTGCACTCTTCAACCTAAATATACCATTCTAGTTTGTTTGTCCTGTTCCAGCATATGATGTAAAGGCTATTGCATAGGTGCACCCCTGATAGTATGTGCGGAAGAGTGAGCTCTCAAGATCTGACAGTCTACACGATATGAGACCTCCACAAAGCCGAAGATGAATAGTCCAGATCTAGCGGTCCACCTAACCATTACTAGAGCAGATGGGTCTAATCACCCCTCTGATTATACGGTATAGATGGCCTCGGATTACGATCTATGGCTTAGATCGTCCCAAGGACAAGTTAGATGGACAACTATTAATTTCTCAATTTCCTCTTTTACTCTCGTTGTTGCTTAATGTATTATTCACGAAAGAGTCTCTTCCCATTTATAGGGAAGGATGGGGAGTTTGGATGAGACCAGAAATTATCCGATCTTATCGTTATCTCCTCATCTAAATCTTCATTTAAAGTTGAATGTGAAATTCAACTTCAAACGAAAGAAAGAAAAATGATTAATAAAAAAGAGGCCAAACCTCATGGGACCCACCCACCAGTGATTGCCCACCAGTGGGCCCCATTGGCCTATGTTCAACATCTCCCTTTTAATCACATTGTGGGATAAGCACAAAAAAATAAATTTGTCCATTTAACTTGCCTAATAACAATCAAAACCAAACATCGCGATAAAAAGAATCAGAGGCGTGGGACCAAGGTACCCTGTATCGGTAATGGTGGCCGTAACGACCGTTACGACCCTCGTAATGGTTAGAAGTATTCTTTTGCTTGAAAAATTCTAAAAAAATATCTAGAAAATCAAGAATAATATAAATATTTCAAATATGTATTCATTTTTTGTTTTGAACATGTTTATGGAAGTGTAATGGTCCCAATCTTTGGTGACAGTGTTGTATCGGGTTGTCTGTTGAATTGTTTAATATGATTATGTCTCTAATGTTTACACATCACAATTAAGCATTACAACTAGAAATCAGGAAAAGGCATAAATACTGTTTTTTCAATTTTTTGAAAAAAAGGGGCCCTCGGAGATTCTCTTCGCTCAAATCATTTCAATCCATAATTTCAATCTTAAAAGCTATATAGTAAGAGTGGTCGAAATATGTTGTAAAATGATATAAGAGAGTTTTTGGAATGAGAAAAGTGGAAAAGAGGAGAAAAATGAATTTAAATAGAAAAAAAAAAGTGATCGTTTTTCAACTGTTATGGAAGTAACAGTCGTTATGCCCTGTAATAGCCTTTACGACCACCGTAACGGCTGATACGGTCTCAAAAAACTAACTGCCGAATTTTACCCCCGTATCGCGTAGTGTATCGTAACAGATACAGAACACCTTGCGTGGGACCAGCTAGATCACCGTAATCTTCTCATAGGTGTTTAAGTACTAAGTGACCACCTAACTAGTACTCAATAACCTATGCTTTACAATGCCTGTTTTAGTCCGCATGATCACACCGGATGGAGTTAACTCCCGATCTGGAGTCCTCGGCCAACATACACACTTATCCAACTTATCGAGTTATTATGAAAACTCGGTTTTCACAAACTTCGACTTAAATCAATTTAAAGCAATACTTATATATATTATATACTTTTAAGAAAAAATACGGTTTGTAAAAATCTATAAAAAACACGATACTATTGGTGGATAAGTCTTCAAGTACGTATTTATAGTTTTAGAAACTTGGTGTAGCTGTCACGGGATCTTCCTCACGCAGATGTGTAATTTAGAATCAATCAAGCTACTTTCGTAGCATTACCGGGTCTGGCCAATCAAGGGCCTTTTGTCATAGTACACTAAAGTAATGATACCCAATCTCATCCTCCTATACATAAGAGGAGGGTAGCTAAGGACACAAGGAGTCACCTATGGGTCTGTCTACTCACACATTGCAATGATTAGATCTAATCAAAGCAATCTGTAGGTAAAAGGTCCCAGCATGTGGCTACAATCCAGGTCATAAAGTGGACAATACTAAGTATATGTCGGGTTTACAATGCGCAGGTCATTCCACATGAGGTACAATTTATCTCATATCCTCACAACCTAGCTATTAATTCAGGCCATAACATTGATCGCATATAAAGTAATAGTACAATTATGTTATTCGACTTGATTAGTCCCATCTTCAATCTTTTAAGGCTGTAGGCGGATACGACTCATATCCTCATCCTTTATTATTCACAATAAAGAGAAGTCCATACTTAGTGTATGAACATCGCCCCAAATGTACTTCTCTTGTACATTCAAGGTTGGTCAACTCATGCGAGTGGATGACCGGCCTGTCGACAAAAAATAGAAATCCTACATGATCTCATGGTAAATGCTGATGATCTACATACCTAGTCTATATAAGTACTCAATACTGAATAAATGGAATGTGTTATTCATTAATAAAAGATCAAAGGTACTAGATACAAGCATATCACTCAAGCTCTCCTCAATCCCATCTGCCTGACGTGAACTTGAAATAGATCTCTAGCTATAGGTTTCGTCATGGGATCAACCATCATCTACTTAGTAGAAATATAGTTGAGGGCAACCTTCTTATCTCTCACTTGATTATAGACGTAATGATACTTGATCTCAATGTGCTTGGACTTCTGGTGGTGTTTAAGGTCCTTTGCTAAGTTAATGGCAGAAGTATTGTCTCTCTTCAGCGAGATAGGCTGACGAATGCTCGGTATAACACCCAGACCTAGTAAAAATCTGCGAACCTATACACACTCCTGAACTGCAGCACAACATGCAATGTACTCGGCCTCCATAGATGAAAGAGCTGTGGATGTCTGTTTCTTACTTGACCACGAGATAACTCCCCTTCTGAGTAAGAAGACATCCTGAAGTAGACTTTCTCTCATCAGCGTCATTACCCCAAGCAGCATCAGAATATCCTTTGAGCTTGAGACTCGTGCCTTCATAATACAACATTAGGTCTTTCGTTCCTCTGAGATAGCGGAATATACGTTTGATGGCTTGCAAAACATATCTCAAAGATCCTCAAGGGCGTAGGATGGTTGAGAAGGAATCCTCCCAGACCACATCTCATATGAGGTCTTAGGAATAGATTTGAATGAGACTCTATTAAGGACGTGGACGGCTGTTAGCAACACATCTCCCCATAATGTGGTAGAGAGATTGACTTGTGCCATCATCGATCTAACCATGTCCAATAGTGTCCCATTCCTCCTCTATGCAACACCATTTTGCTGTGGAGTGTAAGCTATTGTGTACTACTAGACAATGCCAACATTTTCACAATATGATTTGAATGTTTCAGATGTATACTTGCCACCTCTATCGGATCGAAGGATTTTAATATTTTTCTCAAGCTGATTTTTCACTTCAACTTTATATTTATGAAAACAACCAAAAGCATTAGATTTGTGTGAGATGAGATGCATATATTCATAGCGCGAGTAATCATCAATGAAAGTGACAAAATATTGACAGTCATTTCTAGCATGCACATTCAAGGGTCCATATATCTTCGAATGGATTATCACTAGTAGGCCCTTGGACCTAGCCGCTTTAGGGAATTGTTTCTTCGAAGTCTTCTTGAACACACGATGTTCACAAAATGACAAATCAACTTTGGATAATAAATCCAATAGACCAGAACGTACTAGTCTTGTCATATGATCCTTTTCGATGTGACCTAACCTCGCGTGCCATTTTAGAGATTCAGACACTACAGTTTCATTCGACATAGCAGATAAATCAAGAGGTGCATTATCACTATTTATGTTAAGAATAAATAAATCTAAAATTAAATCTCCCTATGCAAAGATGAGGTTATTGAGTCTTAAAGAAACCTATGTCTCGGAAAAATGAATGTCAAAACCATCAATTAACAACCTAGAAACAAAGATTAAATTCCGACGCATGCCCGGTGCATAAAGAGTATTACGGAGGATTATTGTTTACCCCATGCGCGTGGAGATGGTAAACGCCAATCCCTAGTATGTCTTCAAAAACATTATTTCCCATATACACCTTGTAACTCCTCGTGTCTACAGGTCGGAATTCCTCGAGTCCTCAACGACTTTGTGTCACGTGCTTTGTTGCGCCTGAGTCCAAAATCCTTTCGTTAGATAGAGTATCGACGGAAAGAATTTGATAACAAATGCCTTCATACAAAGTATCTAGTGACTTAGGAATTACAATCTTTTTATGGGCACACCGTCGGGCATAATGGTCGGAGTTTCCGCAAACGAAGTAGATTATGTTTGTCTTTTTCTGCTGCTTTTTTCCATTCTCTTTCTTGGGATTTGGAGGAGTTGTTGCAGACTTCTATTTTTGGTCATTCTTTTTCACCTTCTTGCGCGTTTTGTATCGTTTCTTGTTAGCTTTCTGCTTTTGGGTCTCTGATGCAAAGGCCTTGGTTGAACTTGGCTGAATTGCATTCATTTTAACCTCTAGTACCAAATGGCCACAAAAGTTTCTGAACATAGTGATAGAATCAGTATGGTTCAGAATCCTTTTGATTGAGGCCTAAGATTCGGATAAAGGAACGGTGCATTACTATTATCTTTTGATTTTCAGTCAATTTGCACCCCACATTCCTAAGGGCACCTATCATCTGCTCCATTTTGCAGATATGATCTTTGATAGGGCAATCAACTAGCATCCTGTATTCCTGGAATTCTAATTCCATTGCTCAAACCTTTGCATCTGACTTCTACGCATAGGCATTTGCCAGTGCTTCCCAGATCCATTTAGTAGTGTTATGCACTTCATACATTGGTACGAGTTCTTTGTGCATTGTGCCAGTGTTCAAAATATCGATATCGCATTACGTATCACATCCTTTGGGTATATATATGTATCGGTTATCGCACGGGATATATCGTTTGTATCGGGTAATTTATCGCACTTTTTGGGAAACATAGGGAAATATTGCGAAAATGGTTGAATTTTTCAATGAAACTTCAGGGATTGTTAAAAAAGACCTTAATACACACTTTTAAATCATAACATCTCAAAAAAGAAGTGCTCATAATAGATTTCCTTTGTATAGGTTCCTAAGTTATGTGTTGTCTAACTAAACTAATGCAACTATATTCAAATTGAATGCATAACATTTAGAGTGTATGCAATGATCATTTCATCAAACATTCCTAAATACTTCGAAATTAGTCTTAATTGATAGCAGGTTGAAGAGAAATTAAATAATAATAATAATAATAATTTTTAATTAAAAAATGATTTTTATTTTCCAAAATTTAACAAAGACTTAACAAATTAGTAGATTAGCCCTCATACATGCTTGATTTCATGTTTGGAGTGCAACATTGCAAGCAATTTGGGAGAAATTGGGGAAATTTCGAATTTCCCCAATTTTCCCCAAATAGGACCACCTACACTCAAATTTCGAATTAGACTGTATGTGATGATCATTTCATCAAATACTCTTAAACACTTTGAAATTAGTCTTAATTGATTGCTGGTTGAAGGAAAATTTTGAAAAAAAAAACATGGTAAACATGAAGAACCAATGGATTTATAACCATTTGACACTGATTTAACATAATTTCAACAAAAAAAAGCGATCGAAAATTGAAAATGTGCACTGGATCAAACATGTGGGATATATCGACATTACTTGTCCATTTCGTATTGCACAGGTGGGATGCAAGATGTATTGTGAGATATATCGGCTGATATCGTCGATATTTAAAACATTGCATTGTGCTAATTAGGACATTATGGGCAGAACGATTTTGTTTACGCTACTTGTTGTAGCAGTTCATTGCAGCCCTATGTTCTCTTAAATTTCCGTTCTTAGCCAATATAGGTTACTCTTGAACCTCATCTAATATATGCGATATGTTGTCCTCGTCCAGAAGGCTTTGCATCGCGCGGGACCAGTCTTCGTAGTCATTACTGTCGAATTGTTGACCTTTGAGCTTTTTAACGATTAATGCTTTGGTGGCCATCTCTGCATTGCATCACGCAATGTTTTAACTTTTAAATATCGACGATATTAGCTGATGTATCCCACGATATATCTTGTATCCCACTTATGCGATATGAAACACATAGGTAGTGCCAATATATCCCACTTATTCGATTCAGTGAGCATTTTCGATTTTCGATCCATGTTTTTATTGTAAATCATGTTAAACCAGTGTCAAATGGTTACAAATATATGCTTCTTCATATTTTCCATGAAAAATCATAGATTTGGAACTTCGATTTTGAGATTTCGGGGAGATGGGTCAAGTTGCGGAAAATTGAGAAAAATCAAAATTTCTCAATTTCTCGCAAATCAATTACAATCTTTGTATCCGAACACAAAATGAAACATGTATGTAACCTGATCTAGTGCTTATTTTTTTTTCTTTTGAATGTATTATCTGTGTTTCCATACATGTCTTCTCACGTTTATAAATTATATGAATAGATTTGGAATATACTTGCATCAATTCACTTGGAAAGCACGTATATTAGGATCCCATACAAAGGAAACCCCTATTATGTGCACTTTTTTTTTTTTTTTTTTGTAATGTTTTGATTTCTAAGTGTGTATTGATGTCTTTTTCAACAATCCCTGAAGTTTCATTGAAAAATTTGACCAATTTCCCAATTTTCATATGTTTCCCAAAATGGCGATACATTACGCGATACAACCGATATATCCCATGTGATAACCAACATGTATCCGTATCCCAAGGGCGCAATACATTACACGATAACAATATTTAAAACATTGGCATCACGAATCACTACTTAGCTATGATCTAAGGTATTGTCAGTAATCATCAGCATTTCTACGTGTTATTCAAATTTTCAAGGTATAAAAGTAGTCCACCCATTTTAACGAGATCTGAAAGTCTACATACTTGAATGGGCGGTGTAGATCAATCAAGTTTTCTTATTTAAGATGAATATGATGCTTTTATAAAAATATATTTGTATAACATGCAACCTTCCAATACAGGTTACATGCATCATTTGGTGGAGAAGACTTAACTCCTACTCAAGTTTGCACAACCTTATATATATGGAGCATCTTAGCACTAAGTTTTCTATTTTCTAATGAAAAATGGGCTTAGATCTAATCACATCAAGCGTAATTATATCACATATATAAATGTTATCATCAGAAGAAAGAAAAAAACAAACCGCTTAGATATTAAGGGAGTCCTATGATCACCAATGATCATGTCCATTCATGATGGATCCAATCATTACCGATAATGATCACCGTTGATGATGGATCCTCTCATCAACGTTGATCATCACGATTGATGATGGTTCCGATCACTAATGGTCTCTTGATCAATAGTGAATAAAAGGATATATAAAGGAAACTACATTCCCATGTATGCATACGTACCTGTAATAATTAAGAAACACGTGAGATATACATTTTGATTGTCGAACCCCAAGAAATGTGTAGTCTACCTTAAATGATTATAATCATGATACTGATATATCATAATCAAAATCACAAAAAGTATATATTTTTTAATTAATTTTTTTAATCATTTATTTTAATACATACATCGATCATTATGATTTCAAGAGATCTTAACCGTTAATCATAAAAACGGACCACACTATAGGTTAGATCCTGCTAAAAAACCCCAAGTCACTTCCTACTACTTAGTTTAAATCAACCCACAAATGGCTGATTAAAAAAACATTTAATAAGATGTACTTCATCTTGAAAGAAAGTGAATTAGGCTTCAATTCCAGCCCATTTGAATTTGTATATTAATATGGGGTCCATATGGGCTTTCTAACCACTCATAGAATGCTAATGATGGTTCCTTTATTTTTGTTAGAAAAGGCAGATTCAGATAGTTTCGCAAAAATAAAATAAAAATGCTATACAAGAATAATGGGCCCGTCCAGATTTGAGCCCACCTGACTAAGGAGGCTTTAGACAACCACTGGACAAAATTGTTATCTATTGATCTCATTAAATGGGACTTAGGCCTTCAATTTTGCCGTCCATTTCATAGCCATAAATTTGATAAGCTAGGATAGATTGATTAATGTTTTTCTGGGCTAAAAAAAAAAGGATCTCACGATCATAACAGTGCGGATTGATGCACATTCCAGCTACATATTCATTAAAGGAACATGATAAACCCACACCGTCATCAGTCCCTTATGATTACCGTATTATAAGAGAGGCAGTGTCTATTAAAATGGCTTCTTTTTGTTTGACCCTCAATATCTCCCTTATCATTTAGTAAAATCAAACATTTGAGATTTGATAAAGCCCAAAAATAATATAGTAACATAGATTAATTTGAGATATAACTCAATATCTCCCTTATGATTATATCCTATTGTTTTAATCCGATTTATTTTCTATATTGTTTTTTTATTCTTATCCGGCCAATAGCCCCCTGTTTTTTTATTCTTATCTGGCCAATAGGATGTAAATCTAGATATCATACATTTGATATTACGATTACTATTATTATAATTATTTAATCCCCATACCTCATGAAGAAAATAAATAATAATAATAATAATAATAATAAGCGAATATATAAATGATCGATGTATAATTAAAATAAAATATAGAATATAATAAAAAGGGCTACTGACCTTTCGTGATTAAAACAATAAATCGGAGATCCGCCATTGAGTCTCTCTGATACCACTGAAAGTCCGTGCGGAAGAGTGAGCCCTTAAGATCTGACTGTCTACACAATATGGGTCCTCCACAAAGCCGAAGATGAACGGTCTAGATCTAGCAGTCCACCTAACCAATACTGTTGCAGATGGGTCTAATCACCCCTCTGATTCTACGGTATAGGTGGCCTCAGATTATAATTCCAGCTTAGATCGTCCGAAGGATAAGCTAGGTGGACAAATATCAATCTCTCATTTTCCTGTTTTACTCTCGTTGTTGCTTAATGTATTATTCACGAGAGAGCCTCTTCCCATTTATAGGGAAGGATGGGGAGTTTGGATGAGATCAGAAATTATCCGATCTTATCCTTATCCTCTCATCTAAATCTTCATTTAAAGTTGAATTTGAAATTCAACTTCAAATGGAAGAAAGAAAAATGATTAATAAAAAAGAGGCCAAACCTCATGGGACCCATCCACTAGTGATTGCCCACCGGTGGGCCCCACTGGCCTATGTCTAACAACCCCTACCTCTTGCTTCTACCACCAACTACCATTGCCATGCTTGCACAATCATTTTGTTATTTCCTTTTTTGCAGATTATCTTTGGAATCATTTGAGATTAGTTTAGAAGGGAAGTCTTTGTTGTTACTTTCCGATAATTCCTCATCATTGAGTTTGTAATCTCTTTTTTGTTGCTTCCCTCTCTATGCTTCGTTAATATAGTTATCTTTACCATTCTAACACGTGCAGGCGCATGCACGCGCCATAAAAAAACTACCTACTAGATTTTACTAATTTTAGATGAATGTTTTAAATTCCTTAGTATTATTTTATCATAGAGAAACAATCACATGCAATATGTGGACTTTCACTTACCACTCCATCCCTCCCACTGTGTCACCTGTGTAGGACACCTGAGTTGTGTAAAAGATGGGCCACACCATGATGATCACTTGCCATGTCAATCAGGTTTGATTGACTGTCCATTGATTCTGACAGTGTCACCTGTCCATCAACCAGCCTGATGCCACCCCTGGTGATCTTCATGGTGATCCTATTCTGGGATACATCAATTAAGGCCTGGAAATTTTTAATAAAACAAGCTTGATAAAGAAGTCCAGCACTGACAGAATGCATCCTTGAACAATTCCCAGCGATCTGAAGGAATATTGTCTATGACTGTATGGTTAGTACAAAAATCCATGGATGTTCCTGAATGGGAAAAGGTTGGTGCATCATGTGGAAACCAATTTCCCATGGTTGGGGAGCTTCTGTGGATGATTAGAATTGTTCAAGATGTGATCTTTTCTCTTTATCAAACGCTATATGTCAGAATCGTTTGTCCTATGACCGCACTTGTGTATGCTTGCACCTGAGTCCTCTTGTGCTATTGCTCCCACTTTCTGCAGTTAGGTACTGCCAATGATAAACAGCCTCAACTAAGTTCCTGATGCCTAGCTTCCATCCAACTTGAACTCTTTAGAGTTGTTTTGATGGAGTAGAAGTCTCACTTAAGGAAAGAGTTCATATAAGTATAATAATCACTTGTAAACAGTTTTTGTTTATCATGTTTGGGTGCTGGGAAGATTGGTAAGATTATATGTTTGGATGGTCGAGATGAGATTCCAGGAACATATGTAATATGTATCCTCTTGAAGGGAGGGAGGGGGAGGGTATCAAGAAAACTTGGGAGCCATTTAGCGTCTTTACTAATAAGAGTTTATTTGAGTATTCTAAAAAAAAGCTCTTATTTAGAAAATAGATTGTTTGGTAAAACTCTAATTTTACCACTTATCTTGTTAGAAGTAGCAAAAAAGCTCTTTAAAAAAATTAGTGCTGGATAGGTCAGTTTTTTTAAGGGCTTTGGGTTGAGTGGTTAGATATTTTTTGCTAATTTTTGGACAAGTTTCTCCTTCAACTTTTTAAGTAATTCCCATCTTGCTCTCTCTCTCTCTCTCTCTCTCTCTCTCTCTCTCTAAGGTAGGCCACATGATGAACGACTCATATTGAAAGTGGGGCCCCACATGATGAATAGCCCACTTCAAGGTGGCACCACATAATGCATGGTCACATCAAAGGCAGGCCCCACGTGATAGATGGCCCATATCAAAGTGTGACCCCACATGATGGACGATCCACATCAAGCGGTCCCCACCTGATGGATAGTCCACATCAAAGGTGGGACCCACATGATGGATGGTGGACATTGAAAGTGGGACCAAATGATGGAAGGTTGACATCAAAAGTAGGCCCACATGATGAACGACCCATTTTGAAGGTTGGGCCCCACATGATGGATGGTCCATAGCAAAGGTGGGACCCACATGATGGATGGCCCACATCAAAATATGGCCCTGCACGGACTATCCGCATTAAATGGGCCCTACATGATGACGGTCCACATCAAAGGTGGGACCGACATGATGGATGGTGGACATCAAATGTGGGCCCGCATAACAAATGACCAATATAGGTGGGGCCTCACATGATGAATGGTCCACATCAAGGTGGCCCCACATAATGCACAATTCACATCAAAGGTGGGCCCCACATAATGCACAATTCACATCAAAGGTGGACCCCACACGATGGATGGCCCACATCAAAGTGTGGCTCTACATAATGGATGGTGGACATCAAAAGTGGGCCCCACATGATGGACAACCCACTTCTAAGGGGGGGCCCACACGATGGACGCATCAAATGTGGACTCTAAGTTATGGGTAGTGGACATTGAGGGGCCTCACATAAAAGGACAATTAGTATTAATGTGGGCTCCACATGATGGATGACCTACATCAAGGTGGGCTCCACATAATGGACGGTCCATGTCAAAGATGAGCCCCTAATGATGAACGGTCTACATCCAAGATGGGCTTTGCATGATGGACGTCCCATTTTGAAGGTTTCGTTCATGTGATGGACAGCCCATTTTGAAGCTTTGGTTCACATGATGGATGGTCCACATTAAAGGTGGCCTCCATATGATGGGCTATCCACATCCAATGTCCAACATAATGGCCGGCCCAAATGTCTTAAAACATGAAGATTGTAGCCATCCATTCTTTTGCCATTTGGGGCACAATCCATCTATGGTGAGATCCCACAAAACAACTGTCTAGATTGCTCTTATAATGGAGTTGTAATATTTTAAAATGACAACTACCCTAAAAAAAAGCTCTTGTTTGAACATTTTACCAAACATGCTTATGTCAAATAAGAGCTTTTTTCAGTTTTGAGAAAGTGATTTTACCAAACAAGCTTATTTAAAACAAGAGCTAAAACAAAAAAGAGCTTATTAGAGTAACTCTTATTTGAAAAGCTCTTATTGAATTAGAGCAAAGATGCCAAATGAGGCATTGTTCTTATGAAACAACACTGCTGCAGAACTAAAATATTGAAGGTTGTGATTCCCTGCATAGTTGGATGTTCATTTGGTTACCTCATATTCTCTTTTTGAGATGTTGACAATTGTAGTAACTCACCTTGTTTGTCAATTTATAAAACAGGGAATCTCACTAGTTTTTTTTTTCCCCCCATCTGTGATCATGCAGCCGGTCCCTAGATGGCATGAGCACTGGACTTCAAACAAGGTCTATGATGGTGATATGATAGTCCTTCAGGGTCAAGAGAAAACATTCCTTTCAAAGTCCATGGAATCTTCGGCAGATGTTAATCATCAGTATACAAAAATCACTTTCACACCCACACAAGCAGACCGCTTTGTTTTGGCATTTAGGACTTGGCTGAGGCGGTATGGAAAAAACCAACCTGACTGGTTTGGCTCTACTTCTAAACAACCATTGCCATCAATGATCTTGTCGAAACGTCAGGTGCATAAGCTACATTGCTAATTCCATTGCTCATTTGGTTTGCTTTGTTTGACAGTAGGAATTATTAGGGCCTGTTTGGATTCAGGCAAAGTTGTATTGCGACTAGTAATCCATATCATGCTGTCAGTGCTAGCTGGTCATGGACATGCTGTTGCTAGCTAGTAATTCTATCCCTTTGTTTTTCAAATGCCCTGGAACATGGACTGGATAGATTGTGGCACATGTGGGAACTTAAGGATTAGGTGATGGCACATTTACACGCGGATGTGCACATTTGACATGTCCCACATTTTATAGTGCTTAAAGATTGATGGTGGTACATATGCACGTGGGTATGCTTGAACTTAGATGTCTCATCCGGTATGTTGGAACATGTAATGCATCTGCATGGATAAGTGTGATTGTCATCTTCACTGAAACCTTAAAGTGTCATTTTCGAGTAGTTCCACCTCTCCACCAGAGACATCCAAACCATAAGGGTCATGTATCCATGACTAGTCCGAAAGTGCACCGACACAACTTTGCTCAAATCCCAACAACCTCTTGATGGTCTTTTGCCATTTGCCATTTGCAGAGCTTATTGTGTAAACTGATGCATATTGATGAATTGATATGATTTTTATTTATTTATTTATTTTGTGTGGAAAATTGATCTCCTGCAGATGCTGGATAGATACGAGCAACATACCCTTAAATGCTCATCATGTAAAGGAGCTTATTCTGCCTTTCAGACACTACACAAAGCACTGATCGGTGTGACTGTCATCCTCTGTGCAACTGCTGGGATCCCTTCAGAGATGCAGCTGCGGGTTCTCATAGGTGGTGCTGCAATTGTCAGTGCTGGTTTGGCATATGCTTTGTATGAGCTCCAGAAGAACTTTGTCTTTATTGATTATGTTCATGCAAAGATCGATTAACTAATCATAGGATGAATGGCCTCATGTACAACACTCGAAAAGGGCGGGTGTTTCGAGTAGATCTTTAATGTTCGGTTGATCCTGCTGGTGCTGGGCTGTTTGAAAATTCATTTTGTGAAATTAGTCTGCAGGATCCATAGAATTTACACAAGTGTTTCACCTATGTATATAAAGAAATGTAAAAGATGCCAGGAAATGTATGTTATCAGATTCATTCATATAAAGGGAGAACCCCAAGTTCTTACCCACAGGTACATTTTGTGAATTTGGCTAAAGGTCATGGTATGTGTTAATGCATGATGTATGTCTAGTAGCTGAATGCTGAAGTTAGCATTAGAGAGCAAGCCAAGAGGTCCTGTACAATGCCTGGGCTGGGGGCTTTCATTCTGTAAAATACTTGGGTAAAAGTTGTGAGGAATACAGTGATGCATTTAAGTCCAGGATGTACTACACCTAGTCTATGGATGATCTTAATCTGCATACTGCACAATAGAAGAGCTTTGATATTTTAGAAGAACACGTTTGACTCTTAACCATGCGATTGCCAACTTTACATAACATATATATATATATATATATGAAAATTATCAAGGGGAGCTTCTGAGAGAGTATATTAGGCTGGGATATACAACCCTCGTATTTACTTACCTGCATGTATGCTTTTATACGAAGGAAAAACTAAAGGGGTGTTTAATTTTTCATATCCTTTGTAAATATAGGTAGTTGTGATTACTACTAATGCATATTTACCTAGAGATGGAAATCCGTGATATTTTTCTCCTCGAAAGTTGGTCCGTAAAGAGCTGACTTAAATTTCTGGGCCATCCTAATGTATGTGACTTATCCACAAATCCATCTGCATGAGCCAGAAAATGAGGCAGATCCGAAGCTCAAGTGGACCACACTACACGAAATAGCAATCCAAATATGTTCACCACTGAAAGCCAACCTTCCTAGGACCCACATTGATTTTTGTTAGTCATTTAACATGTTCATAAGGTCACAAAGACATGGATAAAGGGAAAACATAAATATCAGCTTGATCCAAAACTTCTAAGAGGCCCCCAAGAAGTTTTCGCCTAGTGGTGTGGTCCACTTGAACTTTGGATCAGTCTCATTCCCTAAAAGGAGTTGACAAAAGGGACGGACAGCGTGGATAAGTCACATATATCATGGTGGGCCTCACACTTGTGATGTTTTCCGCCTCAGGTTTAGAGACTGAATACATGATTGTCAACTTTATATTGGGAAAGCTGCTGGAATTACAAATGTAAATAATCATCATCTATTTATGGGTATTTACAAAAGTATTTACAAATCAAACACCCACTGAAGAAAGGCTAAAGGGCAAATAAAGAAAGCATGAAACAAAGATAGAAGGCCAAAAAATCGAAAACAGAGGTCCATTACATATATGACCAAGGTGTATGTACTCGTGGGTTCAATCATAGGCCCACATTCACATACACATAGGGCCATCCTTGGCCTGGCCCTATCTTGGTCCTAGCCCGACCCAGCCTTGACTAAGAGGGAAAAACTTTTGACAAGGCATTTAGCTAATTTAAGGTATGGTTGACTGGCCATACATAGACTGGCAAGTAGCCTAGTCAATAATTCACCATTTAAAAAGTGGTCGGACCTTGTATCCTTGCATTGTGGACTATCCACACCACCCAACTTGTGGGTTACCTTGTGTATAGAGCATTTCTCTAAAATCATAGCAATCAAGAATTCTAATAATCCAATTGATGACTATCGAATGAATAGTTAGGAGTACCATAGTGAGTGGTCCAAAACAAAGGGCATGACCAGATGGTAAATATCAGTTTCAATGTAATTTTCAGTTTTGCTCCATCTGAAGTTGTTGAAATCTGCCATGTTCATGGTGAAGACTCACCATCAATTTAAAAGTGATGAACTATATAGCAGGATAGCTCACCAAAAGAAGCCTAATTTTTGCAACTGCTTCACCTCTGAATCTTCAACTTACGAACCATTTCCTCTCTTTGCATGCCTTGAATGTGCCAGCCCTACTGGTACGGTAAATAAATAAATAAAAGCTCCAAACTCAAACAGAAGTCTACAAAACAAGAAAACCTAAGGCAGCTTGCATTGATTAGGGCCTCGTTCATTCATTACATTCAGTTCATGCACACCTATCACCATCTTCTGGCAACTGCATGCAGAACCCACATACAAAACAACATTGAAACAAGAAGTACAATACAACAAACTAATTACATACATGATCAACTATACAAGTGAATTGTAGCTCATATACACACAGCTAAGGAACCAACTCTCAGCCAGTGCAAACCTAACTCAGCGGACTCGGTGGACTTGTTTGGCTGGTCACTCAATTTACTTTTTTATTTTCTCGAAGTCAGGAGGATATTTACTGTTATGGACTTGACTCATGAGCCCTTCTAGCCGAGTCAGTTCAGTCGAGTCGTGATGCTCTCCATGCAAGTGAGTTGGCTTTCATCAGCATGCCTAGAGCTGATGAGCATGTTGCTCGAACAACTGCATCTGGAGAACGACTCATTTTGCCTACCAACATCCCAAACACCTGAGAGAAGAGAGGCTTCTTAGTCTAACAAGTAACAATGAATTATACTGAAATCCCATGTGTGACTGAGGTGTCTGTTCTGTTCACCACAAATTCAACTTACAGACCTGTGTATAATAAGAAGCCATGGAGCGTTCATCCTCTGAAATTGACAGCATGCTGCTGGAGAAGTAAATGGCATTCGCCTGGATTACTGGCCAAGGAGCATCAAAGGCCTGCATCAAGATGCCATGATTAGCTGTTTTTTTCTTTTAAATGTTATGACCTCCCAAAAACTAGTAACATGCAAACCTGGATAGCTGACGCCATGTAACTATCAGCCCTGTTGAAGAAGTTCTGATAAAGTTGCCTTGTAACATCTCTTATAAAGTCCTCATAGTCGGTTCTGCTTATTTACAAGAAAGAGACCCCAAATTAATCTGTGCAGAGCTGAAGATAACTGATCAATTCAAGATCAATTTCAGATACTGCGATGTTTGTGGATCTGTTATTATATACCGGTGGTCGGAATTGAAACAATGTGCGTTGAAGAGAGGAGACATGCCATCCACACTCATTAAGGGCGCAAGTCGTCTTAGGGTGTTCTATTTACAGAAAAAAAAAAAGAAAAAAAGAAAAGAAAAAAAGAAGCAAGATCATAAGGCATTTTCTACATAAAATTCATGGAGGGGAAATGTAAAAGCAGCAGTTATCGTACTCGGCAGGCCTGGCGAACATTGGAATCATCATCATGAACATGGAGAAGTAGTCGTGGTAGCATAGAATGCACCTGAAAAATGGAATTCGAATGCAATTAGCAGTGCCAGTTCACCGTCAGCGGCCTGCAGTACTAGCTACAATACCCACAATATTTTGGACACATGAATATGCATAAAAGGAACCATATATGTGACCCAAAACACAATGAATGTGCTTGAGACCCATCTCTTCACTCAAGAAATGAAGTGAGCATAGGCAATAGCATGGGACTAAGGGTCATCATTTCATTTTAAACAAACAGATAAAGAAGAACTTGCCAAATTTAGAATTATAATAATTGAGAGAGTTACATTACAAGAATACCCGATATCAGTAGATACCTGCAATATTTTAGCAATTATCGGTTGACATTAGCAACAGACAGTATTCGGCAGAGAAAAAAATTCCAGTAAAAATCCATCTTTTGCACATTTTTTTTTTTTTTTTTTAAGGGATTGTGTTTCTTCGCATGTTTTAACAAACTCCATTCAAGTTGCTTTGCATTAAAACACAAATTCAGTGGAGAAATCACGATCGAGGAGTGGATTCAGGTAGGAATTGCAAAGGAGCAGATCCTGAGGTTTGAGGTGTCTATTAGATTTGTTAAAAAATATTTTAACAAATCCCAAAAACCAATTCCCCCACAACCGTACGACCAGCCACCTTCCCCCTTACTTCCCTCTTTGGTCCTTGATTCTTCAAGCCCCAAACTGATGCATGACATGAAATTTTAAACATGATACGCGAGATTCCAGGCTTTAGATCATACTAGTTCAAAACAATCACACAAAATTCTACATCCCAAATAAAGTCAAGCACTCAATCAAGGGGAATCTATGCGGGTCCAGGCCTATACATGCTAGGGCTGGATCAGTTAAAATTATAGACCAAATAATACTCAAAGGAGAATATATTCAGCCACACACGCACAAGAATAATTTCCCCAATCCAAGGGATTCACAAGTTTCAATTCGGAAAACCCTAGGGTTGGAAAAAAGGCAAAGAAATTGGGAGTTTAAGACAATCTAGGGTTAGGGTTAGGGAAATCAAGTAAGAGAGGAGTGAAAGAGAGGAGAGAGTGAACCTGAAGGCCACCCGCACGTGTGGACAACAGGCCACGTCTGACGCATGTGCACTGAGGGCAGTCCGCACGTGCGTGGGGCCCACGAACCTAAAAACCCCCTCCTTGGGGTTGGTCAGCTAGGGTTGGACTACAAACCCCCCAAGTTTTTGTCTGATCCAACGTACGGTCCGTGTGTGGTGCTCCGCCGAAGTTTCAGCCCTCCTGCAGGGCCAGATTCCAGAAATCTACTGTAGAGGAGGAACGACTGCAAAATAACAATGGATTTGCAGGTGGAATGACTGTAGGAGAAGAGAAATATGGATGGTAGAAGGTGGAGGTGAATCGGGATGGGTGTGGCTTCGCACCACGGTAGTTAGCCCTTCGAAGCAGGGAGAGTTTTGTACCCAATTGGATTTTCACAACTTGGAGATGAGTAGGAAAACATAGAAATTTTATTCAATCATCAATTAGAAAAAGACTATAAGGGGTGCCTATTTATAATAAAATCTTATACCCCAAAACTCGCGCCATGTGCACACCCTATTACTTGGAGACAAAGTAATAAAAATAACAATTAATCAAAGCAATCTAAATTGTCCATGATATTCCTAATAACAATAATAAGCAAAACCCAAAGTACTAGATCATTTCGAATAGTGGGCCACGATCATGAGATCCCATGGTGGGATTCACATGGCAATCGAGTCTACTCCAAGGAACCAAAACACAGTCCCCCTAGCTAGGGGATCCCCCTTGGACGTCGTCATCGATCCAGATCGATGGTGGGACCCTCCCCCTTGCGTACGTACATAGGGGGCGTGCGTGTGCGCGTGATGTCCTCATCACAAACCCTAAATCCCCAATTTCCAAAACCTAAAACCCTAAAACCCTAACCCTAGAACCTAGAATTCCAAACTCTAATCTCCTAAATTCCGCAAACCTTAAACCTCCAAACCTTAATTCTTTCAAAGCATAACAAAGTGCAAGTGAATCCTCAGATTTAAATCGAATCCTATGCTAGATGGAAGTTCTACCTTCCATTGGGTTGTTTTCGATCAATAATCTTAAGATTCATATGTGGGATTGTGATGTGGCCTTGAATTTGAGCATATTTGACTACTTGATTTCTTTAGATTTGTGATAAATTGGCAATATTTTGTATTTTGATTTACTCTAATAATCCGTTTATTAATTCATTCGCATCATTATAGTTTAGGCTATTCGACTTGCATCACATTTTTCCATTTCAGCACCTAGTCAACTATGGGCCTGTGACAACCCTTCCTAATTTGTCCAACTATGACTTGGTCCTTGAATGAAACATTGGACTTTCAGTAAGTTGATCTCACTTATTGTTATGGTAGAACTTTTTTTTTTTTTTCCCTCGGAAAGTGTTTTTCACATCACAAGGAATTGTTGGTACAGCTCAAGTATAGGATCACTTCTTTGATTATGTCCCACAAACTGCATAAACAACATTTTCTCTTAGGGTTCCATGTAGTATTCAGCATCAATTGTTGACATCCCAACCATAGATGCTCTTGTTTACTAAATAAAATTGCCGATGAAGTGTGAAACAAAGTGGCAAAGGATTCGGGTGCAGGAGTGGGAAAGCATCTATTTCAAAATGTTAACAAAGATAAACAACTACGAAGTGGGAGTATTAGCAAGAGTGTGAGTCTGTAGTGGGAACAACACTTGAGTTGATGGTTTGTCCAACCAAGTACCAACTAGCAAGGAATGTCCATGACTCTAAGCTGAAAAAATGCACTTCGCTAAGGCCATGTGCACCTCTGCAGTCTACATGCATATAGTGTTTGAAATATCGGTATCACGTTACGTATTGCATCCTTGAGATACAGATACGTATTGGTTATCGCATAGGATATATCGTTTGTATCGGGTAATTTATTGCACTTTTTGGGAAACATGGGGAACATTGGGAAAATGGTAGAATTTTTCAATGAAACTTCAGGGATTGTTAAAAAAGAGCTTAATACACACTTTTAAATCATAACATCTCAAAAAAGAAGTGCACATAATAGGTTTTCTTTGTATAGTTTCCTAAGCTATATGTTGTTTGACTGAACTAATGCAATAATATTCAAATTGAATGCATAATATTTAGAGTGTATGTGATGATTATTTCATCCAACACTTCTAAATACTTCGAAATTAGTCTCAATTGACAGCTGATTGAAGGGAAATTTCGAAAAAAAATATTATTTTAATATTTTTTTATAATAGATTTTAATTAAAAAATAATTTTTATTTTTTGAAAATTGAAAAGGAGTTAACAAATCGGTAGATCAGCCCTCATACATGCTTGATTTCATGTTTGGAGTGTAACTTTGCAAGCAATTTGGGAGAAATTGAGGAAATTTGAATTTTTCTCAGTTTTTCCCCAAATCGGACCACCTTTACTCAAATTTCGAAATTTGAGTGTATGTGATGATTATTTCATCAAATACTCCTAAATACATCGAAATTTGTCTCAATTGACAGCTGGTTGAAGGAAAATTTTGAAAAAAACATGGAGAACATGACAAACCAATGGATATTGAAATCAAAGCTCCAACTCCGTGATTTTTCATGCAAAACATGAATAACCAATAGATTTATAACCATTTGACACCGATTTAACATAATTTCAACAAAAAAAAGGGATCAAAAATTGAAAATGCTCACCGGATCGAACATGTGGGATATATCGGCGCTACTTGTGCGTTTCGTATCGCATAGGTGGGATACAAGATATATCGTGGGATATATCGGTCGATATCGTTGATATTTAAAACATTGCATGCATATGCATGTATGTGGAGTGCATAAGGTGGCGACACAATTTTGATGGCATGGCCCCAAAATCAGGCTGAGCACTCATCAGGTGGGCCATACATATAAGAGAAAAATGGATAGGTTTGCCAACTGATAAAATTAAACATGCATGTCCAGCCAGCCCATGAGGAACCAGCTTCAGGTTGGCATGTGTGACTGTGAAGGGGTGAATGGGCTTTGCATAGCTATTGAACTATTGAAAACATAACCATACTTCTGCTTCCTGCTGAGCTTCACACTTGTCTTTCTCTGTAACTCTAATATTATCTAATATTCTTGCACCACCTCATTAACGCTTGTCTCATCACGTCACCCCTACATACAGCTGAAACCAGATTGCCTCACGCATACAAATTCTTAGCGGGAAGTCCTTTCAATCCCAAAAATTATTTTACAACTGCTTCAAAGCTCAAGAGTGAACAGCAAGTGATACAAAACCTGCTGCAACTTGGTTAAGAAAACCCATATCCGACATCATGACTGATTAGAAATGATCAAGCTTCTGATTAGCATGTTAACTTGGAATTCTTGCAAAACATTCATCTATTTCGAAACTGTGAAATGAAAGATGAGCTGCTCCCAACTAGCTTCTACTTAATCTGAATATGACTACCTTGGAAAAGAAATATATTCTCATAGAATGGAGCTTCTCACAAGTTTGCATGGATGTAATCATAGCTCCCACAATGTCAGCTATGTACTTTGGTCACGTTAGGTAAATAAGTAAACGAAGCTTCCCAATATTTTCAGGTTCACGATCACATGTTTAGGCTCCTTCCCCTTGCTGCTTTTCAGTTATTTTTAACTGCACCTATGATGCTCGGATACGTCAAAATAGGTAAAATGTCCACATTGAATTGTTTATGATACTTCAATTTTATGTGTAAATTCCACACACACACACAAAGAAAAAGAAAAAGAAGAAGAAGAAGAAAACTCTATCTCGGCCACATCTATGGTGTATCAATGCCATATCTGGGCATCATTGATCTTGAGTGAACATTAAATTGAAGTTTATCATCCAAACCTCACCCAACAACTTCGACATACTTCTTCTAGTACAGAACTACAGCAGTATACCTTCTCAACCCAGTGCACCACTCCACCTTCCAGACAAGGAAATACTATTTGCTCCCCTTTTACATGGATTGACTTCAGTCAGCAACATTTCATGTGAGAATCAAGTTATCCTTGTAAACAAGGATGACTGCTCTTCTTTCATAATTTTCTTTCCCAAAGATTTAGACTATGCTAGTTCCGGTATGCACCAATCAACATCAGAAATGCAACAATTTCTCATATGAGGCTTGCGGTGTTTATTGCATGCCATTTTTGCCTTTCATGAGTTCCACATGTAGTCGGCATTATGTTTACTTTTGAACCCTTGGTGCACTTCATGTAGATCCGATACCCATTTCACCATGTAAAAGTGTATTCTTAATATCCATATGTGAAAGTTGCCATGTTCAAAGGCAACCAGGGCAATCAACATGCACAACATAGTATTTTTGCAGACTGTACATCCATGATAAACCCATTATAGTCAATCATGCCTTAGAATTCACAGATCATTGTCACGTGAGATCAAATTATAAGGTTATTCAAGGGTGTGCTTTCAGTGCTTAAAATGCTAGACTAACATATAGCAAGTTCTGTTTAAGTGAAGTCAGTATATAATCACTTTTTTGCCTTCTCCCCCCCCCCACAAATTTTGAACAATAATAATAGATGGAAATCTTAAAAGCAAGCATGAAGAATAATGTTATCAATTAAATCCAAACTTAGAAAGATAGGGGACATCTTTGACTTTCCAATTGTAATATCAATGGCTATATGGTAAATACCTGCTCAAGAAATGCCTCATGTTGTGCACCATATCCGTAGTTGCTTAGTGCTCCAAATGATGCAAAGGCATTAGCTCGCATGTTCCCATTCATGCTGGTCTGTTGCCAAACAATGAGTAATAGAAAAACAGCATGCTAAGAAACATTTCTTGTTCACAACAACAATTAAGGTAATATAATTTAAAGGAGTGCTAAAATTACATGAGATCCAACGGTACAACAAAATGAATGTGCAGCCAAGAACCCGTAAAGAAATTTTTTTTTTTTGGGACCCAATCACACTTGGTCGGGCATATTTTCAAAGTTAAAAGAGTTAGAAGTTGATGTAAAACTACAGGACTTATACCATGAAGTTAGGTGGTGGAGTTTTGAGAAGCAAAAGGCGAGGGATTATACACGCGTTGTTAGGTCTATCCCCAATATTATCAAAATATCCCCAATATTATCCGTATCTCCAGCTCGGTGATACCAATAACACTGGTAGTAATAGAAATTTCAAGCATCGGCAATGTATCGCTAAGTATGGCCAATATTTTTTACTGTGTAAATTCCAAGTGTCGCTTGTATCGCCAATGTATCGACAATATTTTGATAATATCACCAATGTATCGATATCGCCAAATATCTGTTTATAAAAATTTTCCATTTCAAAATTTTTTTATGGGCGCATGGTTGTATGCGGTGTTCAAATTATTGATGATAATATCGATAATATCATGATATTATTGTTATCACAACATGGGCAATATCAAGATCACAGTCTTTCGTTTCCATTCTAGTTGTTGTTGATATTCTGAAATATCGATGGATGTTTGGATGGATAAATGGGATTGATGGGATGGTTGGATTGATTTCTTACAAGCACATGCTTTTAGGCCCACATTAAATGGAAATTTATTATGTATGCATTCTTTTTACATTTTTTAATTATTAAATATGCAAAAATATGTATTTTAACATCTCCTGAAGTTTCACTGGAAAATTCCACCATCTACCCCATGTTTACCCACATTTCCGGTTATTGGCAATATTGATACTGTTTCCATATCTTTGGCCAGCAAAACTTGTAGCGATACCGATAATTCAAACATTGTATACATGTGGTATATCTAGATATAATACATAGTGACGGGTTTCATTCTGGTTGCTGGGTATTAAGGCCATGAATTATTGTCAGAGATTAAGAATTCTATTACTAAACAATGTTAAGTCTGTATTTTCTGCATTGATTGATTAGTTATTGGTACTAGGGCAAAATGAAATCAGCAATTTAAATTCTAAAGACCTAAAGTTCTGAATCATAAAATCAAGGGCACAAAAATATGATTAGCAAGATTAATTCTGAAGACTGGTATGAGTCAATCATTCTGACATGGTTTAGTTTTGGAGCGATGAGTTGCCAGGTGATTCATTTTGTTGACATCTAAAACCAACTCAACATGGTTATTAGATGATATTTGAACCATGGTCACTTAACGATATTTGTATATTTATACCCTTTAGCATATCTAACCAGTATAGGTGACATTTAACTGCTACAATATTATGATTTTCCAGTTATTATAGGGTACTAAGAATTTATTTTAGTTCCATTTTGTACCCTAGTAAGGTGAAGGAATCCTAAACATGGCTTATGGTTTCAAAAAGCAATTAAGATACGACTGGTATCATATATGTATCGGCCACCCCTATTATCCTTTATTGAGTTGAAATGGGCCATTTCGCAAAAAAAAATAAAATAAAATAAAAAAAAAAAATAAAAAATAATAATAATAATAATTAATAAATAAATAAATAATAGAAAAGAAGAAGAAGGCCAAGAAAGTCTTAGACTTTGAGAGGGAAAACTAGTATTCACAATTCCATAACCAGACATCTCAATTATATAATCATGGTGATAAACTTAAGTCATTGGGAACCCTGAAAAGTCTTAAACTTTTAAAGGCTTCTTTGTTTTGCCAATTATCCTAATAATGTAATGGAAATGTGTCATTATTACGAATTTACCACTACCAAACCAAACATGGGAATTGTCGGTCAAATCCAGATGTATTTAGGAGATAGGTACATAAATTTGTAATCATTGCACTTTTTATGGCATATAGTGAAAATCTCGAACCCAAATAGCGACATCAGTGTATTTCGGTGATGATTTGACATTAATGTAAAAATAATAGATTTTACCGCCAATAAACCAAACATAACAATTGGTGGTCAAATGCAAATGTTGTTAGGAGACGAGTAAAGTAATTTGTATCATTGCATATTCATTTACATTACCAGTGTAATTGGCAAAACAAATAGGCCCTAAGAGGTAAAGTCAATATGCAACAACTTGTGCTCTTTGAAGACTTGGGTTCAATGATAAGAGAACTGGGTCTGGTTACTCTTAGGGCTATCAACCTTCTCAGTTGAATATATTGAGAACATTATTCAAAATGCTTGTCTCACGAATTACAAGACAATAGATCCTCACAAATTGCCGATACTAATTTGCTAAGAATCAATTGGGCTTAAGGCTACAATGTCATTGTTGGTAGGAATCAAAATATCTAGATTTGGGTTACAATTTGTATCAATTAAACAAATTGCCAGAATTCCTAAAATTAGACATTCTCAAAGAGCCGTATATTCTTCTTGTTGATCAATGATGATGACAATATCAGGTAACCTCATCTTTATTTGATCCCACCCATATATGTTTACAAGTGAGATAATTGTCTCTTCAACATTGTTGCATCTCTTTTCGGGAGACGATAAAGCAAGGTATTTCGTATTGGTAATAGTGGCCATAACGATCACCATCGTTACTGATACGGGTATCAGCCATAACGGCAGATATGGGGGCGTAACGGCCGTTACGACCCCCATAACGGTTGAATTCTTTTTTCTTTTTTTTTTTTTTGCCCAAAAATTTGTGAAAAAATATTTAAAAATCTAGAATAATGTAAATATTCCAAATATGTATTCATTTTTTGTTTTGAACATGTTTATGGTAGTGTAACGGTCCACTCTTTAGTGAGAGTGTTGTATCTGGTTGTCTGGTGAATTTATGAACATGGTTATGTGTCTCTAGTATTTACACATCACAATCAAGCACTACAACTAGAAATTGGGGAAAAAAAAAGACATAAATACAAGACATCATTTTGTTGAATTTGCGAAAGGCGATATGGTTATGGCATGTATTTGTCATGGATGGTTGCCCTCCGGTACCTTGAAGAAGCTCCATCCTCGTAATGTGGGACTGTTCAAAATCATAAAGAAGATTAGTGTCAATGCTTATGTTTTAGATCTCCCACCAAATTTACCTATCAGTCCTACTTGCAATTTGGAAGATCTTTCCATCTATTGTAGGCACCATACTGATGATATATCGAGGAACAAGCTATCACACTTCCAACCATTTTGCCACCAATAGACATGATCATTGATGTTTTTGACTACCAGATCTTCTCCACACGCCAAGGTGGTTACCAAAAGTTTCTCGTCTGTTGGTAGGGACGACCTCTCTCCCATGCTACATCGATCACAATTACAGACTTCCAGCATGAATCCTGACTTCTATGATAAATATCAGGCCATTAACTCGCCGAAGTCGAGTTCTTTCAGGCTGGGGAGAATTGATGTAGGTTGAACTGGGCCCAAGACCCCTCAATTGGCCCACCAATAAATGGCTCGAGCCTCCTAATTAGGCAGCTAGCTATGCAATAATGAATTAATCAAATCTTCTTAAATGCATTCTTATCCCTTAGGCATATCTTTATTACTTCTCCATTTTTGTAATAAGCCATTGGTTGTCAATGACATTAAGAATCTTCCTTATTTGTATATCTCAAAGCTTATTTAAGAGCATAGGATGAGTAGTATCAAGGCACCTTAGAAATGAATGAAAATTTCTAGTTATTGTTTTGCTTTATTCATGATTCTTGTGCTTAGTTGAAGGTGCCTACGTTTGGGCAAATCCTTCCCATCAACCAACTACACCAATGCAGTACTCAACGTCTAGGTGTACTAATAGAATTCGGGGAAGATAAGTCCTAGAGATATCTAAGAGAGTACCAACATTGGTACAACCAGAAGATGGCCTAGGCACAATATTATCAACATGTGGAGCGGGGCAGCAGTGCCATGGCTGACTGAGTGGGGACAAAGATGACGACTTTGAGTTCTCTCGTAATTCCATGTGGGTTTGAGGGATAACCAGATAGGTATGTTTTTCATTGTTTGTTACTTGCATTTGTATTGTATGAACGCATTTCGGTTATTATTGCTTTGTTTTTTACGATAGCACATGGTTTAGGCCATTATTAAGGTCTCATTACGTATGGTTCTTTTTTGCAATTTTTTACTCCTAAATATGTAAATATGTGTCGTTTAGCATCTCCTGAAATTTCACTAAAAATATCCACTTTTCCCCCCATGTTTCCTCAAGGTTTCCCTTACTCAGCGATACATTTCCTGGTATCGGCGACATTATTGACGATATCGATACATGTTCCTGCATCCCCTATTAGTGATACGTGTTCCTGGATGGAAGTTTTTTAAAGATGTTTTTGTAAAGAATTTTACCCTGCGAAACTAGTCATAAATTAGTAAAAGAAAAATAACATAAGACAATGCAACGGAAACAACAACAACAATTGCACGGTAGCATTTTGAAGTGGAGTAGAGCATGGATAGATGATAGTGCTTACTTCGAAACCTTCATAGGATAATAAGATAAAGTAACGTGTGATGAGATTCAAGCCTATTTAGTATAAAATTAAACTTGTCTATTTACATTGAAGTCTGATATCTATTCTTTTTTGATACCTTCAATAATGTAGCATTATTCAAGAAAATAGAAGTGTACATAATGACACAATAAGATTTCAAGCAATTGCAACACGAGAACAGAAACACTGATCTTAACTATGAAAAGTGCAATGGATGAAAGGGTGGCTCACTTGGAGATTTCTTAGCCGTATAGAAAGGTTTAGTAAAAGTGGATAAACAGCATCTTTCGGTGATGACTCAAGCACCTGTTGCATGTAGCATTGATTCATATTATAATAGAAACTGCCAAGATTCATGACAAAAACTTTCATGAATTCAAGTATATTCCTTAGGAAACTCACTGTCTGTAAGCATTGGACAGCAGTTAATTGAACCATTTCATCAGGATCCTCAAGCAAAGCTACTATCACCCCAAGAACTTGCGTAGTGTATTTAAGCATATAATGTGTTGGTATCTGCAATGAAGTTCAATTGCTAGAAAGAATCATTACATGGACCAAGATTGCAAAGACACAGTCACAATGAAAAATTAAACAAGTACAAGGTATCATAATTGAATATATGAATTAAGCTTGACAATTGCTTCTGATTTTGCCATTTCATAAGAAGGCCATGTTAAGAAACTATACCCATGCTCACTTTCTCCACAAAGAATCATATGGATTTCTAAACAGCCATGCAACAACTGAAAAAGACTATTGCATTCTCACATAATCTAATTACTGACCAACAAAATGAACTTTGTGTGGCACACCAGGGTGCAGGAAGCAAATATGAAATGGTGCAAGACTTCAATCCTAGTTATGAACAGTGTTCGAATTATCTCTGATATTATTGAAATATCTCAAATATTATCTTGATCTCCAGCTCAGCGACACCAATAACATTGGTAGCGATACCAATAACGCTACCGATAACATAATCTAATTCCTGACCAACAAAATGAACATTGTGTGGCACACCAGGGTGCAGGAAGCAAATATGAAATGGTGCAAGACTTGAATCCTAGTTATGAACAGTGTTCGAATTATCTCTGATCTTATCGAAATATCTCAGATATTATCTTGATCTCCAGCTCAGCGATACCAATAACGCTGGTAGTATCAGAAATTCCAGGTATTAGCAATGTATCGCTAAGTATCGCCAACGTATCAATATTGCTAATGTAATCGCCAATATTTTCAACTATGTAAATTCTAGGTATCTCTCGTATTGCCAATGCATCAATATTGCCAATGTATAGCCAATATTTTCAAATGTAAATTCTAGGTAATGCTTGCATCATAAGTGTATCGACGATATTTCAATAGTAATTTTTTATTTCAAGTTTTTTTTCATGGGCACATGGTTGTACGCAGTGTTCAAAATATCGGTATCGCGTTACGTATCACATCCTTGGGATACAGATACGTATCGGTTATCGCACGGGATATATCGTTTGTATCAAGTAATTTATCGCACTTTTTGGGAAACATAGGGAAAGATTAGGAAAATGGTTGAATTTTTCAATGAAACTTCAGGGATTGTTAGAAAAGACCTTAATACACACTTTTAAATCATAACATCTCAAAAAAGAAGTGCTCGTAATAGGTTTCCTTTGTATAGGTTCCTAAGCTATGTGTTGTCTAACTAAACTAATGCAACTATATTCAAATTGAATGCATAACATCCAGAGTGTATGCGATGACAATTTCATCAAACATTCCTAAATACTTCGAAATTAGTCTCAATTGATAGCAGGTTGAAGAGAAATTAAAAAATAATAATAATAATAATTTTTAATTAAAAAATAATTTTTATTTTCCAAAATTTAACAAAGACTTAACAAATTAGTAGATCAGCCCTCATACATGCTTGATTTCATGTTTGGAGTGCAAAATTGCAAGCAATTTGGGAGAAATTGGGGAAATTTCGAATTTTCCCAATTTTCCCCAAATTGGACCACCAACACTCAAATTTCGAATTAGAGTGTATGTGATGATCATTTCATCAAATACTCCTAAACACTTTGAAATTAGTCTTAATTGATAGCTGGTTGAAGGAAAATTTTGAAAAAAAAACACAGAAAACATGAAGAACCAATGGATTTATAACCATTTGACACTGATTGAACATAATTTCAACAAAAGAAAAAAGGGATCAAAAATTGAAAATGTGCACCGGATCGAACATGTGGGATATATCGGCATTACCTGTCCGTTTCATATCGCATAGGTGGGCTACAAGATGTATCGTGGGATATATCAGCCAATATCGTCGATATTTAAAACACTGGTTGTATGTAGTGTTCAATTTGTCATTGATAATATCTCAATATTGTACATATCGCAACATGTGTGATTTGGAGACCGCGATGTTTCGTTTCCTTTCCAATTGTTGATGATTTCTTGGTGAAATATCGTGTTGTTGATATTTTGCAATATCGATGGATGTTTGGATGAAAGGTTGGATGATTAAATAGACTGAATGGGATGGTTGGACTGATATCTTACAACAACACATGCTTTTAAGGCCCCATTAAATGGAAACTTGTTATGTATGCATTCTTTTTGCATTATTTATTTATTTTTTAAAATTTCTAACTATGCAAATATGTCCATTTTAACATCTCCTGAAGTTTCGCTGAAAATTCCACTGTTTTTCCCATGTTTCCCTGCATTTCTGGTTATTAGCGATATCGATATTGTTTCCGTATCCCTGACCAGCGGAATTTGTAGCGATACCGATACTTCGAACATTGGTTATGAATAAAGCATGTGAACCATTTGAAACCATGCTGTCACTGGTTGCATAAGCCCACATTGTTTGAATTTGATCTTTTAGCTCAGGCAGAGAACTGGATGTGGTTATTTCCTATCAGCATGTTATCTTCTCTCAGAAGCAGAACAGACCGAAGCATAGTGCACAACCCTCCTACGTGTATGATTTCCTTTCCTGGACGAACATGATGAACATGTATATAGACGAAAGTAGTGCATGCAGATAGCATTGAGTAAGTCGATAATATGACCAATTAAATTTGCTGCAATTATCTAGATATCACAGGAATAGACATTGAGAAGTGACAAGAAACAAATAAAAAATTGGATGATTTGACATGCAATTCTATCTTATCTACATGACTTCGATACACAACACATTTTATCTAATTACAGAATTACCTCACAGCTGTAACCTAGAGAAGTACTAGCTTATACAGAACATTTTAGGTGATGAGAAATTCTACGAAACATGACACTACACTATCAAGCAAGGAACAGCCGCAGTTAATAAACATGGGCAGACAAATGAGAAGGAATGATGTCCAACACTTATCCCTCAAAAGTGGAGAACAGGTGTTTGCCAATGGAAGATTTAAATGATAAAATTGTAGGGAAAAACAAGACCTGAACAAGTCCTCTTAGACAAAGGCGTCTTACGGTAGGTGAATCATCACGAACATGCATACACATCATCTCAACCATTTCTTCCAATAAGGAACCAACCCCATCACTGTAAAATAGCACCATTAATTAGTGATGAGATATGCAAATCCATAAACAAGCCTATGAAAACAATACAGATCACAAGACTAAGAAACATGCATGATCACATAGAGCATCAAAGTGCTTTAATCAAGCCACACTCGAAATGCATTAGAAATTAAATAAACTTCAAATACTACAGGAATTAAAATCAACATGTAATTTGTTTCTTCTCTTTCCTCACCAGCAAAATTGTTGAAGGTATAACTTGGGAATACAGTCCAAAAGTGAAAGGCTATGTGAGGCAGCTAGTTCGATTCCGTACTTCTAAACTTATTGAATGCTCATCTACATAAAGCGGGACTAGCTAATTTTAGATGTTCTAGTAGAAAAATGATTTCACATGAAGCAATTGGATATATTACTACATGTGTTACAATGCAGCTATAACGCAATTGGACACTAAACTAAGACCATCTTTGAGGAATAATCATTTCCAACATAACAATATCACATGCGATGATCTTCCAAACAGAATAAGACAACCTTTTGAAGTTGCAAAAAATGAAAATAGCAGCATTCAAAACTTAGAAACACTAGGCCAAGGTCGTTATATTTGAGTCATGCCAGATACGAACGAATGTATCAGTAGCTATCTTACTTGAGTCCAGTACAAGGGCGGTTATAGATCTGGGAGTCATATTTACTCAAATACCAAATATGAGAGTATGTGAACTTGATTATACTTAACATATTAGTATTTTTACTAGAAATTTTGTTTAAAAAATATGTCAATTAATTTTAACTATGCTTCTATAGTTTTTATTTCCTCATCATCATCACCTAAACCTTATGCCAACTAATTGATGTTGGCTACATGAATCCTTTTCCACAATTTCATTCTATCAAGGACCATAACTTCAGTTAGACCATACGTCATCAAGTCTTTTCTTACTACCTCCATCCACGTCCTTTTAGGCCTTCCCCTCGCCCATTTAAAGCCTTCAACTTGTACGAACTCACTCTTCTAACCAACACGGTTCTTCGTCTCTGTTGCACATGACCAAACCATCTAAATCTACTTTCCCTGTCTTGTTACCCATTGGTGCTACTCCTAAATTCCATCGAATGCATTCATTTCTAATTCTATCCTTGTCTTGCCACTCATCAATCTCATTTCAGCTACACTCATCCTATGGAAATATGGTTTCTTAACTGTGCAACATTCTTTCCCATAAATGTTTTGGTGAAAAATAACTTATAGTGTAAGCTAAAAAGTGTGTAGCGTAGGCTTCATTTGACTTAAGCTATTCTCATGAACTACATAGAATGATGGCTAAGCTACTATATCTATCCTATGCTACAAACTACATAGCATAAGTTATTTAAACCACTGGTTAAGTTTTAATATGTAATAGTATGAGTTAGGGGATACAATAAAGCAAAGGAGAGTTAACATAACTTGTATACATGAGACCAAGTGAAAAGGGGTAAAAGCAAAGTAAATTGATGCGGTATAAACTTTCGTAAATAGGAAAAGAAAATAGTATAAATGGGGTAGGTGATGTGGACATCACATCACCACTTCGTACATACCAGAGACGTAGGCGTCGACAGGCTACATTGACACTTTCACTTTGGCTAGGCGACTAATGGTGATCACCAGTGGTCATTGACGAGCATTAGAAAAGCATGGATGGCATGGATCATATTTGGAGATCATCTCACCGTTGATCATGGTCTACATGATTGTCCATCCATTGGATAGTCTTGTGTCCCATCATGGGGCCATCCGATGGTTGGATTATGTTGGACCCTTTTGTTAGTTAGTTTTTCTTATGTTATGTGATGATTTGGACATTTTAGTTTGTGATTGGATAGTGAACATTTATTTGCTACATAATATATTTTTTCTGGGAGGGTAGATTAGACTTTTTACCTTTTAGGACATAATGAGTATTTTTCTTTTATTACTAAAGGGGTGGAATTGTTATTTCAACAAATTTTTGCTATAAAATAATGAAAGAGGGGTGGGGACGTCCAACCCTATTGTGAATTTAGAGAAAAATCTGAGGAAGCTTTGTGGGAGTTTCTTTCTTCTTCCTTCATCATTGTGAAGTCTAGATCTTTGGATATAAGCTTAGAGGGTGTGAAGTCACTCTATCCTTCGTCCCTAAGATCCTTTATCTTCCACTTCGTGCTTGGTGAATCGTAGGTGGTAGGTCTTTTTTTTAAAATTTATTTATTTATTTTTAAAATTTCAATTCTAAGGTAAGATCTTGCCATTATTCTCACTTGGATCTTATTTTACTTGATCTATTGGCAACCTAAACCCCATTTGATCTGAATTTGAATTGGTTTTGTTCCTTTGTCCATAAAAAGGCAACTTAATGTCAGTCGTTTGCGTTCAAACTTTCACCTATTGAACCCGAATTATTCCTATGCTAGTTGGAAGATTTTTATCTTCCTTGGGCCCTATTTTCTGAGTGCTTTGTTTGGTGAAAGGGATGATGACTGTGATTTGGCCTCGAATCATACCCGTCATCTCTTGGGCTTCACGTTGTTTGCATGTGCATCACACTCTAGCTTGGTGATTTTTATATATTCCTTTGATTTTTAATTAAATCTCAGTCACATAGCTGGATTTGCATCATTCTACATCAAAGTGGTATCAGAGCGGGAGGTCTCGTGTTCGAGACTCCTCACCGGGGGTGATTAATGTAGGGGCATTTTTACACTGGTCTCGAGTGGGGCAGCCTATGGGATGCGGGTGATTCGTGTGAAGAGGAATCCATGTGAAGTGGGGCCCATGATGAGGGTTCGACCGAGGTCCTAACCCATGGGATGTGGGGCCTGGGCTATGAGATAATTGGATTGATTCGCTACTCTCTATTAGTTCGAGCTTTTAGACCAAGTGGCTAGTTGTCCTACATCAGTAGGGATAGTTGTAGACGAAGATTTAAAGGATAAAGTTGTTGATTTTAAGAGAGTAGGCAACAAGCTTTTATTGATAAAGCTTATGTTGGGAGAGGGAGAGAATCAATGTTATTAGTGCATGTGCCGCACGTAGAGATTTGAGGAGAGAATTACAAAATAATTTCGGGAGGACATGTATGGAATACTTTAATAAATAAAACATGGAGAGAGGATATTTACAGGAGGAATGATTATGTGGGAAAAGATGAGGAGAGGATATGAAAGGGTATATGGATGATATGGTTTTGGGAATGGAAATGAAACATAGGGTGATATCCTTGATTTTTCAATGGCACACGATCTTACAATAGTAAATACATATTTAAAAGGAGAAAAACATTTAATAACCTTTAAAAGTGGATCATATACAAGCAAAATAAACTTCTTTGTACTTAGGAAGAAAGAATGATCAATATGTAAAGACTATAACAAATACCAGGAGAGAGTTTGACTATGCTAATGTTATGGATGTTTTAGCAAGTGATAGAAGGAAGAGTGAAATTAAGAGGTCAAACAAAGTGTTGGAATTTAAAGAAGAGAACACCATGGTATTTAGGAATAAGTTTATATCAAATAGAAAAGAAAAGTGGAATGAATTAGTTGAGTGCATTAAAAAAGTGGCAAAAGAAGCTTTAGGAGTATCCAGAGGCAAAGCTGCTCCTATAAGATAAATTGGCAGTGGAATTATGAGGTCCAAAAGGCTATTAGAGAGAAACGACCATGCAACAAGGCTTCACAAGGGAGAAACGAGAAAATCGTAACAGAATATAGAAATGCCAAAAAGAACTCTTAAGAAAATAATGAAGCTAAACGTAGAGCATATAATGGCATGCTCAATATATTGGGGACGAGGATGGGAGGAAGATGTATTCAAGCTGGTAAACATAAGGAGAGGAAGTGCTTGGACATAATTCATTTTAGATGGATTATAGGAGATGACTAGAGGATATTGGGTAGACTCGCGCAACATAAAGGGGTTTTTGGAGTGGGTGGGACTTGCATGAGATGATCGATCTTCTGATGGCTGATGAAGAGTTTACACTGTCTAATAGGCAAGAAAAGGTAGTGATGTCCATATTAGATAGGTTTTTGGTTTCGTCTGGGTGGGTGGAGAATTTTTCGTTGGCTTCCACATGGGTGCTAATGAAGCCAATGTCTGATCATTGCCCTATTTTCTTGGACTCTACTGGGGAGAATTGGGGCCCAAAACTGTTTAGGTGCTCATGTGGTTGGAGGTGGAGGGATTTTCCAAGTTGATCAGAGAATGGTGGGAATCTATTGAGGTTGAGGGTTTTGATGGCTTCAAGTTGAGTCAGAAACTTAAGATTTTAAAAGGCAAGATATTGACGTGGAAGAGGGAAGCTTGAGGGAGACATAAGGGTGAAATAAATTATTTATTAAAGGGAATTTAGGAATTCGATATAGAGGTGGAGGGGATGGCTTATTAGAAGAAAGGAAAAATCTTAGGGTGAAGCCGTCTCAAGATTAATCTAGTCATTTGAAGGAAGAAGATATCAAGTGGAGGCAGCGGTCGAGAGCCACTTGGTTGAACGAGGGTGACAAAATTACACAAAATTTCCACAGTATAGCAAGCACTTGAGCCATGTCAATTGGAGATTCCTAGATTATATGTTGGGTCGCTAAGGATGTGGGTTGAAGTAGATGGTTGGATGAGGAAGTGCGTTCGTTCGCCCAGGTTTTCAGTGTTGGACAATGGATCCCCTAAAGGGTTCCTCAAACCACACTAATCCATACCGTTATTATTGTAGGGGCCCTTATTCAGTACTATAAACAGTTTAAATCATTGGATTTGTTTTCAATGATCCAAACCATTCATATGATTGCTTCGTTTTTGTGATCCTAACCATTTACATAATTAGTCATATGCTAAACAAATCAAAGAACCATACGTGTTGGAGCATAAAAAATTGATTAAAAGGAGTAGGCAAAGAAAGAAGATTGAAGAAATAGATTGAAAGAAGCCAAGTTGTGCGGCCGAATTCAAGTTGTGCGAGACCGCGCAACTCATCATAGTTGAGTGGGTCCGCGCAACTTATCATTAAGAAGTTTGTGTTGAAGAATGCAAATGATGCGAAGTGGGCCCCATGGCACAAGATTTGAGGATTTGCACGTGTGAAAGGCTATAAATACTCCCTTCCCCCTTCATTTGAGGGATCGGATTTCTCAGAAGACTGATACCTCTGACAGGTATCGAGGAGAGAGAGGGAAGAATGATAAGGCAGAACCGTGCAACCCTATTGAGTTGCGCGGACCTGCGCAACTCCTTGGTCCGCACAACTCAACAAAGTTGCGCGGATGATCCAAAAAAGAGAGTATTATTTAATATTTGTATACATTATCTTAAGGGCTTCTCTTCAGGATATTATTCATACTATTCATGAAGACATATGTGAAAGAAGACTCGCACAACTCCTCTCTTATGGAGACTTGAATGATATGAACCAAAATGCTGCCGAAATTTACATTTGAATCCATTCAATACTCGTACTTTTAATCATAAAGACTTTATCTTGGAATCAAAGGATAAGAAGGATGTAAACGAATTCAGAATAAATGAAATGTGATGATTATTCTCTTCATTTATTTTCTTTGTTATTATTAAGTGAGATAATTCCCAAATCCAATACCATTCGTTTCTTGTCGAAACAAAATGACGACTCTGTTGGGATCTTACTTGATATTAACTTAGAAACAATACAGAGAATATTATCATAGTTTGGCGTCTTATAGATGCCAAAATGGCTACTCTTAACAGGAACATCTTCCCTTTCATCTCGAAGATAAGGTACATAATTAAATACTGATTGATATCGTTTTGATTTCTCTGACAGAATTACAATATGATACATACGTTCAAGCTACAATCGATGGCAACCATTGCAAGCAAAACAATCTTTTACTTCTCGCCGACGGGATTTGTAATAGAATATGCCCATGATCAATCTCCGATTTATGAGAAACAATCTGTGTTGATCAAAAATGACAAATCTCAAGCCATGATTGGAGTCATAATTGTCTCACCATTAGCACAGAAAAAAAGTAATGACTGGGGATAGTTGTGTCATGCCAAAGGCCAAGAACCAGAAACACCATAACTGCCAGGACAAGTTTATCGTCACAAAAAATCAAAGGACCGATAACACGAAATGCAGCTAGAAAGAACCCTGAACTTGCTCCTCTAGCGTTATACCCGGGAAAATCAGTTCCTTCATTAACGTCGCAGGACTTTCCGGCTTTGCCTGTGGCTAACACTCGATGGACAAGAAAGGAAAAAAGGCAAATCACCTATGAGAAGCATATCAGTTTTCAAAAATGCATCTCCACAGGTCGTGTTACAATCGTCTGAATTTTAAGGAAGCACAGGAGAACCAAATGGAGCTCCTCTCTCACTAAGCCCCATCATGCCAATGCGTTCCTACTCTACTCCAACGACTGCTTTGTGAAAAAGTGGAGAAGCTACCGTATATATGAGAGGAACAAGTCAAGGTCCAACGCTGACTGCAGAAGATCACATAACCAAGATGGCACAAGCTTAAAGAACACTGATGGAAGAATGCAGGAATCTCCGAGAAGCTTTAACCACTCTGGCACATAAAGTGGCTCAGATTGTAGCTCCCCCAATGATGGCTGCCAGAAATGAACGCGAACGACAACCCGAGGGCTCACAACCACCGAGAGCGGGATCACATGGATCCACTCCTGCAATAAGAGCGATAACTCAAGAAGAAGTATGGCAAGTGGTTGCAGAGGTTGTCATAACTAAAAGAGAGCGGGAGAATGTCAAACGATTCCGTTACAGGACACCTTACCCAAGAGAGGTGGAGGATGTACCTTTCCCAGCGAACTTCAAGAACCCAAATTTCTAGAAATTCAATGGGGATGGATCTCCAGATGAACACCTCATGCACTTCATTACAACAATGGGTAACTTCTCCACTGTCTCGCAGTACTGCTTGCGACTATTTGGCTCTTCGTTGACAAGGAAAGCCTTCCGATGGTACTCTAGTTTAGCGCCAGAATCGATACGAACATGGGAAGAAATGCAGGATGCCTTTGTGTCAAATTTCTTTTCGTCAGATCGTGAAGTTTGCATTACGGAACTAGCTTCTATATGACAAAGAGAAGGCGAACCTATAAAAAAGTTTATAGATAGATGAAAGACATTGGGAGCTTCGTGCAGACAATTACCTGAGGAGAAAGAACAAGTGAAAATGTGCTTAAATTCTATGGAGAGTGGAATTGCATTTGGTCTCATCAGTGCTGACATAAGAACCTTTTGTGATTTGGCTACGAAAGCTCATGCATTAGAACTAATGACCAAGAAAATACCAGCATTTCATTACGAAACAGGCAGAAGAGGACACGGTAAACTGATGGCAAATGTCTTCGACTGAGAAAAGAAGAATGATATTCCCCGTAACAGAAAAAGTACAGAAAAAAGAGAAGAGTCAGATCGTTATAGAAGCAGATTCAATGATAAGAGACCAAGATCCCTTAATTCCCATGAAGGATTTACGTTTGAGAAGGAAGATGTTACCCTCATGATGAAACAACTGCTAAGTACAGGGACAATAGAGTTACCCTTGTCCAAATGGCCCGAAGAAGCAGAAATGACGAAAAAAAGAAATTTCTGCCATTATCATTGTTTGTTGGGACATCCCATGGAAAATTGCTTTACACTGAAATGCATAATTCAGAAGATGATAGATAAACAAGGGTGAGATTATAATAGGAAAAGATAAAGAAAGAAGTAGAAAAGTGTCAATAAACATGATCTCTGGCTGAGAGATTATATACGAGAAAAAGGGAGGGCTGAGGAAGAAGGAAAATAGTAGCACAAATATTGATAATTCTGCAAAACGAATGGGTAAAGCTGTGGTGATCACATTACGCCCAGGAAACAAAGTAACGAGTCCTCTCCAAAAACAAAAGGCTGGAGTGGTATGGGAAAGAATATCCGGGATGCACATCGATAACAATAGAAAAGAAGAAAAGAATGAAGTCGGAAAATGTAACTTATGATGTGATAAGCCATCTGAAAGGTATACTAGCTCGATTAAGTGTGTGATGCACTACAGTTATAAGAAGATTGTAGACACACTCTAATTCGCGCCTTATCTAATAATGAGGTCAAAAAAGCATTACTCGTAGAGATGGAAGGCACAGAGCAAGAGATACAAAGCAGTTGCATGCATGTCATTTCCTTCTCTGACGATTATTTGACTTGCGATGGGGAGCATAATAGGCCATTAATGATCATGGGTCATATTTGTGGTAAACAGGTTAAGCGAATAATGTTGGATAATGGATCGGCAGTGAACCTGTTGCCATTAACAGTGCTGAATAAACTCAGATATCGTCGTTCACATTTACGCCCTAGTGGAATGACGATACAGGTCTTCAACCGGGATGGGCAACGTGCGCTAGGGAAGATTACATTAACTCTAGAGATAGGGGAGTTAACTGTCATTTGTCATGTCATCAATGCGGTAATGACATATAACCTCCTGTTGGGTAGGCCGTGGATGCATCAGTATGGTATCATACCATCCACCCTACACCAATGCTTCGAGTATTACAAAGACGGAGTTCAGTACAAGGTAATGGCTAGCGCAAGACCATATACAAACGCAGAAGCTTTCTTTGCAGATGCCAGTTACTATGATGGATTCGCAACAGTAGGGAGAAGAATGGTGAGAACAAAACCTCAAGAAGTAATCACACAGAGATAATAGGGAAAGAAGCCGAAAAAATGGAATTGTCTGGGAAAGTGAACACGAAAAAGAAGTTTTATTTCATGCCAAAACACTTGAGACAACCGGGATAGCCTTCATTAACATTATTATCACCCGAGCAGCTGCAGATTCTACAGTCGAATTATACAGTACCATTGCCATATGCTGAAAGTAACAGGCCGTTTCCGGCTATCCCAAAAAGATTTCATGTCAAATCCAGTTTAAAGTATCCCGAGCCGATCGAATTTTATGCACCTTCGGAAATGAAAGTAGAAGAAAGAGTCGATAAAAGTATAAGTTGTGAAAACTGACATTTGAAGATCTCAAGAGATATAGTCCAGCCAACAGAAAAATTATGAAGAACATGGGTTTTGACTACGAAGAACCAACTGGCTTGAACTATGGAAAAGGAATCCAGATTCCAATCGGAGTAAATGAGAAAAAGCGAGAGAAATTCTGCGGATTGGGGGCAGAATCTTCAGTAAATATGGTCACAGTCGATTCGGGAGAAGAAACTGATTCTGAAATAATCAAGCATCCTAAAATAACTCTAAACAGATGGAAGATGGGGGGCAGCTGACAGTTGACAGTTTGCGAGAAGTAAATCTGGGCACAAAAGAAGAACCACAGAATACATTTATAAATGCTAGTTTGCCCGAACAAGAAATAGATCAATATAACAAACTCCTAAAAGAAAACAAAGATGTATTCGCCTGGACATACGCAGAAATGCCAGGATTGGAACCATCAGTAGCAATGCATCGACTGAATATCTCCAAAGATAAAAAGGCCAAACAAACAAGCACAAAGGCGATTCCATCCAGATCTAATTCCCCTAATATAAGAAGTAAATAAATTGATAAAGGTTGGATTCATCAAAGAAGTCAAATATCCTAAATGGATATCAAATATTGTCCCGGTGAAAAAGAAAAGCGAACAAATTAGGGTATGCGTTGATTTCAGATATTTAAATGAGGCCTGCCCGAAAGACGACTTCCCGTTGGCAATAACCGAGCTATTAATTGACAGTACGGCGAAATACGCTATTATGTCCTTCATGGATGGCTATGCCGGGTATAACCAGATAAGAATGACTCCAAAAGATAAAGAAGCCACGGCATTCAGAACTTCATTGAGAATTTATTGCTACAAAGTCATGCCGTTCGGTCTCAAGAATGCCAACGTAACATATCAAAAAGCAATGCAGAACATCTTTCAAGATATGATGCATAAGCATGTCGAATGTTATGTAGATGATTTGGTAGTCAGATCAAACGACCATAAAGAACATCACAAACATCTGATTTTAGTCTTCCGTCGGCTCAGAAGGAAATAGTTAAAGAGGAATCCGGCTAAATGTGCTTTTGGTGTCTCGTCAGGAAAATTCCTCGACTTTGTTATCAGACATAGAGGAATTGAAATTGACCTAGGGAAAGTCAAAGCTATTTAAGAAATGCCATCGCAAAAAACATTGAAAGAATTAAAAAGTTTGCAAGGAAAGTTAGCATATATTCGCCGTTTTATCTCTAACCTAGCCAGAAGATGTTAGCCATTTTCTCACTTAATGAAGAAAGGAACGGAATTCGTATGGAACAAGTCATGTCAGAATGCGTTCGATTCAATCAAAGAATTGTTGAAACAACCTCCAATATTGGCAGCTCCTGTGAAAGGTAAACCACTCATTTTATACACATCTGCAACGGAGAATTCACTAGGAGCTCTACTGGCACAGGCAAATGAACATGGGAAGGAAATCGCGCTCTATTATTTGAGTTGAACTTTGATAGGTGCAGAATGCAACTATTCGCCAATCGAGAAAGTATGCTTGGCATTAATATTTGCAGTGTGGAAACTAAGACATTATTGCCTTTCTCATGATATAATTCTAATCTCGCAAGCGGATCCCATAAAATTCTTGATGACTAGGCCGATGTTATCAGGAAGATTGACCAAATGGATGTTGTTGCTTTCAGAATACACAATTACTTACCAGCCGACAAAAGCAGTAAAAGGACAGGCAGTGGCAGATTTCTTGGCAGCTCATCCTGTAACAAACAGTGAAATAATCAGTGATGATTTCCCAGATGAATAAGTGATGATGATTGAATTGCCAAACTCATGGCAAATGTACTTTGATGGTGCTTCTCGATTGTCAGAAATAGGTGCTAGAGTGATATTCATCAATCCTCAGGGCGATTTACTGCCTTGCTCTTTCACATTGGGAACTATGTGTACCAATGTAGCCGAATATAAAGCTCTTATCATTGGAATGGAGATAGCTCAAGGAATGAAAATAAAAGCGCTGCAGATTTTTGGGGACTGCAAGTTGGTTATAAACCACCTAACAATCGAGTTCGAAATAAGAAAACAACTCCTACCATACTATCGACGAGCACAACAATTACTAGAGCAATTCCATGATGTTGAAAGTAAACATATACCGCGATAGAGAATGCAAGGGCAGATGCTTTAGCTAGCCTGGCAGCAGCTTTATCTTGTCTAGATCGAAGTCCCCTTCAAGTAACAATAGAAGAAAGAAGATTTTTACTATCATTTGAAATCATTAATGAAGCCGTTGAAGCACTTCCTGTATCATGTTTGGAGGTTACAACAGACGATTGGCACCAGCCTTTTGTGGATTTCCTCAAATACGATATTCTACCAGAGGACCCAGCACAAAGGTTACAGATCAAGCAAAGATCAAAGAAATTCATTATGTGTAGTGAAGTGTTATATAGAAGATCTCAAAACGAAATGCTGTTACAGTGTTTGAATACGGAAGAAGCAAATCAAATATTGCAAGAAACCCATTCTGGAGAATGCGGAGCACATCAAGCTGGCCGAAATTTATTCCATCGGGTGCATCGAATGGGGTATTACTGGCCCATCATGTTTAAAGACGCTATCGATTATGCGAAACGATGTCATGAATGCCAAATCCATGGCGATGTCATGAATGCCAAATCCATGGCGATGTCATACACGTGCCTTCGGAAGATCTTCATCAATTGGTAGCTTCTTGGCCTTTCGTCGCCTGGGGACTTGATGTCATCAGTCCCATAAATCCGCCTTCATCTAAAGGAAAACAATACATTCTGGCAGTAACAGATTATTTCTCCAAATGGACTGAAGCAATTACACTGCGAAATGTCAAAGAAAAAGATGTCGTGAATTTTATTCGACATGCGATAATATATCGCCATGGTATTCCAAAAAGAATAATCACAGATAATGGTACTCCTTTTAAGAACAGGGGTATGGAAAATTATGCCAAAAATTCAGCATTCATCATACGTTCTCAACACCTTACTATCCACCGGCCAATGGATTAACAGAGGCATTCAACAAGACAATTGTGAAAATACTGAAGAAAACCATCACGGGAAATAAACGCGATTGGGATGGAAAGTTGCAAGAGGCTCTATGGGCTTACAGAACTACTCATCGAACTGCGATAAAAGTTATTATTCATTGGTATATGGTGTCGAAGCTATTATACCCATTGAAACACAAGTCGCGTCACTCACAGTAGCAGTACACCAATCAATCACGGATGATGAAAATGCCAAAATAAGGCTGACCGAGTTGGATATACTCGATGAAAAATGCCTACCAGCCTAACAACGATTAGAACTATATCAGGCAAGAATTTCAGCCACCTTTGATAAGAAAGTTAAACATCGCTTGTTCCAAAAGGGGGATATGGTGCTAATGTTGAAAAGACCTATGGTGGTCACTCGAAGAGCTGGGGGCAAATTTGATCCCAAGTGTGACGGTCCATATGTGATAACAGAAGTATATTCAAATAGAGCCCGTCGATTCGTGGATCAGAATGGACGAGGCATCGGTATACCTGTTAAGGCTCACTTCATCAAGATATATTACCCCAAAGAATCGCTACAATTTTCATTCCGAAGATTATTGAATATAATACTTCCCAATCAAAAGGGGGCAAGAAAAGCAAAATGATGAAATAGCCTAAAAAGGCAAATGCCATGTATTCTTCTCCATATATGAATGAATAAAAAGTAGATTCTCAAGAATATCAAGCAGGTTCAAGTATATCAATCTTATCGCTGATCATTACCAAAATTAATACTATCGCCGATTATCGCCAAGCGCCGATGATTATCGTCGAATTGATATTATTGCTATTGCTAATCGTTGCTGACCACTATTACAAAAACCATTGTCGTCAAATTGATATTATTGCCAAGTTGATACACTATTTTAAAACATAAATATTATCAAGGATACTATTATCAACAATGGCAATATATCATTTATCGACTTATTATCTACGGCAGCGGAATGCTATACATGAGTCCTACAATAGCGATGACGATTTATTATCTACGATAGTGGAATAAGCCTAGAAGGCCAATCACGTATAAGACCTACCACAATCGACGATACATCAAATATTATGCGGGCAGCAGTGAAAAGCCAGTGACCCTAAAAAGCCCGCGTAGGCCATCACATGCTTAGACCCATGCGGGTAGTGGATGGAGCCAACGACTAAAAACCCTAAGCGACCAAAAGTCCACAACGGCCGTCACGCGTGAGACCAATGGCGTCTGTACAGCTTTTGACAACGTCATAAGGGAATGTGAGAGAAAAAGCCTTCTTGTGAATGGGTTCGACCTGGCAGACGAAGAAAAAGCGGGTTGCAATGTGTGCTCTTTGGCTTGTCCATAGATAGGCCAACCATGCGTAAGACCCCCCTAGATTCCTAGTTTGATTCCAGTAGAAACTCATGACGGGTCTTTAAAATAAACTACCCCCTCATCGATGGACTGACAGCTTTGAATTTGGTACCCTAAGGTAACCTTGTGCACCCCATGAACTCTAAAGAGTTATTGCGGCCAACCCTGTGCGTAAAACCCGATGGATCGCGGTTTGTGAACTCTCGGGCCACGATAAGTCCAACGAACTCATAAGAGTTACAGAGACCATTTGTGTAAGACCCGACTCCAACTACTTGTGAGTCTAAAAAACTGTGCCTGCTCCACTACTTAAGAGCTTGAACTGTGTGAAACTAAGACTAACAACTAGTTGCGCCCATCAAAAGAATGCCATGTAGATGACATCATGCTAACAACCATGAATAAGTTATAAATTTACTAGCATGCATTATCAAAGTATGCTTAAAAAAACTGATGAGGCAAAAAGCATGTAAATATATGCTTAATCATTTCCAATGTATTCATGAAATTCTTCAACAACCAAAATTCATTAATGATATGCGAGCATGAAATTACATTAGATGCAAAAGAAAATTTACCAATCTGTTGATATTCCTAATGCAATCATATATTTTTGGAAATCCTGTTTCAATTGAACTTCGGCAGCCGCATTGTCTAACTCCGCATCAACAACAAATTTAACTTGACCAAGAACATCAGACAATTCTTTCAAGGAAGCTATGGCTGCTTCATCTTTCGAAATCTCCGACTGTTCTAGATTAGTTATTTGCGTGATATCTTCAATGTCGGCTTCAAGCTTGCTGGTCTTTAAATCTACTTCACGCTATTGAGTCTCAAGATCAGAAATCAGCTGTTTAAGACTCAAAGTCTTCTCGCTAATAACCAATGAAGAATGCTTAGAAGCACTCACTTGTTCGTGGAGGGAGTTGAATTCTTTATTGTACCCAGAAAGTGTCGTCATTGCCCTGGCAAACTTCTCTTCAAGATGTAGTAGATCCTTCTGGTGAGCAAGTATTTCGGGGGCAATAGTCATATCTTGAGTAGACTCCAGCTTATGAAGTGTGGCGCAAAAATGAGAGAGAGATTCACGCAAAGGAGAGATATTTATCTTTGCCATCCTCGTAGCATTGTCTAGAGATGCCAATGCTATCTCCAAATCTGACCATTGTGTTGGATCTTTGAAGATATATATGGCCGCTGACAAGGAACCTTTTAGCAAGATCAATGCATGGGGGGAAATCTTCTCTAAAGATATTATATTTGAAACAGTGGCAATGGAATTGGAGCTTGCAGATCCACTTGAAACAGGGAGAGCTACAAAAAAAAATAAAAATACATATAATAAAATATGAATTAGAAGGGAATTTATGAAATACCATTACGAAATAAGAGACTAAATAAATATACTTGCAGTCGAAGCTACTGGAATTAGAGCTGGCATCTCTACAGATTGCACTCTCTTAGGAAGAGATGAAGGGCCAAGCATGTCCAAAGCCATGTCAGCAAAAGATGGCGCTCTAGCCTTAATACTAGAAGCAATCGTAGTCGGAGTTGTGGTATCAACTGGTTTTGTTGGAAAGATTATTTCGCAAGCCATTGTACTAGTTTTGACTAAAGGTGCAAGAGACGTTTTAGCCGTTCTAGTAGAGCGTGTGCCAGAAGTAGGAGCAGCCGTAACAGTTTGAGCCGCGCCTATAGAGATTGGAAGAGTTTCTGAAATTGTTGCAGTACCGCCTGTCGGACCAAAAAATATCGTACGCGGGAGAGGTGAATAATCGTTACTCAATGACATAGTCAAGTCAACCCCCGGTATGTCTTCATATTTTCCATAATCAAGAGGCTCTTCCTCTTCGTCAGCTTCTATAGCCATTGTATGAGGAGCGGCGACATCTTGAGGCATTTCTCCGTCCACTTCAGTAGCTGCAATGACTTACTCTTCATCATCGATGTCCACCTCCCCTTCTTCTTCTTCATTTATATTCAATTCACCCTCTTCTTTTGAGTCATCAGGATGATTCACTCCCGGTAGAAGAAGAGCTACCAGAGGAGGATTCTTCATCTTCCTCCTCCTCTGATGATGAAGATGATGATGAATCCAGAATCGGTTCTTCAATGATTACCTGTTTTCCTTTCCACGGAGATCTTATCTTATCAGCATGGACAGGTTCTTTTGTGACAACAATTACAGGAGAGACGGAAGATCTAGCTTGAGTTTGCGATCTGGTGACCAGAGATGACGAATCTCTACGAGCAGATGATGGTCGAGGAATAGATGGCGATACCTCGAGGTTCAGAAGGTCTGGCAACCGCTGGAGTTGGGGACCGAACAATAGATGCAGGAATTTGAGAAGTCTCTGCAGCACCTGTGGTGTCTTCTCAGCCAGTGTGCCTTCTTTGACCTTTCAAATGCTCCAAAGGAAATCCATGAGCAATCCAGCCCTCCAGGGTATTTGCAGGTTTAATCTGGCAAATTGGCTCCTTAAGAGAAATCTCCACACAGGCCTCACCAGGGGCGGGGGCATGATCCCGTTCAATGGAGTGTCTTACTCCTATGAGATTGCGCTTTCTGATCCTAGGAGCAGGTACCCATATAGGAGAATCTACCGGCATACAACGACGAATCAAGAAAGATTGGTGCGCCCACCATCTCATCCATGGATAGGTAGTATGAACAAAGCATCCGAAACTAGAAATAATAAATTTTGAATTAATACGAGCAACAAGTAATTGTCTCCAGACCAATCCCCAGTTGTAAGGCCCACCACCATAACTTCTCATAGCGCGGGTTACTACCTCGGGGTGTTCAGTCATTGTTTGGTCATATCCGAATTGTCGGGCGAATCTGCTTGGATAGTATGGTTCTCTCCAGAATTCACTACCTTCTCTTAACAGCAGGCTGTTAGACCTAATTGAGATGAAGAAAGCTTGCACAACTGGAGGAAGATTTTCACCATCGAATGTTTTGTGATCAACAACATACTTAGAGAATGAAAATTGATAGAAGTCGAAGGCATTGGTTGATTCGATTTTATCAATCACCCATTCATATGTTCTTTTTGACATCAACCGCTTTTGATAATGATATAATGGGATGCGCTAAGGATGGACATAAGCTTTCTCTGGGTCGTCATATGTCTAGGGAAATAGACACCTAGCCACCGGGAGAAGTAACCCCATGGTGTAAATGCTGAACTGGCTCCGATAGATGGATTCTGACAGTGAGTGGCCACATCGCCAAAAGCCCTGTACAGCGAACAGAGAACAGAGGGTGCTAGTGAATATTTTCAACCTTCTACTAGTCCTCCTGCAACAACAAATACAGTGGGTCTGATGGCATCGGCCCATTTGGAACTTAGGAGCACGACTATACTAAGCCAGTATGCAAGAAAAGTTGCCAGTTTGCCCTTAAAAGTATACTTCGGGGCATTCCTTATCCTCTGGCGAGCATTCTCCAGATCATCAGAGTGGTTATTCCTGAAACTGCAATGAAAAGAGAAGAAAGTAAATAAGGCGAATGTTGGTAAAATACATGAATGCGTGATATAAGTCGAAAACTATACCATAGTCCTTGAGAAAAGTGGGCCAGCCAAAGAAACTGGGGAATTTTCTTGATGTTAGGGAATTTGGACATTTCCCTGAATAATTCGATTGAAGCATCAGACACCAATGCTTGTCTTTTGGAAAGTGAGAAATGCGAAAACTCTTCATTTATAGGGATTTATTCGTCGTAGAAACGACCTGTTATGGGGAACCCTGCCATCTTGTGTAGATCCCAAAGAGTAATACTGACTTCACCTAAAGGTAGATGGAAAGAATTGGTGGTGGGACACCAGTAGCTGAGGAACCCTTTGTAAATCATAGGGTCCTTGTAGAAGTATTCAGAAGTAGCTTCGATAGCTCCATAGAGGCCAACTTCTATCAGTACAGCAGAGTGCTTGTTGAGAATCGCTTTAACCCAGTCAATATAGTAATTGCGTGAGGACAAGAAGCTGCATGTGCGAAATTCTTCGTTTCCCCACAAAGAGCTCGTCTCTGAAACGTTGATGTACTGTTTCATAGAAGGTTGTAGGAAACAATTCATGTGGGTTATAACAAGGAATAAGGAATTGCATTGGATGAATGTTGCCAACTTGTTGTTTTGATCCTCTCTCTGACAAGATACCCTCTAGCATTCTTGGTTCTTTCATAGGACCAGTTTGGGGTATACATCATCTTGCTCTGGGTCATCCGATCTATGGGCTCGCTTTGAAGAATAGACAGATGGCGACGAATGTTCAAAGAAATCACTATCAGCACATCTCTGAAAGGGCTATTAAACTTTATGATGCCCTCCTGGACTTTTACAGTGTCCTAGGTGTTTGGAAGTTTCTTCTTCTTGTGCTCTTTGATTTTCTCTTGAAGCTCTTCGTTTTTCGACTTGCTGCGTTTCTTTTTGGAAAATGAGGGAGGCGGTGTATCTTCTCTAGCAGGTGAACGGGTGATATCAGTGCAAAGATTGGCTGTTGATTTCAGCCATGTCTCCTAGTCAATCTCTCGTCCTTGTTTTGGAGGTCCCATTATATCTTCGGCAATAATGGCTTTGCATATCGGCCAAGATAACGCTTGGATTCTGTCAGAGAAATCAAGAACGGGTAAAACAGGTTCTTTAATATAGGCAGGACGTTTTTTGGTCACTTTAATTCTCTTCCTTGGGTGATCTTCGTGGGTAAGGGGGGAAGAGGTAGGTTCAGGAATTGAAGAAGAAGACGTAGGGACTGGAGAAGAAGATTCAGGAATTTGAGAAGGGGTTGGGGAGAATGGAAGTCTAGCATGGGAAGGCTGATGAGTTGGCTGTTCTACGAGACGATAAGTCCTTTTAGTACGAGCCATGTATGAGAAAGCTGGGAATTTGGCTAAGTCTGAAAAGCTGGGAACTTGGTTAAGTCTGGAAAATTGAAGAAATTTGGGCAGAATTTCAGAATGGAGAGAAATTGCACTAAGTGCAGGGGAGTTGTGTGGCCAGACTAATTGTGCGACGGAAGAGTTGCACGGACAGATGAGTTGTGTGATAGAGGAGTTGCGTGATGAGGTTTTGGTCTGAGGAAAATGTTTGAAGTGAGGAAATGATTGGAAGTTCAGTATTTATAGCCAATTCAGGACCCGATTTGAGTTGCGTAGGACCCGATACAAGGAGTTGTGCGGGTTCACGCAACTCGATTCTCAAGCAGGGTATTTTTTATCCTTCATTTTACCTGATGATCAAGCAAACATCGGATCAAGGGGGCATTTGTTGGAGCATAAAAAATTGATTAAAAGGAGTAGGCAGGGAAAGAAGATTGAAGACAGAGATCGAAAGAAGCCAAGTTGCGCGGCCGAATTCAAGTTGCACAAGACCGCGCAACTCATCATAGTTGCACGGAGTTGCGCGGGTCCGCGCAACTTATCATTGAGGTGTTTGTGTTGAAGAATGCAAATGATGAGAAGTGAGCCCCGTGGCACAAGATTTGAGGATTCGCACGTGTGAAAGCCTATAAATACCCCCTCCCCCTTCATTTGAGGGATCGGATTTCTCAGAAGACTGATACCTCTGACAAGTATCGAGGAGAGAGAGAGGGGGAAGAATGATAAGGCAGAACCACGCAACCCTATTGAGTTGCGCGGACCCGCACAACTCCTTGGTCCGCGCAACTCAACGAGGAGTAACGTGGATAATCCAAAAAAAAAAGAAGAGTATTATTTAATATTTGAATACATTATCTTGAGGGCTTCTCTTCAGGATATAATTCATACTATTCATGAAGACATATATGTGAAAGAAGACCCGCACAACTCTTCTCTTGTGGAGACTCGAATGATATGAGCCGAAATGCTGCCGAAATTTACATTTGAATCCATTCAATACTCGTTCTTATAATCATAAAGACTTTATCTTGGAATCAAAGGATAAGAAGGATGTAAACAAATTTAGAATAAATGAAATGTGATGATTATTCACTTCATTTATTTTCTTTGTTATTATTAAGTGAGATAATTCCCAAATCCAATACCATTTGTTTCTTGTCGAAACAATACAAAATCAATTTCTATTTAATAGGCGCCTAAACCATGTGTTGCGTAATTAGTTTCTATTTAATAGGGGCCTATACATAGATACATCATCCGACATCCATCATCCATCCATGCACAGATAAATACATAAGTAAATGCATGCATTTATGCGTTTATAAACCCATATTAGTCCATACATGCGTAGCACATCCATCCACCGATGCACACATCCACGCATAAATATATCATACATCCATCCATGGATGCATGCATAATTATCAAATAATATAATTATTCGTAAAAAGTAAACTTTTTTTTTTTTCATAATTTTTCAAACTTCAAAAATAATTTTTGAATTAAAAAATGCAATACGTCACTCATCCATCCATAAATAGAAAAAAATTACTAAGTTTTCATGAAACAGTATCATTTTTTCTAAATAAAATAATTTTTTTTCTTTAAAAAAAAAAACATTTCCAAAATTGAAGAGTGGTTGAAATCCATTGACCAATCAGATCCCAAATAAATAAATAAATGATATAAAAAAACAAATTTCCTATTTTTTTTTTTATTTTCGCAGTATTTATGCATGTTTTCTCCCTTCCAATTTTTCCCCAAATGAGGGATTTCATTCATGAAAATTGAAGAATGAAAATTCACTCCCCAAATAGTTCCAAAAAAACTATAATAATATAACAAATTTCTTTTTGTGAATTTTTCTTTTCTTATTTTCTAGTTATTTGTGCACATTTTCCCCCTTTCCAATTTTAACCCCAAAATGAAGGATTAGATTCATGAAAATTGAAGAAAAGTAATGAAATCCAGTTCCCAAAATTCCCATTCTTTCTGATTATATATATATATATATATATATATACACACCTGCTTTATGTACCTTTTCTTCATTCTCAAGCTCTATTGGTGATAATATCGCCAATAGAATTGATACAAAGGAATTTGTAAAGAGAAAGCAGCGTTTTTTGGGCAACACGACAAGGTACCAATACATTAACGATATATTGCCGATGGCTGAAAAAATCGGCATTTCCAAAAGTATTTGTATCACCAACCTGGTGATACCAATAATTATCGTTGATATTATTGATAAAAACGGCAATAATTGGAACATTGCTAAGACTCAGTTAAAACTTAAAACTGAAAAGATTCACACACCTTTGCTACATAACATTTAACTAACTTATAGCTTCCTTAAGATATTAAAAGTCCTGTATACATATATACAATAATAAGCTAATTTAACACTATCTACTTCAAAAAAGGCACACTGCATCCTTTTTTTTTCCTTTTCCTTTTTCTTTCTTTTTCTTTTTTGGCATAAAAATTGTAAGGAAAGAAAAAGAGTATTCCTTTTGCATAATGAGTTCAAGAGTCAACTAGCTCACAGTTATAAGTTTGAATAGTGCAGAATTTGCAACCTAGCTAAAGGTGTGAATCACTAATAAGGAAGGTAAGCAAGCATAAGACAATGCTTCTGAGGCTGAAAATTCAACAAATTGATCTAGTATTTGGCAGAAGACCACACTATAAGCAAATACCTATAACGGACAAACTCAGATAATGCGGCAGCTGCAGCTTCCCTCTGAAACCATTGGTGTCGATTCAAGGCTTTACTCAAAATTAAACATATAGGTTGAACCTGGGAAATGAAATCAGCATCCCCAAATAGAACAACATCAGTCTAACAAAGGAACTTTTGGATAGGAGACACTTCTCCATGATTATATTTTCCTCAAAATAGATAAATATTTGATTCTGAAGAAGCTAAAAGCATATGCCACAAAACAATAAGGAATTTTATATCAAACAAGTCTTGAATGATAATAAAGAAAGTTACCTGCATTGTGTACATAGTACATGAATGGGTACATGCTATGCTACTTCTTCCAACACATGGTACACTAGGGGTAGGCTCAAGTGTGGAACTCCAATACATACAGTGAATGCAATATAGTTTTATATATGAACTCATACTGCAATTTATATATGAAATGATGAATTACAGACCCCGAATGCTTAGTGTTATATTATAACTAAATAAATAAAAGTATATATCTCAATATAAATTTGCATTAACTTGATGAATAGCAAGACTATGGAGCCATAATTTCGGGTCATGGAAAAATAGTAATCTGGATTACAAATGACCCATAATTGAGATCACTCAAACCGGAACCGAAAACATTGGGGTTGATGTTTTAGGTTACATTTTAATAACGCATATCAAGAGATTTGATAGAGATTCGATGGTGCATGCATTTTCCTTAAGAGAATAGCCTGATGTTTGAGGAGGGTTTTCAGGAGGAACATGTTACAATTAATAGTTGCTTGTCCAGAAACCTTTCCCTGGCATTCTTCCAAGAGTTTCTGGAAATTCTCGTCTGATAATCTGGTGGTTATGGATGAGATATTCTATACTATCTGAACAGTTATTGAATTGCGAAAAAAAAAAAGAATGCTGTTTGCTTGGGTAAGGTAAATGCAACAAGATCAATGAGCTTCAAGCTGTACCCCTAGCTGCCATAACATACACAATAATTGCAAATGTAATTGCCTGAAGAACAAGAGGGATCGGTCCCAAACTGGAGTGGAAGAAGCTATTGAAGGGGCTACATCTAGCAGGTTTGAGTAGGTAGTCCTAATGACAGGCTACATCATGATCAACCTTGCTTGCTGCTAGTGTTGCCAAAGGCATCTTTAGCTTATGGAATGGGCTGGCTACAGCCCTTTGCTGTTTCATGCATTAGCCTGCATGTGCTACTGCCAGTTGCAGCAGCTATGCATCCTGTGTAGGCTGTTGTTCATAGCCCCGTGAAACATGCAAGTGGGGTTCACCTTGACATATGAGCAGCCGTAAACATATACTCTTTTCATGTTGTGCCACCATGTAGCTGTTATTGTGGCAACAAGAGCTGTCTGTTGCAAAGAGATGATGAAACACTGGTCCTATGCTAAGGCTCAACCACATTGTATTTCACATGTGGAGTCCATCAGTGTTCATCCTTAAATGGGAATCTTATTATTTATTAGAATAATTCAAAAGTTCGATTTCTTAAAACGGGCAACGTGCATCCACGATATGTGATTCTTACTATTTAGATCCCTTTCTATGGCCTTTATTTATGTAGCATGTCATGTTTCTTCCCATTTTAATGAGTTATAATATGACTATGAAAAAAATAATAAGAACGACTACATCCCAATTATATCATATTACCTCTTTAGGCCTCTTCATAGAGATGCAACTGGCCAAATCTCCGATAAGATTGATCCACTTCTCATTTTCCTTTTGTTCTCCACCTCTAGCTAAAATCTACATAAAAAAAATCTTAGACTAAGTATCCATCTCTCATGTAATGGTAAATGCAGGCCATAGCTTACAAGTAGCATAGCTATTGCTAAAGGAGATGGTACCTTTCCCATTTCAAGATCCCCAACACAATCACAGAATGCTTGAAAAGCTGGTAACACAGTCCTGCACAAAATAAAATTAAGAAAGCCATTTGAAAGCAAATATCGACATTAACTACACATGAAAGGAAAAAAGAATGCAGTATTCAGTGGCCTAATGTACCATAGAGGTTCCTGCTGACCAGATCCAGCTAGACCATGGCAACTTCCTAATTGAAGTGTAAGTGCAGAAAGAACAGCAGCATAGCTTCGTTCAACAGCTTTCTTCCCAGTTTTACCGCCACCTCTGCAGTGCAGATAAAAATCTTTAATTCTGAGAGAGCTCCTAAAAGACAACACAAAAGATAAAAAGCTATCGAAGTCATTTTTGTGATTAAACTATAATTGACCCAGACCTGAATAATGCAGTGAGAGCCAGAACAGCTGCTTGGAGGATGTCTTCCTCAATGAGGATTTCAGAGGAATGATCACCACTGTCTCCTTTCTCTGCATCATCTTTAAGTATTGGTGTGTGGTTAAGCACAGATATCACATGCTCGAGAAACAAAACGGAGAGTACTGTGTGCTGTGAAAATGCCTGTTATAGAAACAGATGAACAGATGAAATTGTTATGAACAGGAAAAGCAAGTGTTGTGAAAATCCCAGATAAGAGAATCCCCATCGAAATAACAATATCAAGAATCCCTGTCAGGCATAGGAAAACATTGACAGTAAATTATCCTCATTCCAGGTTTTGAAATGTTTTGGCAGCATGTAATTCTGGATATGCAACAGTTGCATACAGAGGCCTACATATTGTCATGCATTTGACTGACACAACTCTTGTTCAGGTTTGATCAAGTTTGAAGAGATGGTAAATAAATAGTGAGAGATAGATCATTCATAGTGAGCTTTAAGGAAAAGGTTTATAAGATAGCTATTCTTTTCTTTCTTTTCTTTATTTATTTATTTATTTATTTTTTGGTAAGATACAAAGACGGCAGTTTGAGTGGCTATGTTTTATAAGGTAAAGTGCTGGGCAATTAGAAGGCAACATGAGCAGATAATGAGGCTTGCAGAGATGAGAATGTGAAATGTTATTTGGGAAGAACCGGGTGGAGAGCATTAAGACTGAAGTCACCAAAAGCAGCCTAAGAGTGATCCCAGTAAGAGAACATTGAGAGGAGATAGAGATGGTTTGATCATGTGCAACGAAGACTAAAGACAGCAGCCAGTGAGAAAGGTAACCTAAAGGGTTGAAGGGCCTGAAAAGGAGATGAGAGGAAGACCTAACAGGACTAGGATCGAGGTGGTGAGAAGTGATACAAGGGCTGCCGAGGTGGTGAAAGGGGAATGAAGGCTTGTTCACTTGCCAAAGATTGGACCAGGAGAATATTAGCATTGATCATAGTATTCCTACTACTACCACAATTTCCAGACAATTTTCAGCACTAATCCTTCTCAGATTGACCAGGACCTCCTGCATTGTATTCCACAGTTGGTCGACCAGGCCCACAATGACCGTTTGTTGGAGATCCCTTCGCTGTTGGAGGTCCGTTCGGCAATTCACTCCATCCCTAAAGATAGTGCGGCTCGGCTTGATGGCTTCTCAGCCAGTTTTTTTCAATCTTATTGGGAAGTGGTGGGTCAGGACATTCATCGGGTGATCTCCTTTCTCTTCCAAGGAGGAAATATTCCCAGGTCTATCTCGGCTTCTATTATCTGCTTAATTCCAAAATCAGCTTCTCCTAAGCGGTTTTCGGATTATCGTCCTATCAGTTTGTGCAATTGTTTGTACAAAGTTTTCTCCAAGATAATAGTCTTCAAGCTTTCTCAAATTCTGCCTTTGTTGATTTCGCCAGAGCAGGGGGCATTTGTTCAAGGTCGTTCGATAGCGGAAAATATTGCTTTAGCTCAAGAGCTATTCAGGGAATTAAATAGACCAGTTCGTGGGGGCAACATTGTTTTGAAGCTAGACATGGACAAAGCATACGACAGGGTAAGCTGGGACTTCCTGAAGCAGGTCTTGAATTGGTTTGGATTTAGCATGTGTTGGATTAAGATGGTAGAAAAATGTTGGGTGAATAGTTGGTTTTCTGTTCTTGTAAATGGAGAGATGGCGGGTTTTTTTAAATCTACAAGAGGTCTAAGGCAGGTAGACCTGATTTCTCCAAGCTTGTTCATTCTTTCAGCTGAAGCTCTAAGCAGAGGTCTCAAAAGCCTGTTTAATCGTTAAATCTGCCGACCATTTGCAGTGTAGAGGGTGCCCAGCGATCTCGCATCTGCTTTATGCTGATGATGCGTTAATTTTCTCAAATGGGAGTAAATCCACGCTGCTACAGATTAAGAAATTCCTGGACTCCTTCCAAGCGTCCTCGGGCCAAAGTATCAATCTGAGGAAAAGCTCCTTTTTGGGTGTAAAAAAGTTGTCTTGGGCGAGAATTAGATCAATTGAGGCTATCCTTGGTTTCGGCATTTCCTCTTCTTCTTTCACTTATCTGGGAGTACCTATGGCAGACGGGAGGCTAAAATCAAGCGCTTTTAAGCCGTTGGTTGATAGAGTTGTGGGTCGCATCAATGGGTGGAAGGCCCGTATTTTATCCCAAGCTGGGAGAGTGGTCCTGGTGAAGAGCGTCCTTTCAAGCATTTCGGTGCACTCTATGGCGGCTGTCCATTTTCCTTCTCAGGTGCTGAAATTAAATGAGAGGCACATGGCGAATTTTTTCTAGGGCTGTTCTGAAGGAAAGCAGAAGTGTCATTGGAGGAATTGGCACTTGCTGGCAATGCCAAAAAAGGAGGGGGGAATCGGTTTTAGAAAACTTACGGATATTATGGAAGCTTTTCGATGTAAAATGGCTTGGTCAATTAAGTTTGGGCAGGAAGACAATGTTTGGAAATCTTTTATGGCGACCAAGTATCTTCATGACTTGTCTCCAGAGGCTTCTAATCGATCAAGGCGGGTTCCTTCTCCCCTGTGGAAGAGAATCAAGGAGCGCATTCTGATGGTGGAATCCCGAGTTCAATGGCAAATAGGTGCTGGCAATTGTAATTTCTGGAAGACGAATTGGACGGGTCTGGGCCCTCTTGCGTAGCTGGTTGAAGCAGAGGTGCCAGCTAGCTTGCAGGACATTCATGTGCGTCAGGTGCTTCGTCCGAATGGTCCTCCTCCCCCCTCAGCTGTTTTCCTCCTCCTTCCCCAGACAGTTATTGATCATGTGTTTCAGGTAGGGTTCAGCATCTCTGAAGACGCTGACGTCCCTTTTTGGCCATTCACGACTTCAGGTGAATTTTCAATTAAATCTGCGTGGTCTTTGAGCAGGGATCCGGGTCCAGGTCGGAGCTGGTCAAGATGGGTGTGGCATGCCAATCTGCCACCTAAAATCTCGCTTCTGGTCTGGAAGGTGCTTCATAATGCGGTCTCGGTTGACAATGCAGTTCAATCTAGACGCATCCAAATTGCCTCCAGCTGTGTTTGCTGTTCCACTCATGGCTCCTAGCCCCATCATATAGAGACTTTGCTCCATATGTTCGTTAATAGCGACATTGCTCAGACAGTTTGGCAAACTGTGGGCAGAAGGTTTGGCATTTCTGTTATGGCAGCATTATCGGTTGAATCTCGGCTATCTCAGTGGTGGGCGGCTATCTCTTCAATGCGGTCCAACTCTATGAGTCGAATGCTTATTCCTAGCACAATTATTTGGGAGATCTGGAAAGCACGAAATGGTGCAGTTTTCGACGGTGTGCTGGTATCGTTAGATCGTATTCTTGCCAGAATCAGGTGGTGGGATGATCTTCTCAGCAATTCTATCGCTGATAGATGCGCGCCTGGTCCAGGAAGGACCGATCATACTAGAGTAGGTGTCGTCTCGCCTTTTGCCTCTAGATCTAGCGGCCGAGCAGTTCTGATTAGATGGGAGCGGCCATTGTCGGGCTGGGTGAAAATTAATGTTGATGGGTCGTCCAGAGGCAATCCGGGCAGTTCGGGAGGAGGTGGTATCGACAGAGGGGAGATGGGTAATTTCCTTTTCGCTTTTTCTGCAGGTTATGGGGTCGGTTCTAACACGGTTGTAGAATTGTGTGCGGTATATGATGGCCTCCTTCTCGGAATTCAAAGGGGTTATAGCCAAATCACTCTAGAATCGGATTCAAAACTGGTTGTTGATTTGCTAACTGGAGTGGCTAAGCAGGGTTGGAAATGGAAAATGTGGTTATATAGGATTCATCAGCTGCAACGCAGAGGTTAAATCAGATTTGCACATGTTCTAAGGGAAGGGAACTCGCCTGCGGATTTGATGGCCCGGTTAGGAAGTGCTACTCAAGCGAATGCATGGTTCGAACGTCTATCGGAGCTTCCTCCACAGGTCAGAGGTTCCATTTTCGTTGATATGGTTGGATTAGGATCTATTAAGATGATCTAATCAGCTTTTAGAGTCTTTTGTATTTTTATGTGCTTCTCATGGCTGGCCCCCAATTTTAAGTAAAGGGGTGCCTCATTTGTATAGGTGCGAATTTTTGTTGATAAAAGATATAGAAGTAACTTTTTGAAAAAAAATAAATAAATATATTCCTACTACTACCACATGCCAACCATCGATCCAGGCATTCCATTAATTCATACCACTAGAGGCAGGCCATGTTGTAAAAATCAGGCCACTTGGATGATTCTAACTCTTTGAATATTGTCCATTTCTTATAACCGGGCTGATTTTTATGAGAAAAAAAGCAATGGTTACCATCAACTAATGGAAGTGCCTTTTTGGGGTCGTAACAACCAATGTTTGAAGTGTCGGTATCGCTACAAGTTTCATTGGCCGGGGACACGGAAACAATATTGATATCGCCAATAACCAAAAAATGGGGAAACATGGGGAAAATGGTGAACTTTTTCTGGAAACTTCAGGAGATGATAAAATACACATATTTTCATATTTTAGAATTAAAAAAACATGGCAGAAAGAATGCATACATGATAAGTTTCCCTTTAACAGGGGCCTAAAAGCATGTGTTGTTGTAAGAAATCGGTCCAACCATCCCATCTATCCATCCAACCTTTCATCCAAACATCCGTCGATATTTCAGAATATCAACAACACAATATTTTGTCAAGAAATTGTCGACAACAAGAAAGGAAACAAAAGACCGTGGTCTTGATATTGCCCAGTGATGAGGGCATCGTGCTTACACGCGCACGTACGCCACCCCCCCCCCCCCACGCATGTACGCACGCAGGAGGGCCCCACCATCGATCTGGTTCGATGACGGCGTCCAGGGAGGGCCTCCTAACTAGAAGACGAAGTTTTGGTTCAAAAGGGTGGGCCCGATAGTTAAGAAAAGCCCATCATGAGACCTCATGATCGTGGCCCACTTGTCGGATTGATGTCATATTTTAGGTTTTGCTTATTGTTATTATTTAGAACATCGTGAGCGCTTTGGATTTCTTTGTTTGGTTTTTATTTTAGTTTACTTCACCGCTAAGTAATAGGTTGCGCACATAGTGCGAGTTTTGGGGTATAGGATTTTCCTTATAAATAGGCACCCCTTGTAGTTCTTTTGATTCATTTAAGTTTAATAAAAATTCCTGTTTTATTTTTCTGTTTTCTTCGTGAGTTGTGGAAGAATTCAAAAGTGGGTGCGAAGCTATCCCTTCTTCGAAGGGCTAACTACCGTAGTGCGAAGCCACATCTATTCCCATCCGCCCCTACCCTCTTCTATCCATATATCTCATCTTCTATCATCATTATTGATTTGAATTTCTTAGCTTTTGCAGCTATTCATCCCCCTACAGCCAATTTCCAGAATCTGGACCTGTAGGATGGCTGAAACTTTGGCGGAGCACTACACCTCGACCTTACGTCGGATCGTCGTCAAACTTGGAGGGATTGGAGGTCTCCCTTGGCCGACTAAGGCCTAGGTGTCACTTTGGGGAGGCAGGCTTCCATCACACGTGCGGCCAGCCCACCTGCGCACATGCGTCAGGTCCGGGTCACCATCTGCACGCGGGAGCTTTCTCCGGGTCAGGTTTTCCTCTAGTTTTCCTCTTTTCATTCCTATTTCATAAACCTTATCTTTAGTTTGCATTAGCCCTAATTTATTTGCCCTTTTTTTTTTCACCCTAGGGTTCCTTGATTTGAAATTGGGGAATCCCTTAGATTAGGGACTGATTCTTATGCATGTGTAGTTGATTTCTATTTCCCTTTGACATCATTTGGCTTATAATTTTTATTAGTCCAGCCCTGGCCTGTGTTAGCCTGGACCCGCATAGATTCCCCTTCCATTGAATGTTTGGACTATCAAGTGGGATGTGGAATTTGTGTAATTGTTTCTAAATTGGTATGATCTAAGCCTGAATTCTTGCACATCATACTTGAATTTCATGTCCTGTATCAAATTTGGTATCAGAGCCTAGGGTTCTTGTAGAGGAATTCACCACATATTTAGGGTTTAGTTTGTTTGAGTCCTTCATGCATCCAGTCCATCATATATAGCTGTTAGAAAACCGTAGTCCCTGATATATATAGCTGAATTTTCGTAACGGTGTGTAGTCTCCTTCATATAGAGTCTCGTAGGGTCATTTAGTTTTTAGACGCATATAGTTGCCATAGCAGGTCCTTAGGTTGAGCAAGTCAGTTTATGCCCACACGTACGGGTCGTGGTTTCGGTTTGCACCCCACACTAAACATGGAGTAACTGCAAGAAACTGTGGCCAAGTTAGCCCAGCAGGTTGAGTCCTTGAATAAGTACTTGGAACAACGCATAGATAAACGCCTTGAAGAAATAGAGGCCTCCTTCAGGGCAAACCCCACCACTGGAGAGGATGTCCAATCTCATGCAGTTGGTTAGGAGGTTAGACCAAGAAATGGAGGCGGCCAAGGGGTTGGTCATGGGCGTGTACCTGTGCACCCACCCCGTGAAGTACATCTTGATCAATATGACCTAGATGCACAACTCCTCAAGGGAGTTAGGGTAGATGCCCCTACATTTGATGGCCACTTGGACCCTAAAGCCTTTCTAGATTGGCTGCCGGATATGAACCACTATTTTGAGTGGTATGATATGTCCGATGCTCGACGAGTCCGATTCACCAAGATGAATCTTGTGGGTCAAGCAAAGAGGTTTTAGGCGCCGATTGAGCGAAAGAAAGAAAGAGCAAGGGAACTCCCAATAGTTCATTGGGTAGAGATGAAAGAAACGCTTAAAGAAAAATACCTCCCTTTCTCTTATCGCTTACGATTGATTAAGGAGTGGCAGTCTCTTCGACAGGGTTCATTGACTGTTGCGGACTATATTGAGAAGTTTGAAGAATACTCAACCCGCTGTGAGGTTGATGAGGACCCAGTACTTACCCTTGCTCGTTTCAAAACAGGCCTCCGTCCTGACATCAAGAGAGAATTGCTCGCCAAAGAGATAGACACTATTGAACAATTGTACCAAGTAGTGTTAGATGTCGAGCAATACCTTAAAACATTTGTGGGAAGACAGTTTGACTTTCGTGAATCTGGTGCTAAGGCCAACCCCTCTGGGGCTAGACCTAACACGGGATTCCAAAACAAACCTTCCCCTAATGTTCAGCCCAGACCCAAGGATGATAAGGGTAAAGAGATTGTCGGATCTAGTTCACGTGGAAGCGGGGCCACTAGGTGTTTTAGGTGTCAGAGGTTTAGTCATTTTGCTCACCGGTGCGGCACGAGAGAGGGCACCAAAGTACTCCTTATTGATGAGCAAGTAGTAGTGCCCCCAGAGAGTGATGGTGAGGAGGAGGAATATGAGCTAGTCAAAGCCCCTAGTGATGAGGAAGAGAGAACACAAGAGTTTGCGACCCTCGCAATTGTGCGTTGCGCTTTGGATCAAGCCAAGAGCACCAATGACTGGCGCCGCAACACGATCTTCTACACTTATGCAAAATGTGGGGAAAAGAGCTGTAAGATGATTGCGGATTGTGGTAGCTGTGCCAACGTGGCATCGACTAGCACTGTGAGTCGTTTGGGTTTGAAGCTGGAAGCCCATCCTCAACCCTACAGAGTTTCTTAGGTTGATGAAACATTCATTCCAGCCTTGCACTGTTGTCTTGTCCCTATTCAGTTTAGATCATATAAAGACACAATTTGGTGTGATGTTGTTCCTATGGATGTGGGCCATATCATTTTGGGTAGGCCGTGACTCTATGACAGAGACGTCACCATATTTGGTCGTTCAAATGTGTGTACGTTCTGGTTTGAGGGCAAGAAAGTCAAGCTAAATCGAGAGAGCATGAGTCCGTGTGCCGTGCTCACCCTTCTTACACCTAAGAAGGATGGTACTAATTTTAAAATGCTTGGAAAATATCGATTTATGGGTGTTTGGCTGCATATGGTAGTTGTTGTACTGAAAATACTTATACCCCATTGATGTAGGACAATTGACCACTTGCTCTAATAGCTCGAACTGAAAGAGCAAATTAATCCCTTTATCTTATAGCTCAGGCCCCACATCCCATAGGTTAGGACCTCGGCCGAACCCCCCTTGTGGGCCTCACTTCATACGAGCCACCCGCCTCACACGAGCCGCCCACCCCAAGTGTGCCCCTGCATCCAACAGATCTCCCCACTCGAGCCCGGTGTGAAAATGCTCCTGGATTAATCACCCCTAGTGAGGAGTCTCGAACACGAGACCTCATGCTCTAATGCCACTTTGATGCAGGACAATTAACCACTTGCTCTGAAAGCTCGAATTGATAGAGCATGGCGAATTAATCCCGTTATCTTAAAGCCCAAGCCCCACATCCCATGGGTTAGGACATCGGCCGAACCCCCCTCGTGGGCCCCACTTCACATGGGTACCACCACACACAAGCCACCCGCCTCACATGGGCTGCCCACCCTGAGTGTGCCCCTGCGTCCCACAAGCCACCCCACTCGAGCCTGGCGTGATAATGCCCCTACATTACCCATATGTTAGTTGTTCCACTGCATATAATTGCAAATTATGGATGGACATTTTGTACACGTATGCAGTGAACTAACATGTATTTGAAATAAGATGTCTTGTCTCACAATCATCATCATCATCATCATATAAAGCCTTATACCAGCCACTGTTTTAAATATCGACGATATCAGCCGATATATCCCACAATATATCTTGTATCCCACCTGTACGATACGAAACGCACTAGTGCGATAGATCCCACATGTTCGATCTAGTGAGCATTTTCGAATTTCGATGCTCTTATTTTCTGTAATTCATGTTAAATTAGTGTCAAATTGTTACAAATTCATGATTTTTCATGTTCTGCATGAAAAATCATGGATTGGGAGCTTCTATTTTGAGATTTTGAGGAGATGGGCCAAGTTGCGAAAAATTGAAAAAAAATAAAATCAAAATTTCCCAATTTCTCGCAAATCGTTTGCAATCTGTGTTTAAACATCACATTAAAAATGTTTGTAACCTAATTTAGTGATTCTTCTTTTGCTTTTGAATGTATTGCTTGTGTTTCCACACGTCTTCTTACATTTATAAATTATATGAATAGACATTGAATATACTTGCATCAATTCAGTTAGACAACGCATAGATTAGGACCTCATATGAAGAAAACCTATTATGTGTACTTGTTTTTTGTAATGTTTTGATTTATAAGTGTGTATTGATGTCTTTTTTAACAATCACCGAAGTTTCATTAAAAAATTCAACCAATTTCCCAATGTTTCCCCAAATTTCGAACAACAACGATACATTACACGATACAACCGATATATCCCATGCAATAACCGATATGTACCGTATCCCAAGAATGCAATACGTAAGGCGATACCGATATTTCAAACACTGGTCCCAGCTACAAGACTCTTGTTCTGAAGTTCCAATATCGAAATCTCAAATTGTCAAGATTCATGCTAAAAGTTGTGGTCAGACTGGGTTGTGGGCCAAAATGGAGGGGGTGGATCAGATCTTGTGAGTATTCAGCCTCCATCTTCGTAAATGGATTGCCAAAAGTTTTTTAAGAGCTTCTTGGGGTCACCGATGGGAGGATCCTTTGTCACCTTACTTGTTTGTGGTTGTCGGGGAGGCGCTTAGCAGAAAGCTTTAGAAGGGGGAGGAAAATGGGCTTTGCAATGGTTTCATGACCTCAAATGTTGGGCCTCAGATAAGTCATCTTCGGTATGTAGATGATACCTTGCTCTTTTGTGATGCAGATGTGGTTTCAGTTGACAACCTATGAATGATTGCAATTTGTTTTGAAGCTATTTTGGGTCTAAACATTAATCTTGACAAATCTGAGTTGCTTTCTATCAAGGTTGATGGAGAGGAGTCACGTCAGCTTGTGGACATTTTTGGGAAAAAGGTGGGGTCTTTGCCATTGATGTATCTTGGTTTGTCTGTTTGCATTAGGAAGTTGGCAAAGCACCTATGGGATAGGGTGATTGAAAGAATCAAGAGGAAGCTAACTAGTTGGAAGTACAGATAACCTTATCAAGACAACCTTTTCAAATATGCCTATTTATCAATGTTGTCAAATCGCATATGCGATTGCATGCGATCAGCATATGCTGTTCGCATATGCGATCGCCCAATCGCATATGCCATGGCATATTTTTTTTCAAAAAAAAAAAAAAAACTAAAAATTCATCTAATTAGTACACATGATTGGATTGGGTTATTTTACTTATTTCATTATAGTTTGAGTGTTTCATTAAGTGATATATTTAATTACTTATATTATATTATATAAATTTTAACAAAACAATCAACAAGCTACATTAAAAGATAACTAATTATTATAAACTTTGAACAAAGAAATTTTAATGATAAATGGATAACTTGAAACAACTTACAAGTTAATTTACAAAAAGCAAGCACAACTTATAAAATACAAAAAATAAACATAATTGAAATAATTGTAGAGAGATTAGAGTAAGAAAGAAAGAGGTGTAAGAGAGAAAGAGTAAGAGATTTAGAGCTTTGGAGTAAAGAATAGTGAAAATGGAGGGGATATGAGTGCCTAATTATAGGCAAAATTTCTCCAATTTGAAAAAAAAATAAATAAATCTTCTGCGCTTGGCTATTGGGAAATATGCGTTCGCATATGCAGTATGCGATCGCATACTCGCATATGCGATCGCATATTTATCGCATATAAAAGTATGCCATGGCATACTTGCTAGGATTGCATATGCCATCATGGCATATGCGATTTGATCAACAGTATGCGAGTACGCGATCGCATATTTATCGCATATAAAAGTATGCCATGGCATACTTGCCAGGATCGCATATGCCATCATGGCATATGCGATTTGATCAACAGTATGCGCATATGCGATTGCATTTGATAACAATGTTTTTTGTCTCTTTTCAAGTGTCCCAAGTTGGTGGTAGATAGGCTTGAGAAGTTAAAGAAGAGACTTTCTTTGGAACGGGGATAAGGTTGGGAGGAAGTTCCACCTTATCAAGTGGGATGAGGTGTGTAGGCCAATTGGGGTGAGGGGTTGTGGGCATTAGAAGTTTGGGGGATATGAATCTCGCATTTCTTGGGAAGTGGATTTGCAAATTTGGATACGAGCCAGGAAGATTGTGGAGGGAGGTGATAGCAAGTATGGTGTTACCATGGGTGATTGGTTTGTAAAGAGATCCTTCTTGTATAAAGCCTCAAGTATTTGGAATGAGATTGCGGAGACTAAAAAGTTGGTTCATAAGGGAATTACTCTCTTGGCAATGGGAGTCGCATTTGATTTTGGGTGGATGTATGGTGTGGTTACAATGCGCTTCAAAATCTCTTCCCTAGAGTGGCTTCCATCGCTTCCAATCATTTTGTCTTGGTGGCGGATTGTTTCGCCATCTATGGTGGTCAGGTTGTTTGGATTCCCCATCATCGTATTTGTTGAGTTAATCAGGCTATTGCAGCATCTTAAGGACTATTCTCCTTCTCAAACGGAGAGAGATTCACTTCTATGGTTGGCATACCCCTCAAGTAAATTCTTTGTCATGTTACTATTTTAGATTATCAATTCATTGCATCAAACTTCTAATTTGACGCATCCCTATCATCACTGGTTCTATGGAGCTCCTCCTTGGGTGGTGGCTTTTGCCTGGCTAGTGGGTTGGAGTGGATTCTTAAGACAGATAATCTATAGAGGAGATCTCTTATCCTTCCCAACATTTGGTTTATGTGTATGAAGAATGCGGAGTCTATCGATCATCTATTCATACATTGTCTATTTGAGAGTGTGGGAGCATTTTTTGGCTCTATTAAATACTGCTTCGGTGATGCCAGAGTCAATGGTAGATTTTATGTGGGCGTGGCATGGGGGTTGGAGTTGGCAAGGTTGGTAAAGCATTGTGGAGAATAATTACCATGGCCATATTTTGGGCCATCTAGGGTGTTAGGAATGGGTGTTGTTTTTGAAATGAGAGAGTTGACTTTGAAGAGGTTATTAGAAAAGTTAATTTTTTGGTTTCAAGTTGAGCTGTTGATGTTAAGGCTATTCATGTTGCTAGTCATCTTCTTTAGGCTAGCTTGCTCGGATTGTATTATTTTCTCGCTTTTGTGAGCTTCTTATAAAGCTTTTGTTATCTCTCTCTCATGGTCAGGATTTGATAACACAGCCAACAGATTGTCCAGTCTCACAATGAGACGATAAATACATTTCTAAATGATAGCAGTAGACAGTTCCTGCTTTGTTAGTGAAAATGGAGAAAAAAGGGTGCCAAAATAAGTACTCAAGGAAGGATGTCAAGTGTATCATAACTAATCTGTTGGAAGAATATTTAAATAAAACTCACATAAAATGCATCCTGCATTGGCCAGCCACCTCGCAACCTGGAAATATCCTTTGTAACTATATCCCTTCCAGCAGCAGCCAATACTTCATTGAAAACAACTTTCGAACTTGTAGTCTCCGCAAGACAACATATCTAGTAAGGCTAAGAAAATATTGCATACAAATATTAAAACTTTAAGAACTCCAGAATTTGCCACTGCCCCAGAATTAATTATAATGTCAAATCATAAGTTACCTTCCAAAAAACCATCAAATCATAAGTGAATATTAATCAAGATCTATAGTAATCACAAGGATTATATATGGTTGTCAAACCATGTATTAACAACCCTAAAAACCATTATTTACTCTCCCAAATATATGAAACATATTAGGATGTGCATCAGGATGTGTTGAATGATAGCAAGTGCAACCTTTTGGTTTAAAGGAACTAAAACATTAATTAATTATAAAAGGAAAAAGAAGACAGAATGAAAAAATAGAAATAAACAATAAAAACTATGTTTGTAACAAAAGCAAGACGTGTATATGAGCATATATGAATATATTAAATTTATTCAGATTACAAGCGAGATAAAGTTAAGTTGCTCCTCCAATGCTCCAATACACATTGGGTAACACTTACCATATTAGAAAATATTTTCAAGCTATGCCTAAAGTGAAATGAAATTATGTAAAGAAAATGATCAACCAAAGATACAGCACCAAGAACTTCCTGACGTAGATGTTTCTCAGTTACAAACATTGTAGCAGAAAGCAAAGATTGGGTCGTCCTGTAGACATGGAAATGGTTGGCATAAGATATTTGCTAAGACGTTATTTTGCAAACTAAAATACATGATGTGCCAATGCTAAGCCAGAACCTCGAAACATCAATTTCATTCAACTCATTGCCTCTTCTTGTAATGAACTCAATGACAGCCTGAATTGCACCTTCTGCTGACTGCTTCACTTTATCACATATAGCAGCAGTGCATCCATGCATGGTGATTACAAGCTGCACAAAATTGATAAGAGATATAGAGCTGCTCAAACTGAACTTCATGCAAATCAACGGAAACAAAAATAAAATAAAATAAGATAAAATGAAATAAATCCTTACCTCATCTTTGGTTAGCAAAATGCAAACAGAAGAAACAACCCTGTTGAAGACCTCCGACTGATCAATAGAAGCATCCTACAAAAGAAATTTTGAAAGATATTTTCATGCATGATAAAGTAGTTATACAGACACTTCAAACATTGTACACAAGAATCAAGAAAAATGCAAAATATATAATGGTTTCAGGTAATCTCACACTTCTCAAAATGGCAATGACATCTTCAAGGGAACACAAGGCACCGTATGACATTTCCATATCTACACCAAGAGCAGATCCTACTGGTCTCGGTAGTGATAACGCTATGCTGAAGCATAGATCAAGAATCTAGAACAATGTAACATAGTCGAGATTGTTATGTCATTACAGGATTTGCAAATCTATCAGACCACTATGTTTTCAAAAAGGAATATGATTGAATTAGCATTTAATGGATAACTGTAAACAACAGCCCATTGCTTACAGACCTGGGCAGAAGCCTTTATAACTTCAGAACTTGTATCTGCACAACGCGGAAGATAAATCATGACCCTTTCCCCCAGGCATAGAGACTCTCGACTTGGCAGTATAAACGCAGCTGGAAGCAGCACAAGAAAGGACACAATATTAAATTCAGATGCAAACATGTCAAATCAATATCGTTAAAATCAGTATTAGTATTAATTTCATTTTATTTTTATGACAACAGGGTGTCCCCGCCCCTTATTAAGGCGAGACTATTCCCTGCAGATGCACACAATCACCCACAAACCACGTACATCGGGTAAAATCAATATTATTAGGTAGAAATTTATTGATTGTAATCAACCTATGTAATAGACTACTAGATAGTGCTTGATTTGATCAACCAACATAACAGTCTAGTACATAGCGCCTGGGAGTTTTGCGCGATCATTGCCCATCCCCAGCCCAGATAAAGGAGGTCAGCAGTTGGTATCAAACTTTTGCATAACTTTCATCATGAATCCGGGCAATATGACATTCCAAACTCAGCCCTTGAGTGGAATGGCAGAAAAGGATTCATGTAACTGACCCCAATTAATTTGTATAAAGCTTAAATGATGATGATGATGATTACCAGGTAGATTGGAAGAATTTCTTTGAAATGTCCATTCAACTTGCTTGTTGTGTATGCAACTTCCCTGGCAACCAAGGCTGCAGTGTCCACTGGAACAAAGCGCCCGGAACTTGAGAAGCATCTCGTGGACAGCAATACAACCCCTTCTCCTTTGATGCTCCATGGATGATGAAACAAATTGATCGATTTGTCTCAGAATATGCAACAGCTGTTCAGCTCGACTTCTGCCATCTTCTCCACTGATTATGTGAGCTTTGTTAGTCATATGGTTACGATTGCATAATCAATGTGATTTAGAACTAATGCTTCACCAAATTTGGACTGTGAGAAATGAAACAAATTGATCAACTTGTCTCAGAATATGCAACAGCTGTTCAGCTCGACTTCTGCCATCTTCTCCACTGATTATGTGAGCTTTGTTAGTCATATGGTTACGATTGCATAATCAATGTGATTTAGAACTTATGCTCCACCAACCCACAATTTGGATTGTGAGAAATGATTTACATATATGGCATGTGTATTGTAGACAGTGTTTGTAATATCGATACTATTGGCCAATATTATCGTTATCGCTGGCCAGCGAAACGAAACCCGTCGTAAACCCCTCGGAAATTTTATATATATATATATATATATATATATTTCTATGTATCGTGTGATATATCGCACCATATTGCACAATTTTTTGTGATATCACCAAAAAAAAAAAAAAAAAAAAAGAAGGGAAAATCATTCAATCCAGAGGATTTTGGTACCTATAAAAGAACATTGCGTGATCGGAAGCAGAATTTGGTGGGCCACTCGATCGATCCATAGCGGTGCGTCGTAAGCTCCATGAAATCTCGATTTCCCTTGATTTTCTTCGAATAGATGCTCCATTTACATTGTATAGGAGATTTTGACAAGAAATTTGCAAAACCCCTAGAGATTTGGGTTTAATCGAGGGATTTTAGGGATTCGAGAGACTTTAGGGTTTCGGAAGGTCCAAAACCCTCTCTGTTTGCAGGTTTTCGAAATTTGGCTTTTAAATCATTTTACGAACGCGGGTGCATCGCGCTAGCTGAAGACGGATGATCGTATCACGGGCTCTGTGGGGTCCATCTTGATGTATATGTTTTATCCAATCCATCCATTCATTATGGAAGATCATTTTAGGGCGTGAGTCCAAAAAATAGGAATTTTTAAGGCTAAAATGGACCACACCATAGGAAGCAATGGAGATGAACGCTGACCATTGGTAACTTTTTGATAGGTATAGAAGTTTTAGATCATGCTGATATTCAATTTTTGCCTTCATTCAGGTCCATGTGACCTTATGAATAGCTTGGATGGCCAAATAACCATCACGATGGGCCCTACCACATTTTGAACAGGTTGGATGGCAAATAACTTAATCACCACTGTTTAATGTGGTGTGGTCTACTGGAGCCTTCAATTTGCCTCTTTTTTTTAGATCATGCACTAAAATGATCTGTCAAAATGGATGGATGACATAGATAAAACATACTTAATATGGTGGGCACCATACAGTCCCTGATAGGTCCATCCATCTCTTACCATGCACGGGCAGAGGGAGCGAATTAGTTGTTACCTGGATTAGAGCTTAGTGGGTGTTAACCTTACTGTGTGGGGTCCACCTCGATGATTTTTATCCATATCCACGACGTCCATCTATTTTATTAGCTCATTTAAGGACGTTATGCCAAAATTTATGCAGATCCAAATCTCTAGTGGACCACACCACTGGAAAAGGTGGTAAATAACTATTAAAAGCTTTTTGTAGGCCACAAAAGTTTTGGATGAAGCTAATATTTGTATTTTCCCTTCATTCATTTCTGCTTGACCTTATCAACAGGTTGGATGGAAAATAAACATTACGGATCTGCTTGAAGTGGGCCTTGGGAAGTTTTTAATGGTGAATATTCAATCATCACTGTTTCTTGTGGTGCGGTCCACCTAAGATTTGGATATGCTTAATTTTTAGCAACTTGTCCTAAAATGTTTTGGAAAAACCAATGGACAGAGTGGATATACTAAATGTCATTAAGGTGGGCCCTATGGTAAGGGTAACATCCAAAGAGTTGTTACCCAGATAACACCTAATCCACGCCCGACCGCAACATGGGTGAGTCTCAGCAATGTGGATGGGACCGCTGACCGTAGGGCCCACCTCGATGTATGAATTATATATCCACGTTGTTCATACATTTTTTTTGCTTATTTTATGCCATGGTACCAGAAATGAATAAGATAAAAGTTTTAGGTGGACCACGGCACATGAAACAGTGAGTGTGTATTCTGTGTCTACTCCGTCCATTCGTGTGTATTCTGTGTCCTACTCCATCCATCCATTTTACCATATAATTTTATGGTTTTAGGTGAGACCCCGGCCTCACCCAAGACCGTAAAGCCCTATCGTGGAGCCCAACTTGATGTGTGTATTTTGTATCCACTCCATCCATCCGTTTTTTTAGATCATTTTACAGTATGATCCCAATAATTAAGAAGATCTAATTATCAGGTGGACTATACTCAAGGAAACAGTGGTAGTTGAACACGGTACTATTAAAAACTTCTTAGGGTGCACCTTAATTTTCCCTATATTTTATTAGGCATCCAATTTGCTGATAACTTCACATAAGTTTGAATGAAGAGAAAACAATTATCAACTTGATCCAAAACATCCGTGGTCCACTAATGGTCAATCACTATTTTTTCATATGGTATGGTCTACCTGATTATTGGATCTGCTTCATTTTTTTGGATAATGTCCTAAAATGATATGGAAAAATGGATGGACGGGGTGGAAACTGAATATAGTTTGTCTTTAGTTCAATGGGACAGTGCATAGCTTAGACCCTATACAAAGGAAACCTATTATGTGCACTTTATTTATTTATTTATTTTGAGATTTTATGATTTAAAAGTGTGTATTAAGGTATTTTTTAATAATCCCTGAAGTTTAATTGAAAAATTCAACCATTTTCCCAATGTTTCCCAAAAAGTGCAATAAATTACGCGATACAAACGATATATCCCGTGTGATAACCGATACGTATCTGTATCCCAAGGGTGCGATACATTGCGTGATACCAATATTTCGAACACTGATTGTAGATAGTATGAAACCATTTGAAAAGGTGTAACATCACCGTAGTCTGAAACTTCAAAAAAATAATAATAAATAAATAAATATTGGAAGTGAAATTAATAGGAGGGGAAGAAGGGCTTGAGAATAGGAATGTTACTTGTAAATTCCTCATTCAAGAGCCAAACAAAACTTAGCATATCACATGCAACATGCTGGCAAATATGGATTGTTTAGCAGACGGTCAACTTGGTGCAAATACCCAATGCTAAAAATCAGGCCAGACCGGCGGGGGGATATTTGGAATTGCAGGAATCACCCAATGAACATTCCAATCCCGCAAACGTGTCATGTTAGCACAGGTGGTGTGTTTGACCTTGGCACTTGAAGATGGGGCATCTAGGATCAGAATTCCTTGAGAGAGGAAACTTCCTTGCCAAGTGAAATTTGAGGAAGTGCAATTTCTTGTAATCCCTCTCAGGCAAACCAATGTAGCCTTCCTCACATAGTTAAAATTTCACTGCAAATTACTTGGTGTGGCCTGGTTAATATTAATACAGCCATCAGGAAGTACATAGCACTCATTTTAGTGTATTCAAATAGGAATAGGTGGGATTACAAAGTAATTATCAGGCCGCCACCAAGCTATTTGCACAACGCAAGGAAATCTAGTTGTGTCAAATAGAGAGAGATAAATTAGTAGTTGCAGAAGTCGTTACAAGAACAAAGGATCCCAATCATACGTATCTTGCATTCAATAGTTCCAGTGCACTCATTATTGAGGCTCTCATCAAATTGCTAATGTTGAAGATAAGATTGGACTAATATAATCACATATTCAAAAAGTAACCAACTGAAAGCAGGGAATTATTGAAGTTGCACTCCCCATCATTCATCAATGACAAGCTAACGTGGTAGAAACCATTGTTTGAATTATCTCCGATATTATCAAAATATCTCTGATATTATCGTTATCTCCAGCTTGGCAATATTGATAACACTAGTAGCGATACCGATAACACTGGTAGTACTAGAAATTCCGGGCATCAACAATGTATCGCTAGGTATCACCATCGTATCGATATTGCCAATGTTTTCAGTCGTGTAAATTCTAGGCGTCGCTTATATTGCCAATGTATCGATATCGTCAATATTTTGACTACGTAAATTCTAGGTAACGCTTACATTACAACTGTATCAACGATATTTCAATAATATTACCAACGTACAGATATCATAGAAAGTTTGTTTATTAAAAAATTCTATTTCAATTTTTTTATGAGCACATTGTTGTATGTCGTTTTCAATTTGTCGTTGCTAATATTCATAATATCTCAATATTATCGTTATCACAACATGCACGATATCAAGACCACAATCCGTCGTTTCCTTTCTAGTTGTCGATGATTTTTTGGCAACATATCATGAGTTGCCGATATTCTGCAATATTAATGGATGTTTGGATGGATGATTGGATGGTTACATGGGATGGATGGGATGGTTAGACTGTTCCTGACAACGACATATGCTTTTAAGCCCCCATTAAATGGAAACTTACTGTGTATGCATTCTTTTTGTAAACTTTTTATTCCTAACTATGCAAATGTGTATTTTAGCATCTCCTAAAGTTTCACTGAAAATTCTACTATTTTCCCCACGTTTTCCTGCATTTTCGGTTATCATCGATATTATAGGCGATATCGATATTGTTTCCATATCCCCGGCCAACGAAACTTGTAGCGATACCGATACTTCGAACACTGGTAGAAATTTCCACTAGTTATCATCAATGGCATTTCCTTAGCTCAGCCCATGGCCTTGTAGAAGAGATCACCGTAGGCTTTCAACAATTCTCAACCAATCCAACACAATCAAGTCGCTCATATACTTCCATGTCCAAAAACATTATCCAAAAGGGGATGGTTGGAGAACTGTCACACAATTTATTTATTTTTCATTAGTCTTGCCTATTCACTAGAAACTCAAGCTTGTGTAGTAAAAGTGTAACGCCTCGGAAAAATCCATACAAAGACCCGAGTACCACCTCAGGCAGAAATCACTATGGATCGAATCCTTTAGAAAGTAAATGAAAATTAATTAAGTACTAAACTAAATAATCAGTGGAATTAGCTCGAACCACTTTCTATACGAACTGCAAGACTCAAAACCATTAGGATCGCCAACTCAACATTTCCTTAAGACCTAGGAGCAATCTCAAAACCCAGTTGTTCTCGGGAGCATATTGAAACTCCGTATCGGACCTGGACCGCGCGTCGAAAGTCCGATTACCGCGAAACTATACGGTTATGACCGCCTTATTGGGCTTGACAACCATTACGGGAATCGAGTTCAAATAGTATCCAAAAACGCAAAACTTGAACCTGGAGCGAAGTGTGTGAGAAACGCGAATATCTTTAGAAAATGAACTCAAATTTAAAGTGATTTGGGCCGTTCACTTGCAGGCCAAATTTAAGGTTTCAGACCGTCAGATTCTGACCCAACTACACCCTTGGATCAGGAAAATTTCCCTACACATGTCAATGTACTTGTGGCCCTGATCGAGTGACGATAGCCGTTGAACTGAAACTGGTTCTCCACGGTCGATCCACAAATCCGATCGGACCGAAATCTTAACTTGACATAGATCCATTGTTAGGAAACTTTTTCCAGACTATATGCAGGTAATGGACCTCCAGATGAGCTCCATTGGCCCGAAACAGATGCCCTTTGGCTATAACCTAAGTATACCATGGCCCTGGGGCCGTTTACACTAATTCTGGGCCTATATAAAGCCCTTAAATCACCCCTTCTCTCCCTCATACGAATTTCCTAAAAACCCTAGGAGAGAGAGAGGGAAAGGGAGAGAGGAAGGAGGGATTCTTGGGGATCGTTGTTGGGATCTTTTCCCACAACTCCACACGCCGATTCGCCTCTCTACCATGCTACTTAACCTGTTTCGATTCTGATTTGGGTAAGAAATCCTGACCCTAATTTTGTTTTAGGAATCTAGATAGAGGAATCGACGAAATAGCTAACCTATTTCGTGATTTAGGTAGCCGTTGTTCTATAAACGAAAGCGTAGGATTCGAACCGATTTCGAAACGAGATTTCCGACGAAAGGTACAGACTATAAACGTTTAGGTAATGGTTTTCAAGGTTTTCAATGTCAGCTAATGATTTATGTCTGACTTGATTGCTGTCATATAATCTTAGTTACGACGTTTTCGATATATCATATATGTGTAAACTAGGTTGCATATAAAATGCATTACATGTGTTTGTTGAAATGTTTGAATGAATATGAAATTACGATTTGAGCTTGCCATGACTATTAACCTAGGATTCACGTTTGTTGTATGTATGACAATCCCCTTGTGACAGGACTTGCCATAATGTATGCCGTAACTAATTTAGTCTATGTATAATACAAAATGCATTCCATGTGTTTGTTGAGATGTTTGACTGAACATGAAATGATGAATTGTGCTTGTCATGATTTCTAATCTAAGATCCATGTTTGTTATATGCGTTATAGGCTATGTTGTGTAGGAAATTGCTATAGTTCATGTCATAACTAATCTAGTCTATGTATTTGATACTGTGTAGGCTAAATGTTTGATAAAATGCCTGAATGAGATATTGTTTGATGAATTATATTTAATACGGGTGTTGAGATAGAATTCTCAATTACCTTATCTATATGTATAATTTCCTTCACGTAATCTTAATTTCAACTATGCAATTTATGGATGAATTGAAATGTTTGGTAGCATGTTCAATATGTCTATAAAATGCTCAAATGAGTGTTGTACTTGGATTGTTTGTTAAATGTCTATATGATTATCACATGTCTCCACATGCTGCATTTAAGTATGATCGGGACTACTATGTAGTCCAGGCAATCGGTAACAATTTTTGTTTGAGTGGCAGAATTAGTGTCGCCACATTTGATGCGTTCGGTAAATCCGAGTCGTACGATGATTGTCGACAGTGGTACCATGTCGATTAATTCAACGTACGCTCGTACCAATCGAACTTGTCTAATAAACCGATTGGCCTATTGTGTGTTTACCATGTATGGATACTACTGCTTGAATCTAAGGTACCACTTACCAATGTAAAAGCCCGTTTCACCATAGTAGCACGATCCGCTAAGACTCATGAGCTAGGCATGGCGGTATGGGACACCGTGATCGAGTTGTCGGCCTACGCTAGGGTGGCGAGCCTCCCCGTAGTGACCAGTGAGCAACCCAAACTTGTGAGCCGAATACGGTGGTATGGGACACTATATTCGAGCTGTCGGCCTACCCCAGCGTAGCCTAACTGCGGTCCCAACGTGGGTTGGGGTGAACCGTCTAATCCGAATTCCCTTCGAAAACAACACTCCAGTTGGTAGGGCGTTGGTGGAGTAACCTCGAGTATAAACTCATGAACTTGCCTATCCACTGCTTTTCAAATCAGGGGTGATGTTGCCCTATAACTTGTCTATCGTATGTGATTAACTAGGATTAACGACCCTAGATGGATCATTGTTTGGGTAAATGATATAAATGGAGGTGTACCTTAGCTTCCCGAATCTGTTGTATGAATAATCCTAATTAAGAACTTGGCTAACACGACCATGCACCGCATTGCATGTGCCCTTGGCGAGGAAGAGCACAGTGGGAGTAGCATGTGCAACCGTGAGATGGTGTCGCTGAGGGAGTGCAGGCGAGGGCATGCATCATTACACATATCATTCCTGCATTACACAAGAGTAGTTATGATATGATTGTTGTATTGCTTTATCATTACTGTCTGACTGAATTGATAACATGTTAACCTTTGCTTTATAGTTCCACTGAATTAGCTACTCATTCCCACCTAGGATGGTGTTTTAAAACACTAACCAGACTCTGGTTTAGATGTAGGTATTGAGGTAGTCTATGTTATGGAGCAGGACTATATGGATGAGGAGTTCTCCTACTTCCAATTATCAAGCGGGTTGATGTAGACCTCGTGTTGCTTCGACGGGATCACAGGGATATATGATTTAGTCGAACACTTTACATTTTGACATTTTGTATATTTTGAAACAAAACATATATGTATTCAACCCCGTTACATTATCATACTCTGGAGGTAGATACCCGCTTACTTATTTCAATACATATATTTCAGTCTTTCGCTTGCTAAATTACATTGACTCTGGAGTATGATAAGCTGATTTAGTGTAATCTCACTCATGTTTAATGTATTAATATGGACAACATTTAAACATCATTATTTATGTTGCATAAGTGATGCGTTGGATCTCGGGAGTTGAGCTTTGCTCGACCCCCGATTTTCGGGGCGTTATAGAAAGATTTTCCCTTAATTTCACTTTATCTGTACGCTTTCAATGTGGGGAGTTATGTCGCAAAACTTGCAACCACTTGCCTCACGGGGTCCATTTTCTTAGTATTTACCTCATCAAATTTTTAACAATAGAAAGGTTCCATTCAACATATTCAAAAGAAATTTCTTTGAGATGAATTGCTGCGAAACGAATTGATACTTGGAATGGCAACCTTTGGACATCCCCTACGTGAGGAGAGCTACATATCAGTGAACAAATCAATACCAATGGTACAGTCAGATCGTACTCAAATTCCAGAAATATGGTCTTTAGGCATCATTACAGGCCTCAATTGACTTAGAAATAAAACCTCAAACACTTTACATTAGTTCTCTTTTTATTCCTAAAGTTAAAGGAGATTTAGCAAACACTTTACATTAGTTCTCTTTTTATTCCTAAAGATAAAGGAGATTTAGCAAACACTTTACATTAGTTCTCTTTACATTACTAAAGTTAAAGGAGATTTAGCATATTATTTAATAACAGGGATAATTAGGTAAATGAACCCTTCATTAAGTTTCTGATTAGCAAAGCATATAAAAATAAAGGGAAGAGGGGCAGGAGGGATGCTAGCAGACTTTTCTCCCGATTTTAAAAACCAAAACTCTTAGGAGATTCTTTTCTTGAGTTTGAGATGGGTGCTCGCTTTTATAGTTTTGATGTTGTTGATATTTACTCTCCAAGATTCCATTTATCATATTCCATCATGTTTCTCTTTAAATGCAAGGTATTTCAATTGTTACCTAGATCTCTGTTAGTTCTGCTACTGATTTGTGATTGTGGGTCCTCGATGTCAGGTGCACTGCCTACATTGTTGACTGGAACATTATTTTCTATGCAAATAGTCATTAATGTAGCAGACAGCTTGGGGTACGCACAATGTTTGAAGTATCGGTATCGCTACAAGTTTCGCTGGCCTAGGATACGGAAACAATATCAACATCGTCGATAATATCGCTAATAACCGAAAATGTGGGGAAACATGGGAAAAACGGTAGAATTTTCAGCAAACTTTAGGAGATGTTAAAATGTACATATTTGTATATTTAGAAATTAAAAAAAAAATGCAAAAAGAATGCATACATAACAAATTTCCATTTAATGGGGCCTTAAAAGCATGTGTTGTTGTAAGAAATCAATCTAATCATCCCATCCGACATAACCATCCAACCTTCCATCCAGACATCCATCAGTATTGTAAAATATCAACAACACATGATATTTCACTAAGAAATCATCAACAATTGGAAAGGAAACGAAAGATTGTGGTCTCAATATCGCGCATGTTGCGATATTGATAAGATCGAGATATTATTAATATTATCAATGACAAATTGAACACTACATACAATCATGTGCCCATGGAAAAAAAAAAAATTTGAAATAAAAAATTTCTAATAAACAAAATTTTGATGATATCAAAACGTTGGTAATATTATTGAAATATCATCGATACACTTATGATACAAGCATTACCTAGAATTTACATAGTCAAAAATATTGGCGATACATTAGTGATATTGATGCATTGGCAATACAACCAACACCTAGAATTTACATAGTTGAAAATATTGGCGATTATATTAGCGATATTGATACGTTGGCAATACTTAGCAATTCATTGCTAATACTTGGAATTTCTGATACTACCAGCATTATCGGTATCGCTACCAGTGTTATCGGTATCGCTGAGCTAGAGATAAAGATAATATCAAAGATATTTTGATAATATCGGAGTTTAAGGGTCGGTAAACAAGCAGCCCAAACAACTAGTTTTGTTATTTGGTCAGTCTGTACATGCCTGTCGCGTCATCAATGCGGTGAGTTGTGCTTGCTTCCTCAACTAACTTCTATCAGACTGCAATGCAACTAATTATGGGCTTTAATTACATCCATTCGTCTTGTTACAAATAATGCTTTAAATATCGTTATCGCGTAACGTATCGCACCCATGGGATATGGATACATATCGGTTATCACATGGGATATATTGGTTGTATTGCGTAATATATCGTTGTTGTTGGGAAACATGGGAACATAGGGAAGTTGGTTGAATTTTTTAATGAAACTTCGGGGATTGCTGAAAAAGACATCAATACACACTTTGAAATCAAAACATTACAAAAATAAATTAAAAAATTGCACATAATGGGGGTTTCCTTTGTATGGGGTTCTAATATATGCGCTTTCCAACTGAATTGATGCAAGTATATTCAAAGTCTATTCATATAAATTATAAATGTAAGAAATGTATGGAAACACAAGCAATACATTCAAAAGCAAAAGAAGAATCATTAGATCAGGTTATAGATATGTTTAATTTTGTGTTTAGATACAAAGATTGCGACTAATTTGCGAGAATTTGAGAAATTTTGATTTTTCTCAATGTTCCACAACTTGACCCATCTCCCCTAAATCTCGAAATCAAAGTTCAAAATCCATGATTTTTCATGGAAAATATGAAGAATAAAAAATGTGTAACCATTTGACACCAGTTTAACGTGATTTACAACAAAAACATAGATGGAAAATCGAAAATGATCACTGGATCGAATAGGTGGGATATATCGGCACTACCTGTGCATTTCGTATCGCACAGGTGGGATACAAGATATATCGTGGGATATATTGGCTGATATCGTCAATATTTAAAACACTGGTTACAAATAAAATGCATAGAAACAACTCAAACACTTGGCCCTGTCCAAGGAAAGTAAGCAACTAATGCAACACAATGCAAGCATACAAGTGAGAACTACAAGCATGGGAGATTTATGATTTTCTCAATAAGACTACTATAACTTACATAAAATCATGTAAGGAAAATAAAGATTACCTTGTGAGGAGAATTGCACATAAGAGAGTTACGAGATTGTTTATAAGGGGATCGACAACATTCGACGGATTATTTGGCAAAGCAAAGAAGCCTAAGGTAGCCTGTCAAGGTTATTGCCCCTCATTTAGACGCCATAAAACTCCAACATATCAAAGAAAGAAACAAGCAAAGAAATCTAAGTGACAGTCCGGACGAGTCATAATAGAATGAATGATACCTTCATGACATGATTTCTTGTCTCAATTGTTAGCTTTGGTTCTATAGAAACCAAAGTTGTACATGCACTTAAAGCAACCGTCTGCAGAGACATCCATAACCAGGTCCCAATATCAGAAAGTTCAGCCAAAGAAGGCAATGGACAATAAATATAATTTAGGGGGCCAACTACAAGAAACATACTGACTTGAGTATGGAGGAGTTCAAGATTAGAATCAGCAAAGCCGTCATTATCATCTATTCCCATCAAAGTCAATATATAGTCCAACATTTGGTCTCTTTTCTTTAATGGGAATGATGCACCATTTTCAGCAGCATTGATGACAGCACGCCCTGCAACATACATGGATATGATTTCTTTATCTATTTGGAATTAATAGTTTTTTCACAAGACTCATCCACTACTCAATGATATTCTCTACACCAACAAAACATACAATACCAACAATGTTGGAAAAGAAAACATAAAATGAGAGGTTGATACACAAACTGAATAATCAGTAAAAAGGATCCAAAAATGCTAAGATGCTTATACAAAGAACGACATACAGTCATGGAAAGCAAATTAAGATGGTTCAGTCATGTGCCACAGAAACTGGAGACAACCGCTACAGGTAGGGAACTTCAATTAGTTAAAGGGCCTATAAGAAGGAAGAGGGGAAGAACCTAAAGAACACGTGTGAACATGTTGAGAAGTAATCAGAAGGCATGTTCACCTACCAAGGATATGCCGGTGATAGGAAAGAGTGGTGAAGGGATTCATAAAGCCAAACCCCTAACAGTTAGGACGACGCTATGATGAAGGCATGAAGTTGACAGTGATGACCATGGTTTTTAGACTCGGCGACTTGTCTGGGCTTGAGTCGAGCCACACCGAACCACCAGCCTGTATACACCCCTTGTGAGGGGGAATTGTGCCATCCAACCAGATCGAATCGATTAGTACTAAATCCGAGTTGACCCACCCAAGTCATAAACCATGATGATGATGATGCCACAAATAATAAAATATTATATAAGCCAACAAAGTGCCCTATTGCACCCCATGGCCTACTATCAGAAATGACAATACACAATCATGCATTCCATACCAAAGCACATTGATTCATAGCCAAGGACATTCACGAAGATATAGCTATCGGAGAACCATTAGTAAGAAATGTGGTCTGAATGGTACTTAGATCAGTATATTGTATAATCTGGGGAAATCAACTTCAACACGCCACCCATCTGATGCAGGACTGTTGGATCAACAATCAAGGTCCACTGCCTGACCCCTTGCTGCTTGAACCCCACCAAATTAAGGGTCTGAGTGGACTGTAGGAAATCTTATAGTACAGTTGACATGTGGCTCCATAAGATCAATCAGTTAGCAAAAGCAATGGACTGATTGGACCGTGGAGGCCAACACATCGAACCAGCAGTTTCTAGGAGCTACATACAAACATGTAAAGAAAAGGCTATTGTACAAAGTGCACAGCCACAAGGACCATATAGTTTGTATCTTTTAGTGTTACTTGGGAGTCTTTAGGCTAGTTTCCTCTTGTTATCTTCTTTTCTTGCATTTTATCGATTAGTTTCAGACAATTCAATTAAGCTATTTGTGAGGGCTAGTAGGATCAAGTTTTGGTATCCTTGGATTTTACCAAGGCTATAAAAGCATAGCCATTTAAACAAATTCCTCTTTTTCTATGTTTCTTGATACTAGAAACAATGTTTAGAAGAGACTCTTCCAAAATTTTAGAACTGAAACTCTTGTACGCTCTTTGTGGTGAAACTCCACATATTCATCCCCAATTTTTAATTTTCCATTGTTCACTGCTGCCATTGAGTGATTAATGAATGACTGAGAGCTTCAATCACCTAAGGTGAAATTTTGTTTTCGAACTTCCTACATAGTCTATTATTCTTCTAGATGTTTTGGTCCCATGTTTGGGTGCTTCATTGAATTGTATCAGAGCAAGTACCTTCCTTAGGCAACCTTTTTTTCTCATTTTTCATCCTTTATCAACACAAAATTTGTCCATCACTCATAAACCTAACCCTAAATTTAGCCCTTGATCCTCAACAGTACAACCCAAAGCCCTAGGCTTAACCTCAATCCTTTACTACATCCCAATACCCTAACCAAAATCCAAACTCCAGGCCTCAAATCCCTGTCAAAAGCCTAACAACAGTCCTAAACACTAAGCAGCCCTCACCCAACAGCAATTCCACCACTACAACAATCAACTGTAGCTTCTTGACATATCCTATAGTCCTCATAACTTAAAATCCAGTCCTCCAAAGCACTCCCGCAGCAACCCTAGCATTAATACAGCATCTAGGCCAACCAAAGGCCACCTATAACCCTAAATAGTTTGTAAATCCTAGCTGTAGGCCCTGTCTAAAACCCAATCTCCATGCAATCATATTTCAACCACAGCCTATGCTGCACACCTAAATCCCCCATTCGGTCTAAACTTATATGCGAAGTTCTAATATGCAGCATTTTGACACTTCCAAATCTATGAAGAAATTGCTCACAGGACTGTCCAAATATGTTCCTATCCAAACTGAAAACTTAATCCACCTCAGTTCAATTTCAGCCCCATCACCACCCAGAAATTGTCCTGTAACAGCTATTTTCCAACACTTTCCTAACCACCATTCCATCTGGAGAATGTGGCAAGGATTCGCTGATCCGACCTGGGAAAGTCCCATCCAAGCCCTCCCTGAATAAGGTACGATATGGTCTAGAGAAGTCTCATACGAGGCTAGAGAAGGCTAGCAAACAGAGAAAGGAAACCCAAGGCTAACAAGCACGGGCTAAGCCTACTCATATGCTTCTTAGAAGAAGGGGACAAATCTTCTTTGAATGGCTGGAACTCATTGTGGATTTACTACAACTATGGGAGCTTAGTTGGTAGCTGCATAACCTACACGCAATCTTCCCACCAGTTATCCATAAGTTTCAGCACACGATCTTTCCAGGCCCAGTCCTTATATTTCAGCCCTTACTTGCACCCAGACAGTCCACAATTCATCGAGATTTTCCACCCAAAAACCTGTCCCAAACAACCTAACCCTTACCCATTCCGATACCAAATGCCTCGGTCCTCACAGGACATCTAGTCATAGAATGGTGGAAGATGACTAATGCATTGAGAGCACTAAGAGTGGTCAAACAGATGCTCTGAATGGATATGCGTACAATAATGGTTACCATGGATTTCATGAATGGTCAAGCAGATGCTCTGAATAGATGGCTCCAAAACTGTAATTGACTTTTAGCATCAAAAGAAAGGTCATATCGGTCACGCCTCAAACTTGGGAACCGGGCTTACAAAATTCTGAATCCGATGCTGACAGCCTCCGTAGTACCTCATTCTTGGCTTCTGGCTCGCATACACCAGGTTCCAATCTTAGGATCCTACATGGAGGATTTTTAGGGTGATTTTTATTTATTTATTATTATTATTATTATTATTATTTTGTAAATGAGCATAACTACAAGTGTACTCAAGTCACAAAACATTATCACCACATATCCACTAATATAATTTTTGAGTACAATGTTGAAAGTGAAATACGTGATATCACAAAACTCCAAAAGATCAAGCACATGATCCTGCTTCAATGCTGTTGCAGTCTAGCATAACCTACACGTAACAAACGTGCGTAAGCTTACCATGAAGCTTAGAGAGTGCGTGCGTGTGCACGTAATACATGTGCCAAGCATACAAATTTCAAAGTAAGCGAAAATAATGGAGGGCTAAACTGGCAAGTCCATAAATGATGTTAGCCATACCAAGGCTACGCAATGCGAGGCCTATGTGGCCGAATGTCATATGCTAGAGATGCAATGCAAACATGTTGATCCTCAACTAGTCCACATATCAGAATAGTTCGTCGCTGGAAACATTACCGGGTTCTAGTACACTCCAACACTGGCTGTCGCCCCATCACGTGCATGACCAAGTGAGTGGAAGAGACCTCACTATCCGTCTTGTCAGTGGTATGCTAATGCACATCCGGCTCGTCAATAGTGGACCCATTTATGAGCTGATCAAACTCAACCTAGCTTACAGCCCCTTACTATCGTGCGAATAAGGTCATACCCCTTTTCAACCAACCATGACACAGTGAGAAACGCGGCATATTGGTATTTGGCACTCGGTCTAGACGTTAAAGCATCCTACTGGTAGGGGTGTACACGAACGAGCTAGCTCGGTTGGCACGCTCGACACGACTTGAAAATGCTCGAATCGACTCGACTCGAACTTGAGTTCGAACCAAGTCGAGCTGATTTTTGGAGCTCGAAAACGAGTTTGAGCTTGCCCCAGCTCGAACTCGGCTCGACTTGGTGTAGGGTATATATACCCTTTAAAAAAAAAAAAAAAAAACCTACTTACCTTACCCGTTAAAAAAGAAACCCTCCTTTAGCCGCACTGCACGGCCGCCCATTTCCCTTACCCTTTAAAAAATCCCTAACCCTCCTTACCCGCACGGCCACTTCCCTTACCCACACGGCCGCTCGTTTTCCCTAACTCGTCTTCTTTCTTCTCTCTCTCTAGTCTCTCCCTCCAGTCCTCCCTCAAGCGCTCACCTCGCCCTGTCCGGCGCCCCTTGCTGCAGCAACTGCCCTGTTTGGTCCCCACATCGACCGTCTGGCGGTCCCTGCCCTGCCCGATCGCCCCTGCCCCTGCCGCAACTCGCCAGTCTAAGTCCGACCGCCGGTAAGCCGCAAGCCCGGTCACCCCTGCCCCTTGCTTTTAAATTGATGAGCCCCCACGTGATGTGTTGCAGAAATCCAAGCCATTCATCAAGTGTGTTCTGGCATTTAGGACCAAGCCCCAAAAATCAGCCCAAACCATAATGAGGTGGGCCCCACCACAGGAAACAGGACATTCTAGATCTCAGGTGGGCCCCATCATGTGATTTTAGAAGTTCTAGGCATGTTTTTATGCCGTTCCAGATGGTGTGGCCTACCTGAACTCCGGATCCAGCTAATTTTATATGCATTTTTTGGAAATTTGACATGCATCATGTTGGGCCCCACATGCAATTGACTATATTGTATAGTTGACCGTATGCAATTGTTCTCCAAAGAAAAAAAAAATAGAAAATCATATTTTAAAATAGCAAAAACCATATCAACTTACAAGAACAAACGATCAAACATTATATGATGCATATATTAGTCTATGCTCCCTAGTGTATTGCCATCTGGTGACTTGCATTTGATAGTTTAAATCTTCATTCTTTGTCAGGTTATGAGACATTGCATATTTGTCAGGTTATGAGACATTGCATATTCCCTAATGTAAGCTGTCAACTGGAAATAGTTATTGTTAGAAAAACAAACTTGGCTCGAAAGCTCGAAGGCTCGAAGCTGGCTCGAACTAGTCCGATTGCTGACTGAGCCGAGCCGAGCCCAGGCCAGCTCGACTCGGTTCGGCTCGATGTGCACCCCTACCTGCTGGTACCACAAGGGTTTTGGGACTTTCACCCAAGGACATCCATAGCGCCCTAATGCTAGAGCAGATATTTCCGGTATCCATCCGGCCATCCATGATATGCCTATGGAGGTCATAACCCTGATGTCGCTAGGACGTAAAGTGATTGTGACATACAAGATGCGAAATGCATGAGTCATACCATACAAATCATGCATCAAACTTGCGTGTACCACACGATCATGTGGGGCAACCCTATCTCATACGGGGTCCCCTAAGTATCTCAAGCCAAAAACATATGATATGATCAACCTTCATCCACAACAAGCATACAAATGATGCATATGGGCATATAAATAGGCATGATATCCGCTTGATTCTTTCCTTGACTACCAATCTTGATTGGCCTATGTTCCAGCTAGATGTTAAAAATGCATTCCTTCATGGCAATCTGGCAGAAGAAGTGTATATGGATTTGCCCCTTGGCTTTCAGCTTAAGGGGGAATCTGGGAAGGTGACAATCGGGCGGCCATCTATATTGCGTTTGACTTAGTCTTTCATGAGCGGACTAAACACATTGAGGTTGATATACATTTCATTCGAGAGAAGATATCCTCTGGATTACTGGCTACTCCATTTGTCAAATCTACAAAACAACTTGTAGACATGTTTACGAAGGCTCTCAGCTCTCCCATGTTACAAGAAATCTCTGGCAAGTTGGGTGTGATGGACATTCATACACCAACTTGAGGGGGACTGTTGGAATATTAAATTAGTAGGGTCATTTCTGTAAATATGATATTAGTGGACTTATTTGCAAATATTGTATAAAGTAGGCTATTATGATGTAATAAAGGAAAAAAAAAAAAAACCTACATATATATTGAATAAGATAAGAGAGGTCCCATGTACTCACTCTTTTTCTCTAAACCCTCTCTCTCACATTTTTCTCCCATCTCTTTCACATTCCTTCTCTTTGGTTCTTTCATTCTTCAGTATTTGGATTCTTTAGGATACTTCCTTCTGTTATTTTCTTTCCTTGTTGTTTATGGATTGTCTTTAGACATCTTAGGTAAGGTAACTATGAGCGCAAATAGGATTAAAGTATTGGTCTCCTTTTAGTCCAAGGACTGTACCAACTACCAGGGTAAAAATGTACATATGCATGAATGGAGAAGATATAACTGTATGAGATTTTCTATTAGATAAATTCCTCCTAGAAACATTGTTTAGAAGTGAGGCTCTTCCAAATCCATAGGAGTGAGACTCTTCTAGGTTCTCCTTTTATTGTAAGACTCTTCTAGGTTCTCTTTATTGTGAGACTCCACATACTTTATTGTGAGACTCCACATACCTGTATAGTGTATTGGTCTATAAGAAGTTCACTCTAATTTGGGTGCTTCATTAACTTCCACGGAAGACTAGGCCAGCAAGCTATTCTGGTAGCACTTCTGTTGTACCAGAACACTTGGGAAGGATAGAAACCAGAACTCAATGAATGGGAAATTTGTGTAATGGTAGAAGTTTACAGCAGGAAAAACTGACCTATCTAGGAGCATGACCTCATATGAAGTTTCTTACACTTCCACAAAGTAGGGTTTCTTTACGGGATATACAGAAGTAGAAGATTATACCAGACTTTTATTTCATATTCAATTTGTGGGAGGAGAGCATGGAATTTGAAGATGAATTCCACAACTCAAAATGAGACTGGATTGGAAGATGACAGGTAGCTATAGTCATGAATTACAAAATAACCCTTGAACTCCATTAAAAGGAGCCTTATTAGAAAACAATTGTTAGTTTCACTTTGAACAAGAAGAAGACTATCATCAACAAATTACAATAAACGAGTGCATCCTATGACAATTGTTTGCATGCAATTCTTCTCCACAATTCTTTCTCAAATGCAGTTCTGCCAGATTTGCAGAAAACTGAATCTAGTATCATATCTTGATGAAACACTTCCAATGAGGAAAGCTGTGTACCGAAAGCTGACAGTAGAGAACAGCACAAAAGGGGAAAGAAATCTGTCTACCGATGGTACACATTGCACAATAATCAACCCCAATCTTTAGGAAGGAGAGTTTCCCCCTGCCCTCCATTGAGACACAGGTGAATCCATCAAGACAGGTCCATAAATCAGTGTCATGAACTACAAAGTTGCAGAAATGAATCACCTACAAAATATAGAATTACATTTGACACCCATATACAAGTATGTCAAGAAATCACTCCTAGATCAGGACTAAGAGTCAATGGAATAACACAGTTGTGTGGATACATGCCATTCATATGTTAACAGGCTGAGCTATAAAAGATTCTAATATACAAGATCAATATCAAGAAAGAGACCCTGACAGCATATTCTCACTATACAGAAAAAGATATTCTCACCTAATAAATCAATTGCAGTGATAACAGCTTGCTTTGCTGTAGGACGACGTACGTGAAGTAGTCTGGAAAGCATATTCGTCCCCTGTAAGTAGAATTTCAGACCAAGTAAACAACCTAACTAAAATGTATTGAAGAAAACAGATCACAAAAGATGCATTGAAGATCCTTACATGATGCTTCCAGAACTAAATCTACCAGTGAGCTGAACGAAGAAAAGCTGAGGTTTTAAACAAATTGAAAACAGCCTTAGATTTATTTTAACTGGTTTACATGGTTTGCATTATGTGTAAATTTCAAAAGTTCCATCACTCACCTTAAGAACTGAAATGGGCAACTCAAATCAAACTTAGGAGGAATGCAGGGAAATAGGCAGGATGAGTTCATTCTGTTAGTTAGGAGGAATATAAGGACTTTTCAGGTGGTGGGGCATTAAGCTCATAGTGGTTCAAGAGGTATTGTTCCCATTCAAACACAGGCTAACTGTTGGTAAAAAGGGGAGGAGATGAGAACTAGAAATGTATTGCCTAGTTAGAATGGGTCCATTTGTAATATTCATAGACTTTTAAGTCTATGAAGGCGCTTTTCAAGCCTGTCAAGGAGATTTCTAGGATATCTAGGACTCTAGAAATCTCCCAAGTCTAGAAGACTACGGGGCTATTTGGCATCTCTACTGATAAGAGCTGATTTGCTTATTCTAAAAAAGATAACCTCTTGTTTTGAAAATAAACTGTTTGGTAGAACTCTAATTTTACCACTTATTTTTCTTTTTCTTTTTTTTTAGAAACTAGCCAAAACGCTCCTAAAAAGTGTTGGAGAGGTCACTTATCTTTTAAGAGCTTATTTGGCTTAAACCAGTAAACAATTTTTATTAATTTTTGGACAAGTTTGTCCTTATACTTTCAAGTAATTCCCATCTTGCCCTCTTCTCCTCATTACAATCTCTCCGAAGTAGGCCCACATGATGAATGATCCATATTGAAGGTGGGGCCCAACATAATGAATGGTCGAAATCAAGGTGGGCCCACATAATGCACGGTCACATCAAAGGTGAGCCCCACATGATGGATGACCCCCATCAAAGTGTGGCCATACATGATGGATGATCCGCATCAAGTAGGCCCCACTTGATGGACAGTCCACATCAAAGGTGGGACCCACATGGTGGATGGTGGACATTTAATGTGGTACCACATGATGGAAGGTTGACATTAAAGATGAGCCCACTGATGATCAACCCATGGTGAAGGATGGGCCCCACTTAATGGATAGCCCATAGCAAAGGTGCGACCTATATGATGGATGGCATCATGGCGGACATTAAAGGTGGGTCCAGTGCTTTAAATTTCAACGATATCGGCCGATATATCCCACTATATATCTTGTAGCCCACTTGTGCGATATGAAATGCATAGGTAGTGCCGATATATCCCACGTATTCGATCCAGTGAGCATATTCAATTTTTTATCCATTTTTCTTGTTGTAAATCATGTTGAATCAATGTCAAGTGGTTACAAATCTATGATTCTTCATGTTTTCCATGAAAAATCATGATTTTAAAGCTTCGATTTTGAGATTTGGGGGAGATGGGGCAAGTCGCGAAAAATTGGGAGAAATAGAAAATTTTTAATTTCTCTCAAATTAGTTGCAATCGTTGTATCCAAACACAAAATCAAACATGTAACCTGATCTAGTGATTCTTCTTTTGCTTTTGAATATATTGCTTGTGTTTTCATACATGTCTTCTTATATTTATAAATTATATGAATAGACTTTAAATATACTTGCATCAGTTTAGTTAGAAAATGCATGTATCAGGACCCCATACAAAGGAAACCCCTATTATGTGCACTTTTTTGTAATGTTTTGATTTCTAAGTGTGTATTGATATCTTTTTCAACAATCATTGAAGTTTCATTGAAAAATTCGACTAATTTCCCAACATTCCCATGTTTCCTAACAACAAAAGTACATTACGCGATACAACCAATATATCCTATGCGATAATTGATATGTATCTGTATCCCAAAGGTGCGATACATTACACGATAACGATATTTAAAACATTGGGTAGGTCCCACTTGATGTGCGGCCCACTCAAAATGTGGCCCCATATGATGGACTATCCACATCAAGTGGGCCCCACATGATGGACGGTCCACAACAAAGGTGGCACCCACATGATGGATGGTGGACATCAAAGGTGGGTCCAACATGATGGATGGCCCAGATCAAAAAAGTGGCCCCGCATGATGGACTGTCCACATCAAGTGGGCCTCACATGATAGAGGGTCCACAACAAAAGTGGGAGCCACATGATGGATGGTAGACGTCAAAGGTGGGTCAACATGATGGATGGCCCAAATCAAAATGTGGCCCTGCATGATGGACTGCCCACATCAAGTGGGCCTCACATGATAGATGGTCCACAACAAAAGTGGGAGCCACATGATTGATGGTAGACGTCAAAGGTGGGCCAGCATGATGAAAGACCCATATTTAAGGTGGGGCCCCACATGATGAATAGTCTACATCAAGGTGGGCCCACATAATGCATGGTCCACATCAAATGTAGGCCCCACATAATGGATGGTCCACATCAAAGTGTGGCCGAAAATGATGGACCATCCACATCAAGTGGGTCCCACATGATGGGCGGTCCACATGAAAGGTGGGATCCACATGATGGATGATGGAATTGAAGGTGGGCCCACATGATGAACAACCCATATTGAAGGTGGGGCCCCACACAATGAATGGTCCACATCAAGGTAGGCCCACATAATGGACGGAGTGGGCTTCACATGATGGATAGCTCAGATTAAAGTGTAGCCCTGCATGATGGACAGCCCACATCAACTGGGCCCCACCTAATGGATTGTCCACATCCAAGGTCTCACATGATGGATGATCCACATAGAAGGTGTGCCCCACACGATGGATGGTGGATATCAAAAGTGGGCTTGACATGATGGACAATCCACTTTGAAGGTATGGCACACACGATGGACACATCAAATGTGGACTCCACGTGTGGGTGATGGGTAGTGGATATGAGGGCCCCCACAAAGGACAATTAGCATTGATTGTGGGCCCCACATGATGGATAACCTACATCAAGTTGGGCCCCTAATAACGAATGGTCCACATCCAAGACGGGCCTTGCATGATGGACGACCCACTTTGAAGGTTTGGCTCACACAATGGATGGTCCACATCAAAGGTGGGCTCCATATGATGGAAGGTACACATCTAATGTCCAACATAATGGATGACCCAAATGTCTTAAAACATTAAGCTTGTAGCCATCCATTCATTTTCCATTTAGGGCACAGTCCATTTATGGTTAGTTTCACCAAAACAACTTTTGGCTTACTTTTATAATGGAGTTTTTGTCATCTTTAAAAATGACATCAACAACCCATTAAAAGAAGCTCTTATTTGAACATTTTGCCAAACATGCTTGTTTCAAATAAGAGCTTTTATTTTATTATTATTTTTTTTTAAGTGATTTTACCAAACGAGCTTATTTTTTTATTTTTTATTTTTTATTTTTTAAAAAAAAAAATAGATAGAGAGAGAGAGAGAGAGAGAGAGAGAGAGAGAACGAAAAAAGCTTATTAGAGTAGCTCTTATTTGTAAAGCTCTTATTGGATTAGAGTAGAGATGCCAAACAAGTCCTGCATTTCAAGGTCTAGAATATCTTGGGGGATTCTAGAATCCCCCAAGATCTACAAATTATAATTCAAGATCAGTGTTCGAAGTATCGGTGTCGCTACAAGTTTCGTTGGCCAAGGATACGGAAACAATATCAATATTGTCGATAATATTGCTGATAACCGGAAATGCAGGGAAACATGGGAAAAACGGTGGAATTTTCAGCGAAACTTTAAGAGATGTTAAAATGTACATATTTGCATATTTAGAAAAAAAAAATTGCAAAAATAATGCATACATAACAAGTTTCCATTTAATGGGGCCTTAAAAGCATTTGTTGTAATAAGAAATCAGTCCAACCATCCCATCTGGCCTATTTAACCATCCAACCTTCCATCCAAACATCCATCGATATTGCAAAATATCAACAACACATGATATTTTACCAAGAAATCATCAACAATTGGAAAGGAAACGAAAGATTGTGGTCTCAATATCGTGCATGTTGCGATAACGATAATATCGAGATATTATCAATATCATCAATGACAAATTGAACACTACATATAACCATGTGCCCATGAAAAAAAATTGAAATAAAAAATTTTCTAATAAAATTTTTTTGATGATATCAATACGTTGGCGATATTATTGAAATATCATCAATACACTTATGATACAAGCATTACCTAGAATTTACATAATAAAAAATATTGGTGATACATTAGCGATATTGATGCATTGTCAATACAAGCGAAACCTAGAATTTACATTGTTGAAAATATTGGCAATTACATTTAGCGATATTGATACATTGACGATACATAGCGATACATTGCTAATACTTGGAATTTTTGATACTACCAGTGCTATCGGTATCGCTACCAGTGTTATCGATATTGCTGAGCTAGAGATAAAGATAATATCGAAGATATTTCGATAATATCATAGATAATTCGAACACTGTTCAAGATCATTTAGAAGATTTCAAGAACATTGAGGGCATTTTAGAATCCTATTAAATGAAAGTACTCCAACTACATTTTCTACACTTCCCCGCAAGCTAGAGTCCAGTGTGTTGAAAGTATCATGTAGACAAAAACTAATTGTAATCTTGGTCACTGGTGAGAATGCTGACTAACCAGTTATCAAAACAAGAAAAGGCATAGTAGAGAGAGAAACGCTCACACACAACTACTTGAACATTGCATTTTTGTCCAACTAACTAGGCATTTAATGATAAAAAGTTCCCTCTTGGATACAATATACACACCTACATTGAGGGATTTTGAAATGCTTGTCATAGTTATGCAAAGTAGCACACAAGTCAAAGACAAGCAGAGATCCACCCTCTCTATTTTAGGCCAAAACCAAATCTCCCCAACATGTAGTCGAGATAGGTCCAGTCTAAGTGATAAAAAGCCTTCTCTAAATCTAATTTGCAGACAATACCGCCTATTCCCGATTTGTGACAAGTGTCTATACTTTCATGGGCCAGCACGGTCCAAAATCTGTTTGTTAGTAAGAAAGGCTCCTTGGGGTTCAAAAATAACATACAAAAGCACAGGGTGCAATCTAGTAGCTAGAATTTTAGCCAAAATTTTGTAAGAGGCTCCTAATAGACTAATAGGCTTGAAATCTTTGAGATCCGAGGCTTATTCAATTTTGGGGATAGGGGGGGCTATGAAAGAAGCTCCCATGGTACGAGAAATTTTTCCCAAGATATGGAATTCAGATTTTTAGTGATATCGATACATTGGTGATATTATTGAAATATCACCGATACAATGGCAATACAAGCGACACCTGGAATTTACATGATTGAAAATATTAGCAAAACATTGGCAATACCAATGCATTGGCAATAAAAGCGATACCTAGAATTTACACAATCTAAAATATTGGCAATACATTGACGTTATCAATACATTGGCCATACTTAGCAATACATCGTCAATACATGGGATTTCTAATACTACCAATGATATCAGTTTCGCTACCAATATTATCGGTATTATCAAGCTAGAGATACATATAATATCAGGGATATTTCAATAATATTGGGCATAATGCATGTAACTTGATCTAGTGATTTTTGCTAACATTGGGATTTTTCAAAAAAATAAATAAATATTTTAATTAAAACATTATTGTCCTCAAAATTCCACTTCGATTAGTGGTCAATTGGCCCCCATTTTAGAGTACTTAGGAGTGTTTGATGAAATCATCGTCGCATACACTTTAATTTTGGGATTTGGGGGAACATAGGCCGATTTTTGGAAAATTCAAAATTTTTCCAAAATTTTCCAAATCGGTTGCAGTCTTAGTGTCCAAACATGAAATCAAATATGTAACCTAATTTAGTGATTCTTGGTAATTTGAGGATTTTTTTAGAAATATATATATATATATATATAAAATTAAAAAATATAAAAGAAAATTCAAAATTCCACTTCATCAACGGTCAACTAGCCCCCATTTCAAAGTTAATATTTTCTTTTCTTTTCTTTTTTCCAAAATTCCACTCCTAATGTATGTGCAACTCCACGTGGGTCTAAGCCACAACTGCAGGCATCATTCGTAGATATATTTCTAGTTTTCTACTTCTCTTTTTTCAAAAAAAAAATTTTAATTTATACTTTTGAATGTATTGCTTGTGTTTCCATACATCTCCTCCTACATCTGTAAATTATATGAAATTGACTTTGAATATACTTGCTTCAATTTAGCCAGACAACACATAGATTAAGACCCTATACAAAGGAAACCTATTATGTGCACTTGTTTTTTTTTTTTTTTTTTTAATGATGTTTTGATTTCTAAATGTGTATTGATGTCTTTTTTAACAATCCCAAAGTTTGATTGAAAAATTCAACCAATTTCCCAAAATTTCCCCATGTTTCCCAACATTAGAGATATATTATGTAATACAAACGATAGATCCCATGCGATAACCGATATGTATCTGTATCCCAATGGTGTGATACATTACGCAATAAAGATGTGGAACACATTGCCTAGCGATATGCTTAGGCGTCTGGCGGGTGACCGCTAGACACAGTGGGACACAGTATTAGCACAAGCAAAATTTGCATAAAATAGCAATGTTAATCGTACTAATGGCAAGTCAACGTTCATGATTATGTGTGGCAGAACATTGTTGCATACAGTCGACTTGGTCCTTGCCTACTGTCGAATGTGTTAGTGATGATGTGAATGCATGTGGAAAGTATCCGGGAGATCTAGCAAGCAATTAAGAAGAAGATTGAGAAGAGAAATGCATATTACAAGGCTAATGCTTATGCAAAACAGCAAGAGGAGAATTTTGAAGTTGGCAACTTGGTGATGGTCTATTTAATAAAAAAGCGGTTTCCCGTTGGTACCGACCACAAACTAAAATTCAAGAAGAACAATCCTTGTTGAGTGATGGAGAAATTGGGTGACAATGAGTATCTCATCAATTTACCTGAAAGGCTACATATTTCACCAATTTTCAATATTACAGACCTGTATGAGAATCAAGGCGACCCAAATGATGTGCAAGCTGCTAACGAGGCTGAGTGGGTTGAACAGCTTCCTAGAACCCAAGAGGAAGAAGTGGAAGCAATGCTTGATGTGTGTGAAGCTAGAACTCCATGTGGAAACTACATCAGGTTTCTGGTTAAATGGGTTGGACTTCCAGTTACTAGGAGTAATTGGGTCACAGAGGATGAGTTAAAATGGCTAGACCTAGTGAAGTATTCTGAGTGGAGGAAATTTGGAGCCATTTTCTCACTCTTTCCGGGATTTCTTGGGTCCTACAAGGTAGTGTTGTGGACCAGTTTAACAGGTAGGGAGAAGGGTTATACTCCCCTAGGGGATCCTTTTGTGGAGGATCCTTTTTTGGGTTATACTTGCTAAAGAAGAAGATTCAATTGATGGTTGCTGGGTGGATTCATTCGTTATGGGGTTTAGGGGTTCATCTACTTTGGATATTTGTAATGGACCGGGATTCACGATCAGGATATATGCTAATTCGTTTTGGCCCTTGCATATGAGGCCTTTGCTATGTGCCATGTGTCTCTTTATATGGATGATTACTCATCATCCTTTGCTTTTCTGAGTGTTCTCCCCCTTTTTCAATAAATTTTCCAATACCATTTAAAAACAAATAAACACTTTCGCAGAATACCATGACTCAACCAACACTTCTCGATTTGAAGACAACAGTACAACATGCCTGGAAGTACATTAAAGCTAAAGATATTAATTCATACCACCAATGCATCAATTCTGGCTTCTATCACAGTGGATGGAGCATATCTTGCTGCATATCCATACATTAAAGCTAAAGCAGCATGTATGTCATCGGCATCTTCTATTTTAACTTTAGTAGAAAAAAACGACAGAAATCTGCAACAAATAAATACCCAAAGTGTAAGAATACTGCATAAATGCCACTTGATAAGGAGAATAGGAATTAAACAGAAAGAAGGAAAAATGCAAGAAAAAATACAATGTGGTATGTACTCCAAGCATGCAAAGGCGCTCTATTTATTCCTTTCAAAAGTAAACACTACATTATTATGAGTTTGACGTTAACTCTAACACAATAAGAAACAATTTGAAGTGCAGGCACTTCAAACAAAGAAACCGAGGATGGACATAAGAGCATTGGACAAGGCAGAGGTCAAAAGTGAAGAGTCAACTAAAGCCAAGACAAAATAGATTGAGGAAAAAAAATGTCCCTAACCTTCAAGTACCATAAAGACCCAAAATATACAAGTTGCTAATACATTTAGTTTGTTTCAGAGGTTTCCAAATATCTATGTCGATGCACACACATGCTCGGCAGGCCGGCCTCATGACGGCAATTATGTTTTCGACCATTTTTTTTTTTTTTTTTTTTAATTTTTTGCGATTGCAGGGGTGAATTAGCTCATGAGTGCTTCTTGCTTAACTTGGAGTCCCCACTAGCCGATATAGCTCGAAATCCATGGTCGGCTATACATCGTGGAATCGCGATGTGTTAGGGAATCAAAGACTCCCCAACTTGAACGACTCCTGTGGTTGGTCTGTGGCTGGGGATTCTGAGTATGGGCCTTGGTGACAGAGAAGGAAGGGGCTAGGCACCCTTCCCTGCCTACACACTAGTGTGATCTCAACTTTGCGGGATTTAGGGATTTTTGGGGATTTAGCTTTAGAAAATTATTGCTATCGAGGCCAAAACTGTGGAGGCGAAGCACTCAACGTCAGCCCAGACCTAAATTAAAGAAACCTAAAGTAAAACAACCGCAATCACGATCATGGAGACAGGGCACTCAACAATAATCTTGAACATGTAGTACAAGCAATTAATTGAGTGATGACGCTATTTGTAGTTTAAAGAAATGAAGTAAATGTAACTTTAGGCCTTGAGATGTGAGACAGAAAGGGGAAGATTCGACACTCTTTGATGGAAGAGATGATCGAATATCCCCAATTCCGACCCTACTCCTGATGGACCCTAATCGATGAAATGTGGTTTTACTCCTCTTCTTATATTCTTAATTTCTCTCTTTTCTTTTCTTTTCTTCTCGTTTTCTATTCTTTTCTTCTCTTTTCCTTCCTCCTCTCTTTTCCTTCCAATTCCCTCTCATACTCTCTTCCATTCTCTCGCCTGTTTATATAGAGGGAGTCGACAGGAATTGGATTCCCTTTGGCTACCGACGTGGCTAATCTCGAATCCTGAGGCCTCCCACAGCTGTTGTGCTGAATGTGGTTTAACTTTGGACATCAACAGGAATGAGATTCCAGCCATTGCACAAAGCTCGTATTTCATGGTGCATTTGCCACACAGAAACCCAAGATGCCACATGTCAGGCTTTGACTGGTGGATGGTGGTTGGTGGAAATCCGATTCCCTTTGACACCATTGTCGTTAATTTTTCATCAAGCTTGATTCTAAAGGATGTGAGAGAGTTCTCCAGGTGACTGGTTAGGTGATGGGGACATCACGCGCACACGCGCGCGCACGCCGCCCCCTACGCACGTACGGAAGGAGAGGGAGGGCCCCACCGTCAATCTGGCTCGATGACGACATCCAGGGAGGGCCTCCTAGTTAGAAGACGGAGTTTTGGTTCATTAGAGTGGGCTCAATAATCAAGTAAAGCCCATCATGGGATCTTATGAGCGGGGCCCACTAGTCGGATTAAGTTCATACTTTAGGTTTTGCTTATTTATATTATTGAAAACATCATGAATGCTTTAGATTTCTTTGATTGGTTTTTTATTTTAGTTTACTTCATCGCCAAGTAATAGGTTGCGCACATGGTGCGATTTTCGGGGTATAGGGTTTTCTTATAAATAGGCACCCCTTGTAGTTCTTTTAATTCATTGAAGAAATAAAAATTCTGCGTTTTTCTACTCCTCGAAGTTCTCGAGTTGTGAAAATCCAATTGGGTGCGAAGCCCTCCCTTCATCGAAGAGCTAACTAACGTGGTGCGAAGCCACATCTATCCCGATTCGCCCCCATCTTCTACCATCCCTTCTTCTCATCTCCCACCATCAATATCCACCATCTCCTACAACCAACCCATCATCAAATCCATCATCCTTTCGCAGCGATTCTCCCCTACAGCAGAATTTCGAAATCCGGCTCTGCAGGAGGGCTAAAACTTCAGCGGAGCACCATGATCAAACCAATCATCCGTTTGGCCTGAAACTTGGAGGGAAGGTGGCCCACCCCTGGCCGACCAGGGTTAAGCTGGCCTTTTTCTAATTTGTGGGCCCGACGCACGTGTGGGCCACCAGCAGCGCATGTGCATCAGGCGGGTTAGCTGTCAACATGTGCGGAATCGGTTCCAGGTTTTCTCTTTTCTCTCTTTCGCTCCTCTCTCACCTGATTTCTCTAACCCTAACCCTAGATTGTCCTAAATCCCTATTTCCATGCCCACTTAAACCCTAGGGTTCCCCGAATTGAAATCCGTGAATCCCTTGGATTGGGGAAATATTTCTATGCATGTGGATGAATTTACTCTCCTTTGAGTATTGTTTGGTCCATAATTTCTATTGATTTAGCTCTAACATGTGTAGGCCTGGACCTGCATAGATTCCCCTTAATTGAGTGCTTGAACTTTTATGTAGGACGTGGAAATTGTGGAATTGTTTCTGAATTATTTTGATCTAAAACCTGAGATCTTGCATATCATAGTTAATTTTCACGTCCTGCATCATTAGGGTTTTGAGTGCTTTCAAAGAAAACCAGGCATTTAGTTTCGAACGCCGGTTCGAATCATACACAATTCTCATATCTTGGGTGGGGAGTCTACTATTGACAATAGCTCTTTTTTACTTTTGCTAGATGAAAAATAAAAAATTCAAAAACAATATTAATTGTGATTTCTAACATTCTTATTATCTCCTCTCATTCTCGAATTTGTCTAAAATATCAAGCGAAATAGATACAGGTCGAAGTATAACTTTTGTGAGAATGTACCTTTCAAAAAAAAAATTTAAAAAGAAAAGGAAAAAACCTTTGGGGAGATGCATCGAGTGGTGAAGTGTCCCAATTGAAGGAGCACTAGGCAGGGGGTTATTGGAACATAAATCATGTGAAGCTCATCTTATCAACTATCTAGATGAATTGGATAGCACCAAGATGGTTAGGCCCATGAGACACATGCAAAACAAATGAGAAAAAGTGGGCCATTACAAGCAGTGTTCGAAATATCGGTATCACGTTACATATCACACCCTTGGGATACGGATACACATCGGTTATCGCATGGGATATATTGGTTGTATCGCGTAATGTATCATTGTTGTTGGAAACATGGCGAAACATTGAAAATCGGTTGAAGTTTTCAATGAAATTTTAGTGATTGTTTAAAAAGACATCAATACACACTTACAAATCAAAACATTACAAAAAACAAGTGCACATAATAGGTTTTCTTTGTATGGGGTCCTAATTTATGCGTTGTCTAACTGAATTGATGCGAGTATATTCAAAGTTTATTCATGTAATTTATAAATGTAAGAAGACGTGTGGAAATACAAGCAATACATTCAAAAGCAAAAGAAGAATCACTAAATCAGGTTACATACATGTTTGATTTTATGTTTGGACACAAATTGCAACCGATTTGCGAGAAATTGGGAAAATTTTAACTTTTTTTTTCAATTTTCTGCAACTCGGTCCTCATCCAAATCTCAAAATCGAAGCTCCCAATCCATGATTTTTCATACAAAACATGAAAAAACATGGATTTGTAACAATTCGACACTGATTTAACATGATTTATAGAAAAAAGGAGTGAAAATAAAAAAATGCTCATCGGATCGAACATGTGGGATATATCCCACTACTTGTGTGTTTCGTATCACATAGGTGGGATACAAGAAATATCATGGGATATATCGGCCGATTTCATCGATATTTAAAACACTGATTATAAGCATTGATGATGTAGGGACTACTACTTTGGACATTTTTGTAATTGTTGGGTTTCGAAGGTATTTCTATAATTCATTGTTGTTAGATCTACACATTTCCTTCTTCCTTTCCAATGCAAATTAAGTCTAGATTTCATTGAGATCGTTGATTCAAGATTATGATAGGACGTACCATAGTAGGATTTCAACAAAAATCCATGTCGAGGCTCTAAGAAGAGAGTGAAAGCATTGTATAACCAACGGCAACAGGTCGATCAACAAATGTCAGTAGTTTTAGCCGTGGGAAGAAATGCTCATGTAGCAGAGTGCATGTGAGAACAGCATACGTGTAATTCACAGCAGTTTCATGGTGGCGACAGATCGGTGAGTGATCATTTGTGGTTGCGGGTGTGAGAAGAAACACTAGTGTGACAAACGCATGTGTTTGAGATCGTGTTGTATCTCGAGTTTTGGCTTCTTCTTTTTCTTAACAATGCCGCCGCATGGTAGATCGAGAACAAGAGTCAACGACTTCTCAAAGTGTTAATGCAACACTGCGCACGGTTCACATTCATTTCATGGAAGCATGAGTATAAAAACGTCAGATGATTCAGATGCTTCCTCCCATTGTTGTATGCCTTTACAGGTGTGAGGGATGGAAGATCCTACAAGAGCAAGGCAGGAGGAAGCCCCTCGAATCAATCTTGGTGTCAAGATTAGGACTCTAGAGTTCTATGGGGGCTCCTTGTCAATGATCCCAAAGAGTAGCTCAATGTCGTCGAGCAAGTGGTCGATTTCCACAAAGATATCGAAAGATCAACTTGTCATTCTAGTGACCTCAATTCAAGGGCCAAGCATTAGCTTGATCGAGGCACACCCGCCGTACACGAGCATCAAGCGAAGCAAAAATTCCCTACATGAGAAAAGATGTGTCAAATGATGTATAAGGCTTTTGTCCAGCTCGACTACATGAGATCTAGTAGGGAAGTTGATCAGTGCTCACACAGTCAACAAAAGCAAGGCATTTGGCACGGTTCAAGGCTGCTCAGTCCTTACACCATCAATGAATGAAAATGAGTCATTCCTTAAAGTGCAAGGCCACTCCATTTGCCCACCGTCAACCAAGGCAAGTGAGCCATTCAATACGATAAAAGTTAGCCTAGTCCTCACACCACCAACAAAGTGAGTCATTCAGTACATTGCATGATCATGTGGTCCTCTAATCCTCAATGAAGGCAAGTAAACTATTCTGCATGGTGCAAGGTCAGCAACTTGAAAGCAACAAGAATTCCATGCCTCACAACAACCGAAAGCATTAGGGTGTTGATTGCCATCTCGTTTAAGACATGATGCGAGACACATACACTAAAGAGACAAAATTTGAGAATTGCCTGGTCTCTAGGGGGACACATGACAATGTTGATGAGTCCATTCCCCATGAAGCTTTTTGCAATCTTCAATGATGTCCAATTCCCAATGCTGACTCGGTTGAGTTTCGGAGCATTGATGGAGACAGCCTATGACAAGGGGTCAAGAGAGCCTAGCAACATCATAGGGGATCCAATCAACAAGGCGGCATCAATCGAATCTCACAGGGCCACGAGAATTGGCCCACAATGCAAAACCAGTGGAATCCCAAAATGACGGGCAAGGTCCAATCTGTGGTGGGGAGTCGATGGATCTTCATCTCTCTTAAGTAGGCCTTTGCTTGGTTTCATATCAAGTTTACATTGCAAGCACCATCTAAGAAACAACACCGGATGATCTCATGATAATTGGTGACTACCACGAAGTAGGAAACCTTTATGGTCAAGTAGAAACTTCTATGCAGGTGAGAGGTTATATCTCTACCATTTGATGGGTGTAGTTTACCATACAAGCACAAGGGATGTCAAGGTTGGTTTGTGATTTTGTTTTGATCACGGCTCAAGGCCAATGCCTTTCAGACAAGGGGACAACACCATCCCACCATTTACCTTTGTTAGTATGCCGACCATGGCCCATTAGGTGGCACACCTTCAAAATTTTGATACAGAAATGTTGTTTCCGATCTAAGAGAGCAATGGGGGCCTTTGTCGTGGGCCTCATGGGCCTACAACAGGACACTAGGATGTGTCACTTAATGTTATTTCTCAATTCACGTTTTTCCGCAAAAGTCAATCGGCATCAAACATAGTAAACCATGTGGGGAAGAATCTATAAAGAGAAACGACAACTGCAACTTGAGGACAAGTTCTCTAACAAGGGGAGTCAAAGTGGACCTCATGGCTATCAACTATCTGGATGGCCTGGATCATGCCACACGTGGTTGGGCCCATGACACACATGAAACAATGAGGACATCAAGTAAGCCATTTATGGTGCTGATGTGTAGGGAATGCTATTAAAAAAAATAATAATAATAATAAATTTTTTGGGTTTGGGGTATTTTTGTAAATTCTTTATTGTTGGCTTAGTAGTTAGCTAGTAGTTAGGGAGTAACACAAATAAAGGACCACTCTAATGTTCCAAATGAAATGAGAGCACATATGAAAGAGGTATTGTGTTTAGCATTTTTCATAGAAGTGCGGGTAGCACCTTGCAAGGAAATCAGGGAAGAATTATCATCTTCCATATAGGGACTTGGAACTTAGGATAAGGGCATGATGCAAAGTAGGATGACATTACATTCCCTGAGGATTGCGTAATAGATTGGAACAAATTGGCATATGGATAGGCTATTCACGCATTTACATAGACAGCATGGGATAGGGGGCTGATGCAAAAAGTTCCATCTAAGCCAATGTTTGGGGGGTCTAGATGAACTCATAGCAAGTGGGGTGGCAGCAGCAGCAGTAGCGGGTGGAGTGCCAGTGTCTCAGGTGTTGAGAGTTTTGGGGCTGAGATATGAGGGGGCCTAATATGTATTGCAGCTAAAGCAAACATGTACCAGGACCATCCAAGGATCCATTATTTTATATGAAATGAGTATGCGAAGTAAAACTGATTGAAGGATCTTCGGAGTAAGATAAATGTGGGGAAGAAGATGGGTTCAAAACCATGACATGTGTACATTTGGAGAGTAGCCACCATTTTTAAAGTTGTGCTAAACAAGCACAAGAATCTAGCCTGAGATGTAATGTGAGGCAAAAAAAAAAATAATATCGCACAGAGGTTTTTTTTTTTTTTCAAACCTGCTACAACATTAGAATATTTGATTCATTTTGATCACCTAGAGTGAAAATCAGATTGATCCACTCATTTGGTGGGCACAATGGTACACTAATTCCTTGTATCCCATCAGTGCGATACAAAACACACAAGTAGTGAGATATATCCCACATGTTTGATTTGGCGAGCATTTTTGAATTTTGGTCCTTTTATTGCTATAAATCATGTTAAATTAGTGTCAAATTGTTACAAATCAATGATTTTTCACGTTTTGCATGAAAAATCATGGATTGGAAGCTTCAATTTCAAGATTTGGAAGAGGTGGGTCAAGTTGCAGAAAATTGAAAAAAAAAAAAATCAAAATTTCCCAATTTCTCGCAAATCATTTACAATCTGTGTCCAAACATTAAATCAAATATGTATGTAACCTAATCTAGTGATTCTTATTTTGCTTTTGAATGTATTGCTTGTGTTTCCACACATCTTCTTACATTTATAAATTATATGAATAGACATTGAATATACTTGCATCAATTCAGTTAGAGAACGTATAGATTAGGACCCAATACAAAGAAAACCTATTATGTGTACTTGATTTTTGTAATGTTTTGATTTATAAGTATGTATTAATGTCTTTTTTTAACAATCACCGAAGTTTCATTGAAAATTTTAACTAATTTCCCAATGTTTCCCCATGTTTCCAACAACAGCAATGCATTACAGCATACAACCGATACATCCCATGCGATAACCGATACGTATCCGTATCCCAAGAATGCGATACGTATCGCAAAATCGATATTTCGAACACTAGGTGGACCTATAGTTGCACGTAGAATTAAACAACGCGGCAACGGATTTAGGTATTGGAGCAAAAAAGCACTCGTGAAAATCTCATCAGCAATGGACAGCCAGTGTTCAGAGCATCAATATTGTTACATGTATCGATGACCAGGGATATGGAAACATGAGTCGGTATAATTGATACTAAGAAAAATATCACTGTCTGAGGAAAACATTGGAGAACATTGGGGAAACGTTGGGAAAAAGGTGCAATTTTTATCAAAACTTCAGGAGATTTTAAAAGACACATGTTTACACATGTAGGAATCAAAATGTTGCAAAAAAGGAACAACTATACATTGTTTCCACTTCATAGGGGACTAATCATGTGTTGTTGAAAGAATCAATATAAAATAAATACATAAATTTGAAGCCAATAAATAGATCGGCCAACACGCAATATATAAGATTTCCACATTAATTAACAATGAAAAACACATTTTCCAATATAAAAACTGGAAAAATTAGGATTTGAACAATTTCCCCCATTTCCCCCCCAAATCTTTGTCAATGCATGCAAATCATGCATTGACATGGATTTCCATTGCAATCCATGCTAACATTTGAAAAAAAAAAAAAAAAAAAAAAAAAAACAATAATAATAACAATAATAATAATAATGATAATACATAAGAAGAAGTTTCAATGGAAATTTCGTCACCTTTGAGTTCCAACCCGTCTTCGTTTCGAGTTGAGATTTCTCCCGAAATCCAAACTTTGACTCAATAAAAACCAAGGGTGATCAAAATCACCCAAGGAACAAAATTCAAAAAAATAAAAATAAATAAAATAAATAAAATGGGTTTTTTGGATTTTTATTTTTATTTTTTTGCAATTTTCTGTCAATACTTCGCCTATTTAGGGATTTTTCCTTGCTATCAGGGATCTTATTGCTGGTATCTGAGATATTGTCGATAGTATTGCCAATACAAAGCAACTTTTAAAAGAGATTCTTCTCAAAATAGAACTAATATCGATAATATCACAAATATCACCGAAATTATCGAAAATATCAGTGATATTAGGAAGCTTTTGGACTTCCAGCAGTTTCAATATCGATAACCCGACGATACTTATAATATTGGTAATAGTATCAATGATATCGCCGATAATTGGAACACTATGGACAGCTAGGAAGCAAGACTAGGAGCATGAGTCCTAAGCATGACCTAACATGGGAGCAGCACCTAGTTAAAAAGATCATGCAACTATGGACCACAACTGGACTCCATTTTAATTGGCTCGAAAAATTCAACCCGAAGTTGTTTAAAACAGGTTGCATCCATTCTATACCTGTGAATCCAGGCACTTGTTTATAGCCTTACTTTCGTTACCATGGCTCCATTATTCGGAGGCAAGGAATATTGACGAGGATGTTTCTAGTAGAATTGGCCTTGGGTGGATGAAGTGAGATGTGCTTCTAAAGAAATGTGTGATTGTCACATGCATATCAACTAAATGGGAAATTTTTAAGATGGAGATTCAACCGGTTTAGAAAATAACATAAGCAAAGACTGAGTGTTGCATATATAATGATGTTCAAATGGATAAGTGGGAAGATTAGAAAAGATTGAACTAAGAATGAAGTTATCTGAAGAAGCCTAAAAATAGTCCTGATAAGAGAAAAAATGATGGAGACAAGATTGAGACGGTTCGCTCATGGGCAACAAAGGTTAGAGACTACTCCAGGTAAGAGGAGAACATTTATTAGGGTTGAAGAAAATAAAGAGAAGATGAGATGAAGACCTAAAAGGTCACGAATCAAGGTGGTGAGAGGAATGTGATGGCTTCTTCATTTACCATGGATAGGGCATTAGATAAGATTGATTCGTGAAATAGGATTTGTAATAAGATTGATTCGTAAAGCCGAACCAAATGGTTGGGACAAGGATATAATAATGATGATGGTGACGATAGAGCTAGGCATCGAGTCGAGTCGGACCGAGTTAGGGCTGACCCAACTCAATCCGGTTTTGAAATAGGCCTTACCTGAACTCGAGTTGACTCGATACCGAGTCTAGCATGCCTGAACCGATTAGAGTCCAAGTCTAGCATGGACTTATCCAGACTGAGTCTGACCCGGTCAAAAGTACCGAGTCGGTTCGAGTTGGCACCAATTAGGATTGAGAGATGAGGGAGGGAGGGAGTGAAGAGGAGAGAGAGAGAGGAGGGTGGTGGTGGCGGTGGGTGGTTGCCAGGTTTGGAAGGGGAGGGAGTGAGGGAGTGGAGAGGAGAGAGAGAGAGAGGAGGGTGGTGGTGGCGATGGGTGCTTGCCGGGTTTGGAAGAGGAGGGAGTGTGTGTGTGTGTGTGTGTGTGTGAGAGAGAGAGAGAGAGAGAGAGAGAGAGAGAGAGGAGGAGGAGGAGGAAAAGGAGGAGGAGGAGGGTGGTGATGGTGGTGGGTGGTTGCTAGGCTTGAAAGAGGAGGATGAGGGAGGGAAAGAGATTGGGATCAGGTCGGGGTGGGTTCGGGTCAACATATAGGGTTAGAGATACTTAGAAATTAGGGTTTTTACCCGAATCCGAGTCAAGTCGGTTTCGGATCGAGTCGGGTCTGACCGGATCGAGTTTCGGGTCGAGTCGGGTAGAGTTACTGGGTAACTCGAACTCGACACGGTTTGAGTTCGGTTTGGGCGAAGCCTACTCAGTTCGAACAGACTCACCCACTCGGTTCGGGTTGAGTCGGGTTTAAACGAGTCGGACAAGTCGAGTCATCTGGTGCCCAGCTCTAGGTGATAATGGTGATGATGATGATGGTGGTGGTGGTGGTGGTGGTGAAGACGACGATGACACTTCATTCGTCTTTTAGTGACTTCATCTCCAAAAGGGGAAAAAATCTCCATGAGAAAAGACGAATCATTAAATTTTTAAATGCTGTCATTTGATTATTTTTAAAGAAAAAGAATTGGAGTTGTAACAGATGGACCTTTGCAATAGAATTTACTAACACAATCTGTATTGTATCATACTACTAAAAGATCCAAATTGGCCAAAAACAAATGAAAAAACAAAATATATTCTAGGAAAACTACAACTAGGAGTACATATACTTTTGAGAGATACCTTAGTAACATATTTCCTCCAACATTGTCCAAAATCTTTTTCAACATTTCCAATACAGTATCCAAATGTGATGCTGCAACCTGCAAAAATAATGATTATATAATAATAATGTAAGTCTTGGAAATAAACAACAAGATGATACAAAGAAGCAATCTATTGTACCCTACATACCAACCCAATGCCTTTTGCCAGACCAAGCCTATTCGTTGGTACTGCAATATTCGCATGTTTATACATCCAATCTATCTTTTCATGAACATAAGCTCTATCATCAACCTTTTTAAGGAGCATACCAAGGCATCTGCATCAGGAAAGGAGGCAAAAATGCATTCACAAAAGCTTCATAAAATCTGAAAAGACTAAAGACTAGGTCCTGCCAAAATGTAAGAGTTAGTGGTACTTCTTGAAAAGAAAAGAGTTTGAGGCAGCCAAGGAAAAACTTAAGAAGTCCCAACTTAAACAAAAAAAAAAAAAAAAAAAAAAAAAAAAAAACACTGTGGGATCCCTAACAATTGAAGTAAACTAGCACAAACAATAACTTTGGATCCCAACAGTTTGGCCCACATTTGCAAAATAATAACCATAAAAATAATACGTTGAACCCAAAGATACTTTTTATTGCATTCTTAATAAATGGTCGAGCTTAAAACAAACACAGTCAATAAGTGAGGACACATGCAAATAAGTGTTGTTGGTCCTAATCCAAGCCAAACAAAACTATATGGATGAATAAGGAACACAGCACAGTTATAACTCCAGGAATGCTACTGCATATCTTAAGTGGTTCAGTAGCAACATATGAATTAACATTGAGATTACATAAGACTATTCAAAAGCAGTTTCCTTACCAAACTCAATTTGAATATTTATTCATATTATCAAACTATCAAACCTAGACAACAATACAAGTTTATGATCATCTAAGAAGATGTCACAACCCAACAATATATTTCTTCTTTTAGTTGGTGCTCCAAAAATGCACAATTTGTATGTGATTCAGACCTGAAATGGTTTTCTCGATTCTTGTTGATGCTCCTGGCACCAAAGAAAGGTTTTAATGTTCAATCTCATGAATTTCAAATGTTTCATGCTACTTAAGCTATAGGGATAAGTCTCAGACATCAACAACAGATCAGTTCATCAGTCATTAAAAACCAATTAGTCAATCATCTTAGGTCACCTAAAGAATGAACCTGAAGGGAAAAAAGTTATACGATAAGACTATAATTTAACCATCTAAAAACTTATTGAGGGATGGGCTGCATAGTTCCTAGTTCATTGTGTATCAGTGGCATCCTTCATTCACCTCAAAAAAAAAAAAATAATAATAATAATAATAATAATAATAATAATAATAATTTAAATTATTATTATTATTTTTTTAAAGGAAATATAGGTTTATTAGTAAAATTTTGATAATGAAAGGACACGCTACACAATCTTACATATTCAAGAACAGCATGAGCCAACAAAGCAAATCCACCATATACTGCTACATAAGCTATCCACAAGCTTCTTCTTTTTTCTTTTTTGAAGTTTTATCCACAAGCTTTACAAACAAACCAAAATAATAATAATAATAATAATAAATGACCAACATACAAGATAATACAAGGAAATAGCTACTCAGTTGTGCAAGCCCATACAATTTATTAACCAACAAAATTTAAACCAAACAACTTCACGTGGCACTACAACATAAGCAGACTGAACACTTGAAAAACCATTCAATTGGTAGGAACAACGGGCACCATGCACAAAGGGCAAGGAGAGTCACGCATGCTAGGAATTCCTTGCTAAGGACCAACAATTGCAATGACCTATCCCCATCATGATAAAATTTACCAGAACATTCAACTAGTAAAGGTGATGGGTGTCATGTTCAAAGGGCAAGGACAGTCAACATCAGCTGATGAGTCAAGCTCACTAGGCATTGCTTGTTGAAGACCACCAATGTAATGGTCTTATCCCCATCAAGATAAAATTTTCGAAGGTGACCTTGGTTTGTCGGCCAAGGCTATAGATTCATTAAACACATCAGTGTAACGCATGCACAAACTAGAACATCTAAGGGCATCACAGACCTTTTATTGACATAAACTTCCAAGGTCTAAATTCGGAGTATTATACACACACACACACACACACACACACTAATGACTAGGGACACAGAAACATGTATCATTGTCATCGATAATATCACAAATACTGTGTAAAATATTGTTGTCTGGGGCAAACATTGGGAACAAAGGTGGAATTTTTCAGTGTTACTTCGTGTGATGTTAAAATACATATGTTTTACACACTTAGGACACAATGTTACAAACAACAAGTATACCTTATAGGTTCCACTTTATGGGGGCCTAAACCATGCGTTGTTAGATAAAAGCAATGAAATGATCAGGTAGTATGATAGGAGGGGGAGGGTGGCAAGAGCTAGAACTTCCTATAGGCAAGATATTCCGTGACAGTAACAGTGGTCATAACGACCACCACTGTTACCTTTACAATACAGGTCGTAATAGTTGTTACAGCTCCCATAATGGTTGTTACGGTCTCTTTTTTTTTTTAATTGAAAGAAAATACCCAAAAAACATACATCTGGCCCATAACGTTAAAAAAAATAGTAATAAATGTAAAACCTATATTTGCCTCGTAATAGATCATTATGGGGTTGTTACAACCTTTACAGGGAGCGTAACGGGCCATTAATGGCGGTTACAAGTCATTTTTTACATAACAATTGTTACGACCCCATAACGGGTAACGGTTGCCACCGTTACCTTTATGTAACAGCCTGATGAGGACATCACGTCACGTACACCCTTACGTACGTATCAGAGGAGGAAGCGGGCCGCGCCGATTTTCCTGTGACTAGGCGAGTACTCGCGATCGTGCTGAATACCCCATATGCATGTGCGAGCATCTGGAAGACCACACACTGACGAAGGAGCCTCTTAGGGGAGAATAAGGAGTAGGTAGAATTGCAGGAGGGAAGATGCAAGCAGAGGATCGAGGGAGAACGGGGGAGGAAAGATGGTTGTTGTGGAGGGACAATAACGAAAATGGCCCAGTGGTGAGAGTCCACCCTAAAGTCGTGGAGAATACTTGGGAAGTGCTCCAATGGAGCCCCGGTGGTGCAAGTTAAGGGAGGAGCTACATAAATGAGGTGAAGAAATAGCTTATCAATAGCAGTGAAGTGGTTATTAATCAAAGTATCCTCAAACCCCTCTATGACAATAAAGTATGGATTTCTTTAAGCCTAAAAGTGGAGATGGATAGGATCCTCATCGCTGGGATATTGTTTAAGGATGGACTGGAGGAGCAGCTCCACAGGTGGGTTGTTATGTCGTTGTTTGTAGGTTTGAGAGCCTCAATTAGAGCTATGGTTTGAGGAGGCTTTTGTAATTATGTGTTTGTGCATAAGGGAGGCAGTTGTAGTGGATCTAGCGACGAAAAGAGCTGCGGAGATTAGGTTAGCGAGGATCGGGCGAGAAGTAAAATATCATTACTGGTACCAGAGAGAATATTTTTTTTTTTTTGGGGGTAGGGGGGTTGGGTGGGACGGCGTCTAAATGTGTTTGCTGCCCTCCCTCCTTTTCACCCCACGTCAAGATGATTGATCATGTCTTCGCCTCAGGCACCATGGCCAAGAAGGTGTGGGATAACTTTGAACTTCTCTTCAATATCCACTCGACGTCCCCCGCCATGGCAACCGGTAGGGCAACCAGATGGTGGTCTTCAGCTGGCACATCTGACCATTTTAAAATCTTAAAAGGTCCCACTCCCTCTTTCATATTCTAGGAAATCTAGTTGGCCAGAAACGTCTCTCACTTCGAAGATTCCTCAGTTTGCGCAGCCAAGGTGATCGCTAGAGTCCTTCTCTAGATCAACCTTCTCGGTCCATCTCTTCCCCTTCCCAAGGTGCTCAACAAGTCCTCAGCCACTGCCCTTTCTGCGTTGGGGATCAAAGGGGCTACAATGGTTGCGAGGAAGGTCCATGTGGTAAAATGGGCTAGACCGCAGATGGACTGGGTCAAAATCAACATGGATGGGTCGTCTCTAGGTAACCCAGGCCCCTCTAGGGGTGGTGGTGTGGGAAGGAACAGCGCAAGCAATCTCCTTTTTGCATTCTCTTCGAGTTATGGTTTTAGGTCTAACTCTCGGGCAGAGATCAGGGCGATCTGGGAGGGCCTTTCCCGTTGTGCTGCATTGGGCTTTACCAAGGTGGAGGTGGCCAACGACTCCATATCAGAGATTGGAACCCTCTCTAAAGACTCCTCTCCCCCATGGGCCATGTGGTATTGGTGGGCCAGGGTCAAATCGCTAATGGTCAACATGGAGGTTGTTCTCTCCCATACTACTAGGGAGGCAAACGTCGTGGCCGACTTCGCAGGGGTAGTGGCAGCCAGTTGCACACGTTCTTCCAATCTCCGGCAGAGCTCCCCTCTCCAATTAGAGGTCTCCTTTTCCTGGATAGAGTCGGATTGGGTAGCTTGAGGGAGGGCTAAATCCTTTGTTTTTGCATTTCTCATATGATACGCGGACCCGTTCCCCTTTTTGCTTATGGGTCAGCCCGAAATCTGCCTTGTATAGTTTTTTCCTCATATATGAAATAGCTTTTTTAAAAAAAGAAAAAAAGGGCAGACTGATAAAGGTGGATTCCATGGTTGCTTAAGAAAAAGGCGTTGTATGCCGTCCATGCTCCAACATAACACCAAGAATTAGGAAGGAGGCATGGAACCTATCTCTTCCTTGCCAGTAGCAAGGTGGCGGGGAGGCAACTAAGAAGGCACCTCGTGGTCTATTTGTTGTCATCTCTAAGGTGATGTCAGGAAGCAACATCTCAACAGTCAAGCAGTAGAGGGGTGGGACTGATGGAGGCCCAGAATGTGGGGTTGGGAATGTCGCTTGCTTCAGCAATGAGGTTCAGACAGCCAAGCCTAAGGTTCGGGTAGAACATGCCGGTTCGGTGGGTGGCATCGAGCTAGCAGTGTTAGGTTGTGCTGGGCTCAACGCGAGGCTCTCTCCACATGTCTTTGGAGTGGAGAGATTGTCACGTGTTCTCTCCGGTGTGTGTGACTTTTATCTCTTGTGGCAACCCATGTGATCTCTACCTATTCCCACCACATATGCGAAAACCTTTTAAGTCTAAGTGCGAGAGATGAGGCTATTTCTAGAGATTCAAGGATGTTATTCGAGTTCAAACTCTTTGTTCGAAGAAGTGTTCTTGGATGTCTCTTTGATGATAGTGGGGGAGGTTGGGCAAGGGATCAAAACTATCCACGGCAAGAGCGAGTTCGGCTAAGAGGCATCGCATGCATTGGTGGTTGTGGTGCAAGATTGCAAGCGTAAGCTTACCTACCTAAGCAGGAACTTCGAGGGACTAGGCAAGGGGCAAGAACCCAAAGGAAAGTCCTTGAGATCACCCCACTAAAAGTGATAGTTGACGAAGGGGTTGAGGTGCTTCCCTTTCAAGAAAAACCAGAGGGTTCAAATGAAGTAGCTGACAACAAGATGACCAGTTATGTTACAGTGGTAAGGGGAAAGGGGTAGATTAAGGAACTCGTGAATCACGTGGGGAAACAAATTAAAGTCACATTTGGGGATAACGAAGAAGATTATTATACTTTCTTTCAGTTCTTGGAGGCTCGTGGTAGGCAAAAGCAACACAACCGGTCGCACATCTAGCAGTCCTCCAAAGGTAGTCAAGAGTTGTTAAGTCTAATCTCTTAGGTCAATTATGAGTTTGGAGGCTTATTAGGGGGTGATGAGGGACGAAGGGGAAGATCAGTGCCCAAATGAAGATCTTAAGTTGGAACATGAGGGGGTTGGGCTGCAAGTGAAAAGGGAGCTGATCAAAGATGTCTTAAAAGATCAAAAGCCTGAGTAATTTCGTTTCAAGAAACCAAAACTCAGTGTTTTGATAGGAGGATGTTGGACTTTCTATGGGAAGTTAGTTCCAAGGATTGGGTGGCCATAGATGTCGTTGGTTCTGCCAAAAGAATTATGGTGGCATAGGATTCTAGCATTTGGAAGGAGAATTAGTGGGGTGGGAATTTCTCAGTTTTGGTGTTCTTGAGTGTATCGATTGGTTTTTATTTGATGTTCAAAGTGGTCTACGAGTCAAATTTGGCAACAGAGGGATAAACTTGGGGCAAAGCCAAGTTCAGCTCACAAAAGGGCCATGGGAGGTGATTTTAATGTCACCTAGTTTATATTTGAAAAATCAAGTGGAGGAAGAATTACTCAAAGCATGAGGGTTTTTTCAGATTGGGTGGATTCGCACGAGCTGACTGATCTTCCAATGGGGGCGGAAAGTACACTTCGTCTAACAGTTAGGATCAAGCTATGATATTTAATCTCGACAAATTTTTAGTGGGTGTAGAAGTACCCATTGGTCTCTCAGCTTGGGTTACCGAATCCAATGTCAAATCATTGCCCTATCTTGTTGAAAGTGAGGAAAAGAATTGGGCCCGAAACCATTCAGGTTCGAGTAGATGTGCTTATGGGTAGAGGGGTTCTCCAAGCTAGTCAAAGTCGATTGATGTTGAGGGTTATGTCGAAATCAAATTAAGTCAAACTTAAAACTCTCGAAGGGAAAAATCAACTCTTAGAAGAGGGAAGTGTTGGGGAAGAGGGAGAATGAAATTGAAATGATCCTCAACAAGATTCAGGAACTCGACATTGAGGCAATAAAGGTAGGGTTGCTGGAGGAAGAAAAGAATTTATGGAAGAAGCTCGCGCAAGACCTCTGCCTTAAGGAGTAGGAGATCAAGTGGAGGGAACGATCGCGTGCCACATGGCAAGGAGGACAATAAAAACACAATATTCATCCACAATATCACGAGTGCTCGGGCCAGATGCAATAAGATTAGTAGCATCGTTGTGGAGGATAGAAGGATTGAAGAGAAGCATAGAATGTGTGACTCGATAATCCAATTCTACAAAGGTCTGTTGATGGTGAAGGGTGGAGGAGACCAAGTCAATAATTTATCCTTCAGAACCCTGGCAAGGGAGGAAGCTAATTCACTCGAGAGACCAATTTTTGAAGATTAAGTGAAGGTCGTTATGGACTCTTTGGGAAGAGAAAAGGCTCTGGGCCCTGATGGATTTCCTATGGCATTTTTTCAAGTCTTTTAGGAAGTTGTGAAAGGTGGTGTGCCAGACTTTATATTGAAATTCTTTGGAAGGGGGCATCTAACATCAAAGCTCAGAGAGTCCTTCATTACAATCATTCCAAATGTGACATGTGTGAAGAACTTGAGGGATTTCATACCTATCAACTCGAGAGATGAGCCATACAAGATCTTAGCCAAAGTCATAGCTTCTAGACTCCGGAAAATATTAGCAAGCATCATATCTAAGAACCAAGGATCTTTTATAGTAGGAAGACAAATCTTGGATAGGGCATTCATAACTCATGGGTGCATTGATTCAAGATACAAAGAAAGGCTAAAAGGAGTCATATGCAAGCTGGAAATCGAAAAGGCCTATGACCATGTGAATTGGGACTTCTTAGAATACACGTTAGGCCGAATCAAGGGTGGGAGGAAATGGAGAAGGTGGATGAGGGAGTGCACTAGCTCAGCTAGATTCTCGGTTCTGATTAAAGGTTCTCCGAAAGGTTTCTTCAAGAGCTCAAAAGGTATCAACCAACGTGATCCACTATCTCCCTTCCTCTTTGTGGTGGTAGAAGAGGCTTTGGGTAGAATGCTGGAGCGACGACAAGAGGTTGGCCTTTTCCATGGGTTGAGTATAGGAAGGTCAAGTCCGCTAATATCCCACCTTTAGTTTGCCGATGACACAATTCTTTTTTGCGAGTCCAATGTAACCATGGTAGACAAGCTAAGAGTGATTATAAGGTATTTTGAAGCGATGTCATAGTTGAAAGTTATTATCGCCAAGAGAGAGATATTGGGCGTTCACATCCTTTCAATTAAGGTTGAGCAGATGGCAAGGATCTTTGGGTGTGTGACGAGTTCTTTCCCCTCCACTTATATTGGCCTGTCCCTATGCATTGGGATTTCGGAAGGCAGCTGAACGTTAATGGGGCAAAGTAGTGGAAAGGTTTGAAAGGAAATTATCTATATGGAAGGGTTGGTACCTGTCTTTTGGAGGCCATATTATTCTCATTAAAGAAGCCTTGTCAAACTTTCCTGTCTATTTTATGTCTTTATTTAGGTATCCAAAGTCGGCGTTAGCTAAATTGGAAAGGTTGAGGTGTGAGTTCTTGTAGCAAGGGTCAGAGGAAAAGCTTGTTTGGGGGGGGTGGCGGCTATGGAGGGATAACAAGTATGGGTGTCAAGATGGAGGATGGTGCACCAAGGATTCCTCCTTTTATAGAGCATTTGTGATTTGGAAATGGCTTTCTTGCATGAAGCTTAAGTTCTTGAAGGGGAATGGATTTTCCCTCCGTAATGGAGGGAAGACCTGCTTTTAGGAGGACGTGTGGGTTGGTAGTACTCCATTACTAAGTTGTGTTCACAAGAATAGCTTGTCTCTCCACAAAATGCTGTATTACATATGGTTGCTCGTGGCTCAAACTGTGGAAAGTCAATTGTTTGGTCTCCCTCTTGCCGTAGATTCCTTCTCGATGAAGAAGTGGAGTATGTATCGCTTCTAGATCATCTCCAACTATGTTGCACAGTGAGAGAAGACCAAGATAGGATGGTTTGGCTGAAGGAAAGTTGGTACATTATGGGTCCGCTCTTTCTACTAGTTAGAAGGGGAAGAGTTCTAACTATTGATAATTGTTAAAAACAGTCATTGATGATCCCTAATATATGCCTCATGTGCATGGTAAATATTGAATCGGTCAATCATCTTTTCATCCATAGCCTGTTCGCATGGCAGGTGTGGAGTGGAGTCCTTGGGAGCTTCAATATTGCTTGGACTACGCCAAGCTCAATGGACGAGCTCTTTATGGCTTGGCATGGGTGGGTCTTCGGAAGCAAGAGAGGGCTATTGGAGATTGCATTTATTGGCTGCCCTTTAGGCAATTTCAGGAGAAAGGAATGGAAGATGCTTTCGGCATAAGAGCAACATTGTGGAGAGGGTCATCACCAGGGCATTTTTATATGTAGTATAATGGGCCTCTTCTATAGATGCTTTGAAACATTATAATTTCCCCTCCTCTACGCTGTAGCTTTTGTGCCATCTCAGCACTTTTTAAATAAAATTACAGTTACCTTTTGAAAAAAAAAAATAGGAACTAGTTAGGAACATCCATACATGCTTACATCCACCAGACACACATACACATGCATGCATGCATGAGAATACATGCATAGATGCATCCATCCATCCAGCCATCCACCGATACACACATGTAAGAAATAATTTATGAAACGAAGTTTTTTTTTTTTTTTTTCAAAAAAAAAAAAAAAACGGAGATTTTTTTCTAATATTTTTTCATTTTTAAATGATTTAAAAATAGTTTTTTGAAACTAAAATGAAATTTGTGGCCAATCAATAGATTAGCCAACAGTCATGAGTGTATAAATTAGCACTTCAATCAAAACTCATCACCTATTTTCAAAATAAATAGATTTTCTATAAATTTTTCATTTTTAAATGTTTGAAAAAAATTATCGAAGAAAAGGAAAAAATGTAGCTAATTGATAATTGGTCATCACTCGTGAATATATCAAATTTTGCACGCTTGCAATCTCATTTTAAGGGGTAAAAACAGGTAACATTAGGTTTTCCACAATTTCGTCCATTTTTATCACTCAATTTGATTTTTTAACCTCAAATCCATGTCAATGCATGAGAATCATGCGTAGACATGGATTTTTAGTGTAATCCATGCTAACATGTCTAAAAAATATAATTTTTATCAACATTTCTCACCCTGCAGTTCCTACTAGTTTCCTCTCTCGAGTTGTAATTTATCCTCTAAATCTGAGATTTGATATCAAGATTGACAAAGCTACAAAGACTTCCATATTGCTGTGGAACCCATCTCTGATCTTAGAGGTATGTCATGACTGTCAACTCAAACACCTCTAGTGTGGTCAAAATCACATAAGAAGAGATGCCACAAAAAAATAAAATAATAAAAATTTAAAAAATCACAAAAAAGGCCTTCTTCTTTTTTCTTTTTTCTTTTCTTTTTTTTTTTTGCATTTTTTTCCCAATTTATTCTCTATTTTGTGGGTATTTATGCAGGAAGTTTCAATATCGATGATAATATCAATATTCTCATCAATACATGTAATTATACAAAAGGGGTTGGCTCAATATCTCACAATATCCACAACATCGCAAAATATTGATAATATCACCAATATAAATTTCTTTTACCGCTATTATCTGTGTCGTTGACACAACAAAGCCAATAATATCACAAATATTATTGATAATATCAGGAAATATGTAGAACACTAAATATAAGTAATTCTAAAGTCAAAAAAGGTCGAAAAGATGTCATCCATTCCCGTGGAAGACAGCATTTTACCGATGGAAAAAATTAAGCAATCTGAAAAAATGTGTTTTTACAAAAGAGATTGCCAGAAGAAATATATAGAAAAAATAATTTAACATTGGTTTTTACTAACGTCGCAAGTCGCAACCTTCATGGAGATGTTAGCAACATGCCGAATTCAAGTGACACATGGATCGCCCAATCATTGATCCAAGCCATTCATTCATTCATACAATTGGGAGGCAGGCCACGGTGAAAAAATCATGCTGATCAGATGATTATAACCCTTTGAATGGGGCCAACTTGTTACGGCCGTCCGTTTTTTACAAGCCATAGATCACATGGTAGAATCATCAAACTAAAAGCAATACAAAGTTGGACCTAAATAGAAGTTTCAAGATGATGTTTGGACTTATTTTGTTTCTCTACTCAATCTTAAGTCTTGACTGTCCATTTTCCACACTATTGATCGTGTGGTTAAGATCATCCGATCTGCATGATTGTTTCACCTTAGCTTGTTCCCAATTGTATGAATGAATGAATGGTACAAATCAATCATTGCACACCCTGCATTGCTTAAAACCATTGGGGGCATAACTAATGTCCCCATGAAGGTGGGGATGTTAGCAAAACCCTTTAACATTTAATAGAAAACCACAAAACGTCATAATATCCTACTGAAATATTGAAGTTCAAACAGAACTCATTACATAATGAAGACCATATTTGATAAGAGATAGTACCTATGAAGAAGTGCTGTGTGCTCATCATCAGCGATATATAGTTGATATTGTTCAGTAAAAGCATTCCCCAATGAAATCACCCACTCAGTGTCTGGAATGACGTCCAAAGATTCTGCAAGGAACTGGGATTCCGTTGAATAAGAGACGTGACTAAATGAGTGAATGAAAAATTTTCTACACTCCAAGGATTCTTGCTGCGGCTTCAACATTTTCCTTATTTCTAAAGGGGTTACAAATCAAGGAGAACTGGAATTTCAGCATAGTTCAGGAGAAAAGAAGAAGAAAACACATAGCAGATCTCAAGGATTATCAAACTTCTAAGTGTTAAACAATCCAAATTTAACTAGAAGAGTTTTAGCTAAAACTTCATTCAACAAAATTTAGCTCAAGTATGTGATACAACAAACAAATGAGATGAATCTTTGTGAAAATCCCATGTCTAGAGAATCAGATACACTAAAGATATAGCCTTAAAGCTTGTTGACCTTACATTGATAATCATGTCATCCCAAGTCTCTTGGTAAGAACTGTCCTGCTTTAGGTCTTCCGTGTCACTGACATATGCCTTCATTTTTGGGATCTAGCGCTTACCAAACAACGTCTCAATAAGAATTTCTAAAGATCAACAAATTCCAGTATTTACATAATTATTTCATAAGTAAAAACATAAGGTAAAAGCATGTGAGACAGCACCATGAGAGAGAATCTCAAAAAGAAATTATTCCAAAGATTCCATCAAGATAACTATACCTCCATTTTGAAATCCATAACAAACATTTGTCAATAGAAATCCCAGATACCAGGTTCATTTTCAGTAAGGGCCTGTTTGATTTTCCATGATACTGGTAAATTCCTGGTAAATAGGTAATTATTACTTTTTCACTTGTTTAAAGATGAGTGAGTAATTCCACCTAGAAAACTGGTCCAAAAATGTTTGACTTAAATCCGCGGGCCCCACCATGATGTATATGATATATCCGTGCCATCCATCTGTTTTATTAGAATATTTTAAGGCATGAGCCGAAAAATAAAGAAGATCCAATGCTCAATTGGCCCACATGAAAGGAAACAATGGACTTAATTTGTCCACCGTTGAAAGTTGATTCTTTTACTGGGCCCACATTGAGGTTTATTCACCATCTAAACCGTTCATAGGGTCACATAGGCATGGATAAGTGAAAAACATAAATATAAGCTTTATCTAAAACTTCTAAGGGCCCCAAGAAGTTTTTAATGGTAGGCATTCAATTCTCACAATTTCGTGTGGTGTGGTCCACTTGAGCTTTGGATCTACCTAATTTTTGGGCTCATGCCTTAAATTCAATTGGCATAATGAATGGACGGTGTGGATAAGCCACACACATTACGGTGGGCCCCATATTTATTTTGCAAATTTCTTGATTTAAGCGTTTAAAAAGTAATAGGTCAGGTCAAGCATCGGAAAAGATGAAGTAATTACCTTGGTAAATAATGATTACTCATTTACAGGGTAATTACACTTGAGCCAGAAAATCAAACAGGCCCTAAATGTTTAACAAGAAAGAGATCTGGAAAATAGAAGTGACGTTCATTCTGAAGTCATAGAAGTAACTACTTTAAAAGGACCAACATGAGCATAATCAGGCATCATAAGCAACATGGATAAAAGAGTGATTCTATCTCTATTAATGATTGTCTGAATCCCCAAGCATTAAAATTGCAAGAAAGGTGAATGACAATCTCCAGCATGGGTCAATTCTGTTATGACAAATTTTGATGCCGTCAAGAATCTTAGGCAACACAAACAAGAAGGAAAAAGAGCAGGCGAACATTACACATAAGATGGCATGTAAATTATTGTTCTTCTATACACACGTGAGAGGCTTATCAATCAACAATGATACATTATAGTCATTTTTGGTGCATTGGTTTGCATGGAGGAATGCAAATCCTGCAATCAAGGCTACTCAGCTAACACGCCACTATATTTTTCTATAAATATACTTGAATACCTGACCCGACCCTATTTTAAACAAGTCTAAAAGTGGATGAATGTCTTTTAAACAGTGGTCAGGCCCCTTTGGTAACGGCGACACCCGGGGATCATGGGTATTGTTGACAGTCATACTAATTATGGATCTAAATCCTACAAATCATCTCTATCGAGTCAATCCTATTAAATTTATAAAAATAAAAATTAAAAATAAAAACCATAAACTCATCACTAGTTTCTAGGTCAATTTTGAATCTGAAATGACCAAATCTCGAGAAAGATGTAGAATTAGCCATGGTAGATCCTGAAAAGGCCTTCGAAACAAGATATACTAATAACGAAAACAGACAACATGTGCAAAGTGATCGCTACCAAAAGCTGTTGTAAGCATTCATCGATCAGATGCCATCGATGTTCTTCCACAACCTCAATCAACTTCAATTTTTGTTTCCTCTGATGGCCGTTGATTAGCTGCTAACTAGGTTTGACCAGTTATTGACAAATGTGAATTTCGTAACTTTCTGCTTTGTTGACTTTCCAAACTCATTCCCTGCCTTTGGGGAGCCTTCTTTTCTTTTTATACTATTAGCTTTCATGGTAGGGAAGAAAAAGAGGAAAAGAGAATAAAAGTGAAAGAAGACAGTATCATGGCCCGTTTGGATGACAGTCCTAAAATGATTTTTCTGAATACAAGTTTCTGTGTAAATGATAATTTTGAAAATCAGTTTCTGAAAATTGAATTTATCTGGAAATTTTGTTTGGAAGGCACCAACTGTTTTACAGTCTTTTTCTTAAAATTTTGTTTGGATGACCATGTTTGAACAATAATAATTTCATGAAAGGAAAGCAGCATAATGTAGTTATTAATCCAAATATCTGATTGCACACATGAAATCCTCAATTTCCAATGATCTAGTTGGATATAAATCAAACTAGTGACCATTTTTCTTTTCTAAGCCGTTCTTTTCTCAAACTGTAAGCATCCTCCACAAGGAAGGTTTCTAAAATCACAGAGCACATTGTGGATGGACCATGCACATGGTATAGTTATGGCCATGATATTCTGCAGCTATTTTTAAAATGGGGATGGTTCTTCAACCAGTCCCATGAACATAAGCATAGTTTTGTGGTAATCCAAACCATATAATCACTAAACCAAATGTGGAGAGAGAAAAATCAAAAAAAATTACTATGGAATTTCTTTCTGATTTTTCCCTTGGAGTTCAGATTGCTCACTTAGTTTTAACCATCCCTTTGTTAGTCATCAGTTGGATTGTTAGGATGTTCTGATCAGTGTGATTTTAGAGATGGCTCATCCAATGTGTCCCACAATTTGAATGATCTGGATGGCCATACATGAGCAGTGCAAGGATGAGTCATCAAACATTTGAAAATGGTAGTTAACTATCACAGGATCTAACCCAGGCCATTCTCTTCTCAAGAGTGCACTGTGTATTCGGTTCACGTGAGAAGTTAAAGTGTACTCTTCATGGCACATGTGCAAATGTCGCACAACTTTGCAGAATGAAAACCGTTCATCAGTTGGATCTGTACTATTAGATGTGTTGTTTGGAAAAACCAAGCTTAGGTATGTCAAAGTGAAGGAGATTTGACCGGTAAAAAATAATCTCCCAACCATTATACACGTTCATCTATTTTGATGCATTTTACGCTACCTGATTAGTGGATCAACTTAAAACTTTGGGCCAGAGAATCTACGATGGGGACACAACTGATGGACAGGTTGGATCTTTGACATGTGTGATAGTAGCACATGTATGAGTGTGTACAGGGGCTGTGTTGTATCACAGGATTCACAACCAAATTGGCCAGAGAGAGCTGCCTGATTTTTATTTTTATTTTTGAAGTAAAAAAACACATCTCTTGCAATTTCTGCTTGCTTGACTTTGAGGCCCTAATTTGAGTATTATTAAATCATTTTACATGAGCGAAAATTGGTGGCAAAAGGGAAAAAAATTTCCAGCCATCACCCAAACAGGCCTTCGGGGGTTTGTTCCTAATAAAGTATTGCAAGGTAACACAACTAGCGATCAAACCCTAGAATACACACACACACACAATATTGTCTCTAGCAGCTCCACTAACGAGCCGGAGACAATATTCGAGTCATAAACACAACAAATATCAGTGTACTGCAGCAGCACCAAATGCAGTACCCATACACAGCCATACATAATTTCCAACACTCCCCTCAAGCTGGACCATAAAAATCATGAATGTGCAGTCTGCACATCTCCTCAAGATTAGAGGAATTACGCATCCTACCAATAGAAATAACCCTAGCCATAAATTGAAAAAGAAAAAGAGGGATTACGCCTCCCAAAACCCCAATTCACGAAAGCATCTACTAATGTGCGGTACATTGTATCCTAGGCGGTATGATAGCATGTAGCATGCATACCCCAAGTGGACCATAGTGCATACAAAGGTTTACTTGGTTCACCACATTGTGAGTAGCCACAAATAAATGTACCACATACTAGCATGAACATCTCAATACCCGGTACACATTATATTTAGTAAAACCCTGGCTCCATGGGGTAAATACACAACCAAAGGTGTGCCAACCATAACTATCTATAGGATGACTTATATCAAAAACATGAGAAAAGAAAGTACAGAGATTTTTTTTTCCTTTCAAAGGATAGATAGAATGATATCACACCACACATCCCAGAAAACATGAATGTCAACAATTCAAAGCCAACATTAGCATCCAAGTATGAAACAACAAAAGAATTGACTTTTATAGACCACACTTTCTTGTATTACCATCCATTTTTTGTATGAAAAAAGCTAGTCCAAAATGTTAAAGAATACATGCACTTGTGCCTGTAGGTAAACCATTAGGAAAATTTTGGGAAAAGCATTACGCAAATTCAGCAAAGGTTTTCGATCTCAGAATCTCAAAAGTTATCGTGGTAACAAATTCTCAAGGACAATATACAAAGAAGTTTTAGATTAAATCTGTATTGCCATCCAAATCGAAGGAAATTCTCATTCTTGCGTTAAAATTTGCATTTGAAGCTCTAAGCTGTCATGACATAGTTTAGATGGTTCAGTGGTTTATCACATTAAAGATGAAATGCCTTAAAATAGTATATCTTATAGTTATATAAAGCCACTCAATGAATTAATATTTCCTACATAAAAGGTACCTTATAGTTACATACCTCATCTTGCCAGAACAAACTGATATTTGTAGGAAATAGTGGTGCCAAGTGGCACAAGACCTGTAAGGATTAAATTGGAAATGAAGCTGTCTACTGATTTGGAACAGAAAACTACTAAAAGTGCTTAGTGTGAGTCTTAAAATGATTTTTTTTAAAAAAACTAGTGAAGATAATGGCATTATATCTGAAGTTCAATGGGCCAGACCAACAAAATATACTTCACGAATCATAGTTATATTTCTCGTAGAATGCTAAAAACTTGAGAGACCACTAAAGAATAATTGCTCATTGTGATGATAAAGAATCTTCTTTCCAAGGAAAACAGGTTAAAACAAGATATGACAAGCACATGTAAGGATGAAGCATTTTTTGTGCCACATTATTAGATGAACAGAAAGCGAATGCATGAACAGAATATACACTAACCAATACTAATCTGTTTGAGAAGACAAACTTCAAATTATTTTCCAGTGACTAGCATCCTCTATGCCAAAACTAAAGACATTAAAGGTAATAAAAACTGTGTCAAAAAAATGAATACAGAAAGAAACCAATATCTACAATGATTGCTCAAGCACACTGTACAAGAACATGCACCTGAAACCTCAAATAACTAAGGGGATCGCCAAGACAAGCAAGAATGCATGAGCCTTGAGGTAGTTTCCCTAAAAGTTTAGGAAATGGATTCAAAATCAGCAATCAAGGAGGTGGCTAACTGCGCGGGATGTACGCATCCAAAACTGGTCAGGAAAATATCACTAATTTATGAGTGGGTGACAAGAGGGACTTCTTATTGCTGCAAGTTGGAGAAGGAGAGTAAGAGAAAAATGAAAAGGCACTAAGCCCACCAGCTGCGTAGATTCCGCTAGAGAAAATGAAGCCTGCAATTGTTCCCTACTTTCAATCTGGATAAGTCTAGATGAGGAGGTGAGGTTGAAAATGCATAACCGGCAGTTGATCCAGTCAAGCCCAGTGTTGGAGTGGAAGATACATCTCTTAAGAGGCTCAGAGTAGGGCCACATCGAAACATGATGACCCGGTAGTCAAGGTAGAACATGAGGGTCAACCTCTGTGAATTTCAAATCCAAAGGTCTCGAGCTGACAGTTCAAGATTGTTGTCTTGCTACTTCCATTGCCAGTCAAAGGGGATTCACAAGGCAAGTTGGTTTCAAGGAACGGCACAGTTTGGTCTTTTTGCAAATTGCAAAGGATGATTTACGTGTGGGAGGGGAATTGCACACGTGGAATATTAGCAGAGGCAATTGTGTAAATTCACAAGGGTTCATTTCAAATGCAACAGATTCACAAAGAATCAAGATCAAGCACCTACGAGGAGCTGGTTCAAGTGAAAAGGCCAGCAATCAGGGTTCGATAATGGGTTGAAGACTCAGCCTTCAGACTTCACATATGAACAGATAAGATTTTGAGAAGAAGGGGACAGAGGAAGACAATGTGATGTGGTCAATTAGGGAGTGGAGATTCTATATCATTAGACACATCAGAAGATCTGAATCTGGCAGAAGATCTTCTCACTCTTGAAACTCAGATGGCTGTTAGGGGAAGATACTGTCAAAGAAGCTGGGTTGATTAAGCCAAAGAGGAGGGCATAGGATTTGAAGAATTTTGGCAAGCATAGCCCAAGTAGGAGACAGGAACCTTCAGTTGATCTCCTTGTGAAAATAAGATAGTGGACACAGTGGAGAAAGCTGTGGGAATCTCATTCAAACCACTGGAAGAAGATTCTCTCTGGCTTTTCCAATTCGTAGAAGAAAGGGAAAAAGAAAAAAGCTCCAATTTCAGCAACCTCAGGCAAGAAAAGGAGCAAAAGAGAGAATAGCTTAGGTCGTCATCTTCAGTTAAGTAAGATAGAGCAAAGTTGGTTGACAGAGAACGTAGAATGGGCATAGTAGCAGGGCTACAACTTGACTTCGGGTCAAGCCAAACCCAATTGACCCAAACTAAGTTTGGGTTGGGTTGGATCGGGTTTTTAAGGTCCTCAGGTTGGAAACTGCCAACTTGCTTTAATTCTGGTTGGGGTTGGGTCGAGCAAATACTGGTCAGGTTGGATTGGGGTTGGGAATAATCACACATGTATTTGGGTTGGGTTGATGTCAGGTTGGGACAGTTCAGGTTGGGCAGATTACAGAGGACTTCAAGTTGGACACCTCGGGTTGGGCTTGGGTTTACCATCAACCCAATCCAACCCACCCAAGTTGCAATCCTAAGTAGAAGTCAAGGAGCCTAGGGGAAGGGAACAAATGGTCTTTCGATGAAGTTTCTGTAGAATTACAGACCTCGTATGCCCGCTGAAAAGAGTTACTGTGAAGGCAGTGATAAACTCCTAAAAGGCTCAAGCAGGTCAAGTTCGAGGAAATAGAAGTGGAAGAAATGCTGGATGCTTTGGTTAAGAACAATTTGGGAACATTGCAATCATTCCGACTGGTTGGTATTGAGCCCCATAGGGGGGCTCTAGGGGCATTGTAGTTATCTAAGATGTAGCTCTTATCTAAAATGAGATTTCTGGGTGGGAAATTTTAACATTTATACTATCATCAAATCTATGCAGGATGGTCTCAGGCTCTCAGCAAGGTCTCCATGTGCCTCTATTGGCTAAAAACAAGAAGGGTTTGGTAGATTGGCTAGAAAAAAGAAACAATGGCATCCAATCAATCCAAGTGGTGGGGGTCGATTGGCTACAAACCCAAAGTTAGTACAGCAATTGTGAAGTTTCTTTTTTAAAGGCAATGAAAATTTTGTTAAAATAAGAACGCTACAAGCGCAAAAGATTAAAAAGGAGCCCCAACCCAATTAAAAGAAACAATCAGCTGAAATATTCAGATTAGAAGCCTACTCTTTTACACAAGACATTGGCCCTCCCTAATAGTAAGAAGCTGAAACACTCTTTCGCCTAGATCACAGGATGCCAACAAGGATAGCTACCAAACCTTTTTTCCATCTCTTCTGATTTCACCACTGTGCCAAGCGAGGAAAAGATCCTCTATAGAACCCGGCATCACCCAATAGAACTTGAAAACCCCTAAGAAGCCCTCCCGAATGGACCTAGAATACGAGCAATGGATAAACAAGTGGTTTGCCAATTTCGCATCATTAAGGCACATGGAGCACATGTTCGGAATCCACATTGCCCTCTTTTGAAGATTACCAATAGTGAGTGCCCAGTTCTTGCACACCAACCATGCAAAGGCGGCTAGCTTTAGAGGGGCATCATAGCTCCAAACAAACCCCAAGGGGTACAGACCTACAACCACACCCTCAAAGGTGAGGAGTCTATAGAAAGATCAAATAGAAAAGTTTCCCAACTTCTCTAGACTCCATACCGAAGAGTCTTTCATCCCCAACACCAAGCAGACTCCATGAAGCATCTCCGAGGCCCTTTAAAATTCCTCCAGCTCCTCTTCAAAAAGGTTTCTTCTATAGGAGGGAGACCGCACCATGATCTCTCCGATAAGTAAGAAACAACCGGCCAAATAAAACTTGTCATCTGAAGTTATCTGCACCAGCTTGGGGAACTTGGCACGAAGCCTATCACCTAGGCAGACGTCTTCCTAAAAGAGTACCATTTCCCCATTTCCTATTGCGAAACATACCCCCTTCTTAAAACTCTCCCTCACTCCTTCAATGGCCTTTCAAATATTGGAGGCTCTATATAAGAGGTAGCGAAAGAACCAACACCACATCCAAACACCCCAACCAAACGACCCACCCCCTTAGAAATTCTTTTACCTAGAATTTTGCTCTTCAAGGTATTAACGCTCAACCCTGAGACCACTTCAAAGCATTTGATAATTTTTCTAATGTTATCCACCATACCCTCCCTAGCTTCACCAAAGATAATTGTATAATCAGCAAACTACAAATGGGAAATATGAGGCCCTCCCCTTCCCAACTCAAAGCCTTTAAAGAGACTAATCTCCGGAACTTTCTCTAACATCCTACTTAGCCTCTGCCACCACCATGAATAGGTATGGGGATAATGGATCCCATTATCTTAGCCCTCTCGAAGAACTTTAAAATAAATAAATAAATAAATAACATTTTTAATGACTAGTTGACCATAATTAAGAATCTTGTTAATCAAACACATGATTTAATCCAGCTTCTCCACCAAGCCCCACAACCCAACCTAACTAACATATAATCTAAGAAGTCCCAGTCCACATGATCATAGGCTTTCTTGATATCCAATTTACACACCACCCCCTTCTGCCCATCCCTATGGCACACACCAATGCATTTGTGTGCCACCAACGCACAATCACAATCCGTCTGCCTTCAATCAAAGTATTCTAAGTCATGGAGGTAACACTGGAAAGAACCAACTGAAATCTGGCTTCTTAAATCTTCCTGATAATTTTGTAGGGGCTACCTATCAAACTAATAGATCTAAAATCTTTTAGGCTCTCTACTCCATCCTTCTTTGGAATTATGGCAATTGTGAAGTTCTAGCTAAATTTGTACAACATGGAACAGTGGTATTGGCAAAAGTTAGGCAATCTCCAATTCGACTAGATTTCAAAAATTCATGCAAACATCCAAATATCTGGCTTTACGAATCTTCGTGATGATTTTTTAGGGGCTACCTATCAAACTAATAGGTCTAACATCCCTAGCTAAATTTGTGTAACGAAAGAACCAACCAAAATCCGGTTGCAAGAATCTTCGTGAGGATATTGTAGGAGCTACCTATCATATTAATATGTCTAAAATCTTTTAGGTTCTCTGTGTAATACCCGACTCAGCCTATAAGTATGATCAATAGATTGGTAGATGAGGTTCACCTTCCGAAACAAAACCCTGTAATGCTTGCATGTACAACCCAAATACCCGACATGACTCCTAATAGTGCCTAAAGGGTACAACCCTCATAATGCGACCGTAAAAATTCGAAACTCATACCATGATGACCGCCCCGATGAGACAAATTCAACGCTAACTTCCGCACACGAGCACGTGACCCTGAATGCAGGTTATAGCGTGAAGAATTGACACCTTTACATGTGCAAATATCCATGAATGTATATGAATGACACCATCATGAGGTAAGGATGAGTTCATACTTGAAACTATTCCATTAATATTGGTTGAAACTAAATATAAATTTAAGTGTTAAGATAACCTACTCCATGACTCATAAAAGTCAATTTAATGAGGTAGGTAACTTCATTAACTAAAAGTCAAAGCTCTTCCTTAATTTAAGGAGAGTCATCACACCTAGCATATTTTAATTAAATAAATACTCATTATAATGCTACATGGAGCATACTTAGGGAAGGTAAAACTAGCTTAACTAACAACTAATAAAGAGAGACTCTTAAAAGTCAAAAGTTTTACATGATTCAAGGATATCATGCCACCTCACCAAGTTCTAGAATCCCTTAATTGCATTTAGAATGTGATTAAGACCCTCTAATCAAGCTCTAACAAGATATATAAGGCTAACATTTGAATTAATAAAGGAAATGTAGAGTAGTCAACAACACAATCCCTTAAAACAAGGAGATATGTCCACATGGCTAAGATATTTCTAAAAAGAGGTATGGAGGCCATTTATGATAAGCCGAAAAGTCTCTAATTAGGAGATTATCATGAGACGATCATCCATGAATCAATGAGAGCCATACACCTCATAGATTATAAGATTTATCAAAGTAATTAACTATTGTCGATATAAAGGGGTGATGAATGGATTTTTGGACACCTAGTACCCAAAATTCCTAACTCCTCTAACCACTTCCTAACCCATCTTTAGCCCCTAAAACCCCTCCTAATTAACCCCAAACAACGTCTTAACTTTAAGCTAAAATAGACCTTACAATCAAGGTCATCCAACCATTGAAAGTAGATTAATCTCATTAGCAAGGTGAGTGCTTCCCCTTCATTTTATTTCTTACTCTTATTTTATTTTGATGATGTAGGTGTGGGACCTGCTAACGAAGGCCCCACGTTGACTTTCAAATGTCATCTGAACCGTCCAACAGTTTATATGGTGGGGCAGACAAAAATAATAATAATAATAATAAATAAATATTTAAAAAAAATCAGAAAAATCAGCACAATATGTGGGATCCACTGAACTTGGGCTCCATTGTCAAATTGATGGACTTGATAGGATGGTCAAACCCTCACCCACCCATTAAAAAGAATTTAAATAAACAAAAAAAAAAAAAAAACAAAAAAACAAGTGGCAGCAACTGACGCTAATGCAAAGTCTGTTGGACGTTGCATCGCAGCGTCAGCAACTGTTGACTACTCATGGAGTGAAAGGGGCAAACGGATGGGGCCCACTCCTGGCCCAATCATGATGTACATGCCCCATTCGTACCACTCGTGTGGTTCACCATATCATTTTAGTGCCTAGGCCTAAAGGTCAGCCATATTTGGTCCTCAAGTGGACCAAACAACAAGAAATATGTGTTGGCCGTTGAAAACCTTCAAACACTCACTGGAAAGTTGGTTTGCCACAGCAAAGCACCCTTTAAAAAAAACAAATAGTAATGATAATAATAGAATGATTAGGGGTGTGTGTGTGTGTACATATATATTTATATTTTTTTTTTTAAAAAAAAAAAAAGAAGACCCAACCAAAGGATGAGAGGCGTCCTCTCTCTGGATGTTGGGACGACCAGAGAGGGAGCCCTCTCCTTTGGCACGTGTGAAGGCAGCAGGTGGGGCCCACCTTGGGACCCCATCCTAATGCATGTATTATATATCTACATCGTCCATCAGAGGGGGCCATGAGGTGGCGTCCTCTCTTTGGAGGCTGGGTTGGTCGACCCTCTCATCTGACATGTATAAAGGCAGCAGGTGGGACCACCTTGGGACCCCATCTTTATGTATATATCATGCATCCACGCCGTCCATCAGAAAGAGGCCGACCACCTTAAGCCAGCAACCCAAGGATCAAGCAAATCTAAAACTTAAGTGGTCCACATGGTGAGGATTCAACGCCTACTGTTGAAAAATAATAATAATAAAAAAAATCCTATGGCCCACCGTGCCTTAAATTTTATATATATATATATATATAAAATCCTAAAACCCATTTTTATACATGTGCTTGTTGCCACGCCGTCTACATGGTAGTACCCCTTGTGGGCCATCTTGATGTGTGGGTTTTATCCATTCTGTTGATCTGGTGGGCCACCCCTAAGATGAAACAAATTCAAATTAAAAATGGGCCGCATCATTAAAAACTACGCAAATTGAAAGGCCGCCAATAAAATCCTCTTAGGGCGTTAGCTGTTCAAAGGGCCCAAATTTGTGGGGCCTATTGTAAACACGACCTTGTTGTATGGCAAAGCACAAAAATGAGGGAGATCCGAATCTCAAGGAGGCTGCACGTCAGGAATTGGTAAGGATTGAACGACCACCGTTTAATTTTCCCTAGGGCCCATCATAGACCCTACCATGATGTACGTGATCATATCCATGCTCCCCTGTTGAACGTCAATTTGATGGATGCACGGTACACTCGTGCCATTTCGGATGGTGAACTGCCTTGATGCATACAGTGTATATTCAAACCATCCTTTCTTAGAACTCAACATCGTATTGATCTAGAATAAGTTATTATAGGTGCCAAAGTAAAATCGCCCATCGTCATGTAGTGATCAATTTTGCGATATTTAATTAAATTGTTTGAAGGATGCTTCCACATAAGAAAGAGGGTTGATGGATAGAACGGAATAATAGATTAAGTCATGAATAATAACCCTAGATTAGCAACCCTAAGAATTATAATCTGATTCAATCATAAGTATGCGATGGAAAGGTTTGACTTGCCAAAGGTAGGGAGGCCATGAGACTAGTCTAACCCCAAGTTGACAACACCACGTTGGGATTGGCTTCCCAGGTAAGTGACTCTTTAGTCATATTGCATCCTACATAGCGGCATGCCTTGAGTTCTGGTTATCCTTGAGTTACTTGTCATGTACATCACGATGCCTTCCATAGCATGATACATATGATGAGAATTAGTATCCTAATTCTTTACCACACCACGGATTGATCGTATTACGTAGTCTACCATTGAATTATGATAATGATGATGATATTGATTCATGGGACACTTGAAATGTGGAAATAGTAGGGGATGATGTGCCCCTTAGGTTGAAAGTCCCTAAACCCCAATGATACCTAGAATGCATCACCGTTGGGCCAGGTGGACACATGGGCTATGGATTTGACTCCCACTGACAAGGTCAGGTTGAGAAGGGGTAGGTCCGACCCGCCATAGGGCTGAGGTGGCAAATGGGGACCTGTTTGACCCGCCAGTGAGGAGAAGCACGAATGAGGTTTGTTACTAGCATGCACAGTGGGAATTTGTAATCCCACTGGTGAGTAGCGATGTCAATTGCTAGTGTCTGGTGCATGGGCATTGACCCCGGTGGATCCTAAGTCCCAGCAATATATTGATCATAGTTATGATGGTAATGTTCAGGGGTAGTACGGTCAAGTTTGCGGTGAAAGGACTATCTGCAGATGTTTATACAGTTTGCATGCAATTATTTTATGCCTCTCACACATAATCACATTTCATCATTCATTCAGACATCACTCTACATAAGTTATCTCTTATGGTAGTTTCTTTCATTATGTCTTTCATGTTAGTTTATCTTGCATGCTTATCATGAAGACCACGTACTTATTAAGCCATAAGACTTATTTGTCTTTTAAACACTTCAGGTGAAGAATCTAAAAAAGAAAAACCAGTAGTGACCACTGGTTAGGCGACACGTCCGGAGACTGATTCAACTTTTGGATTTTTGGATTGTATATGATGTATATATGCATTGCGCAGTCAAATGATGTACTTTTGGATTGTAGTATACAATTTACTGGTATACAGACATTACTTATCTTGTCTCTAATATTTCATCATTCATTTAGACATCGAGCTTAGGACTTAGCGTGTGGGCGTTGAGTACCAATCCCAAGGTTCGGGTTGTCGCGCGCCAGATCCAGTGGGTATAGTGGTTGTACAGGACTACCGGGTTTGGGGTGTGACACTCTGCTCCATCCTTCTCTTAAATGATAGCAATTGTGAAGTTCTAGCCAAATTTGTACAACATGGAAGAGTGATATTGTCAAATGTTAGGCAATTCCTAGTTTGACTTGATTTCAAGTGTTCGAGCAAATATCCCAAATGTCGTTTCTAAATATGAGAAAAGAGAAACAATGTTGTTCTTGGTTGAGATCATTACCAAGGTTTGAATTGGTTTCTGCTCGCTTTTTGTTAGATATAATAGGAAGATGTTACGCGATATCTCATAGCCTCTCCAAATTCAATGCAAGGGGCCGACTAGGTAGGAAAGTTGGATCACCGGTCATTGATCTAGTTCCGAGTAAGGAGGGCATGGTGGGGCTAAAAGACTTTAAGACCACTAATCCCACTAGTGGGCCTTACAAAATATTAGCTAAAATCCTCATGGCTATAACAGTCCACATCCTTCCAGCTATTATCTCTTTCTGCCAAGAATTATTGTCACGATAGGCAAATTCTGATTGGATCCATGAAGCATGCATTATCAATCTAAATCGAGAAGAATGGAGTTAGTTCATAAGTTGGACATGACAAAACCGTATGACATGGTTGCTTGGGGCTTCCTTCACTATATGCTGAGAAGGCTTGGATTTAGCCTTAGAGGAAGGACACGTATGACAGAGTGTCTATGTTCAACATCCTTGTCAATCCTTATCAATGGGACTTGGGAGGATTATGACAAGGGACCCTGTCTCCTTTTCTTTTCATTGTGGTGGTGGAAGCACTAAGCAGAATGTTGAGCAAGGTGCAAGGTTCTGAATATCAACATTGAAATGTAGCATGTACTGGCCAGCCCAAAAATGACAAGATATGAAATGTATCCAACTGTATGCAGTGTAGTGTCATAGACTTCATGCCCACACATGATCATAATGAATGCTTTTTTCAGGTTTGGTTGCTATTGTCAACATGTATATTCTTTTGGACAGGATTTGTAACTTGTACTCCTAGTAAAAGCACAAATGTGTGCGGGTTCAGCTTGAAAAGGTCTCACCGGAATGTGACTGTGAACAGAAGTTCACTTGGATAGGGATTTACAGGTCTGATTGTATGTGATGATACTGACTGTGAACTGAAATGTATATTTTGGACATGGATTTTGAAGTAGAATAATATGTAGTCAGATATGATCCTACTGGTAATTATATGGTCAGAAATGATCCTTATGTTAATTATATTCACTACATGTAACACGAACCACAGTCAAGCAGGAACAGAAAAACTCCTTCCACTTCGTTCTTCACAGCTATTGTTGTTGATATTTGGATAATTTTACCTTTCAAGCATTGTTTAAAAGCCATTCTTGTTGCAGATTACTCATGCTGAAATATTACATGGTGTTCGTTGGAAGGAAGCCAGGCATATATGAAACCTGGGATGAAGCAATAGCCCAAGTGGATTGTTACAGTGGTGGCCGTCACCAGAAATACGCCTCTTACATGGACGCAGTTTCAGCATGGATTGATGAAATGGGAGAGCCAGTTCCGACAAGTATAAGTGCTGAAGAATCACCTCATCATGTAAATCTTGGCATTCCCTAACAAGATGGTTTGGACAGAAGAGGTGGTGATCCACATACAAAATGTCGTATCCCAACAGTTGTCATCGACGAGGTACGAAGGGAGATGGCACAGGAAGATGACCGCAAGGCTAGGGACTTCGATGTCCTTGTTCGACTTCTTATTGTGATGATCCTTTTTCTGTTTTGGCTGATACTATGTGTGCATGTCTTAGATAAAAGGGCATTGTAGTGTTCTAAGGGCCTTTTTTGCATGCACAGGTACATCTCAAGATCGCTCACTAGGGGACTTGCCTCCCTTGGTGCTTTGGTGCAGACTTGAACTGATTTTTTGGACTTTGAACATAACTGTAGGGAATTATGTTCTGGTCAATGAATCAAACAGGCGAAATTAGTTGACCATGAAGTTGATGGAAGGCTTAATTACTGATGTAATTAGCATTACATCTATTTGCTATAATTTACTTTCATTTCATGGCTATCAAACAGGGTCTAACAGGATGAAATGGGAGAAATTGGGAGAAATAAATTTTGGATTTCCCCCAAATCCTTCATTTTCCCCAAGTTCGAGAATCAAAGTGTAACAAATGATAAGATCAGCCAACACTCATAAATACCTGAATATTAAGGATAAATAACATCTGGTTGATCAAAAAATTTTAATTAAAAATATTTTTTTCAAAAATTCTAAAAAGTTTTGTCGATCTGTAGATTAGCCTCCAACCACTCTAATGTGAATTTTCCACACTCTAATTGCAAGATAAATGGATAAAATGGGAGAAACTTCAGATTTTCTCCATTTTCCCCAAATTCACTAATCGAAGGTTGAAATCCATGATTGCGCATACAAAACATGCAAAATCATTGATTATCATTTTTTATACTGGTTCCAGGTGATCTAAAACAGAAAAATCTGTCTAAATTCGAGAGGAAAAAAAACTCACCAATTTCGTTTTCATCCCACCCACTCTCTCATCTCAATTTCCACACCCAAATCCCCTTTTCTCTTTAAACAATTGAAAAGGAGTGGTCGAAATCAGCTTAGGAAGCTAACGGAAAAAAAAAAAAAAAAAAAAACTTTGAAGAAAAAAAAAAAAAATTGGCATTTTTTCCAAAAAAAAATAAAAATGCAAGGGGGTTGACTTTTATTGCACAAGGGTTGGTATCAACGATATCGTGAATACAAAGTATTTTTTAACTAAGATATTGACAATATATTGCAATGTTTGATATCTCGTGGATACATTGCAATATTTAGCAAAACATTGTGCAATATTGGGATTTTTCATTACTACACGTCTACATGTGGGTTTCGTATTGCCCACGTTCGATGCCGATAGTATAGATCAATATACTGAAATAAATGGATTGGAGGTCATTGAGGACATATAGATACCTTCCACTTCTCACAAGTCCAGTATCCTCCTCTCATGGTATGGAAAGGTTAATTTCAATAGCATCCTTAGATGGAACATTGGCATAGCTTGGATTGGGGGTTCACCAAGGATGATTATGCAAACAATTGTTGCATCTTTGTTGGTCCTAATGGGGCCACAGATTCTAATGAGGCAGGAGTACGGCCCTTTGGCTAGGATGAAGGAACTTGACCAAATGCATGGACTGGCCAAAATAGAGGGTGATTCCTCAAATATCATGAATAGGGTGTCCTCTGAGGAAGGTATCTGTGGAGGTTGGAGAAATTGATGATGGAATCAGGGAACTGTGGACAGCTCTCTAAGTCTCTTTCATTGATATTCGTAGGAAGGAAATGATGTAGCTAATGGATTGGCAAGGATGGGTACCAATCTTCAATTACTGTTGATTGGATCCATCCTTTTGTCGTAATTTTATAGCTTCTTTTAATAAAATTTCATTACATCCTCCATGCACATGTGTGTCTCCACAAAATCCCATTATATGACACTTAATTCAGTTTACTATCAAAGGAGTGGTGTGTTCGTCTCTACAAAATCTATTATATGATACTCATTTCAGCTTACTATAAAAGAAGTGTGTTCCATTCTGATCAAGATGAAGCAATACAGAGCATTACTACTGAAGAAGAATAAAGGAGCACCAACCGTCAGAATCTGAGTTGCCAATTGCTCCCTAGCAAGAGGATCATGCAAAAGCACCACCAAGCGTGCAAAAAGCTCCTGCATTCACATATGAGAACCAGATTTATCCATGGACACTAGAAGTAAAAAAGGCACATCCAACACAAGGGACCTCTACCTCAGGTTTAGGAATATCAATACGAGTTACACAGTCATTAAGCACTGAATTAGTATATGATGATCTATGCCTACATAACTCCGAGATGCATCTGCAGACCTGCAAAAGCAATGTAAAATTGGGTCAAGAAAGGAGATTCTCACAATTGTATATAAATTAAGCTACTACTGAGTTTGTTGCATAACATGAACACTTGCATTGCAAGGTAAAAGAAAAGAAACAGAACTCTCTTACCGTAGCAGCTGCGCCTGTATATTTTCGCGGAATAATCATCTTCAACAGAAAAGGCCACAGGATATGCTGAATAACATACAAATTTTAAGTACAAGACATTATGCACAGTTAATTATACTAATGCCCGACAGCAGAGACTTTATATCCTATAAACAAAAAGGGTAGCGATCCAATTAAGTTCACCTTAAGAGTGAAGACATTGCAACACTGCAGATAGATATAATCAATGAAGCAGAGTATGACATTTACCTCCATTTCTGGAATAGTAATAACCAGTAAAAGAAGCCCTTTCTCACAGATTGTTCTCAACTCTGCAGGACAGATAGCCCCTATCTTCACCTGATAATAAAATTGGCTTCAGTATATCAAGCCAAGAATGCAGTCCAGAAGGTAACGATCTAGTCTAAACAGTGATAGACTTTAGATAACTGGATACCAGACCTCTAGTTTCTTATATTGAAAAGGCTGGAAAGAGCCACTCATTTGAATGGTTTCCCTTAGGGAGTTGAAATCTTTTGCTTCTTCATCTGATATAGCACAATGGCGTACAAGGAATTCAACAAACAACTCCGCAGAAGGGCCACCCAAGTAACAGTGTAAAGCCATAACCACAATTAGCTGACAAGAAAAGCACCACAATTAGCACCCTGGAAATAATATATAGATTTGATGTACAGTTACAAACAATCCAATCCTGAAACCAAAACATGGAGGAAAGGTTTTGTAGTATTGTGTAAAAGAGAGAGAAGAAAAAGTGAGAAAGAAGATAGAATACAAAAAGAGGTAAGAGTTGGGCATCCTACCCTCTTGCTTATATTCTTTAAGTAATAATAAATAAATAACCAAAAAGGACAATTAATACCCCTCACTTATTACAATATGACCTGTACAACTTAAGTGCACCCAATATAACAAAGGGACATGTTCAAGAACAAAGAATACGTGGGCCACATGATAGCAAGGCCATAAGGCCCACATCCATCATCACTGACACCCCCTCAAGCTGGAGCATAGATATCGTCGATGCAAAACTTGAAATAAACGAATACAAACTGATTGTGACCAAGAGCTTTAGTGAACACATCCGCGAGCTGATCCTAAGACTAACACACAGCACAGAAACTTCGCCATTAAAAACCTTCTCACATATGAAGTGACAATCAAACTCAATATGCTTAGTTCTCTCAAGAAAAGCCGGGCTGCAATATGATAGGCTGCCTGATTATCACGAAACACCCGGATCGGCATATTCACTGCAAAACCCATTTCCTATAATAGCTTCTTCAACCACCCAAGCTCATGTGTAGTTTGAATCATAGCTCTATACTCCACTACGGCACTGGGTTGGGTTACAACACTCCACTTCTTACATTCCCATGTAACCAAATTTCCTCCCACGAATGTACATTGCCCAATTGAACACCACCTATCAGTAAAAGAGCCCATCCAAAAATTCGCATCAGAATACCTTGTAACTTGAATATGATTATGTCGTTTACATAAGAATCCTTGGCCTGGTGATTTTTTAAAATATTGCTAAATCCGAACTACTAGATCCATACATGTGATCCTAGGAGAACTCATGAACTAACCACAGTAGCATATGATATATATGGCTGGGTGATGGTCAAGTAATTAAGTTTTCCAACCAGTCTTCTATGCCTTCTTGGATCATCAACCGCATCTTAATCACTAACCAGTTTGTGACTCCAAGAGATTGGTCTAGTCAGCTTAGCACCAAGAAGGCATGTTTTCCTTGGCAAATTCAAGACATTTCCTTGAGATTAATACATACATTTCTTTGATCTTGCAACTTCTATCGCAAGGAAATACTGAAGATGACCCAAATATTTCAGCAAAAAGTGATGAAGTAGATACTGCTTAAAGTCTTTGATCCATCTAGTATCACTACCTGTGACCCGTGTTTGTGATATCAATAATATCAGACAATACTATTGGTAACATATGTGAAGGATGCAAAACTGGCCGCAAGTTTGCAGACTTCCAAGTATTGGTCGATATACCGACAAATATGGCATTGCATCGGCGATAATATATTGCAACTACGCATTATACATTATCGTCAATACCATATCAATATTGACAATAATATCGATGATATCGACAGTGAGGTATCACATTTTTTCAAAAAGAATCCAAAAAAATATATTAAAAAATCATACAAGTCCTCTCTCTCTCTCTGTTTCCGTATCCCAGGGGTGCAATGCATCTGTCGACACCGTTATAGAAAGCATTGTTCCCCTAGTTCTCCTCCGGTTTTCCCCCCAATCCAAACACACCCTTAGCATCCAAGCAGGGTCTCAATCTTTTCACAATACTGTTTGACTGAAACTTAATGGTGTACACCCACCAACATTCAACAGCATACTTGTCAGATGGAAGATTAGTCGGCTCCTAGGTGTCATTATGATAAAGAGCACTTATCTCTTCCTCCATTACCTACCTCCATCCCTTATGAGACAAAGCTTCCTGATATGACTTAGAACGAAGTGGGAAGAGAAAGACAACGCAAAGTGAGAGAAAGACGATGCAAATTTACAAAATCTTGGAGCTGGACAATGAAAGGAGACAAATTTTGAGATGGAATGTGTCTAACTTTCTTGACTTCAATAGGAAGGTCAGAAGAATCAGAAGGTATAGGGGAAGAAACTAGATCAACAAATTTAGAAGAAGATGAGGTGGATAGCACGTCACAATCAACTTCACTAACTTCCAATTTTTGTAGTGAGTACACTTTGATTGTAGGTCAACTGCAGGAATGGGCTAACCAGTGGAAGTGGTTGTGTATCAACCTCAACAAGTATAGGTACTAGTCCAACAGAAGGAGACTCTGAAGTTTGCATTTCAAGAGACTTACCCTTGCCTAAGAAGAATGGAGTGGACTTAAAGAAGGTAACATCAGCATAAACGAAGTAGCTTGAAAATCAGGACGATAACACATGCAACCTTTCTGAGTTTTGGAGTAACCAAGAAACACACATCTGGCTGCTTGAGGATCTAATTTATCAAGACCGGACTCTAACCAATCGATAGAGCATAAGCACCCAAAAACCTTAGGGGGCAAGGAATACAATGGAACACTAAGGAAGAAAACCACATGAGGTTGACAGACCTCTAAGACAAGGCATCCTATTGCTTGAGTAGCATGCAATTAAAACGACATCACTCAAACACTAATTGGGACATTCATACGACTCAACAATGCACATGTTACCTCAAGTACATGATGATTTTTCCATTCGGCAATGTTTTGCTATGGAGTATGAGCACATGATATTTGATGCAAAATACCATTTTCTGAAAAATGCAAGATAAAGGAATGAGATACATACTCTTAACATTATATGAACAAAATGCGTACGCTTAGGAGTTAAACTGGTTCTACACTTCTATATGAATGACTACGAAAATAGAGAATAATTTAGATCTATCTTTCATCAAATAAGACCGAGTGATTCACGAAAATCATCAATGAAAGTCACAAAAGACATATTGTCTTATACCCTCCCTAACAGACTAGAGACTTGAACAAGTCCTCAAGCATATGATGAAAAAAGCAAATGGACCTAAACTACGCTTTTCCACTCGTGGCAGAAACGAAACTTTGGTTCTTACTCAACTCACACTCTAACCTTGAGACAAATGATAACTAAGGTATCCCAAAATGATGGTAACCATTACATGTTACAGGGTCATAATGGCCATTAAGGAAAAAATGATAGTAGTGGCCCTGTAACAGGCCATTACAAGGCCTAAATAGGGTTTTTTTTTTTTCTAAAAGAAAAAAAAAAAAAAAACCATAACAGCTGTTATGGCCCATATCGTAACGGTAACGATGGTGGACGTTACACGTTACGGCCACCGTTACCTTTATCGAATACCTTCATGATAACGACAAAATGACACTCTTTAGAATCTCAAGGATCAATAACCAAGGCAACAAAACCACACCAGTAAGGAGAGATATTTGTCTACATTAATACAACAGAATCATGGTCAAGATAGTAAAGGCCACCATATTCACAATCTTCTTCTTTGTCCTTAGATCATGAAAGATGCAGTATGAATTATAAAAGGTCACAAATCAATTAAGAGTTTCTGTGAGTTCACTAACTGATGTAAGACTAAAAGGAAATTTAGGTACATGGAGAATAGATGACAATAAAAAACAGGAATCAGGGTGAAAAGCAACCATGCTACACGCTTTGGACTAGGTACCATCTGTGAAAGTAACAAATGACCTCAACAACAATGTATCAATAGAAGAGACATTGGACTCCACTAGAGCTGAACATGGAACAAAAGGATGGACATTGAATAACGACCACAGTCCATCCATAGTTTGAATAACGACCAGTCCATTTTATTAATTCGTAAATATGCAAATATGGAAGTGGTCTTTGTTACAAAAAGGAAGCTAATACAGCTGCAGGTTCATCCTTGTCCTTGCAGAAAAAGTCCAGTGAAGGGTATAATGTTGCATTACAGTAAAATGATATCCCTGCTCAGATTTCGATTCGGGAATTATCATCCACCTCCAAGGAACACTAAGAAGCTTTTGTATGCCAGACGCACCAACCAGCCCAACATGTTCCAACCGAACACAAGGAAGAGTGACGATCATGTATACAGGCCAGACACCGAAAGATCACATTGGTTTCTTAAGAAACTCTCAGCACAAGGGAAATATGAGGAACAAGTGAATGAAAGAAAAGAGAGTTTTAAGAGAAGGGGATGGAAAGAGGTCTGGATTAGATTGATTGCCACTTCAATACCATCAAGTTTTGTGTAGAAAAGAAAAGAAGGAAAAAGTGAGAAAGGAGAAGAGAGAGAACAGAAGAAAAAGAGAAGTAGGGCTGGACATCCCACCCTCTAGCTTATATACTTAAGTAAAAAAGAATAAAACAAAAACACCAATAATACCTCACCTATGATAATATGACTTGTACGCTGTAAGTGTAACCAGTATAACTAAGGGACAACATGATCAAGAACAAAGACTAGGCGAGTCATACGACTTTATGGCCCATATTACAATCATCTAGGTGGGCCATACAACTTTACAGCCCATATCCATCATCATTAACAGATCTAAAATAAGAAATCCCATTTTCCCTTAAACAGAAAAAATAGTAAACTTCAGACAAATCCTACACAAAGAAACTGGGCTGCTCAACGAATACCTCAGCAAGTGCCTTCCAGACACCTAAGCTCTGCTCCTCTAGGAGCACTTTCACAGTTTCAACAAGTAGAGGCCTTTTTCCATGCCAAGCTTCAGACAACCTCCAAAAAGAAATGTTTAGAGAGTCATGCTCTGTTAAAGCAATAAAAAGATTGAATCAAAGTTACAAAAGGCAACCTCGGCAAGAGATGCTTTAAAACACAAAGGGCTCCAACTGTAAAAGGTTCCTCTTTTGACTTGCATCTCTGGATATCAAGCATAAACAAAGTCAGATCACAGAATAAGATAGGAATTAATCCATAGAAAATGTGAAAACATGCCAAGAAAGGATAATACTCAACAGCATATCATTAGGGCGTCTGTTTGATTATCCACTTCCTCTTAAGAAAAAACAAAGGATGGAGAGGAAAGGGATTACATCCAAAGAATAGTGAAGTATTGCAAGCAATGTGACTTGCAATTGCTCCACTGACTGAAAACATTACTCACATTCAAAAGGAACAGGAAAAGGTCCTCGGGGTAAAGCAAACCAACTGTCAGAAAACAATGTTGAACTTCATTATAGGTCTGCAGCAGAAAAATATAAAATTACTATCAGATGTGGTGTGCAAAAATTTAGGTATTCAAATCATCTCGGCTGCCAAAGTCGTTACTGATATTGTCATCTGATGGAAAGACAATGATTCCACAAATACAACTCACCAAACAAAAACTCCCGAAGCTCAAGTGAAAATACTAACCAGGCCAACTACTCTGATTTACTTGAAAAAATGCTTAGAAGAGGACAGAGGAAGTGGAGATACCCTAGACAATATAAAAATTTAACGAAAATAATTTTTTTTAAGGTTTATTTGGCATCTCCCATTACAGCAATCAGAAGAGATTCTCTGCAGCAAAGCCAGTCTCCTGGTGAAATGTTCTGTTATAAGCAACTGTAACTAGCTCTAAGTCACGAGGCTCGTCATGTAGATCTTGAGTTTCTTTTTTTCTTTCTTTTTTCTTTTCTTTTCTTTTTCTATCGATTACAAAGAAACATAAAACTTACCTGCTTCACAGCAGATGGACTCCAATTTTGCCACCAAAAAGAACCAGAACATCTTGACAGCTTGGCAAAGATGCCACAAACTGCCTTCTTATGGTCCAAACAAGATGGGCCCATAAAGGTCACCAGTCAGAGAAAGGGAAACCAGACAGAAGTTCTCTAGTCATAACCATAGGAATCTTTCTTCCCAAACATAACAGTATTACCATAACAAAAGCACAAAAAGAAGATTTACCAATTTCCAGTGACCTACTCATATTTTTAGACTTTTTCTCTTTGAAACTCAAATGGAATTTAAGAGACCAGCTTTGCTATGACAGCCTTCAGAAACAAATTTGATTCTCGAAGCCCATCGTTTTAAAAGGTCAAGCTATCCGACTCCAAAAGTTCAGTCTTAGTTACCCTCCATTACAAGATGTTGGTCTTGAGGAAGCAAGGGTAAGCATCAACATGGACAAAACCAATTCAAGTGCAATAAGATCCCGATGAAATATGCAGGTCCCTAGTCACCATCCTCCCAAGCCAAGAACATATGTTTTCCCCAAGAAAAGAGTCCAACTAAACTTTATAATTCCAGCTTGCTCTGAAAATAACAAATATTTAAAGTCTAATCTTCTTTACGTGAAACCCAACCACTTGAATAGCCCTCCAAGCGAATTCAGCTTAGACGAGACTTTGAGCGAGTCTTGAGCACAACTTGGTCTCCTTAAATTGCCAGAAATAAAATGATTAAAAAAACGATAAAATAATGAGAAAACACTCAGAGTTTTTACACTCTTGAGCTTTCCTTGAGCAAATTGACATATTTTCAACAAAAGCTCAACCAAAATGTGATGATCTTTGAGTCCTCAAATCATCAAGTTTCCCAGTATGGCATGGTTGGACTGTTGGGGGGATGCGCAAGAGCAACCCCGAGTTAGAATCAAACAACCAAGCACACAGAAAACACAAGGTTGTTTTACATGGAAAAACCCTCTCGGGAAAAAAACCATGGCACAAAGCAACAGCGAATCCACTGATAATCAATGTTTACAAGAGATGGAAGAGCTTACCATTCCAAGAATACACCCTGAACACCACAAAAAACCTAGCTTTGAAATCTCTTTGCTCACCAAAAGACCCTTAGCACATTTGAATACCTTAAACACGGATTAAAAACCCTTAAAAAGGATTAAAACCGAAATAGGAAACAAAACCCGCAATTCCACAAAACTGCGCAAGTTAGTCGATTGGAGCTTCGATCATATCTAGTGTCATCAACATCCCATCAATGGGATCGAATCCACCTTCGATCACAACGATTTGGCCCCAAAAACTGTCCGGCGAGCAAAGGCCAAAAAACAGGATTTTCTTGATGGGATCGAGTGGGCTATCGATGAGATCGACAGTTGCTTGATGGGATCGAATGGTTTGTCGATGGCATTAACAAACCCAGTTACAGTCAAATTTAAGACATCTGATCACAATCTCAACCATGTCTTCAATTATCATGAACGACAACTCCAAGCTCCATCTTTAATTGCCTCCATCATATTTCTACCATCGTCATCGCTTCTCATGTACACTCCACCTTCATCAAGCCTTTGCTAAGCCTAGAGAAATCGCACATAACTTAATTTCTCTGAAGGAACCACCTTCATAAGAATGTTCGCCCGATTCAAGCTTGTGTGGATCTTCTCAAGGGTCATTCCGCCTTCCTCAAGTACTTGTTAGATAAAAAGATGATGAACATCAATATGCTTAGTACGAGAACAGAAAATCGAGTTCTTCGCCAAATTGATTGCACTTTCGCTATCACAATTTACTGACACGGCTTTCTGCTGAAGCCAAAGTTGATTTATCATCCCTCTCAACTAAACGCCTTCTTTGAATACTTCCGTCACCACCACATACTCTACTTCAGTTGTGTAAAGAGTTACCACAGACTGAAGCTTCGACATCCAACTAATTGCTCCACTCGCTAGCACAATTGAGTAGCCAGAAGTTGATCTCCTATTATCCACATTACCTGCCTAATTGACATCCACATAGCCTATCAACTTGTCTTCTTACTTTTCAAACGTCAAGACATAGTCTACTATACCTTGAATATACCAAAGTAACCATTCTACTGCCTCCCAGTGTTGCTTGCCAAAGTTAGCCATGTATTTACTCACGACACCCACTGTATGTGAAATATTAGGTCTCGTAAAGACCATGGCATACATCAAACTGCCAACAACACTCGAATAGGGCACATGAGACATCACTTGCTTTTCTTCATCTGTAGTAGGACATTGTTCGGAAGAAAGCTTAAAGTGAGCAGCATGGGATGTGCTAACCAGTTTCGCCTTGTCCATACTAAAGTTTTTCATTACATTCTCAAGGTATTCAGCCTGTGATAACTGTAGCCTGCTCCTCTATCTGTCTCTGTGAATATCTATGTCGAGAATCTTCTTTGTAGCCCCCACATCTTTCATTTCAAATATCCATGACAGTTAAGTCTTCAAAATATCGATCTCAGACATGCTATGGCTGGCAATAAGCATGTCATCTACGTACAATACCAGTACGATGAATTGTCCATCATTCAGTGTCTTATAATAGACATAATGATCATATTCACTTCTGGTAAATCATTGACTCATCATGAAAGTATCAAAGCCTAGGCGACTGCTTTAGTTCGTATAACGACCTCCTTAACCTACAAACTTTATTCTCTGCCCCTTTCACTTCGAACTATTCTAGTTATTTCATGTAAATCTGCTTCTCCAACTCCCCGTGAAGGAAAGCAGTCTTCACATCCATCTGCTCCAATTCTAAGTTGTATTGGGCAACCAACACCAATACAAATTTTATAGACACCTGCTTGACCACAAGTGCAAAAATCTCGCTGAAATCAACACCCTCCTTCTCCGCATAGCTTTCGCGACCAATCTTTCCTTTTATCTATCATGTTTCTTTTTGAAAATTCACTTACACCCGATCGCTTTTCGCCCCACTGAAAGCTCCACCAGCTCCCATGTCTCATTCTTATGCAAGGAATTCATCTCGTTATGCATGACTGTTATCCACTTCTCAGCATCAGAACCATCTAATTCTTCCTGGAAGGTAGACGGATCCCCCTCATCTATAGTGAGGGCAAACGCAACATTCAAGTCATCCTTGTATCTAACTAGCAATCTGCGATCTCTTGGCAGATTTCTTCTAAGAGGTGGCTGCTCCACTTGCTCTTGTACCTCTGCCTGCAGCTTAGGCTCTGCCTGTGTATCTTCTTTTTCAATCTTGACATCAATGACTCTTGATTTCTCCGGTTCCTTGCGCTCATCCTTGCGAAACAAGATATCTTCATCAAACCTGACATCCCAGGTAATTATGATCTTTCGTGTGACTCAGTCGTACAGCTTGTACCCCTCCACACCATTACCATAGCCCACAAAAATACACTTCTTAGCCCCTTGGTCTACCATATTTCTCTCAACTGACGGTACATGAGAGTAAGCATCACAACAAAATACACACAACTGTGAGTAATCAACCTCATGACCACCCTACACTTCTTTAGGAATCTTGCAGTGTATTAGCGTAGACGGGGACCAATTCACCAGGTAACAAGCCGTGTTAACGGCCTCCGTCCATAATTCATTACCAAATCCAGCATTACTCAACATGCTTCTAGCTCTCTCTAAGAGAGTCTGATTCATCCATTCTATCACTTCATTCTGCTCATGAGTGTGCCTCATAATCCCCACAGCTTTACAAAACTAGATGAATGCCTTTGAAGTGAATTCACCTCCGTTATCAATCCTTAATACCTTCAGTTTCCGCCCTATCTACCTTTTAACCATCGCCTTCCACACTTTAAATGTGGCGAAAACATCAGATTTATTTTTGAGAAAATAAACCCCACATTCCTAGAGTAGTCACCAATGAATGAGACAAAATACAATGACCCCCCCCCCCCAATAGTAACAACAAGCGGCGGGCCCCATACATCTTAATACACATACTCAAGCACACCTTCACAAACACGCTTTCCAATTTCAAAAGTTAGCCTTAATTGTTTACCATATATGCAATGCTCGTGTATACTAAATACAATACTTTTAAAAACAGGAATCAAGCAACAATCAGAAAGTACCTTCATACCATGGTCGCTCATGTGGCCTAGGCACGCATGCCACAATCGTGCCGATGTGGATTCTGCTACAGACGTTGTAGATCCACTAATTTTAGTGTTTCCGATCAACTTATATAGATTACTGCTTCGCTGCGCTTTCATCACAATAAGTGCCCCTTTCGAAACTTTCAGAATCCCGTCATAACTAGTGAACTTACAACCAAGTGTCTCAAGAGCCCCTAGAGATATCAAATTCTTCCTGAGGTCCAAAACATGTCGAACATCTGTCAAAATACACTCCACCCCATCAAATATTCTGATGCTCACTGAACCGATTCTAACAACTTCACAGGCGATGTCATTACCCATAAAAACATGTCGACCATTGTACTCGTTGTATGTGGTGAACCAATCCTTGTGAGAAATCATGTGGTATGAGGCTCATGAATGCAAAATCCAGTCATTACTGAGGTAACCATATTTGGATGTGGTCAAGACATCACCACCATCCGCCTCCTCGCATGATTGTGTTGTGTTGGCCTCTTTTAGCGCATTCTCTGATTTTTCTCCCTTTTGAGCCTTAAGGTTCCTGCAGTCCTTCATATGCAATGTCATCCCACAATTCCAGTATTCCTTCCCCTGGCAACCAACGCATCCATAGAGGTACCGCTGTTACTGTCTTTCTTTCTCAGTTGTTTCTCATGAAGAGATAAGATGACAGTCTCCACATCAATGGTAACCCTCCCATGGATGGATCAATGTATCTACCAAATTCTCGAAAGATTATGGAAGCAAATTCAAGATTATTAAGGCTTGATCTTCCTCTTCAATCTTAACATCTGCATTCGTCAGTTTATATAGCAACTTGTTGAAAGTGATCGTGTGTTCATTAATGTCAAACCCTTCTGTCATCTTAAGATTATAGAATTGATTCTTAAGATACAGACAGCTACCCAAGGATTTCTTCATGTACAAAGCATCCAGAAGCAAATGTCTCTGTGCAAACCTTGAAATGAGAGCTTAGCGCAGACCGAGCTGGAGGGGGCGAGGACATGCCTCATCAAATCTTGAGGGAAGGGCCAAGGCGGAGGCCAAGGCCGTAAGGTCAGAGGTGAAATTGGCCACGATGACGGCCCGTTTAGCCAAGGTGGAAGCGTTCATCCCGTTAGCTCGTGCTACAACGGTAGAGGATTGAGTTGCCGCCCTCGCTGTTGAAGCAGGTGTTTGCCTATCACTCAACAGTGGGAACGGGGACGATGGATCATGGAAAGCCTCTGGTGGAAAATCCTAATTCCCAATCTTTCGGCTCTGAATCGCCCTGGAAAGCCATGGGTTCTTCACATTTGTCCGACATATCTGACATCTCAGCCCGAAAACAAGAGCAGAGCAGTAGAAACGAAAGGAGAAGGAAAAATGAAGAAGATTTGAGGAAGCAAAGCTCGCCGGAAGGGAAGATTTCGGACTTACCGGAAATCACCAAGTCTGGGAAGACGGGGAGAGGCAACGGGAGCAAATGGCTGGAATCGTTAGGGTTCCCCCCTTCTTATAGGCAGCTCAGCCGCATGCATTAATTGCCTGCATTTAATGCAACAGCCGAAGAGGCTCCTGGACACATACACGCGGCCACGTGGAGGCCTCCCGTTCGATAGGCGATCTGACTTCCCAAGTAGCGCCACGCGTCCCTGCCCCATGCGTTAGGAACCGAAAATGTACCTTTCCAGCGCACCCCTCCTCGAGCATGCTATACCATCATTGCAAATCCTCCTCGATCTCTACGCCTACCACCCCCTCTTCGTATTAATGACGAGCTGGCTCGACCTCCCATACACAAATATCATTAATCCGATCTTACTACACCGACTTACTTCTCGAGCTTACACAATCAGCTCGAAAGTAGGGGGCTATTGTTATGGGTAAAAATGAACTGGTAAGAAATATGAGATCGGCTTAGATATTTGTGCACGTCGCGTGGTCGGCACTAGTACCAATCATGACCAAGGAGCTCCTCAACGGCCAGAAAGCGGTAATCCTTTGTGCGGAGATTTGTCTGTCCGACGGCTCTGCTCACCAGAAGATGAAGCTCCGCTTCCTTTGGAAGAGGACGAGGGCCAAGCTCTCCCACGGTCCCATCCATTTCCGAGCTCCTAGTCAGATGTATTGGAGAAGTCTCCGAAGCACGATCTCGTACCGGACCACACGCGAACCTACTGCACTGGCACTGCTTAAAGACCCGCAAGGGAGTCCCTAAACCGCACAATAAGATAAAGAGGATGGCCATCCCCGATGTCACCTATGTTCCACCAATGAAGGGAGCTCGGCTTCAATGCTCAGACACAACCTTCACGAGCAGGTCGGCTAGTCGAGGTACAAGGGCTCAATGCCAAAGATCTGGTCACAAGGCACGAACTGTGATTATTGGAGGGAAGCTCAACCATAACCCAACGAAGAGCCCAACTCAGAGAGTTCTTCCTCAGGGCAGCCGTAAAGATCAGCTCGGATGGTCGACGTCGGTCTCCTACTACATATGTCCTCCAACCCCAACCACTTGATCTTATCATCACCGAGGATCTCGCGAAACAGTTGAGAAGCGTCTACTAAACGCACGCCTATCATTCAAGAAGCATTTCTATCCCCATAATCGACTCCTAGGTCTATAAATAGAGGCCCCATCTACACTGAAAGGTACGCACCAGTAAACCCTCAACTCTGTTGGATCCATATTGCCTGACTCTGACTTAGGCGTCGAAGGGTCCCCCTACTACAACCAGGGTCTCCTTTGCTATCTTCTTGTGTAGGTACTCGGAGGTCTAGCAAGGGTTAACCGGATTTCAGCATCAACAGGTTCATAAACAATGAATATGTGATGATGGAAACCCCATCTATGGTGGGCGTGTGGACGTATGGTGGTTAGATTGATGTCCTATGATGAAGAATCTCATGGGAACATGCAGATCAGCGAGTTAACCCGTTGTTACAAGCTAAACCGCCTAGTCTACAAGGTGCGCCCACTAGACTAGCCATATGAACCCTATACGTTGTAGATTGGGTTAGTGTACTTGATGTGTTGAGTATGAGTTGTTTAATGGTGTTTAACATGATAAATATATGATGATATGTTGCTGGACTTTTGGTTATTATGAGAATAATACATGTTTGGACGTATGAACATGGATTCGAGGGTAGAATCATGTTTATGATGGTTTTATGTGGAAACTATGAATGTTTCATGATGAATATCCTATGTTGAAGAACATGGCGCACCCATGTGATGGAGTGACCTTGGATTTGTATATTTTGAATGCCACATCACAAGGAAACCATTCATCCCATGTTTTATGGAAACCTATTGTGGAATTATGGAAACCCATGTGGGTTAAGATGTTGAATTGATATGGAATGTCCATGTGTATAGATTATTGTGAATTATGGACGATCCAAGTTGTTGGATTGTTTCTTATTGTGGATCCATGAGTCGATGATGAAGGATTAGAGCCATGTGTAGCATCACGGCTGAGGTATGTTCATCCCTCCATGAATGGTGTCATGTGAAGGGTAATGACTATCATAGGGTGTGGTGGACCATTGAATGGGGTGTGGTGGTGACCTGATATGTGTGAGCATTGTTAAACCAGTTGGATGCTAAATCGGATTAATTAAAGGGTGGAACTAATCTCATGCATTCACTAGGATCCGACTTGGTGGATCAAACTAAGAGCGTGTGAAGTTGTAATTGGACTACTCCCACTTCACATGTACCTCAGTAAACTCTAGTGACTAGTGGTTATTAAGAGTGTGAAGTTGTAATTGAGCCACTCCCGCTTCACCGTCTTATTTAATCTGGGACCCTTCATCAGAGCAGGCATATCATGCATTGCATTAATTAAGATTTCATGTGGATGTTTTGTTTTGAATTTATATATGAGGTGATTATGCTATTGTTGTGATAATCCTGGGGGGATGCCCTCACTGAGTTGAACCTAGGCAACTCATTCCTTGTGTGGAAAAACAACCATAGCCCATGCAGGTGATGATCCAATAAGTGAGCCAGAAGTTCAAGGCGAGGATTATGAAGGTTTGTGGCAGCAAATGGCGGATGATGAAGCCGATACGACTTACCGAAAATCATTTCCTTTATTTACGTTGCTTTTCGGAGGGCAGAACTTGGACTATGTTATTTGGTTTGATTGAACATTTGGTGAATGGAACTTAGAATAGTGCACTTAACAGAATAAGATCTATTTTCCGTCATTTATGCTATGAATGCCATGAAATTATGAAAATTTATGTGGATGCAAGGAATACGCGGGTTTATACCCTTGACATATTCAAACTAACACCTGGGAACTCGACCCTTCGTGTTGTCCACAAGAGTTGAAATTTCGGGGCGTTACAATTTTTGCAAGGAAAGTTGAGTGAAGTTGGGATTTTGGGACTTAAATGTACATGTAGGAGTGTCTCTGATTGCTTTTATGACGGGTTGGGATTTTGGAACTTCCTATTTAAGAATTTCCGTTAAAACAGAAAACAGATTAGCAGGGAAAGTTGGGTAAAGTTGGGATCATGGGAAAGTTTTATAGAATATAAAAAGTTAGCTTTCTAATTTGGGGTAGTTCTCTCTCCAAAAATAAAAAATAGAAAGGGGCAGTTTTAGGCAATATTTTAAAACCCAGGCCTGACTATTTGGTTGGATTGGAACTATCCTATAAAATGGGTAGGTCCCTAAGCTACCCCGCATTTGACATAACCTTACCCACCTAGGTCGGACAGGTTTTGCCAGTCCAAATGAAGAATCGTTAACCCCGGCCGGGTGAATAAATACTACATGTTATTTTTAGGCCAACTTTCCTATTATTTTCGTATAGGGAAGCTCCCTGTGCAAAACTAGGTCCTTATCCTTGCCTTGGTGGTAGATTCCCAGGAGTTTCGACACGAGGTCTAGGGTTCGAGTACCCATAGGTGGTGAAATCCCGCTACGGTGTTAGTGGGAGGTGGGTGGGTGGGTGTGTGAAAAACAAAAGTTCCCTGTGCAAAACTCAGTTTATAAATTTGGGGGCCATGGTTGGTCTATCCAAGCCATTGATATGATGGCTCCCATCAAGGATGGATCCCCCCCCCCCCCCAAAAAAAAAAAAAAACCTTGCTAGATCAACTCTAAATTTCCCATTAATAGAATGCAAATACATGATTAAAACTAAATGCATGAATAAATCATATTCAATGGAGGAAAAACCAAAGATTCGATGGACAACATCTTCTGATTTGGGAGATTTTCTGGGAACTGTCCATCCATGATGGGGGTTGTCACATCAAAGGCTTGGATAGACCAACCATGGGCCCAAATCAAAGGGGACGATCACATCAATGGCTTGGATAGACCAACCATGGGCCCAAATCAGATGGGAGATGTCAAATCATGGTTTGGATAGACCAACCATGGGCCCAAATCGGATGGTGTTGTCACATCACGGCTTGGATAGACCAACCATGGGCCCAAATCGGATGGTGTTGTCACATCACGGCTTGGATAGACCAACCATGGGCCCAAACCAGATGGGGACTGTCACATCAATGGCTTGGATCAAGGTGTTCCGTATCCGTTATAAGTTAGCCGTAAAGGCCAATGCGTATAGGTAATGGTTATGACCGTTACACAATACGAGAATGAAACAACGCAGTTGGTTTTTTGGCAACGTATAAACTGTTACAGGAGTCATAACAGTCGCTATAGGGCATAACGACCGTTACCCCCGTAATGGTTGAAAAAACAGCTACTTTTTTTAAATCTATTTTCTCATTTTTCCACTTTTCTTATTCTAAAAACTTTCATATATTATTCTACAGCAAATTTTGATGCGGACACAGGTGCATTCAAGGTGTACCAACGAAGAAAGCGCCAACCACAAGTGCTGTCCTTGTGGATAGGCGAATATTGAGGAGCTGAAGACCTTTCACATGTGATTGGACATATAAAAGACCCCACTTAGGGAAGACACATGTGAAGGAAGATTGGAGAAAGAAGACCGAGCGCCCAAACTTTCCCATACTTATGTTATTTGCACATTTTTTGACTTAGTTAGGGGTCTTTTAGTAATCTTATATCTTTATTTGCTTATCCTAGGGGTATTTTAGTAATTTTATGTCTTTATTTGCTTATTTAAGTGGGGTAAAGCCCTAAACACGAATTTCAACTATTGATTAATGAAAAGCAAACCCTTTGGTTGCCTCCTTCCTCTCTTCTCTCTAATGGTGGTTCTTCTCTCCCCTTGATCTTCTTCTTCTAATTTCTTCTTGTGCCCCTCTAACTTCTTCAAGGTAATAACTTTCTTCCTTCTATTTTTCAGTTTTGGCTAATTCTTCTTCGATCAAAATCTTGAGAACCGATCTAAACCCTAAATCCCCAAATTCTCAAATCCCTAATCCGAGAAACTTCTTGGTTCTTCGGACTAGTGATCTTCATTGATCGATTGGGTGTGACCATGCAAGATCGGGAGGTCTCATCCTTACGGATCCAACCTACGTAGTAATTGAATTCCATACTCCATGGTTGTAGTGATGGCCCGCTCCATTGCATGTTTCCTTTATGATTTTCTCAATTATGATGATTACTATTAGAATTTTAGATCATTTATTCCTTTTATTTTCGCTGTTTAATTGTGTCCATGAGCATGCATCATAATTAGGTTTGTCCTGCGTTAAATTTGGTATCAAAGCCTAGGCTTGCATGGTTTTTGTCTAGATCGAGTTATCAAATTAGGGTTTCGATTTTTAGGTTTAACTTCGAAAAGTTCCAGGTTTAGAAAGTTTTCAATTTTAGAAACTTTCCAATTTTAGAAAGTTCCTAATCTGGAAAATTTTCAGATTTGAGTTGTTTCCTGTTTCAACTTAATTGTGTCAGTTCATAGTAGTTTTGCATTCATCGCATTCATCTTGAAAGTCATAACACCTAGTAGTCTAGTTAGGTAGAGTTTGGTTCAAGTCTTCATTGTATGCCCACAAGAAGAGGTAGAGGTTTCGGACTTCAACCTACCATGAATAACGAGCAGTTATCTGAGCAACTTGCTCAATTGATACAAAAGATAACCGCCCTAGAAGCGGGTCAAAGGCGTGAGTTTGCCCGCCTTGAGAACCAAATTACCACTACCATGACTAAGGTGGAGCAACTAGAGGCGTCCCAAAAGGAAAACCCCACTGGAGGGGAAGATGCGCACTCTCAAGTGGAAGGAATCATTGAAGAACGTGCTGCCACACGTGGTGGTAGTGAGGATAGAGATCGTGGTAACGGTCGTGGTGTGGTGCGAGAGGCACGAGCCACATGTGGTCATCAAGACCGTTATGATCCAGATGAGCATGCGATGAAGAGTGTGAGAGTTGAGGCCCCGAGTTTTGATGGACGCTTGGATCCCAAGGCATTCCTTGACTGGGTTGCTAACATGGACCACTACTTTGAGTGGTATGGCATGTCAGAAAACCGTCAAATGTGGTTTGCTAAGATGAAGCTTGTGGGTCAAGCCAAGCTCTTCTGGACCAACACCGAGCGTAGGATAGAGAGAGTTAGTAGAGCCCCTATCACACATTGGTATGAGATGAAAGAGAAGTTGAAGGAGAAGTACCTTCCTCTCTCATACCGTCAAAAGCTCCTTGACCAATGGCAATCCTTACGCCAAGGGTCAATGCCTGCCGCTGACTACATCGCTAAATTTGAAGAGTATGTGATGCGATGTGATATCCGAGAAGACCCTCTAGTAACGCTCTCGCGTTTTAAGACGGGCCTTTGTGCGGATCTTCAGCGCGAGTTTATTACTCGGCCCTTAACGGACTTAGATGAAGCATATCAAGTCGTGCAGGAGTTAGAGCAGTATCTGAAGGCTCCTGTCTTTCGTCGTTTTGAGTCCCGAGACTCCAATGCTAGATCTAGTTCCCAAGGAACTAGACCTAATATTGGTAATCAACCTAGGGCACAGGCGACCATTCCGCCTAGGCCTAGGGAGGACAAGGGCAAAGGGGTTCTTGGTGCCGGTCCTAGTAACATGAGTCAAGTGAGGTGCTATGAGTGTGGCAACCTTGGACACATGTCTAATCAGTGTCCTACGAAGAGCCGTGGGAGAGCCTTAGTTATAGGCGAGTCTCACGAGGGTGGAGATGACCAGGGTGATTATGAAGTTGAACAGTATCACCCTGAAGGAGGACTTACTGATGAAGAAGTGGATGGAGAAGCAACGCTTGCAGTAGTCAGGCGTGTGTTAGCTCAGTCTAGAAGTAATGCTGACTGGCGTCGAAGCACTATCTTCTACACTATTGCCAAGTGTGGTGAAAAGAATTGTAAGGTGATAGTGGACAGTGGAAGTTGTCAGAATGTGATTTCCACTAGCACCTTAGATCGCTTAAAACTGCAATCCACACCTCATCCAGACCCGTATAAAGTTTCTTGGGTTGACAAGACATCCCTACCTGTCACCCAGCAATGTCTAGTCCCCATCGAGTTTGGGTCATACAAAGAGTCCCTGTGGTGTGATGTTTTACCTATGGATGTGGGACATGTTATCCTAGGTAGACCGTGGCTATTCGATAATGATGTCACGATCTTTGGCCGTTCGAATGCGTGTACTTTTATGTATAATGGTAAAAAGATCAAACTTAATCCCATGCCACCTGAGAATACACTAAGGAAGAAGAAGGATGAGAAGGCAAGTGAGCCTAGAGAAATGGGGAAATCCAAACCTAAGTCTTTACATATAATCAGCGCAAGAGAGTTTGAAAAAGAAGCTAAGGAGGATTCTATGGTGTATGCCCTTGTGGCTAGAGAAATTACACATGCGGTTCCATCAGAGTTGCCCTGTGAGGTGACCTCGGTCCTGAAGGAATACAGTGATGTATTTCCTGAAGACTTACCGAATGAGTTGCCACCTATGAGGGACATACAGCATGCCATTGATCTTGTCCCAGGGTCTACTTTACCGAACCTTCCTCACTACAGGATGAACCCTGCAGCGCATGCAGAGTTGAAGAAGCAAATTGATGAGCTTCTGCAAAAGGGTTTCATCCAAGAGAGTATGAGCCCGTGTGCCGTGCCTGCATTGTTGACGCCAAAGAAAGACAGCACGTGGCGCATGTGTGTGGACAGCTGTGCCATAAACAAAATTACTGTCAAGTATAGGTTCCCTATACCTAGACTTAATGATATGCTTGACATGATGGCCAGGTCTACTATATTCTCTAAGATAGACCTCAAGAGTGGATATCACCAAATTCGTATACGCCCAGGAGATGAGTGGAAGACGGCGTTTAAGACGAAAGATGGGCTATATGAGTGGTTGGTCATGCCATTCGGCTTGACTAACACACCCAGTACTTTCATGCGGGTGATGACACAAACTTTGAGGCCGTTCATGGAAAAATTCCTAGTGGTGTACTTTGACGATATTCTTATTTATAGTACCACTAAGGAATCACACCTTGAACATTTAAAGAAGGTCTGTAGTGTCCTTAGGAAGGAAAAGTTGAACACTAATCTTAAGAAATGTGCATTCATGTCTAACCAAGTTGTGTTCTTAGGATTTATAGTGTCATCTGAAGGGATGCGGGCAAACCCTGAAAAAGTCAGGGCCATAGTTGAGTGGCCAGAACCAAGAAACATTCATGAGGTGCGAAGTTTTCACGGCCTAGCAACTTTTTATCGTCGGTTCATTAGGGGTTTTAGCACGATCATGGCTCCCATTACCGAGTGCATGAAAAAGGGAGAGTTCGTGTGGTCTAAAGCCGCCGTCAAGGCTTTTAAAGAAATTAAGGGCAAGATGGTGGAAGCTCCTGTCATGCGTCTACCTGACTTTTCTAAAGTCTTTGTAGTAGCGTGCGATGCGTCTGGTGTCGGTATAGGTGGAGTGTTGAGTCAAGAAGGACACCCAGTGGCCTATTTCAGTGAAAAACTGAATGAGGCAAAATAAAAATACTCCACTTACGACAAAGAATTTTATGCGGTAGTGCAATCCCTGAGACATTGGCGACACTACCTCCTACTGCAAGAATTCGTTTTGTTTTCTGACCATGAGGCTTTGAGATATTTGCATTCTCAGAAGAAACTCAACCCAAGGCATGCCAAGTGGGTAGCGTTTCTTCAGGAATATTCGTTTGTTTTGAAACACAAGGCCGGGGTTGAAAACAAACCAGCGGATGCCCTTAGTAGGAGAGTGGCGTTGCTCAACTCCTTGAGTGTAGAGGTAGTCGGATTTGAGCAACTGAAAGATGAATACCCCATATGTCCTGATTTTGGGGGTACTTACGCGTCGCTCTCTAGTGACCAGCATATTATGGGTGAATATGTTCTTAAAGATGGCTTTCTTTTCAAGGGAGACAGACTAATTATGATGAAGCATATCAAGTCGTGCAGGGACCACTCTTACTATAGTTTTGTGGGCGAATAAAAGACACATGTGAAGGAAGTATAGGGTTGTGATGTAGTAATAAACTCGGTAAGACCGAGGTCGAATCCACAGGGACTGAAACCTGTACATTATCTGAAAATAACCAGATCTAGAACTAGGCTTGGGGACGAACGACAGGAGGCTTCAGATATTGCTCTAACTCCTGCACGACTTGATATTATAGTAGACCACTCTTACTATAGTTTTGTGGGCGAATAAAAGCTCTGAGGCCAATTTTTTTTTTTTAATTTGAAAAAGGAAGTATTTATGCCTTTCTTTTCCTATTTCTAGTTCTAATGGGTGATTGTGATGTGTACATATTAGAGAAACATAGTCATGTTCATAAATTCACCAAATACAACACTCTCACCAAAGAGTTGACTATTACACTACCATAAACATGTTCAAAACAAAAAATGAATACATATTTGGAATATTTACATTATTCTAGATTTTCTAAATATTTTTCCAGAATTTTTTGGGCAATTTTTTTCAACTATTATGAGGGTCGTAACGGTCGTTACACCCCTATATCGGTAACGGTGGTCATTGTTACGACCACCATTACCAATACAGAATCTACAAATTGAGCTTCCCACAAGGAACTTCCCTATGCAAAATGAATAAGAAACTCGGGACATGTTTGTTAACTCTGAAAAATATTACTTAATGTGGAATTGAGAAAATGATCCCTGTTAAGTGTTGTTTGTTAACGCCAAATTCGGAAAGCGCTATGGGATTTTTCATTGAATTTTTTCCATGTGGGAGTCTGGCTTAATGGTGAATACGGAATGCGCTCAACGAATTCTTCTATATAAAAAAAATTTACTTCCAAAATTACCCATCCTCAAGTTACTACGGAGATTGTTTCTCTTCTGAATAGTTTGCGTAATACATGACCCAAATTTTAACATGTGGAACTTCTTTAGGCCCCACCATAATTTATGTGTTAGATCCACACCGTCCATCAACTTTTTCAGATCATTCTAGAGCATGAGCCCAAAAATGAGGCACATATAAAACTCAAGTGGACCACACCATAAAAACCAACGAAAATTGAATAACTATTGTTGAAACTTTCCTGGAATCCAATGTGACGTTTGTTTCCCATATAACCTCTTCATAAGGTCACACTGACATGGATGAAAAAGAAAGAGCACAAATATCAGCTTGAATAGGGCCTTAAGAAATTTTCAACAGTAGGTGTCCAATTTTTACTATTTCCTGCAGTGTGGCCCACTTGAGACTTAAATATACCTCTCTCTTTTTTATCTTATGCCCCCAAATGATATGGAAAAGTGGATGGATGGTGTGGATAAAACATATACATCATGGTAGGCCCCACAGACCCACTAACAAGGCCGCCTTCTCCTGGCGGCATGGGATCAGATCAACAAGGATTTCCTGTTAAAGACTTTCCCATAGTTTCCTACACTGGAATGTAAGGTGGGGTCCACCATGATGTTTATGAGAAATCCAACTAGTCCATCCATTTTTCGAGCTTCTTTTAGGACATGAGACCAAAAATGAGGAGGTTCCAAAACTCAAGTGGGCCATACGAGATGAAACAGTGGGAAATGAATGCCTCCCGTTGAAACCTTCTTAGGCTCCACCTTGATGTTTATATGCCATCCAAACTGTTTATAAGGTCATTTTCACTGAGATGAAGTGAAAACACCAAAAACATAGATAGATACAAAACTTTTGTGGCCATATAAATATTTAAATGATAGTCACTAAATCCCCACAGTTTCCCATCGTGTGGCCCATTTGAGTTTTGGATCCACCTTATTTTTGGTCGCATGTCCTAAAATGAGCTCAAAAAATGGATGGACAGGTTGGATTTCTCACAAATATCGCAGTGGGCCTCACCCAAAATCCTTGCACAGAAACTTCCTCCAAAAGGATTTTGCATGAAATCCGCATCCATGCAAATTGCCCAGTGACGCTGGCAATGGTGAGGTGGGATTGGGCAATGCTTTTTGTGCCCAACCATAATATTGGTGTTTTATCTACACCATTCATCTATTTTTTCTGATCATTTTAATGCATTGGCTTAAAAATGAGATAGATCCAAATCTAATGTGGATCACGCGACAAGAAAACAGTGGTGATTAAATGCACACCATTAAAAACTTCTTAGGCCCACTGTAATGTTTATTTACCATCTAACTTTTTTATTAGGTCACGCATACATGGATGAAGGGAAAACACAAATATTAGGTACATCTAGAACTATTTGTGTCCCCACAAAGCTTTTAATAGTGGCCATTCAATCAGCACCATTTCCGATGATCCGGTCCATATGAAATTTGGATCTTCCTCATTTTTTGGATCATTTCCTAAAATGATCTGAAAAAATGGATGGACGGTGTGGATAAAATAAAACATGTACATTATGGTGGGTCCAAACAACACTGTTTAATAGCCACATCAATGTGGCAACATCAATCCCCCATCTAGATCCACTATGTTGCTAGACGAGATTTCCTGCCAAAAGCCTTTTTCAGGAAGTTCCGGTGCTATAAACGTAGGTGGGGTCAGCCTTGATGTTTGTGAGAAATCCGCCCTGCCCATCCATTTTGTGAGTTTATTTTAGGACATGGGACCGAAAGTGAGCTGGATCTAATACTCAAGTGGGCCGAAAATGTGATTGAACGTCCACATTTGAAATATTCATGGGGCCACAGAAGTTTTGAACTAGGGTAATATTTGTGTCCTTATGTATGCTATGCTGGATCCAACAAAAAAAAAAAATCCGTTCTCTCCTCCTGGTAATATTTAATATGTTTTTTCATATAACTTGGTAAAATTATAACTTGAAATTTTGCTAAAAATGTCATTTGTTTTTATGTAGATAAATATTATCTGGTATGCTTACACTCACACGAGGATTTATGGCACCATACTGTAATGTTCGGTATTGGTTGGGTGACTTTCGTAGTGGTGGGCGGCCTACTAGTAAAGAGGAGATTTTTAATCATATGCATGCGAAGTAACGGAATGTAATCGAAAAGGCTTTTGGCCTGTTGAAGGCGCGTTTTGCAATTTTGAAGCGGATGACACCATATTCCTTCTCGAAGCAAAGAGACAATTATTGCATGCATGACACTACATAACTACATTAGAAAAGAATCCATCTCCGATCCACTCTTCCAACAATACAATGATGAAAATGTTCTTTCGAAGATGAATATCGAATCAGAGAATGATATGCCTAAAGTGGAAGGAGTATTTCGAGACTTCGAACAAACTATTATGTCCAATATGTGAGAAGAAATTGCCGCCATACTTTATACATGCAAATCCTCGAATTTTTTTATATGTTTTTTTTTTTTTTTGAATAATGATATTTTAATTTTCTATCAAGCACTTTAGTTTATTTGAATTAAATAGAATGATTTTATTTTCATTTAATAAAAAATAATTTCTTTATAAACAAACAGGTTGTTTCAAATTCAGTACTTAACTTTCAGACTTCAGCAATAGTTACCAAACAAGTTTTTTTTACTTCATATTCAGATTTTAGATTCAGGCTTCAGATTTCAGATTCATGCTTTAGACTTCAAATTTAACAAACGGGGCCTCGGACTCATTACTTTTTATATTTTTAAAACGCATTAAAAAAAATTTTAAAAATAAAATATCATTTCTATCAGCCCCAGATAAAAAATTTAAGACGGATCTATAACTCAGGTGGGCCACATCAAAGGAAACACTGAGGAATATTGAGAGCAGGACACCCACCGTAGAAAAGTTCAGGGGAAATTTGGTGTGAACAATGTTGTTGATACGCCATCCGACCTATTAGTTAGGTGATGCCATGCCACTAGGATAAAAGGATATATCAAAAATCAAGCCATTCCAAAAATCCTCTTCCAAGATGTTGGCTCTAATCTTGAGAGACATCGAGGATCGGTCTTCTTGCCTCCCAGCCTCGGATCGTCGTGCCTCCCCCTTAGTGTCAGATTTCTAGGGCGTTGCTCCCCGGTTCGAGTTGTTTAAGTTTTGTTTTGTTTTGCTTTTTGTATAGTGGCCAGTTTCTTGTGTTTGCTTTTGTCGTTTCTTTTTGTTCCATTCCTTCGTATAGGGAAGCTACCTAAACACGTATGTGTAGTAGGGGAAAGATTTGAAAAGAAATTAGCAACGTGGAAAGGGAGGTTTCTATCAATTGGTGGTCAGAAAACTCTAATCAGAGCAGTCTTATCATATCTCCCACTTCATGTCATTATTATGATGCCCAGTGTCAGTTATAGCCAAGCTGGAAAAGTTGAAAAGGAATTTTCTTTGGCAAGGTTTGGAGGAGAAGAAAAAGTTCCATCTTTTGGCTTGGAAGGAGGTGTGTATACCGTACGCGGAAGGGGAAGCTGGTATTAGAGGTCTTGAGTTGATGAACTTGGCCCTTCTAGGGAATTGGTTGTGGAGGTTTGGGACCGAAGAAAATGATCTTTGGGGTGACATTATCGTGGCAAAATATGGAAGTGAGACCGGCGATTGGGCAATCAAGACATCCTCTCTTAATAAAGCTTCTTGGATTTGGAAAGGCATAGCCCACATTTTTCCCAAATTTAATGAAGGTATAGGTTTTGTGATTGGTAATGGGGAAAGGGTTAGATTTTCGGAAGATGCATGGGTAGGGGAGATTCCTCTCCAAAGATCCTTCCCATTGGTGGTGCACCTAGCTTTGAAAAAGAATATCATGGTTGTCATGTGTTACAAGTAGTGTTCGAGTTGTCGGTATCGCTACAAGTTTCGCTAGCCGGAGATAAAGATATAATATCGTTATCGCCGATAATATCGCCGATAACCAGAAATGCAAGGAAAAAGGGAGAAATATGGAGAAAATTGTGGAATTTTTTAGTGAAACTTCAGGACATGCCTAAATACACATATTTACATATTCATAAATGAAAAAATTGCAAAAAGAATGCATTAAATTAGAAGTTTCCATTTAATAGGGGCCAAAAGGCATGCACTATCGTAAGAAATCACTCAAATAGTAACCAAAATGAGTTTATATAATGCAACTACAGCTGGCATACAGTAATTAAGACATGTAAAAGTAAATGAACTCAAAGATGGCAAAACAAGGATGGATCAGATTATCAAATCAGCATGGTATTTGATACTCTGGCTGTGTATGACCCTTGATACCTAGCATTTGAAAATGGTACGTGGCAAATTCTAACATAATCTAAATCATATTTTCGCTTCATCAAGATCTGTGTGACCTAATCAAGAGGTTTGATGGCCGAAAAAAAAAAACCATTGCAATGGCCCTATGAAGTTTTTAATGGTGGGCATTTAATCACCCACTATTTCCCTTAGTGTGGTCCACATCCACCTGAGATGCAGTCATGCAGATCTGTCTCATTTTGAGCTCATGCCTTAATATCAAAATAAATGGACGACATTGATAAAATATTTATCATTATGATGGCCCCACATAACATCGACCCATCAATCCACCGATATAAACAAATGGCACGTGCACACAGTATAAATCAGTACCTTTATCGTACTGAGTCAACTGTGTGGGGCCCATTGTGATTTATGTATTTTATCTACCCCATCCATCCATTTTACAAGATAATTTTAAGGCTTGATCTCGAAGATGAAGCATATCCAATGCTCAAATGGACCACACCACAGAAAACAATGTGAGTTGAAAATGCCTACCATTGAAAAATCTTTAGGGGCCACAAAAGTTTTGGATCCATGTCATTTTTGTATTTTACCTTCATCCATCTTCGTGTTATCTTATGAACAACTTGGATGACAAATAAACACCACTGTGGGCACCTAGGAAGGTTTCAACGGTAAGAATCATTGTCCCCACTGCCTTGGCAATGTGGTCCACCCTAGCTTTGGATCTACCTCATTTTTGGGTTAACTACGTAAAATGATCTCGCTAGTTGGATGGAACAAGTGGATATAACACATACATCATGGTGGGGTCCACGGAACTTGGTGACTTCCACACGCCATTGATGTTCGCACCCACATACCACGCTAAAAGGAAGCAAATTGTGTACCGAGTAACTCAGTGGGCTAAGTGTACTGAGTAAACTCTGTGGGGTCCACCATGATTTATGTATTTTATCCACTCCGTCCATCCATTTTAATATATAATTTTTGGGCTTGAGCCAAAAAATGAAGTATATCCAAACCTCAAGTGGAACACACAATGGGAAACAGTGTGAATTGAACATCTACCGTTGAAAATTTCCTGGGGGCCACAAAAGTTTTGGATCAAGCTTGTATTTGTGTTTTCCCTTCATCCATGTCTGTGTGATCTTATGAACAGGTTGGATGAGAAATAAACATCACTATGGGCCCAAGAAATGTTTCAACGGTGGAAGTTATTATTCCAACTATTTCCATTGGTATGGTCCACTTGATCTTTGGGTATGCTTAAATTTTGGTCTCAACCCCTAAAATAAGATGGAAAACGGATGGACGACATGGATAGACCAAATACATTCACGGTGGGCCTAACAGAGTTTTCTCAGTACGATAAGAGCATACTGAGAGAGCATATTGAGTAACTCAGTACCCAGTCTGATTTCCCATAGGGTTGGTGGTCAGTGTTCTGTGGGCCCCACCATGATATATGTGTTTCATCCATCCCGTTCATTCATTTTTTAAAATTATTTTATGTCTTGATGCCAAAAATGAGAGGGATATAAATCTCAGGTCGATCACACAAATGAAAACAATAGTTGTTGGATATCCATCATTAAAATCCTCCTAAGGCCCACTGTACTGTTTATTTGACATCCAATCTATTGATTAGGTCATACAGGCCCAGATGAAGGGAAAAAACAAAGATCAGTTTGATTCAAAACTTTTATGGCCCCCAAAAGGTTTTTAATGGTCGACGCTCATTCAACACTATTTCATTTAATGTGGTCCACTTGAGATTGAGATATACCTAATTTTTGGTCTCTTAAGTTAAAATGATATGGAAAAATAGATGGACGGAATGGATGAAACACATACATCATGGTGGGTCCCACAGAGCACCGACCATCAGCCATTGGCTAGTGGCAGGGGGAGTAGCCAATCCATTCCCAAAACGCGGACACTGACAGGTTGAGTAGCAAGACTCGCTACACGTCACCAAGTTTTGTGGACCCCACTATGATGTACGTGTTGTATCCACAACGTCCATTCATTTGAAGATATTATTTTAAGGCATTACCCAAAGAACGAGGCAGATCCAAAGCTTTAGTGGACCCCACCACAGAAAACAGAGGGAAGATTGATGTACACCGTTGAAACCTTCCCAAGGCCCACCATGATGTTTTATTGAAATCCAACCTGTTCAAAAGTTAACAAAGACATTAAAGAAGGGAAAACACAAATATCAGCTTGATCGAAAACTTTAGTGGCCTTCAGAAGTTTTTAATGGTGGTGTCACTCTCCCCACTGTTTTCTGTGGTGGGGTCCACTGGAGCTTTGGATGTGACTCATTCTCTAGATCTTATGCTAAAATGATCTCTCCAAATGGATGGACGGAATATCGCCGATAATTTAAACACTGGTTACAAGTTACAACTTCATTGGGTTGCAAGTGGTATGGAATCCTCCATGCCATGGCAATTTGCTTGATGTCGAAGTTAAAGCAGGAGTGCCTCAAGATCATGTGCCAATTAGAGAAGAAAGGGATAGAATGATGTGGACGAAAGAAAAGACGGGGCGGTTCCCGGTTCAATCTTTCTACGAAATTCTTAGGCATAATGAAAGTGATTGTTCTTGTGGGCATACAACCTTTGTGGCGCCCACCCAAAAGTAACGGCTTTCAAATGGCTCGTTGGAAGGGGAAAGGTTTTAACTTCTAACCATTGACAACCTCCAAAAGAAGGGCATGATTCTCCCAAACGTTTGTATGATATGTAAGGTGGACACGGAGTCAATTAATCATCTCTTCGTTCATTGTCCGTATGTTAGTCAGATTTGGAACTCTACCCTTGGTTTGTTTGGCATCTCTTGAATTATGCCAAAATCCCTTAAGGAGCTCCTCCTTATGTGGCATGGCATTTGTCTCAAGAGGAAAATTCAGGATCTTTGGCAGTTAGCTTTACTAGCCATTCCTTGGGCTATATGGGAGGAAAGGAATGGTAGGTGTTTCTGAGATGAGGTTTCCAAAGAAGGGGAAGTTATCTTAAAAGTCAAAAGGGTTTTGTAGTCAGATGGACTTCTTGTATAAATTCATTACAAGAATGTAATTTTTCTTTTTTGTGTGGGTTGTAATTCTTTGCACCTCTTCGGTGCCTTCTCAATAAAGTGATCAATTAATCTTCAATAATAATAATAATAATAAACTTTCTCCAATCTTCAAAAACGAAATTTAATAAAAGGCCAATCCAAAAGTCGTGGGCCGCACCATGTGAATATATAGGTTTTAGGAGGGTCATACATTTCTCCAACTACTGTGTCCCACATGAGTTTCTAATGGATTTGATTCTTGTTTTTTATGGTCAAAATGATAATAAATATCAGATTCACGGTTTAGATTTTACATACACATTATTAGGGCTGAAAGTCGGGCGGGTTGGGTCGGGTTGGTGCTCAACCCTAGCCCATCCCAAGGTTCCTATACCTCAACCCTAACCCAACCTCGGGTTAGGAATTCTCAACCCAAGCCCAACCCAAGCGGGCTCGGTCGGATTGGTCGGGTGGATATATGCTAATATTTTCGTTATTACATTCATCTATTATACTTCAGTACACATCTTATTTTTTATACATATGATTTTATTAATTATATATGTAGTTATTTATCGTAAAGAACTTCAGTTTTTTGAAACAAACAATCTAAAATATAGGACTACTCCTCATTTAAAAGTCATGTTGTTTAGCACGCAATCTATTTGAGAGAGAGAAGTCTAGCGTATCTTGTTAGCTTGAGTCATGGGAAATGACGTCGACCAATGAGACCCGACAGCACTGGAATTTCATGTGCCTTCAACACAGACAATCCGCACTCAATTATAATTTATAACTTATATATCAATCAGGTTCAGGTTTGGGCTGGGTCAGGCAACCCGAGACCTCAACCCAAGCCCGACCCAAGTTCAGTCACGGGTCGGTTCGGTTGAACCCACCCGACTTTCAGGCCTACACATTATAGGTGAGCCCCACATGGCTTTAGCATATGGTAGTTATGGCGCATAGCGGCATAAGAAAGTATGTGATCCCTATTCGGTATTCCCTTACTTAATTGGGATTTGGTAATTGGTTTCCAAACCTTTCCAATTTCACTGCATGTGGTGCCTAATACAAAGGCCCACTGCATACATGGCATTCAAATCATCAATTATGAGATCCATTTTATTAGATGTATCATGGACCAACATACATTAATTTTGACATCTGAATATCGGATTTGTGGAAATTTGTTTAACAATTGAAAATGAAATATTCATTGGTCTTATTTGAACAACAATGTGCCCACAAATCAGAGATTAAAAGTGTTAAACCAGTCTGATTTGGACTGGGACTTAATAACAGGGTATCCACAGTTTAGCTGGTTTGATTGGAGCAAATGGCTTGAAAAGTGCCAATGGTGAACTCACCCTACAACCACACACATGCCTAGCAGCATTTCTCTGAAGCCATCTACGGGTGCCTAGAGCTTGTTCGCGGTGGGGACCACATGTGAATGGGTCTCGGTGAGGATTCATGCAGCCAACCCCAATCAACTGGGGTGAGGTTTAGATGATGATGATTAATTGATTCCAATTCTTAGTTGCAAGATCGTTTCTAACTAGGTGCCTCTCCTGCTTCAAATCACGCTTGGGAATACCGCTCCAACGCCTGCTTGCCCACCTATTAATACTTGTTTACATTTTGAATAGATGCTTCCCCATTCTCATACCCGAATGTCTTGGAACTTCGCTTCACACTTCGTGAAACTATATTTCTTTTTTTTGTTTTGTTTAAAAATTATGACATCAGCTTACATCATGGCCTGACCAGGGTTGGCCCAGTTCGACCGAACTGCCCAAAAAAAGAGGCCAGCTGCTGGTTCAGGTTTTAAAACACTGGTTTTGGGTTCATTAAATAGCTGAAATTAGAAGGTGCTCTGGGGGGCAGTTTAAAGTTTGTTAACTTCTTTCTTTTTACATTTTCCAAGTTAACAGGCCAATATTAAAAGGTACTGTTCATGCTTTTTTTAATAGGTACAAAACTTCTGTTTTTGGTCTATTTTACTCTATTTGGGACTGTTTTGGACACAAATAATTGACATACTGACAGGTTTTATTAGGATCTAAATTAGAAGGTTTCGCTAAGATTAACTTGCAGCTATTAAAAACCAGTCAAAGGACATTGAGAGCATAGACAACTTTGTCCCCTTCATGAACCAATTGTTGCATGCTTGCCAAAGCAATCCAAAGAGACTTATGTTTGCCTAAATATTCGAAGATGAAGTCAAGCTTCAATGATTGGACTTTGGAGTTAAGACATAAGTTGAATTGTGCAGACCTTTCAAGCTTGAAAGAAGGATGTTCCAAGAGGAACCCATTCAGTTAGAGAGGTGCTAATGCCAACCAGAGTTAACACTTCTAGATGGTGGCTTTGATCCAACTTAGCTGTAATAAGTCAGTTCTAAGTTCTAACCTAAACTTTGAAATGATGGGTTAGGTATTTGGGAGGAATTATTAGTGGAGGAAAGAACATAAGGTGGAAGAACAGAATTATCAATGTAGCCCAGAGATCATAACTACAAAGATTAGAAACAAATTGGCTCCTGAAGTAAGGGTTAGAACAATTCAGTCCAAGAATAAAAAATTTAACACAGAGAGAGAGAGAGAGAGAGAGAGAGAGAGAGAGGATGGGAGGGAGGAGGCTTTTGGCTCTCTCTTTTTTTTTGTGTGTGTGTGTGTTGGGGGAATGGTTGAAAGGAATAAGATTTTGAAAGAAAAGAGAGTGTGACAGAAGATATAAAGTGGGAAGAAGAAAGGAAAAACAAACTCATAAAACAAATGAACTACAGAAATCATGGTTTTAAAAATCCAGTCTGGAGTGACTCACCTAGAGACTGGAAGTCTTACAACTTGCCCTGACTCAGTCAAAAGTACCAAACTAGTTCCAACCTGATCTGGTTTCGAGCTTTGACCCAGCTTGTTTTGTTCTCCATTGATAACACATCAACTGGGTTTCAGATGATATCCAAAGCCATGGTGGGATGAAATTAGTGAACAAATGAAGAGAGATAAACACAATCTGAATACTAAGGGATGAAGAGATCAGCAGGCCACCCAAATGAAGAACAAAGTCAGATCAGAGGACTTGCCTTGAATAAAAGGAACACAAAAAAGTGATATTGATAGACTTCCCAAATCTATCTAAGAAGATTCTAGACTTCTTATCAACAATATCTAGAGAGATCGCAGAGATGTTCTCAAGCATGTCTACAAGCTTTACTACCAAGGAAGCTTGTAGAATTACAATTACATATCATTAAAAGAATATCTTCATAGTACACGGATGTTACAAGAATATCTCATAGTACACATCATCAATTAACAACATTATCCTAGAGAATGCTTACATTTTTTTTTTCCTTTTTTCCAAGGCTTGATCCTGTTAGAGAAGGCTTGATCCCATCAAATCTATCTGAGAAGATTCGGCACTTCTTCTCAAGCTAATCTAGAGAGATCACACAGATGTTCTCAAGCCTATCTAAAAGATTAATTACCAACGAAGCTTCTAGAATTGCATACTTAATAGATACCTTCATAGTACATAGAAGTTACTACTTACAAGAATATCTCACAGTACACATCCTCAATTAACAACATTAACCTAGAGAATGCTTACATTTTTTTTCCTTTTTTCAAAGGCCTGATCCTGTTAGAGAAGGCATGATCCCGTCAAATCTATCTAAGAAGATTCTGCACTTCTTGTCAAGCTAATCTAGAGAGATCACACAGATGTTCTCAAGCCTATCTAAAAGATTACTACCAACGAAGCTTCTAGAATTGCATACTTAAAAGACACCTTCATAGTACATAGAAGTTACAAGAATATCTCATAGAACACATCCTCCATTAACAATATTAACCTAGAGGTTGCTTACATGTTTTTCTATTTTTTTCTTTTTCTTCTTGCAAAGCTTGATTCCATTAGAGAAGGCTTTAAAAAAAGCGCACCAAAAGCAGGTATGAAAACTACAACCCAAACAAAGGATAAAATTACAAACAATTAAAGTCAAAACCTTCAAAACATAAAATATGTAAATAATGCCAGAACATTGATGGACTTTGGTCAAGATTCAACCAGAATCAATTGTAAATACAATTACAAACAGCCACACTCAAACTAATAATCAGTTCTCAAGGATGCAGTACCTTCAAGCCCACTGAAAAATCCGAATTCTCACTGTTGTCATTGTTCATGCAAGCCACTGGAAGAAGTGTGAGTAAAATAATTGTAAGTTCCTGTTGCAAGCCAAAGCAGCACACACTAATCAAAAATTCAAAGTCCTCATGTCCCATCAATTATTGCAAAAACAAAGGATACAGCATGAGTTCTTCCAACAATAGAAACATGAGAAGAAGGAAGAATAAACAAATCGACAACCATTCCAGAAAAATATTTATAATAATAGATTACAGATAAAAATAAATAATAAATTGCAAGGAAACTCAGTAAAAGAATATGAAACTTGGGTAGCCTATTCAACAGATAAATAAAAACCAGGCAGAGATTATGGATAGAGTTGGTTTGATGCCTGGACCAGATCATCATTGAAGACAAACCCAAATGTGTCATCTCATGGGTCTCTGGATGGCTGCCTTTGGGAACAGCGGTTTATTTCAAACAAAATAAAATGAATGATTTCTAGGTCTTTTTTTTTTTAATCTCATTCAAACAGAGGTTAACTCATGGGCAGATGCTTCAGCTAAAGGTGGTGCATACCTTTGTATATCGGTGACATTTATCCATTGGACAGTCCCGTTTTGCCTCTTTCAATAAATGTAGTGGTTTATTCGTAAAATGTGGCATATAGTGCCATATCATTCAATTCTTAAAATTAACTCCAATGGGTCCAAACTTCACTTGTTTTCTGATCAAAAATTACAATCTGGAATGAAATGTGGATAGCACCCTCGTTATAGATGACAAGATTTGCAGAATCCCCTAAACTACAGAGAACAATCATCCCTAGGGGAAGTCCACTTACATCTTGTGAATTTAAAAAATCCCTTCCAATCTATGCAGAAGTCTAAAGAAAGGTGATCAACGAACCTGACTCTAGTCACTACTTCAAGGACCTGACCACTACCACCATTGTTGTGCTCACCAGCCCAGATTAGTCAAGATGACATGACGTCCAATCTAGGTAGAGCTCTAAGAAGGAGAGCAATGAACCCGACTCTAGTCAATAGTGCAAAGACCCTAACCTACACACTCATATGCCCATCAGCCTGGCTCTAGTGAAAGTTGCTAATGACCCCATCAAACCCTAGAACCACCCAAACCAATTTGCCAGTAGCTTTGCAGTTGTCATCAAAATAATGTTAAATCCAGCCTCCATGAGGGGCTTCTGGTTATCTGAAATTCTGATCATTGTCAACTCTTGCAGCATCCTATTGAATAGGTGATCAATTGGACCGCATAGATACGCCACCGAAGCACATATGCAAAACCATTCTCTTACATCTCAGCAACTTCCATAATCGTGTTTGTGAATGAGAAAAGACACTCATAAAGACATCAATCCAATCTTTCTGTACCACAATCAGTTAGCATATGGTATTTTAGGGGTGTTCGGCCATTTTCTCTAAATAGGTCCCCGTTGTGGTTTTATTGCAGCTTTTAGCTGCCCCTTTTGTTTCTATTTTTTGCTCTTTGATCAAACTTCCGATTACCCTTCAAAAGAAAAGGAGGAAAAGAAAAACACTTTCCATAGACTAAAAATTGTCAAGAACAAAATATTTACCATAAGCATCTCCCTGATCCTTTGCAATCAGCATGTGTTGATGGCTACCACAGAGATTATTTTCAAAGATACATTCAATGATTAAGATTTTTCTAATAAACAAGAATATTTTCTAAGATATGTTATTTTTTCTTCTTCTTTTTTTTTTGAAAGATGACAAAATTTATTAAAACACCTGCGAAAGCAAACCTAAGGCAGGGAAAGAATACAAAGAAGGAAAGACAAGAACAATCTTTTAGGGCTCCAAGCTAGAAACCCGATCAAAAAGAAGCGATTTGACCACCAAAACCTCCACTAGAGCATTTGTTGCGAAAACACCAATTGTTTCGCTCACCCCAAATCACCCAAAGGATTGCAATAACGGTTAGCCACCAAAGCACTTTCCCCACCTTCCCAACTCCTTTGCCATGCCAACCTAAGAGGAAGTCTTCTATGGAGTTTGGCAACACCCACGAAGCACCAAAAAGGGAGAGGAGAGAGGACTGAAGGACTATTCGGACAAAGAGAAAATGAATGAACAGGCGGCTCACCGACTCTGCATCTCTCGTACGCATCAAGTAAATGTTGGGGATGACCATAGACCGCTTTTGCAAATTATCAATGGTGAGGATTCGCTTCCTGCCGACCAACCAAACGAAAGCCACAACTCTAGGGCATGCACCGTATCTCCAATAGCAATAAGAGTTGATCTTCAACCTCAATTGAATGTTCCAAATCTGACCATAAAAGGAACGAACCAAGAACCAGTGTTTTAAATATCGATGATATCAGCCGATATATCCCACGATATATCTTGTATCCCACCTGTGCGATACGAAATGCATAGGTAGTGCCGATATATCCCACTTATTCGATCCGGTGAGTATTTTTTATTTTTGATCCATTTTTTTACTGTAAATCACGTTAAATCAATGTCAAATGGTTACAAATCTATGATTCCTCATGTTTTCCATGAAAAATCATGGATTTGGAGCTTCGATTTCGAGATTTGGGAGAGAAGGGGCAAGTTGCGGAAATTTGGAAAAAATTGAAATTTCTCAATTTCTCACAAATCAATTGTGATCTTTGTATCCAAACACAAAATCAAACATGTAACCTAATCTAGTGATTCTTCTTTTGCTTTTGAATATATTGCCTGTGTTTCCATACATGTCTTTTTACGTTTGTAAATTATATGAATAGACTTTAAATATACTTGCATCAGTTCATTTGGACAATGCATGTATTAAGACCCCATACAAAGAAAACCCCTATTATGTGCATTTTTTTTGTAATGTTTTAATTTCTAAATATGTATTGATGTCTTTTTCAACAATCCTTGAAGTTTCCTTAAAAATTTCGACCAATTTCCCAATGTTCCCATGTTTCCCAACAACAACAATGCATTACGGGATACAACTAATATATCCCATGCGATAACCGATATGTATCCATATCCTAAGGGTGTGATATATTACGCGATAACGATATTTAAAACATTGCCGAGAACCAACTAGATTTGTGACCGCGCCAAGCCATTTCATCCAACCTCCCTAAAACAGGGTGAAAATCTTTAAAAATGCCAAGCAACCACAACAACTCCTCCACTTCCTCTTCCCGAATATTCCTTCCACGGCGACGCCAAAACCACTTGACCTCCACACATTGATAAGATTTTTCTAATAAACAAGAAAGCCTACTCCCTCCCTCCCTCTTTCTTTTTTCTTTTCTTCTTTTCTTGTTTCTTTCTTCTTTTTTTCCAGCCAAAAAATACTGAGCTACTACTCCCCCCAAGGGATTGTTTTGATTAGTAGAAGATTGTGTGACCATGCTTTTGGGGTGGGGATTTCAGTGTAAGTTGGAGTATTGGGTTTATTGTTGGTATGGTGTACAACTTTAGGCACTCCTATGGGAGTGGACTGTGATGTAGACTGAGTAGGTTCCTCTGATAACAGGAATTCCACAAGTGGTTACTGTACATTTATGGGGAGCAATCTTGTCAGACGAAAAAGTAAAAAAGCATACTGTTACAATATCGCTCACTCATTTGCTAAGCTAGAATATCATTCAACAGCTCACGCTACTTGTGAAATTATCTGACTTCGCAATGGGTTTTGAGATCTCCACACCTATTCCTTTATATTGCGACAATTAAGCTGCCATCCATATTGTCTCCAACCTAATCTTTCACGAGAGGACCAAGCAACGATATCAGCCGATATATCCCATGATATATCTTGTATCCCACCTATGCAATACAAAACACATGAGTAGTGTCGATATATCCCACCTATTCGATCCAATAAGCATTTTCAATTTTCGATCCATGTTTTTGTTGTAAATCATGTTCAACTAGTGTCAAATGGTTACAAATCTATGATTCTTCATGTTTCCTATGAAAAATCATGGATTTGGAACTCGATTTCGAGATTTGGGGGAGATGGATCAAGTTGTGAAAAATTGAGAAAAATCAAAATTTCTCAATTTCTTAAAAATCAGTTGCAATCTCTGTATCTAAACACAAAATTAAACATGTATGTAACCTGATCTAGTGAGTCTTATTTTGATTTTAAGTGTATTGCTTGTGTTTCTATACATGTATTCTTACGTTTATAAATTATATGAATAGACTTGAATATACTTGCATCAGTTCAGTTGGAAAGCACATTTATCAAGACCCCATACAAAGGAAACCCCTATTATGTGTACTTTTTTTTGTAATGTTTTGATTTCTAAGTGTGTATTGATGTCTTTTTCAATAATCCGTGGAGTTTCATTGAAAAATTCGACCAATTTCCCAATGTTCCCATGTTTCCCAACAACAGCGGTACATTACGTTATACAAGACCAATGTTTTAAATATCGTTATCGCATAATGTATTGCACCCTTGGGATACGGATACATATCGGTTATTGCATGGGATATATCAGTTGTATAACGTAATGTATCACTGTTGTTGAGAAACATGGGAACATTGGGAAATTGGTCGAATTTTTCAATGAAACTCTAGGGATTGTTGAAAAAGACATCAATACACACTTAGAAATCAAAACTTTACTAAAATTTGCACAGAATAGCGGTTTCCTTTTATGGGGTCCTAATATATGCGATTTCCAACTGAACTAGTGCAAGTATATTCAAAGTCTATTTATATAATTTATAAACGTAAGAAGATATGTATGGAAACACAAGCAAAACATTCAAAAGCAAAAGAAGAATAACTAGATTAGGTTACATACATGTTTAATTTTGTGTTTGGATACAAAGATTGCAACTGATTTGCAAAAAAATGAGAAATTTCGATTTTTCTCAATTTTCCACAACTTGACCTATCTCCCCTAAATCCCGAAATCGAAGTTCTAAATCCATGATTTTTCATGGAAAATATGAAGAATCATAAATTTGTAATCATTTGACACTGGTTTAACGTGATTTACAATAAAAACATGGATTGAAAATGCTCACTAGATCAAATAGGTAGAATATATCGGCACTACCTATGTGTTTCGTATCGCACAGGAAGGATACAAGATATATCGTGGGATATATCGGCTGATATCGTCGATATTTTAAACACTGGTCAAGACTAAATATGATGCAAAGAAATTATAGGTGGATTGAAGAGTGATTCAAAGTATAAGATATACTAACCTACCACAAATCTAAGAAATCAAATAAACAAGAAAATTCATATTTCAATCTAAATCACAATCCCATAATAAACTAAACCATATAAAACATGAATTTTCAAAGGATTGATGGAAGGTAGAACTTCCCCCTTTAGCATAGACTTAGGTCTAATTCAAAGGTGGCTGATTTAGTCTTTTTAGAGTTAGAAGGTCTTTGAATAGTCTACTCCAATAATCTAAGTACACTTGGCAACGATCCAGGCTTGTAAACGATCCACTAAACCATCAGGATTGTATTTTACCGTATACAACCATTCACACCCAAATGCACAATTTCCAGCAAGTAATTCAACTAATGTCTAAGTTTGATTATGATAGAAAGCAACCATATCTTCTTCCATAGCTCGTTTCCAACCATCATAACTTAGAGCCTCCTAGAAAAATGAACAATAAACACAGACAACAGAAACAAAGCAAATTGTCAAAATGAAAGAGATAAACCACTAAATGAACAAAGTTGGAAATAGGATGTGAATTGCCAAGTAAATGAAACAAAGTTGGATACCACCTTCATCCCCCCTTCCCTATTCTTCAACTTGGGCCCAAATCAAGCCTCCTAGACCAACAATTTCCTACCCCCAAAGCTTTCCCCATGTAACAATTCGATTTCCCTCTTTACTTCCTTATCCTCACTTATCCATATGAAGGCAAAGCCTCGATATGCACTTGCCGATTGGTCTCGAGGCATGACAACCTCCATGACTACACTAGCTCTAATGAAGACTCTGGAGAAGTTAGTGGAGAGCAAGCCTTCTGGGAACCCAATTATGAACAAGTTTGGGTACTTGGCCAATGCATGCTTCTTGAAGCTTTGCCTCTCCACTCCGATCTTCCTCCTTCGGACCTCTATCCAAACCCCTTCTTCTCCTTCCTCAGTATAGTCCTCATCCCCTTGACCTCCTAAAACATCTCCCAGGGCTATCGCACCCGTCCAAGTTCATTACCATCCTTCCCTTCAATGGACTCTCGAAGCGATTCTTGAGACATTCCCCTGAGCTCCTTCCTTTGCCATTGTTTTTCCTTGCCACCCATTTCGTTTTGACATTTCATATGTTGGCACAAAAACTTTTCACAAAGAAGTCTTCTCTTAAGTAACACGCATCAATCCAAAATATTTTTGAAGCCATTATATTCAACAACAACGATCTAACAACCTTAAGTAAATCATAGCTCTTACATCTAGCTGCCCCATTTTGTTATGGTGTGTGTGCACATAAAGTTTAGTGAATGATACCTTGAGATGAAAATATAAGTCATAAGATAAATATTCCCTCACATTATCTAAACGTAAAACACAAACCTTAGAATTGAATTGAGTACGTGCTTCCATATAAAACAAGAAAACACTTCTGACTAAATTTTCAAATTTCAAGAAATATAGCCATGTCATACAAGGATAATCATCTACAAAAATAACAAAGTACTTGAAAGCAAATAAACCAGTAAGATAAATTGGACCCCAAATATCATAATATACTAACTAAAAAGGTTTATCACTTCTCTTGTCCACAAGAGGAAGAAATGATACTCTATGGTGCTTACTCAATCAGAAGCCTTGCACTCTAATCTAGACACATACAACAATGATGGAACTCGACTCTTTGACCTACTAAAGGAGGGATGACTACGCCTGGAATGCCACTAATGTGGAGAGATATATGTCTTGTATGCAGCTCCAGTTATTGCACTATTGAAGTAATAAAGTCCGTTGACTTCATGCCCTCCACCAATCATCCTCTCCACCTTTAGATCCTGGAATTTACAATTAAAATGATAAAATGTGATAGAACAATTTAAGGATTTGGTTAGCTTACTGGCTCAATAGAAATTTATGGATGTAAAGTACTAATGATAATGAAAGTGATAAGGTAGGACAAGAAATACCCAAACCAGACACACGGGTTGAATTACTATTTGCTAATGTGACAGAAGAAATGGACGACAACTGTACTGAGACAATACACTATGATTACCACTCATATGATCAAAAACTCTCGAGCCAATGATCCAGGAAACACTATCAGACGATGCAGAAAAGCGATACCTTACTGCACGAGAGTAGCTATGGATGGCGATGCAGGGGTGGAATGATCCTTCAAAAGTCCAGTATATTCTTCCTTCGACAGTGCAACTGTGTCACCTGTAGTATTGGGCTCACAACGAAGGAGATATGCTCGAAGATATAACTCTCGATGCCATCATCAGAGGAACTTTCGCCCAAGCTAGCTTACCAATAAGGTCCCAACACGTATCAACCGTGGCTACTAAGATCATAATAAGTACATTGCCGATTACCACGACCACTACCAAGGTTTCTACTGAAATCTATACCCTGGCCTCTCTAATTATTTCTACCTCCAAAGTAACCTCCTCCTAGATCTCTACCACTGAAACGGCCACCACTACTTCCCCATCTCCTCTGGCACACTGAACCACGAGTGAATGCCTCAGTGATGGATAGGATCTTATTGCCTCCATGGATCCAAGCTTGAAAAGGCTCGATCTTAGGACGAAGACCAAAGAGGAATTTAACAACATAGAATTCCTCTCTCATCTCAGTCTTATAACCAGTAAACGGGGTTTGGTATACGTGCAATTCTTCCCACATGCCTCGCAAGGCTGAATAATACTCTCGGATGCCCTTATATCCCTGTTGAAGAGCGAAGATACTCTACGGTAACTTGCAGATCTGAGTTAAATTCTTTTTGCATGAATGCGTCTCTCTTAGATTATCCTAGGCTTCCTTTACTATCTTGAAAAAGATAACATTCTCACTAATCGGCAGCTCCATATTATTTTGTAACAACTCTCTAATTTGAACATCTTCTACCGCCCAATCTTCTTATTATATTTAACTTTCTTCAGGTCTGTGAGAAGTCGAATACTTTAATCTCCTTTTCCCAATAAGGAGAACCTCTACCAATGTGGACCATTGCAAGAAATTTGTTCCATTAAGTTCATGTAATCTAAAAATTCATCAACTCATATGGAAAAAAAAAAAGACTAGTCTTGGCTTCATTCTTGACATCCATTGATGTAGGCAAAATCAAATAAACAAGGGAATAATGTTTAACTTACCCAACATGTATTCCACAAAACCATGTATATCAACTAACGCGATCACTTGATAGCACTGCTTGATCCAAAAAATTCACACGTACTGACGTACGCTTATTCTCTAACCCTTGCGCCATACACAACTTTCACACACACTTTAGATCTCAGATCTGGCCACACACACAATGGCCCACTTTTGTCCATCACATTAGTGTTATAAGAAAGTGGGCCTCATATGCATTCATCATACACAATTACATGACCCACCATATGGTGGTTGGAAGAGAATTCATGTAGATCAGCTCCCAACGACTTTTAGAAATTCACCGTAAGTAAACAAAAGAAGGAAAAGAAAGGGAACAAGGAAGTTGATGGAAGAAATCAATGCCCAAATCAGTTTCGCTCTGATAACACGTGGCGTGATTGATAAAAGAGAAGAAGAAAAGAGGATAAAGAATGAAAGGAGGAAGAGAAAAGGAGAGATTAGGTTCACATGCCTGCCCTCTCTTATTCACTAACATGGTTTTAAATAATTACAATAACACCATTCAACAAAAGCAAGAATACCCATTATGTCCTAAACATAGATAGGCTGTAGAAGGGCTATAGAACTGTCCATATTTGATAACAACTAAAAACAGACATACATGCATGTGTGTGACAACTAAGATCAGACATTCATATACAAACATATGTGTGTGTGTGTGTGTAACAACTGAGATCAGACACTCATATACAGACAAACATGTGTGTGTCTAACAACTGAGATCAGACACTCATATACAGACATACATGTGTGTGTGTGTGTGTAACAACTAAGATCAGACGTGTGTGTGACAACTGAAAACTAAGATCAGACACTCATACACAGACATACATGTGTGTAACAACTAAGATCAGACACACTCATATACAGACATACATGTGTGTGCGTGCATGCGTGCGTGTGTGTGACAACTAAGATCAGACACTCATATACAGACATACGTGTGTGTGTGCGTAACAACTAAGATCAGACACACTCATATACAGACATACGTGTGTGTGTGTGTGTGTGTGTGAAAATATCCTCCACTACCCATAGTGGAAATTATGGAATGCTATATGAATATTTATGGTTGCAACTATTAGTGAGGCTACAAAATTTGGAGCTCAACTGATATTAGAGCATAGAATAACATCGGGAAGAGACGCAAAGTACCTCAAAATCAAGCAAAGGAGGCCCGCTTTCTGACAACAAGGAGGCATTGAGGAGATTGTGCAGACTACATGTAGCTACAAAAGCAATCTCTTGATCTTTCCTATACCTGAGTACAGAGAAACAACAGACGGAACGTCAAAATAGGTATACTTGATAATATTCACATGCATATTCAACAATATTAAAAACCAGTTCATGAAAGAGAAGCTAGCAAATCAGCAGCCTTTAGGTCTTACAATCCCAATATGGTTGGGACAAGTCTTGGCAATGCTGCCTTCAGTTGTGTCCTGGTGATCAGTCCAACCATCTGTCCTAATGCCTCCACAGATGAGAGGCGTGCCTGTTAAAGAAGAAGAATTAAAGATACTGATACTTATGTTACTTCAGTAAAATGACATAAATACAAAACAACAGACACAGTTTATCGATATCATATGTACATTAGATAGCCATAAACCATTACTAGGATTCAATAATCACATACAAAACTATGTCACAGAATTTTCCAACAACATGTCTTGCACAGTTGCACTACAAATGCTAGAGAGGAGTGTGCGGCATGTTAGCAATGGTACAGAAAAAAGACAGGCATCTGTGTACGCTTTTCTAGCAAAAGCACCGAAGAACTCACAAAATGATCACAGACATAAAAGGCCTGTTTGCACCCTGGAACTCAAGTGGATTGCCATTACAGACTATCTTTGACAGCTCAGACACATCGGCACTAACAAATTAATTTGCGGGAAGAGGCCTGTGGCAGGTGGTGGGTTTCTCCCCGCCCAGAACCAAGGAGAACATTGGACACATTAGCTTTAGCTTTTCACCTTTGTACTCCTCGCCACAGGAAGAAATTTTGATTCTGACATGTCCTAGCTGTCAGAGATTGTCTACAATAGAGATCTATTTGACTTTCTAGCACATAAACTGGCCCTACGCCTATGGTGATGTACTAGTTCTACATTTGAAGTCACAAGCTCCAAAAAAAAAAAAAAAAAAACAAAAACAAAAAATGTTACCATGACAGCCTTAGATTTTCAGCAAAGAATTCCAAGGATAATTGGACATAAAATGAGTCAGACTGCAAGTCAACCAAGAAAATCCTAGCCATTGCTAGTAGTGACCAGGCAGCTGTATGGCCAATTAAGTCATTTACAAGAATAAGATTAACTACAATTATTGCAACTACAGATTTTTTATTTTTTATTTTTTTTTGAAGATTGAACTGCTACAGATTATTACTGTCACCATTATTCTTCGAACAAAGGAAAACAAACGTACAATAACAAAAGTTTCACCAATAATCATTCCAAAACAAAATTACACGCCAAGTATGAATGAATAGGTTTTTAAAGAGGTGTGAACAACCCAAATTTTGGCAATACTCAGGCTCAACTGTTAGCAACGCTATGTAAATGAGAGATCCCCTCAAACATGAGATGAAAGAGAGAGTGCTTCATCTGAAGATATTTGATATAATGCTAGCAAAGGGGGTACGAGAACCCACACAAACCAAGACGTACGAGGACCCACTCAAAACTAGGATGTACAAGAACCCACACCATAACAAGGGGAGAAAAGATCCCAAACACCATGGACCTGGATTTGCTTAGAAATTTCATTCTATGAAAGTTCAAAATGTCATCACAAACTCCATGGAGGTGTCTAAATGTCATCTCCAGGTATCTGAAATAAAGATTGAGAAGGGGAACAAGAATCAAAATGAAGAGGCTCCCTCCCTCCAAATTCCAATAATAGTGGAATGAGAAGGGATACAAGAATCACAATGATGAGCCTCCCTCCATATTCCAAAAATAGTGGATTCAATGGTGCAGTGTCAAAATAGGATTCTCACCTAAAGCTATCAATGAACCAATCCAATGAATACACTCGTAACAAGTTCCTATCTGAGACCAATCCAATCATTTCCAGAGTTGGCGACAGCTAGGAACTGTCAAGTTCTGTCGGTAACATGTCGGTCATAGTTAAACTCCCATCATAGAGCCTAGTACTCGAACATTGGCTCACAGCATTTCCTCCACCCCTTCTTACACTGCTCTGAAAAAGCAAGGCCACGAGTGAATAGAATGTTGGATCTCACCCAAATCATCCCATCTATCTTCCCAAGGAGAAGTTTGGTTTCAAACTCCAGTTCAAAGGGTGACTTATCTGTCAACTATTCCACTATCAACACCAAAAAGCCAAATTCTACTTACCTACTCCTAGACAAAAAGATTGTTGGATCTCACCCAAATCATCCTATACCCTTTCTTACACTGCTCTGAAAAAGCAAGGTCACGAGTGAATAGAATGTTGGATCTCACCCAAATCATCCCATCTATCTTCCCAAGGAGAAGTTTGGTTTCAAACTCCAGTTCAAAGGGTGACTTATCTGTCAACTATTCCACTATCGACACCAAAAAACCAAATTCTGCTTACCTACTCCTAGACAAAAAGACTGTTGGATCTCACCCAAATCATCCTCTACCCTCTACCCCTTCTTACACTGCTCTGAAAAAGCAAGGTCACTAGTCAATAGAATGTTGGATCTCACCCAAATCATCCCATCTATCTTCCCAAGGAGAAGTTTGGTTTCAAACTCCAGTTCAAAGGGTGACTTATCTATCAACTATTGAACTATCAACACCAAAAAACCAAATTCTGCTTACCTACTCCCAGACAAAAGCTTTACTATTCCCTGGGATTGGCTTTGGGCCTTTCCTGCACAGCAAAGAAGGCCTCCTTGCAAGGGGGCCCAAGCCATCATCTCCCTCCTTCCCTCCCTCTGTCAGGGGCGCGTCCAAGCAGAAAACAAGAGAGAGGGAGGTGGAGGTCATGGCCGCCAGTGTTCGAAATATCGATACTATTGGCCGATATATCGGCCGATATTATCGGTATCGCACCACTGCGAGACGAAACTCCTCCGATAACCCCCGGAAGATACCAAAAATCCAAAACTTCAGATATCATACGATATTATCGTTGATATCGTGCGATATATCGTCGATATAGTGCGATACATCGTCGATATCACCGATACAACCCACCCCGATCTAACAGTTCGAGCTTCTTTTTTTTTCTAAAAAGAGGAAAAACTGGAGGGAGGATTTCAGTACTGTGATTGGAGGTCGAATTTGGTGGGTTTCGATTTCCCTTTTTCTTTTTTTCTTTGAATCCAATGGAGATGCATCGCAACGCAACGGAGATTTCGACGAAGGGATTTCTCCAACCGAGATTTCAGCGAGAAATCGGGCCTATTGAGGTAAAGATTTGAGATTGTTAGGGTTCCGGAACGGAACCCTCTTCCCTCTTTCAAAACGCAGCTTTGCTGAATCCCTTAGATATCCGATTGCGTACTGAGTTACTCGTACGCTTTATCGTACCGATAAAACTCCGCGGGCCCACCATGAATGTATGTGGTTTATCCACACCGTCCAACTGTTTTTCCAGCTCATTTAAGGGGTTGATCCCAAAATTGAAGCATATCCAAAGCTCAAGTGGACCATACCATATGAAACAATGGGAATAATGATTACAACCGTTGAAACCTTGCCAGGCCCACAATGATGTTTATTTGTCATCCAAACTGTCCATAAGATTATAGAAACAGGGATGAAGGGAAAACATAAATATAAGCTTGATCCAAAACTTCCGTGGCCATCAAGAATTTTTCAATGGTATATGTTCAATTCAAGTTGTTTCCCGTGGTGCGGTCCATTGGAGCTTTAAATATGTTGTAATTTTGGGTTCAAGTCCCAAAATTACCTATTAAAATGCATTGAAGGAGTGGATAAAATATATAAATCACGGTGGACACCACAGTGTTTACTAAGTACACAAAATAAAATGCACCTGTAACTCGTGGGTAGATTGATGCTACGTGAGTAACAACTTAGTTGGTGTTATGCTTGCTGGCGTAGGGCCCACGTTGATGATATGTTGTAGATCCAATCCATCCATTCGTTTTTATAGCCCATTTTATGATGTAATCCCAAAAATCAAACATATTCAAATTAATAGGTAGACCACACCACATTAAACAATGATTAATGAAAACTTACCATTAAATGATATGGATCTGCTTAATTTTTCTAGTGCAGTCTACCCAAGATTTGGATCTACTTAATTTTTGGATTAATATGCTTAAACTATATGAAAAAATAAATGGACGGCCTAGATAAAATATATGCAGCAAGTTGGATTCCACAAATCCAGTGACAAGTCTGGCTGTTGTACCACATAGGTTGTGTGGTGCGAAGACGAGCGCTGACACTCCAAGTTGTACCAATGGTTCAAAGGAGATCAAAGCTACATGGGCCACACAATGATGTATTTATTATATCCACCCCGTTCATCAATTTTGCGAGATCATTTTAGATCATGAGCCCAAAAATAAGTCATATCCAAAGCTCAAGTGGACCACACCACAAATAGTTGTGGGACAATGATTCTCTCCATTAAAACATTTGTAAGGCCCACCATAACATTTATTTTCCATCCAATCTGTTCATAAGGTCACACATACCTGGATGAAGAGAAAAAAAAAAACAAATATCATATTGATCCAAAGCTTATGTGACCCCAAAATGGTTTCAATGGTAGACGTTCAATCCTCCATTACATTTTGCAGTGTGGTCCACTTAATAATTGGATTTGCCTTATTTTTCAGCTCAAGCATTACGACTAGCTTGCCAAATTGACGGGCGGTTTGGATATAAAACATACCTCATGAGGACCCACATAACTTGTTGACGTCAACACACAACCATATTGGTGGTGTGTGGTACACCAACTAATCCACTTCCGCGGATTTCCTGGGAAAGCCTTTGGTAGGAAGTTCCTGCGCTAGAAACGTAGGTGGGGCCCACCATAATGTTTGTGAGAAATCTACTTCGTCCATCCGTTTTGTGAGCTCATTTTAGGACTTGGGACCAAAAGTGAGCAAGTTCCAAGACTCGAGCGGGCTGCACTAAAGGAAAAGGTGGGTAGGGAAATTCCTACCGTTAAAACCTCCCTGGGTCAACAAAGATGCTTAAATACCATCCATAACGTTCATTACATCATTCCTACTGAGATGAACTGAGAAGACAAATATTATCCGATTCAAAACTTTTGTGACCCCACGAATATTTCAATTGTGTACGTTCAATCCTCAACCAATCTCTATCATTGATATGTATATTTCTCAATTTTTATTTTTTTTGCTTTTCAATGAATTTGTTGTGTTTTCATACATGTCTTTGATACATTTATAAATGTTAAGCATTCAATTTAAATATAGTTGTATTAGTTCAGTTAAACATCGCATAACTTCGGACCATTTACAAAGGAAATTTATTATGTGCACTTTTTTTTTTTGAGATCTTATGATTTAAAAGTGTGTATTAAGGTCCTTTTTAACAATCCATGAAGTTTCATTGAAAAATTCAACCATTTTCTCAATGTTTCCCCATGTTTCCCAAAAAGTGCGATAAATTATGCGATACAAACGATATATCCCATGCGATAACCGATACATATCTGTATCCCAAGGGTGCGATACATAGCGCGATACCGATATTTCAAACACTGATGGCTGCCACTGCTGCTGCTTGCCTGCAGCGGCACCCAGGCAGAAAACGGGAGGGGGAGAGAGAGAGAGAGATGCCATGGCCGCCTCTGCTCCGGCGATGGTGGCAGCTGCGGCCACAATTGGGAGAGGAGACAGATTGAGAAAAGTTTTTTTTTTTTTTGGCAGATAGGGTTTAACAAACATAGTTGTCTATTGAATTAGTAGAAACCGAGATCAACTACTTGAGGCATAAGTAGCTGAAGTAAAACAACCTGTGATCCAAACGGGCCCTTAGCAACAAGCAATGCATTCCCAATGTCTGTTTATTACATCCCAGAAGGCCAGAGAACAAAGTCCAGCTGTTAGCTTTATTGCTGAAGCAGAAAGATCACCATCTCCAATCTTTCCCTTCATCAAAATTTCATCAAGCCATATTCTCTATTACAATTCTCAACAAAGAGCAGACTCAACATGAAGGCAACTACTAATCGAACCTGGTTACAATTGAGCTAAATGATCATCGATTGCTATGGAGCATAATGAGCACTACAGAGTTCCTTCTATTGAATATCCCACAGGGTTTTGTAGTTCCATTGCCTGCTCTAACATCATCACCACCGCCATCATTTCTTCTTGTGGCCTGTATTTATATGTGTACACTTATGTTCCTTAACAGCCCATAGATATGAACACCCTTCGCTCATGCATGACAAAAGCATACGTGAGAATTATATGATCTGAGAGGATAATCAACTAATGAAACAAGCCTAGACACCACTCCTAGAAATTTGCCAGCACAAATCATTCAGGTATGCGGTATTTTATGATTGGCTGTTCTCTCTTCCAACCACCAATGATCTCAATCCCAAATTATCCATGTCATAGAGATCCAGAATCAGAAATAGGGACACCATGGCTGGTTAAAAGGCAATAATTAGGAAGTCATGCAGTAATCCGATTACATCATCTTTGTTCGAAAAGCACAAAAAAATTTTGTTTTCTAATGAAAACGTGAAAATACAGAATTTTTTCATTGACCCAAATAAGAACAAGGCAGCAAAAGCCATCGGGTAAGTACAGATATCAACCCTTCTCTCAACAGTAAACTCACATAAACATAAGGATATCTATATTCAGCTCAATAGACTAAACGGCAGTATCCAGTGTATAGTGAACTAACTGTCCCTACATATGTTTCACAGATATCTCATTGATTAAAGAGACGCGATTAGATCATCATAAGAGAAATCCATGTTTCTTTTCCAATTGAATCATCAACGATTTAAACCAGATAGATGGATCAAGAAAATCCAATTTATTTGTTTTCATGGGGATGGATAGAAAAGGGCTCATGTAAGATAAGACTAAGGTCGTTGTTCTTTCATCTGATTGATAAAGTCAAAATCATAGGAGTATGATCTTTATGCTAGTATACAGTGCATGGTGAACTGTCCCTACATATGCCAAACTGCTGCCTTCCCAGCTTCCCATGCACCTTCTTCTCATGCACTGACCCACTTCCTTCCCGGCCCCTTTCCCCAAGGGTTCCCCCCTTCCTCATGCCAGTAGCTCCTCTTGTCGCTGGATGACCAACGTAGTAACCTTCACACCACTTTAACACCCACTTCTCTTGCTGTCCCTCGAACTCAAAACCCCTTCAACTGTAAGTTCCAATGCTGCTTGCCCAGGAGCTCCAGCTTCCACTTGTTTTTGCTTCCCACTTTCTATGCTATTGCACTTGCATTAAGAGTAACTACCCTGCCTACCTATCATGTTTTCATGGGAGTGACAGCTTACAATGCTTGTTTCCTACTCCCTTATCTAGTAGAAGGCCCTGGTCCTAAACGGCTTGTTTCCCTGTTTCCTGGGCCTATGTCGAAGTGATCCAGACTGACAACCCCCTTCATAGAATGAACTATCTTGACCTTAGACTTGCGTATCACTGCTTCCACTTCAACTCAAACTCAAAACCTCTTCCTCGTCTGAACTGACGAGCCGACACGTAGAGGAAAAGAAAAGCACTGCATATGTAACAAAATGCAACATGCAGATACAAATACGAATGGCTGGATATAATATCTGATACACACAAGCTGGTAAGAGCATGTGTTGTAGTGTACACTTGCTTGTGTTTACTCGAGATCCAAATTCCATGTGCATATGCATGTGTTGTAGTGTACACTTGCTGTGTTTACTCGAGTTCCAATTTCTATGTTCATATGCATGCACTTAGATGTAAGTTATACAGATGCATGGGTATTGTTTATGTATATACAAAGAAGAGGGGAGGGGAGGGGAGAGAATGAGTCAGAATGAGAGAGAGTAATTAAGCAAGTAATGTAGGTCTTGGTGTAACAAACCTTCAGATCCCGAGAACTAGCCCAGACCCTCAATAGAAGTTCAAAAGCAGAATTCAGAAACGACCTGCACTTGAAGATACAATTTATCTTTAGGGAGAACAACAGCTGAGAGGTCATTTAGAACCACAAGTGCATCAAAATTCAAACTCACACAACGTCACTATCAAGAACCGGATCTGAAGGTAAATCCCTGCTATATATCCAAGCAGCTTGACACCAGCATTTGAATGCTGCAATGAAATCGCATGCACATAAGAGTAAAAAGAAGCCCATGTTGCGAACATGAATTATGCACAGATGAGAACAGAATTACACAAACCACTTCCGCTGGACTCTCGGAAGGGGGGGAAAAAAAAAACCACTTCAACTGAGATCATGGTGTTTAATACTCCAGACTAATACATTTATCATATTCCCAACAACAAGCTGATTTCACAATATATGTACCATTTGCAAAAATTGGCCGCTGTGCATCCCTCACATTTCCAAGAATAGGTAATACGCGCGAAAGAACAGACTTTAGTCGTGGGGTAAACTGCAAGGCTTCAATTGAATGAACAAATACAACAGGAAACTTAGTTTAAGCTGTAACATGGCATTACTGAAAACAAGGTCAATTCTATCAAAGCGGAATAAGATGTTTAACCTTCAGCTGAAGCAAAGTCCGCGAGTATTTGAACCATTGCTGGCAGAGCCGAATTAGGTCCAGAGAGATGAAGAAAAATTTCCTCCATCATCTACCAAATCAAAGGGTGACAAGTTAAAGATTCATCCAAAGAAGAATAATACAGGAATTTCCCATTTCGAAAATGAAAAAACAAGAACCAACAGAGAATGACCTAGTAAACATAGGTTTCCAATGGAAATGCAAAAACAATGAAGAAATAGTTCGGCACATAACATCAAGATGGAAGAAAATGTATACGGACCTGAAAATCTACAGGAAGATGTATATGGAAAGACCAACATGTATGTAATAGAAAAGTACAATGGTAGGTCTAGGAATGATCAGTCATTCATGATGCAGGACAATTAACCACTTGCTCTAAAAGCTCGAACTGTTAGAGCATGGCAAATTAATCCCCTCATCTCATAGCCCAAGCCCCACATCTCATGGGTTAGGACCTCGACCGAACCCCCCTCGTGGGCCCCAAATCACATGGGTACCGCCTCACACAGGCCGCCCACCCCGAGTGTGTCCCCGCATCCCACAGGCTACCCCACTCGAGCCCGGTGTGAAATGCGCATTAATCACCCCTGGTGAGAAGTCTCGAACATAAGACCTCCCCCATGGGCCCCGCCCACCCCAAGTGTGCCCCTGCATCCCATAGGCGACCCCACTCGTGCCTGGTATGAAAATGCCCCTACATTAATCACCTCCGGTGAGGAGTCTCGAACACGAGACCTCCAGCTCTGATACCAATTTGATGCAGGACAATTAACCACTTGCTCTAAAAGCTCGAACTATTAGAGCATGGCAAATTAATCTCTTTATCTCATAGCCCAGACCCCACATCTCATGGGTTAGGACCTCAGCCGAACCCCCCTCGTGGGCCCCAAATCATATAGGTACCACATCACACGGGCCGCCCACCCTGAGTGTGTCCCCCTATCCCACAGGCTACCCCACTCGAGCCCATTGTGAAATGCGCATTAATCACCCCCGGTGAGGAGTCTCGAACAAGAGACCTCCCCCGTGGGCCCTGCCCACCCCGAGTGTGCCCTTGCATCCCACAGGCAACCTCACTCGAGCCCGGTGTGAAAATGCCCCTGCATTAATTCATTTGCTTCTCACCACCCTAGGATTCTGTTTCCTCTTTGGTAGCTACCTCACTGGAATCACTAAACATGATAGAGGTGTTTGATTAGCAACTTAATGACCCACATCCCAATTGTCCTATCAGATTGATGAAACAACCATGATGGCAAGATGGGAAAGACAAGAATACAAGTCATCATTCCAAACTTGAGTTAACTAGACAAACATAATTGGACCAAAAAAAAAAAAAAAAGAAGAAGAAGAAAGAAACTAGAGAAGATGATGAGTGATCATCCCCAACAAAAATACAGTCCCCACAACACAAAACATACAAATGCATGGGACCAGGGTTTTAGGAGGAAAACTTTGGACCACAGGACAAGACTTCAATGGTTCTTTACATTTTCTGGGAATTTCATTTTGACATTTTTCTTATAATTAATTTAATTTGACTTATTTCTAGAGAACTTGAGGCATTGCAAACATATATCTCTGTTATGAAACTCATACTTTTCTGTCACTGTTTCTTTGTATGCAGCATTCCCTACTGATACAAAACCACCAACTTGATATTGGCCCTCAAATAAGAAACTAAGGCCATTGTTCAATGCATGACATTAGAAAAGCTTACCAGATCAGGCAAATGTGAACCAATTGAAACAAGAAGACCTGCTGCTGCCCTTTGCCAATCAGCATTGAATTCCTACATAAGAGAATATTTAGAAGATGTGAGAAGTCCAGATTGTGTCCATTTACCATGTATTACAAATAACTCCAGTGCAAGTGAATTAACCACAAATTCAGATATATTCCTGTGAGAAAGACTCAAAAACAAGTAAACATATTCAGTTATAAAATCCAAAACTGCAGGTGATGTGACCACATTACTGTTCTTCTCTTTGTTATGAACTTCCACTTGCTGAAAAGGGAGGGAAAAGGAAAGGAAAGCCACATGTGCTGCTGCCTGAAAGATGGCTTATGATGATCATCCACTATCATCAGGTACCAGCATCTCCAGATCATAATCAAATGTAACTGGAAAGAACAGCATAATCATCATAGCCTTGTACCACCTATTAGGTATTTCTGGGCACAGTTTGGCAATAGGCTCTCCACCTGACATCAACCCTCCATTACCTGGACTTGGAAGTAGCTCGTTAAAACTATAATATAGAAGAACATGTATCAGTCCATTAATAACAAACAATAACATAAGTAAGATCATATCTAGTTGTAAGAACCCTCTATAGAAGAACATGTATCAGTCCATTAATAACAAACAATTACAAAAGTAATATTCAGTTAACATAACAAGCAAGCTACACATACACGACAATTTTTAAAAGGCGGCAGACTTTTATTAAAAGAAGAAGACCATCAACAAAGATAAATAGAGGGATCCGTAGAGAGTGAACCCCTCATCGTCATCACCCCCTCTCTAGAAAGCCTATCGGCCTCCTCATTGGCTATCCTTGGCTACTAAGGAGCACTCGCTCCCAAAGTGATAACATACAGCTTAATCTTAGAAATACAATAATTGAGCCCCCAAGGCCCCAAAAAATACCCATAACCAACTGCAAGACCTGTTGGGAGTCTCCTTTAATATAACTTCTCATCAAGCGAAAAAGAAAAATACCGCAGCCCTTCTCTAAGTGCAAAATGCCAATCACCACTCAGCCCCGTCCATATAAGGGCAAGAGTACATGACATCACCTCTCCTCTAGCATTCTCAGGATACCACTCAGTGTAGAGGGACTTGCATTACCCAATGAGCATCCATCAAAGTTGGGGACCTAGGATTAAAGAAAGAGCTCCCATGAGCCACACTTGGCTTCAAACCCCGAATGAACTCCAAGTGGTAGAACTCCCAAAATTTCATTGTAGCTAAAACAAGTTCAATAATCACAGAGATGATATTCTTCTTTTAACCACCTCCTCCAACACACTTTATTCTCAAAGATCCTATCATTCCTTTCCTTCTAAAGACCCCACAAAATTACAAAAGGGACCATCTTCTACACAATGTTTCCTCATCGCTTGAACAGACATAAGCCAACCTAGCAACAACCTCTTTAGGAGGGGACACATTTTGATGCAAGACAATTAACCACTTGCTCTAAAAGCTCGAACTTTTAGAGTATGGCGAATTAATCCCTTTATCTTATAGCCCAGGCCCCACATCTCATGGGTTAGGACCTCGGCCGAACCCCCCTCATGGACCCCAAATCACATGGGCCGCCCACCCCGAGTGTGTCCCTGCATCCCACAGGCTACCCCACTCGAGCCCGATGTGAAATACGCATTGATCACCCCTAATGAGGAGTCTCGAACATGAGACCTCCCCCATGGGCCCTAAATCACATGGGTCACCCACCCAAAGTGTGTCCCCGCATCCCACGGGCTACCCCACTCGAGCCCAGTGTGAAAATGTCCCTGCATTAATAACCATCGGTGAGGAGTCTCGAACATGAGACGAACCTAGCTCTGATACCAATTTGATGCAAGACAATTAACCACTTGCTCTAAAAGCTCGAACTATTAGAGTGTAGCGAATTAATCTGTTTACCTCATAGCCCAGGCCCCACATCTCATGGATTAGGATCTCGGCCGAACCCCCCTCATAGGCTCGTGGGCCCCAAATCACTTGAGTCGCCCACCCCGAGTGTGTCCCCGCATCCCACGGGCTACCTCACTCGAGCCTGGTGTGAAATGCGCATTAATCACCCCCGGTGAGGAGTCTCGAACACAAGACCTCCCCGGTGGGCCCCAAATCACATGGGTCACCCACCCCGAGTTTGTCCCCACATCCCACGGGCTACCCCACTCGAGCTCGGTGTGAAAATGCCCCTGCATTACATTTGGAGTCCACTTTAGCCCAAACAGAACGAAAAAATGCTTCCAAACAGCACTGGCCAGCTTGCAATGTAGGAACATGTGGTCCACTAAATCCTCATCATTTTGGCACAAGAAGTCTATAACTGAAATTGCCATCCACACTTTCTCAAGTCTTCCCATTTAAGATTTACTCAACCTGAAGGCTTGAACCCTAACTAGAATGGGAGCCTTCTAAACTTTTGCGCACAACCACCCACTCCATTAAAAGGATAGATAAGTCAGAGAAAGCATTTTGTGGCGAACTTATCATGCATTTCCATATTTCACCATCCTCAGAGCTCAAATCAATGGAAGCCTCATTAAGCTCACCGATTGACAACCGCTTTAAGGGGCACATTTGGAGTGCACGTTAGTCCGAATGTATGGTATGCTTCCAAATGGCACTAGCCAGTTTGCAATGTAAACAGTCGGCCCATGTCACCCAACGCCGTTACTTAATCAGCTAGGTCAGCCCATACCTCTTTAGTTCTTAAGATCACAAGCATGGGTCTCGATAGATTATTATTTAGATTGAGATCTAGATGAGGCAAGCTACACCTATTATACTCTTTATTTATTTCTAGAGAATATTTCGATTGGACCTTTTTGGATAACATGTTGGGGAGGACTGGGTGTGGGAAAAATGGAGGTGGATGAGGGAATGTGTTCGATCTGCAAGATTCTCTATTCTAATCAATGGGTTACCTAAGGGTTTTTTAGAAGCTCAAGAAGTGTGCGGCAAGTGGAACCCATTTCCCCATTTTTATTCTTGGTAGTGGTAGAAGCTTTGAGCAATATGTTGTTAAAAGTGCAGCATTTGGGCCTTCTCAGTGGGTTCAAGGTTGATAGGAATAGTCCCCCAATCTCTCACCTTCAGTTTGTGGATGACACCATAATTTTTTTGCGATGTGAATCTGGATATGGTGGATAGGCTTCGAATGGTGATCGTTTGCTATGAAGCGATTTCGGAATTAAAGGTCAACATTGCCAAGAGTGAAATGTTGAGGATCAGAACAGAGAGGGGAAGTTAATTTCTCTTGTAAGAGTTTTTGGGTGTAGGGTGGGGTCATCCCCCTCTACGTACCTAGGCCTTCCTTTGTGTATTGAGAAGCCTCTGGGGCACTTATGGGTCAAAGTAGTAGAAAGGATGGAGAGGAAGCTATTAAGATGGAAAGGTTGATACTTGTTTCTAGGGGGGTAGGATTACACTAATTAAAGCCGCTCTTTCCAAAATGCCTCTATACTTTATGCCATTTTCAAATGCCCGAAATATGCGTTGTGCCGCTTGGAAAAAATTAGAAGAAACTTCTAGCAAGGGACGAAAGATAAGAACAAGTTTCATCTTTTGTCTTGGGAGGAGGTGTATGCAATGGAGGGGGGCTAACATACGAATCTTGGGGACTATGAACTTAAATTTCTAGGGAAGTGGTGGTGGAGGTTCGGAAAGGAGGAAAACTCCCTTTGGAGAAAGTCCATTGCTTCCAAGTATGGATGTGAGGCCGAGGGATGGTGGACAAGAGAGGCTTCATTGCATAAAGCATCCAAGCTATGGAGGGGTGTCTCTAGTCTAGTACCAAAGCAAAATTCAAGGAGGGGATTGTTTTCTCGGTGAGAAATGGGAAAAATAATAATAATAATAATAATAAGTTAGCTTTTGGAAGGATGTTTGGGTGTTGAAATCCTCTTTAATGGATGAGTTCCCAAGGTTGGCATGGTTAGCGACAAATGGCGACATATTCATGGCAAATTGTTGGTTGGATACTGGATCCTCAGGGGGGTGGTCACCCCCATGTCATCGGAATTTATCATATGAAGAGATTGGCAACTTTACTCTTCTCCTTCAAAGAACTCATTTGGTCAGTCCATCTCACAAGCAAGATAGTCTTATGTGGACTAAGGAAAGTTCAAATTGTTTTTCTGTTAGCGCCTTTTAATCGATGATGTGTTGCCATTCATTAGAGGGTCGAGCCCCGACACCTATGGTTTAGTGAACGTTTGTGTCCTTTCAATAGGTAGTGATGAGACATCAATCATGAGTTCATCCACTATCCTTTTACATTGGGGGCATTGGTCCATGCCCGTTTCAGTGGACAGTTAATTGGAAGCAGACCATGGAGTTTGCATTCCTAAGAACACTCAGGCCGAGTGGCGTCTGTCAATCTTAATGGCTTAGTAGGCTATGTGGGGTGAAAGGCATGGGAGATGTTTCAACAATTCTAGGAATGATGTTTGTTTTGTTATCTATAGGATGAAATCTTTGTTGCCAAATGGGCTTCTTGTATCGCATCTTTGAGAGATTAGGGTTGGAAGCTTTTGCGCGCCATCTCAGCGCCTTTCTAATAAATCTTCCTTTATCTTTCAATATATATGTGTGTGCGCGCGCGCGCGCTTTCATTGAGATTGGCAGATGTAACTAATGATCAAAAGATGTTATTTCTGATCAAAAACAGTCATCATGACGATCCTGGATTACAAATTACCCCAATGTGAATAGTTGGAAAAAAATATTTGGAATGGTCCTAGTCTTCTAAGATGTACATTGGTGGTAGGAGAGAACTGGTGTACATAAATGGAAACAAAAAGGAGACCATTACAGATGCTCCATCCCATGATAGTTGGAAAAGTGGCATTCTCATAGAGATGTCATGGCTTCTTCATTCCATGCGACATAACCTTAGGAGTTTTTTTTTCTTCTATAGGATGTGACCTAACCTCAGTCATGGAGTATTTCTTTTGAAGACTATATATATATATATATAGGGCACTGTTGAAAGAACATATTCACATGGTAACAGTTTGGCATGTGTTTGTCAGCTCCAAACACAGCTGGCTTTTTCTAGTATTCATAACAATTCAAGCACAACCGGAAAGTAAAGCAGTTACAACTTTAGAGTCAATTCTTTCAATATGAATACCAAGGAAGCCAGGTGCGAGTTGGACATTTCCGCTTCATTTAGCCATAATAATCGCAATTCAACTCAGTAGTGCATCCAAATGCAGCCTTTACAATCCAAGCAACTACAGAAATAAACCATGGAGGGCAAAACAGGGGGCAGAGAAACAACCTTGGACGTGATCATCTCAGCGGTGGCGATCTTAGCGAGCTTTGCCATGAGGGGAGGGTCAACGTCTTTCGTGTCCATTGCACGGACAGCAAACGACATCACAAGAAAGATACCGGCCATGTTACCAAAACGCTGCAATCATCAACGGACTCAAAATAACAAAGAACCTAGATAGGAAGGAATCGAGAGCCAAAATCTGGAGGATGAGAAAGGACACATACCCGACGGCCTCCTCTAGAGACAGTTGAGCAACAATCGAGGACAAGAAGGGGGTTCCTACAAGGTTAAAATCGTCGTTAAAAATAAAGCCATTTCTTCTTTCTTTTTAAAGATTATATGTGTGTGTACATACATACATAATGTATATATGCATGCATGTGTATGCATATATGTATATGTATATACGAGGTGTGTGTATGAGTGTTTACACAAGAGGATAAATTCGTTGATACTCCGCCGTATAACAAGAACTCCTACCCGGGCATCATAGCTTTGTGTGTGTGTGGAGGGAGAGAGAGAGAGAAAGAGAGAGAGAGAGAGAGAGAGATGGATAATTACAGAGAGGCAACCTCCTTGAGAGAGGCCATGGAAGCTTTCCTGACGAACATGGATTCATCCGCCAACGAAGAAACAAGAACCTGTACGGCCTCTGGAGAAATACAGAGAGAGAGAGAGAGAGAGAGAGAGAGAGCTGTGTGAGAGAAGGAATTGCGTGTTGATTTATAAACGACCATCCCGATTGATAGAAATGGTACAAATTCTCACAATTGTATTACTAAAAGCAGATAGTGGAAAAATAAAAGGGTGGGGATCATCGATCTCGGTGGGCGGGTAGGGATATCAGTTTGGTTGAAAGGGAGATGGGAGTGGAGTACCTGGTGCTGGAAGAGCTGTTCCAGAGCTAGAAGACGCCATTGACGAAGAAAGGAGATGAAACGAAGAGAATAGATGAGAGGAGAATAGATGAGAGAGGGAAGGAGGAGGTGGAGAAGGAGAACGGGGTGATGACAGCGCATCGACAGGCACTTTACTCCCTTTGTTTTCTATTTCTTGAATTTTCTTTTTCGTTTTTTTCTTCCCGACGAGCCCCACGTTTTGCTTGGTTCTGTCTCTGCACATGATATGATAAAGCGATTCGCGCGAATATACGCGCCGACACGTGTAGCTTTGATAATCCATCACGCCGTCACTTATAAATTACTTAGAAATTCTAAGCCGTCAGATTCAACCGTCCAAGTTATGACCCATAAAAAGTATCATAAACCAAAATATTAAGCTTATTTGATTATCCGATTATTGGGTTGGTGGACGGTTAAAATGAAAATATCCAACGGTCATATTTTCACAAACAAGCGTCCACAAATCATAGGTGAGGATTGTTCAACCAATCTGATCTCAGGATTATAAATTTGCAATAGTCGATTTCACAATTTAGTCGGTTTTATTTGAGTTAATAAATGCCAAATGTAAATTTTCTAAGATCCTGCTTTTCTATCATCTCTTGTTGTACAAAGCACGTTGACTGTCAGTCCCACTTAATTGAGTGGCCTGGAATTCTCACGCATGTGGAAGTTGGCACTTGTAAGTAGATTCGGCGTGTCAATCAATCCCACAGTAACGATTGGAGGGCTTGTTTTGGATTTATGGAACGCCTGGGAAGGAAAAGATTATTTCCTAGAAATTGATGGGAAATTAAACTTTGTTTCTCCTGTTTGTCTTTTGATAAGATTTTTATGAAGATTTTGAAAACTGTTTGTACCAAAATTTGTGCGGATCGATGGTGATAATATGGGCACCACGCACAAGAGATCTTCAAAGAAGACCTTCATCAGCCATTCAAGGAGTGGTTAGTCTTTGAATATTTTAGGTATATTTGGTCTTTGGGATAGAGACAAATGGTTACTTCTGCCACATTAAACTCAAAGTGTATCCTTACGGTTGAGATCACGGTCAATAAAGTATCATCAATCTTTTCCCAACTAGTAGAGCTGTACACAAACCGAGTTAGCTCTGGTAGCTCGCTCGACTCGACTCGAAAAAGCTCGATTTGACTCGATTCGAAACTAAGTTCGAACCGAGCTGATTTTTTTAGCTCGAAAAGATTTCAAGTCGACCCTAACTTGAATCGAACTCAGATCAAACTAGTACGGTGACTCGGTAATTTTGATATTGATGTTGCACACCAAGTGTTTGATGAAATGACTCAACAAAGTGTCGGCTAGTGGCGAGAAAGGTATGGATATGAAACAAATACCCTTGTATCTTGATTTTGATGTTGCTTATTGACTATTTGATGAAATATCTGGAAATTGTTGCTTCTGTTTTACATACCGTGAGAAATTGAAGGTGCACTCCGTGTGTTTGTGAAAATGCCACACAGGCGAACTCGGCTCAAACTAGCCTGAACTGCTGACTGAATTGAGCCGAGCTGGCCAGTCAGGCTCGAGGACCGAGCCGAGTCGAGTTTGAGCCGAGGTCAGCTAGTGGTCGAGCCGAGTCGAGCTGTGCCCAGCTCGACTCGGTTCGACTCGTGTACACCTCTACCAACTGGTTACACACGATAAAACCATGTGGATGAATGGTGATGATCTCATATCTCGTCTTGAAGCTTATAAATACTAGAAGCAATTTTGGAAAAAAAAAATGGCTCTCCAAAACTCAACAAGAAACACAACTATCAATCCGGCGTAATGTTGTGTATCTAGGCATAGTTTCTCCTTGCTCAGTAGCAATAGGCTTTAGTATAGATTTAGGTTCAATCTGTCCTTGTATAGGCATCGGACCAACTTAGGTCATAGCCAATAGTTGTAATTCCCTTCCATCTACGCTTATGTGCCATATTTGAAGAAAGACAGTCGTTTAGGAACATGTCTGCCTCGCGATCATACGTTGGGCCGATTGTAGTTGTAATTTCTGGCATTGCCTTTGCATCGGTCATCAGCACACTACTCTTGGAAGCACCATGTTACTCTCAGCCAGGTGGAACAATTCTTCATAGTGGTAATTCATTCACTTTTCCCTCAACCGCATCCATCTTTTCTCGTTATTCATTCCGACCATACAACTGTTGCACCTTCACAAGTCCTTGGATTTCCAAGGCAAAAAAGAGTTCAATTGGAGGAAGAGCTACAACCTCCGCCAATCATCTTAGTAACGAGCGCATGATAGATAGCTAAATATACGAACAGTTGAGCTACGATTGAGCCTCACTCTATCTCGACACCAGGGGTCGGTGATCACGGTTTGAATCGGACCCAATTAGTTCTGGCACGCCTGCAACCCTCACATGTGTTCCGTACAGTAAAATTCGAAAACTAACACCGTTTTGGCACGCCCAGTGGGATAGGTGTGCAGTTGTTAATTGAAACTTTTAACAACATGAGTAGACAATCTTCTCGAGTAAGTGAGAATATGGAAGAACAATACCTTGATCAGGCCCTAAAGCATTAGCAATGCAGGTCGAACTAGAAGTCCCTGATCCACCACTTTCAACAATTCCAGAAGTATGGTCAACATCATAAAACAACTCTATAGATTCTAATGGAATACTAGGAAGTGTGAATGTTAGCCTGCGAGAATTAACTGAATAAGGCAGATTACAAGTTGAATATTCTGGGACACAAGCATAAGCTATAAATAGGCTTGTAACTTTCCTTAATAACAAGTTATCGGATTACCGTCAACATAATCCAGAAATTCATAAATTTGGCAATGTTATGCATGAAATGTTGATGATGTTTCCATGCAATGTGCAGCTAGACCCGGATATGGTAGGCCGAAATATGCCACCACAGGTAGGCATTAGAAGGAATGGACGAAATGGTCATTTTAACTGTCCGAATGAAAATAATTTGAATCTGTGGGAATATTGCGTATATGAGTTGTCATGGGTTATCATCAGTTGTAATATACAATATATAGAAAAGCTCTAAATAGGCGGCTTCCTTGCATAGACTTGTAGAGTGGTTATTTAAACCCAACTTTGGGTTAAAGCAATACAGAAAAACTCAAGGAGAATTCTCCAAATTCTTGAGTTATCATGTAATTAGAGCCACACATCTGAACCATCAATCCTTTAGTCCTTTGCTATCGCGGTCCTTATCATTGCCGCTAGTCCAGAGGTCGCTTGTGGTCATGCCCACACTGTTGTTGCCCTTTCGTTGCAACAACCCATTCCATCTTCCCACACCTAAATCGATCAACCTTCATCATCAGCATCAAACCCCAACTCTGCCATCCACTCGCCTGTGTCGAACGGCAGCCAATCATCTTGATCGTTGCGCCCAAAACTCCCTGTCGCACACATCATCTTCCCCAAGCCTCCACCTGCAAAACCCATGTCACGCCCATCAGCACGGATTGTTGCCCACCTCAATCATCTAGTGGTCCCCAGCCAGAGCTATTCAAGATTTGGCATCCCCTGCTGCCACTGCTTCTCTGTTTAGATTCGATGTTGTTGTTGTTGCGATTCGACATCACTGTCCATACCGTTGTAGGCATACCTGTCGCCGAAAACCTCCTAATCCACCATCGTTTCCGGCAATCATCTGCAATAAGAAATTTCAACAATTCAGCCATTGCACGCACTATCTCTGCTCGCCAGATCCGATCTTGCACCCATCTCTGGATCACTAAAAATCAGTGGTACATTTCTTCTCCGTGTTTTTTTATGGCATCCATGAATCCCTCTGATAAGATTAAAACTATCCATGTTAGGTTGGATGGGAAAAAAATTTCCCTATGGCAGTTTCAATTCAAGCATTTTCTAGCAGGAAAGAGCCTCTACGGCTATGTGGATGGTTCTATGGGCATACCAAATGATGAAAAGGAACTCCTACCTTGGAGCACCAATAATTCGAAGGTGGTCATATGGATCCTTAACAGTGTTGAGGGCAACATTGTCATTAACCTCACATCATTTGAGATAGCATCCGAAATATGAGCTTACTTGAAATGTGTTATCAACAATCAAATCATGCCCGTCGCTATCAAGTAAAGTGTGAGTTGTCAAAATTAGATCAAGGAGCTCTGAGTATACAAGATTTCTATTCTAAACTTACCTCCCTTTGGCATGAGATTTAACTTATGGATCCAGTTATTCCCACTGCGGCAGTAGAGACAGTGAAGATACTCCGCGACACAAGTAAATTGATGCAATTTCTATATAAACTCTATCTAGAGTTTGAGCCAACCCAAGCCGCTTTGATGAACCGGCATCAACTTCCATCTCTTGAGGCAACTCTATCTGATTTGATGGCAGAAGAGACACATTTGAAAACCCTTGCTTCCATGAAAGAGGTTATTCTTGATGCTACCCTCATTACTCGCAATTTTTCAAAAAATTCACGAGACATGTCAGAAGTTAAATATTTTAAGTGTAATGGATTTGGTCATATGGCTACTCGTTGTCCCAACAAGAAAGCAACTCTAAAATCCTCTGGAATAAATACTCTGTTTTGTCAATACTAGTAACAAGAAGGACATGATATAACCAATTACCCGACTTGCCTCCTCTACCCCCTCACTGCCAGCGACATGGAAGTGCATTTCTGGCTTCCTCTACTGAGAAGCCTAACTCATCATCTATAGCCCTATCGGTGCAGCCTAATCTACTTTCCCCCGAACAAATTTAGCAAATCCTCCAAGCGATGAGTTATTCAGGTTCAATAGGTAATATTGATCCTAGAAATCTTTGGTATATTGACTTAGGGGCATCTAATCATATGACTAGTGACCTTTCTTATCTGACTGATTGTGTCCCCTAAAGAGGAGTAGGTTCCATCTACATTGTGGATGGGAACCATTTATCTGTTTCTCATATCGGGTCCTTGAAAGTCTCACCTTTATCATCTCGCAATTTCTTCCTTCGCAAAGTGTTTTATGTTCCTAAATTATTTGTCAACTTGGTTTCAGTTGCTCAACTAGTGGAAAATAATTGTTTGATTTTGTTTTCTCGATCTGGTTATTTCATATAGGATATGGAAACAGGGAAGCTGATTAGGAAGGGCCATAAGAGAGGAAAGTTGTTCACTTTGGAGTTTGATCCCAGAGTGGTCTCCTGGCGTTGTTTTTTTTTCTTCCATCTTCTCATAATATCTTTTACTAATAAATGCTGGAAACTTTGGTATAATCATTTAGGGCATCCAAATTCTAAAAACATGTTTTTCTTATTTAGATCTGGTCTTTTAAATGATAAAATAAATATTTGTCTCATTTCCATTGATATGAACTAAAGTGGGCAACTTGGGCCCGACCCGGTGGATCCGACCCGACAGACCCGACTTGGTACCGTTCCGAACAGAACCAACGGTCTAATCGGGTCTGATCGATTCTGATCGACCAGATTCGATTTAATTTCGAGTCGGGTTCGGATAGCACTGTACCTGAACAGATCCGGTCCAAATACCCAGACCGAATGGGTCTGAACCAACCCGAACAGACCCGACCTGGAGCGACGTTGGGTATACCTATAAATACGCTTTTTTTCATCCACAACCTAAAACTCTTTTTACACTACCCGTTTTTTCCCCAAAACTCTCCCGTTGGAGAGAGAGAGAGAGAGAGAGAGAGAGAGAGAGAGAGAGAATGGTGACCAAATGCAGAGAAGGAGAAAATGGATTCTTCACTTCTTCTTCTGTCTGCTCCCGTTACTTCTTCTTTGGTATTTGCCTTGTGTTACCTTTTCTCTATTTTCCCAAATGGTTAGCAGTGAGCTGATGATTTTTAACTTGTTTTCTACTCTTTCGTTTATGATGAATCCAGCAGAAGAAAGAATCGTGCTACCAGAAGTTGAGTTTTCTCTTCTTTCCTTAGAGTTGCCCTCCTCAAGAGGAGTTAGTTATAATAGATGGACGCTCCAGCTATGCCCAAGGAGAGTGAGGCTGTAGTTATGCCAAACGACCTAGAAGACCCAGCGATGCCTGAGGACACTGACATTGATTCATCTGGAAATATTGGTCTTAAGAGCCCCTTTCATCTTTTTTTTCATGGATGCAAGGTTACCATTTCACTTTCTTCTTCAAAATGAAAATTCAAATCTAAAGATATGCAATGAAGTAGATTCATCTACTGCTTGGGGGGTTTATCTCTCAGGCTTCTTGATTCATCATCATCATAATCAATTAATTGGAATTGTCTACCAATTGCTTTGGATTCATCATCTAAGCCTTATTTCAGGCTTCTTAATTACTTTAAAATTTTCAGAGTGTGGTTGTAGGTTTATAAATTAATCCTTATTTCAATAATGGAATTACCAGGAGTATTCCAGAAAATGTTATTACTTTCTTCCGAATGAGCGATGAGTTTTGAGTTTGTGTACATTTTCCACCATGAAAGTAGGATGCCCAACCTTGCACAATCTGATCCGACTCGATTTTTCTGACCAAGTCAGACTCGGATCGGTTCAGATCAGTACATGTTCGGGTCGGACCAGGTTGGCTGACTCAGACTCGGTCCCGGTTCGGTCTGAGTTCGGGTTGGGCCATGTAAAATCCGGACCTGGTCGAGTTGGGCCAAATCGGAGCCGACTTGGTCCGATGCCCAGCTCTAATATGAACTATGTTAGTTGCAAAATGTGTAAATCTACTGCATTGCCATTTTCATTGAGTAACTCTCTGACTCAGAATTTGTTTGATCTCGTTCATACTGATGTTTGGGGTCCATCTCCCATCATGGCTCCTGGTGGTTCATTGTATTACATCATCTTTGTGGATGACTTTTAAAGGCACACTTGGATTTATTTCATGAAGCACAAGTCTGAAGCATTCTCATGTTATAGACAATTTTCATCATATGTGGAGACCCAATTTGCAAAGAAAATTAAAGTTCTACGGTCTGACTCTAGGGAGAGTACATGTCTTACAAGTTTGAGACTTTTCTAAGTTCTAATGGTACTATACATCAGCGAATGTGTCCTCATACCCTGGAGTAGAATGGAGTAGCAGAATACAAGAATCGACACATTATTGAGGTTGTAATCACCATGATGGAATATGCATGTCCTAAAATTTCTTTGGGTTGAAGCAAAGTCAACAGCTGTGTATCTGATCAATCAATTACCTTCCAGTGTTTTGGCCAATCGAAAAACTCTCACGTTATTTCTTCATCATAAAGATCCAGATTATAGCCAGTTAAGAGTGTTTGGATGCATTGCTTTTGTTCATCTTCTAGAACAAGAATGGGATAAACTCAGCCCAAGAGCAACTAAATGTGTATTTCTTGGATATGGAGGGCATCAAAAAGGGTATCGTTGTTATGATCCACGTGCTCATCGTGTTCGTGTGTCTAGACATGTCACATTCTTTAAAAATTTACTATACTATAAAGTTGTCCATGCATCTCCATCGGTTACCGTTGTTCCATACTCTATTTCTCATATATCTACTTTTAAAGAAAATCATTATTTGCTTCCTTCTTCATCTCCTCCTTTGCAGGTCTACCAATACTGTGTAAAGCCTATCTCTCTTAGGTCCTCTCCTACAGTTGCTCCTGCTTCCGATCAGGTGTTCTCTTCTCCTATAGCGCAAGTAACTGTCCCACCCTCAACTGAGATCCAATTACATCATTCTAGTCATTCGTTTGTTCCTCCCTGTCGATTACATCTTTTTGCCTCTCATCATGCCTTATTTTCTGGATTAAATTCTTTGGTTGTCCCTACTTCTTATTCTCAGGCATATACACAACCGTATTAAGTAAAGACCATGGATGATGAGATTTAGGCACTCGAGGAGAATGCTAATTGGACTCTAGTTCCATTACTTGAGGGGAAGCAAGTGATAGGCAGCAAATGGGTATATACCATAAAATTAAAATCTGATGGGAGCTTAGATTGATACAAAGCTCGGCTAGTGGCCCAAGGCTATAAACAAGAGTATGAAGTTGATTATGATGAGACATTCACTCCAGTGGAAAAAATGAAAATGGTTCATTCCTTGATCGCTATAAGCTCTTATAATGGTTGGCAACTCCGTCAACTCGATGTCAAGAATGCTTTCCTCTATGAGAATCTCAAACAAGAAGTTTACTTGAAGCAACCTCCCGGTTATAAGTCCAATGATCCATGCTTAGTTTACAAGCTATCTAAAGCTTTATATGGGCTCAACCAAGCACCAAGAGTGTGGTTTGAAAATTTTCATGGGGTGTTAACCACAATAGGCTTTCTCAAAGCCAATATGACTCATTATTGTTTATTCTCAAGTTTGATTCAAGTCTTGTTGCTTTATTAGTCTATGTTGATGATATTCATCAGAGGCAGTAACATTCAAGGTATTCCTGATCTCAAATCACTACTTTACTCCTCATTTCATATGAAGGATATGGGGCCATTAACATATTTTTTGGGTCTTGAAATTTTTTATAATACTTGAGGTTATCTCATGAGTCAATGGAAATATACTTGTGATTTGATCAAGCAAGCAAATCTTACAAATAACAAGACCCATTAAACTCCCCTGAAATTAAATGTCAAGTATAGGAAAGATGATGGAGACCTTCTCTCAGATGTTACATCCTATAGGCAGTTGGTAGGGAGCTTAGTCTATCTCCCTATGTCTCGTCCTGATATCTCATATGCAGTTCATGTTGTTAGCTAGTTTGTTGAGGAACCTTGCATATTGTATATGACAGCAGTTCATCGCATTATTCGATACCTTCGAGGTACCCTCAATTAGGCGCTTCTCTTTCCATCATCGCATGATCTGCAATTATCTACTTACTCTAACAAAGACTGGGCAGGTTGTCGCATTTCACGATGGTCCACTATTGGCTATTGTGTTTTCTTGGGACAATCATTGATGAGCTGGAAGTGTAAGAAGCAAACCATGGTATTTAGATCTAGCACAAAAGATGAATATCATGCAATGGCAAAGGCATGTAGTAAAATTACTTGGTTCTGGGGAATGTTAACAGATCTTGGGATTCATTTGTCTTTGCTGACTCTATTATATGCTGACAACCTCAGTGCTATTCAATTGGCTTCCAATTTAGTATTTCACGAGCACACTAAATACATTGAAGTTGATTGCCACTTTGTGAGAGAAAAATACATTGTTTGAATCATTTCTCTTCCACATGTGACATCAGAGCTACAACTTACTAATTTATTTACCAAAACTATGACCTCATCCCGTCATAGGTTTCTCTGTGGCAAACTGATGTTGGTTCATTACCCCATGTTAGTTTGAGGGGGGGTAAGAATATTGTGTATATGAGTTGTCATGGGTTATCATTAGTTGTAATATATTATGTATAGAGAAGCTCTAAATTGGTGACTTCCTTGTATAGACTTGGAGAGTGGTTATTTAAATCTAACTTTGGGTTGAAGAAATACAGAAAAACTTAAGGAGAATTCTCCAAATTCTTGAGTTATCAGAATCATGGCATGCCGGCTATATGGCCATTTGTGTCGAACAATGACATTCTCAGAGGTCACATGCTCGGTATGCAGCTTACTCATGGTTTACAAATACCTCCAATAGGAAACCCTGGGCTCCCACACGCAGGCTAGGAAGAATTTATTAATTTAATAAATGAGGTGAAAGGCCAACATCATGGTCGATGCACGAATAGTCCTGTTTATAGTAAACTGTACCCTGATTGGGTTGATTGGTTTACAAAAGTACCAAGGGGAACAAAAATAGATGAATTTTCATTATTATATGGGGACATGAATCAGTCTACATAGAACATATTGCTCGGTTCACCGTACAATGCAGTGAGTTTTCGACCAATGAATATGTGAAACTGAAATGGTTTACAAATTCATTAATTGACACAGTGTTTACATGGTATATTAATTTGCTTAAAAATTAGGTGCAATCATGGCAAGATATAGAAGAAATGTTACATGCTCAGTTTTATAAAACTGGACATGAGTTTTCCTTAGCCAATTTCTCTTGGCTCAGATAGTTACCCGGTGGACCGGCTGAAAAATAGATCACTTAGTTAAAAAAAGCAAAGAATAGATGTCAAGTATTTCTGCCAGAAGCCCAATTTGTGAAACTAGCTGTGAAAGGTTTAAACATGGAGCTCCAGAAGAATCTTAAAGATCTAGTGAATCTGTCGGATGAGTAACCAAGTATGAATGGTTGCTTAAAGAGGAAAACTAAAGGAGAAACTCATCCTCGGGCATGTAGTATCGTGACTCAAACTATGAGATCATGCTAGCCAAAATAGGTATCAACAAACCATTTATTTGTAAGGCTTTAGCCAAGACTAAGGATGAATCATCTCTTCAGGGTTCTTGTGTAGTTAAAGGGGTCTTGGAACAAAACAGGTGATATTCCTTTGATATTATAAAGGCTGACGCAATATTTGATCTCTTATTTATGAGCAAACTCATCAAACTTCTACCAAAATAAAGAATCCATTTGCCCGATGAATTGAAAAAGATAGAATATTATAAATAGCATGGCCAATGTTCGCACTCCACAATGAATTGTGTTGCTTTTAGGAACATAATTCAAGATAACATAGATTCAGAAATGCATAAATTCCCAAATAAAAGAGAATGAGGCTATGTTGGTTGACGTTGACCCGTTTCCATCAACTTTAGAATTAACATGGCCAAGGCGGATCTACAAAATATGAACGCTTCAAAATAGAAGAAGGAAGTCAGATTAGCAAAAGAACGGTATGGTTGTCAATCAGACAATGCCGACAAGAGGAACAATCACCGAAGAAATGCTAGGGGGCAATGTTCTTCTGGTGATAATTTGGTGATTAGAGAGAATCGTTTGTATGAAAGACGTCATGAAGATATTAAGCAATAACGGTCGGTGAAAGAATTTTATCTGCCGAATGGACATGGTAATAGATATGACAAATATAACAATGTTTGAAACATCTAGGTTGTTCATCTTTGGAACAATAATTCAGGTGTAGATAACACAAATTTCAAAGAGGGCCTGCTGAAAAGCATCTTCGGATGGTTAAGCCAATTGTGAATACAGTCAATCGATGGACCAGAGTTGTTCATCCTAAAATCCCATAGTACCTGATGGAAATGGCAAGGACTTAAAAACATCGTTAGTGGAGGCAACGAGCGGGCCTCAGGAACCTAGAAGAGCAGAATCCTATGCATAGCTAACAAAAATAGTCATTGGCGTGTAATTAACCAAATAATGGTTGTAACTGGTCATGGGTGAACAAATGAAACAAGAGGTATAGATCAATCGTGGTGGACCAGTTTCAGTTCAACTGTCACCGATACTCGATCAGGGCCACAAGTACACTGACATGTGTTGGAAATTTCCCCTGGTCCGAGGGTGTAATTGGGTCAGATTCTGACGGTCTGAATCCTTAGATTTGGCCTGCAAGTAAAACGACTTAATTCACTTAAGTCCCAGTTCATTTTCTAAAGATATTCACGTTTCTCACACACTTCGCTCCAGGCTCAAGTTGTGCATTTCTGGATACTATTGGGACTTGATTTCTGAGGTGGTTGTCAAGTCCAGGAATGCGGTCCTAACCCTATGGTTTCGCAGTAATCGGACTGTCGACGCGCGGTCCAGGTCCGATACGGAGTTTCAAGGTGCTCTTGAGAGCAAATGGGTTTAGAGATTGATTCTAGATTTCTGGGTAAAGTAGCGTTAACGATTCTACACGTTTTGAGTCTTGTAGTTCGTGTTTATAGTGATCAGTGCTAATTTCACTGGTAATTTGGTTTAACACTAGATAATTCTCTTCTAATTTTTAAAGGATTTGGTCCTTAGTGATTTCTGCTTTAGTGGTACTCGGGTCTTTGTATGGATTTTTTTGAGACGTTACAATGTACCCCCCTTAAAGAAAAATTTCGTCCTCAAAATTAGTACCTGTTCGTACTCCTCGAGAATCTGAGGGTAGTTCTTTCGAACCTCGGCTTCCGTCTCCCAAGTAGCCTCTTCTTCAGTGTGGTGTGTCCACAGAACCTTCACAAGTGGAATCACCTTACTACGCAACACATGCTCCTTCCTATCTAGAATACGCGTCGGTCGCAGTACATAAGTAGCGTCCTCACTCAACTGCACCTGCTCCCACTTAATAATGTGGGAAGGATCGGCAACATATTTCTTTAGCATAGATATATGAAATACGTTGTGCACGTCTGCGAGTGGTGTGGGCAAAATAAGATGGTACGCCACCACACCCACTCGATCGAATATTTGGAATGGGCTAATGAATCTTGGCGTAAGCTTCCCCTTCTTGCCGAACCGAAGGACTCCCTTTATGGGGGAAACTTTAAGGAACACATGATCCCCGACCTCAAACTCTAACTGTCGCCGCCTCGTATCCGCGTAGCTCTTCTGTCTGCTCTGTGCTGCCAAAAGTCGACGCCTGATAATGTCAATCTTCTCTGAGGTCGCCTGAAATAACTCTAAGCCAATCAAGCTCTTCTCGCCAACCTTTACCCAGCAATGTGGTGCTCGAAAGGGGCGCCCATACAAGGCCTCATAGGGAGCCATGCCAATACTCGCCTGGAAATTGTTGTTATACGCGAACTCTGCATAAGGAAGGCAATCATCCCAACTGTCCTTGAAATCCAGCACACAACCTCGCAGCATATCTTCCGACACCTGGTTTACCCGTTCCGTCAGCTCGTCAGTATATGAGTGGAACGCGGTACTAAACTTCAATTTCACACCCATTGCTTCCTGGATACAAGTCCAGAAGATAGATGTGAATCGCGTGTCTCGGTCCGACACGATCTCTAGAGGAACTCCATGTAGACGCACGATCTCCTTGATGTACAACCTGGCCAACTCGTCTGTGGAGTTCGAAACTCTAATAGGGAGAAAATAAGCCGATTTCGTCAACCGGTCTACGATCCCTCAAATGGAGTCATGACCCTTCTTTATCTTTGGTAGCTCAAAGATGAAATCCATAAATATGAAGTTCCATTTCCATTCTGCTATGGGCATGGGCTAAAGTAATTCAGGAGGTCGGCGATGCTCTGCCTTGACCTGCTGGCATGTGAGACAACGGGACACATAATCTGCTATGTGGGCCTTCATATTGTCCCACCAGTATGATCTCTTCATATCTCGATACATTTTCATGCTTCCAGGATGCATTGCCAATTTCGAACTATGTGCAGCCTCGAGAACCTCCTGTCTCAAGTCATGAAGATTTGGGACGCATAGGCAGCCACGGTAACGTAAGCCCCCATTCGTACCAACTCTCCACTTGGCGTCTTCATCGTTGCTAGCCTGGTCTCAAAGCTCAGACAATCGCCCATCATCTTTCTGGGCCTCAATGATCTTATCGTCAATAAGTGGCCACACACGAACGTGCGCGACACTCTCGAACAACTCCTTCACGGTGAGCTTCTGTTCGAAGTCTCGCACTAACTCTACCATATCCCATTCTGCCACCATCAGCGGAGCCGCAAACTTTATGGTCTTCTTACGGCTCAATGCGTCAGCCACAAGGTTAGCCTTGCCCGGATGGTAGGAAACCTCGAACTTGAAGTCTTTTAAGGTTTCCATCCATCGCCGCTGCCTCATATTCAGGTCTCACTGAGTGAATATGTATCTGAGGCTCTTGTGGTCGCAAAAGAGCTCGAACTCCTCTCCGTAGAGGTAATGTCTCCAGAGCTTCAGTGCAAAGATAACGACTACTAACTCTAGGTCGTGTGTAGGATAGTTCTCCTCGTGTTTCCTCAACTACCTCAAGGTGTAAGTAATCACCCTGTCCTTCTGCACAAGGACACAACCCAGACCAACGCGAGACACATCAGTGTATATAGTATACCTAACCCCTTGCTCTGGTAATAATAGCACAGGGGCGGACATTAGCTTGTCCTTCAGCTCCTGAAAAGCTGCTTCCACCTTCTCATTCCAGGCAAACTTCAGATCCTTTCGTGTCAACTGAGATAATGGTCTGGCGATCTTGGAGAAGTCCTGAATAAATCGACGGTAGTACCCTGCTAGATCAAGAAAGCTCCTCACCTCAGTAACCGAACCGGGATGCTCCCAGTCTTAAACCGTGCCTACCTTAGTGAGGTCAACTGCTGTCCCTTCCTTGGACACCACACGTCCCAGGAACTTGACTTCCTCTTTCCAGAAGTTGCACTTCTTGTACTGCGTAAACAACTAATTCTTCTTCAGAGTATTCAAGATTGCTCGTAGGTGTTCCTCGTGTTCTTCTCGACTCATAGAGTATATCAGAATGTCATCTATAAACATGATGACGAATCGAAACAGAAACGGCCGAAACACCCTATTCATCAGGTCCATGAACGCGGCCGGTGCGTTCGTAAGGCTGAACGACATAACGAGAAACTCATAGTGCCCAAAACTAGTCCTGAAAGCTGTTTTCTGCACGTCCTCATCCTTGACGCTTAACTAGTGATACCCTGACTATAAATCAATCTTCAAGAAATATTGTGCCGCCTTCAACTGATCGAACAGATCATCTATCCTGGGCAAGGGATACTTATTCTTCACCGTCGCTTGGTTTAACCTGTGATAATCAATACATAATCGTAGGGATCCATCCTTTTTCTTCACAAACAGCACAGGTGCTCCCCACGGAGATACGCTAGGTCGTATAAAGCCCGACCCGAACAGACCATCGATCTGTCTCCTCAGTTCCTCCATCTCACATGGAGGCATGCGGAATGTTGGTAATGAAATGGGTGTCGCACTAGGCGCTAGATCAATGGCAAAATCGATCTTGCGCTGAGGAGGCAACCCAGGTATCTTCCTGAACACATCCTCAAAATCTCAGACTACGAGCGTGGTTTTAAGTGTTGGGCCATCAACATTCTTTAACAAGGAAGCGTAACAACGCAAGTGGCTGGGCAAACTAACCTGAACCGTAAAAGTAAAGGCTGTACCCTTAGGTGCATGAGCTGTCAGCACTCTAGTATCGCAATCAATCTCAACCTTCATCTCGGTGAGCCAATCCATACCGAGGATAATATCATAATGCCATAGTGGGGCAACAATCAGGTCGACGAGAACTGTCCTGCCCCCTAAGTTTATCGAGCAATCCTTACACATCTTGGTAATGTCTGAAAAAATCTTTATGGCGATAAGAAGTCACACTCTCTTCGTGGGACAATTTTCAACCCCAGTCGCTTGACTGCTGCGCATGATACTATAGAGGTAGTGGACTCGGTGTCCACTAATAAGAAAACCAGTATACCTTGCACATGCGCTGTGACCTCGAAAGCCGGTGGTGCCGTAACTGCCGTCTCGGATGCCTCAGCTAACAGTGAGTGCACACGAACCTGCTGTGAACGGTTCAGCTGCGATGCCATAGGTCGCTGAGGTGTCTTGAAGCTAGGTGCAGGTGGCCAGAATGATGGATGAGCTGGTGCCTTCCGTAGAGGTGGAGCTGTGATAACATGTGGGGGCTAGCGATTGATCCTTTAGGGCGGCGAGAAGCCGTTGTCCCTCATCTTGGTAAAGCAATAAGTATCTGCATGGCCCGCACGTCTGCAGTACGTGCACCACAAGTCTGGTCGCCTCATAAGGGCTGGTGGAGCCACGATCTTGTGAGGCGAGTCTGTGCGGGGCCTCTTGCCAAGGAACGGTCGACTCGGTAGATCTGGTCGAGGCCTTTGACCCATGGGTGCACGCGTGCGAGATAAACGATTCCCATCCTGCTCCACTCGCAAAGACATGCCCACTAGTGTAAGTGTTATAGTTTTTATCCCTGTCTGTTGTCAAATTTGTGGTGCCAAAATCAATGTTATGTTATATATAACTTGCTTTAGTGAAGCTCTCTCAAAGATCAACATTCATGAACAAGCTAAGCTCACAACAAGCAAAGCTCACAAGACAAGACTTCAAGAAGAGTTCAAGGTAGTTTGTACACTTTCAAGATTGAGCTACATCAAGGTTTGATCTACATCAAGATTACAAGGCTCATACTTCAAGGTCTCAAGTTCCGAATGTTTCAATGTCCATACTTCATGGTTGAGGTTTGATTGACCATAGGTTGACCTTAGAAGTAGGTCATTTCGGATACATAAACCGAATGTTTATTTTACATGTGATTGGTCTGTTCTTCGACTAGTCCTAGGCCTTCTTCGACTAGTCCTAGACTTGCTTCGACCAGTCTAAGAAATTCCTCGACCAGTCGTGAGTTTGTTACAAATTCTGGATAAAATCTGTTAGCCTTCGACTAGTCCAGGAATATGTTCGACCAGTCGTAGGAACAGTGTCGACTGATCTTCGACCAGTCGTACAATCTTCGACTCGAAGTCCAGCGAAGATTTTCTGGACCTACGACCAGTCGAAGGAAACCTACGACCAGTCGTAGAACGGTCAAAGCATATCCCGCCGGATTTTTCAAATATCTGTTATGGCTTCGACTAGTCGAAGAGCACTCTAGACCAGTCGAAGACCCGATCTTCTCACTTATAAATAGTGCACGAATCTCAGAAGAAATCATCGATTTAATTAATCTATTCAAGCCAATCTTCGTCGAACTTCTGAGAGATAATTCTGTGTTCCATCTAAGCTAAGTGTGCTTATTTAATATTCTCTTTTCTTAGCTTTATTTTAATTGATTTTGTTTCTGCTATTCCAATCTGATTTGATAAGAGGAATTGTTATTCCATTTATTTGGAATCAAAATCAATTAAGGCAAGCCCTATTTGGTTTAATTTAAAATCTATTAGAATTAGAACCATTGTAATCGAGTACTGGACATTGAACTTGGACATTCAATCATCTACTTTGATTTGGTTCTACCGGGCTGCTACAACGAAGGAGATATTCAGGTATTTTACATATTGTAAATTCCTTTCTATTATTTTGGTTTCTTTCAAGATTTGCCAGAAAAATCTTGTTATATTGGTTATCTGAGGAAAGCCAGGAAAACTCAGAAGTGGGGTTTTTTTAATTGTGTAAGCCCACATACAAAGACATAATTGTAAGGGTTTTGGGTGAACCTGGGAAAATCTATTTTTAGTGAACGCTAATATCTCCTGTGTGAGGATATTAGGAGTGGAGTAGCTTTTTGTGTGGCTGTTGTTTAACAGTTGGTGAACACACAGGTGAACCACTATAAACCCTTGTGTTTGATTGATTTATTCTTCTAATTTTTAATTATTCTTTTGTGGGATGTATGTATGGTGGTGAATGTTGTAATTATTTAATTCAAGCTTTGTGAGAATGTTGTAATAACTTAGAATTTATTTTCTGCTATTCCTTTATCGCTTGATTTTCAATTTCATTTGAAAGTTGTTCCAGCAAGGTTGCCCTGCCATTTTTATGGTGTATGGCTGTCCCTAGAACAATACATTTTTAATTACAAGTTATTTCAATTCAGTTTATATTTATTATTGTATTCCTCTTCGGTTTGAGACTTGATACAAAGATCTTTCTAGAAATAAGGTTGTCCTACCATAAACTCTATTTTTGGTGTAAGGTTGTCCTTAGAACAACGTTTGTATCAACCTCTCAAGATCTGAATTTTGAGGTTATTTTAATTTACTGCATTGTGATTTACTTTGGCTATCATATTCATTTTAATTCCGCTGTTATAAGTTTTAATTTGGCACTGTCCTATTCACCCCCCCTCTAGGACATATAGCTTGGCCTTTTCAAGTGGTATCAGAGCCTAATAGCTCCTTTTTAATTCTAGGATTTAATTCCTGAGCTAACGATTTAAGCTATTTAAGATGTCAAATTTTGATAGCCTTTCAGTCACTAGGCCTCCACCCTTTGATGGCTCCAACTATGCTTATTGGAAAGCCATAATGAGGATTTTCCTCAAATCAATGGATGAAAATGTGTGGCAAGCCACAGTGACTGAATGGAATCCTCATTTCATGGAAGTTACTGGGGTTGATGGTTCAAAATCAATGAAAGTATCACCATATTACCAATGGACCACTCTTCAGAAAAGTGAGAGTAGTGCAAATGCTAAAGCACTAAATGCAATTACTTACGCACTATCACCGGATGAGTTCAAAAGAATCATTTCCTGTGATACTGCAAAGCAAGCTTGGGATATATTAGAAATGACACATGAGGGTACTACAATTGTCAAAAAATCTAAAGTCCAACTCCTCACAACCAGATTTGAAGAAATTCATATGGAGGAAAATGAAATGTTTATGGACTTTTACACTAGATTGAATGACATTGTAAACTCAATGTGGGGTCTTGACGATAAAATCCCAGAAAGTAAAGTGTGTGCAAAAATACTACGCTCACTTCCTGAACGGTTCAATTCTAAAGTAACCGCGATCCAGGAACTTCGTGATACGGATAATATGAGGGTAGAAGAACTAGTTGGTTCACTACAAACCTATGAGTTAAACTTTAAAGCTCCTAAAGGAAAATCTATCGCACTAAAATCTTCTAAATGTAATTCAGAAGAAAATTCTGATTCAGAAGATAATATGGCTCTTTTAGCTAAAAAATTTTACAAGATTTTTAAAAGCAAGAAAAGGGTTGATTTTCAAAAATCAAATGACAAAAAGAAGTTTAGACCCAAATCTCGAAAATCTTTGAAAGATAGTCAATGTTACAACTGTCTAGAATATGGGCACTTAGCAAATAGATGTCCTAAAAGGGACAAACCCAAGAAGAAGGGTATGTTGGCTACATGGGATGAATCATCTGATTCTGAAGGTTCTTCTGAATCAGAAGATTCTGAAACTGAGTCGGGCAATGAAGTTAAAGCTCTTATGACTCTAGCCAAATTCACATTTTCAGATAATGACTCTACAAGTGAAGAAAATCTGAATAGTGAATGTGAAAATGAAGATGATCTTCAAGATGCTTACAATGCCCTATATAAGGAAAGTTGTAAAATTGCTGTCAAACTTAAAATTCAAAAAGAAAAGTTTTCTAAACTAAAAAATTGTTTTGAATCACTTGCCTTAGAAAAATCACAAATTTCAGATTGTTTTGAAAAATCAAAATGCGATTTGGAATTCAAAAACTCACTAATTGTTAATTTAAAATCTGAAATTGAGAATCTTAAAACTGAAGTATCTTCTCTTCTGAGTCTAAAGGACACATGGAAATATGCCCAAGGTAATCCAAAGTTAGAGAAACTTTTATCCGGATCAAGAAAATGTGCCGATCGATCCGGGTTGGGCTATGATAAAAATTATTTCCTAAACAAATGTATACTCCTCCTATGTTTGTTAAAGGAGAGTCCTCAAACTCAAAAGGAAAAAATACTTATCATGATTTTTCTAAAAATTCAAAAACTTTTCAAAAACCTAGAAATAGCCATGTCAACTTTAATTAGAAACGAAATCCACTAGCTGAAAAGATAGTTGATTTACTCAAGGAGCTCTTAAAATCTAACTCTATAGGTCATTCCTACAAATGTACACAAAAGAAGACCAACTATGTTCCTAAACCCAAAACAGTTATGAAATGGGTTCCTAAAGTCACCTGCTTGGTTGCTCACACTGCTTTCAAAGCAACAAGTCATTCAAAGTGGTACCTAGACAGTGGATGCTCCAGGCATATGACAGGTGACAAAGCTTTATTTACCGATCTGAAAGATATGACTGATGGTTCAGTCACATTTGGTGATGGTAGCAACTGCAAGATTATAGGCCAAGGTACGGTTCAACTTTTTAATCTTCCTGTGTTTAAAAATGTTTTATACGTTGAAGGCCTAAAGCACAACTTGCTTAGTATATCACAAATATGTGATAATAACCATAATGTTCGGTTTTCTAATCAAAGCTGTGAAATACTAAACAATAAGGGTTCTGTAATATTAACTGGACGTAGAACGTCTGAAAATTGCTATATTATTAGTGAATCCAGCTCATCTAATCAAACATGTTACATGGTCCATACAGACGAGACTGATTTATGGCACAAACGTCTTGGACATGTACATTATCGAAATTTATATCGATTGAGCAAACGAGAACTTGTAAGAGGTTTACCCAAACTTCAGAAATTAGATAAAATATGTGGTGAGTGCCAGATAGGCAAACAAACAAAGAACTCACACAAAAAGGTGAATTCAAATACCACATTAAGACCACTCGAACTTCTCCACATGGATCTGATAGGACCCACCAGAACAGAAAGTTATGGTGGTAAAAAGTATATCTTGGTAATAGTTGATGACTTTACCAGATTCACTTGGGTAGTCTTCTTAAGGGATAAATTTGAAACCCTTGAAGAAGTAAGAAAAGTTCTCAAAAGGATTCAAACTGAAAAATCTTCTCAAATCAGTAAAATTCGTAGTGATCATGGATCTGAATTTGAGAATAGCAATTTTGAGAAGTCCTGTACGGACCAAGGAATATTTCATGAATTCTCTGCTCCCAAAACTCCACAACAAAATGGAATTGTAGAAAGAAAGAATAGGGTGCTTCAAGAAATGGCTAACGTCATGTTGAATAGCATGAAGCTCTCTAAAAATCTTTGGGTTGAAGCAGTCAACACAGCTTGCTATATTATTAACCGAGTATACACTAGAAAAGATAATAATAAAACGGCTTACTAATTGTGGTTCAATAAAAAGCCTACTGTTAAATACTTTCGAGTTTTTGGCAGCAAGTGCTATATTTTACGTGATCGTGAAAATTTAGGAAAGTTCGATACGAAGAGTGATGAAGGTATTTTTCTAGGATATTCTTTAAACAGTCGAGCTTATAGGGTCCTGAACAAAAGGACTGGTGTGATTCAAGAATCCATTAATGTTGTCATTGATGATCACTTAAACACACCAATTTCTAATTCAGATAATGATGAAGTACTAATCATTGATAAACCCGATACTTCATCGAATCAGACTGATTCTGAGTTGAGGACTGTTAAAGATCATCCAACCACTCAAATTCTTGGAAACCCTCTCACCGGTGTTCGCACCCGTAGACAACTTGAGGATATATGTAATTATGTATGTTTTACATCCCAAATTGAACCATCTAACGTAAAAGAAGCTCTTGCTGATGAGAACTGGATTGTTGCGATGCAAGATGAACTCAACCAATTTGTAAGAAATGATGTTTGGTATCTTGTACCAAGACCTAAAGATAAACACATCATTGGAACAAAATGGATTTTCAAAAATAAGTCTGACGAATGTGGAAATATAATTAGAAACAAGGCTAGACTGGTGGTACAAGGTTGTACTCAAATTGAAGGGATTGATTTCGATGAAACCTTTGCACCAGTAGCACGTCTTGAATCTATCAGACTATTTATATCCATTGCATGTTTTAGAAAGATAAAGATCTATCAGATGGATGTGAAAAGTGCTTTTCTAAATGGCGATTTACATGAAGAAGTCTATGTTGAACAGCCAATGGGTTTTGAAGATTCCAAAAATACTGATCATGTAAATCGGCTTAAAAAGGCGCTTTATGGATTAAAACAAGCACCTAGGGCATGATATGAGAAACTAACGAAATTTCTTTTAAGTCATAATTTTCAAATGGGATCTGTTGATAAAACTCTGTTTGTTAAGAAACATAATGATCATATCTTAATGGTGCAGATTTATGTTAATGATATTATTTATGGATCAACTTGTACTGACTTGACTACTGAGTTTGCAGATTTAATGAAATCACAGTTCGAAATGAGCATGGTTGGGGAATTGACTTATTTCCTTGGATTGCAAGTAAAGCAACAACCTGAAGGAATATTTATTTCTCAATCTAAGTATGCCTTAAATCTAATCAAGAGATTTGGATTTGAGAATGGCAAGAATTTCGATACTCCTATGAGTACTACCCTGAAACTCTCAAAAGACTCTAATGGTAAAAATGTTGACTCAAAACTTTATCGGAGTATGATTGGTAGTTTGTTATATTTAACTGCTAATAGACCTGATATTTCACTAAGTGTTGGTATTTGCGCAAGATATCAATCTGATCCAAATGAATCTCACTTGATTGCTGTCAAGCGAATTATTAGATATGTCGCAAGTACTGTAAATCTCGGTCTCTAGTATCCTCATGAAACCAATGTCCAATTAGCTGGGTACTCAGATGCTGACTGGGCTGGTAATCTAGATGATAGAAAATCAACCAGTGGTGGTTGTTTTTACATTGAAAATTGTCTAGTTTCCTGGTTTAGTAAGAAACAAAATTCTATATCACTTTCAACAGCTGAAGCTGAGTATATCGCAGCTGGTAATGCATGTACACAGCTTGTTTGGATGCAACGAATGCTAAGTGATTATGGAATTAAACAGGATTCTATGTTATTACATTGTGATAATTCCAGTGCGATAAATATTTCAAATAAAACTTATAACAGCATTCTCATACTAAGCATATTGACATTAGATTTCATTATATAAGGGAATTAGTAGAAGAAAAAGTTATATCTCTAGAATATATTCCTACTGAAGATCAACGTGCTGATATTTTCACAAAACCTCTTGATAAAAGCAGGTTCAAAAAGATGAAATTTGATCTTGGCATGTGCGTTTTAAATTGATAATTTATGCCTTCTTGTATTATAGTGTATATATTTGCTAGATTGAATTCTAATTTTTGTATAATTTGCAAGAAATATGAATTTTTTGGGCATTCTTCGACCAGTCGTGATTATACTTGACCAGTCGATTCTGACTCAGCAAATGATCCAGATTTTGTACCATCTGATGTTGATGCACGTCTAAGTGCATTAGAGGGTAAAGTTGAGAATATTAATGTTAAGTTGGAAAACATGTCTGTTGCTCATGATTTGCAATTCAAGTACATGCGCAAATATCTTAGGCGCTTGAACAAAGGCATGCACCAACTTGATCCCTCTATTCCTCCTCCGTCATCAAGTTCTAGTTCTGACTAGTTTTTATGAGACTTCTGGTCTGTAATAACTTTATATCTTAGCACTTGGCTGATTTTGATTTGGATTCTATCTATGTTTGATGCTGGATATTTATTTTATGTAATGCTATAACTCTTTTGCTATACTCTCTTACTTCCTCATGTTTCCTCTCATGAATTCCTTTATTTAGTTCTCCTTTGTCATATTGTGACAAAAAGGGGGAGAATGGTTTGTCCTTAATGTGATTATGAGAGGAGTAGCTTTGGTTATGTTACTCAGGGGGAGTGGGGAGTCAAGGGAGTATATATTTGATCTTGTTGAATGAAACTGGTTGAATATTGAATATTGATTTGCAGGTATTAACCAGTTGTTTTACTCTTGTTTATCTTGATTATGTGTTTTGTCACTAATTTGACAAAGGGAGAGATTGTAAGTGCTATAGTTTTTATCCTTGTCTGTTGTCAAATTTGTGGTGCCAAAATCAATGTTATGTTATATATAACTTGCTTTAGTGAAGCTCTCTCAAAGATCAACATTCATGAACAAGCTAAGCTCACAACAAGCTAAGCTCATAAGACAAGACTCAAGCTGCAAGACTTCAAGAAGAGTTCAAGGCAGTTTGTACACTTTCAAGATTGAGCTACATCAAGGTTTGATCTACATCAAGATTACAAGGCTCATACTTCAAGGTCTCAAGTTCCGAATGTTTCAATGTCCATACTTCATGGTTGAGGTTTGATTGATCATAGGTTGACCTTAAAAGTAGGTCATTTTGGATACATAAACCGAATGTTTATTTTACATGTGATTAGTCTGTTCTTCGACTAGTCCTAGACTTGCTTCGACCAGTCTAAGAAATTCCTCGACCAGTCGTGAGTTTGTTACAAATTCCGGATAAAATCTGTTAGCCTTCGACTAGTCCAAGAATCTGTTCGACCAGTCGTAGGAACAGTGTCGATTGATCTTCGACCAGTCGTACAATCTTCGACTCGAAGTCCAGCGAAGATTTTCTGGACCTACGACCAGTCGAAGGAAACCTACGACCAGTCGTAGAACGGTCAAAGCATATCCCGCCGGATTTTTCAAATATCTGTTATGGCTTCGACTAGTCGAAGAGCACTCTAGACCAGTCGAAGACCCGATCTTCTCACTTATAAATAGTGCACGAATCTTAGAAGAAATCATCGATTTAATTAATCTATTCAAGCCAATCTTCGTCGAAGTTCTGAGAGATAATTCTGTGCTCCATCTAAGCTAAGTGTGCTTATTTAATATTCTCTTTCCTTAGCTTTATTTTAATTGATTTTGTTTCTGCTATTCCAATCTGATTTGATAAGAGGAATTGTTATTCCCTTTCTTTGGAATCAAAATCAATTATGGCAAGCCCTATTTGGTTTAATTTAAAATCTATTAGAATTAGAACCATTGTAATCGAGTACTGGATATTGAACTTGGACATTCAATTATCTACTTTGATTTGGTTCTACCGGGCTGCTACAACGAAGGAGATATTCAGGTATTTTACATATTATAAATTCCTTTCTATTATTTTGGTTTCTTTCAAGATTTGCCAGAAAAATCTTGTTATATTAGTTATCTGAGGAAAGCCAGGAAAACTCAGAAGTGGGGTTTTTTTAATTGTGTAAGCCCACATACAAAGACACAATTGTAAGGGTTTTGGGTGAACCTGGGAAAACCTATTTTTAGTGAACGCTAATATCCCCTGTGTGAGGATATTAGGAGTGGAGTAGCTTTTTGTGTGGTTGTTGTTTAACAGTTGGTGAACACACAGGCGAACCACTATAAACCCTTGTGTTTGATTGATTTATTCTTCTAATTTTTAATTATTCTTTTGTGGGACGTATGTATGGTGGTGAATGTTGTAATTATTTAATTCAAGCTTTGTGAGAATGTTGTAATAGCTTAGAATTTATTTTCTGCTATTCCTTTATCGCTTGATTTTCAATTTCATTTGAAAGTTGTTCCAGCAAGGTTGCCCTGCCATTTTTATGGTGTATGGCTGTCCCTAGAACAATACATTTTTAATTACAAGTTATTTTGAATTCAGTTTATATTTATTATTGTATTCCTCTTCGGTTTGAGACTTGATACAAAGATCTTTCTAGAAATAAGGTTGTCCTACCATAAACTCTGTTTTTGGTGTAAGGTTGTCCTTAGAACAACGTTTATATCAACCTCTCAAGATCTGAATTTTGAGGTTATTTTAATTTACTGCATTGTGATTTACTTTGGCTATCATATTCATTTTAATTCCGCTGTTATAAGTTTTAATTTGGCACTGTCCTATTCACCCCCCCTCTAGGACATATAACTTGGCCTTTTCAACTAGCTCAACATAGGTAGATATGCTAGCGCAACACATCTTCGAGTGTATCTCGGGTCATAGGCCCTAAGAAAACCGCCGCATCCACATCGGCTGGTCTGCTAATTTCAGGGGAGCATATCTGGACAGCTCCGTGAACTGGTTCTCATACTCTAATACCGTCATCCCTCCCTGACGAAGGTAAAGAAACTCACTTTTCTTCTCATGCTGATAAGTGAGGGGATAATACTTTTTATGGAAGTGGGTCTCAAAAGCTACCCACGTTCATACGCATCCAACGGCAACAGTCCGAAGGACACTGTCCCACCAGAGGCTGGCCTCCTTCTTGAACATAAAGGTGACCAACTCCACCTGCTCTGCCTAAGTGCAGTGTAGCGGTTTTAGCATCTTAGAGATGCGGTCAAGTCAATACTCGGCCTCCTCGGGTTGGTGAGTACCCGTAAAGGTAGGAGGCCACAAGAGCTGAAATCGCTCGAAAAGGCCGTTAGCACCTGCATTCCTAGCTAGGGGCACAAATGGAATAGGCGGAGCCACACCCATGCTCTAGACAAATACTCCCATAATGGTGGTCAGAAATTACTACTCCTCCTGCTGTTGTTGTACCTGCTGCTGCAGCATTAACAACATCATCTGCTCTAGCCTATCACGAGGCGGAGCAGACTGTGGTATGTAAGGCATTGAGGTAGATGCATGGTTCTACTCAGGAACCGATGGTGTGACAGGTGGTACCATAGGTGGTGCCACAGGCGGTGTCATAGGTATTGGCCCAGCAGTGGGGCCAGGGGCCAGCTGAGATTTCGGCATGGTCTCGTAACTCGGACCCAAGCTGGGGTCCATATGACTATCGGTGAGGGGAGGTGCCTCGTCAATTGGGTCGCCAAACATGAGACATGCTGTACTCCGTGTGACCTTAGATGGCATTTCCTATATACAACATAGAGTGTAACTCAGGTCAGATTCAGCATGCTTGCAAACTCAACTACACAGCATTCACTCACAACTTAAGAAACTTCATGCATTTCAGTTACCAAAATTGTCACAATACATGAGATACAACGTTACATGAATCATGACAGAAAATGCATGTGAGTTAGTACAATTAAGGCTTCAAACACTAAAACATACTACCCAACTACTAAGCCTATCGAGGCTACACATAGAAACAAGCAAAATAAAAGACGACTACATGCACGACTAGTCGTCAGAATCTGACGATGGTGGAGGTGCACCCTTGTCCTGTAGACAACACATGATAACCCTCAAGGTGCGAGACACCTTGCTAAACTTTCGTTTCATGAAGGCCCGGGTCTCACCAACCTCTTGTCGCAGGGCAGCCTGGCCCTCCTTAAGTTAAGTCAAGCGGGCTTCTATATCATCTCTGCCTTCCTCATTGCTCTCTTCCTCAGTCTGCTCTTCTTCTATCTCATCTCTGCCTTCCTCATTGCTCTCTTCCTCTTCGTTCTCCGTCTCATCCTCACTCTCGCCGAGTCGGGCTTGACGCTGTTGTGGCCTAATCTCCATATTGTTGAGAGTGGTGTCGTTGATGAAATGGATCGACATAGGAAGTTCTGCGGCAAGTCTGTAGGCGAATTCACGCGCAAGCTTGCATATAAGTCGATCAAAGTGGAGCGAAATGGACGTCCTAGAAGAGTGTGCAGTCTGCACTATTTGTAGCAGCACATACGCAGGCACGCACAGCTTCTCTCCCTACCCAGCTTGGTACAAAAAGTCTACCATCAGGCGTGTGCACTCGCTACGATTGCTCCACCTGGGATACACGTTGTATGTGAAAATGTGGAGCAGGCGGAAGTCGTTAGTCATATTGGATGCCAGGAGACTATTGTTTGAATTCCAGTGGACCAGTTGGCCACAAAGGAATCGCGTGCGGTGATCTCTTTCACGTGCACTCCGAAGATTCTTCTCGCTAGCATGGACCTCGCCAAGCAGCACTCCCATAATTCGGGCTATCGAGCTAGCATTGACTGTGAGATCTTGCCTTCCCACAGGAAATTTGAACTGCAAAGGCTCCAACGTTGGCTCCCGAATGTGCGCGTAGAAGGCTTAAATAGTGTTTACATTGGCCTTTGTCTTACCCTCAAATACGGGACCCCACCCAGCCTCGACCAGGCGGTCCATCAACAGATATTCTCCAAAGAGCTTCTCGTCCATGTGTGCTTCAAAAAGAACCCTACGGCCCTAGAATCGTCAATGGGACAGATCCGCCAGTAGGGCCCTCTCGAGGGGAGCCTGGGGATCGAGATCCCACTACATCCGTATCTCTCGATCAACGCTCGTGCTTGCGGTGGCACCCCTTTGCTTCCTCGAATGGGTAGGGTGACGAGGCCCGACTTCATCCGTTGGAGCCCTCTTCTTCCCCATGAGAGAGAAGCGTGGAGATGGAGAAAACAACCGTTACAAGCTCAAAAAGAGCCATGGGAGTGGAATAATATGGGGAAATAAAATGGGTTGTTGGACTTGAAGATATATGAGACACAAATGGGAGATTTATGCACTCAAATCGAAGGAAATGAGAGGGATAGGAGGTGGGTGTTGATAAAAATGGTGGAGGGGTGAATCAACTAAAGGAAAAAGAGGAAAAATGAGGATGAGGGGAAGATTTAAGAAGGGAAAAAAGGTTTTTTAAGAGAAAAGGAAAATCTTGGAGGTGTGTGAGAGGGGAGAGGGGAGCAAATGGGGTAGAAAAGAGGGTCCCCACATGTTTTGGTGAGCTCCACAGCCTTGTATGTGCGTCGGCCCGACCGGCCCGGCAGGCCCAGACCGTTCGGGCAGCGAGGCCTCGCCAAACCGGCGATGCCATCGCTGGTCCCTGGACCTTCAGGTGAGGGCCTGCCTCCTGGGCGATGGCATCCCCCCCACGAGGTGCTGAAAATATGTGAGGTCCACTGTGGGTCCCCCTGAAAAGTCGATTTGGCCCCGACTCTGTATTGAGTCATTTCGGGTCCTATTTCATGTACATTCACGTTTTCCAGGTTGTTTGAGGTTGGGATGGGTTAAATCTTCATCTAAGACAGTCGATTGATGGTCTAAAAGGGTGTTGGGATCATTTCATGTGATTGGGAAAACCTAAGGGTCCAATTTCTACGGTCGATATTAGTTGATTTCGCCGTTAGACGAAATTGGGGATCCTAAGTTTGTTTCTATGTTTTCTCGCACCCTCCTACGTCGAAATGTGTCAGCGTGTATCATGTGACCATAACCCAGGTCCATTTTAATCCAAATCATGCTCTGATACCAACTTGTAACGCCCTAAAAATCGGGGGTCGAACAGGAGCTCAACTCCCGAGTTCCAACGCATCACTTATGCAACATAAATAATGATGGTTAAATGTTGTCTGTATTAGCACATTAAACATGAATGAGATTAAGTCAAAACAACATATCATACTCCAAAGATGATTAATTTAGGCAAGCCGAAGACTATAATAGATATATAAGACATATAAGTAATCGTAGGTCTCCAGAGTATGATCATTTTACCTGGTCAGTAATTACATGTAAATTCTCAAAATATACTAGATGGTAATGTGTAATGTCATCTAGTCCAAAATTTCGTAGCCCCGACAGCGCAACTCTAGGTCTACATAGACCTACCAGAGAGTTGCATATTGGAGAACTCCTCATCGTCATCAAAATAGTCCGGCTCTGCTTCATAAGCATCGTCATCACCTGCAGCTAAGACAGTCTGGTTGGTGTGTACAACACCATCCCAGAACGTGGGAGTGAGTGATCAACTCAGTGGAGCTATAAGGCAAAGGTTAACATGTTATTAATTCAATCAAGCAGTAATGATAAAGCAATACAACCAAACATCCCTTAGTACTCCGGTTAATGTAATTATGATATGTATTAATGATGCATGCCCTCACCTGTACTCCCTATGCGATCTTCCTCTTACGGTCGCGGCATGCACCCCTTTCTCTGTGCTCAACACCAACGCCAAAGGCACATGCAATGTGATGTTATGAGCTTGATTACCAAGTTCTTAATAGTCCTTTTCATACAGCAGGATTGTGAAGCTAAGGCACCTCCCTTTATATCATAACCCAAACATTGATCCATCTAGGGTCGTCAATCCTAGTAGTCACATACGATAGATGGTTTTCCAGGTAGCTATGGAGAGGCTCGTCATCGTCAGCGTAGGCCTGGTTTATACTCTTGTTACTACGGAAAGGCTCGTCACCTCAGCGCAGTCTCAAAGTATGCTCGAGGTTACTACGAATGGCTCGTCACCTAGTCGTAGGCCGACAGCTCGAATACAGTGTCCCATACCACCGTATTCAGCTCACGAGCTTCGGTTGCTCACTGGTCACTACAGGTGGGTTCGTCCCCCTGGCGTAGGTCGACAGCTCAACCACGGTGTCCCATACTACAATGTCCGGCTCATAAGTCTTAGCAGATCGAGGTACCAAGGTTAACGGGGTTTCCACTGGTGATTTTAGTACCTTAGGTTTAAGCAGTAGCGTCCATACATGGTGAACATTCATTGGATCCATCGGGTTGCTTGACAAGCTCGACTGGTACGAGCATATGTCGAGCCGCTCGACATGGAGCGCACAAGCACTCCGCATGGCCTAACCACTGTCGACAAGCAGCGTACGACTCGGATTCATCGGGTGTGCCTATCGTGGTTAAGTAGTTCAACCACCGTTCACAGACAATTACCGATTGCCTGGACTACCTCGTAGCCTCAATCATATTCTAAAGATAGCATTCACATATAGTAATCCAAAACAGCATGTGACAATAGAAATCATATATAAATCATACTTGAGCAATTTAATAAACACATACTACACACAGTATCTTACATAGACATTTCATCCATACCGCATATAGTGGTAAGATAGGTTTATATAAAGGATACTATAACCATAGTTAAAGGGATTGAAAATCCTATCCCAACACCCTCATTACATGCATTTAAATAAGCATTTTCACGTTCAAGCATTTCATCAAACACTTAGACTACACATATAACATACATGTAATAACTTAGTTAAAACACATATTATAGCAAAGCCTTTCATAAAGGAGATGCCATGTATACAACGATCATGCATTTACAATCAATAATCATGGCAGCACGAATCATAATTCCATATTCATTCAAGCATATCAACAAGCACATGGATTTCACTATATTTAACATAGTTCATATATATGTGTAAAGTGCGGGAAACATCGCTTCTAAGCATGTGGTAGCATTCAAGTCAGTCATAAATCATTAACTAACATTGAAAGCCTTGAAAACCATAACCTAAACATTTATAGTCCGCACCTTACGTTGGTAAACGCGTAACGAATTTAGTTTAGACACTAAGTCTTTGTCAACAGCAGAATGACAACCTATAACATGAATTAGGTTAGCTATTTCATCACTTACACTATTTGAAACCCTAAAATGGCTTAGGGTTAGGTTTTCTTACCTAAGAACAGGATCGGAATCGCCCGAATAGCGATACAGGAATGGTGGATAAGCACGTGGAGTAATGGGATTGAATCCCAGGAAGAAGCGCCGACTCTCTCTCTCACTTTCTCCCTCTTTCCTTCTCTTTTCTCTCTTCTCTCTCTTAAGGTTTTCCAAATTCGTATGGAATGAGAGATAGAGCATTTAAGGCACTTATATAGGCTCAAACGTGAGCTCAATGGCCCGAGGGCCATGGTATACTTAGGTTATAGCCAAAACCCATCTGTTTCGGCTCAACGGAGCACTTCTAGAGGCCCCTTTTCTGCGTGTGGTCAGACTTAAGCTTCCCGACATTGGATCTAGGTCAAGTTAAGTTTTCGGTCTGATCGGATTTACAGATCGACCGTGGCGGACCAGTTTCAGTTCAACGGTCATCGACACTCGATCAGGGCCATAAGTACACTGTAATGTGTTGGAAATTTTCCCTGACCCAAGGGTGTAATTGGATCAGATTCTGATGGTTTGAATCCTTAGATTTGGCCTGCAAGTGAAACGTCTCAATTCACTTAAGTCCCAGTTCATTTTCGAAAGATATTCACGTTTCTCACACACTTCGCTCCGGGCTCAAGTTGTGCGTTTCCGGATACTATTAGGACTTGATTTCCGAGGTGGTTGTCAAGTCTAGGAATGTGGTCCTAACCATATGGTTTCGCAGTAATCGGATTGTCGATGCGCAGTCCAGGTTCGATACAGAGTTTTAAGGTGCTCCCGAGAGCAAATGGGTCTAGAGATTGATTCTAGATTTCAGGGTAAAGTAGCGTTAACGATTCTACACATTTTGAGTCTTGTAGTTCATGTTTATATTGATCAGTGCTAATTTCACAGGTAATCTGGTTCAACACTAGATAATTCTCGTCTAATTTCTAAAGGATTTGGTCCTTAGTGATTTCTGCCTGAGGTGATTACTTTTGGAGCTTTGATTTCAATATATGTATTTTCCTTTCAATACTGTATTCAAATGATTATATTAGTGGATATGTGATGATGAAGTTGCCTTTGTGATTTGGGTAAACTTGTGGTTATGCTTCTTACGAGATTAATGTACATTTAGAAATCCTCCTTGTAGGATCCTAGGATCGGAACCTGGCATATGGACGCTGGGAGTCGAGAATGGGGTACTACGGAGGCCGTCGGCACTGGATTTGGCGATTGAGAATTTTGTTAGCCCAGTTACTGAGTTTGGGGCGTGACAGATCAAGTCCACTCCAATCAATCCTTATGACAACCTGTTCACCCATTTACCAAGCTCGGACCAGCTTCATTCATATTTGCATTAGCATTATACATCATCACTTCATCTCTTAACCCCCTACTCCCCTACTCAACCCAAGTGTATGCTCTGCAACAAGTCAGAATTTTGGATCCTGCCCAGCAAAAGCTCGGATTGATTGGGATTAGGACATTGCCTTCCCATCACCCTTTCATTCCATACATCCACATATCTTGCCTCCACCACACTAGTCTATTCGAGTATATGCTTTGTGGCTTACCGGTTTCTTAGATCTTACCCATAAAAAACTCGAGCCAACTGGAGCTTCACCACTTCTTCAGTTAGTTAGGTATGGGCAAAGAATTTCTCTTGATCCCTCTTATGAATTAGGCATTGCACTATCGCACCACATATCATCATCCAATTGCGCTATTTGGACGCAAATGCTAACCAAATCCCTTATATTTCGTCATGCTCTGTGAAGTAGACATTGTACGTTAGTATGGGCAGAGAGGGCACCTAACACCTTCCTTTCTCTATCACTGTGATCACTCACCCAAAATCTAATGTCACATATCAAGAGTCATTTAGGCAAGGGAATCCTTAAATTCTCTAGTTTATAGATTCTTTACGATCTAACTAGTTGTGGAAATCTAAGTAATTAGCTAATGATGACTTTAAGTCAAATATATCACACCTTGAATTATAATTGTACATGAAAGCTTAAAAAAGCTCCCATGAGTGTGATCCACCAGTGATCTAACATCCACAACCACCCTTAATTGAAGAGTCCTGTAACATCTCGGAAAAATTCGTACAAAGGCCAAGTACCCCCTCAGGCAGAAAGACCTAAGGACCGTATTCTGTAGTAATTTAAATGGAAATTAATTAAGTACTAAACTAAATTAATTAGTGGATTTAACTCAAACCACCATTTACACAAATGACAAGACCCGAAACCATCAATACCACTAACTCAACACTACTGAAAAACATAGGAGAAATCCCATGAGCCCATCGCTCTCGGGAGTACATTGAAACTCTATATCGGACCTAGACTGCATGTCAAAAGTCAGATGACCGCAAAACTATAGGGTTATATCTATCCTACTGGGCTTGACAACAATCACGGGAATTGAGCCTAGATTGTGTCCAGAAACGCATAACTTGAGCCCTAAGTAGAGTGTGTGAGAAACACAAATATCTTTAAAAAATGTAATGAAACTTAAGTAAATTAGGCCATTCGCTCACGCGGGAAATTGAAGATTTCAGACCGTCAATTTCTGACCAAACTTCACCCATGGGAAAAGAAAATTTCCCTACACATGTCCGTATACTTGTGGCTCCGATCGAGTAAGTTCGACAGTTGATCTGACATAGGTCCTCCACGGTCGATCTGCTTATCCGATCACATCGAAATCACATCCTGACATAGATCCATTGTCAGGGAACTTACACTATGATGTAAGTGAGTAGTGGACCTCCATATGAGCCCTGTTTGCCCGAAACAGGCACCCTTTGGTTATGAACTAAGTATACCATGGCCCTGGGGCCATTTGCATCACTTCTGAGCCTATATATAGCCATTAAACCACCCCATTTCTATTCCATACGAATTTCTCTAACCCTAGGAGAGAGAAGAGAGAAAGGAAGAGAAAGGAGTGAGGAGAGAAGAGAAAGTTTGGGAGATCATTGCTGTGATTCTTTCCCACTATTCCACATACTGAATCACCTCTCCTTTTCGCTTCACAATCCATTTCAGCTACGATTTGGGTAAGAAAACCTAACCCTAATCTTGATTTAGAAATCCAGATAGCGTAATCGACGAATTAGCTAACCTATTTCATTGTTTAGGTGCCCGACATTCCATTTTCGAGAACGTAGAATTCGAATCGCGTCTGAATCGAGTATTCCAACAAAAGGAGCGGACTATAAACACTTAGGTTATGGTTATCAGTGCTTTCAATGTGAGCTAATGATTTATGTCTAACTTGATTGCTGCTATGTTGGCTTAGATACGCCGTCTTCGATATTTTACATGTATGAACTATTTAGAACGAAATTATGCATTCCATATGTTTATTAAAATGTTTGAATGAATATTTAAATATGATTTATGCTTACCATGTCTACAAATCTAGGATTCATCGTTGTAATATGCATGCTAACCTCTCTATATAAGAATTTGTTAAAATATACGTTGTAACTAACCTAATCTATGTATTGGATGAAGCGTAGCCTAAGTGTTTGATAAATTATTTGAATGAGAAATTGTGATGATTTGTATTTATTAAGAGTATTAAAATAGGATTCTCAATTACTTATGTATATGTATAGTTTTCCTTCATGAAATTTTATTTGTTTTTACGCGATCTATGGATGAAATGCAAGCATTTGGTAACATGAACCATGTGTTCAATGAAATGTTCAAATAAGGAATTTTGCTTGGATTGTTGTCAAATGCTGAAATGATTATCACATGTGTTTACTTGTTACATCTAATTAGGATTAGGGCTACTCTGTAGTCCAGGCAATCGGTAACTGTCTCTGTTCAGGTGGCCAAATTAGTTCCGCCACACCGGATAAATTCGACAAATTCGGGTCGCACGACGATTATCGACAGTGGTTAGGCCACGAGGGGTGCTTATTGTAAGTGCTATAGTTTATAGCCTTGTTTGTTGTCAATAAGATGAAGCTGGATTTCCTTCCTGGCTAAGGTGATGGTGTTGGCAGTGCTGAAGCTGAACATGAGGAAGAAGCTGGTGATCTTCCTCCTGATGATATTAACATGGATGATATTTTATAGTGTTTTATGAGTATGTTACTCAGGGGGAGTATGTGCAGAGGTGTGAGCAGAGGTGTGCAGAGGTGGACTGAATATTGATTTACAAGTCTGTAGGATGCCGGTTGATAACAACTAGTGCATGATTCTTTAATCAGATATAACAACTAGTGCATGATTCTTTAATCAGACATTCTATGTTATGTAACATATCTTGAAAGTGTGTTTTGTCACTAATTTGACAAAGGGGGAGATTGTAAGTGCTATAGTTTATAACCCTATTTGTTGTTAAATTTGTGGTGCCAAAGACACTTTTAAGAACCTTGCATCTGTGAAGAACAATGGTCTACTCAAGATCAACTTAGTTTGACAAGCACTGTTCACAAGTCAAGAATCTCAAGAAGCTTTCAAGTTCAACCTCAAGATCTCAAGAAGCTTTCAATCTCACAATCTCAAAAATCTCTCAAGTTTAAACGACATCAAGACTTCAAGCTCCATTACTTTCAAAGGTCACTCGTCTCTAAAAGTTTCAATGTCCTTACTTCACTATTGAGGTATGACTGACCTTAGGTTGACCTTTAGAGTAGGCCATTTTGGATACATAATTCATATGTTTTATATAAGTGAGTTTGGTCTGTTCTAAGACTAGTCCTGGACTTTGTTCGACTAGTCCTAGCACTGCTTCGACCTGTCTAAACATTTCTTGGATCATTCGTAAGTTTGTTACAAAAATCGAAAATTTTTTGTTAGTCTTCGACTAGTCCTGGGGACTGTTCGACCAATCGTAGGAACAGTGTCGATTGCATCTTCGACCAGTCCTAGACCTACGACTCAAAGAACAACATTGAAATTCGACCATCTACGACCAGTCAAAGGGATCCTATGACAAGTCGAAGGAGACCTACAACCAGTCGAAGGAAACCTACGACCAGTCGTGAAACTGCCAAATCTTATTGCGCCCGAATTTTTAAATATCTGTTGGTTCTACGACCAGTCGTAGAGGTCCTTAGACCAATCGAAGGCATAATTTGCTCACCTATAAGTAGAGCATGAATCTCAGAATAAAATAAGAACTTCAAGCAAAATTAATTCGACCTTCTGAGAGATAAGTCAGTGCTCCATATAAGCTAAGTGTGCATATTTAATATTCTCTTTCTTTAGCTTTCTTAATTGATTTTGTTTCTTGTATTCCAATCTAATCTGAAAAGAGGAATTGTTGTTTTCCTTTTTTTGGAATCAAAATCAATTAGAGCTAGCCCTTTTGTTTTAATTTAAAATCTATTAGAACTTAGAACCATTATAAAGTGAGTATTGGACATTAAACTTTGACATTCAAATCTCTACTCCGACTTGGTTCTTCTGGGCTGCTACAACGAAGGAGAAAATCAGGTATTTTACAATTTGTGTAATTTACATTGTTTGGTTTTATTTGTGGTTAAGCCAGAAAATTCTCAAAGTTGTTGGTTATTTGAGGAGAAACAGAAAACTCAGAAGTGAGGGTTTTTTGAATTGTGTAAGCCCTTTGAAAAAGACACAATTGTGAAGGTTTTGGGTGAACCTGTGAAAACCTATTTGATAGTGAACGCTAATATCCCCTGTGTGAGGATATTAAGAGTGAAGTAGCATTCTGTGTGGCTGTTGTTTAACAGTTGGTGAACACACAGGCGAACCACTATAATTCTTTGTGTTGTGGATGTGTGATTTATATTACCTATCTTTTATCATTCAGAATTGTGGAATGTATGTGTGAATGTGAATGTTGTAAATTTTACATTTCAAGCACAGTGGGGAATGTTGTAATAATTTAGATTTTTCATTTCAGCATTATATTTTTGCTATCTCTTTATTACTTTGAGCTTTAGTTTCTCTATTTGTTCTAGTAAGGTTGCCCTGCCATTTTTATGGTGCATGGTTGTCCTTAGAACAATCAATATTTTGAGCTAGTATTCAGCAGTGTGAATTGATTTATTTATTCAATTCTATCTTTCTATATTTCCGCTGTATTTATCTTCAAATTTGGTATAGTCCTATTCACCCCCCCCCTTTAGGACATATAGCTTGGCCATTTCAAGTGGTTTCAGAGCCTAATAGCTCGCTCTTATTGCTTTTTATTTGGATTTAATTCCTGAGCTAACGATCTCAGCTATATAAAAGATGTCAAATTTTGATAGCCTATCAGTCACTAGGCCTCCACCCTTTGATGGCTCCAACTATGCCTATTGGAAAACCAGGATGAGGATCTTCCTTAAATCCATGGATGAAAGTGTGTGGCTATCCACAGTGAATGAATGGACCCCTCCTACCACTGAAGTAACTGGGATTGATGGTTCAAAATCTATGAAAATTACACCATATTCTCTTGGACCACACTTCAGAAAACTGAGAGTAGTTCAAATGCTAAAGCACTAAATGCAATGTGCACTATCACTGGATGAATTCAAAAGAATTATATCCTGTGATTCTGCAAAACATGCTTGGGATATATTGGAAATGACACACGAGGGTACTTTAATTGTCAAGAAATCTAAGATACAAATCCTCACAACTAAATTTGAGGAAATACGTATGGAAGAAAATAAAATGTTCATGGACTTCTATACCAGATTAAATGACATTGTAAACTCTATGTGGAGTCTAGCCGATAAAATTCTTGAAAGCAAGATATGTGTTAAAATACTATGCTCACTTCTTGAACGGTTCAATTCTAAAGTAACCACAATCCAGGAACTTCGTGATACGGATAATATGAGGGTTGAGGAATTAGTTGGCTCATTATAGACTTATGAGTTAAGCTTTAAAGCTCCAAAAGGTAAATCTATTGCTTTAAAAACTTCTAAAAATAGTTTTCATGAAAATGATTTAAACTCTGATTTAGAAAACTCTGAGGATGATATGGCTCTTTTGGCAAAGAGATTTTATAAAATTTTTAAAAGTAAAAAGAGGATTGATTTTCAAAAAGCATTTGATAAAAAGAAACCTAAACCTAAAACTAGAAAATTATTAAAAGACAATCAATGTTACAACTGCCATGAGTATGGGCATTTGGCTAACAAATGTCCTAATAAGGGCAAGTCAAAAAAGAAAAGTATGATGACTACTTGGGATGAGTCCTCTGATTCTGAAGTCTCTTCTGAATCAGAAGATTCTGAAACTGAGTCAGGGTGTGATGTTAAGGCCCTTATGACTCTAGCCAAATTCACTTTTTCAGATAATGATGACTCGACTAATGAAGAAAATTTAAATAGTGAATATGAAAATGAAGATGATCTTCAAGATGCTTACAATGCCCTATACAAGGAAAGTTGTAAAATTGCTGTGAAATTGAAACTTCAAAAAGAGAAATTTTCTAAACTCAAAGAAATTTATGAATCTCTTGTTTTAGAAAAGTCCCATATTTTAGACTGTTTTGAAAAGACAAAATGCGATTTAGATTTTAAAATCTCCCAGTTTGAAAATCTTAAATCTGAAAACGAATAACTAAAACATGAAGTCTCTTCTCTCTTGAGTTTAAAGGAAACCTGGAAATATGCCCAAGGTGATCTTAAATTAGAAAAACTCTTATCTGGATCGAGAAAATATGGTGATCGATCTGGTCTGGGCTATGATAAGAGTGTTCCTCCTAAACCAAAGAATACTTCTCCCACGTTTATAAAGGGAGAGATCTTAAACTCAAAAGGGAAAGATCAAATGTTTTCTAAAAACTTTAAATCTTTTCAAAAACCTAAAAGACATATCAACTACAAAAAGTAAAACCAAAGTCCTTTGGCAGAAAAGATAGTTGATTTACTTAAGGAGCTTCTAAAGTCTAACTCACTAGGTCATACTTATAACTCTTATAATCGAAAGAAGACCTGCTATCCTCCTAAACCCAAAATGGTTATGAAATGGGTTCCAAAGGTCACTTGCTTGGTTGCCCACACCGCTTTCAAAGCAACAAGCCATTCTAAGTGGTACCTAGATAGTGGATGCTCCAGGCATATGACAGGTGACAAGGCTTTATTCACCGATCTCAAAGACATGACTGACGGTTCAGTCACATTTGGAGATGGCAGCAACTGCAAGATTATGGGCCAAGGTATGGTTCAACTCTATAACCTTCCTTTGATTAAAAATGTGTTGTATGTTGATGGACTGAAACATAATGTTCTAAGCATATCTCAGATTTGTGATAATAACCATAGTGTACGGTTTTCTAATCAAAGCTGTGAGATTCTAAACAACAAGGGTTCAGTAATAGTAACTGGACGTAGAATGTCTGAAAACTGGTATATTGTTAGTGAATCCAACTCATCTAATCAATCATGTTACATGGTCTAAACATACGAGACTGATTTGTGACATAAACGTCTTGGACATGTACACTACCGAAATTTACATAGATTGAGCAAATGAGAACTTATAAGAGGTCTACCCAAACTACAAAAATTAGATAAAATATGTGGTGAATGCCAGATTGGCAAACAAATCAGGAACTCACACAAAAAGGTGAATTCCAATACCACATCAAGACCACTCGAGCTTCTCCATATGGATCTAGTAGGACCCGCCAGGATGGAAAGTTGAGGTGGCAAAAGATATATTTTGGTAATAGTAGATGACTTTACCAGATATACATGGGTTGTCTTCTTAAGAGACAAATCAGAAACCCTTGAAGAAGTAAAAAAGGTTCTCAAAAGGATTCAAATTGAAAAAGGTTCTCAAGTTAGTAAGATTCGTAGTGATCATGGATCTGAATTTGAGAATAGCAGTTTTGAGAAGTTCTGTAGCGACTAGGGAATATTACATGAATTCTCAGTGCCCAAAACTCCATAACAAAATGGTATAGTTAAAAGGAAAAATAGAGTGCTTCAAGAAATGGTTAATGTCATGTTGAACAGTATGAAGCTCTCTAAGAATCTTTGGGCTGAAGCAGTCAATACAGCTTGTTATATTATTAACCGGGTTTACACAAGTAAAGGTAATAATAAAACGGCTTACGAAATGTGGTTCGATAAAAAGCCTACTGTCAAATACTTTCGAGTTTTTGGCAGCAAGTGCTATATTTTATGAGATCGTGAATATCTGGGAAAGTTTGATACGAAGAGTGATGAAGGAATCTTTTTAAGATACTCTTTAAACAGTCAAGCTTATAGGGTTCTGAACAAAAGGACTGGTGTGATTCAAGAATCCATCAATGTGGTCATTGATGATCACTTAAACTCACCAGTCTCAAATTCAGATAATGATGAAGTACTAGTAATTGATAAATCTGATATTTCATCTAATCGGACTGATTCTAAACTGAGGACTGTTAAAGATCATCCAACCACACAGATTCTTGGAAACCCTCTCACTGGTATTCGTATCCGTAAACAACTTGAGGATATATGCAATTACGTATGTTTTACATTTCAGATAGAACCATCTAACATAAAAGAAGCTCTTGTTGATGAAAACTGGATTGTTACGATGCAAGAAGAACTTAACTAATTTGTGAGAAATGATGTTTGGTATCTTGTACCTAGACTTAAAGATAAACACATCATTGGAACCAAATGGATTTTCAAAAATAAGTCTGACGAACTTGGCAATATAATTAGAAACAAGGCTAGACTAGTGGTATAAGGTTACACTCAAATTAAAGGTATTGACTATGATGAAACCTTTGCACCAATAGCATGTCTTTATATCCATTACGTGTTTTAGAAAGTTTAAGATTTACCAAATGGATGTGAAAAGTGCATTTTTAAATGGCGATCTGCACGAGGAAGTTTATGTTGAACAACCATTGGGTTTTGAAGACCCCAAAAATGCTGATCATGTATATCGTCTTAAAAAGGCACTTTATGGTTTAAAACAAACTCCTAGGGCATGGTACGAGAAACTAACAAAGTTTCTTTTAAGCCATAATTTTCAAATGGGATATGTTGATAAAACTCTGTTTATTAAAAAACATAAGGATCACATCTTATTAGTACAAATCTATGTTGATGATATTATTTATGGATCTACCTGTACTGAAATGACTATTGAGTTTGCAGATTTGATGAAATCTCAGTTTGAAATGAGCTTGGTTGGGGAATTGAATTATTTCCTCGGGTCACAAGTAAAATAAAAACCTGATGGAATGTTCATTTCTCAATCTTAATATGTTACGAACTTGATTAAGAGATTTGTATTTGAGATTGGTAAGAACTTTGATACTCCTATGAGTACAAACTTGAAACTCTCAAAAGATTCTGCAGGTAAAAATGTGGATCTGAAATTATATCGAAGTATGATTGGTAGTCTATTATATTTAACTGCTAGTAGACCCGATATCGCTCTAAGTATTGGTATTTGCCCTAGATATCAGTCTGAACCTGAAGAGTCGCACTTGACTACTGTCAAGCGAATTATATGATATGTCGCAAGTACTGTTAATCTCGGTCTCTGGTATCCTCATGAGACTAGTGTTCAATTAGCTGGGTACTCGGATGCTGACTGGGCTGGTAAAATCAACCAGTGGTGGTTATTTTTATATCAGAAACTGTTTAGTTTCTTGGTTTAGCAAGAAACAAAGTTCTATATCACTTTCAACAGCTGAAGCTGAATATATCGCAGCTGGTAATGCGTGTACAGAGCTTATTCGGATGAAACGTATGCTAAGTGATTATGGAATTAAACAGGATTCTATGTTATTATATTATGATAATTCCAGTGCCATAAATATTTCAAAAAATCCAATTCAGCATTCTCATACTAAGCACATTGATATTAGATTTCATTATATTCGGGAATTAGTTGAAGAAAAGGTTATATCTTTGGAATATATCCCTACCCAGAATCAACGTGCAGATATTTTCACTAAACCGCTTGACAAAAGAAGGTTTTACAAAATGAAATTTGATCTCGGCATGTGCATTTTAAAATGATTAATTATGCCTATTTGTATCATATTATATATATTTGCAATTTAGTTTTCAAATCTTGAAAAATATGCAAAAATCAAATTTTTTGGCCTTTACTCAACCAGTCGTGAGTATCCACAACTAGTCGTGCTACGACCAGTCGTGTATATCCACGACCAGTCGTGAATTACGTGGATTCACTTAAAATTTTGGGAAAATCATCTTCTTCTTCATTTCAACTTCACTCTCCAACGAGCCGACACACGACAAGTCGAACCCATCTTCCAAAATATTCAAGGTTAGTGCTCCATTTGCATTTTACTTATAGATTTATGTCTAGATTGCTTCTATTTCTCTCTTGGAGTTGTCTATTTCGAATTTAGTTGAGATTTGGGGTTTTTCTTTTGAAAAATCTGAATTGAGAAAACTCTTTTTTCAATCCTTTGCAACTCTTTATATTCTTGAAATCCTTGTTACATATGGCTTCTAGAGGAAAAAATCAACGTCTCGTGGTCCGTCTTCTTCTTCCAGATCAGCCCCTATCACTAAACGTCATCTTAGGGTTCCTGAGGACGATACATCTTATGTTTGGGATATCAGATTACGTAATGTTATTGTTGAGCATCCAGTTGATATTAATCATGTTACTTCTTTTGATATTTTTGCTATGCTCTAATCTGTAGGTTTGAATAACTTATTGCTTTGGGGTGGGCCAGCATACCGGTCCATTGCCCAATCCATGTTTGCATGCATATGTGCTTTCTCACTGGAAAATTTAACTTTTTCTATCTCCACAAGAGAAGGGCCATTTGAAGTTGATCGTCATTTAATTTCATTCCTTATGGATATTCTAGTGAATGATGAGGGTATTCCCATCCATACTTTATCTGATAAACCCTCTGTCGCTGAAAAACGTATGCTAACTAAGGACTTATGCAATTTGGATGTACAATGGACGCATAAAAGGAATGCGCTTTCCTCAAGGTATTTGTTACCCAAATACAGAGTTCTTCACATAATCTTTGTGTCTAATTTGTATCCTCGGTCGAGTAAAAAATTTGAATTGACATCCTTCATGGTTCGTATTCTTCATTCTGTTGTCAGAGGTGTTCACATTTGTTTACCATCCTTGATTTGTCAGTTCATCGTTCAGTTTCGACTTTATCCTGGTGACAGTGACATTCCTTTTGGATATTTGATGACTGTATTGGCTACACATATGTCAGTCGACATGCCGGTTAGAGAGGCTCCTATTCATCATCTGATATTTAACAATACCAATATCAATAAGATGAAGCTGGATTTCCTTCCTGGCCAAGGTGATATGTTGGCAGTGCTGAAGCTGAACATGAGGAAGAAGCTGGTGATCTTCCTCCTGATGATATTAACATGGATGATATTTTTGAAGAACTTGAGTCCGATTCTGGAAATGATCCAGATTATGAGCCTTCTCCATTTGATGCACGTCTGAGTGCATTGGAAGATAAAGTTGAGAATCTAAATGTTAAGATGGAAAACATGTCTGTTGCTCATGATTTACAGTTCAGATATATGCGCAAATATCTTAGGCACTTGAACAAAGGCGTGCATCAACTTGATCCTTCCATTCCTGCTCCTTCATCTGGGTCAGATTAGTATTTTTAAGATTTCTGGTCTGCAATAACTTTATTACTCCTAACTAGTTTTGAGTTTGTCACTCTCTTTAACTTAGCTCAGTTTATGAATTATGTGTGTTGCTTATGCTATGTTCTCATATCTTGACTAGTTACCTCTCATATTTCTCATTGATTATTTCTCCTCAGCCATCTGTTCTGTGCTTCCTTTGTCCTATTGTGATAAAAAGGGGGAGTGGATATGTTATGGATATGTATATGGATATGGATGTTGTCATGAGGAGAGTAACATTGTATTGTATGGTGTTTTATGAGTATGTTACTTAGGGGGAGTATGTTACTCAGGGGGAGTATGTGCAGAGGTGTGAGTAGAGGTGTGCAGAGGTGGACTGCATATTGATCTACAAGTCTGTAGGATACCAGTTGATAACAACTGGTGCATGATTCTTTAATCAGATATTCTGTGTTATGTAACATATCTTGAAAGTGTGTTTTGTCACTAATTTGACAAAGGGAGAGATTGTAAGTGCCATAGTTTATAGCCCTGTTTGTTGTTAAATTTGTGGTGCCAAAGACACTTTTATGAACGTTGCATCTGTGAAGAACAATGCTCTACACAAGATCAACTTAGTTTGACAAACACTATTTACAAGTCAAGAATCTGAAAAAGCTTTTAAGTTCAACTTCAAGATCTCAAGAAGCTTTCAATCTCTAGATCTCAAAAAGCTCTCAAGTTTAAACAACATCAAGACTTCAAGCTCCATTACTTTCAAAGGTCACTCGTCTCTAAAAGTTTCAATGTCCTTACTTCACTATTGAGGTATGACTGACCTTATGTTGACCTTTAGAGTAGGCCATTTTGGATACATAATTCATATGTTTTATAAAAGTGAGTTTGGTCTGTTCTAAGACTAGTCCTGGACTTTGTTCGACTAGTCCTAGCACTGCTTCGACCTGTCTAAACATTTCATGGATCAGTCGTAAGTTTATTACAAAAATTAAAAATTTTCTGTTAGGCTTTGACTAGTCCTAGGGACTATTTGGCCAGTCGTAAGAGCAGTGTTGACTACATCTTCGACCAGTCATAGACCTACGACTCAAAGAACAGCGTTGAAATTCGGCCACCTATGACCAGTCGAAGGGATCCTACGACCAGTCGAAGGAAACCTACGACCAGTCGTGAAACTGCCAAATCTTATCGCTCCCAAATTTTCAAATATCTGTTGGTTCTACGACCAGTCGTAGAGGTCTTTAGATTAGTCGAAGGCGTGATTTGCTCACCTATAAATAAAGCATGAATCTCAAAATAAAATAAGAACTTCAAGCGAAATTAATTCGGCCTTCTGAGAGATAAGTCGGTGCTCCATATAAGCTAAGTGTGAATATTTAATATTCTCTTTCTTTAGCTTTCTTAATTGATTTTGTTTCTTATATTCCAATCTAATCTGAAAAGAGGAATTGTTGTTTTCCTTTTTTTGGAATCAAAATCAATTAGAGCTAGCCCTTTTGTTTTAATTTAAAATCTATTAGAACCCAGAACCATTATAAAGTGAGTATTGGACATTGAACTTTGACATTCAAATCTCTACTCCGACTTGGTTCTTCTGGGCTGTTACAACGAAGGAGAAAATCAGGTATTTTATAATTTATGTAATTTACATTGTTTGGTTTTATTTGAAGTTAAGCCACAAAAATCTCAAAGTTGTTGGTTATCTGAGGAGAGCTAGAAAGCTCAAAAGTGAGGGTTTTTTGAATTGTGTAAGCCCTTTGAAAAAGACACAATTGTGAAGGTTTTGGGTGAACTTGTGAAAACCTATTTGATAGTGAATGCTAATATCCCTTGTGTGAGGATAATAGGAGTGGAGTAGCATTCTGTGTGGCTGTTGTTTAACAGTTGGTGAACACACAGGCGAACCACTATAATTCTTTGTGTTGTGGATGTGTAATTTATATTACCTATCTTTTATCATTTAGAATTGTGGAATGTATGTGTGAATGTGAATGTTGTAAATTTTACATTTCAAGCACAGTGGGGAATGTTGTAATAATTTAGATTTTCATTTCAGCATTATATTTTTACTATCTCTTTATTACTTTGAGCTTCAGTTTCTCTATTTGTTCTAGTAAGGTTGCCCTACCATTTTTATGGTGCATGGTTGTCCTTAGAACAATCAATATTTTGAGCCAGCATTCAGCAGTGTGAATTGATTTACTTATTCAGTTCTATCTTTCTATATTTCCGCTGTATTTATCTTTAAATTTGGCATAGTCCTATTCACCCCCCCTCTAGGACATAGTTTGGCCATTTCACTTATGCGCTCCATGTCGATTGAGTCGGCGTGTACTCATACTAATCGAACTTGTCTAATAAATCGATTGACCCATTGTGTGTTTACCATGTATGGACACCACTACTTGAATCTAAGGTACCCCCTCCAATGTAATGGCCCGCTTTAACCATGTTACCACGATCCGTTAAGATTCATGAGCCAGGCATGGTGGTATGGGATACCGTGTTTGAGTTATTGGCCTACGCTAAGGTGATCAACCACCCCGTAGTGACCAATGATCAAAATCAGACTCATGAGCTGGGCATGGTGGTATGGGACACCATGTTCGAGTTGTCGGCCTATGCCCAGGTGATTAGCCACTCCATAGTGATCGCGAGTATAAACTTATGAACTTGCCTATCGACTGCTTTCCATTGGGAGTGATGATCCCACAACTTGCCTTTCGTATGTGCTTGACTAGGCATGACGAACCTAGATGGATCCTTCAGTTCGGGTCAATGATATAAGGGGAGGTACCCTAACTTTCCAAACCTGCTATATGAATAAGCTTAATTAAGTACTCGACTAATACTGTCATGCATCGCATTGCATTAGCTAAGATGTACTTTAAAGGTGTGGAAGTCGCACAGGAGGCAGTGTGGTCTATGAGATATTGGTGTTGGCGTCGTTTGTTGAGGGAGCTTTGATGTGAGGGCATGCATCATTATTTGTACTTCATTCCTACATTAATAAGAGTAGTTAGGAAGTGATTGTTATGCTGCTTTATCATTACCGCTTAATTGAATTGATAACATATTAACCTTTGCCTTATAGTACCACTGAGTTGATCACTCACTCCCACTCTGAGATGGTGTTTTAAAACACCAACTAAATACTGGTTTAGATGTAGATGATGATGAGGCTTATGCGACGGAGCAGGATTTCATGGACGAGGAGGAGGATTCCTACTATCAGCTTTCTGGCGAGTCTACGTAGACCCTGAGCTGATTCGTCGGGATACTGGGATACTTGTCTAGTTGGACATCTTACATTTCCACCTTTTGTTTATTTTGAAACAAATCTTGTATATATTAAACCTTATATTATCATCATACTCTGGAGGTTGTTAATTGTCTACTTATTGGAATACATATACGTCTTCCGTTTGCTTAATTTCATTATCTCTGGAGTATGATATACTGTTTTAGTATAATCCCACTCATGATTAATGAATTAATATGGATGACATTTAAACATCATTATCCATGTTGCATAAGTGATGTGCTGAATCTTGGGAGTAGAGTTTTGCTCGACCCTCGAAATTCGGGGCATTACAAGTTGGTATCAGAGCATGATTTGGATTAAACTGGACCAGGGTGATAGGTAACACGATGCACTCTAACGCACTCTGACTTAGGAATGGGGTGATGGAATTTAGAGACGATATTTGGATCCCAAGTTTCACCGACGGGCGAGATTGATTACTGTAGTTTATCCCGTACGCATCCTAGATCATGTGAAGTGATCTCATCCACGTTTAGGCCGTCAATCGACAGGTTTGAACCATCAGTCGGCAAATCCCAAACCTGAAACAGGCCAAAAGGCACGAATACGCACTTATCGGACCGAGAAAGTGCACACTATGGGCCTAGGGCCCCAAACCATAAAATTCAATGGGGCCCAGGGGATCCCCCGCATGCATACGGTACCCTGGGAGGGGGTGGCCACCGCCCTAAGGTGGAGCCATCGCCGGAGACCCCAAGGGGGCGCGACGGCACTGCCCGCCTCCACAGCGGGGCGCGGCGACACCGCGCGCGCGGCGGCACGCCGCCGACCAACCATCCATGTGGGGCCCTCCCACATGTGGGACCCCTTTTCTAACCCCTTTTAACTCTCTAAAAGCCCTCCCATGCTCATTTCACCCTATTCCTACCCCAAAAACACCCCCAGACCCATTAACCACTCTCTTTCTCTCTCAAATCCCCACTTCTACTCACACAAACCTTCCATTTCTTCCACATCTTACACTCATCCACCACCATTCCCCTTAAATTATCTCTTATAACTTTCCATCTTCATTGTTTCTACTCCTTTGGGCACAAAACTTACATTTTGTATCTCATAACCCTCAAACCTTCAAGTCCACCTCATTCTCTAAGCTTTTTCACTTCCATGGCACTCTTTGAGCTTATCACCGCCATTTTCTCAATCTTAATGCTCCTTTCCCTTATGGAAAGAAGAGAGCGGCCCTGGATGAGGCCGGGCCTAGCCGTCCAAGCCGCTCTAGGAAGAGGACGGATGCCGAGACTAGAGCAAGTGCCGAGTGAAGATCGAAACGAGACCTCGATCCTTAAATCCCGTTGGAAAGATTGCTACCGGCGGGTGCCGAACTTGGTAAGTTCCATGACCTCAAAGTTGTATTTGAAGCTCATGTTGATGAGAAACTATTTGAGTTATATCCAGTTATTGACCTTCTGTTGGAGACCGGGTGGGTTCCCATATTCGAAGGAAAGTCTCATGCAAGTGAAGGCACCGTACTAGCCTTCTATGCCCACATACGGAACCCAATTCTGGAGCCTCTTCAGTTTACTATCCGTTTGGGGAGGTAGGAAGCCATAGTCGATATGGACGTTATAGCCCATATTATGGGAATTGAACATGGGGCGGTACATGCTAGTGAAAGTCATCTCGCTAGTGGATGAGAGAGATCACCGCACACATTTCCTTTGCGGCCGACTGGCTCATTGGAGGTGAGATAATTGCCTTGGATCGACTTGCATGATGGCAGACTTCCGCCTGCTCCACCACATATGCACGTATAATGTGTATCCTAGGTGGAGTAACCGCATAAAATATACTAGGTTCATGGTGGACTTCTTGTATAGAGTTGGATAAGGGAAAAAAGTATGCCTGCCTACTCTCACCTTATTTAAGATAATCAGGATTGCGTAATCCACTCGGGGAGACGCTTCCCTCCCATTCGGCCGACTTATTTGTAAGATTGTGCGCAACTTTGGTTTCAGACTTCATATGGATAATCTTGTGCCGATCCACTTCATCAGTGAGGCTACACTCAACAATATGGGAATTGACCCCAGGCAATGCCATGCAAGGCTTGATGAGTGCAGGGATGAGATAGAAGAAGAAACTGAAGAGGAGGAAGGAAGTGAAGAGGAGGTTAGCAATGAAGAAGAGGATAACAATGAAGAAGAGGATGACAGTGGAGAAGAGGAAGGCAGTGAGGAGGAAGAGCAGGGAGAAGAAGAGGCCTAATACTCAGATGGGGGACCTCCTACTACACATGAAGACTGCCATGATTGGGCCGCCTTAGAAGCCCGCATGGCCAAGATTGAAGAGAACCAGGCTCAGTTGAAGTAAAAGTTTGAAGAGAAACAGGCTTATCTGAAACAGAAATTCAAGAGAATGTCTCGCACCATGAAGTCCCTCCTGTGTTGTATGCAAGATAAGGGTGCGCCTCCACCTTTCCCAGAGTTGGACTAGTCATGTGTTGTCGTTTTTGTCATTTTTTCTTTGTTTCTTGTCTTCTTTGTAATGGCCTTGGTTGGCTTAGTTGGATGTTAGGGTAGTCAGTGTTAAAGCTTTTGTTAAATTATCTCACATGTATTCTCTGTCATAATTCATGTAATGCTACATCATGTGTATTGTGACAAATTTTGGTTAAATGAAATGCGTGAAGCTTCTTTTGATTTGAAATGTGTAGAATATTTGGAAAAAGTGGGTAATATTATCCTAATCTTACACACATTGCACCCTATGTTGTATATAAGGAATGCCTCTGAAAACCCCTCGGTATATGGCACATCTCCCACTTGGCGAATCGACTGATGGGGCACCTCTCCTGAGCGATAGCCATACGAACCCCGGTTTGGGCCCGAATATTGAGACAATGCCGGATTCACAGCCGGCCACTGGTCCCACCAATAGGCCAACACCTAGGCACCACCGGTTCTGGGACAAAACTGTGCGTCTATATCGACGCCACACATGCCTCAGGTGGCCTCTCCCCCTAACTGATTGGAGCAGATGATGCTCCTAATGCAGCAACAATAACAGGTTTTGGCCAGTATTGTGGGGGTCATTGCCCAAAACATGAACGTGGTCCCACCTATGCCACCTTTGCAGCCTACTGAAGCTATGAACACTAATGGCTTATTTGAGCGCTTTCAGTGTTTTTGCCCTCCTACTTTTGCGGGTACTCACCGACTCGAGGAGGCAAAGTATTGGTTGGATCGTATATCTAAGATGTTGAAGCCATTGCACTGTACTGAGGCAGAGCAAGTGGAGCTTGTTACCTATATGTTTGAGAAGGAGGTTAGTCTTTGGTGGGATAACATCCTATGAACCATCCCCGCGGGATATGTGTGGACGTGGGACGCGTTCGAAACTCGTTTCTATGAAAAGTATTTCCCTCTCACTTATCGTAATGAAAAGGAGGGTGAATTCCTCTGCCTTTGACAAAGAGGGATGACAGTGGCTGAATACGAGAACTGCTTCACTGAGCTGGCCAGATATGTTCCAATGATCCTAGCAAATGAGTTGATGAGAATGCGGCGATTTTCAGAGGGTCTACGGCCTGATATCCGCACGAAGATGTGTTGCATTAGCATTCCCAATTATGGGGAGCTAGTGAACATGTCCCTATGAGCTGAGCAGGATGATGAGAGATTGTCTCAGACACATATGCCAATGGGCCCAGGGCCTCGGCCTGAACTACAAAACCGGCCTGTTCTTAGCAAAAGGCCACGTGTGGATTCGCCTCCCAGGCTAATGACTCCACTGATCCATCAGAGGTGAACTGACCGTTGGTGTACATATTGTAATAAAGAGGGACACACTGACCTCTTTTGTTTTGCCAAGATGAAGGACAATGGTTTCACGCCACCTCAGAAGATCAACCACCTGCCACCGCGTGTTATCGAGGCTCCACCTCTACGATATGCACCACCGGCACAACCGTTCTACCAACCACCCATACCTTGAAGTAGGCTGCCTCAACGACCTATGGCAACACAAGCGAATCGTCTACAATAAGCTCGTGTACATGCACTTATAGCTAAAGCATCTGAGTCAGCAACTGCAGTGCCTTTAGCCTTTGAAGTCACTACCCACATTCATGGTACACTTAGATTTCTGTTGGTGAACACCGGGTCCACTATTTCAATGATATCATACTCTACAGTTAAGCGTTTAGGGCTGAACACTACCCTTATGGTTGGGGTGAGAGTCATTGCGGCTGCTGGAACCTTCACAGACGCCACTAAGCTGTGTAAGGGTTGGTTGATAGACTTAGGAAGCAGGGTAGTGTCTATTGACCTGATTGTCACCTTATTATATCATTACGATGTCATCCTTGACATGTATTAGCTCATCAAAATGAAGGCCGAGATTGACTGCAATACCAGATTAGTGACGGCACATGGACCCAAGAACACGACCTTCACTTTCCCCGTTCAGGTCAGTTGTCTTTACCGCATTCGTTGTTACGCTTCTTTATTGGAAAATTTTGATAGTTCGACGCTTGGGAACACGCCTGTAGTCCAAGATTTCACAGATGTGTTCAGAACGATCCCTGAACTACCTCCTCAATGGGAGATCGACTTTACTATCGACCTTGTGCTAGATGCGACGCCTATCTCCTTACCGACATACCACATGCCTCTATGTGAAAAGGAGGAATTGAGGAAGTAGATAAATGATCTGTTGGATTCAGGTTTTATACGGCCTAGCGTATCTCCTTGGGGAGCTCCTGTGTTGTTCGTGTAGAAGAAGGATGGATCGCTATAGTTATGTATAGATTATCACAGGTTAAATCACGTCACGGTGAAAAAGAGCGCAGTATTTCTCTAAAATTGACCTACAGTCCGAGTATCATTAGTTACGCGTTAGGAATGAAGACGTGAAGAAAACAACATTCAGAACTAACTTCGGGCACTACGAATTCCTCGTGATGCCGTTTGGACTTACGAATGCACCGACCGTATTCATGGATCTCTTGAACCAGGTATTTCAGCGGTATTTGTACCGATTCTTCATTGTATTCATAGATGACATTTTGATATATTCAAAGAGCTGAAAAGATCACGAAGAGCACCTGCGAGCAGTTCTTGATACTCTCAGGCAGAATTAGTTATTTGCTCAGTACCGAAAATGTGACTTCTCGAAGGAAGAAGTCAAGTTTCTGGGACACGTGATGTCTAAGGAAGGAATTGTCATGGACCTTGCCTAGGTGACCACGGTACAGGATTGGGAGCACCCCGGCTTAGTTATAGAAGTGAGGAGTTTCCTCGGACTTGTCGGCTACTATCGCCGATTCATTAAAGATTTTTCCAAGATAGCCCGACCATTATTTGAACTCACTCAAAAAGATCTTGAGTTTCCTTGGAACAAGAAAGCAGAAGTATCCTTTCAGGACTTAAAGGACAAGCTGACGTCTGCACCTATGCTCTTATTGCCAGAGCAAGGAGTCAAGTACACTATTTACATTGATGCCTCTCGTGTTGGTTTGGGATGTGTACTGATGCAGAAGGATAGGGTGATCCCCTATGCCTCGCGACAGTTGAGAAAGCACGAAGAAACTACCCTACGCACGACCTGGAATTGGTGGCAGTCATCTTCGCATTGAAGCTCTGGAGACATTACCTCTACGGAGAGGAGTTCGAGCTCTTTTGTGACTACAAGTGCCTCAAATACATTTTTATACAGAGAGACCTGAATATGAGGCAACGACGTTGGATGGAGATCTTAAAATACTTCAAGTTTGAGGTCTCCTACCATCCTGGCAAGGCCAACCTTGTGGCCGATGCATTGAGCTACAAGAAAATGATAAAATTTGCAGCCCACTGATGATAGAAGAGTGGAATATGGTGGAATTCGTGCGAGATTTCGAACAGAAGCTGACGGTAGAGAAACTGTTCGAGAACATCGCACGCATCCACGTACAGCCACTTATTGATAACCGAATCATTGTGGCACAAAAAGAAGATGAGCTGTTGGTGAAAATGAGAGAGTGAGCAAGTGATAATGAAGAATTCGAATGGAGAGTTAGCTCAGATGGAGGTTTACGATATCGTGGTTGTTTATGCGTCCCGAATCTCCATGACTTGAGAAGGGAAGTCCTGGAAGCCGCGCACAATTCGAAGATGGTGATACATCCGGGCAGTATGAAGATGTATCAAGACATAAAGCGTTCGTACTAGTGGGACAACATGAAGGCCCAGATAGCAGATTATTTATCCCGTTGTCTCACGTGCCAGCAAGTGAAGACTGAACATCGCCGACCCCTTGGTTTACTTCAGCCCATGCCCATAACTGAATGGAAATGAGACTTCATATCCATGGATTTCATTTTCGGGTAACCTAAGACAAAAAGGGGGCATGACTCCATTTAGGTGATTGTGGATCGATTGATAAAATCAGCCCATTTCTTCCCGATTAGAGTTTTTAATTCGGCTGATGACCTGGTCAAGCTGTTCATTAAAGAGATAGTGCGATTGAATGGAATTCTTATAGAAATTGTGTCAAACCGAGACACACGATTCACATCTATCTTTTGGACTCGAATCCAAGAAGCAATGGGAGTGAAACTGAAATTCAATACCTCGTTCCACCCACCCCTCTCTCACTATTCCTATGAGCAGTCTTTGATACGCTCAGAAAGAACCAGTTGTTCGCTCAGTACAAGAAGTGCGATTTCTAGAAGGAGGAAGTCAAGTTCCTGAGACATGTGATGTTTAAGGAAGGGATAATCATGGACCTTGTTAAGGTAGCCACAGTTCAGGACATGGAGCAGCCCGGTTTGGTTACTGAAGTGAAGAGCTTTCTTAGTCTGGCAGGTTACTACCGTCGATTCATTAGGGACTTTTCCAAGATTGCCAGGCCGTTATCATAGCTGACTCTGAAGGATCTTAAGTTTTCTTGAAATGAGAAGGTAGAAGCAGCTTTTCAGGAGCTGAATGACAAGCTGACGTTTGCCCCTGTGCTAGTATTACCAGAGCAAGGGGTCAGATATACTATATATACCGACGTGTCTCGTGTTGGTTTGGGTTGCGTCCTTATGCAGAAGGACAGGGTGATTGCCTATGCATCGCGACAATTGAGGAAACATGAGGAGAATTACCCTACGCATGACTTGGAGTTAGTGGCTGTCATCTTTGCATTGAAGCTCTGGAGACATTACCTCTATGGAGAGGAGTTCGAGCTCTTTTGCGACCACAAGAGCCTTCGCTATATATTCACCTAGAGAGACTTGAATATAAGGCAGCGCTGATGGATGGAAACTTTGAAGGACTTCAAGTTCGAGGTCTCCTACCATCCTGGTAAGGCCAACCTTGTGGCAAACGCATTGAGCCGTAAGAAGACGATAACAATTGCGGCTTCGCTAATGGTTGAGGAGTGGAATATGGTGGAGTTTGTGCGAGATTTTGAGCAGAAGCTCACGATAGAGGAGCCGTTTACGAGCGTCGCACACGTTCGTGTGTGGCCACTTGTGGATGATAGGATAATAGTGGCTCAGAAAGAGGATGAGCGATTAGTCGAGATGAGAGAGCCGGTGAGCGATAGTGATGACTCCGAATGGAGGCTTGGTTTAGATGGAGGTTTGCGATATCGTGGCCACTTGTGCGTCCCAAATCTCTATGACTTAAGGAGAGAAGTTCTGGAAGCCACTCACAATTCGAAGATGGCGATGCATCCAGGTAGTACGAAGATGTATCGAGACGTGAAGCGTTCGTACTGGTGGGACAACATGAAGGCCCACATAGCTGATTTCGTATCCCGTTGTCTCACATGCCAGTAGGTCAAAGCTAAGCATCGCCGACCTCCTGGTCTACTTCAGCCTATGCCTATAGTTGAATGGAAGTGGGACTTCATCTCTATGGATTTCATTTCGGGGTTACCAAAGACAAAGAAGGGGCATGACTCCATTTGGGTGATTGTGGACCGATTAACGAAATTGGCTCATTTCCTCCCGATCAGAGTTACAAACTCTGTAGACGATTTGGCCAGGCTGTACATCAATGAGATAGTATGTCTGCATGGAGTGCCTATGGAGATCGTGTCAGATCGAGACACGTGATTCACATCTATCTTCTGGACTCGTATCCAGAAAGCAATGGGTGTGAAGTTGAAGTTCAGTACCACGTTCACCCACAGACGGAACGGGTAAACCAGGTATTAGAGGACATGTTGCAAGCTTGCATACTTGATTTCAAGGACAGTTGGGATGACTGTGTTCCTTGTGCTAAGTTCACTTACAACAACAGCTTTCAGGCGAGTATTGGCATGGCTCCGTACGAAGCACTATATGGGTGCCCATGTAGAGCACTGCATTGCTGGGCGAAAGTTAGTGAGAGAAGTTTGATTGGACCCGAGTTAGTACAGGCGACATCAGAGAAGATCGACATTATTAGGTGTCGACTTCTTGCAGCATAAAGCAGACAGAAGAGTTACGCCGATATGAGACGGCGACCGCTAGAGTTTGAGGTTGGGGACCATGTATTTCTTAGGGTTTCCCCCATGAAGGGAGTCTTTTGGTTTGGCAAGAAGGGGAAGCTCCCGCCAAGATTTATTGGTCCATTTCAGATACTAGACCGAGTGGGTGTGGTCGCGTACCGCCTTGCTTTGCCCACACCACTCGCGGGCGTGCACAACGTATTTCATGTATTTATGCTAAAGAAATATGTTCCTGATCCTTCCCACATCATCAAATGGGAGTAAGTACAGTTGAGTGAGGATGCTACTTATGTACTGTGGCTGACGCGTATCCTAGACAGGAAGGAGCAAGTGTTGTGTAGTAAGGTTATCTCGTTGGTGAAGGTGTTATGGACGCATCACACTGAAGAAGAGGCTACTCGGGAGACAGAAGCCGAGGTCCGTAAGAACTGCCCTAAGATTCTCGAGGAGTACGAAAAGGTACTAATTTCGAGGATGAAATTTTTTCCTTAAGGGGGTAGATTGTAACGTCTCGAAACAATCCATACAAAGACCTGAGTACCACCTTAGGTAGAAATCACTAAGGACCAAATCCTTTAGAAATTAGACGAGAATTAACTAAGTGTTAAACTAGATTATCTGTGAAAATAGCTATAACCACTTTAAGTGTGAACTGCAAAACCCAAAACTAGCAGAATCGCTAATGCTCCATTACCTAAAAATTTAGGATCCATCTCAAAACCCAGTTACTCTCGGGAGCATCCCGAAACTCCGTATAGGACCTGGACTGCGTGTTGAAAGTCCGATTACCATGAGACTATACGAATATGACCGCCTTACTTAACTTGACGACCATGTTGGAAATCAAGTCCAGATAATATCCAGAAACGCACAACTTTAGCCCGGAACGAAGTGTGTGAGAAACGCGAATATCTTTAGAAAATGTACCAGATTTAAGTAAACTAGGTCGTTCGCTTGCGGGCCAATTCTAACTTTTCAGACCGTCAGAATCTTACCCAAATACACCCTCGGATCAGGAAAAATTTCATACACAGGTCAGTGTACTTATGGCCCTGATCGAGTGGCGATGATTATTGAACTGAAGCTAGTCCTCTGCGGTCATTTCGTAAATTCGATAGGACCAAAAACTTAACTTGACCTAAATCCAATGTCAGGAAGCTTTTTTCAGATTGTATGCAGAAAAGGGGCCTCCAGATGTGCTCCATTGGACCGAAACAGCCACTCTTTGGCTATAACCAAGTATACCATGGCCCTAGGGTCATTCCCATCAGTTCTGGGCCTATATAAGGGCATTTACCTACCCCTCTCTCATTCCATACGAATTCTAATCCCTAAGAGAGAAAATAGAGAGAAAGTGAAGGAGAAAGTGGAGAAGTGAGAGTGCGAGTGTGAGTTAGTTCCTGGGATTCGATCCCACTACTCCACGTACGTAACTACCGCTTCCATGTCGCTATACCAGGGATTCTGATTCCATTCTTGGATAAGAAACCCTAACCCTAACCTGTTTTAGGAATCCAAATACATAGATCGGTGAAATAGCTAACCCGTTTTATTGATTAGGTATCCAAAGTCTAGTTTACAAGGCGAGAGTGTTTAAACTGAATTCGTTACGAGTTTACCAGCGAAAGGTGTGGACTATAAACATTTAGGTTATGGTTTTCAAGGCTGTCAATGTTGTTTAATGATTTATAACTGACCTGGTTGCCATTTCTCTTGCTAGATACGATGTTTCCCTCGCTTTACAGATATATATGAACTATGTTGAATATAGTGTAATTCATGTGTTTGTTGAAATGTTTGAATTGGTATGGAATTTGGACTTGTGCTTGCCATGATTATCTGTTGTGGATATATGATTGTTGTATAGGTGACAACTCCTTGGTGAAAGGATTTGCCCTAATAAATGCTATGACCAACATACGTCATGTATGTTGAAGTGTGTAGTCTAAGTGTTTGTTAAAATGTTTAAATGAGTATGGAATTTGGACTCGTGCTTGCCATGATTATCCGTCATGGATATATGATTGTTGTATAGGAGACAACTCCTTGGTGAAAGGATTTGCCCTAATACATGTTATGTCCAACATACGTCATGTATGTTGTAGTGTGTAATCTAAGTATTTGTAAAAATGTCTGAATGAGTAAATATTTGGAACATTGTATCTTATATGGGTATTGAGATAAGATTCTCAACTAACTTAGCTATGTGTATAAATCCATTCATGTAACTTAGATTATTTGATGTGATTTACGTATGAAATGTATATGTGTGAAAGCATGTTTATTTATACTTCATAAAAAATGCTCAAGTGGTTCCCTTGTTTGAATTAATTATTTATTGTTGATATGCCTATCACAAATGCTTTCCCATTATGTTTAAGTATGTTTGGGACTGCTACATAGTCCAGGCTATCAGTAACAACTCCCGATCGAGTGGCTAAGTTAATTTTGCCACCACAGATGTGTTCAACGAGTCTGAGTCGTACATTGTGTGTCGACGGTGGTTAGGCCACACGGAGTGCTTATGCACTCCATGTTAATTAACTCAACGTACGCTCGTACCAGTCGAGCTCATCAAGTAACCCGATTGGCCCAATGTATGTTCACCATGTATGGACGCTACTGCTTGAATCTAAGGTACCAAACTCACCAGTGCAAAGCCCGTTTAACCTTGATACCTCGATCCGCTAAGACTCATGAGCCGGGCATGGTGGTATGGGACACCGTAGTCATACTGTCGACCTACGCTGGGGCGATGCGCCTCCCTGTAATGTCCAATGAGCAACCTAGACTTGTGAGTCGAATACGGTGGTATGAAACACTGTATTCGAGCTGTCGGCCTACGATCAGGTGACGAGCCCGTAGTGACCTCAAGAATACACTTGGTCTATGTTGAGGTAACAAGTCTTTCCGTAGTAACCTTGAATATAAACTAGGCCTGCACTGATGGTGACAAGCCTCTCCGTGGTGACCTAGAACTGCTATCGTATGCGATTTAACTAGGATTGATGACCCTAGATAGATCATTGTTTGGGTAAATGATATAAAGGGAGGTGCCTTAGCTTCCCAATCCTGCTGTATGAATATGCTTAATTAAGAATTGATTAACACGATCATGCACCGTATTGCATGTGCTTTGGCAAGGAAGCGCATGTTTCGGGAGGATGCCATGCGCGACCATTAGATGAAGTCGCTGAGGGAGTGTAGGTGAGGGCATGCATCATTACATATTATGCTTACATTAATAAGAGTACTTAGGACATGAGTGTTGCATTGCTTTATCATTACTGCTTGACTGAATTGATAACATGTCAACCTTTGCCTTATAGTTCCATTGAGTTGATCACTCACTCCCACGTTCTAGGACGGTATTTTAAAACACCAACCAGACTCTGTCTTAGTTGCAGATGACAGCGTGGCATATGAAGTGGAGCCTGATTTTGATGTCGATGAGGAGGAGTTCTCGTATATGCAGTATTCAGGCGAGTTCATGTAGGCCGCATTCTGATCGACATGGATTACTGGGATTACAGAAATATAACTAGTTGAACATTATATTGTATCATTTTATGACTTTTAGAACTATACATGTAATCATTTAACCTGGTAATCTGATCATACTCTGAAAACTTACCATCATTTATATGCTTATATATGTATCACAGTGTTCTGCTTGCGTAAGTTAACTGTCTCTATAGTATGATATTTATTGTTTTGGTATAATCCCACTCATGTTTAACGCACTAACACGGACAACATCTAATCATCATTATCCATGTTGCATAAGTGATGCGTTGGAACTCGGGAGTTGAGTTTATGCTCGACCCCCGATTTTTAGGGCATTATAGAATGGATATGGAATTATGATTTGTGCTTGTTGTGATGGATGTTTGGGAACACATGATGGCTATACATGTGGTAACTCCTATGTGGAAGGATTTGCTATAATATGTGTTTTAACTAACTTATTACATGTATGTAATATGTGTAGTCTAAGTGTTTGATAAAATGCTTGAATGAGAAAATGCTTTATGTGATGTATTTAATGAGAGTGTGGAGATAGAATTCTCAACTCTCTCATTTATAGTTACAGTTTCCTTTATGTAATCTATCTTGCTACTACGCGATTTATGTATGGAATGCCTATGTATGATAACATGTACTCTGTGTTCGTTAAAATGCTTATATGAGATTTATATCTGAATTGGTTGTCACGTGCTGTCTTTGACGATCACATGTGAATGCCATTGCTTGAAGTGTGATTGGGGCTATGATGTAGTCCAGGCAATCGGTAATAGTTCATTGTTGGTGGCCAAGCTGTTTTAGCCACGATAGATACGTCCGATGAATCCGAGTCGTACGGTGATTATCGAAAGTGGTTAGGCCATGAGGAGTGCGTATGCGTTCCATGTCGACTAATTCAACATACGCTCGTACTAGTCGAGCTTGTCAAGTAACCCGATTTGTCCAATGTATGTTTACCATATATAGACGCTACTGCTTGAATCTAAGGTACTAACTTACCAGTGGAAAACCCGCTGTAACATTGGTACGTCGATCCGCTAAGACTCATGAGCCGGGCATGGTGGTATGGGACACCATAATCAAGCTGTTGGCCTACGCTGGGGTGATGAGCCTCCCCATAGTGACTAGTGAGCAACCCAAACTCGTGAGCCAAATACGGTGGTATGAGACACTATATTCAAGCTGTCGGCCTACGATCAGGTGATGAGCCCGTAGTGACCTCAAGTATACACTAGGACTACGTTAAGGCAACGAGCCTTTCTGTAGTAACCTTGAGTATAAACTAGGCCTGCGTTGATGATGACGAGCCTCTCCGTAGTGACCTAGAACTGCTATCGTATGTGATTTAACTAGGATTGACGACCCTAGATGGATCATGTTTTGGGTAAATGATATAAAGGGAGGTGCCTTAGCTTCCCAATCCTGCTGTATAAATATGCTTAATTAAGTATTGGCTAACATGATCATGCACCGCATTACATGTGCTTTAGCGAGGAAGCTCACGTTTCGGCAGGATGCCATGCGCGAACGTGAGATGAAGTCACTGAGGGAGTGAGGCGAGGGCATGTATCATTATCATATAACATGCTTGCATTAATAAGAGTAATATAGGACCTGGTTGTTGTACAGCGTTATCATTACTGCTTGACTAAATTGATAACATGTTAACCTTTGCCTTATAGTTCCACTGAGTTGATCATTCACTCTCACGTTCTGGGATGGTGTTTTAAAACACCAACTAGACTTTGTCCTAGTTACAGATAACAGCACAGCTTATGAAGTGGAGCTTGATTTTGATGTCGATGAGGAGTTCTTGTATATGCAGTATTCAGGCGGGTTCATGTAGGCCGCATTCTGATCGTCGGGGCTACAGGGATTTCATGATGTAGATGGACCTACACCTTTTGATATTTTGAAATTTGGAATGATACATGTAATTGTTTAACTTGGAACATGATTATACTCCGGAGACGCACTACCACTTATATGTTTTATATATATCTATCACAGTCTTCCGCTTACAAAATTTAACTATCTCTGGAGTATGATATGCTATTTTGGTATAATCCCACTCATGTTTAATGCACTAACACGGACAACAATAAATCATTCCTTTTCATGTTGCATAAGTGATGCGTTGGAACTCAGGAGTTGGGCTCCTGCTTGACCCCCCGATTTTCAGGGCATTACAAGTTGGTATCAGAGCATGATTTGGATTAAACTGGACTTGGGTTATGGTAACACGATGCACACTAACGTACTTTGACTTAGGAGGGTGCGATGAAACGTAGAAACAGTCAGAGGATTTCTAGTTTCACTGTCAGGTGAAACTGACCATTGAGATCGGGCCAGTACGCATCCGAGATCATGCGTAGTGACCCCAGATCTTTCCTAGACCGTCAACCGACGGGTTTAGATGATGAATTGTCAGATCCCATACTCGAACAAATTAAAAAGCACAAATATACATGACATAGAACCCGAAGCGACTCAAACAGAGTCAGGAGCCCAAATAGTGCAAATCGGAGGGGACCAAAGTGGACCCCGCACATTTCCAGCACTCAGGGGGGGGGGGGGGGGCGATGGCATCGCCCCTAGGGGGAGCCATCACCGAATTGTCCAGGGACCGGTGATGGCATCGCCGATCGGATCATCCGGGCCTATCGGGCCGGCGCGGGCCGGCACTTGTGTGCTACTGTGGGGCCCACAAAATCACGTGGGACCCCTTTTATTTCTTTAATTTGCTTCATTCCACCCCCCACCTAACTCCAAGCTTTCCTTTTTCTCAAAAATCCATTTCTTCTCTCTCAAATCCACCCCTTCATCCTCATATCTTCTTCATTATATACCCACCTACCATCATTTCTCTCAAATCCATCTTCCACAACTACCTATCTCCCTTAATCCCTCTTAGTTGAGTACACAAACACTCCTTATGTCTCAAAAAAATCACAAAGTCCAACAACCCATCCTATCCCTCCACATTATTTCACTCCAATGGCTCTTTTCGAGCTTGTAACGGCTATTTTCTCCATCTCCACACTTATTTCTCTCATGGGGAAGAAGAGGGCTTCCACGGATGAGGCCGGGCCTAGCCGCCCTACTCGTTCGAGGAGGTCGAAAAGCGCCACCACAAGTACGAGCGTTGATCGAGAGATAAGGTCAAAGCGGGACCTCGATCCCCAAGCTCCCCTCAAGAGAGCTCTATCGGCGGATATGTCTCATGGAAGATTTCAGGGCCATAGGGTCCTTTTTGAAGAACACGTAGATGAGAGGCTCTTTGGAGAATATTTGGTGATGGACCGCCTGGTGGATGCCGGGTGGGGTTTCATATTTAAGGGCAAGTCTCGTACGAATGTGGGCACTGTCCAAGCCTTCTATGCCCATATTCGAGAGCCAATGCTGGAGCCTTTGTAATTCAAGATTCCCGTGGGAAGGCGGGAGGCCACGGTTGATGTTGGCTTAATAGCCCGACTTATGGGGATACCGCTTGGCGAAGTCCATGCTAGTGAGAAGAGTCTTAAGAGTGCACGTGAAAGGGATCGTCGCACGCGATTCCTTTATGGCCAACTGGCCCACTGGAATCCAAACAATAGCCTCTTAGCATCCAATATGATCGACAACTTTCGCCTGCTCTACCACATCTTCACATACAATGTGTACCCCAGGTGGAGCAATCGCAGCGAGTGCACGTGCCTGATGATAGACTTTCTATACCGAGCTGGGCAGGGAGAGAAGCTGTGCATGCCTACACATGTACTACTACAGATAGTGCAAACTATGCGCTCTTCTAGGACTTCTGTTTTGCTCCCCTTTGGTTAACTTATATGCAAGCATGCACTTGAATTCACCTACAAACTTGGCGCAGAACTTCCTGTGCAGATCTATTTCATCAACGACACTACTTGCAACAACATGGAGATTGGGCCATGACAGCATCAAGCCCGACTCGACAAGAGTGAGGATGAGACAGAAAGCAAAGATAAGGGGAGTGAGGAAGAAGAGGAAGAGAACGAGATAGATGAAGAAGGAGAGCATAAAGAAGAAGAGGAGGCCCAAGACACTGACGAGGGCTCTCCTCCTGCTACACAGGAGCATGGCAGTGATTGGGCTCCTATAGAAGACTGATTGGCTCGACTTGAGGAGGGTCAGGCTGCCCTGAGGCAAGAGGTTGGTGAGACCCGAGCCTTCATGAAGCAAATATTCAAAAAGGTGTCTCGCACCTTGAGGGTTGTCCTGTGTTGTCTGCAAGACAAGGGTGCGCTACCACCATCGCCAGATTCCGACGACTAGTCATACATGCAGTTGTCTTTTAGTCTACTTGGTTGCTGTTTCTTGGTTTTTATGTTTTAGCCTTGGTAGGCTTAGTAGTAGAGTAGGTTAATGGTGTGTTGTATTTAAGGCTTGATTAGATTAGCTCACATGTGTTTCTTGTCATGATTCATGTAAAACTATATCTCATGTATGGTGACAAATTTTGTTTAATGAAATGCATGTGACTCCTTTTGTTATGGACTGCATAGAATGCTTGAAGAATTGAGTGTTATATGCTAAATCTCATGGGTTGCACCCTATGTTGTATATAGGGAATGCGACCTAAGGCCACGCGGAGTACGACACGTCTCACACTTGGCAACTCGGTTGATGGGTCACCTCCTCACAGCGATAGCCATATGAACCCCAGTTCGGGCCCGACTAACGAGACCCTGCCAGATTCTCAGCAGACCACTGGCCCACTAATGGGCCGACACCGGCTGCCCCACCTGTGGTACCATCGGTTCCTGAGCAGAACCATGCATCCTTTTCGACGCCTCACATACCACAGTCTGCTCCTCCTCCTAATAGGTTGGAGCAGATGATACTATTGATGCAGCAGCAGCAGCAGCAGAAACAACAGTTCTTGGCCACCATCGCAGGGGCTTTTGCCAAGAATATGCACACGGCCCCACCTGCACCACCTGTGCACCCTGCTGGGAACGCAAGTGCCAGCGGCACATTCGAACGATTCCAGTGCTTTCGGCCTTCTACTTTCACGGGTACTTACAGAACCGAGGAGGTCGAGTATTGGCTTGACCGCATCTTTAAGATGCTAAAGCTGCTGCACTGCACTGAAACAGAGCAGGTGGAGTTGGTCACCTTTATGTTCGAGAAGGAGGCCAGCCTTTGGTGGGACAGCGTCCTTCAGACTATTGTTGTTGGCTTCATATGGACGTGGGAGGCCTTTAAAACGCGCTTCCATGAGAAGTATTTCCCCCTCACGTACCGCCATGAGGGAGACTTCCTTCGCCTCCGATAGGGAGGGATGACCATTTCTGAGTACGAGAACAAATTCACAGAGCTGGCTAGGTATGCTCCGTTGATACTAGCTGATGAGCCGATGCTTATGCGACGATTTTCTGAGGGTCTGCGACCCGAGATCCACTCGAAGATGTGCTACGCTAGCATACCTAACTATGCTGAGCTAGTGAGCATGTCTATGCGAGCTGAGCAGGACGGGGACAGGCAATCCCGTATGCGAGAACCCATGGGTAAGAAGCCCCAACCAGATCTGCCAAGCAGACCGTTCCTAGGTAAGAGGCCATGTGCAGATTCACCTCCTAGGCTTACGGCACCACCGACTCAGCTGAGGCGAGTAGACTTGCGGTGCACCTACTGCGAGAGGTCAGGCCACACAAATAGATATTACTTCAGCAGGATGAGTGATAGCGGTTTCTCACCGCCTCAGAGGATGGACCACCAGCTTCCTCAGGCTATTTCAGCCCCACCTCTGCGGTCAGCACTAGCACATCCATCATTTTGGCCGCATGTGCCTTGATTTAGGCCGCCACAACGGCCTATGGTACCGCATCCGAACCGTTCTCAACAGGTTCATGTGCACTCACTTGCAACTGAGGCATCTGAGACAGCACCTACAACACCTATGGCTTTCGAAGTCACAGCTCACGTCCAAGGTACTTAGTCTTTTTATTGGTGGACACCGGGTCGACTATCTCTATAATATCATGTGCTGCAGTTAAGCGACTAGGGTTGGAAACTAGTCCTATGATTGGGTTGAGACTCCTTGCCGCCACAGGGACTTTCTCAGATTCTACCAAGATATGTAGGGGTTGTTTGATAGACCTAGGGAGCAGAACAGTGCTCGTTGACCTAATGGTTGCACCGCTTTATCATTACGATGTGATTCTTGGTATGGATTGGCTCACGGAGGTGAAGGCAGAGATCGATTGTGAAACTAGGGTAGTGACAGTCCATGGACTGGAGGGCACGACTTTTACATTCCTAGTGCAGGTCAGTTGGTACTACCACATTAGTTGTTATGCTACCCTGTTAGAGCATGTTGATGGTCCGACCTTGGGGAACACGCTAGTGGTCCAGGATTTCTCGGATGTGTTCAGGACGATACCTGGATTGCCTCCTCAGTGCGAGATCGCTTTTACCATTGATCTAGTGCCTGGTGCGATACCCATTTCACTACCCACATATCGTATGCTTCCATGTGAGATGGAGGAACTAAGGAGATAGATCGATGATCTGTTGGAGTCGGGCTTCATATGACCGAGTGTGTCTCCTTGGGTAGCACCCGTGTTGTTTGTAAAGAAGAAGAATGGATCTCTACGATTGTGTATTGATTATCGCAGGCTAAACCAAGCGATGGTGAAGAAAAAGTATACCTTGCCCAGGATAGATGACTTGTTTGATCAGTTGAAGGGGGCACAGTATTTCTTGAAGATTGATTTACAGTCAAGGTATCACTAGTTGCGCGTCAAGGATGAGGACGTGCAGAAGACGGCTTTCAAGACTAGTTTTGGGCACTACGAGTTTATTGTGATGTTGTTTGGACTCACAAACGCACCGCCCGTGTTCATAGACTTGATGAACAGGGTGTTTTAGCTGTATCTGTTCCGATTCATCATCGTGTTTATAGATGACATCCTGATATACTCTAGGAGTCAAGAAGATCATGAGGAGCACTTGTGAGCAGTCTTCGATACGCTCAGAAAGAACCAGTTGTTTGCGCAGTACAAGAAGTGCGACTTCTGGAAGGAAGAAGTCAAGTTCCTGGGACATGTGGTGTCCAAGGAAGGCATAGCTGTGGACCTTGTAAAGGTAGCCACAGTCCAAGACTGGGATCAGCCTGGTTCAATTATTGAAGTGAGGAGTTTTCTTGGCTTGACGAGTTACTCTCGACGCTTCATTAGGGATTTTTACTAACTCGGAAGGATCTCAAGTTTACCTGAGATGAGAAGGCAGAAGCAGCTTTTAAGGAGCTGAGGGACAAGTTGACGTCCACCCCTATGCTAGTATTGTCAGAGCAAGGGGTCAAGTATACTATATACACCGTCACCTCTTGTGTGGGTTTGGGTTGTGTTTTGATGCAGAAGGACAGGGTTATTACCTATGTATCACGACAGTTGAGGAAACACAAGGAAAATTACCCTACACATGACCTGGAATTAGCGGCCGTCATCTTTGCATTGAAGCTCTGGAGACATTATCTCTACGGAGAGGAGTTCGAGCTCTTTTGCGACCACAAGAGCCTTAAATACATATTCACACAGAGAGACTTGAATATGAGGCAGCGGCGGTGGATGAAAACCTTGAAGGACTTCAAGTTTAAGGTCTCCTACCATCCTGGCAAGGTTAACCTTGTGGCAGATGCGTTGAGCTACAAGAAGGCGTTAGCATTTGCCGCTCTGCTGATGATAGTCGAGTGGGATATGGTAGAGTTTGTGCGAGACTTTGAGTAGAGACTTATGGTAGAGGAGCCGTTTAAGAGCATCGCACATATTCGGGTTCAGCCACTTATCGATGACCGAATCATTGTGGCTCAGAAGGAAGATGAAGGGTTGACAAAGTTGAGAAAGCGGGTTAGTGATGGTGGAGACTCAGAATGGAGAGTTGGTACGGATGGGGGTTTACGTTATCGTGGCCGCCTATGTGTCCCAAATCTTCATAACTTGAGGAAGGAAGTTCTTGAAGCTGCTCACAATTCAAGGATGGCACTGCATCCTGGCAGTATGAAGATGTACCGAGACATGAAGCGCTCGTACTGGTGGGACAACATGAAGGCCCACATAGTAGATTATGTGTCCCGTTATCTCACATGCCAGCAGGTCAAGGCAGAGCATCACCAACCTCCTAGTTTACTTCAGCCCATGCCCATAGCTGAATGGAAATGGGATTTCATTTCCATGAATTTTATCTCAAGGCTACCAAAGATAAGGAAGGGGCATGACTCCATATGGGTGATCGTGGACCGGTTAACGAAATCGGCTCATTTTCTCTCTATTAGAGTTTCGAACTCAGCAGATGATTTGGCCAAGCTGTACATCAAAGAGATAGTATGGCTGCATGGAGTTCTTATGGAGATCGTGTCGGACCGAAATACACAATTCACATCTATCTTCTGGACTCGTATCCAGGAAGCAATGGGTGTGAAACTGAAGTTTAGTACCGCATTCCACCCACAGACTGACGGGCAGACGAAGCGAGTAAATCAGGTGTTGGAAGACATGCTATGAGCTTGTGTGCTTAATTTCAAGGACAGTTGGGATGACTGTCATCCTTATGCCGAGTTCGCTTATAACAACAGTTTTCAGGCGAGTATTGGCATGGCTCCCTATGAGGCCTTGTATGGGCGTCCCTGTCGAGCACCGCATTGTTGGGCAGAGGTTGGCAAGAAAAGTTTGATTAGCCCGGAGTTAGTATAGGGGACTTCAGAGAAGATCGACATTATCAGGCGTCAACTTTTGGCAGTGTAGAGCAAACAAATGAGTTACGCCGATACGAGGCGGCGACAGCTAGAGTTCGAGGTTGAGGACCACGTATTCTTGAAAGTTTCCCTGATGAGGGAGTCCTTCGGTTTGGCAAGAGGGGGAAGCTCACGCTGAGATTCATTGGCCCATTCCAGATACTTAATTGAGTGAGGGTGGTAGCTTACTGCCTTGCTTTGCCCACACCACTCGTTGGCGTGCACAACGTATTTCATGTATCTATGCTGAAGAAATACGTTCCTGACCCTTCCCACATTATCAAATGGGAGCAGGTACAGTTGAGTGAGGACGCTACTTATGTATTGCGACCAACACGTATCTTGGACAGGAAGGAGCAGGTGTTGCGCAATAAGGTTATTCTGCTGGTGAAGGTATTATGGACGCATCACACTGAGGAAGAGGCTACTTGGGAGACAGAGGCCAAGGCCCGTAAGAACTACCCTTAGATTCTCGAGGAGTATAAAAAGGTACTAATTTCAAGGATAAAATTTTTTCTATAAGGGGGGTAGATTGTAACGCCTCGAAAAAATCAGTACCAAGACCCAAGTACCACCACAGGTAGAAATCACTCAGGACCAAATCCTTTAGAAATTAGACGAGAATTAACTAAGTGTTAAACGAGATTATCTGTGAAATTAGCTTAGATAACTTTAAATATGATCTGCAAGACCCAAAACTTGTAGAGTCATTTATGCTATATTACCCTGAAATCTAGGATCAACCTCTAAACCCGGTTGCTCTCGGGAGCACATTGAAACTTCGTATCGGACCTACATCGCGCGTCGAAAGTCCGACGACCGCGGTTATGACCGCCTTTTTGGGCTTGACGACTATCCCGAAAATCAAGTCCTAATAGTATCCCAAAACGCACAACTTGAGCCCGAAGCGAAGTGTGTGAGAAACGCGAATACCTTTAGAAAGCGAACTGAAACTTAAGTGAATTGAGTCATTCGCTTGCAGACCAAATCAAATGTTTCAGACTGTCAAATTCTGACCCAACTACACCCTCGGATCAGGAAAAATTTCTAACACAGGTCGATGTACTTGTGGCCCTGATCGAGTGTCGATGACCATTGAATTGAAACTGATCCTCCGCGGTCGATCTGTAAATCCGATCGGATCAAAAAATTAACCTGGCATAGATCTATTGTCAGGGAACTTTTTCCAGACCGTACGCAAAAAAGGGGCCTACAGATGTTCTCCGTTGGAACGAAACAGCCGACTTTTGGCTATAACCTAAGTATTCCATGGCCCTGGGGCCAATCTCATCAGTTCTGGGCCTATATAAGCACCTAAACCTACCCCTCTCTCACTCCATACGAATTTGTAAACCCTGGGAGAGAGAAGAGAGCAAAGAGAGAAGGAAAGAGAGAGAAAGTGTGTGAGAAAGTGGTAGATCGTTCCTGGGATTCTTCACTGCCACTCCACGTGCTTAACCACTGTTACCGTATCGCTATTCCAGCGATTATGATTCCATTCTTAGGTAAGAAATCCTAACCCTAATCTATTTTAGGGATTCAAGTAGAGAAAAAGGTGAAATGCTAACCTATTTCATACTATAGGTTGTCGTTGTGCCATAGACGATGAGTTAGTGTTTGAACTGAGTTCGTTACCAGTCTATCGGCGTAAGGTGCGGACTATAAACGTTTAGGTTATGGTTTTCAAGGCTTTCAATATCAGCAATGATTTATGTCTGATTTGATCGCTATCATATATGCCTAGATACAATGTTTTCCATATATTTCACATATATCTAAACTATGTTTATTTTAAATGCATCCTATGTGTTTGGTGAAATGTCTGAATGGATATGGAATTATGATTTGTGCTTGTTGTGATGGATGTTTGGGAACACATGATGGCTGTACGTGTGGCAACTCCTATGTGAAAGGATTTGCTATAATATGTGTTTTAACTAACTTATTACATGTATGTAATATGTGTAGTCTAAGTGTTTGATAAAATACCTGAATGAGAAAATGCTTTATGTGATGTATTTAATGAGAGTGTGGAGATAGGATTCTCAACTCCCTCATCTATAGTTACAGTTTCCTTTATGTAATCTATCTTACTACAATGCAATTTATGTATGGAATGCCTATATATGATAACATGTACTCTATGTGTTCGTTAAAATGCTTATATAAGATTTATATTTGAATTGGTTGTCACATGCTGTCTTTGACGATCACATGTGAATGCCATTTCTTGAAGTGTGATTGGGCCTACGATGTAGTCCAGGTAATCGGTAATGATTCGTTGTTGGTGGCCAAGTTGTTTTAGCCACGACGGATACGTATGATGAATCCGAGTCGTACGGTGATTACCGACAGTGGTTAGGCTACGAGGGGTGCATATGCATTCTATGTCAACTAATTTAATATACGCTTGTACTAGTCGAGCTTGTCAAGTAACCCGATTTGTCCAATGTATGTTCACTATGTATGGACGCTACTGCTTGAATCTAAGGTACCAACTTACCAGTGAAAAAGCCCATTTAACCTTGGTACGTCGATCTGCTAAGACTCATGAGCTAAGCATGGTGTTATGGGACACCGTGGTCAAGCTGTCGGCCTACGCTGCAGCGACGAGCCTCCCCATAATGACCAGTGAACAACCCAAACTCATAAGCTGAATACGGTGGTATGAGACACTGTATTCGAGCTGTCGGCCTACAATCAGGTAACGAGCCCATAATGACCTCGAGTATACACTAGGACTACGTTAAGGCGACGAGCCTTTCCGTAGTAACCTTGAGTATAAACTAGGCCCGCGCTGATGGTGACGAGCCTCTCCGTAGTAACCTAGAACTACTATCATATGTGATTTAAATAGGATTGACGACCCTAGATGGATCATTGTTTGAGTAAATGATATAAAGGGAGGTGCCTTAGCTTCCCAATCCTGCTGTATGAATATGCTTAATTAAGTATTGGCTAACATGATCTTGCACCGCATTGCATGTGCTTTGGCGAGGATGCGCACGTTTCAAGAGGATGACATGTGCGAACGTGAGATGAAGTCACTGAGGGAGTGTAGGCGAGGGCATGCATCATTATCATATAACATGTTTGCATTAATAAGAGTAATATAGAACCCGGTTGCTGTACTGCGTTATTATTACTGCTTGATTGAATTGATAACATGTTAACCTTTGCCTTATAGTTCCACTGAGTTGATCACTCACTCCCACGTTCTGGGACGGTGTTTTAAAACACCAACCAGACTCTGTCTTAGTTGCAAATGGCGGCACGGCTTATGAAGCAGAGCCTAATTTTGATGTCGATGAGGAGGAGTTCTCATATATGCAGTATTCAGGTGGGTTCATGTAGGCCGTATTCTGATTGTCGAGGCTACAGGGATTTCATGATGTAGATGGACCTACACCTTTTGATAATTTAAAATTTGAAATGATACATGTAATTGTTTAACCTGGAACATGATTATACTTCGGAGATGCACTACCACTTATATGTTTTATATATATCTATCGCAATCTTCCGCTTACGGAATTTAACTGTCTCTAGAGTATGATATGCTGTTTTGGTATAATCCCACTCATGTCTAATGCACTAACATGGACAACATTAAATCATTCCTTTCCATGTTACATAAGTGATGCGTTAGAACTCGGGAGTTGGGCTCCTGCTCGACCCCCCGATTTTCAAGGCGTTACATATTAGCGTCGACTTTTTGCAGCTCAAAGTTGGCAGAAGAGTTACACTGATATAAGATGGCGACAGTTGGAATTTTGAAATTTGAAGTTGGAGACCACGTATTCCTTAAGGTTTCCCCAATAAAAGGATTCCTTTGTTTTGGTAAGAAAGGGAAACTTACGCCGTAATTTATTAGCTCATTTCAGATTCTGGACCGAGTGGGTGTGGTGGCATACCGTCTTGCCTTGCCCACACCACTCGCAGGCGTGCACAACCTATTTCATATATCAATGTTGATGAAATATGTTCCTGACCCTACTCATATTATCAAATGGGAGCATGTGCAGTTAAGTGAAGATGCTACCTATGTACTGCGACCAACGCGTGTCTAGATAGGAAGGAACAAGTGCTACACAGCAAAGTGATCCCGCTCGTGAAGGTATTGTGTACAAACCACACTGAGGAAGAGACTACTTGGGAAACGAAAGCCGAGGTCCGTAAGAACTACCCTCAGATCCTCGAGGAGTATGAAAAGGTACTAATTTCGGGGACGAAATTTTTCTTTAAGGGGGTAGATTGTAACGTCTCGAAAAAATCTGTACAAAGGCTAAGTACCACCTCAGGCAAAAAGACCTAAGGACCGTATTCTGCAGTAATTTAAATAAAAATTAATTAAGTACTAAACTAAATTAATCAGTGGATTTAACTCAAACCACCATTTACACAAATGGCAAGACCTAAAACCATCAATACGGCTAACTCAACACTCTTAAAAACCTAGGAGAAATCCCGTGAGCCCGTCGCTCTTAAGAGTACATTGAAACTCTGCATCGAACCTGGACCGTACGTCGAAAGTCCGATGACCGCGAAACTATAGGGTTATATCTGTCCTACTGGGCTTGACAACCTTCGCAGGAATCAAGCCCAGATTGTGTCCAGAAATGCATAACTTAAGCCCTGAGTAAAGTGTGTGAGAAACGCGAATATCTTTAAAAAATGTAATGAAACTTAAGTGAATTGGGTCATTCACTCACGTGCAAAATTAAAGATTTCAGACCGTCAGTTTCTGACCAAACTTCACCCATGGGAAAAGAAAATTTTCCTACACATGTCCGTATACTTGTGGCCCCGATCGAGCAAGTTTGACAGTTGATCTGACACAGGTCCTCCACAGTCGATCTGCTTATCCGATTGCACCGAAATCACATCCTGGCATAGATCCATTGTCAGAAAACTTACACTATGATGTAAGTGAGTAATGGACCTCCATATGAGCCCCGTTTGCCCGAAACAGGCGCCCTTTGGTTATGAACTAAGTATACCATGGCCCTGGGGCTATTTACATCACTTATGGGCCTATATATAGCCCTTAAACCACCTCATTTCTATTCCATACGAATTTCTCTAACCCTAGGAGAGAGAAGAGAGAAAGGAAGAAAAAGGAGTGAGGAGAGAAGAGAAAGTTTGGGAGATCGTTGCTGTGATTCTTTCCCGCTACTCCACGTACTGAATCACCTCTCTTTTTCACTTCACAATCCATTTCAGCTACGATTTGGGTAAGAAAACCTAACCCTAATCTTGATTTAGAAATCCAGATATCGTAATCGACGAATTAGCTAACCTATTTCGTTGTTTAGGTGACTGACGTTCCATTTTCGGGAACGTAGAATTCGAACCTCGTCCGAATCGAGTATTCCGACAAAAGGTGCGGACTATAAACGCTTAGGTTATGGTTATCAATGCTTTCAATGTCAGCTAATGATTTATGTCTGACTTGATTACTGCCATGTTGACTTAGATATGCCGTCTTTAATATTTTACATGTGTTTGTTAAAATGTTTGAATGAATATTTAAATATGATTTATGTTTGCCATGTCTACAAATCTAGGATTCATCGTTGTAATATGCATGCTAACCTCTCTGTATAAGAATTTGTTAAAATATATGTTGTAACTAACCTAGTCTATGTATTGGATGAAGCATAGCCTAAGTGTTTGATAAATTATATGAATGAGAAATTGTGATGATTTATATTTATTAAGAGTATTAAAATAGGATTCTCAATTACTTATGCATATGTATAGTTTTCCTTCATGAAATTTTATTTGTTTTTACGCGATCTATGGATGAAATGCAAGCATTTGGTAACATTGACCATGTGTTCAATGAAATGCTCAAATAAGGAATTTTGCTTGGATTGTTGTCAAATGCTGAAATGATTATCACATGTGTTTACCTGTTACATCTGATTAGGATTGGGGCTACGCTGTAGTCCAGGCAATCGGTAACCGTCTCTGTTCGGGTGGTCGAATTAGTTCCGGGTCGCACGATGATTATCGATAGTGGTTAAGCCATGAGGCGTGTACTCGTACTAATTGAACTTGTTTAATAAACCGATTGGCCCATTGTGTGTTTACCATGTATGGACACCACTGCTTGAATCTAAGGAACCTCCTCCGATGTAAAGGCCCTGCCTTAACCATGGTACCACGATCCGCTAAGACTCATGAGCCGGGCATAGTGGTATGGGACACCGTGTTCGAGCTGTCGGCCTACGCTGAGGTGATCAGCCACCTCGTAGTGACCAGTGAGTAAACTCAGACTCGTGAGCCGGGCATGGTGGTATGAGACACTATGTTCAAGGTATCGGCCTACGCCGAGGTGATTAGCCACCTCATAGTGACCGCGAGTATAAACTTATGAACTTGCCTATCGACTGCTTTCCATTAGGAGTGATGATCCCACAACTTGCCTTTCGTATGTGCTTGACTAGGAGTGACGAACCTAGATGGATCCTTTAATTTGGGTCAATGATATAAAGGGAGGTACCCTAGCTCCCCAAACCTGCTGTATGAATAAGCTTAATTAAGCACTCTACTAACATTGTCATGCATCGCATTGCATTAGCTAGGATGTGCTTTAAGGGCGTGGAAGTCGCACAGGAGGCAGTGTGGTCATATGTGATATTGGTGTTGGTATTGCTTGTTGAGGGAGCTTTAATGTGAGGTCATGTATCATTATTTACACTTCATTCCTACATTAATAAGAGTATTTAGGATGTGGTTGTTACGCTGCTTTATCATTACTGCTTGATTGAATTGATAACATGTTAACATTTGCCTTATAGTACCACTGAGTTGATCACTCACTCCCACTCTAGGACGGTGTTTTAAAACACCAACCAGACACTGGTTTAGATGCAGATGATGACGAGGCTTATGCTGCAGAGCATGATTTCATGGACAGGGAGGAGGGGTTCTCCTACTGTCAGCTTTCTGGCGGGTCTACGTAGACCCTGAGCTAATTCGTCGGGATACTGGGATACTTGTCTAGTTGGACTTCTTACATTTCTACCTTTTATTTATTTTGAAACAAATCTTGTATATATTAAACCTTGTAATATCATCATACTCTGGAGGTTGTTAACTGTCTACTTATTGGAATACATATATGTCAGACTTGTGTTTGCTTAATTTTATTATCTCTGGAGTATGATATACTCTTTTAGTGTAATCCAACTCATGATTAATGCATTAATATGGATGACATTTAAACATCATTATCCATGTTGCATAAGTGATGTGCTGAATCTCGGGAGTAGAGCTTTACTCGACCCTCGAAATTTAGGGCATTACAAGTCCTAACTTCACTGAAACTATGCCCAACTCGGGAGACAATTCTCAATGTAACCACTAAAAATAAGAGTGGAGTTAGAATATGGGACATCCTACCATCCCTTTCACAGAAAAAGGGTGTTTGGTTTTTCCCATTTCCTTCTCACATCCAAACAATCTACATTCTATTCCACGCATTTCAATAATACTAATAGCAAACACTCACTTTTTTATATTATTTTTTTTACCATTCTTTGCTATCTATAATCCTTTTTTTATTTACCTACTTAGGGCTTTAAATTCGGTGAAATAAAAGCTAAGTGTTGCTTATTTCCTTTTTGCCCACCTAGAATTTAAGCCTTGTAAGGTAAGGCTAGGTACTGTTTATTTTCTTTTTGCCTACATAGGGCTTAAAAGTTTATGAAGTAAGGCTAGGTGATGTTTATTTCATTTTTACCTACCCGTGGCTTAAAGGTGAGGCTGGGTACTGCTTATGTACTTTTTACCTACCAAGGGCTTAAATCTTGTGAAGTAAGGCTAGGTACTATTTATTATATTTTGCCTACCCGAGGTCTTAAACCCTACGAAATGTGGTGTGGGCAAAACACAAGTCTTTTAGATTTTTCGAAGATTTTATGACTTCAGCCTACTCCAGTGTGAAACTGGTCCTGTTTACTTTCTTGCATTTACGACACTCTTATGAACATTGGTTGCCTGCTAACTTGGTAACTTCTTCTGTTACTTACCCGCTAAAATTCTAGTGCAAAATCATCAATTTACTCCTAGTGAGGAGTCTCGAGCACGAGACCTCCCACTCTGATACCAATTTGATGCAAAACAATTAATCACTTACTTTAAAAGCTCGAACTGTTAAAGTATGGCGAATTAATTCCTTTATCTCATAGCCTAGGCCCCACACCTCATGGGTTAGGACCTCGGCTGTCCTCCCCTCCCCCCCCCCCCCCCCCTCATGGGCTCATGGGCCCTAAATCACATGGGCCGCCCACCCGGAGTGTGTCCCCGCATCCCACGGGCTACACCACTCGAGCCCGGTGTTAAATGCCCCTGCATTAAACTCCCTTCTCTCACAGTTCCAATCTAACAAAAGTCATTTGCTAAAGAACACAAAAATGTCAAAGAAATTGACAATTATAAGGAGGAAATGAATCGTGCAATGCAAGGGGCATGAACCCCTCCATATGAACCCTCCAAAATTGATAGGCTTCGGGAACATTTCAAGAAGTAACTCCGAGGCCACGAGGTGCAAACTTCATAAACAACATGGGGTGGATCTCCCATCCGCCAAATTCAAGGACCTCTATCCCTTTCCAGATGCCAAGGTACCACCAAATCTTGAGGTACCCAAATTCTGTGGTGAGCTTGACATTGTGGCAAGAGATGATGGGCATTGATTCCCTTGTTTTAGATCCTCTACTGCCAAATTATACTAAAAATGAGTATTGCACATTCTATCAAGGCATGGGTCACACAACGAAGCATTGTTTCTCCTTGAAACTTGTAGTTCAAAATTTGATCAATCAAAAGAAAATAACAATCATGACACCCTACATGGCCATTACTAACAACAACAACATTCTTAAAAACCCAGTGCCATGGCATTAAGTTGGACCCAACACATCAGGAAAATCCCTCAATCAACATAATCTAAGGAGACTATCCTCCCCATGTCTTTTAGTCAACCTTGGCCCTGAGTTATGACCAAGAATTTCCTCCCCTCATCTTGCAAGGGGCATCACCCCATCTAGCACCAGTCTTCCAAGGAAGGGTCAGGGAATCTAGTAACAGTCCAGCTCTCAGCCATAGCTAGTCATGGAACCAACCACTAATTCTATAAGGGAAAACCCCATAACTAACCCACAATCCAATATCCCCTAGAATGTTCACCCATTCAAGGGAACACAGATGGGACACATTGACATGAGAATATGAAGCTCACTTCTTGAGAATACGGTCAAAATGATGTACCCACAATCTCATGCATTGATAAGTTGTAGAACTGACTTTGCCGCGTTTGGGAAGAATAAATGAAGCATTGATGTTGGTCATTAAAATGAGTTACCATACATAGCCCCAATAAGTTGGGCTCATGTTGATTTCTCTTGTTGCTCGTGAAACAGGTCCTCACGTCTTCGAAACTACTTGATCTAACCTGAACTGCTTGCAAAGCGGTTGGGATAGTATAGTTCCCTTCAAAACCTTAACCCCCTGCAAATTGGTAGAGAACAAGACCTGAAAGACACCAAGTATTCTCGCTCCCAATCTAGTAACCTCAAAGAATCTCCGTGAATTAAGTCTTCGGATGCATACAAAACTTCAAAATCAGTAAAGGACAACATTATCAAGATTCAGGAATCACTTGATAACATCCATGTAGTATATCTTCACCATCAGTCCTAATTGAAAATAACAAGGGGGCATAGGACCTCGGCCCAAAAATGCTTCTTCACTCATGTTATAAACCCATAGGAAGTAGACCCCGATCCAACCACATAAGTACTGAAGAGGGAAAAATGAAGCGGTCTAGGTTGGCCCTCTCTCGTAACTAGAAAGGTAGCCCAAACCCTTATAAATAGAAGCCAGTACAACAAGAGTAAGAGAAAACTTGGAACCACTCGCCATAATACCTATCATGAAAAAAGTGGAATGACATATCATGTCTGCTTGTTGCAAACTTGAGAGTACTATTTTGTTTAGCCAATAGGCTAGAAAAGTTACAAGCTTGAAGTCATTAGAATATTCTGGAGCATCAAAGTCGGCTTGTAAATCTCGAAGTTTATCCCTGTTTACCTGGCTTACGAAGAACTTATTAAAGTTCAAACTGTGAATAAATGAGAGATAAAATAAAATAAAATCAAGGCTACACCAAGAAAGGAGGATAATGAAAAAGGTAGTTAAAGAAAGTAGAGTTAGGAGTTTACCTCAATCCTTGAGTAAAGTACTCGAGTCACTTATTAAGGAGGATCTTTCCAGTGTTGAAATAGTTGAACTTGGCGAACAATTCCAAGGTAACCTTCGTGTGAGGAAGACAATCTGTTTACAACTCATGATTTAGCTCAACATTACACGAGACATATTCCTTATAAAGAATACTAGTAGAATTAAGCCCGGTGATCTGATATAGGTCCTAAAGAGTTATACTCATCTAACCAATAGGGAAGTGGAAAGAATTAGTAATCGGGAATTAAAAATATATTACACCTTTAATAATGGTAACTTCTCTCTCAAAAGATTGACTAGTTGTCACTTTCACATTGTATATACCCCTGACCTGCAACCTATCTCCGTACTTCTCCAAAATAGCATCAGCCCAAACATTTTAGGCGGCCTTATAGTTTGTAAAGTCGTTGAAATTCATCTTCGCTGGCCTCCTGGTATCTTTCTCAGAATGTTTTAAAATAATGAATGAGATTCACCTCGTGAGGATTATAGAATGGTAGAAGCAGGAGCGCCTCACGGACATCCTGTATCACTTGGGCCCTTGCACCATTTTTCAATGAACAAAGAGAAGCTTATGTTCTCGATGAAACCATGACCGGGGAATCCTACAATGGGAGGCATCTTCAACGTCCAGAGAGCCTTTCTGGATAATGGATGATGATGTTGGAACTCTTTCTCTAAGATAATGACTTGGACGTTAGGGGGCATCTTCAGACTCGTCGACTCCTGTTTCCATCCCACGCTATGCCAAAGCGCTTGACTCTTCTTCCCCAACATGTCATCCATAGATTTTTTCCAAGCTATTTCACTCCTTTTATCCCTCTTAGCCTTCTTTATGACGACCTCCACTTCTGGTTCGGTCGTCAGAGAGCTAGGTTGGGGAGGAGACTGAGCTTGCAACAAGCGAGATGATCGTTTAGGGGTGGAGTGCGTGAGGGTCCTTGTTTCTCTCTTGGGTGAGGCCTCATTTGAACTGTGCGAATGACTACTCTTGGGTTGCCTTGAAGAAAAAGGCTTCCCCTCAAAGAATAGGTGGAGGAGGCTTATCAAATCCACCCTTGTTTCTAGCAATACACTTCTTTCGAACCATTTCCTGCATCAAAGGAAATGAATGCATTTCAAACATTCCTCATGACATTAGTTAAGAAGAAAAGGGCAAAAGATTATTCTAAGAAAAGAGGAAGCACAGTCCATATTAGCATCAACTGAATGATGGTGCGGCCATAGACCAACTACAAAGAGAAAAACTGCAAAATTTTCCAAGTAAAGGGATGGCATGGCCGTGAACATATTTAGAAAAGTCGCGTTATTAACCAGCATCTAAGAAAAGTCACACCTTGACAGGATCAAGGAATTGAGTTAAAAATGCAAAAGTTGTGTGTGGCTCCAATATTTATAATGATGATAGAAAACTCTACAAAGGAATACAGAGAGTCAAAATTACAAAACATGGACTCTACGGTAGCTAGAAAAAGGTTTGTAAACTCACATCCAACACTTTGTTTGGTTTTGAATCAACATTAAAGGCAAGACCGTGAAAGATGCGAGCGGGGGCATTTCTTGGAGTGAAGAAAATTGTAAAATAATTCTAAGTCAACATAAGGCACAACTCAAACTAATGAATGCATGACCCGAGGTTGCGGTGGCGTCGCCCTATGGTCATGTCTGTGCCATCACCCTGCCACGTGGATCGACCTAGACCCATCTCATGCCATATCATCCATACACCATCCCAAAGGGTGCATTTGCCACTTGGCACGACCTTCAACTGATATGGGAGTGACACATCATCGTTTGACCTCTGAAGTAGTCTATAAATACCCCCATTAAGGTCTCTTTTAAACACCATTTCTTCATTCCCCTTAAGTTTTGAGCTCTAAAAATTGCAATGCTTTCTCCAACTGAAATTTCAGAGGAAACACACTATTTTCACCATCTTCAGTGAAGGCGCAGCCACGCAACCTTCCCAACTTGAAGGAAACGCCGCGCTACACCCTCAATAGTAAGGAAAAGCCATGCCATCCCTCGTAATGTTGTATATATTATCAGTATGAGTGCAAATCCCTAAGCCCGTATGTTGTTTAAGCTAATGGTGTAGCCACGCCATCTTCCATATATCTCATATTTGATTCTTCCTTTAGTATTAATTGCTTATATCTTTATTCTCTCACAATGTTGGACAATCAATACACTAAAGCTAGCCTTATGGCCACTTCCATTGTGAACTCAACATTGAGACCCACCCCTCCCACTATGGTTGTCTCCGTCGTCTTCCACACGGCCTCTTGCCACCACCATTGCAAACTTAACGCAACCCTCACATTTGTACACACTATAAGAGGATGAATCACATTATTGACAAATGCTAATTACTTCTTGGTTGACCCCCATGCCTCTCTTTGTAACTCAAGCAATGCATTCAGAGGGTGAACCCTCTATTGATTCTTCTACTAACCTGACCTCCATAGGTGATTCAATCACCATCACACTCTCGAGATGACTATGAGAGGATGATTAGGACACATATTGTCACGCCCCAAACCTGGAGATCGGACTCACAGGAATCCCAATCACCGAATCCGGTGCCGACAACCTCCGTACTACCCCATTCTCGGCTCCCAGTACTCATACGCTAGATTCCAATCCTGGGATCCTACAAGGAAGATTTTTTAACGTACATTTATATCGTAAAAGCATAACCAAGTTTACCCAAATCACTAAGGCAACAACATCATCACATATCCACTAATATAAACATTTGAATACAATGCTGAAAGGGAAATACATATGTCAAAATCAAAGCTCCAGAAGACCGTTTCATTCTATCGTGCATAAGCTTATAGAAAGCTTAGTAGGTGGTGAAAGTGTGTGCACAAGGTAAGTGCTAAGTAAGCAATATCAGAGAAATCAAAGTGAGCGGAAATACTGACAAGCTCATAAATCATATAATATCAAAATAATGCGAAAACATACTGATAGGCCCATAAATACCATCAACTTTATCTAGGCTATGCGATGCAGAAATATAAGAAAAGCAATATCATATGCAGATGAAGCAATGTGTATCAGCTATGCAATGCGGAGACATCAAGCTAAATATCAGATGCCAATGATCCAATGCAATATGCCAATCCTGATGAGTCCATGAATACCGTCAGTCGTGTCTAGGCCGTATAAATGCATAAACATAGTAACCCAAAATGCCATATGCTGCAGATGTAATGCGATATGCGGTGCGAATGGAATAACCATGCTAGAGTGTGAAGTCAGGATGATAGTACGTAGTATCGCAGGCTATGTGGTCCATCACAAGGAACTTCTATCCAAACCAGTCTCATTCCTAAATTTGGATAATCAGACTCAATGTGGTAAACTCCTGATCTTAGGTTAATCGTGCACCCCAACCGAAATCCTAGCCATTACGAAGGTACACGTAATAAACAGTTGCGTACCACTAGCCCGAGTGGATAGTGAATGAATGAATGAATATGCAACTACTGCTTAATAAGTCCACATATTAGTACTGTTCATCTCTGGAATCATCACCGGGGTCTATTGCACTCTACGCCAGCTTGCCGCCCCTATCTTAGCGCACAACTAGGTAAGTGGAAGAGACCTCACTATTTGCCTGCCAATATTAGGCCCGGCTCGTCGATAGCGAACTCATTCCTCAAGCTAGTCAAACTCAACCTAGATATTGCCTCCTCACTTAGGCGGGTAAGGTTACACCCCCTCCCAACCGACCACGAAACAGTGGGAGATGCGGCCTCTTGGTATATGGCCTTCATGCGCTCATATATATCCACTCGGTCTCGACATTGGGGCGTCCTCTGGTACCAAGAGGTTTTAGAAATTTTCACCCAGGGCTATCTATGGTTGCCCGATGCTCGAACCAAACATTTTCGGTGTTCCATCTGGCCATCCACGATATGCCTGTAGAGGCTATGATCCTGATGTCGCTAGGGTGTATAGTAATCACAACACACAATGCAAGATGCATGAGTCATACAACCTAGTCATGCATCAATCATACACATACCATCCGCTCACATGAGATTCATCCGCCTGTCAGGGAGTCTCATAACAACATACTCAATGACATATGCAATGGTCAACCACATCTCATAGCAAATATGCAGATGATGCGTATGAGTATATATCATGATGCTACGCTGTCACATACTCATAATCGGTGTCAATAATTGACATCAACAATCGGCCTCGACAATGTGGACATTTAACCAACATTACTGATGAGGGTCGAATATTGCATATCAGACCCTAATTAGTGCATGATTTTACATACATGATAATGCTTAATGAAATATTTTAATTATATTTTTGTTACAGGATGAAATCAGGAGCGTTGATGGAAAAAGAGTACTACAAGCGTGGATTTGATGTTCCAAAGTCACCAGAGTAAGGGACGCACTCCAGAGAACTAAGACTGAAGAATTCACATGCCAGGGACCCGAGGAAATCAAGCCGTTCACATTAAAAAGGTCCGAAAATGGTCCAGAATGCAAGATCACATGGTTCCCGCCATCCGATTGACTCGAAACTTCATGCATAGCCTGGATGCCATAAATAAACCGTACATATTAAATTTCAACCATTGGATATCTCGAGAAGTGGGTCAATGGACACATCAGCCCATTAATCTCCAATTTTAGGCCCACCTACAATCTGGATATACTTCAAATTTGACTTAAACGGTTTAAAGAAGATGAGCAATAGGATGGACGGATTGAATTTCTCGAAATCATCACAGTGGACCTATATCTATAGCGTGTGTACACAGTGCACATGTGCACTGCCTGAGCACCGAACGGACTAAAGTCGGTCAGCAGCGCTGACCCGACTTTCTTATTTCAAAAACGGAAGTTTCCGTTTCAGCGCGCGTAATGGACGAAAATCCATTTTTTTACGGACAGCTGTGGGCCCCACCGGTAGCACGTACGGTTAATCTAAACCGTTCATTGTGTAGAAAGGCTCAATATCTACAAAACCATGTTTTCCGTTTATGCCCATACGTGCACACGTGTGAGCTACAGAGGTTACAAGCGGGCTGCCCTATAACGTTCAAAAAGATCTCAGCATGATTCCTTCTCTGAGCCGCGTCCATGCAAATTCAAAACCACCCATATGCGGTCAAAATTCCGTCCTGCATCCAATGGACGGCGTGGATTCCTGTGAAAAGTCCAATAATGGACCCACCATTGCCACGGAAGTTGGTTTGGCGTCCGCGAAACGCACGGACGCTGCCAGTTTTTGCAGAAATTAGTGGGCCCCACTCGTCAACCTTCCGGAAGATCTGATCCGTCCATCGTGTAAAGGGCTTCGAGAGCTTCAAAACCATGTTGATATTCCTCGCCCATGCGTACACACGTGTGCGGTACAGAGGCCAAAAGTAGACTGCCCCGGGACGTTCAAAACTGAGTTTTTTTTGAGATTTCTTCTGTGGGCCGCGCTAATGGACCTTCGAATCCACCCATTCTTGACTGAAATTTCGTTCTGAATCCAATGGACGGGGTGGATTTTCCAGAAAATACCTCTGTGGGGCCCACCGATCACGGCTGCGAAAATTAGTACTCCGAGTCCTTCTACGACTCTGCCACCGACCCCAGCCATCCAGCAGCTATAAAAGAGGAGTTTTGGACATGGGAAAGGCATTCAGAACCAGGGGATTCCAGATCTGAAGCAAGAAAGAGAAGAAAGAGAAGAAAGAAGAGAGAGAGAGATTGTTTGGTTTGACGTTTTTTTTATGAATTTTATTTAATATTTTTTATGGATTTTATGGGTCACTAATCTCTCAGCTAGGGCTGAGATGAAGCCCCTAATTTGATTAGCTCTTGTATTGGTTGATTTACTTTGAATATTAATTAATTTGTCTCTTTCTCTAAGTGGGCTTTATAGGTTTAAATTCTATACTTCTCCATCTATGAACTTGATTAAAGTATATATATGGATGTTGTTTGGATGCTTATTATAGGTGCTTGTGTCTGATCAAGAACAAGTTTCCCATAGAGGAAGAAACAGGGTGCTTTAATGAATGTACATTCCATGTACCCGACCAAGGACATGGGATATGTCATTCATGGCATTGCTTAAAGGAATTAGACAGTCTGTATGCCCGATTAAGGACACAGATTGTGCTTTCTCTATATAAGTGGTATCAATCTAGATCAAGGTGAATCAACAGACAAAACAAGGGTTAGGATAATTAGGGGTGGATTCGAAAGTCCTAGTGCTCTCTCTCTGATTGAATTTTCTTCCCTGTTCTTAATTACTTGTTTTTTTCATAAAATTGTGCTTAGTAATTCATTCCATTATTTGTTGGATTAGTTAAGGAGAATCATAGATTTGAATTGTGACGACCAGTTCTCGTGGGAACGATCTCGTAATACGTACCGTATCTACATCTGATTCGTGTACTTGCAAGTTTAAAAATCATTTAAATCATGTTGGTTTAAATAAAACATCAATTGCTCCCAAGGAATGACCCACATAGAGCCTAACATATAGCGGACTCATGGCTTCACACAAGGGCCTAATATATAACACCATAGGCCTTACTCAAGAGCTCAATACACATCACGATGGGCCTCTCATGTGGGCCTAAGGTAAATCACGATGGGCTCCATCGCCTGGCCCTCAAATGCATCACAATGGGCCTCATCACATAGGTCTAATATACATTACATTAGGCCTTAAACACGGGCTGAATACACATCACAATAGGCCTCAAATACAGACCGCATATACATCACATTAGGCTTAGATAATCGGAATCGGCCTCGATAATCGGCCTATACAATCGGCTTCGACAATCGGAATCGACATTCGGAATCGGCCTATACAATCGGCATCGATAAATCAGAATCGGCCTCGACAATCGGAATCGGCCTATACAATCGGCCTCGACAAATTGGAATCGGCCTATAAAATTAGCCTCAACGAATCGGAATCGGCCTCGATACTCGGCCTTGACAATCGGAATCGGCCTATACAATTGGCCTCGACAAATCGGAATCAGCCTCGATACTCGGCCTCGACAATTGTAATTGACCTATACATCGGCCTCGACAAATCAAAATCGGCCTTGATTCTCGCCCTCGACAATCAAAATTGGCATATACAATCGGCCTCGACAATTGGAATCGGCGTCGACAATCGGAATCGGCCTATACAATCAGCCTCGACAAACGGAATCAGCCTCGACAATTGGAATCGGTCTCGACAATCGAAATCAGCCTATACAATCAACCTCGACAATCGAAATCGGCCTATACAATCGGCCTCAACAAATCGAAATCAGCCTCGATACTAGGCCTCGACAATCGGAATCGGCCTGTACAATCGGCCTCGGAATCGGCCTCAACAATCGAAATCGGCCTATACAATCAGCCTTGACAAATCGAAATCGGCCTCGATACTCGGCCTCGACAATCGGAATTGGCCTATACAATTGACCTCGACAAATCGAAATCGGCCTCAATATTCGGCCTCGACAATCAGAATCGGCCTATACAATCGGCCTCGACAAATCGGAATCGGCCTCGATACTCGGCCTCGACAATCGGAATCGACCTATACAATCAATCTCGACAAATCAAAATTGGCCTCGAATAGCGGCCTCGACGATTGGAATTGGCCTCGACCATCAGAATCGACCTATACAATCGGTCTCGACAAATCGGAATCGGCTTATACAATCGGCCTCGACAAATCGAAATCGGCCTCGATACGCGGCCTCAATGATCAGAATCAGCCTCGATACTTAGCCTCGACATTCAGAATCGGCCTATACAATTGGCGTCAACAAATCGAAATCGACAATCGGTGAGAATGGGCCTAACAAGGCCTAAGGGAATGTCACAATGTGGATATCCAACCATCATTATCCATCAACGTAGACATTCAACCAACATTGCTCCCAAAGAGTGGCCCATACAAGAGATTCATACACAACGTAACGGGCCATACATACATCGCATTGGGCCTCATCACATAGACCTCATATATATACAATACATACATCACGGCAAGCCACACGAGTAGACAACATAGACATACAATACATACATCATGGTGTGCCACAATACATGGATCTCATATACATCAAATGGGACACTATATGGGCCTCATATACATCAAATGGACCGCATCACATGGTCCGCACCAATGGCCAATATACATCAAGTGGGCCGCACTAATGGGTCTAATACATATCACAGTGGGCCTTACCCATAGGCCACGAATACATTATAATGGGCCTTGCCCATGGGCCTCAGATTCAAGCAGGTGGGCCCCATCATATGGGCCTTGTATACATCACATTGGGCCTCACTCATGGGCCCAATATACATCACAATGAGCCTCTCCATCTGGGCCACAATTTCATCATAATGGGCCCTATCCCATGGGCCTCAAATACATCACAATGGGCCTCTCCATCTAGATCTCACATACATCACATTGAGCCATACAGCAGGTGGGTCTTGCACAACCAGCAGGTGGGCCTGCACCTCCCCAATGGGCCCATCATGGATGTACAACACATACATCAAGGTGGACCCCACCATAATGTCTATTTTCCATCCAATCTGTTCACAAGGTCACAAAGATATGGATAAAGAGGAAAACAAATTTCATACTTATCCAAAACTTCTGTACTCCCGAAAGGAATTTCAATAGTAGGCATTCATTCCCCGCTGTTTACTGCAGTGTGGTCAACCTGATGGATCTGCCTCAATTTTCTTCTCAAGGCCTAGGACGAGCTCAACAAATGGATGGACGATTTGGATGAATCACTTTCATCAGTGGTGGGTCCCAGATGAACGGCTGGGATATAACACATCCCTCGTGATCAACCCACGGAAGGATAAAATACATACATCATGGTGGTATCCACACGTATGTGGGTCCCACGGCTACAATGCAGCAGGGATAAAACACATCTATCATGTATGGCCCAAGTGAGGTACACCAGCCGATCATCCAGCAGGTGGGTCTATATATATATATGTATATATATATAATATAATATAATATAATATTATATAACATATCTATGTATATATAATATTATATAATATTCTAGTTTATTGTTTGAAAAGGGTCCAGCGTCCAGACCTTTTGGACGCTGGACGGACGGTTTAGATTAGGACGGATACATCAAGGTGGGGTTCACGTGCGTGGCCCACCTAAGATGAGCACGCCAATGGATGGGCGGTGGAAAACACATACATCTACTGGTGTCGGTACACGTCCTCAGGACGTTGAGACCACAGAACTTGCTGACGTAAATGGGTAGTTGCTTCAGCTGCTGCAGGCCCATCGTCCCGAAGACGGACGGCTAGGATCTAGCACGTGCCCACGGTGGGGCCCACAACTTGATGACGTCAATGCAACACCCATCTGACTGGGCTGCTAGCCCACCAGCAGATGGACAATCTGGATAGCCCACCAGCAGATGGACGGTCTGGATATACAATGCATGCATTTAAGGTGCGTCCCACGTCAAAATGGGTGGACGGTTAGATATAGCACATACCTCGTGATAGGCCTACAAAACTTGCTGCATCATGAGGCCCACTGATGGACATTAAGGATGAATACATCGTGGTGGGCCCTACACAGCACCACTGTAACGCCCTGAAAATCGAGGGTCGAACATGAGCTCAACTCCTGAGTTCTAACGCATCACTTATGCAACATAGATAATGATGGTTAAATGTTGTCTGTATTATCACATTAAACATGAATGAGATTAAGTCAAAACAACATATCATACTCCAGATACGATTAATTTAGGTAAGCGGAAGACTGTAATAGATATATAAAACGTATAAGTAATCGTATGTCTCCAGAGTATGATCATTTTACCAGGTCAGTAATTACATGTAAATTCTTAAAATATACAAGATGGTAATGTGTAATGTCATCTAGTCCAAAATCTCATAGCCCCCCGACAGCACAACTCCAGGTCTACATAGACTCGCCAGAGAGTTGCATATAGGAGAACTCCTCCTCGTCATCAAAATAGTCCGGCTTTGTTTCATAAGCATCGTCATCACCTGCAGCTAAGACAGAGTCTGGTTGGTGTGTATAACATCGTCCCAGAACATGGGAGTGAGTGATCAACTCAGTGGAGCTATAAGGCAAAGGTTAACATGTTATCAATTCAATTAAGCAGTAATGATAAAGCAATACAACCAAACATCCCTAAGTACTCTGGTTAATGCAATTATGATATGTATTAATGATGCATGCCCTCTCATGCACTCCCTCTACGATCTTCCTCTTACGGTCGCGGCGTGCACCCCTTCCTCTGTACTCAACACCAACACCAAAGGCACATGAAGTGCGATGTTATGAGCGTGATTACTGAGTTCTTATTAATCCTTTTCATATAGCAGGATTGGGAAGCTAAGGCACCTCCCTTTATATCATAACCCAAACATTGATCCATTTAGGGTCGTCAATCCTAGTAGTCATATACGATAGATGGTTTTCTAAGTCGCTATGGAGAGGCTCGTCATCGTCAGCATAGGCCTAGTTTATACTCTTGTTGCTACGAAAAGGCTCGTCGCCTCAGCGCAGTCTCAGAGTATGCTTGAGGTTACTACGAATGGCTCGTCACCTAGTCGTATGTCGACAGCTCGAATATAGTGTCCCATACCACCTTATTCGGCTCATGAGCTTGGGTTGCTCACTGGTTACTATGGGTGGGCTCGTCACCTCGGTGTAGGCCGACAGCTCGATATGGTGTCCCATACCACCATGTCCTGCTCATGAGTCTTAGCGGATCGAGGTACCAAGGTTAATGGGATTTTCACTGGTGAGTTTGGTACCTTAGGTTCAAGCAGTAACGTTCATACATGGTGAACATTCATCGGGTCCATCGGGTTGCTTGACAAGCTCGACTGGTACGAGCATACGTCGAGCCAATCGACATGGACCGCGCAAGCACTCTGCGTGGCCTAACCACTGCCGACAAGCAACGTACGACTCGGATTCATCGGGCGTGCCTATGGTGGTTAAGTAGTTCAACCACCGTTCATAGACAATTACCGATTACCTGGACTACCTCGTAGCCCCAATCATATTTTAAAGATAACATTCACATATAGTAATCCAAAATAGCATGTGACAATAGAAATTAGATATAAATCGTACTTGAGCAATTTAATAAACACATACTACACACAGTATCATACATAGACATTTCATCTATACCGCATATAGTGGTAAGATAGGTTTATATAAAAGATACTATAACCATAGTTAAAGGGATTGAGAATCCTATCCCAATACCCTCATTACATGCATTTAAATAAGCATTTTCACATTCAGGCATTTCATGAAACACTTAGACTACACATATAATATACATGTAATAACTTAGTTAAAACACATATTATAGCAAATCCTTTCACAAAGGAGATGCCACGTATACAACAATCATGCATTTACAATTAATAATCATGGCAGCACGAATCATAATTCCATATTCATTCAAGCATATCAACAAACACGTGGATTTCACTATATTCAACATAGTTCATATATATGTGTAAAGTGTAGGAAACATCGCATTTAAGCATGTGGTAGCATTCAAGTCAGTCATAAATCATTAACTGACATTGAAAGCCTTAAAAACCATAACCTAAACATTTATAGTCCACACCTTATGCCGGTAAACGCGTAACGAATTCAGTTTAGACACTAAATCTTTATCAACAGCAGAATGACAACCTATAGCATGAATTAGGTTAGCTATTTCATCACTTACACTATCTGAAACCTTAAAACAGCTTAGGGTTAGGTTTTCTTACCCAAGAACAGGATCGAAATCGCCCGAATAGCGATACAGGAATGGTGGATAAGCACGTGGAGTAATGGGATTGAATCTCAGGAAGAGGTGTCGACTCTCTCTCTCATTTTCTCCCTCTTTCCTTCTCTTTTCTCTCTTAGGGTTTTCCAAATTCGTTTGGAATGAGAGAGAGGGTTTAAGGCACTTATATAAGCTCAAACGTGAGCTCAATGGCCCCAGGGCCATGGTATACTTAGCTTATAGCCAAAACCCATCTATTTCGGCTCAACGGAACACTTCTAGAGGCCCATTTTCTGCATGCGGTCGGACTTAAGCTTCCCGACATTGGATCTAGGTCAAGCTAAGTTTTCGGTCCGATCGAATTTACAGATCGACCGTGGCGGACCAGTTTTAGTTCAACAGTCACCGATACTCGATCAGGGCCACAAGTACACTGACATGTGTTAAAAAATTTTCCTGATCGGAGGGTGTAATTGGGTCAGATTCTGACGGTCTGAATCCTTAGATTTGGCCTTCAGGTGAAACGACTCAATTCACTTAAGTCCCAGTTCATTTTCTAAAGATATTCATGTTTCTCACACACTTCGCTCCAGGCTCAAGTTGTGCGTTTCTGAATACTACTAGGACTTGATTTTCGAGGTGGTTGTCAAGTCTAGGAATGCAGTCCTAACCGTATGGTTTCACTGTAATCGAACTGTCGATGCACGATCCAGGTCCAATATGGAATTTCAAGGTGCTCCCGAGAGCAAACAGGTTTAGAGATTGATTCTAGATTTTAGGGTAAAGTAGCATTAACGATTCTATACATTTTGAGTCTTGCAGTTCGTGTTTATAGTGATTAGTGTTAATTTCACATGTAATTTGGTTCAGCACTAGATAATTCTCGTCTAATTTCTAAAGGATTTGGTCCTTAGTGATTTCTGTTTGAGGTGGTACTTGGGTCTTTGTACGGATTTTTCTGAGATGTTACAGCCACCTATGCTGTCCAACACTGTCTGGATGATGTGGATATAAAATACATACATCTAAGGTGGGTTTCCACCGTCCAGATCTCTGGACGGTGCGGATGCAAGGCATAAACATCACGGTTGGCCCCACAGCATGGATGAAACACATGCATCATTGGTGGGCCACACATCAAAAGAGAGCAAGAGAGATAAAGTAGCGGAGGGGCCCCGCCACTATGGGCCCCTCTTTAATATAAATCGTACATCAAGATGGGTCCCACCACAAGTGGGCCCTCAAATCAAAAAAATCAATTCATAAAATCATCCACCTTTGATCTTCTCTTCCTTCTTCTGCCTATAGTCTCTAGAACTCTAAGAAAACGATTCCGACGGTTGAGATGGACTTTGAATGGTAGAGATGGGAGGTAGGAAGTGGACCACACTAGCTCTCTCATGGGGAGCTTGGCGTGGGTTGCTTAGGAGGAAAAATGAGAGAGAGAGAGAGAGAGAGAGAGAGAGAGAGAGAGAGATGATGTGAGAGGAGTGATGGAAGAGAGGGATTGATGGGTGTACTTGTGTAAGGGAGAGAGTTAACTTTAGGTAAGGGTGATGTAAGAGGGGGATGGTTGTTTTACTTGACTTGATGGGATGGAGTACTTGACTTTTGATATGATTGATGGGACATTTTCTTGGGATTGTAACGCATGGCGTTTTTCCTCGAACTAAACGCGGACCCACTTCTCCTGGCCTGGTTATCGCCTCGGCGCGCGAGAAGCGGCATCGGAACCGCGGTGACGGCGCTGCACATTGGTACAAGTATCGGGTCGAGCCAACTCTAATATACGGAACACGACTCAGGATTGCGCACAAACGTCGATAATAGATCGCGGGTCGCCGGAATTCAACCAGGAGGACCGCGGAAGCCTACGGAATGGTACGGGCTAGGATACGGGTCTTACACATATAGCGATGACAATACCATATACCTCTAAAGCTACTCTAGCTAACACAGATAATACTTTTATTGCATCCTTTGGTCCCACTCCTTAGGTGAATGACTTGGGGGGATATGGATCATATTACAAGTACATACCATTTCATTTCCCAATTATATACATTTTCATCACGTTCCTTCGTTACCTTTGCTAATCAATCCTTATCTAAGGTCTAAGGTAAGGGTGTTGCCCACCCTAGTCTTGCTTTATCCTTATCTTCAATTCTTTATGCACTAGCTTGCTTCTGAATTTGATATGAGCCAATTAACCAAAGGTCTAAATTGTTTGATAATGTTCTATCATTTTTATTATTTGTTTTAGGACCTACAGGTAATGAGGACAATTGATGGAGTCATGAATCAAGTGTACTTTGCTACTTTGATCTCGAGATTTCTGGAGCTGAGCTTCATGGTAGCACATCAGCTCTACAATGGTATACTTGGTTAGTTCATCCTTCTTCGGCGTCTTTAAAATTTTCAATCAATTCACTTAACTGTGAGTCATGTCAACTAGCCAAATACCACCATTCCTCGTTTATTCCAAGACATGATATTAGATATTTCATTCCATTTTATTTGGTACACATTGATGTGTAGGGTGCCATTCGGATTGTAAGTTTAAATGATTTTCAATCTTTGATTACTTTTGTTGATGATTATTCGTGCATGACTTTAGTGTATCTTATGAAGACCGGTCGGAAGTTTTTAACATTTTCGATTGTTTCATCGTGAAATTCAAAATTCAATTTAGTATCAATGTATCGATATTTTGATTTGATAATGCACATGAATATATGTCCACCTCCTAAGCATACTTGGCTTCATCTGAAATTTACTTCATATGCCAGTACCCCATGGCAAAATGGGGTGGCTAAAAGAAAAAATTGACACATGTTGGATGTAGCTAGATCTCTCCTCACCCATATGAATGTTCACAAATGTTTTTGGGGATATGCCATTCACACTTCTTGTCACCTCATTAATCGGTTGCCTTCTACAGTATTGAAAGAAATAACTCATTTTTCTACCCTGCTTTTTAACTAAGAACATTTTCTACTATCTACTCGTGTATTTGGATGCACTTCCTTTATTCATAAGTTTGGACCACGCAGTGACGAACTTAATGATCGAGCAATCAAGCATGTATTTCTTAGATATTCTCGTACCCAAAAAGGGTATGAGTGTTACGACCCTATTACTCGTCATCCATATGTGAGTGCCGATGTCACGTTCTTTGAGGACTCTCCCTACTTCACCCTTGTTGATGGTAAGGGAGAGTTACCCTCTATGGACGTTTCGTCTGTAGTTCCCCGCCCAATGGTTGATCTTTCAGGACATACCGACTCAACTACTATGATTATGACATAGCCAAAATGTGTTGGACAAGAGGTTGGTCTCCTTGAGGTACCCTTCCATCTTCACCTTCGCCTGGAAGTCCATCCTCCACTTTTGTTGATTTGGATCTACTTATTGCATTTAGAAATGGTATTCTATCTTGCACCCACCATCCGATATCTCACTTTATTTCTTATAATCGAAGTCCTTTTGCATGCCTCAGCTATGTCCTTGTCACATGTGTCCGTGCCCTCAAATCATCATGATGCGCTAGCAATCCTGATTAGCGTAAGGCCATGGAAGATGAGATGATTGTTATATACTAGACCCATATGTGGGAGTTAGTTGATTTACCTGCTGGAAAAAGAGCAGTGGGATGTTGATGGGTCTACCGTCAAATATTGCCCACATGGATTCGTTGAACGCCTGAAAGCTCATTTGGTAGCCAAGGGCTACATGTAGGCTCAGGGACTTGATTATGAGGAGAGGTTTTCTCCTATGGCCAAACTAAACTCTGTTCGAATTTTAAAAAATATTCCAGCTGGCTAGGAATTGGCTCCTTTATCAGTTGGATGTCAAGAATGCATTCCTTTAAGGAAACTTAGCCGAGAAAGTTTACATGAAGCAACCTTTAGGATTTGTTAGTCAGGAATAGACTGTGTGGGTATGTGGACTTTGAAAAGCAATTTATGACTTAAAGCAGTATCTAAGGGTGTAGTTTGACAAGTTCATTAAAGAATTGCAACTTCTAGATTCTATCAGAGTAAGGTTGATCACTCAATCTTTGTGAAGCATAATGATAAGGGTATGATAGCACTGATTGTTTGTTTTTTTTCTTTCTTTCTTTTTTTTTTTATTTTTTTTTATTATTTTTTATATATTTTTTTAATGTTAGTTTGTTAGTACACACCCACTGTCAGTACACACTTAGCCACCCCCACTAGGGATCGATACCAAGACCTGAAGTGTTGAAATGAGATATCTCCGCTCAGCCTACCATGATAGCACTGATTGTATATGTTGATAATATCGTCATCATATGGAACAACACATCAAGCATCTTAGAATTCAAAAAACATATCTAGAAGCATTTTCAGACTAAGGATCTCGGGCTGCTTCACTACTTCCAGGGCATCGAGTCGCCGGATTAAAGTTGGGGATTAATCTTTCCCAGAGAATGGATGGAATATGAAGGAATAGATGGAAAAAGAGAATAACTGTAGGAGCGAATAAAAGCATGTAATATGGAGTGACTCTCCTCTCGATTGGACATATCAAGGCCAACATAGATATGCGGCAGCAAGACGGCTCCCCAATTGAATTGAACCGGAATCACCAAAAAGAAAGAGTAGTTGGTCAGAAGGGTTAACATAATCCAAACGGTTCATTCATTTGTACGGCTAGGAGCAAGCCATGGTGCAAAACTCATGTTTCCGATGTCTAATCATCATCTTGAAACATCTACTCAATAGATCTCACTTTGTATTACTATGATTATGAAGTAACACTTTGATTTGATGATTCCTACCATGTGATTTAGGGCTCATAAACAATGGACGGTCATAACAAATTGTTCTTATTCAAAGGGTTAGGATCACCCAGTTGACATGATTTTTGCACTAAAAGCTATCTCTGACTAGGGAATACAAGTACATTAAACAAGACCATCCACAGGTCTGGTTTAGTCCATCCTACCTTTTCAGGCAGACAATGTGCCCCATCTGATGTGTAGATTGGCTTGGATTTCGCTTAGTGATTGGCCGGTGAGACTGGTATGTTAAGTCATTGCACTACAGCTGTTAGGGGATGATTATGCGTAATGACCCCTCTGGAACTTTTTATCTTCAGAACTTCCAGGTTATTCCAAGCCGAATCAAGATCGTAGTCACGTGGGTTCCACCACCACACATGAGACCCACACTTATTCTGAGCTGAATCAACATTGTAGTGGTGGTTCCGACCACCATACAAGGGGCCCACACATAACCTTTTTGAACAGTAATAGGAGTTTTTTTCTTTTCTTTTCTTTTTTTAATTTTTTTTAATTTTTTAATTTTTTTTTTAATACCGAGTTTTGCTTACAGAGGTTGGGCTTACACGCAAGAGAGTTTGATAATGTACTGTGGGGCCAATCACTGATTGGATGGACTACTTCAAAATCATCATCATCATCATCTACCCTACTAACTGGGGTCGGCAGGAAAGTTCTTCAAATCAGTGTGTAAATTTCTTATGATGTCCTAGCAAACTTAATGGACGGTCTAGATAGATAATTAGACCACCAAATATCTAAAATAACTAGGCGCAGCCAATGTTTTAAATATCGCGTAATGTATTATTGCATAGAATATATCAGTTGTATCTCGTAATTTATCTATGTTGTTGGGAAACATGGAACATTACAAAATTGGTGGATTTTTTCAAGGAAACTTCAAGGATCGTTGAAAAAGATATCAATATACACTTAGAAATCAAAACATTACAAAAAAAAGTGCATATAATAGGGGTTTCCTTTGTATGGGGTAGTACATACATTGTCCAATTGACCTGACATAAGTATACTTAAAGCTTATTCATATAATTTATAAACGTAAGAAAACATGTATGGAAATAAAAGCAATATATTCAAAAGCAAAAGAAGAATTACTAGATCAGGTTACATGTTTGATTTATATTTGGATACAAAGATTGCAACTGATTTACGAGAAGTTGAGAATTTTCAATTTTTTCTAATTTTCCGCAACTTGGCCCATCTCCCCGAAATCTTGAAATCGAAGCTCCAAATCCATAATTTTTCATGTAAATTTGTAACCATTTGACACTAATTTAATATTATTTATAGCAAAAAAAAAAAAGATCGAAAATTGAAAATGCTCAACGGATCAAATAGGTGAGATATATCGCACTACCTATGCATTTCGTATCGCACAGGTGGGATACAAGATATATCATGGGATATATAGGCTGATATCATCGATATTTAAAACATTGGGCGCAACAAAACATCATTATCCACAGGGTCAACTTACGTCCAGGATGGGAGGAAACCAAGAAAAATAGAAAGCAATTCCATCAAATATGTAAAACCAAAAGAGGAGTAAAATTCAATAAGCATTACAATACATAGGTCTGTCAGGTTTAGTCGTAAATCAAAATGAATGGTGATGATGACGACGACAACGAAGATGGTCACCTTCCCAAACTATGCAGCTTAACCATTCTTTTTTAAGTTTTCTAAGGAAAAGAAGAAAGGATCAAGAAAAACAACAAGAACAATGGCTGGCTGCAAGCACGGAAAGCAAAAATCCAACCATCAAAATTCTTCATCATCTTCCTCCGCAATATGCTTTGCGAGCTCTTGCTCCTGCTGCTGCCTCTCCCGCCTCTTCTCAGCACTCTCTTTCTCCTTGTGGGAGTTTGGTGGGAATCGCAGGGCCCTCACCGCCTCATTGTGCATGTTCAGGCAGAACGCGATCCTAGAATTGAAAGCTAGCTGAGGCTCATTTGTAGAGTACACATCCCCAGTCTCCTTTGACACCATCCAACCATTCGTGTGGTCCACCGTGGCATCAATCGCACCGTCTCTGATTGCCTTTGCCACAATGCTCTCAGCATCTGCCACAGGGTTGGCAGAGTCCAGCCTCAACTTTCTGGCAACATCAACCAGCGAAATTCGGGAGTAAGAGATGCTGATGTTGCGTAACCCGGTCCTGATGACATTGTGGCGCAGCCTCACAATGAGGCTGTGGGTCCGATCTGAGCTGAAGGTGCTAGCAAACTTCTCCGCAACAGTCCGAAACAGTTCTAGGTCCCCAATTCGAACAGCCTGAATTTTGATCAAATGTTACAGCAATGACTCTCTAAAACTAAGAGGAATAAGATACATTGCAGTCTCAAGGTTTTCAGTTTGTACAAGTAGGCCTGTGGTTCAGTGATCCAGACCACTGATCTGATTGCCTTTATCATGGATTGACAATGTCTCCACAGGCTGACTCCCATATCAGAAGATCTTTTACCATTATTTCAGTTTAATGGGACAATTACAGCATTACTTTCCGTTTGAGTGCAGGCCACCAATCAAGTGGCAGATTAGGATAGTCCAACTGATGAAATTTCTTGGGGCATCATTCGTCCACCAAGGCCCCATTGGATCAAGTGTCTGGATCGCCCAACCATGGGCACAATTGTAAAAACCAAGAACCAAAACATAATATACATATCGACATTTCCTCTAAAACTAACAACCAAATGCACAAACACGGTCGTGTGCAGAATTATTTTCAGGTTTCAGAACGACTCACATTAGTAAGCTCAAAGTAAGGCCTAAGAGCCTTCTTCATGCCATTCTGCACGAAAACAGTTCTCTCTGGGATCTCTCCCAGAAGTAAACGGACTATCACAGCCCACTTGTTGCATTGGATGCGGAAGCCCCGGGCTGCAATGGGGGCCTTGCGAGCTGCTTGCAGAAGACTCTCTTTCGCATCTGTATACTCCAACTGAATGGTCCTAATCTTCCCCAGGTAGAAAAGGTACCTACAAAACTGTTAAATAAAAGAAAAAAAAAATTCATTAACAGAACTTCAAATGATAAGTCCTTCAAAAAAGACACTTTCTGACTGGGTTCTGGTCTGTTTGCTGAATAGCAGTCTGGCCATTCGTGGCTGCTTCCTGTTTCTCTAGTGGCAGAAACAGAGATCCTGACGATGCCTTTGCATTCGATGGAACTCGGGATCCAAGAAGAGGAATTATAGTCTAGAATCAGGATACATGCAGTCGTACAACTGGGGCCTTTGGTCGGGAGGATCCAGACTGTTTATATGATGGTTCCAATGGTGAATGTGGGATTGCCCCAAATTCTTCCAGACTGAAAGATCCTCCCCACTTGTGTGGAGCAGGTGCATTACGATACTTTCACCACCTGATTCATTAGGGCATTATGTTTATAATCCCTCATCCAAGATTGACGCACATTCGAAGAACAGTCTCACCATACCACAAGGTGGGCGGAAGTAGCTACACAATGAATCTGTACCATAACATATCTAACAAAAGACGGAAATAGTATGGCACTAATTGGAAGTATTAAGGGAGGAAGGGAGGGACCTGCTGATTTGAGTGTGCTTCAAAACGTGGTGCCTTTGACCTCAGTTTCTCCGCCTGATCGTATAAATTGTAGTGGAGGTAATTACGGAGTAGAAGGTTGAGCAGAGTTTCCTGCATAGAACCATCAATGTTAAAAGTAGCTTTTAGATCCAGACATAATGAAGGCCCTTCTCAATAGGGGACAAACCTGGCCAAGCTCATCATGACGTAGCGTGGCCATCCGGTGTAATGCAAGGAGGTTCCTGGAAAAATGTACAAATCAATTTTAGCAATGCCATACAATTTTAGTTAATACTCAATACTTATGTAACAAGGACATGTTTGACATGTCTATTTCTCTGACACACTTGGACACAGACATATAAAATGTGATTTTATTTTTGGGTTACTTCATAGCATTAGCATAACAGATTTTTATGTTGATGCGATTATTACTTAATGATTTCTTGACATAAATAATTACAATGTACTGTTACAATAATTTATAATTAAGATGTTGATATATTTTAAAAGCCATCAGATCCAGCACCTCGCACCTTTGTCTGACAGTTACATAGGTTGACCACCAACTCCCGTTTTCTTATTGGGGGTGGGAAGGTAGGTGCACAAGTGTGAGATTTTTCAAAATTTGGAATATTGGGAGTATCGACGATATCAGCCAATATATCCCACAATACTCCTGTGCAATACAAAACGCACGAGTAGTGGGATACATCCCACATGTTCAATCCGGTGAGCATTTTCGATCCTTTTTTTTTCCCCTGTAAATCATGTTAAATTAGTGTCGAATTGTTACAAACGATTTTTCTTGTTTTGCATGAAAAATCATGGATTGAGAGGTTCTATTTCGAGATTTGAAGGAGATGGGCTGAGTTGTGGAAAATTGAAAAAAAAAATCAAAATTCCTAATTTCTCGCAAATCAGTTGCAATCCGTGTCCAAACATAAAATCAAACATGTATGTAATCTGATCTAGTGATTCTTCTTTTGCTTTTGAATGCATTGCTTGTGTTTCCACACATCTTCTTACATTTATAAATTATATGAATAGACTTTGAATATGTTTGCATTAATTCAGTTAGACAACACATATATTAAGACCCTATACAAAGAAAGCCTATTATGTGCACTTGTTTTTTGTACTGTTTTAATTTATAAGTGTGTATTGATGTCTTTTTTAACAATCGCTAAAGTTTCATTGAAAAACTAAACCAACTTCCCAATGTTTCCAACAACAACGATACATTACGCAATACAACCGATATATCCCATGCGATAACCGATATGTATCCGTACCCAAGGGTGCAATATATAACGCAATACTAATGTTTCGAACATTGATTGGAAAATCATCATAAATAACTACAATATGAAATAGGGAAAATTTTGATTTTAAAAAATGATAAGAATGTGAAATCATCAGAAAAATAGGAGGCAGTAACAAATAGTCCTGAACAAGAAAAAGAAGGCCTATTGGATGACGAATGCCAAAAAAGGGTGGAGGAGCTTAGGAAAGAGCTTCCCGAGGTGATAAAGTAGAAAGAGATAGCTTCAAGATGAAGTTTGAGAAAAGATTATCCCTTTGGAAAGAGAGACTCCTCTCCTTTGGTGCCTAGTGCCTACGTATCGGTTATCGCACAAGATATATCATTTGTATTGGGGAATGTATCGCACTTTTTGGGAAACAGTGGGAAATTGGACAAAATTTTCAATGAAACTTCCAAGGATTGTTAAAAAAGACCTTAATATACACTTTTAAATCATAACATAAACATCACAAAAAAAGTGCACATAATAGGTTCCCTTTGTATAGGGTCCTACGCTATGTGTTGTTTGACTGAACTGATGCAATTATATTCAAAGTGAATCAGTAAATCAAGCATTATAGATTATACATATCTTTGAAAATAAAAATTAAAAAAATCAAGCATTATACATGTTTGATTACGTGTTAGGAGTGTAAGATTGCAACGAATTTGGGAGAATTTCAAAATTTCCCCAATTTCCTCCAAATCGGACTACTTACCCTCAAATTTCAAAATTAGAATGTATGTGATGATGATTTCATCAAACACTCCTAAATATTGTGAGATTGGACTCAATTGAACGTTGCTAGAAGTGAAATTTCAATATATATATATATATCCAAAAAATCGCAAAAAACTTCATGAATCAGTAGATTGGGCCTCATATATGTTTGATTTCGTGTTTGGAGTGTAAGATTGAAACCAATTTGGGAGAACTTGTGCAAATTTCGAATTTTCTCCAATTTTCCCAAATTGCATCACCTACCCTCAAATCTCAAAATCAAACATTTAAATCATTGATTTTTCATGCAAAACTTGAAGAATGAAGAATTTCTAACATTTTCATACTGATTTTGTATGATTTACAAAAAAAAAAAAGGGATCGAAATGCAAAAACACTCACCGAATGAGAATCAGCCCCAAATCTGGAAAAATAATGGCTTTGAAATCTTGGTTTTTGTCCTAAAAGATTGCAAAAGATGGACTGAAACCCACCTACAATCTGTTTAGAAGAGAGAAGAATGAAGGAAAACGTGAAAAAAAAAAAAACAAAAAACAAAAGACGTAGAAAGGGCTTTTGGACGAAGTGCCTGCAGCTCCTGTTTGATGTAGACGATATTGTCGATATTGATATATATCGTCGATACGACGGATTTTTTCAAAGAGAACATCGCCGATATCTTGCGATCCATCATTGTGATATATTGACCAAAACCAAGGAATTGAGACATTCTAGACTGGTTTAATATCACCCCCGTGCGATACCAATAATATCAGCCGATATTATTGATACTATAATCAATGGCCAGTACATTAATTATCCCTGTTTAAGATCCCAACATCTGTTAAAAGCAAACTGGAGATCAATCCAGTGGGATTTCTTGAGGGGAGGGAGGAGAAAGAAGCGGGAATTTCATTTATTCATTTAGAATGTAATTCAAAAATAAAAAAGCGGAGAAAGGAACTGGAGTCTTCTATGTAAATGGTGGAGATTTGGAGCAAAAAAGTCAGTCCACCAGAGAAGAGTCATGTGTGAAGAGTGGATCCTCAAACAGAGGGTGAATCTAGGTATAACAAAACAAGTGCAGGATGGGGTGTTTGGAAAGGCATCAACACTATGGTGGATGCATCAAAACTTTTGAGAAAAACTTTGCAAACGGGGACCAGATTCAAAATCATCAGAGAGGATAGGGATCATTTGTGAGAAGATGAGTGGATTGGCAAAAGATTGTTTGCTTTCAGTTTTCAAGGTGGACTGCTTTGGAAAGCAACAAGCCCACTGGTAGCATTCCCTTGGACAACAGTTAAAGAATGAATCCTGACACTTAACCATGTTAGAGGCTTTAGCCTCCTTAATGTCCAAGCAGGAGGAGGAATCCCTTCATATAACCTATTCATCCAGTGTCAAGTAGACTTCCTTTAATCTATTTGGAATAGCATGGCCCATCAGGAGAAGAGCAGATATTTGAAACTCAGGGTAAAGGGCAATTCAAAACAAGAGGGAAGATCCGTTAGGAGCTGCTCCCATAAGCGTTATGCTGGGAAATTTGGAACAAAAGAAATCGGAGCATTACTATCCAGTGCCGAAATTTTTCGGGAAGATCAAAACCAACATTATTAGGGCTCTAAACCACTACATGTTTAGACGCATATCAACCTTAGATCTATGTAGGGAATGGGAGCCTTGTCAAGGAGTAAACTGGACAAAATCAAATCAATTCGCTTCCCCAATCAGAATGCAGAAGGTGTGTGGAAGGTCCTTGCATATGGGGTTTTGGATTCTTAGAGATAATTGTGGTTGTTTACGTTTCACATTCTCAGGTCCCCTACCAAGGTGTTGATGGGGACATCACGCGCACACGGAACCCCCCCCCCCCCCCATGCACATACGCAAGGAGGAAGGCCCCACCATCGATGACGACATCTATGGAGGGCCTCTTAGTTAGAGGGTTGTGCTATGGTTCCTTGGAGTGGACCCGATCATCATGTGGATCCCACCATTGGATCTCATGATCGTGGCCGACTTCCCTTGATAATCTAGGACTTTGAATTTTGGTTATTATCGTTATTGGGAACATCATGAACGATTTTGATTGCATTGATTAGTTATTATTTTTGTTACTTCGTCTCTAAGTAATAGTGTGCGCACATGGCGCGGCTTTTGGGGTTTAGGCTTTTCTTATAAATAGGCAACCCCATGTAGGTTTTTCTCATTGAAGATTCTGAATAAAATTTTGCGTTTTCCAGCTTCTCTAATTCTCTGAGTTGAGGAATCTAATTGGGCGCGAAATCCTCCCTTCTTCGAAGGGCTAACTACCGTGGTGCGAAGCCGCACCCATTCCAAATCACCCCCACCTCCTACCCTCAATATTCATCATCTCCCACAGTCATCTAATCTTGAAATCCACCCCCTTTTGCAGCCAATCCTTCCTCTACAGCAGATTTGCAGAATTAGGCCCTCCAGGAGGGTTGAAACTTCGGTGGAGCACCGTGCACAGACCGGACACCCGATCGGCCTAAAATTTGGTGTGGGTGGTCCATCCCTGGCCGACCACACCCTAGGTGGCCAATCCCGGATTCGTGGGCCCCACACACGTGCGGGTAGGCACCCACGCATGTGCGCCTGGGCCAGATTGTTGTCCACACGTGTGGACTATTTGCAGGTTCTTCTCTCTCCTCTAATCCTCTCCTCTCTCCCCTTAAATCCCTAATCATAACCCTAGATAATCCTAAATTCCAAGTTCTATTCCACATTTGCAAACCCTAGGCTTTCTCGAATTGAAACATAGTGAATCCCTTGGATTGTGGAATAATCCTTTGCAAGAGTGGATGAATCTACTCTCCTTTGAGCATTGTTTGGTCTATAATTTTTAATTGATCCAGCCCTAACATGTATAGGCTTGGACCCTCATAGATTCCCCTTGTTGAATGCTTGTTCTTATGTGGGATGTGGATTTTTTGTGATTGTTTCTAAATTAGTATGATCTAAAGCCTGAAATTTTGCATATCATGTTTAATTTTCATGTCCTGCATCAAATTTGGTATTAAAGCGTAGGTTTTTCATAGGGGATTGCATTGCATGTTTAGGGTTTAGTCTACTCATGTTTATTTTGCATCAAATCTCATCATATAGGACCGTTTAGGACCCATCATTCATAACATGGACTGCTGAATTTTCTGTTGTCAGAAAAATCCCCATTTTTCATGGCTGAATTTTCTGTTAACAAACTATTTGGGCAGTTATGTTGCTAGAATTTTAGCAGTGTTGTGTAGTTTCCCTCATATAGAGTCCTATAGGATCAATTAGTCCCATTTAGATGCATATAGTTGCATTAGAGGATCTTTGAGTGAGTGGTTGTATGCCCACACGTATTGGTCGTGGTTTTGGTTTGCACCCTATACTAAACATGGAGCAATTGCAAGAATCCATGAATGACCTAACCCGGCAGTTTGAGTCTTTGGGTAGGCGCTTGGAACAACATATTGACCAACGCTTGGATCAGCTTAATGTGCATGTTACCCAACTACAGACCACCATTGAGGAAGATGCCCAATCGCAAGCAGGTGGCCAAAGAAACGGTCATGGGCGTGCACCCGTGCACCCACCCTGCGAGGGACATCAGGATCATTATGACCAAGATACGCAAATCCTCAATGGAGTTAGAGTAGATGCCCCTACGTTTGATGGCCACTTGGACCCTAAAGTTTTTTTTAATTAGTTGGCGAATATGGACCACTATTTTGTGTGGTATGACATGTCGGATGCTCGTCAAGTCTTATTCGCCAAGATGAAGCTTGTGAGCCAAGCAAAGAGGTTTTGGGCTACTATTGAGCGGAAGAAAGAAAGGTCGAGGGAGCCCCCAATAGTTCATTGGGGAGAAATGAAAGAAACTCGTAAGAAAAAATACCTCACTTTCCCTTATCACTTGAAGTTGGTTGAGGAATGACAGTTTCTTCAACAGGGTTCCATGAGTGTGGCAGAATACATTGAAAAGTTCGAAGAATACTTGACCCGGTGTGAAGTTGATGAGGATCCCGTACTCACTCTTGCTCGATTTAAGACAGGCCTCCGTTCTGACATTAGGAGAGAGTTGCTTGCCAAGGACATAGACACTCTTGAATAGTTGTATCAAGTAGTGTTGGAGGTTGAGCAATACCTCAAAGCATCTGTGGGAAGGGGGTTTGAGTTTCGCGATTCTAGCACTAAGGCCAACCCTTCTGGGGCTAAGCCTAGTACTGGATATCAAAACGAACCTTCCAATAGTTCTCAGTCTAGGCCCAAGGATGTTAAGGGTAAAGGAATTGTCGGGTCTAGCTTGCGCATTAGTGATGCAACTAGGTGTTTTAAATGTCAGGGGTTTAGTCACTTTGCCCACCAATGTGGCACGAAAGAGGGCACCAAGGTGCTCCTTATTGATGGGCAAGTATAAGTAGTGCCCCTGGAAAGTGACGGTGAGGAGGAAGAGTATGAGTCAGCAAAGACCCCTAGTGGTGATGAAGAGGGAGCGCAAGAGTCTGCGACCCTAGCAGTTGTGCGTTGCGCCTTTGCTCAAGCAAAGAATACCGACGATTGCCGCCACAACAAGATATTTTATACCTATGCAAAATGTGGTGATAAGACTTGCAAGATGATCGTGGATAGTGGTAGTTATGTCAATGTGGCATCAACTGGCACTGTAAGCCGTTTAGGCTTGAAGCTTGAAGCCCATCCTCAAACCTATATAGTGTCTTGGGTTGATGAGACTTTCATTCCCGTCTCGCACTGTTGTCTTGTTCCTATTCAGTTTGGATCATATAAAGACACTTTGGTGTAATGTTGTTCCCATGGATGTGGTCCATATTATTTTGGGTAGGCCCTGGCACTATAACAGAGATGTCACCATTTTTTGTCGTTCGAATGTGTGTACATTCTGGTTTGAGGGCAAGAAAGTCAAGTTAAATCCACTTCCACAAAGAACACGACTGGAAAGGAGTCCACCACAAAGAGTGGTGTGAGCGGCTCGAAAGAATTGAAGGAATCGAAGTCCAAGCTTAAGCCTCTCCATATTCTAAATGGCAAAGACTTTGAGCGAGAGACTGAGTCGGACTCGATGGTGTACACCCTTGTGCTTAGGGAAAGTGCACCAAAGGCTAGTGTAGAGTTACCCACTGAGGCCATTTCGGTAGTGAATGAGTTCCGTGATGTCTTTCCTGAGGATCTACCGAATGAATTTTTCCTTATGAGGGATATACAACATGCCATTGATTTAATCTCTGGGGCGACTCTACCAAACCTCCCTCATTACAGAATGAACCCAGAGGAGCATGCACAGTTGAAAAGACAGATTGATGAGCTCCTAAAAAAGGGTTTCATTCGAGAGAGCACGAGCCTGTGTGTCGTGCTCGCCCTTCTTACACCTAAGAAGGATGGCACATAGAGGATGTATGTTGATAATAAGGTCATCAACAAAATCACAGTCAAATATCGATTTCCCATACTGCGTCTTGATGACATGTTGGATATGATGGCCAATACTATTATCTTCTCAAAAATTGACCTCAAAAGTGGTAATCACCAAATCCGTATATGCCCTGGTGATGAGTGGAAGACGGCCTTTAAGACGAAGGATGGACTATACGAGTGGCTAGTCATGCCTTTTAGGCTGACTAATGCCTCAAGTACTTTTATGCGTGTGACCCAAGTGTTGAGGCCCTTCATGGAGAAGTTCCTGGTCGTCTACTTTGATGATATCTTAATTTATAGCATGACCAAGGAACAACACCTCAACCATTTGAGGCAGGTTTGTGGAATCCTTAGAGCCGAGAAATTGTATGCCAACCTAAAGAAGTGTGTGTTTATGTCTAGTAGTGTTATCTTCTTGGGTTTTGTTGTGTCAGCTGAGGGTGTGTCGGCGGATCCCGAGAAGGTCAAAGTCATTGTCAACTGGCATGAACCCCGCAATATTCACGAAGTGCGCAGCTTTAACGGCTTGGTCACCTTTTATAGGCGGTTCATTCGAGGCTTCAGTTCCATTATGGCTCCCATCACGGATTGCATAAAAAAAAAATGAGAGTTTCAATGGACAAAGGCAGCCTCAAAAGCCTTCAAGTAGATAAAAGGTCAGGATGACCGAAACTCTAGTCACGCGACTTCCGGATTTTTCGAAAGTTTTTGAAGTCGCATGCGATCCGTCAGGAGTTGGCATAGGAGTACTTAGTCAGGAAGGGCACCCTGTCGCCTTTTTTTAGTGAAAAACTGAATGAGGCGAAATAAAAATACTCCACCTATGACAAAGAATTCTACACGGCAGTCCAATCATTGCGCCACTGGCGTCATTATCTATTGTCGCAAGAATTCGTCTTGTTCTCAAATCACGTGGCCTTGAGATATCATAACTCTCAGAAGAAATTAAACCTTAGGCATGCCAAGTGGGTCCGATTCCTTCAAGAGTACACTTTTGTGCTTAAGCACAAGGCCGGTGTAGAGAATAAGCCTGCCGACGCATTGAGTCGTCAAGTCGTGTTACTCAATTTCATGAGTGTCGCAGTCACGAACCTCAAGCGTGTCAGGAAAGATTATTTTGAGTGCCCGGATTTTGGAGTTGTATACGTGTCGTCGTTAGAGAGTCCGTTAGGAGCTAGCAGTGAGTACTTGATTTTAAACGGATATTTGTTTAGGAGTGATCGCTTATGCATACCACACACCTCCCTCCGCGATTTTCTTGTCTGGGAGTTACATTCAAGAGGGGTCGCGGGTCATTTTGGTCGAGATAAGACCCTTGTCCTAGTGGAGGATAGATTCTATTGGCTAAGCCTCAAGCCAGACGTGGCCAAAATTATAGGGCAATGTTATACTCGTCAACTTGCAAAGCAGAAAAGGGAAAATACGGGACTATACACACCTTAACCAGTTCCATTCATCCCTTGGCAGGACATCAGTATGGACTTCGTGCTTGGGCTCCCCAAGACTATTCAGAAACACGATTCCATATTTGTTGTTGTGGACCATTTTTCTAAAATAGCCCACTTCATTCTTTGTTCTAAAACCTCTGATGCATCTCATGTTGTCAAGCTGTTCTTTAGCGAGGTCGTCAAACTTCACGAGTTACCAAAAACAATAGTGTCTGACTGTGACGTGCGATTTGTGAGTTATTTTGGAAGACACCATGTCATATAATGAATACTAGGCTCCAATTTTCTTTTGCCTACCACCCTCAGACCGATGGTCAGATTGAGGTGGTCAATAGGAGCCTAGGGAGTTTGTTCAGATGTTTAGTGGAGGAGCACACCAGGACGTGGGACACCGCACTACCTATAGCCGAATTTGCATTTAATAGTTCTGTCAATAGGTCCACATGTTTAAGTCCTTTTGAAGTCATTATGGTTATAAACCTAGGAAGCATATTGATCTTGTCCCTATGTCACTGTCCCATAGGCCATTAGAGTCTGTAAAGTCCTTTACACATCACGTTCATTCATTGCATCAAGAAATAAGGTGAAAGATCATTACTAGTAATGAGCATTATGAACTTTCTGCAGACTAGCATAAACGTTTCAAGGAATTCAATTAAGGGGACTGTGATGGTCCGCATTAGGCCAGAGCGGTACCCTCAGGGAACCGTTCGTAAATTACACGCGCATAGCGCTGGACCATTTAAAATTATAAAACGAAACGGTCTCAATGCATATGTGGTAAATCTTTTACCTTCCATGGGAGTTAGTTCCACATTCAATGTGGAGGATCTAGTTGCATTTAAGGGGGCCACTAATACATTGTCTAGGCTTTCGCCTAACCATCCTGATTTCTCAGACCTTTCCCTTGATCCATGGCCTCTTCCCGACCCTTCTTCCCAGCCTCTACCTCCCATACCTACCCTTCTCACACCCAGAGAGGAGATAGAGGATATTCTGGACCATTAGATAGTACCAACGTCGGACGGCGGGTTTCAAAAGTACTTGGTTAAGTGAAAATCACGCCCAGCTTCAGATAGTACATGGCTCACTGAGGAGGAGGTTCAACGAATTGATCCTAACATCTTGGAGCGGTTCAGGAGTTTTGTTTCACCAGTGGCGAAATTTTCGCAGCCGAAGAAGTTGATGGGGACATTAAGCACACACGCACGCACGTACGCAAGGAGGAAGGCCCCACCATCGATCTGGATCGATGACAACATCCATGGATGGTCTCTTAGTTAGAGAGTTGTGATATGGTTCCTTGGAGTGGACCCGATCATCATGTGGATCCCACCATTGGATCTCATGATCATGGCCCACTACCCTAGATAATCTAGGACTTTGAATTTTTGTTATTATCATTAGTAGGAACATCATGAACAGTTTTAATTGCATTAATTAGTTGTTATTTTTGTTACTTCGTCTCTAAGTAATAGTGTGTACACATGGCGCGGCTTTTGGGGTTGAGGGTTTTCTTATAAATAGGAAACCTTATGTTGGTTTTTTCTCATTGAAAATTAGGAATAAAATTTTGCGTTTTCCTACTTCTCTAATTCTCTGAGTTGAGGAATCTAATTGGGTGCGAAACCCTCCCTTCTTCGAAGGGCTAACTACCGTGGTGCGAAGCCACACCCATTCCAAATCGTCCCCACCTCCTACCCTCAATATTCATCATCTCTCATAGTCATCTAATATTCAAATCCACCCCTGTTTGCAGCCAATCCTTCCTCTACAGTAGATTTGCAGAATCAAGCCCTCCGGGAAGGCTGAAACTTCGGTGGCACAGACCGGACGCTCATCAGCCTCAAATTTGGTGTGTGGGTGGCCCATCCCTGGCCGACCACACCCCAAGTGGCCAATCCCAAATTCGTGGGCCCCACACACGTGTGGGCAGGCACCCGCGCATGTGCGCCTGGGCCAGATTGCTGTCCACACGTGTGGACTATTTGCAGGTTCTTCTCTCTCCTCTAATCCTCTCCTCTCTCGCTTTAAATCCCTAACCCTAACCCTAGATAATCTTAAATTCCAAGTTTTATTCCACTTTTGCAAACCCTAAGCTTTCCCGAATCGAAACATGGTGAATCCCTTAGATTGGGGAATAATCTTTTGCAAGAGTGAATGAATCTACTCTCCTTTGAGCATTGTTTGATTTATAATTTTTAATTGATCCAGCCCTAACATGTGTAGGCTTGGACCTTCGTAGATTCCCCTGGTTGAATGCTTGATCTTATGTGAGATGTGAAATTTTTGTGATTGTTTCTATGATCTAAAGCCTGAAATCTTGCATATCATGTTTAATTTTCATGTCCTGCATCAGGTGTGTTGCTCATCGAGCTGAAGCCCTCTCTTCGGGAAGCAATTAAGATCATTCACAATCTTTTCGACATTCTGCTGGTCATTGTAGATGGGAATTCAGCCAACGTTACTAACTGGGCTAAGAATGTAGGGCTAATTGTGTCAGGAATTAAGCTTTGTACTTGACAAAGATACATCTCTTGCTGCCAGGTCAAACATTTTGTTTTCCCACATTCACAGATATGCTAACTCCATTGCTGATGAGCTGGCCGGGACCGGTGTCAGCTGCTTCTCTTTTTATCAGGAATTCTATTCCTCTTATTTAGATTTTTATTTATATTTCAATTATCTTATAGGAAAAAACAAATGATATTAAATATAAAGATTTTTTTCCTGATAGTATCGTAGTATTTCTCAAAATATCGTACTTTCACTTTAAAAGAAAATCATATTTAACCAGCATTGACAATTTCTGAAAGCATCAAGTGAGCAATGTTTTCAAAGTCACCAATATCTATCACTATGCATGTGTTAGGTGTGTGCTTATGTCTATGGATGCAAATGATGCTGCCTTAAGAAAGCCCTGTCTATTGTTAGGTCATTTCAGATAACAAAGCTAAATTGAATTCATGAATGCATACATCCCCATGTGGATTTGTTACGACTCACCGTCGAATTTCAGAAAGACTATCCGTAAGCTCGTAGCTGTACGAGTAGTAGAAGTACAGCCTAGATGCTAAAACATCAACAGTTCTTCTATTCAGGTTCTTCACGCGAGCAATACTTGCTGAGGAACAAGCTTTAGCCTGCAGAAAAACCAAGCCAAGCACCAGTACAATGTAGAAAACATTGAGCAATTGGATCCAGGGTGGAGGATATAAGAGCCACTGGTGAAACAACTAAGCTTCGACTCACCTCATTGTATCTCTTTTGGTCAATCAGAAATATCAACACAAGCAAGTAACAGTAGATCTCAACCTCGGGCAGAGAATGCTTAGCAGGAGCTTGAGTTGCAGATGTTGCAGTATCAATTTCCATTTCATGCTCATCTTCCTACAAGCAGAATAATTACAGATACAGCACTTGTGCACACAATGCATCAAGGGAAAAAGATGTCAAGTTGAAACAACAGTATGACAAGCGAAGCACGGATCTGAATCTGACTGGTGAAATTTACCATCAGATGGTCCGAAATATATCCGAATATGACAATTTCTGAAGTTCTTTATTTATTATCTATAAAGAGTCAAAGACAATGCAGCAGGAAAAAAAAAACCCTACATTATGCAGGCCAGGGCAACTAAACATTCCAGGTAGCAAGCTATGGACAAGACATGCCACTTATTACAAAGGTACGGCATGGGTCTAGATATCAAATTTGTTTCAAACTCAAAAGCCATTGTACGAGGAGACACAATATTTTGGATTCTTGTTATTAAAATACTTTCCAACATAACCGGGAAAAAAGAATTATTTCTAGCATATTTCTATATATTTTTAAATATGTTTTTATATTTCTCTAAGCATTTTTAATATAAATTACTCAACGAGGGCTTGAGCTTTATCGAATGTATCCCATATCCATACCTATGCTGTTTCCATATCTAACACTGGTGCTACAGGGGATTTGAATAATCCAGTTTTTACCATAGATTCAAAGGCATGGCAGTAAGGCATCCAGTGGACCAAATATCGGCAATATTGCCGATGTAATCAGTATCGCTAGGTCAGCAACGAAACCCTAAGTAATATAGAAAATTCTAAATATCGCTGATAAGCTTGATATTTTTGGCAATACAAGCAATATTTTGGTCTTTGGGCATGTAAAGTTACTTGGTATCGGGTAATATTGTTGATACCATGGATACTCCCATATCCATACCTATGCTGTTTCCATATCTAACACCGGTGCTACAGGGGATTTGAATAATCCAGTTTTTACCATAGATTCAAAGGCGTGGCAGTAAGGCATCCAGTGGACCAAATATCGGTGATATTGCCAATGTAATCAGTATCGCTAGGTCAGCAACAGTGAAACCCCAAGTAATATAGAAAATTCTAAATATCGCTGATAAGTTTGATATTATTGGCAATACAAGCAATATTTTGGTCTTTGAGCATGTAAAGTTACTTGGCATCGGGTAATATTTGTGATAATATTGTTGATACCATGGATACTCCCATAAACATCAGAAATTTGTGAGAAAATCAGAAGAAATCCCCCACCGCCCAAAATAATAATAATAATAATAATAACAACAACAACAAAAATTCATCATGTGGGATTTTTTGGGGATTTTGTTCATTAGGTGATTTCGACCCCTCCTTTCAGTTTTTGATGAATCAGAGCTTTGATTTGGGAAGAAATCTTGACTCGAAGCAGAGACGTATCAGAACTCAAAGGTGAAAAAAAATCCTTAGAAACTTATTCTTTGAAAATCGTTAGCATGCATTGCAATGTCTATAAATGATTCTCATGCATTGACATGGATATGTGGCAAAAATCAGAATCTGAGTGGTGCCGTGGGGGGGGGGGGGGGGCGGGGTGGTGGGGATTGGAAAATTCCTAATTTCCTCATTTTTACCTCTTAAAATTGAGAATGGATGTTTTATTACTTGCATTGCATGGTATTTGAATAATAGGAACTCCTTTTGGATATAATTATACTACTTTTTTCTAGTAGAACATGGTTTAAGCCCCAATAAAATTTCAATTTATTATGTCTAGTTGTTTTTTGCAATATTTTGATTCCTAAATGTGCAAACATGTCTTTTAACATCTCCTAAAGTTTCACTGAAAATTCCACCCTTTTTCCCAATGTTTTTCAATTAGCAATACTTTTCAGAGTACCGACCACAATAACTGCGATATCAATACATATTTTTGTATCTCCGGTCATCAATACATGTAATGATACCGATACTCTGAACACTAGAAAAATTAGGGTGCTAAATTCCCTTATGCATAAATTAGTAGATAGGCTAAAGTGCAGTATTGGGCTTACAGGAAATAATAACAAATAAAGGGTGTGTGTGTCACTTACGTGTATACACCTGATAAGTACCATTCTCTTGTTGTATTAGGAATTCAATATATTAGTAATAACTAATAAGAGAAGAGAGGCATTCCATGTGTGACTACTCCCATTTTCTCTCCATTCTATACTTTCCTTTTATCTTCTCTTTTATCATGTAAACATGGTATGAGTGAATAGATGCACGATAAAAAGAAAATCAATTAGGAATTTTATGCAAGTTGGACATGGATATCATGATTATCATCAGCACATTACTTGATCATGGTAAATAGCTCTCCAAAAGTTTGTTCAAAGACTCAAAAGATAATCAACAAGAGGATATTTCCCTATTAAAAAAATTAAAAATAAAAATAAAAACAACGGTACTCCTCCTCCCCTTCATTTAACGAAAAAAAAATTACACACGTGCATAAACCCAACCCAACCCCCCCCCCCCCAACACTCACGCCGAAGTGGGATTTCACCACCTATGGGTACTTGAACCCTTGACCAAGTGTTGAAACTCCTTCTCCCCTTCATTTGAGGTGATTGTCGAAGCTTTAAGTAAAATGGTTGGAAAGGCATCAAAGGTCAGATTGATATGGAGATTCAGGGTTGCAGGAGATGAATATCAAATATCTGATCTACAGTATGCCAATGATACGCTCTTGTCATGCAAGGCTAAGAAAGGTTAGCTGGCCAGTTTATATATGGTAACTAATAACTAAATGGTTTGATATTATTTCAGAGCCGATTAGCTTGCAAAAGAGTGAAATGTTGGGAATTCGATTAAATGAAGACGGACTTCAGGAAATGGAGGATCTCTTTTGATGTAAGGTGAGAAGACTACCATTATCTTACCACAATTTACTCTTGTGCATTGAGAAGGCAAAATAGGTATAAAATATGTAATAGTGTGATGAATGGAGCACTCGGTAAACAACTATGGAGTTTCAAGAAAGAGGATGACTCTTTATGGTGTCAAGTGCTTGCAGGGAAATACAATATCCAAGAGGGAGGTTGATTAGTAAAGGATTCTTCGAGATAAAGGGCCTCGGGGCTGTGACAGGCAGTTATGAAGGGTAGCAAGCATTCAGTAAAGGCATGTCCCATGTGGTAGGGGAAGGTTAGAATAAGATGTTGGGAAGGGTGGGGCAAAAGACCACTAAAAGTAGTCTTGGATACCCATACAGGATTGCACTGGATAAAGGCATGTTTATCTCATATCTCTTCACAAGAGGGGGAGGAGTGGATATGGGCTTCAGCCTGCACATTTCCACACCAATCTATCAGAGAATATTTGAGGATTTTGCTAGATTTACAAGAAAAGATGCAGATGTGCAATCCAAGCCCAGGACAATTGGATAGTTGGAAATGGGAATTCAGTATGTCAGGCATTCTCTGTACAGTCTTTATACAACAAAATCAAGAGAAATGGTAGGGAAGGGAGATTGAAGGTATCGTCTCATATTTGGCATTTTCTGGGACTGCCAGGAGCAATCACTTTTGGGTGGCTAGCAGCCAAGGAAAAAAAATACTTACCATAGATCAGCTTCGGAAAGGAAATATGGCCATAACATATGCATGCATTCCTTTTTTGAAGATGGAAGAATCGGCTAGCCACATTAATTCATTACTCCACAACTATCTGGAAAAAGATTCTCAATCTATATGGGATGCAATAAGTAATCCGGGTGTCAGTGGGTGCTCTTTTTCGAGCCTGGGGAGCATGGTTTCTTCGTAAAAAATAAAAATGAAATAATTTGTAGAGATTGTGAATCCTGTCGGATGCTTTGGTCACTATGGAAGGAACATGATAACAGGAATGGTGTTCCACTGGGTGAAAGCTTACATTTAGTTTGGGCACAAGGGGTTCCCTTTTCAAGGGTAAGAGAGGAGATTTAGAGAAGAAGTTCAAAGCACTTCCCTCTTACCAATTAGGGCTGGAGGTGGATATACCACTTGTTATCCTTGCTCTCCCCTGATTAGTTGTATATATTTATGTATTTTGTTTTTGTTTTAATAAAAAGTATCACCCTTCAAAAGAAAAAAGATGAGTGGATTGGCCTGATTTTTTGGGCATCCAATTTTCATGGTGGAATGCACCTTTTTGAGGAGCTGGATGTCACACAAACATTCAGTGGTCTCCACACTTGAGCCAACTTAAATGATAGAATCTATTTGATACTTACCGTTGTCAGAAACTCACTCCCTTCCCAGGGAAAAAAAAAAACTATTTTAGAGGAGATTTACTACCTGCCTATTGCTATAGGTCAGGACTTTATCAATTGGATCTGTGGTCATCTTTCAATGATCCAAACTGCTTACATGATGGGCCTCATCTTCGATGGAGGACAACCAAAAAAATAAACCTTATACTAAAATATTTTATCCCTTTGATCATTTAACTCTTTTCCTTTTGAAAATGGACGGTCTCCTTAAACTTTCAATAATCAAAAGATTAAAATATTACAATATGAGAGTCCTTTTGGGCATTCCCCATCCAATAAGAGGGTCATCATATAATCATTCAAAAGGACCTCAGATCTTATGGCTGAAGTCCAGACGTATCCTATGTACAGACATGTTAGGATATATTGCAGGAAACCTCTTTTTAAGCATCACATCCCACAAAGTCCACAACCACTTCAACCCTCCCATGTCCTGCAAACCACTACGTCGCTCCACGTCTGTTGCACATGCCACATCTACCAGTCTGTGTGTGTAAACGAAACCCAAGGGTTTCACAATATTTTACCTTAGGAACATAGGATGAGAGCCTCGAGTGCGCATCAGAACCTGGGATGAGTGTGAAACAGAGGAACGTGGACAGCGTCGGAGCATTCAGCTTGCGCCTAAGCGCGATTGTGAGGCGGACCGCACGCATAATGCGGCGCACTTCCTTGGCATACGTACCCATTTCAATAAGAGATGCTATCTCCTTCAAATCTGAAAAAACAAATTGATTTCTCACTACAAAATAAAAAAAGGAAATTTTAAATAAAAAGGGAAGAAGAGAAGTATGGATTTTTCAGTACGGTGTAGGACAGACGGAACAGAGGAAGGAACAGAATTGGAAGGGGCTTCCAGAACCTCTTTCATCTCCACATCTTCAGTTGTCTTCCCTGCAGCAATAGAAAATGGGGGGAAAAAGTGGAAATCAAGAAAATTAGGGAATTTGAGGAGGTGAAGTTTGTTTTGAGAAATTCGCCTCAATATAGCTGAGAAAAGCAATGTAGTTGAAATGGTAAGGATCTAGAGACCACGATATGAAGCAGAACAGCAGCTAGGGTTTATTAGAGCTGTTCTCTCCCTCTCTCTCGGCAAAGTTAATAAAACAAGTGAAAAGAGAGGTTTTCACAAGGAGAGGAATATGAGAAATGATAAGGTAAGAGCCAGTAGAACCATAATATGGTTGGGGTTTGTTTTGCCTCTACCACAACTCAAGTTCAAGCATGTGTCGACACCCGCTGGGGCCCACATCCTGTGTGATCTAATGCCTGGAACCGTCCATGTTATGCACCCTATTCTATACTGGCCACCTTAAGAAAATCAGATTGAATGGATGATTATGACCATCAGTATCTGTAGAGATGAATTTAGAACAACGAAAAGAACAGTTTTAGTGGCTTGTATTGTTCAAAGGTTAGGATCATTACTCAAGCATGACCATGGGATAGTAGCTTCTATGCATGGTAATAAATGGACGGTTCAAATCATCAGACAACTCAGCATGTGGGCTCTGGCGGCTGGCAACACACACAGAGGAACAACCATGATGGTTGTGTAGCTGAATGGACAGTTAATCCATGATATCCATCTAATGGGCCATTCAGTTAACTGTCAACTGTAAAAGCATCTCATTGGCCAATAATTGTGTCCGTGCAATTTGAATTTAGGGTCCATGTTCAACAGGAAAAATCAGGTGGCTAGGATTGCTCCAATTGATGCACAATCATCCATTCTGCACAACACACCAGATGAAAAGTGGGGATCATCTGACCCTTCAGCCTGTGGGCCCCATAATATACAAAAGGCAACTAACCTCACGCACAACCAAGACAACACCTCTGTATCAAGAGAACTGATCACATACAATGCCATTTCTTTCCCCCAAGACAATGTGTCAAATATCCAATCCATGTGCACCACACTGCTGTGACAAGCTGTTATGAAAATCAGGCTAATCCACTCATTGAGCGGCAAAAAATGTCAAAATCAATGGACAAATGATACTATGACTCAGCATACAGTTGTGGCCACCCCATGAGTTCATTGGCATGATTCTCATACCAGGTGATCGCCATGGTGTGGCCCACCTTTCACATGGATCAGATGTTCTTTCATATGGATCAGATATTCTACATGTACGTTAGCAAGAAATGGCTTTATGTGATAATTTCTCCTGTAATTAATATATGCCTCTTCCAATGACGTCACCCTAACGGCCCAACCTACTTTCCAAAGTTGAAGAGATATTTTTAGGAGAAAATTAACATATGCCTCTGGCAGTGTGCAACTAACAAGAAAATTGCACAGAAAAATACAGGTAAACTAATCCGTTCAAATTGTGGATTCTATTTAATGGCCATTAACCAAATTACATTGATTTCATCTTCTAATCAGAAGTGTGCCCTTAAAAATTTCTGCATTGAAATTTTAACAAACAAGGGCCAATTATCAGTGTTTATGATTGTTCGATGAAATATGGTTACGAGTTACGAATGGTGACCTGTCTACTTGGGCCCCAAAATTTGAACATCTTATTTTAAGTTAATACTCTCCACGTGAACAAATTCAAGAGCATGTGTATCCACATCACACTCTTGCATGGTATCAAATAACTCATCTTTTGGGAAGGAGTGGGTTGTGCTTCATTTTTCCAGGGATTAGACTCCTATGCTAGTTTTTTGCACCATTTAAAAAATGTGGTTACTCATCCTCCTCACATGTGACACTGATGCACAGGTATCCATCCAAACTGTGGGTCCCATTGTGGATGGAGTGCATCTCTAAAATCACACTGATGTAGCAATCCTAACAATCCAACTGATGGCCAGCAAATGGATGGTTAAAAGTAAAATAATTAGTGTTGCAATTTTGAAGGAAATATCAGATGGTTAATATTATCTTCTCAGTGCAATTTTTCATTTATGCTCCATCCACAGTTGGGTCACCAATTTGAACAGTCTGGATTATCGTACAACAATGCCACGTGTGAAGTTGAAGAGTAACCACCATTTTCTAAATGGTGCAAAACTAATGTAGGAGTCTATCCCTTCTCCTAATGAGAAAAGTGGAAATGGGATGCTGTAAATGGGTCAGCAAACCTGATGGGGTACCCACACCCAACTCAGACACGAACCGTTTGTAAAATGGTACAGGTCTGGGTCCAAGAACAAACCAGATGCTAAACGGGTGTGGATCTGGTTTCCTTTATATTAGGCCCGACCTGACCTGACCCAACCCGAACCCATTTAGTAAATGGGCAGGTCTAGTCTATGTTGCAAGGGACTTGTCCAGACCCGATTTTAAATCCGGTAAAATGCTTGCATACCTCGACAATTAACATGGGAAAACGAGCATGTCCAGCTGCGAATACGGAGCACCATGGAATTTGAATTTGAATTCAAGTGGCTCTACAACTAACAGTGTACCTTCACTTCTACAGCCACTTTGGCCCATTCAGGTAAATCGTGTCTCCTATCAGATCATTCCTCTCCTTGGATAATCAATTCTGGAGCGCATGCTCATATTTCTGGTAACCATAGTTCTTTTTCCTCAATTGACCTTGTTTCATCTAATATGTTTGTTACGTTAGCTAATGATATTTCATCCAACATTGTTAGACTTGGTCATGCTCAGCCTAATGCATTTGTGTCCTTATCATCTGTCTTACATGCCCCCAAACTTTCCTTGAGTCGTCTATCTGTAAGTAAAAATCTCTAAATTGTTGTCACATTCTTTCCTTTTCACTGTGTTTTTTAGGACATCAAGACAGGCAGGATGATTGGTGGAGGTCGAATGGTCTTTATTATTTGGAGTGAAAATCAATAGTTGTTACGGTGCTTCCTGAGGGTCTTACAATTCAGTGCCATCATCGTTTAGATCATAAATCTCTTCAAAAGCTACAAACTCTTGTTCCATCTCTTCCAAAGATGCCATGTATGGAGCATCAAACATGCCAACTAAGAAAACATTGTAGAGTCCATTTTCCTTTTAGAGTTGATGATAGGAGTGATATCCCATTTAGATTAGTTAAATGTGATGTGTGGGGACCAGCTCAAGTTCCTAGTTTGTTAGGTTTTATGTATTTTGTTCTTTTTATTTATGATCATTCTAGAATGATTTGGTTACATCTTATGAAACATAGGTCAACAGTCTTTTTTGTATTTAAGAACTTTCATAGTGAGCCTCCCTCATAAAATTTTTAATACATTCTTTCGCTCGTTTTGTGAGCCTCCCTATAAAAAAAAAATTTGTCATCTTTCAAAAAAAATCATAGTGTAATAAAAACTTAATTTGGTACAAGTCTGTGTATTTTTAGGTCAAATAATGCCTTGAAATTTATGTCTTGTGATTTTCAATCTTATTTACAAAGTCAGGGTACCATTCATCAAACCTCTTATGCTTATACACCTAAGCAAAATAGGTGGTTAAGCGCAAAAATAGAAATTTGATTGAAGTTACTCGAGCCTTGTTGTTAGAAATGAATGTTCCACGATATCTTTAACTTTACTAGGGTGATTTCGAAGTATATTAAAAGCCTTCGTTTGGGTTGGCACGGCGATGGAGTTAGGAAGGAAGAAAAATATGATTAAGCAGCTAGTCCTAGTGGCAATCCTTTGAGCCCGAAATACATGTGGCTCAATGGAGGAGGTTATTAGTAGGATCAATGATGAGGACATCAGAGCATCATACCAGAGGAAGAGGGTTGAGCCAGTCTCCTTATGGCTAGACGATCATTACATGGCGCCCACTTGACCCAATTCACATTCCTAGTCATGTTGAAGACCCCATGTGCATGTTCGTGCATCTTTGAAGACGCCACACTAGGAAGATGCACGTGGGTTGCATATAGGAGCTCGATGGACACATTGAACCGTTGGATCAAGTGGACACGATGATCGGACTGTTGGATTATTATCATCGGACATCTTAATCGTGGACCCCCTTAGGCCACGAAATATTATAATTGTTTACATTGGTTACATGCTTCACTATTTTTGGTATACCTTATATTTGTATTGAGATTAGGGGGGTTAGGAACAACTTTTAATTTATTGAGCGTTTTTATATTGAGAATTTTATCTGAGAACGTCTTTTTGTAAAAGGTCTTTTCTGATACTATAAAAGAGAAAGATGGGTGTACGAAGCCCTAATGCTATTTTTTTTAAAAAAAAAAAAGCCTTGTGTTTTCTCTTCTTCGTGTGATTTGAAGAATACTCTATGTGATTTGGAGCTTGGTGTGGTGTGATTCCATTCCCCATTCAACGGAGGTGCGAGGCTTCCATCTACCACCTTCCTTCTCTCTTCCTTTCTATCAAAAAGAGGAATTTTTTCAAAACTCCATCCCTCTTCTTCCCTTCCTATCCAAGTCCATTCAAATCATCTTTTTCTTCAACTTTTCATCATCCAACTTCAATCCCAACCAAAATCAACCATTGAGGACCCAAAAACCCTACCCAATGACCCGCACGTGCGAGCCCCTAGGCTGACTATATGGACAACCGCTCAATCCTTTGATTTATCATTGCTTCCTCCATCAAAACCCCTTGATTCCACATTAATAGCCCTACCTTAAACCCTAGATCCCCAATTTCCTATTTTTTCCAATTTCTAAAAACCGCAATTCCAAAATCCCCAATTCTCATGAGCCTTAATTTCCCAAATTTCAGATTTTCACATTCCTAGCCCTAATCATTAAACCTACAAATTTGTCTCTTGAGTGTGGAACGTGCTTATGCTAAATTGGAAGTTCTATCCTTCCATCGGGCCTAGTTTTAATTGATTTCTTAGCATGCGGGCATGTGACTTAGGTTAAATTATATTTTATTTCCTATGGTCTACTCTTAATTACTTGGTAGGTTAGCATCTTTTGTTAATTGAATTACTTTATGAACTCTTTCAAAATCTCCACGTTGCATGCTAGCATTAAATTATGTGTCCTGCATCAGTCAAGTTAGATGTCGTGGTGGGCATTTGGATTAAAAGCCATGGATAATTGTAATCTTCTTTCTTTGTATGAATTGTAAATTTTTTCCTGCCTTAGTTTTTCTTTAGCAGGCTCTCTTAATAAATGGACGTTACCTTGTAAAAAATGGATTTTTTTACATATACTCCTCCCCTACTTCCTCTTCATTATCTCCCCCCTCTCTCCTAACAACTTGAAAATCGCCACAATGTCGTCATTGTTACTTCCATTGAAACCGCCACAACCCTCTACCAACTTCTTACATGCACTCTCTTATCCACTAAATATCCATGAGATTGTATTTGCCTTTTCCTATTGTAAGCAATGGAACCCTAGTCATTAGGATGCAAATAAAAAAGCTTCTAAGCTTTCTTGCAAAATCCATAAGACACCTCGATTTCCCCTCAAAAGAAGAGGAACTTCGATGAAGCGAACATTGGATTCCCCTAGAGATTGAACTACCCAAATCCAACCTTAACTAAGAAAGGTCATGGCTTACCTGGTTGTCACTTTGAAGAAGCTAACCCGAGGAAAGAGTTGGCATAGAACTCACCCTGAGAATGCTCCCATTGTAGCAAAGATCTTCCTCCTGAACCACCACAAAGGGAGAGCTCCTCCTCCCAATCGCCTCCATTATTGTAGAAGCGGAACGAGGGGAGAAATGTGGCAACCTCTGTGATTCTACAAAAGAGACATTAAACAAAAAGTAGTCTCGAAGGAGACCTAGATAGAACTGCCACCTTCGCCAAGTTTGGTGCGCTAGCACCTTAGAGGACTCACACTTTTCCACATCATGGCCCAAAGAGAAAAACTATTGCCCAAAATGGCCCTCAAACAAAGTTGAACCTACCAATATACCCTCCACGTGCTAACCATCTGTAAAGGCCTTTGCATAACCAACGCTCACATTGACATTTTTGCCCCTATTTCAAAAGCTAAAGAAGCAAGACATACCCACTGTCGACCCAAACCTCACAAGCCTATCAATAGGACTTCCTCCAACCAGAGCTACAACAGGATGCCACTAATGTTAATCCAATGTCGGAAGAATTTTATTGGACCTTCAAAGAACTCGTCGACAGCCAACATTCTTTGCAAATCAATATGGTCAGACAATTGAACCCATGAATTAAAGGGATTGGGGCATCAAATCTAGAACTCACCTTCCATCAACCCCATCTTCCTTCAACCAAGCCAAAACCTCAACAGAGAACAATCACCATGTTGGACCGTGATCACAAGACTTGTCGAAGTCCACCTACAACTCCTCAAAAAAGAGAGAGAGATCATCACAATGGTTTTTTCATCAATTTCCTCCACCCGGGCACTCTTCCTAGACCACATTACTGAAACCTTAATAAAGGCTAAGGAACATTATGAGCCGCACTACCAGTCAAAATATCAACATCAACTACCCCCATAGGATTTCCCCTGCCTAATTGAGTTAGTGAACATTGATTGCTCCCCTACCAACATGAATCACTCCTTTGCAGCCCCATTCTTCTGCACAGAAGTTACCCCTTTCCTGTAATCTCCATCGACCATTTTCGTCTAGGGATCACCACTTCAAATATGCTACCTGATTTTCCAATGTGTCGTACAAGATTAGTTTCTTACTATTCCTCCAGGAAATGATTCACAAACATAGTAAAAGCATTGTTCTTGGCAAGGTTGGCCTAACTGAGGGGCACCTATGAACTTGTAAGTTGAGAACTTGGAACATTCTCTGCATTAAAATTTTCAAAACTGGCAAATTGAATTTTTCAAAAGGGGAGAGAGAGAGAGAGAGAGAGAGAGAGAGAGAGAGAGAGAGAGAAATAGGAGGTGTTTTGAGAACATGTCGGAACCGGCAAATCGAATTTTTCGAAAGGCGGTGACTTGGATGATAGAATGGGCGTCGGGTCAGAAGGATTTGGATCCTTGTGACATTGTAGCCCTTCTGGATCTTTAGTTTCTTTTTCTGTTGTATTCTTTTCCGCCTTGTTTGTGGCTTCTAATAAACTTTTCATTACCTCTCAAAAAGAAAAAAAGAACTTCGTACATTCTCCACATCCCTAGGACTCCCCTTACCCCTTACAATCGCTCGTCTGCACCTTCACCTTCACACATTGTAATCCCCCAATGTGTTCAATGTGATCGTAAGCAAGTCCTTTAGACTAGCTATTGTCTTTGTACAAATGTTGAGATGTTGTGTGACCAGCTTGATATTTTCAATAGTACCCACCACCTCCTAATGCACGTGTCATATGTTCAGCACGTGCTGGTGCATTGTGTGTTTAGGGAGGCATGCTGCAAGAAAACCTTATTAATACGGTCCTTGACCAAAGGTTGTGGGTAGCATTGATCAGTCTTCGGCTTCTACAAGTGAGCATCATGGTTGAGTAGACCATTGGCTCATAGCTCCCAAAACGGGACCTCCTTTCAGATGAATGCGGACGGTTACCATATTTCTCTTATATTTCCATACCATTTGGCATGTTAGGATTGCAAGATGGGAAGGTGAGCAAACCATCCATGATGGTCCTTGTCATATCAAGGGTTTGGCAAACTCAGGACTCATACACAACTCATTCCACTGATAAAATTTGCCATGGTCTGTTCAAAGCAGTGATTCGGGTGAATCTTTTTTATCTCAATGAGAAATGTTATATAATTATAAATTAAAATTATTGATAAATGTTAAAAGGTCATGTTTTTTTTTTCCAATAAAATTATTTTATAATTATGAGTGGACTACAGCGTCAACAGCCATCTTCATTGCCGGGATCTGTGAACTGCAATAACCGTGTAAATGGCAAACCGTATATCACAAGCAAAGGATAAGCCCCACGAAAACCTAGAACCTTCACGATGGGGGATACGTGCGACCGTTGGCGATCAGAAAATCAAAAACAAAGTGCAGAAATCAGATTGTGATGTGCGTGCATAGTGCAAAGTGCAAACGGTTTGCAGACGTAAACGGTGGATCCCGCAAATTAACGAAGAAGTGCTTACCTGAGGGGGGTTGTGGAGCAGCCATAGCCCGCGAAGATGGGCTGCCAAGAAGCTGTCGCCTGCGAAGGGAAGAGAGCGAGTGTATGAGAGAGACGAAGTAGATTCGAAAACGTAGGAGAGAGCTAAGCCCGTGAGAGAATAAAGCGACGAAGAAGATCGGAAGACGGTGGATAGATCTCTATAGTCTAGGAAGGGAATAGGTGGGGATTTCTTTCGCAGGAAGTTGCTGCGCTGGGATGTTAAGTGAGTACCACTGTGATGTTTGTGATAAATCCACACCGTCCATCCGTTATCGGAGCTCAGTTTAGAATACGCGGCCAAAAATGAAGTGTATCCAAAACTCAAGTGGGCCTTACGAGAGGAAACAGTGACCACCGTTTGAAACATTCGTGTGGCCACAGAGTTTCATATCGGAAGAAGTTTTCGGTGTTTTCACTTCAGTCAAGTGGAAACGACCTTATGATCGGTTTGGATGGCATATAAATATGAAGGTAGATCTCAGGAAGGTTTCAACGGTAGGAAACTCTTATCCGGTTTTACCTCTCGTCCAGCACACTTGGGTTCTTGACCCACCTCTTTTTTGGTAGCATGTCCTAAAACGAGCTCCCACAATGGATGGACGGTGTGGATTTCTCACAGATATTACTGTGGCCCCACCTAGCCTCCCAGCATATCGAAAGGCTTTAGCAGGAAGATATTCGCGTCAATCCATTCCCTGGATTTCGAAATATACCACATGCGTGGCCCCAGTGTTGTGTTTTATCCGGGCAGTCCATGCATATGTCCCGTGTCTAATATGTTTGATTACTATTTTATGATTCACCAAATACAAGTTTCACTTAACATAGTGATTTTATAAAAGAAAAATTTTGATCCTAAACGTGAAATTGGACCGTCAAAATATCATAGTATTTCTAAATATATAATCATTACCATTTAATCGTCCATCCAAATAAGTGAATAATTTTTACAAGCAAATGAATACCTTTGTAAAATAAGGGATTGTTTGGTTGCAAGCACTTCACATTTATAAATTATTTATACATAAATAATTGTGTATGTTTGGATGACGTATGAAATGTGTATAGTCTATAATTAAGTATTCACATTTGACAAACTTTAGAGAGGTAAAATCTTAAAAAATCTTCTACTAATAAATAAAATCTTAGTTTAAGATAGATAGTTGAATTAAGGCCAACACAATAATGGTCAGGGCCAATCCTTATGCTAAACTAAGAATTAGATAAGTCATAAATGTCACGCCCCACACTACGGATACAAAGTGTGTACCCTCATACCCGAGTTACATTTCATGATGTGTACACTAAGTGTATATAAATACACCCATCATACAGTTATAAAAGAGGCACAATTACATGTATTTTAAATCATTATTACGTTAACATTCACAGACCTAACTATTTCCACTTCACTTAATAACATTTCATCCATGACATTCTCATTCATCAAATAAACTATCAAAACTAATATAAGTCCACCCATTTTAGACTTTATTCAAATCAATTAATCAATCATCATATAACAAAGTGATAACTATAAGCATTTTCAAATTTAATTAAACAGTCAGTAGTTAAAATAAATGAAAACTAAAACTCCTAAAATAAATCTAAAAATCATTTCAGTCGTCTAATGCAACCAACTTGTCTTCTGCCAAATTTGGCCATTGGTCCTGAGTTTCATCCACAAACCCGACCTCATTTTCCGACACCTAATTAGATCATCCTGCATTGTTTATTTCTGTATGGTTGTTTGTTCACATCCCCAAGTGTAGAGTCGCGATGTAGTAATAATCTTGGTAAGACCGAAGTCGAATCCACGGGGACTGAACTTGTGTGTCTTCTGAAAGCAACTAGAATTAGAACTAGAAGAAGATGTAAACTTAAATCTGAAAGTATAGAGAGTAATTGTGAGAGATATAATGAAAAACTTAAGAAATTCAAAGGTGGGAAACTAGGGTTTCCAAGGATTCACTTGTAGGTTCTTAGGATGCTACTTTTCTTAATTCAAGGACGAAGAGATTTGCCAGATCTCTGAACTTCTCATGGATCTTAATCATCAATGGATGAGAGTTGTGAGGATTTGGAAGTGATTCCATCACTTAACCATGCACAGGAGATAAGGCAAACAACAGGATCTACCAATCACACAACTAATTATAAGAGAATTGTGAAGGTTAGGAGGGATTCCATCATCCTCACATGCCCAAGAGATAATGGTGAACAACGAAATTTTCTAATTTCACAATCTCAATTCAAGAAAAAAAGATATCTCAAGCTATCGCAGATATATTGTAATTTGTCACAACAAACTGTTAAATACTAAAAATATTTTATAAGACTCATATCCTAGCTCGTACCGTTCCATAGGCTTGCGCGGTCCTCCCTGTCAAATTTCAAAAACTCGCAACTTGTCGACAGCGTTTGCGCACGATCCTAAGTCGCATCTCATAGATCTAAGTCGGCTTGACTCAAAACTTATACCCTTGTGACCGCGACGTCGCCACGGTTCCAACGCCGCATCTTGCGCACCGATGCGATACCCAGGCTAGGAGTCGTGGGCCCGCGTATATTCCAAAGACATGCCGCGCATTGCGAATTCTGAGAGAATCTCTACCCAAACATCACATCAATCAATCAAGTACAAGCAAGTACACAACCCATCCCTTTCTTACCAATAAAGACAAGCAACCCATCCCTCTCCCATTCCCAAAGTCAACTCTTCCTTACACTACCCATCTCTTTCTTAGAACACCCATTCCTCACTCTCATCCATCTTATCTCATTCTCTCTACCATTTCCAAGGTACTATGAGAGAAAATTCTAAGGAGAGAACCCAAGATCAAGGCCCACTTCCTACCCCCTCAACTCTCATCTCCACCCTTTAAATCTCTTCAACTTCCATCAAAGGGAAAGCCAAGGAGTTTAGGAGTCCAAGGAGCCAAGAAGGAGAGAAATCGGTGGGTGTTTTATAGGAATAGATTTCAATTTTTGTGATGAACCAAGTGGGGCCCACCGATTAATGGTATGAATCCTATTTTGGGACCCATCTTGATGTGTAGATTGTAATCTTGGAGGGCTCATAGTGGCGGAGTTCCCTCCATCTCACGTTTCTCTCTCTCTCTCTCTCTCTCTCTCTCTCTCTCTCTCTCTATTTTTCCTATTGCGGCCCACCTTGAAGAATGGATTAGATCCACACCATGGATGGTGGAAATCCCACCGTGATGTATACTTTGTATCCACGCCGTCCGTGAGATATGAACGGTGGGGCCCGCTGCATGTGTGGCAGTCCACACCATCCAGTCAACTGGGCGTGGATGCCACACATGATGTATGTATTCCATTCCATGTCGTCCATCTGTTTTTCACCTGGACCGTCCATACGTGGACCCCACTTGATGATGCCCGTGTCTAGGCCGTCCAGCTTGCTGGACACTGGACGCTGGACGTTAGTTTTAAATATATATATATATATATATATATATATAATATCTATATACAATGTATATCTGGTGGGCCCCAGGTGGGACCCACTTGCTGTGGAAAATGGATTGGCTGGTGTACCTTGTATAGCTGGTGTAATAATGTCAGCAAGTTCTGTGGGGCCCCTCATGATGTATGTGTTCTATCTCTGCCGTCCAGATAAGCTGGACGGTGGGCCCGCTGTGATGCACATGTGGCACCCACCTGCCATGTGTGTGAGGCCTACCATGAGGGATGTGTTATATCCTAGCCGTTCATCTAATGGACGGCCCAGCACCAGCAGCAGCTTACTGCTGTATTGGACGTTAGCAAATTCTGTGAGACCCACCGCACAATGTATGTGCTTCATATATACCATCCATCAGTGGGCCCCATGACGTCAACAAGTTATGTGGGACCCACATTGATGTAAGTGTTTTGTATGCACACCGTTCGTACATGGATGTGTTGTGGAACCCCACCATTATATATGTGTTTTATTTAAGTCGTCCGTCCGTCCTAAACGGGCGAGGCCCACATTAATGTGTCTTGTATCCACACCATCCATTTGGACGGTGCTGAGTAGGGCCCACCTTGATGGCATATGTATATTCACACCATCCATGCCTTTGACAATGGTGGGGACCACCATGATGTAATTGTCTTATCCCTGTTGTCCGTCCATGGGATGCACCATGGTGTATCTGTTTTGTCCCCGCCGTTCATCCCTTGGACGTGAGACCCACCTCGGTGTATGTATCTGTTCACTATGCCGTCCATTTGTGCGGCCCGCCGTGATGTATGATTCAGGCTGTCCATCCATTTTTCCTGGGTTATAGGCTGCCCCATTAGGCCCACCTTAATGTATGTATTACAAGCTCACTACCCATCCCTTGTGCCTAACCCATGGGTCCTTGTGTGTGACCCAATATGATGTATTTGAGGCCCACTGAGATTGTATATGGCCATTGAGATATCTGAGGCCCATATGATGAGGCCCAGTGTGATGTATGTTAGGCCTACGTGATGAGGCCCATTGTGATTGTGTGAGACCCATTGCGATTGTATGTGGCCCATTATGAATGTCCCATTAGGCCCATGTGATGCAGGCCATTGTAATGTGTATTAGGCATATGTGATGCGGCCCACTGTGATGTATTTTAAGGCCTAAGTATGAGGCCCAATGTGATCTATATGAGGCCCATGAGTGAGGCCCAATGCGATGTATATAAAGCCCTTGTGTGAGGCCCAAGGTGATGTATATGAGGCTCATTGTGATGTGTGATTCCACCAAGATGTATGTAATGATGTTTATGATGCCCATCCATGTTCCTAGTTGATATAAAATGTGTCATGCTTTGGGAGTAATGATGGTTTAATGTCTACGTTGTATGAGCAATGATGGTTAGATGTCCATATTGTAACTCTCCCTAGGGCCTATTGTTAGGCCCATTCTCACCTCCCCTTAATGGGCTAACCCAAACCATTGCCCCCCCATTGATGATTATATTACCGATCTTTCCCTTGATTAGGCTATCCTAATCCGTTGGGCCCCCATTTGATATTTATACTTTTCACCATACCCCGTAGGACCACCTAAGCCGTAGAGCTCATCTTGTATTCATACCAAGCCTTCCATAGGGAATGTGGCCCACCTTGTGTTTATTGAGCCCTTGGGAAGCCCAGATTGCTACGTGATGGAACGGGTAAGGAAGCTCGCTCCTTGTTCTTAGGCCCATTCTTGATATGAGTAGGCCATCTAGGCCCATCCTTGATATGAGGAGAGTACATCATCACCGTAGGTGGAAAGATCGATGGTATCAGGTTTGGTATATCCACTGTTGAGGACCGATCCTCATGTTATGGATTAGATCTGCTGTCCTTCTATAAACCCCTATATATATATATATATATATATATATATATAGGCTGGTTATTGATTACGACTATGATTGGTATACACACTGAGTATGTGTTAGCATAACATTGTGATTGTTTGAGGCCTATTGTGACTATGTGAGGCCCATCGTGATTGTATAGGGCCCATTGTGTGATTGTATGAGGCCTATTGCGATTATATGAGTCTCATTGTGATTATATGAAGCCTATTGCGATTGTACAAGGCTCATTGTGATTATATGAGGCCCACTGTGATTGTGTGAGGCCCCTTGTATGTACGAGGCCCAATTGTGATGTGTGAGACCCACCATGTGTATGTGATTGTGTGCACGCCACTCGTTCATTATTATGGGCCATGGGCCACCTTATACAAGCCCACCATGATGTAGGTGATTATAACCATGCTTAGTATACTTCATGATACATTCCTATACGCATCATTCGTATGCTTGTTATGAGGAGTGATTGAGCATAGCATGTGCCGTTGAGCTGATTATTTATGAGACTCCCTGAGAGACGGAGTTGTTCCATATGAGCACGCGGTACGCACAGGTTTGATGCATGATTGGATGGTATGGCTCATGCGTCTCACATTTTGTGGCATGATCATTTGGTGCCCTAGCGACATCAAGGCTGCGGCCTCCACAGGCATATTATGGATGGCCAGATGGGACACCAAAAATGTTTGGTTTGAGCATATGGGCACTTTAGATGTCCATGGGTGAAAGTCCCTAAACTCCCGTGGCCAGGGGATGCTCCAACGTCTAGACCGAGTGGAAGACATGAGCGCCGAGTGCCGAATACTAGGAGGCCACTCTTCCCACTATGTCGTGGTCGGTTGGGAGGGGTTGTGGCCTTACCTGCCTGAGGGAGTAGGCAATGTTAGGCTAAGTCTGACCAACTTAAAGAATGGGTCCACTATTGACGAGCCGGACGGATATTGGTAGGCGGATGGTGAGGTCTCTTCTACTTACCCAGTTGTGCGCTTGGTGAGGCAGCAAGTGGCATAGAGTATACTAGACCCCAATGATGATCCCAAAGAAGTACGATATTAATGTGTGGACTTATTGAGCATGAGTTGCATACTCAGAATTTTACTCATTCATTCATTCATTTACTATCTACTCGGGCTGGTGGTGTGCAACTAATTGTTATGTATACCTTCGCAATGGATAGGATTTCGGTTGGAGCGCGCGACCAACCTGAGATCAGGAGTCTACCATATTGAGTTTGGCTATTCAAATTTAGGTATGATGTTGGTTTGGATAGAAGTCCCTTGTGATGGACCCCATAGTCTGCAATACTACGTACTATCATCTCGACTTCACACTCCAACTTGGTTATTTTATTCACACCACATATTGCATTACATCCACGGCATATGACATTTTAATTGCTATGTTTCTGCATTTATATGTCCTAAATGAAGCTAACGGTATTCGTGGACTCGTTAGGATTTACATATTGCATTGCATCCTCGGTATTTAATATTTGGCTTACTATGTCTCCGCCTTGCATAGCTGATCTACATTGCTTCCTCAATATATGATATTGGCTTATTATGTTTTTGCATCGCATAGCTTGGATAAGGCTGATGCTATTTATGGACTTACCAGCATGTTTCTGCATTGCTCTGATATTGCATACTTGGCACTTACCTTGAGCACACACTTTCACCATCCTCTAAGCTTTCTATAAGCTTATGCATGATAGATGCGTGCAGGTGGCGTTAGGTTGCAGTAGCGTTGAGCTTAGAGAGTGCAGCTGTCTTCTGGAACTTTGATTTTTTGATATATGTATTTCCTTTTCAGCACTGTATTCAACTGTTTATATTAGTGGATATGTGATAATGATGTTGCCTTTGTGATTTGGGTAAACTTGTGATTATGCTTCTTACGAGATAAATGTACCTAAAAAAAATCCTCCTTATAAGATCCCAGGATCAGAATCTGGCGTATAGCCACCGGGAGCCGAAAACGGGTACTACGGAGGCTTTCAACACCGGATTTAGTGATCAAGAATTTTGTGAGCCCGGTTTCCGAGTTTGGGGCGTGACATATTCCTTCATAATCAAACTAGAACCCAAGAGAGTTCAATAAAACATGAATCAAAAGAAAGAAAACATCTTAATCACATTGCAAGCTTTACCTCTTAGCCCTAGCTAAGAGGTTTAGCCAACTATAATATGATTGAACTAAGAACTCTTAAGAAAAGCATAAAAACTACTAAGGAAAGAGAAGAAAAACTCTTAGCGACGGCTTCTCCACACTCTTGCTCCACTCGTCAAACCCTAGAAGATGCCTAGGAATGCCCTCGAGACTCCTATTTATAGTTTTGTAACTCCAAATTTCGCACCAAGTTGGAAATTTTCGAAAATCACCTCAAATTTACGCAGTTCGCGCAAAATTTGCGTAACCCTCAAATAGTCGTGGACCACCCTCAACTGGTCGAGGGCCACCTCCAACTAGTCATGGACCACCCTCGACTGGTCAAATATTGAGTGAATTTAGAATCTGATGTTGCTGGAGTTCGAGTTGAAGTTTCCTTAACTAGTCGAGCAGGAGCCTCGACTAGTCTTGCAGGAGCCAGGACTAGTCGAGCAGGAGCCAGGACTAGTTGAGCAGGAGCTAGGACTAGTCGAGGATCACAAAAATTTATTTTAAAACTTCAATTCTCTTCATTCTTGACTTGGTTTTCTTGGATCTTTGGCATGTGAATTCTTCATTCTTAGTCGTCTAAGATCCAATCCTTGGCTTGGTGATTCTTGAGAGTAAAATCCATGCTTTTAGCATCCTTTTCAATCTAATCTCTTAAATTCACCTTGCAAACACAAACATGATTAAAATAAAATATTAAACATTATCATGTTCATAAAATCAAGTAATACATGGGGTCTAATATGCAATATTTGACCCTCAACACAATCCCCAATCAACATTTTGCTAGTGCCGAGCAAAGTATGCGAAAAATGCACTTTAATGCGCAATGTTCAAACCTTTTTTAGAAAACAATCTTTTATGTAATCAAGTATGAATGAGTAGACTCAAGATGAGAAAGTGAGATTTTGAAAACCTAGAGTTGAATCATATAAGCAATTAATCAAATAAGTTCTTTATCCATTAAGTCAGAGCATAGTTCGCATATCAAGTTTTTCAATGTGCGTGGTGAAGATCAAATTACTTTTTATAAGGATACTATCCTTACATCATGCTAGCCATGCTTAGCATATCAAGATTAATTGAGAACTTGAGTACTGATTTCGAACTTATCCCATTTTTCTTCTTTTTCCAGTTTTTGATTTTATATCAATGGTCAATCTTTTTTTTTTTTTAAATTCATTCTTTTACAGACCTTGCTTTATTCTTGCATTCTTTTCCAGTCTTTTCAGGTCTTTTCACCATACATGACCTTTTTGTCGATCTCACTGTTTTTTAACTGGTTCTTTTCATCTTTTAAAGTGGATAAAATTCTCTAGACTTGATTCTCACCATCTACCAATGATTTACACACTCATAATTAGAAATTCTAGCATTTTTATAGGAAACAATTTGAACGTGTCTTGTGATTTAGATTAACATGATATTCAAACTTCCTCTTAATCAATTGAGCACAAGAACTGTAATCGATACATTACTTAGATGATCAAACTCCAACAATTCAAAATTTACTCTCTATCTTATCATCATACTCAAAACATTCTTAAATACACAACTTATCGCTTTCTAAATAGATAAACATTGAAAAAATTTCAAATTTGGTCAAAACATACCTAATGTCCCACCCTAACCTAAAATCTACATGTCCTCAATGTAAAAGAAATAAGCATGATTTGCAAAAAGAGACAACATAATTGAGGGAGAAGTAATGGAAAGATAGTACCTGATGAAGGAATTTTGAAGCTTTTTCCATAAAATCTTAGCGTGAAGGTGGGTTAGCACAAAAATTTAACAACCGAAAAGCAAACTATCCTAAAATAGCAGAAGCAAACTATCCTAAAACATTGGAAGCAAACTACTCTAGTCCTATGAAAGTGATAAACCTACCTATATCTCTGTCATACTAGGAGGTCAATCCTAGTAAATAGGATCAATAAGAGATATGGACATGTCCTCTGAATCAAATTTCTCATCAAATGACTTCAATTGATGTCCTTTTACTTTGAATTCATTGCCATTGTTCGAATCTTTTATCTCGACGGCCCCATAAGGATAGACATTAATAACAGTGAAAGGACTGGTCCAACGAGATCAGAGTTTGCCTGGAAAGAGATGTAATCGAAAATTTTACAAGAGGACTTTCTAACCTAGTGTCAATGATTTCTGAAGAATGTGTTGGTCATGAAACACCTTCATCCTATCCTTATAAATTCTCGCCTTCTCATATGCATCATTCAGGATTTCTTCGAGTTCATTTAATTGAACTTTGCGTAGCAAGTGAGCGTTGTCTAAATTGAAGTTCAGATTTTTGATCGCCCAGTAAGCCCTATGTTCTAACTCCACATGTCACGCCCCGAACTCGGAAACCGGGCTCACAAAATTCCCGATCACCGAATCCGGTGCCGACAGCCTCCGTAGAACCCCATTCTCGGATCCCGACACCCATTTACCAGGTTCCGATCCTGGGATACTACAAGGAGGGTTTCAAATCATTAGTCTGATTCATAATGAGCATAACAAAAGCATAACCCACAATCAATAAGCACAAGAACACCACTACAAAATCCACTATGATCAAAAACTTTTTAAGTACAATACGACTGAAAGAAAATAAAATACAATGTAACAAAAGAAACAGAACTCCAGAAGCTCGGCTGCACGCTCCAACTACAACGAGACTATGGCTGCGACTGCGTCCTGGCGCCACCTGCACGCATCAATCGTGCATAAGCTTATGGAAAGCTTAGAGGGTGGTGTAAGTGTGTGCGCAATATAAACGTACTCAAAATGTAAGGTCAGAGTGATGTGGAAACATGGTAATGAGCACATGAATGCAATCAGCCGTACCAAGGCTATGCGGTGCAAGATATGAATGCCATCGGCCAAAACACGGCCATGCGATGTGAAATGCAACTCAAGCATGCCAATCCTCAACATGTATCAGTACAGTTCTCATTCAGGATAATTACCGGGGTTCAATACACTCCAAGTGGCACTGTCGCTCTCCTAGCCGCACAGTCCAAGTGAGCGTAAGAAACCTCACTATCCGCCTGACCAATAGTCTGCCAATACCTATCCGGCACGTCGATAGCGGACCCATTCACGAGCTGGTCAAACTCAGCCTAGTATTGCCCCCTACCCTCGGGCGAGTAAGGCCACACTCCTTCCCAACCGACCACGACACAGTGGGAGACACGGCCTCCTGGTATTCGGCCTTCGTGCGCTCGTATATCCACTCGGTCTCGACGTTGGAGTCATCCTCTGGTACCATCGGGTTTAGGGATTTTCACCCAGGGACGTCTATGGCGCCCGTATGTTAGAACCAAATATTTCCGGTATCCAACTCAGCCATCCACGATGTGTCTATGGAGGCTATGGCCCTGATGTCGCTAGGGCATACAGTAACTACAATCACACAATTGCAAGTGCATGAGTCACACTATCAGTCATGCAACAGTCCGGTATATACCATGCACTTTATATGAGGCAACTCCGCCTATCAGGGAGCCCATAAACAGTCTATCCAAAGGTATATGCTATGATCGGTCACCCTCACATCAGGCATACATATGGTGCGAATGATCATGAATCATGGATCTATACTAAACATGTATAAAGAGATGGGCTTTAGGTATAATGGAGATGGGCCTAGACGGCCTACTTACCACAAGTTTGGGCCTATCAGTGGGCCTTAGGGAGAGTTATAATGCGGACATTTAACCAACATTATCAATGTGGACGTCAAACCAACATCACTCCCAAGGAATGGCCTTCCATGAAGTACACATTGTAATGGGCCTCTTATACATCCAATTGGGCTTTGACCCAAGGACCCAAATGCATCAAATGGGCTACATAACATGAGCCCCATATCTATATCAAGGTGGGCCTCAATGGGCCTCATAATATGGGCCTAATACAATTCAAGGTGGGCCTCAACAAGGGCCACTAATGCATGAAGATGGGCCTCCATAATGGGCCTTAAATTATCTCCAAAATAGTTGGGCTGTTGGATGAAACACATACATTATGATGGAGCCCACACTAATAAAGGGTGTGGTTTACCATACTTACCTAAGTAGGGCCCACAAAAATGCTCATTTTCCACCCAGCCTAAGGCCCAATGTAATGTTTATTTTTCCACTCAACCGTTCATAAAGCTACCTGAACCAAGGTAGGGCCCACTGGACTGGGCCCACTGGAATGTTTATTTTCTACCCAACCTGTGCATAGGCCAGGTAAGGCCCACGGTAATATTTATTTTCTACCCACATTAATATGTATTTGCCACGCAACCTGTTTAAAGGGTCACGTGCACCTAGGGTAGGGCCCACTGAAATATCTATTTCCAGCCAACCGGCCAGGCGGTCAGGGAGGGCCCACCTTAATATTTTTATTTTATTTTATTTATTTACATATGTATAAATATATATATAAATATATATCACATGGAAGGGGGCCCTCCGTGATGTGGTCCACAAATCCAGCCCGTTCATTATGTGTGCCCCACTTGGCTAAGGGTACAGAACAAGTTTCAACCGCATCCAAGTTTCAGGTAGGCCCCACCAAGGGTTTTATATATTTTAGGCATGACTACACATGATTTTAAATGATGTGGCCCACCAGAGTTCCATATACAGCTGACTTTTGGCGTGGACGGATGAACTATGGGGACCCATCAAATGCTCGGTGTTGATGATCGAAATTCTGGAGCCGTGAGGCCCCAGCGTCCGTCCGCCCGTCACTCAGCAGCAGAAGCAGCGCTGCTGCTTTAAAACCTCTTTCTTTTTTTCTTTTTTTTTATTATATATATATATTTTTTTGTTTTGGGGCCCACTGAGATGTGATTCACGAATCCAGCCCGTCCATTATGTGGGTCCCATCTGGCTAACGGTCCAGCTCAAATTTCAGAACCGTCCAAAACTTAGGTAGGCCCTGCCAAACGATTTTATATGTTTTGGCATGTCTTCACATGATTTTTGATGGTATGGCCCGCCTGAGTTTTATGTCCGAAACACATCACGTGGGGCCCATCGCTGGGGCCGTGAACCCCAGCCCGGTCGCCCGTCCGTCACCCGCTGGCAGGGCCTGCTGCATGCGCTGACAGCAGCAGCAATGGTAAGTGTCTCTCTCTGTTTTTTTTTTTGAAAATCAATTTTCCACGGATTTCCTGGGGTAGGACCCTCATCAGGTAGATCCGATCCTGCCACTGGTCCCTGTAAGTTGATACCATCACATAGAGTCCAATATTGGGATATTTCAGATATCCGAGAGCTTCAGGGAGTAAATCAAAGGTAGGGACACTGTTTCCTATGGTACGTCCCGCCAGAAAATGGGATCAACTTCATTTTTCGGCTCAACGCCGAAAATGAGTTGAGGAGCAACATGGACGGCTCGGATCTTACATATACATCAAGGTGGGGCCTGCATGAGTGGCCCACCACTCCCTTTCCCCTTTTTTTTTTTTTTTTTAAAGTCCATTCTTGCAACGTCCAGCGTCCGGGGACGCTGGACGGTCTGTATATATTCATAAAAATGTGGTGGGTCCCACGTGAATGTGGCCCACCAGTATATATATATACAGATACATTTAATATTTATCTTATATTGTATATATATATATAAGTACTTATTATATTATATATCATATACATAAGTATATAAAATATAACATACATATATATATATACCTATAAAAAGATGCATTGGACCCATCCCAACAGTAGAGGGTGCGGATCATCACCTATAATAGAGTAGGCCACACCGTCTGATGTAGATGGACGGAGGAGATGTAACCTAGTGGTGGGATCCACACCATTACAAAGAAAGAATGAGAGAGATAAAGAGAGATACACGGTGAGATAGAGGAACCCCGCCACTATGGGCCCTCTAGATTAAATCACATACATCCAAATGGGTCCCACCAACAAGTGGGCCCTAAAATTTAAATTAATGGAAAAACACCCACCTTATCTTCCTTCTCCTAGCTCCCTTGGACACCTTAGCTCCTTACCTTCACTTTTAATGGAGATTGATGAAGGATGAATGGTTGAGATTGGAGATGAGAGGGTGGGCCACACTTGAAGTTGAGAGAGGAGTGTTGGATGAGTGAAATTTCTCATGGGATTTGGAAAATTTGCTAGAGAATGAGAGGGAGAGATAGAAATAATGGATGGAGGGATGGGTGGAGTGATGGTTGTAAGAAAGGAGTGATGAGAGGTATGGTTTAGTTTGAAATTGGTGGAGAAGAGGGATGGTTAAGGTTGAAAATGAGAAAAAGAGGAATGGTGAGGTGGAAAGAATGGTGGACTTTTGGAAAAAGAGGGAATGGGTGGAGTACTTTGAGGTATGGTTGCATTTATGGTTAATTAGTGGGGCTAATTGTGTAGAGATTCCCTCGAAATCCGCAACTCGCGGTGTTTCTTCGGAATAAATGCAGATCGGCATCTTCTTGCCTGGGTATCGGTTCGGTGCGCAAGTTACGGCGTTGGAACCGCGGCGATGGCGCGATCGCCAAGACATAAGTTTCAGCTCGAGCCGACGTCGGTGCGCTGGACCTGGCTTAGGATCGTGCGTAAACACCGAATTCGGTGCGAAGGTTGCCAGAATTTGACCGGAAGGACCGCGGAAGCTAACAGAATGGTACGGATTAGGACACGGGTCTTACGGCTCTCCCCTCCAAATAAAAATTTCGTCCTCGAAATTTAAACAATCATCACAAGAAAACATAAATCATAATAGAAGAGGAAGCAAGGCATCGCCATATAAATATCGGACACAAGATACAACATACAATCAATCATCAAAGAGATGAGGATAGCGCTCGCGAATCTCGGCCTCGCGCTCCCAAGATGCCTCATCCACGGAATGGTGACCCCACCGAACCTTCACCAAGGGGATGACCTTGGTTCGGAGGACTGCTCCTTCCGATCAAGGATACTGGCTGCTCGATGTAAGAAGCGTCCTCACGAACCTCCAACGGCGCCAATCGATAACGGGAACTACTGTTCGACCCACACTTCCTCAACATAGAGACGTGAAAACGTTATGGACGCCAGGACAACCGAGATGGTAAGGCAAGCCGATAGGCCACGGCGCCAATGCGCTCGGTGATCTCGAAAGGTCTATGAATCTCGGGGCAAGCTTGCCCTTCGCTCCAAATCTAACTACGCCCTTCATGGCGAGACCTTGAGATACACATGGTCCCCACATCAAATTCCAAGGGACGGCGGCGATCGGCAACACTCTTACTGGCTGCGTGCGCATCCTCTGCTGATAATATCAATAACCTCGGACGTCTCTGCACAAGCTCGGGACCTAGAGACGCCGCTCTCCAACCTCGGTCCAACAACTCGGAGATCTCCACGGCTGCCATATAATGCCTCAAAGGAGCCATGCCAATGGTCGCATGATAGCCGTTGTTGTATGCGAACTCGGCCCAATCGCGGATGCTCATCCCAGTACCACCGAAGTCAATCACGCGGCCGAAGCATATCCTCGAGGATCTGGGTTGACCCTTTCGGTCGGCCATCGGTCTGCGGATGATACGCTGAACTGAGCTGCAAATCGGTGCCCATAGCTCTCTGAAAACTCCTCCGGAACTAGACGTGAATCTCGGATCTCGGTCGAAGCGATCGAGGCGAGTACGCCGTGCGATCTCACAATCTCCTCAAGGAATAACCTCGCAAGCCGGTCCAAAGGCCAAGTCGCACGAATCGCAAGAAAATGTGCCGACTTCGTCGGATGATCTACGACAACCATGGAGTCATGACCGCGGCGAGTCCTCGGCAAACCCATAATGAAATCAGATACGTGCTCCCACTTCCACATCGGGACGCTGAACAGCGGGGGTCTCCGATGATCGGCCTTGACACGCTAGCATGTGTCACACTCGGCCACAAAACGGCGATCTAGCACTTCAATAATACTATCGCCTCATATCACGGTACATCTTCGTCGAGCCGGGGTGGATAGAAAATCGCGATCGATGTGCCTCGGTCATAAGATCTCTGCGCAACTCGGGAATATCCGGACACACAATCGGCCTCTAGCGAAGTCCACCATCGGCACCAATCTGCCAATCTGACTCTCAGATGCCGCATCTGCTCGGTAATCCTGTAACGACTCATCTGTCTGCGAGCCTCGATCACCCTTGCGACAAGAGAGGGTTGAATCGGCAGGCTCGATAACCGTATTTAAGGGGCTGAGACCAAAATCAAAGTCGTACTCTGCTATATCCTCGAGCATCTTCCATTCTGAATCATCATATGTGCCATCAGGCCTCGTGGTGACGGCTAAGGGCATCCGCCACCACATTCGCCTTGCATGTGGTGCTGGAGGTCAAAATCATAATCCTTGAAGCTCCATCCAGCGTCTCTGTCTCATGTTCGGCCCGAGAGAATAAATACTTCAAGCTCTTGTGGTCGAGAAGAGCTCGAACCTAACCCCATAGAGATAGTGTCTCCACACCTTCGGTGCGAAGACGACTGCTGCCGGCTCCAAATCGTGCGTGGGGTAGTTCGGCTCATGGACTTGAGGTGACGAGACGCAAATGCTACAGGTCTACCGTGTTGCATCAAGACAGCACCCAATCGAATACGTGAAGCATCAGTAAATACAACAAATCCATCACTCCCAGAGGGAAGAGTGAGGACAGGAGTAGACGTCAGACGGTCCTTTAGCTCCATAAATGCTCGCTCACGGGCGTCACTCCAAATAAACTCTGCGCTGGTCTGAGTCAACCTGGTCAACGGGGCTGCAATACAGGAGAAGCCCTCAATGAAACGCCGATAATATCCCGCTAAACCAAGGAAAGTGCAGATCTCGGACGTGCTGACCCCACTGACGCACCGCCTCAACCTTCGAGGGGTCCATCTGCGACACCCTCCCTCGTCACCACGTGGCCGAGGAATCTCACCTCCTCCCGCCAAAACTCACACTTCTCCGGCTTCGCATATAGGTGGTGGGCACGGAGGGTCTGCAAGGCGATCTCAAGATGCCGCATATGGTCCTCACGGGTCCTCGAATATATCGGATTGTCGATGAAGACCACAACAAACCGATCGAGATATGGACGAAAGACCTCGTTCATCAATCGCATGAAGACCGCGGGTGCATTGGTCACCTGAAACATGACCCGAAACTCAAAATGACCATAAGGCGTTCTGAAAGTCGTCTTCGGGATGTCCTCCTCTCGGACACGAATCGATGATAACCGAACGCAGTCAATCTTCGAAAAGAACCTGTGCACCCTGCAGGTGATCAAATAAATCGTCTATCCTGGGAGCGGGTACTTGTTCTTAATCGTGACCGGTTGAGCTCGCGGTAATCTACGCGAGCCTCAACGAGCCATCCTTCTTCCTAACGAAAAGTATCGCGCTCCCCAAGGCGAGCTGCTCGGACGAATAAATCCCAACTCACGCAACTCGTCCAAGTGTGGCTCACGCAACTCCATCGGTGCCATACGGTGCGGGGCCTTCGAGATAGGCGCGATACCGGGCACAGATCGATCTGGAACTCGATATGACGGCGAGGAGGCAATCTGGAATCTCCTGGAACACGTCGGGAAGTCGCAGACAACCGGCAACCGATCAATACAAATGGCCATAGGCTCCTCAACCGCACAGGACATCAAGCAAGACAACGGCTCTCCTCTGGCTCAGCAATGAAAATGCGGCAAGCCTGGTATGCAAGAATGTGACCGTCCTCGCGAACAAGATAGCGTGATACTCGGCAAGCCAATCCATGCCCAAGATAACGTCGAAATCAGACATCGGCAACACAAGTCAGCAGGCAAAAAAATATCACCGACAAGAACCGGGCAAGATGGACAGAAACGGCCCAATATTGCGGTCCTCCCCAAAGGCGTCGATACGATCAATCCCTCACTAGTAGACTCGGTCGGCAATCGATCGGCAGAAACCCTCGGACATGAATGAGTGAGAAGCGCGAATCAAATAATACTCGGCGATGCATGCAGAGACTGGAAGTATACCCTCACTCCTCCAGATGACTGCGGATTCTGCTGAGCCGCGTAGAACCTAACCTGAGCTGGCTGCCCTCTGGCCCTAGTGGTGCTGCTGCCTCTGCGGCGGCCTATCCTGCTCTCTGCTGCTGCTGAGGCCTCGGCGGCCGAGGTGGGTGCCGATGTGGAGGCCGCCGAGGTCTTTGGAGGCTTGTGGTGCTCTCGGCGGATGTAGGTGAGGCTGCTGTGATCCTCTCGACTGCTGCAGATGAGGGCGAGGGCACTCAGACAGGCGATGCCCTGTCCCACCACATCCAAAACAAGTCCTTGCAAACGGCTGCTGGGGTGGGGCTGGAGGTGTTGCTGGTGCTCTAGCAGTTGGGTGGCTCCTATACCTCTGTGGTCGTCGCTGCTGCTGGGAGCTGCTGGAAGGGGTCTGCCTCTTCTGTCCCCTCCTCTGATCTCTGCGCCAGCCCACTCAGTCTCGTAAATCTGAGCTCTCCGCACTACTGCCTGAAAGGTCGAGAGCTCGTGCCCAATCACACGGCCTCGAAGACCGTAACGTAAGCCGCTCTTGAAACGGCGGGCCTTCCGCCCCTCATCAACCATATATGGCGCAAACCTCGATAGCGCCACGAAACGAGCCGCGCATCGTGCCACGGTCATGTCTCCCGCACCAAAGTCTCGAACTCTAGTGCTCTCGGATGTCGTATGTGTAGGGAAATACTGCTCCTCGAATCGGTCTACAAAATCATCCCATGTCCGGACATAGTCGGGTCCTGCGACGCGGGTAATCGAGGTCCACCGGTGCTCGGCCTCACCTGGAAAAGAAACACCGCCAACCGAACTCATTGCTCGGCCGTACATGACATGGTATCAAAAATCTTCTCCACATCGGAGCGCCACCTCTCAGCTGCGGTGGCTCGCCCTGGAATCGTGGAGGATCAAACTGTCGAAACTCACGAAGTAAGGCACTCGCGCGCTCCTGCCTGCCTGGGCCGGTGAAACAACCGAGTGTCTGCTCTGCCCCTGAAGTGCGGCTGTCACTGCCGATGTAACTGAGAAGCACTCACGGATACGGTCGGATCCGCACCGGTATCGGTGGAGGTGCAGCATCCTCGGGATGGGCGGTATGAATCTCTAGTAGAGGAGCGACATCCTCAGGCTAGCGAGTAGGAATCTCCGGTGGTGGAGCAGGGGTCGTAGGTGGTAGTGCGGGAGTCGCAGGTGGTATCCAATGATGGTGCGGGAGTCGATCGGGTCACTCTCTGCGCGCCATGTCCTACAGGAAAGAGCGAAGGTGCCTATCAACTTAAAGGCTCGCGAAGGCACGCACGTTAAGGGTCGTAATAAAAGATCGCTAGGCTATCCGAACTTAGGACTTAATCATTCATAGCGGACATGTAATGTTGTTCTTGGTTATTCGCAAGTTATGCTCTAATACCATCACGCCCCGAACTCGGAAAACCGGGCTCACAAAATTCCCGATCACCGAATCCGGTGCCGACCTCCGTAGAACCCCATTCTCGGATCCCGACACCCATTCACCAGGTTAGATCCTGGGATACTACAAGGAGGGTTTCAAATCATTAGTCGATTCATAATGAGCATAACAAAAGCATAACCCACAATCAATAACCACAAGAACACCACCACAAAATCCACTATGATCAAAAACTTTTTAAGTACAATACGACTGAAATAAAATAAAATACAATGTAACAAAAGAAACAGAACTCCAGAAGCTCGGCTGCACGCTCCAACGAGACTATGGCTGCGGCTGTGGCGTCACCCGCACGCATCAATCGTGCATAAGCTTATGGAAAGCTTAGAGGGTGGTGTAAGTGTGTGCGCAATATAAACGTACTCAAAATGTAAGGTCGAGTGATGTGGAAACATGGTAATGAGCACATGAATGCAATCAGTACAAGGCTATGCGGTGCAAGATATGAATGCCATCGGCCAATAACACGGCCATGCGATGTGAAATGCAACTCAAGCATGCCAATCCTCAACATGTATCGGTACAGTTCTCTTTGGATAATCATCAGGGTTCAATACACTCCAAGTGGCACTGTCGCTCTCCTAGCCGCAGTCCAAGTGAGCGTAAGAAACCTCACTATCCGCCCGACCAATAGTCGTCAATACCTATCAGCACGTCGATAGCGGACCCATTCACGAGTGGTCAAACTCGGCCTAGTATTGCCCCCTACCCTCGGGCGAGTAAGGCCACACTCCTTCCCAACCGACCACGACACAGTGGGAGACACGGCCTCCTGGTATTCGGCCTTCGTGCGCTCGTATATCCACTCGGTCTCGACGTTGGAGTCATCCTCTGGTACCATCGGGTTTAGGGATTTTCACCCAGGGACGTCTATGGCGTCGCGATACTAGAAACAGTATTTTCGGTATCCAATCCAGCCACCCACGATGTGTCTGTAGAGGCTATGACCCTGATGTCACTAGGGCATACAGTAATCACAATCACACTAATGCAAGTGCATGAATCATACTATCAGACATGCAACAATTCCATGCACTTTATATGAGGCAACTCCGCCTATCAGGGAGCCCATAAACAGTCTATCCAAAGGTATATGCTATGATCGGTCACCCTCACATCAGGCATACATATGGTGCGAATGATCATGAATCATGGATCTATACTAAACATGTATAAAGAGATGGGCTTTAGGTATAATGGAGATGGGCCTAGACGGCCTACTTACCACAAGTTTGGGCCTATCAGTGGGCCTTAGGGAGAGTTATAATGCGGACATTTAACCAACATTATCAATGTGGACGTCAAACCAACATCACTCCCAAGGAATGGCCTTCCATGAAGTACACATTGTAATGGGCCTCTTATACATCCAATTGGGCTTTGACCCAAGGACCCAAATGCATCAAATGGGCTACATAACATGAGCCCCATATCTATATCAAGGTGGGCCTCAATGGGCCTCATAATATGGGCCTAATACAATTCAAGGTGGGCCTCAACAAGGGCCACTAATGCATGAAGATGGGCCTCCATAATGGGCCTTAAATTATCTCCAAAATAGTTGGGCTGTTGGATGAAACACATACATTATGATGGAGCCCACACTAATAAAGGGTGTGGTTTACCATACTTACCTAAGTAGGGCCCACAAAAATGCTCATTTTCCACCCAGCCTAAGGCCCAATGTAATGCCCACTGGACTGGGCCCACTGGAATGTTTATTTTCTACCCAACTTGGGCCCATTGTATTGTTTATCTATCATCCAACTGTCCATGAGGTTGCTTGGGCCAGGTAAGGCCCACGGTAATATTTATTTTCTACCCACATTAATATGTATTTGCCACGCAACCTGTTTAAAGGGTCACGTGCACCTGGGGTAGGGCCCACTGGACTGGAGCCCACTGAAATATCTATTTCCAGCCAACCGGCCAGGCGGTCAGGAGGGGCCCACCTTAATATTTTTATTTTATTTTATTTATTTACATATGTATAAATATATATATAAATATATATCACATGGAAGGGGGCCCTCCGTGATGGGGTCCACAAATCCAGCCCGTTCATTATGTGTGCCCCACTTGGCTAAGGGTACAGAACAAGTTTCAACCGCATCCAAGTTTCAGGTAGGCCCCACCAAGGGTTTTATATATTTTAGGCATGACTACACATGATTTTAAATGATGTGGCCCACCAGAGTTCCATATACAGCTGACTTTTGGCGTGGACGGATGAACTATGGGGACCCATCAAATGCTCGGTGTTGATGATCGAAATTCATCACCGTGGGGGCCCACAGCTGGAGCCGTGAGGCCCCAGCGTCCGTCCGCCCGTCACTCAGCAGCAGAAGCAGCGCTGCTGCTTTAAAACCCTTTTTTTTTTATTTATTATATATATATTTTTTTTGTTTTGGGGCCCACTGAGATGTGATTCACGAATCCAGCCCGTCCATTATGTGGGTCCCATATAAATGACCGTACAGACCAAGTTTCGGCAACATCCAAAACTCAGGTAGGCCCCACCAAGTGATCTTATATATTTTGACATGTCTTCACATGATTTTAGATGGTATGGCCCACCTGCGTTCCGTATAAGGCTGATTTTTGAGGTGGACGCGTGGACTGAGGGTACTCATCAAACGCACGGTGTTGAGGCCTGCTGCATGCGCTGACAGCAGCAGCAATGGTAAGTGTCTCTCTCTTTTTTTTTTGAAAATCAATTTTCCACGGATTTCCTGGGGTAGGACCCTCATCAGGTAGATCCGATCCTGCCACTGGTCCCTGTAAGTTGATACCATCACATAGAGTCCAATATTGGGATATTTCAGATATCCGAGAGCTTCAGGGAGTAAATCAAAGGTAGGGACACTGTTTCCTATGGTACGGCCCGCCAAAAAATGGGATCAACTTCATTTTTCGGCTCAACGCCTAAAATGAGTTGAGGAACAACATGGACGGCTCGGATCTTACATATACATCAAGGTGGGGCCTGCATGAGTGGCCCACCTCTCACTTTCCCCTTTTTTTTTTTTTTTTTAAAGTCCATTCTTGCAACGTCCAGCGTCCGGGGACGCTGGACGGTCTGTATATATTCATAAAAATGTGGTGGGTCCCACGTGAATGTGGCCCACCAGTATATATATATACAGATACATTTAATATTTATCTTATATTGTATATATATATATAAGTACTTATTATATTATATATCATATACATAAGTATATAAAATATAACATACATATATATATATATACCTATAAAAGATGCATCGGACCCATCCCAACAATATCACCTATAATAGAGTAGGCCACACCGTCTGATGTAGATGGACGGAGGAGATGTAACCTAGTGGTGGGATCCACACCATTACAAAGAAAGAATGAGAGAGATAAAGAGAGATACACGGTGAGATAGAGGAACCCCGCCACTATGGGCCCTCTAGATTAAATCACATACATCCAAATGGGTCCCACCAACAAGTGGGCCCTAAAATTTAAATTAATGGAAAAACACCCACCTTATCTTCCTTCTCCTAGCTCCCTTGGACACCTTAGCTCCTTACCTTCACTTTTAATGGAGATTGATGAAGGATGAATGGTTGAGATTGGAGATGAGAGGGTGGGCCACACTTGAAGTTGAGAGAGGAGTGTTGGATGAGTGAAATTTCTCATGGGATTTGGAAAATTTGCTAGAGAATGAGAGGGAGAGATAGAAATAATGGGTGGAGGGATGGGTGGAGTGATGGTTGTAAGAAAGAAGTGATGAGGGGTATGGTTTAGTTTGAAATTGGTGGAGAAGAGGGATGGTTGAGGTTGAAAATGAGAAAAGAGGAATGGTGAGGTGGAAAGATGGTGGACTTTTGGAAAAAGAGGGAATGGGTGAGGTACTTTGAGGTATGGTTGCATTTATGGTTAATTAGTGGGACTAATTGTGTAGAGATTCCCTCGAAATCCGCAACGCGCGGTGTTTCTTCGGAATAAACGCTGATCGGCATCTTCTTACCTGGGTATCGGTTCGGTGCGCAAGTCACGGCGTTGGAACCGCGGCGACGACGCGATCACCAAGACATAAGTTTCGGATCGAGCCGACGTCGGTGTGCGGGACCTGGCTTAAGATCGTGCGCAAATACCGAATACGGTGCGAAGGTTACCGGAATTTGACCGGAAGGACCGCGGAAGCTAATGAAATGGTACGGATTAGGACACGGGTCTTACACCACAGGTAAGTGGTAAGCCTTCCTATAAATAAGTCTAAAGGGAGATATTCCAATAGGGGTTTTAAATGTAGTATGGTAAGCCCATAAAGCATCGGTCAATTGGATTGACCGATCCTTTCGATTAGGGTTAACCATTTTCTCCAAAATGTGTTTAATCTCCCTATTGAAAATCTCAGCTCGCCCACTTGTTTGTAGGTGGTATGGAATGCCTACCTTGTGAGAGATGTCATATTTCTTCATTAAGTTCACGAATGGCCTATTACAAAAATGTGAGCCCCCATCACTAATAATGGCTTGAGGCGTTCCGAACCGGGAAATGATGTTCTCTTTTAAAAACTTAATGACCGTTTGATGGTCATTGTTCCGGCATGGAATCACTTTGACAACCATTTAGTGACATACTCTACGGTGAGCAAAATATATAAAATTTCAAAAGATTGGAGGAATGGTCCCATGAATCAATGCCCTAGCAATCAAATGCTTCAATGATCAGAATGGGGTTCAGAGGCATCACTTTTTGATGGGACAATGCTCCCAACTTCTAACAACGCTCACAAACTTTGCAAAACTCATGAGTATCCCTGAACATAGTGGGCTAGTAAAAGCCACACTGTAGAATCTTGGTCATGGTCTTTTTAGCAAAAAAGTGATCACCACAGGCTTGAGAGTGGTAGAAGGAGATGACACTTCAGTATTTATTGTCTGGCACACATCTCCTTAAGATTTGGTCTGGACAATATTTAAACAAATATGGATCATCCCAAATGAACTTACTAACCTCGACGAAGAATTTTTCTTATTTTGCGCAGTCCAATGTATCGGCGTGAAACTTGTGGCAAGATAATTAGCAATATTAGCAAACCAATGTGAATAGGAGACTTTGAACAATTGTTCATCATGGAACATGTCATTTATATGTGTCGTCTTAAGGGAATCAGAGAGATCAAGGCTGGAAAGATCGTCAACCACTACGTTCTCTACTCCCTTTTTATCTTTTATTTTCAAATCAAATTCTTGGAGTAGGAGGATCCATCTAATCAGGTGGGGCTTAGCATCATTCTTAGAAAGAAGATACTCGAGCGCCGCATGATCTGTGTAAATGACGATCTTAGATCTGATCAAGTACGACCTAAATTTGTCTAAAGCGAACACTGCGGCTAAGAGTTCCTTTTCTGTAGTAGAGTAGTTCACTTGGGTAGGATTTAGAGTTCTACTTGCGTAATGAATAATGTAGGCTTTTTTCTTTTCTCTGGCCTAAAAATGCCTTAAGAGCATAGTCAAATGCGTCGCACATAAGTTTAAAAGGAAGGCTCTAGTCGGGTGGCTGCATGATAAGTGCAGTGGTTAACATGCCCTTGAGCTTAGTAAAAGCTTCCTGGCATTGCTCAGTCCACTCGTATGGTGCATCTTTTTGAAGTAGATTACATAAAAGATGAGAGAGGTGACTAAAGTCCTTTTATGAATCTTTTGTAAAACCCGGCGTGTCCTGGAAAGGATCGCATATTTCGTATATTCTTGGGTAGAGGTAGGTTAAAGATAAGATCAATTTTAGCTTTATCTACCTCAATTCCCTTGGACGAGATAATGTGTCCAAGGACAATTCCCTTACGAACCATGAAGTGGTACTTCTCCCAATTTAGCACCAAGTTCTTTTCCTCACATTACTTCAGCACATTTTTCAAAATTTTCAAGCATTCGCTGAAGGATGGACCAAAGATCGAGAATTCATCCATGAAGACCTTTAAATATTGTCCCACCATGTCAAAAAAAATACTCATCATGCATCGCTGGAAGGTGGCGGGGGCATTACACAGTCCGAATGGCATCCTTCGGTAAGCAAAGGTGCCAAAAGGACATGTGAACGTAGTCTTTTCTTAGTCTTCAAGGGCTATCTAGATCTGATTGTAGCCCGAATATCCGTCAAGAAAACAGTAATAGGAATGACTAGCTAGCCTTTCTAAAATTTGATTGATGAAGGGCAAAGGGAAGTGGTCCTTCCTCGTGACGGTATTCAACTTCCTGTAGTCAATGCACATTCTCCAAACAGTAGTGATTCTAGTTGGCATGAGTTCATTATTGGCATCGGCTACGATGGTGATTCCGGACTTCTTAGGAACCACCTGAGTTGGACTCACCCATTTGCTATCAGATATAGGGTATATGATACCCACATTTAATAGCTTAAGAACCTCGGCCTTAACCACTTCCTTTATGTTTGGATTTAATTTACGTTATAGTTGCCAAGAGGTCTTCCCATTATCCTCTAGATGAATGCGATGAGTACAAATCAAAGGGTCAATTCCCTTGAGGTCCGCAATCGACCATCCAAGAGCTCTTTTATGCTTAATGAGAGTAGAGATGAGCATACTCTCCTGTTCTTGCTCAAGGTGGGAAGAAATCAATATCGGGTATGTCTCATCTTGACTTAAATAGACATATTTCAAATCATAGGGCAAATGTTTTAGGTCAAGCTTTGGTGCCTTATGGTTAGACGGTAGATGCATTACATCAGTTTGGGGAAATTTTTCAAATTGTGGCCTCCACTGGTTAACTTCAAGTACCTGCACATCATCAAGCATGGCACCCGTCTCCCTAATCATATCATCATCTAAATCATAAGAGTCGGCCAAGCACGTCTCTAGAGGGTCAGAGGATAAGATCAGAAGTGCTCTATTTTCCACGAAAGAATCAATGAGGTTAATATCATGAAAATTGTCTTCATCATCTAACTATTTGCCTATGTTGAAAAATATATTCAACTCCAATGTCATATTTTCAAAAGACATACTCATGACTCCATTTCTGCAATTAATGATTGTGTTTGAAGTGGCAAGGAATGGACGAAGAAAGATTGACGGGAATTTGAGTGCTCATGTCCATTATGAGTTGAGTATCCAGGATGATAAAATCTATCGGGTAATAGAATCTGTCAACCTAGACTAACACATCCTCGATTATCCCTCTCGGTACACAAACTAAGTGGTTGACAAGTTGTAATGTAGTTTAGGTGGGTTTTAATTCACCCAAACCTAGTTGTTCGTAGACTAAATAAGGAATTGGATTTACACTCGTTCCTACGTCAAGAAGTGTGTGCTCAATCTAGTAGTTCCCAATTACACAAGCGACGGTTGGGCTACTGGGATCTTTGTATTTCTGTGGCACATATTGCTTTAGGATGGCACTCACCTTTTCAATTAAGAAGATTTTCTTTTGAATATTTTGTCGTCTTTTGGTCGTAAACAAGTCTTTCAGAAATTTGGCATATGAAGGTATTTGTTTAACCGCATCCAGTAAAGGAATATTGACCTTTACTTGTTTCAACACCTCTAGAATGTCCTGAGAGTTAGAGAGAGGTTTTGGTGAACCAACCGTTGGGGGAATAGAGCAATCGGCTTGCCTTAAAGTTCCAATTCCAATTCTTGTGGGGCAGTGCTAGGTCTATCATCGTTGTCCTCTTCGAGGTCCTTAAGCTTTTCAGCCTTTACAGGAATAGATTTGTCAATTATCTTCCCATTCCTAAGAGTGGTGATAGACTTAGCTTGCTCCATTTGATTTGAAGAGCTTGGATCACTTATTTCATATTGCGGTTTAGGATTGAGAAAAGGTTGGGCTGGAAGAATCCCTTTTTTCCCAATTGAATTTTTTGTCTCATGCCCTTGTATGGTCTTTGAAAGGTCTTGAAGGGTTTGCAATATACCCTGCATGATAAGCTCTTGTTTTTTAATATCCCTTTATTTGGAATTTGATTGAAGAAACCTTGAGTAGTAGTTTGTCCATTCCTCCAATTGAAGTTTGAATGATTTCTCCAACTAGGATTGTATGTATTTGAGGTAGGTCCATTGAAAGGTCTTTGGTAATTGCTCACGGCATTAGATTGCTCATTCAACACCTTTTGAAAGGCAGGTATTGTTGGACAATTTTTAGTTGTGTGAACGTTGCAAGCACAAATACCACAAACAGTTTCTTTAACCTTATCCTTCTTTAGTTCTATGGCCTCGAATTTCCTTATGAGATTAGCCACTTTAGCATTGATATCATCATCCTCTTTCAGAAGGTATAATCCACCCATTTCATTTGATTGAGTGGGCCTAGAAGTGGTGCTTGATTTTAGGTAGGTGTCCCATAATTGTGCATTTTCAGTAAGTCTGTCCAAGTAGTCCCACACGTCATCGACATTTTTATTCATGAATTCCCCATTGCACATTATCTCAACCAATTGGCACATGGAAGATGTCAGACCATCATAGAAAAAGCATGTAATGCGCCATGTTTCAAAATCGTGTTGTGGGCATGAACTGACAAGATTCTTGAACCGCTCCCAACATTGGAAGAATGTTTCATCCTCCTTTTGAGCGAAGTTCATGATTGACTTTTTAAGGGTGTTTGTTTTATGATGTGGAAAAATTTTCTTTATGAACTCCCTTATCATGTAATTCCATGTGCCAATAGATCGGTGACATTGTGAATGCAACCACATCTTAGCCTTCTCTTTCAAAGAAAAGGGAAAGAGTTTCAGTCTGACCGTGTCCTCAGACACGTTATGAAAATATAAAGTGGCTATAATCTCGTCAAACTCTTTCAAGTGTAGATATGGACTTTCAGATTCAAGTCCATGGAATTTTGGAAGGAGTTGGATCACCATTGGCTTAATATCCATATGTCCTGTATTTTCTGAAAAAACCATGCATGAGGGTGTGCTCACCCCCGCCAGTTGTAAATAATCTCACAAAGTATGAGGTGGGGGTGCTTGATTCACCTCATTCTCATCTTGGACTTCCTCAACCCTAGGTTGAGGTTGTCTTCCTGGTTGATTGACCAGTTGATTGACAGCCATCACTTCAATTAACTTTGAGGATCTTGAGTGGTGTCTAATCCTGTGATGGATATATAACCCCTCAACCAATCCTCCTTCACTCAAAAGACGTTGAGTATTATCACAGATCCACTTGGGCATGAAACACTCTCAGCCCTCAATTTTAGATTCTAACCTAAACCTAAAAAGGAAATAAGAAGGAAATATAAATCTATAAATAGAAAGAGAGAGGGAATTAGAAAGAAATTACCAAATTAAAAGTTCCTAAATTAAGATCCTACAAAGAAAAATAAAACAAGTCAGTTTTTAAAAATAGAAATTCTGAAATTAGAAAGTTTCTAAAAAAAAAACAATCTTAAAATTAGAAAGTAGTTTCTAAAAAAAGAGAAAAAGAAAATTTCTAAACCTAGAATTAGAAAGCTAAGTTAGTTTCTAAAATAAAATAGAAAAAACCTAACCTAAAAATAGAAAATAAACAAACCCTAATCTTAACCTAATTCTAAAACTAGCTAATCTCAAAAAAACGCAACCGTTAGTCCCCGACAACAGCGCTAAAAACTTGTTCACAACCCCAAGTGTAAGGTCGCGATGTAGTAATAATCTCGGTAAGACCAAGGTCGAATCAACAGGGACTAAACTTGTGTGTCTTCTGAAAGCAACTAGAATTAGAACTAGAAGAAGATGTAAACCTAAATCTGAAAGTATAGAGAGTAATTGTGAGAGATATAATGAAAAACTTAAGAAATTCAAAGGTGGGAAACTAGGGTTTCCAAGGATCCACTTGTAGGTTCTCAGGATGCTACCTTTCTTGATTCAAGGACAAAGAGATTTGTCAGATCTCTGAACTTCTCATGGATTTAATCATCAATGGATGAGAGTTGTAAGGATTTAGAAGTGATTCCATCACCTAACCATGCCCAGGAGACAAGGGAAACAACAGGATCTACCAATCACATAACTAATCATAAGAGAATTGTGAAGGTTAGGAGGGTCCTACCATGCCCAAGGGACGATGGTGAACAATAGGATCTCCTAATTTCACAATCTCAATTCAAGAAAAGAAGATATCTCAAGCTATCGCAGATCTATTGTAATTTGTCACAACAAACCATTAAAAACTAAAAATATTCCTTCATAATCAAACTAGAATCCAAGAGAGTTCAATAAAATATGAATCAAAACAAAGAAAATATCTCAATCACACTACAAGCTTCACCTCTTAGTCCTATCTAAGAGGTTTAGCCAAACATAGACATGATTGAATTAAGAACTCTTAAGAAAAACATAAAAACTACTAAGGAAAGAGAAGAAAAACACTTGGCGATGACTTCTCCATGATTTTGCTCCATTCCTCAAACCCTAGAAGATGCCTAGGAATGCCCTAGAGACTCCTATTTATAGTTTTGCAACTTCAAGTTTCATACCGAGTTGGAAATTTCTAGAAATCGCCTCAAATTTACGTAGTCCGCTCAAACTCAGCGTAAGCCTTGACTAGTTGTGGACCATCCTCAACTGGTCGAGGGCCACCTTCGACTAGTCATGGACCACCCTCAACTGGTCAAGGGCCACCTTCGACTAGTTGTGGACCACCTTATATTGGTCGAAGATCGCGTGAATTTAGAATCTGATGTTGCTGGGTTCGAGTTGAAGTTTCCTCAACTAGTCAAGTAGGAGCCAGGACTAGTCCTGCGGAAGCCAGGACTAGTCGAACAATAGCCAGGATTAGTCGAGGATTACAGAAATTTACTTCAAAACTTCAGTTCTCTTCATTCTTGACTTAGTTTTCTTGGATCTTTAGCATGTGAATTCTTCATTCTTGGTTGTCTAAGATCTAATCCTTGGCTTGGTGATTCTTGAGCATTAAATTCATACTTTTTCCATCCTTTTCAATCCAAGCTCTTAAATTCACCTTGTAACACAAACATGATTAAAATAAAACATTAAGCATTGTCATGTTCATAAAACCAAGTAATAAATGGGGTCTAATATGTAATATTTGACCCTTAACATTGTTAATCCACAATGTTAGCTGGCCAGGCTAGTGAGTGATCCCACCATGGTTCATACATAACATAATATAAGATAGCAAAAGTAAATCATACTATATGCATGCAGCATGAGCATGGATGCGAAGATGTTATAAGATGCATGCCAAGTGGGATGGTCGTCCACTTGCTTAGGTGGGATATCCATCAACACAAAATTTGTACCCTTCAGACATCCACCGTAGGTAGGCATGGGCAATATGTACCCATCAAAAATCAACCTAAGTATGGGTAATCATACATCCAATGTTGTTAAATCACATATGCGATCGCACATTTTTATTTTTATTTTTAATATTTTTTAAAAAGAAAAAAAAGGATAAATTAAGAAAAAAGATGAATAAATTATTATATGCCATTGGCCCTTGCAATACATTTACTTTAAGTAAAATAAAACCTATTACATAATGAATTAAATATTAAGTCATCATTCATAAAAAATTCTACATTTTACAATATAGTTAACTTAACATTTAACAAATATGAAATATTAACATTCAACATTAAACACTACATCAACAATCAACACTAACACACTCAGTAAACAAAATGAATAAGTTATTTATTTATTATTCATCTAATCATATACTATATACATTGACCCATTTGCCATTGTGGCAGATCAGCACCACCATCATCATCCGAGTCATCTCCTTCTTCCACATACACTTCTTCTTCTTCCGTTTCTTTATCATCTGTATGTACTAATACTTCATCAATATTCAATGGTGGATCTTCAGCTTGATCATTATCACCATCTCCTTCTTCCATCTCCTCAATCTCTTCAATGGGTTGATGACTACTACTCACCTTGTGACTCACCCCCATTCTTCGCCTTTGAGTGGTACCTTCACCAATTGTCAATCCGTATGCAGCATCTTCAACTCGCGCCCATGTCAGGTCCTCTCCAGCAAATACCAGGTCCTTCCTCTCTACGAGCCACTCGTTATCTGCATCTAACTTATCTAAGCAGATAAGGGTCAAAGAAACTAGGTTTTTCTTTTCTAGTTTGGAATCATTCTCTGAATTTTTAATTGTATTAAATGAAAACCAAGTCATTGAGCTTTTTTTGCTCAAGACGATTCCTTGTCTTGGTATAAATCTGCATTGAAGAAAGCATATTTGGCATTAGCTATTTAAGTAATTAATTTAATTTAGACCTTACACTAAAAAATTGAAGTTTATAATTACTAAACTTACCACCTCGAACGTACTCCAATTGTGCTCGCAACCACTCACAGAACACATGAGTTCAAGAATTCTCATAGCCAGCTTCTTTAGAACTGGATCTTTTCTGTTTGGGTTCACTCCATAAGCAGCTCACCAATCAGTTGAGAAAAATAGTTAAAGTAGGTTAGAGACACTTTGTAGAAAAATTATTTATAAGACACTAGGACTGACATTCATAGTAGTACTTACTAGGTAATTTCATTGTTTGATGCCTTATTATGATATCCTTTAAGAATATCCCCTTACTTTTTATATAGAAGTCTAGCAAAGTTAAGATCTTGTCCTCTTCTTCTCTATCTGGAATCATTCTTTCCAAGACATTAATGAATCCAACCATATGCATAGTAAGTGCTTCTACTGAATCCGAAGAAGCAAATAAATAGACTGGGTTAAGGAATAAGTAGCTGAATACAATGGAGATGACATTTGACTGCCCTATCTTCTATCTATAATATCTAAAATTGGCTTGTAATCACGATCTCTATAGTTAAAATGGTCCATGATCTTATTTTTCGCCCTCTTCATCACATCATATATGTAGCCCATTGTAGGCTTCTCATCCCCGTCCACCAATCGTAACATAGTGACTAAGGGTTCGGATGCCTTTAGTGCCTTTACCACTTATGTCCAAAAACTTTGTGAAAAGATTGTTTGTTGAACTTGTTTCCCTTCAGCCTTCTTTAACCAAGGCCCACTTGTAAAATTGGCTGACACTACAAAGCTTCTAAGTTCTGATTTTTTTGCATGTAATCTCTGTAGTGTTAAAAAGACTGTAGCAAAATAGGTGACTACTGGACGTATCAAGTTGCCCCCAATGTGTTTTCTCATTCGATGAGAAGAAGGGCATGTTTGTACATAAAGATCGTGATTCTTCTAGACCTTCCAATCACAGTTATAAATAATCTACATATATCTTCTAACATAAGATCAACACAATGAGCCGCATAAGGGGTCCAAAATAAATGACGCATCTTCTCTATAAGAAGACGTCCGGCCATTACATACGAGGTTGCGTTGTCTGTAATTACTTGTATAATATATTCCTCACCTATTTTTTCAACTACATTATCTAGTAAACTAAATAAGTATCCTCCTGTGTGTGAATGGCCCGATGCATCTATGGACTTCAAGAACATTATCTCAGTTGAACAATTTACCAAAAAGTTAATGACTGACCGAACGGATTTATCAGTCCATCCATCGGTTCTTAGTGAACACCCATATATTTTTCATGATTCCTTATATTCAGTTATGAAGGATCGTGTATATTCAACTTTAGTTTTTGGGTATGTCTATCTCATTTCATGATATGAAGGAGGTTTAAGCCCAGGTCCAAATTGACCTATAGCCTCAACCATTGCTTTGAAGCTTCTCGATTTAATGACGTTGAAAGCAATGCTAGTTTGGTAAAACCACTTAGCAATATATTGAATAGTATTTTTCCTATCTTTTTGTTTATACTGGTTCTCTAAAGTTGTTTGAGCCGGCCCTTTACCTCGACCCCTTTGATCGATCACATCCTCAGGGTGTGGTCTACACCATCTATCCATGGGCTCATGCCCTCGGGCTCTTTTAGAGACCGTTGGTTGTACTCGTGGTCTAGATCGTCCTGTCCAAGTAAGGGGAGTGAGACTAGTTTCATCTACATTAACTACGTTTATATCTTCATATGCATCTTGTTCCAAATATTCCTCCTGACGTAGGGCACTATCGCATCTCTTTCTTGACTATTTTTCCATATACTCTATGATCTCCCTTTGAATTTCTGAAGTAATTTTGTCACATACTTTTGCATTTGACTTAGTAAATGTGTAAGGTGTTGCTTGTGCCTTGCAACGTTACTAGAACCCACATACCCATATAAACTAGAAAGAGAGTTCAATTCAATGGATTATGAAGAGCTTGGTTGTCTTGTAATGTCTCTTGAATCTTGATTCTCGAATCCTTGTAGATGTATGTAGTGTCCCTTGATTGAAACTTCAATCTTGAAAGAAATATGGATGGATGAATGAAGTTTGGGGCTTGGAATTGTATAAGAGAGAGTGTAAGAGAGCAAAATAGAGATAGAGAGAAAGTTTGAGCTTTGAGTGCATGTAGGAGTGCTTAGAATCCTTTTTATAGAGAAAAAAATTAGGATTTTAAAAAAATAGTAATTTTCCAACGGTCAGATTTCTGACCATTGGGAACTATGCGATCGCATATGCTGTATGCGATCATATATCATCGCACATGTGGCATATGTGATCACATATGTGCAGTGATCGCATATGCCACTGTTGTTGTAACGTCTCAGAAAAATCTGTACAAGGACCCGAGTACCACCTCAGACAGAAATCACTCAGGGCCGAAACCTTTAGGAATTAGGTTAATATTAGCAAGTGCTAAACTAGAGTACTTATGAAAATAGCACTAATCACTTTAAATATGATCTGCAAGACCCAAACCGTACAGAATCATTGACGCTACATTACCCTGAAATCTATAATCCATCCTTAAACCCGGTTGCTCTCAGGAGCACACCGAAACTCCGTATCGGACCTGGACCGCACGTCGAAAGTTCGATAACCGCAAAACTATACAGTTATGACCACATTACTAGAATTGACAACCCCCTCGAAAATCAAGTCTCAATTGTGTCTAGAAATGCACAACTTGAGCCTGGAGCAAAGTGTGTGAGAAACGTAAATATCTTTAGAAATAAAATTCGAATTTAAGTAATTGAGTCGTGTCACTTGCAGGCTAAATATAGGGATTCAGACCGTCAGATTCTGACCCAAATACACCCTCTGATCAGGGAAAATGTCCCATACATGACAATGTTCTTGTGGTCCTGATCGAGTGACCTTGACCGTTGATTTGAAACTGGTCCACCACGGTCGATCTGCAAACCCGATCGGAGCAAAAACTTAGCTTGACCTAGATCCAATGTCAGGGAGCTTAAGTCCGACTGCACGCAGAAAAGGAGCCACCAGAAGTACTCCGTTAGGCTGAAACAGACGCCCTTTGGATATAACCTAAGTATACCTTAGCCCTGGGGCCATTTCCATCAGACCTGGGCCTATATAAGGGCCTTAAACCCTCTCTCTAATATTCCATACGAATTTTTAAACCCTAAGGAAGAGAGAAGAGGAAAATGAAAGGAAAGAGAGAGAAAGAGATAGAGAGAGTTGGAGATTCATCCTGGGATTTGATCCCGTTGCTCCATGCACTTAGCCACCCTATCTGTATCGCTATACGGACGATTCCAATTCCGTTCTTGGGTAAGAAAACCTAACCCTAACCTGTTATAGGATTTCAAATATTGTAAGTAATGGAATAGCTAACTTATTTCATACTGTAGGTTACCAATCCGCCGTTGACAAAGGCTAAGTGTCTAAAACGAATCTGTTACGCGTTTACCAGCGTAAGGTGCAGACTATAAATGTTTAGGTTATGGTTTTCAAGGTTTTCAATGTCAGTAACGATTTATGACTGACTTGATTGCTATCTCATATGCTTAGACACAATGTTTCCCATATATTACACATAGATGTAAACTATGTTGATTTTAATGCATTCTAAGTGTTTGTTGAAATGACTGAATGAATATGGATTTATGATTTGTGCTTGCCATGATTTGTGTGTGAGGATATATGATGGATGTACGTGTGGTAACTCCTATGTGGAAGGATTTGCTACGACGTGTGTTTAAACTAATTTATTACATGTACATAATATGTGTAGTCTAAGTGTTTGATAAAGTGCCTGAGTGAGAAAATGTTTAATGTAAGGTACTTAATGAGGATGTTGAGATAGGATTCTCAATCCCCTTATCTAGGGTTACAGTTTCCTTCATGTAGTCTGTTTTACTATTGTATGATTTGTGAATTAGATGTTCATGTATGTTAACATGTATTCTATGTGTTCGTTGGGATGCTGACATGGGATCTATATTTAATTGTGTTGTTACATAATGTCTTGGCTATTACATTTGAATGCTATGATCTGGAGTATGTTTGGGGCTATGTAGTAGTCCAGGCAATCGGTAATAATTTACGACCAGTGGCTGAACTGTTTTAGCCACGACAGATGTGTTCGACGAATCCGAGTCGTACGTCACTTGACGACAATGGCCAGGACACGCGGAATGCTTATGCACTCCATGTCGATTAAGTCTACGTGCGCCCGTACTAGTCGATCTCGTCAAGTAACCCGATTGACCCGATGTATATTCACCATGTATGGACGCTACTGCTTGAATCTAAGGTACCAAACTCACTAGCAAAAACCCCTTTAACCTTGGTACTTGGATCCGCTAAGACTCATGAGCCAGGCATGGTGGTATGGGATACTGTGGTCGAGCTGTCGGCCTACGCTGGGGTGACGAGCCTCCCCGTAGTGACCAGTGAGCAACCCAAACTCGTGAGCCGAATACGGTAGTATGGGACACTGTATTCGAGCTGTCGGCCTACACTGATAAGGTGAAGAGCCCTTTGTAGTGACCTCGAGCGTACTCTAAGACCGCGTAGAGGTGATGAGCCTTTACGTAGCAACAAGAGTACATACTAGGCCTGCACTGATAAGGTAACAAGCCCTTTGCAGTGACCTAGAACCGTAACATCGTATGAGAATTGCTAGGATTGACGACCCTAGAATGGATCATTGTTTGGGAATTGATATATGGGAGGTACCTTAGCTTCCTAATCCTGCTGTATGAAAAGGACTAATAAGAACTTGGTAATCACGCTCATGCACCACATTACGTGTGCGTTTGGCGTAGCAGGTTAAGCACTGAGGAAGTGTTTCATGCGCGATCGCGAGATGAAGTCGTTGAGGGAGCGTAGGCGAGGGCATACATCATTATTTCATATCATTTTTGCATTAACAAGAGTACTTAGGACCTGATTGTTGTATTGCGTTATCATTACTGCTTGACTGAATTGATAACATGTTAACCTGTGCTTTATTGTTCCACTAAGTTGATCACTCACTCCCAGTAGGTTGGAAACTAGTCCTATGGTTGGGGTGAGAATCCTTACCGCCACGGGGACTTTCTCAGATGCTATCAAGATCTGTAAGGGGTGTTCGATAGATGTAGGGAGCAGGAGAGCACTCCTTGACTTGATTGTCACCCCATTACATTAATATGATGTCATTCTTGGTATGGATTGGCTCATAGAGGTGAAGGCAGAGATTGACTGTGATACCAGAGTGGTGACAGCCTGTAGATCAGAGGGCACGACCTTTGCATTCCCAGTGCAGGTCAGTTGGCCCTATCGCATTGATTGTTATGCTTCCATGCTGGAGGATGCTCATGATCTAGCGCTTGAGGACACTCCTGTGGTCCAAGAGTTCTCAGATGTGTTCAAGAAGATACCTGGACTACCCCTTCAGCGCAAAATTGATTTTACAATCGATCTAGTGCCTGGTACGACACCTGTATCTCTTCCGACCTATCGTATGGCTCCGTGTGAGATGGAGGAGCTGAGGAAATAGATCGATGATCTGTTGGATGCAGGCTTTATACAACCCAGCGTGTCTCCATGGGAAGCACCTGTGTTGTTCGTAAAGAAGAAGGATGGCTCTCTGCAATTATGTATTGATTATCACAGATTGAACCAAGTGACGGTAAAGAACAAGTATCCCTTACCCAGGATAGATGACCTGTTTGATCAGTTGAAGGGAGTAAAGTATTTCTCGAAGATTGACTTGCAGTCAGGGTATCACCAGTTGCCCGTCAGGGATGAGGACGTGCAGAAGACGGCCTTCAGGACCAGTTTTGGACACTATGAATTTCTCATAATGTCGTTCGGCCTTACGAACGCACCAGCCATGTTCATGGACCTGATGAAAAGGATATTTCGGCCATTTCTTTTCCAATTCGTCATCGTGTTTATTGATGACATACTTATATACTCTAAGAGTCGGGAAGAACACGAGGAACACTTGCGAGTAGTCCTAGATACACTGAAGAAGAACCAGTTATTCGCACAGTACAAGAAGTGTAACTTCTGGAAAGAGGAAGTCAAGTTCCTAGGACATGTGGTGTCTAAGGAAGGGATAGCTATGGACCTTGCCAAGGTAGCCGCAGTTCAGGACTGGGAGCAGCCCGGTTTGGTTATTGAGGTAAGGAGTTTTCTTGGGCTGGTAGGTTATTATCGACGATTCATTCAGGACTTCTTCAAGATAGCCAGACCTTTGTCTCAGTTGATTCGGAAAGATCTTAAGTTCGCCTGTAATGAAAAGGCAGAGGCAATTTTTCAGGAGTTGAAAGACAAGTTGACGTTCGCCCCCGTGCTAGTATTGCCAGAGCAAGGGGTCAAGTATACGATATACATGGACGCGTCTCGCATCATTTTGGGTGGTGTCTTGATGCAGAAGGACGGGGTTATTGCCTACCTATCGCGACAGTTGAGGAAACACGAGGAAAACTACCCTACGCATGACCTAGAGTTAGCTGCCTTCATCTTTGCTTTGAAGATTTGGAGACATTACCTCTATGAAGAGGAGTTCGAGCTCTTTTGCGACCACAAGAGCCTCAGGTACATATTCATCAGCGGGACCTAAATATGAGGCAACGACGATGGATGGAAACCTTGAAAGACTTCAAGTTCGAGGTTTCCTACCATCCGGGCAAGGCTAACCTTATGGCTGATGCGTTGAGCCGCAAGAAGACCATAGAGTTTGCGGCTCCGCTAATGGTGGCGGAATGGGGAATAGTAGAGTTCGTGCGAGACTTCGAGCAGAAGCTCACCGTGGAGGAGCCGTTCAAGAGCGTCGTGCATGTTCATATACAACCACTTATTGATGATAGGATCATTGAGGCCCAGAAGGGCGATGGACGATTGTCTGAGCTTCGAGAGCAGGCTAGCGGCAATGAGAACGCCGAGTGGAGAGTTGGTACAGATGGGGGCTTACATTACCGTGGCCGCCTATGCGTCCCAAACCTTCCCGACTTGAGGCGGGAAGTTCTCGAGGCTGCGCATAATTTGAAGATGGCTATGCACCCTAGAAGTACGAAGATGTATTGCTATGTGAAGAGGTCGTACTGGTGGGATAACATGAAGGTCCATATAGCAGATTACATGTCCCGTTATCTCACGTGCTAGCAGGTCAAGGCTGAACATCGCCGACCTCATAGACTGCTTCAGCCCATGCCCATTGCTGAATGGAAGTGGGACTTTATCTTTATGGATTTCATCTCAGGGCTACCGAAGACGAGGAAGGGGTATGACTCCATATGGGTGATCATGGACCGGTTGACGAAATCGGTTCATTTCCTCCCTATCAGAGTTTTAAACTCTATAGACGAGTTGGCTAGGTTGTACATTAAGGAGATTGTACGTCTGCATGGAGTTCCCTTGGAGATCGTGTTGGACCGAGACACACGATTCACATCTATCTTCTGGACTCGTATCTAGGAAGCGATGTGTGTGAAGTTGAAGTTCAGTACCCCGTTTCACCCACAGACTGACAGGCAGACGAAACGAGTAAATCGGATTCTGGAAGATATGTTGCGGGCTTGTGTGCTGTATTTCATGGACAGTTGGGATGACTGTCTTCCTTATGCAGAGTTCGCCTATAACAACAGCTTCCAAGCGAGTATTGGCATGGGTCCTTACGAGGCACTATATGGGCGTCCGTGTAGGGCACCGCATTGCTGGCAGAGGTTGGCGAGAAGAGCCTGATTGGCCGAGAGTTAGTTCAGGCGACTTCAAAGAAAGTCGACATTATTAGGCACCGACTTTTAGCAGCATGGAGCAGACAGAAGAGCTACGCCGATATGAGACGACGACCATTAGAGTTCGAGGTTGGGGACCATGTATTTTTGAAGGTTTTCCCAATGAAGGGAGTCCTCCGGTTTGGGAAGAAGGGGAAGCTCACGCCTAGATTCATTGGCCCATTCTAGATACTTGATCGAGTGGGGGCGGTAGCATACCGTCTTGCTTTGCCCACACCACTCGTAGGCGTGCACGACGTATTTCATGTATCCATACTAAAGAAATACGTTCTCGATCCTTCCCACATTATCATATAGGAGCAGGTACAGTTGAGCGAGGACGCTACATATATATTGCGACCGACGCGTATCCTAGACAGGAAGAAACAGGTGTTACGTAGCAAGGTTATCCCACTTATGAAAGTGTTGTGGATACACCACACCGAAGAAGAGGCTACTTGGGAAACAGAAGCCGAGGTCCGAAAGAATTACCCTCAGATTCTCGAGGAGTACGAAAAGGTACTAATTTCGAGGATGAAATTTTTCTTTAAGGGGGGTAAATTGTAACGTCTTGGAAAAATTCGTACAAGGGCCCGAGTACCACCTCAGACAGAAATCACCTAGGGCCAAAACCTTTAGGAATTAGGTTAATATTAGCAAGTGCTAAACTAGAGTACTTATGAAATTAGCACTAATCACTTTAAATATGATCTACAAGATCCAAACCGTGCAGAATCATTGACGCTACATGACCCTGAAATCTAGAATCCATCCTTAAACCTGGTTGCTCTCGGGAGCACACCGAAACTTCGTATCGGACCTGGACCGTACGTCGAAAGTCCGATAACCGCAAAACTATATATATTATATTATATTTATATATTACATATAAATATGTGGATGGATGGATGATTGGTTAGATGGGTGGATGAAAATTGGGAGGGATGGATAGGTGGATGGATGGATGATTGGTTTAGTTGGATGGTTGAATCATGGATAATATATATATATATATATATATATATATATATATATATATATATATATATATATATATATATATATGTATGTATGTATGCATGTATACATGATATAAATATAATATAATAATATAATATATATAAAATATTTAAATATCATATTGATTGGGAGTGCTGGATGGACAGTATGAAACACATCATTTTTAGTGTTAATTTATTGTTATAGGTAATTGTTAATTTTTTATTGTTAATGTTAGGTTTTTAATATTATTGTTAAATTAATTTAATATAATATTAATATTAATGTTATTAATATTAATGTTACTGTTATTATTATTGTTATTGTTATTGTTAATTTAATTAATATTATTGTTATTGTCAATTTCTTATTATTTAATCAGTAACATCATTTTTATAAATGTTTTATTGTTGTAGTGTAGGATAATCAGTTGCCTATTTGAGAATTTTTATGTTGCCAGACATAGATTCAGTGTGTTTTTTATACATAGAAATTCTTAAATTGTCCATTTTTGGACAGTTCAAAGTTGAATAGATAATAATATTTTCATTTATTCTAATTTAAATGCACATGCTTGTTTCGGTTCATCTTTCCTAATTCTCTCTGAATATATTTCTTACATTTATTTCCTCATAAAATATTTATACTTTATGTGGATAGTTGATGTGGGAACCAAATAAAAGATTAATATATTCTGGTGAGATTAGGGGAGATGCTGCTGAAATTTTGGCATGACATTTAAATTGAATAATAAAAGCATTACAATCTATTCAACATTGAATGAGTGACTGAATTAAATACTTAGAAAATTGTTGAAATTTTAGAAGACATTTATACATAAATGACACACCACTTGTACTAATAAATGCCTAAAAGTTAGTTTCGTATCTTTATATTTAATTATTTTGAGCTGGGTAGTTAGGATGAAGTCCCAACTACCCCTGGTACCGGTGCGTCGACCACATCTCCTCTTATTATTAAGGGAAATAGGTCTTCAGCTGTAACTGTAAGTAAAGGAAAGAAACGGTTAGTTGTGTCGTATGATTTTGAAGAAATTCTAGTTAATGATGTGACTAAGATTAGATGTGTGCACCGCAAAGCTTTGTATACCAAAAATCACGAGGGGTCGACTACTCATTTAAACAGATATAGACAAAGTTGTACAAAAATACAAAGAATTCCACTTTCAGGCCAATAGTTGCTATAATTTATAAAGTCTGAATGAGATACTTCTTAAGGTAAACTTTTCACTCATAAGTTTTAAAAAAAGAAGTTGAAGGAGTGGTATGCAAGACTTTTGATCGTTGATGAACAACCATTTAAAATGATAGAGAGTAAAGTTTTCATGAGATATAGTAAATTCCTTAATCCTCATGTTGAGAAGGTCTCCCGTGTTACTGTGAAGAATGAGTGAATGAAGATGTACACAAGTGAGAAAATGAATCTGAAAGCAGTTTTGGCATTGGTCTCAATAGTAAGTTTGACTTTTATTATGTGAGCAACGGCTAATCAAAGAAAGGGATACATTTCATTGACTACACACTATGTCGATGAAAAATGAAAACTTTATAAGAGAATGTTAAACTTCCGCCACCTTCCACCTTCTCATACCAGTTTGGTTATTTCAGATTGCATTTATAACTATCTATGATATTGGGGCATTAAAAATAAATTTTCTTCATTAATTTTAGATAATGCTTCAACATATGACAGTGTAATATCATTCTTACGTAACCAGTTCAAGGCAACCGACAATTTATTTTTGAGAAAAAAATATTTCAAGTTTGGTATTGTGCCCACATACTAAACCTAATTGTACAAGAAGGGGTGAAAACAATTGATCAAACTATAGAGAATGTGAGGGAGAGTGTAAAGTACATAAGAGGCTTACATTCAAGATTTATTTTATGGAATGACATAGTCCAACGTTTGAATGTGAAGTCTCTAAAAATATCAAAGTTATATGTATGTACACGTTGGAATTTGACTTTTGAAATGTTAGATTCGGCCGTGGAATTGGAACTTGTATTTCCAGAATATAAACACGTAATAGAATGTATGCTTGGTTGCTTACTGAAGAAAATTGGATTAAAGCAAAAAAAGTTCACAAGTTTTTAAAAGTTTTTTTAATGACTGCACAGATATTTTCTGGAAATAAGTTTCCCACAACAAATATGTTTCTTCCAGCTATTTGGAAGATCAAGGAAGCTCTAAGAAAAAGTGTCAGTTAAGGTCCAGATTTTATGCAACTTATAACACTTGGTATGCAAATGAAGTTCGATAAGTACTGTGATGAATGCCATTTGTTAATGTCCTTAACGGTTGTTATTGATCATCGGTACAAGATGAGCTATGTTAAGTTCATCTTTATGAATATTTATTCTGATGAAAAGGCAGTAACTGAAACCTCGAAGGTACATGACGCAATCGAAGCATTGTACAATATGTACATAACCACAAGATCCACACCAAGTAATAAAGAAATTAGATCTAATGCTGCTACTAGCTTTGACATTATGCTCGACGATGAATACATGTTTTTGTTAGCCAAAAAAGTACAAATACTGAAACGAAATAATTAAAGTTAGACTATACAAGATTGGTTGCGTCCGAGTTGGGAAAGTAATAGTTCTAATATTAATGAAGAAGATGAGGAGGAGAATGAATTTTCAAGACGCAGCACATGCAACAAGAGCAACATGAATGGAGTTAGGTTAACATTTCTTGTTAATTTATTGAAATATGAAAATGATGTAATGTGTACTTTTTTATTTTATGTTATGTTGATAGATGATATAAGTGCAATGCATCAATGACTTTTTTTTCATTCATATAATGCTTTTGTTTTATGTCATATATATATATATATTTTATTATTGCTTTTATATGTCGTGTTTTATTATTGTTTTTATATCTTATATAAATATTTATTTTATCATCTGTTTTCCTACTTCATTATTATTAAAATACAAATTTTTCCAACAAAATATGTAGATATGTCTTCAAGGGAACCATCGACCGATGTTTGGGACTATGGTTCCTTAGTCCATTCTCCAAAGTTTGGAAAATTGAAGATTTTACGTCATTTGTATGAGACCAAGTTTGTTAACAAAACTAATTAGCTCAGGTTATACTTATCATGTCGGGGTGGAGATGTAAAACTGTGTCCTAAAGCCCAAAGGAAATCTAACTTCTTTTTTAAGCACTTATTGATTCGAATAAAAAACATTCCACTCCCTGATCTAAAATTTCTAAGGCAGAGGAGGAAGTTAGATTATTAACATTCAAAGAAGAACAATTCCAACTCACCTTAAAGCGTAGTATGGAAGAGGCTTCTACAAATCAACGATGTCCTCAAAGACAACATGATGTTGAAGCAGGTTCAAGATGTTCAAATAAAAAGAAGAAGAGTAATAAATCATCCAAGTTTCTCTCCAATCTTGGTACGTTTTACAGGGCATTAGGAACTATATATAAATCTGCTCATAAAGAAAGTTTGAAAAATCTAATTCAAATTATACAAAAGGATGATAAAAAGATATCTCCACCTTCTGATTCGGGAGATGTGAACGAGTACGTATATAAAGAATTAGATAGCAACTCAAACTCGGCAAATGAATCTCCTCTCAAATAGTATTTAGTCTTCGGTTTGCATTTTATTTTTTATTTTCTGCTTTATTGTGTTATTAAATGTTATGTACAATTATAATTTTAACTTGATACTTTCGAGTTCCGACATCAAACTTGATCTCATCTCGAAAACTAAACTCAAACTCAAATTTAATAACTCGAACTTAAACTCGGCTCAAAAGCTCAAGCTCATACTCGGCTCGAACTGGTCTAATTTGCTGACCGAGCTGATTTGAGCAGAACATTGTGGCTCGGTCACTAAGCCAAGCCGAACCACGTGCTGGGTGTGTCTGCAGCCGAGTCGAGTTAAGCCAGCTAGACTCGGTGTACACCCCTACATGAAACCCTATTTTTAGAAATCCAAACATGACTAAACTTCACTGGACTCATTAATTATAAAATTGAACTATGTAAAGTCAATATCATGACTTAAAACAATATATTTGACCACTAGATTGTCTAATTTCATCATTTAAATGTACAAATAGGAAGTTGTGGGCCACTTAAGCTTTGGATCTACCTCATCTTTGGTCTAGGGTCGCCACATGAAATGACAAAGTTGATGGATGGTGTAGATTACACCGTACATCATTGTGGACCCCACCTTAACCCAGTTGTGCGTCAACGAAGGTGTATCCGCTACACACCGGATTGCAAAACCCGGTCAATCGAGTTTGACTCAACCCTGAGAGAGGAAAGACTCTCTCCGTCTTTCCCATTTTCCTACCACAAATGTTTTAAACAAAGGACGTCCATTTCCTTCAATTATGGCCCACCATCAGGAATCGTGTTTGAGATCTGAACCGTCCATCTATTAGAGGAGGTGGTTCTGATATGAAACTTGAAAATCCCACATGTAAACACCTCCGAACAAATGCACAAACATGAGCGTAAAATGTACAACATGTGGCAATTTTTAAAAGTAGTAAGTTGCTTCGCTGATAGCTGGTAATCCAAGACAGCCTGGCTCCTCTCATCTCTACCCTCCAATGTGTGTGATTTTAGCTGCTCAAGCCCTAGCTACTCTAGGGTTTCTGCGTTGTGTGTGTGTGTGTGTGTGTGTGTGTGTGTGTGTGTGTGTGTGTGTGAGAGAGAGAGAGAGAGAGAGAGAGAGAGAGAGAGAGAAGGATCCTCCCCTTACAATGACGTGGTGCAATCTCAACTGTTCCCTCCCTTTTAGAAACCTTCCGGGAGCATCCTAGACGTTAAACCTAGGGCATTCCAAAGCCGTCGCATCATCTTGGAGATCATGCATGAGATCTCATTATTGGGAGAAAAATCATCCACAACAGAATATCTTAGAACCCACCGAGTGTTCATGTCAAATCCACACCATACACGCAAATTAAATTGGAAGGATATCCATCCGTTGATGATCCTCCATTAATGGCGGGATTAGCTTCTCCGTGTGGCCAAGAATCACACCATCATGTGTTTAGTCCCATCATCCAATCAGAGACATCCATCTGGTGGTCCATAGCCTCAAATGTCCATATAGATAGCTGGATTTCAACCATGCAAGCCAAATTCAAATACATTACCTTAAAAGCTTGTCGGATCGAGCAATTAAACCATAACTAATCCCATAGATAGTTGTGTTCGAACCCTCTAGAATAGGATTAGGAAACCCTATAAGATTCTACCTTTTAGGACAATGTTCACAACCCCGAGTGCAGGGTCGCGATGTAGTAATAACTCGGTGAGACTGAGCTCGAATCCACAGAGACTAAACTTGTACGTAATTTGCAAATAACTAGAACTAGAACTAGAAAAAGATCTAAATTGAATTCTGGAATAATTGAGAGGAATTGTAAATAAATTATCAATAATCAAAAGGAAACTATAGCACCAAGGATCCACTTGTAGCTATCAGGACATTACCTTACTTGATTCAACAAACATAACTGGAATCAGAGTCATATCCTTTTCAATTGGAAGATGAAGCAATTAAATCAAATCTTTGAACTTTTCATTGATTTAGCCCTTAATGAATGAGTATTGTGATGATTAGAAGGGAATTCATGCATCCGCCATGCCCAGGAGACGATGATGAATCACGAGTTTTACCAATCTCACAATCTCAAAATAGGAAAAGAAAATATTCAAAGCTATCACAACATCTATTGTAATTTAAGTCATAATAAATCATAAAAAACTAAAATTATTCCTTAAATTCAAACTAGAAGTCAATGACGTTCAACATAAACAAGAATCAAAGCAAAGGAAGCATCAAAATAAACTACAGCTTCACCTCTTAGCCCTATCTAAGAGACTAGGTAGTCATAGCTAACTTAAAAATAAAAGAAAAAGTAAAACATATATTAGAATCCATGAAGAAATTAAAGTGGAAGAACGTTGTTAGCGCTCTGCCTAGGCCTTCTCTACCTTTCCAAACCTTAGAAGATGCTTTGGAACATTTTAGGGAGTCCTATAAGTTGTGGAACTCTAACTTTCTCACTGAATTAGAAAAATCTAGAAACCACCTCAAATTTACGCACTCTGCGCCTTTTCTAAATAGACTTTCAAAGCTTCCATTTTTTAGACTCATAGTTTCAGAATATATTTTTTCAGGACAATTTCAGGAATATGTTCTTTTTTCTGGACAATTTCAGGATTCATTTTTTTTACTTCAAATATTTGATTCTCTTCATTCGTCATTTGTTTTTCTTAGATCTTTGGCATGTAAATTCTTTGTTAATGTCTTCTAAATCTCCAAATTTTCATTTAGTAATCTTTTGAGTCTAAATCTTCCTTTTGGCATCAATTTCACCCTAAGCTCTTGAAATCACTTCTCACATGAAAACATGTATAATTAGATCAATTAAGCACTGTCATATTTATAAAATCAAGGTATAAATTATCAGGCCCTTATCCCAGTGACCATTTTATTCCTTAGGATCCCATGATTCACCCCGTTAAATTCCAGCGACCCGTGACCTGTAGATTGCATTTGCGCGCGACCCTAAGTCACATCCTGTAATTTCGAGTCGACTCAGCCCGAGACCAATGCCATTGCGACCGCGCCGTTGCCGCGGTTTTGGCTCTGCGTCTCGTGCACTAATCCAACGCTTAGATCATAAGTTGTAGCCCAAGAAATATCATGGCTGTGGACCGCACGCTACGGGACCCACCTATCACAATGACACAATTTCCTAGGTCATCATGGGGTGATGTCATCACCCCATGCTACGTAATGATTACCTACAAGTAATTATAGGTTTTTATCTTCCTCATGAGTCAAAGCTAATGATGGCCTTACAAAACCATCATTTTCCTTCTCTCTCTCTTATCTCTCTCTTCCTCCCTCTTTCTTCCTCACTTTCTCATCCCTAGCAAGAGAGAGCTCCCAACGTCCATGAGAGAACTCCCATAGTCTAGCCCCATTGCAGCCCAAAAACTCCTAATCCAACCATCAAGATCCCATCTCAACCATTAAATCAGCCCTTTTGGAGCTACAAAGCCTATAGGTGGGTGCTTCTCTCTCTTTCTCTCTCCCTACTTCTCATTTCATTTTTTTATAGTGATGATGTGTGTGGCTCATCTGATGTGTCCAACAATCTGGACTCTCCAGATTTTCTGGACGTCCAGCGAATGGGGCCCGCCTTTCTGCCCATTTTTAGGCCAGCCAGGATGGAGGGAAACAAACAAATATCGACTTGATGTATAGCTGGTGGGTCCCACACGTGTGGACCCACCTTGATGCATGTGTTGGATCCACACCATCCAGACCCTTGACGGTGGGTCCCACACAGCCATAGCTGCTGTGTTGACGTCAACAGTTCTGGGGTCTAATCGTGAGGTATGCGTTATACCCCAACCATCCGTCCATTTGGCAGGACGTGGGGCCCACCCCACATATGCTGCACGTGTGGGGGTGGGGCCCACATTAATGTATGTATTCTCTATCAACACCGTCCAAATCTGGACGGTGCTGTGTAGGCTGACCGTGATGTATGGGTTTGATCCACACCGTCCAACACTTTGGACAGTGGGATCCACCTTACGTATGGGTTATATATCCAGTCCATCCATTCCAGCTGGACCTGGGACCCCCACCTTTGATGTATGTATTTTACCCGCGCCACCCGTTTACTTGACGGGTGGGGCCCCACCTTGTGATGTGTTGTATATTCACACCGTCCATCCACGTGGCCCCCACATGGTGTACGTATTTGATCCAAGTTGTCTATGTGGTGGGGCCCATTTGGAATGTGCAGGGCCCACCTTAATGTGATGTATTTATGGCCCATTAGTGAGGCCCATTGTGATGTATATATGGCCCATGCAAAGAGGCCCATTATGATGTATTTGTGGCCCATTTAGTAAGGCCCATTGTGATGTATTTGTGGCCCATTTAGTAAGGCCCATTGTGATTTATATATGGTCCATGTAATGAGGCCCATTATGATGTATTTGTGGCCCATTTAGTAAGGCCCTTTGTGATGTATTTGTGGCCCATTTGGTGAGGCCCATTGTAATGTATATGTGGCCCAGGAGTGAGGCCAATGTGATGTATATAAGGCCCATATGATGAGGCCCAATATGATGAATATGAGGCCCATATGATGAGGCCCGATATGATGTATACGAGGCCCATTGTGATATTGTTGGGCCCTTGTGTGAGGCCCATTATGATGTGTGGTGACGCCCATTATGATGTATGTGAGGCCATGAGCTCATTATATGTTTGGCTCTATGTGGGCTACTCCTTGGGAGCAATTTGGTTAAATGTCCACATTAATGAACAATGATGGTTAAATGTCTACATTGTGACCTTCCCTTAGGCCTTGTTAGGCCCATTCTCATCCTTCTCTAAGTGGGTTAACCCAAATCATTAGGCCCCATTGATGTTTGCATGATCCATCTATTCATATTGGGATAACCTAAGATGTAAAGCCCCCATTGGTTACTAGTGAGATTATTTTAATCTTGGAGTCCATTTAGGACTTATTTGGGCCCCATAGGGCATCTGGCGGGCTATTTAATAGTATGGTGAAGGAACCCCGTTCCGGATCCTTAAGAGTATAAGTAGGCCACCTAGGCCCAACCTTGATATGAGGAGAGTTCATCATCGTCGTAAACGAAGGGATCCGTGCTATCAGATTTGGTATATCCACAATTGAGGGCTGATCTTTATATTATGGTGTAAATCAGCCTCCATCTATGGACCCCACCTTGTATATAAGCTGGATATCGATATCGATTATGAGTATGTGATAGCATAGCATCATGATACATGCCCATGCGCATCATCTGCATGCTTGTTATGAGATGTGGTTGACCATTGCATATGCCGTTGGGTAGGTTATTTATGGGACTCCCTAATAGGTGAAGTTGTTCCACATGAACACACGGTATGTGCAGGTGTAATGCCCTGAAAATTGGGGGTCGAGCAGGAGCCCAACTCCCGAGTTCCAATGCATCACTTATGCAACATAGCTAATGGTGATTAAATGTTGTCCGTATTAGCGCATTACACATGAGTGAGATTATACCAAAACAACATATTATACTCCAGAGACACTTGAAGTGTAATGCCCTGAAAATCGGGGGTCGAGCAGGAGCCCAACTCCCGAGTTCCAATGCATCACTTATGCAACATAGCTAATGGTGATTAAATGTTGTCCGTATTAGCGCATTACACATGAGTGGGATTATACCAAAACAACATATCATACTCCAGAGACACTTAAAATTTCGCAAGCGGAAGACTGTGGCAAGTATATATAAAGCATATAAGTAATTGTAAGTCTCCTGATGATCATGTTACCAGGTCCATTAATTACATTTAAAATTCCAAAATATACAAAATATGTAATGTCATCTAGTTAGCATCCCAGTAATCCCCGGCGATCAGAACATGGCCTACATAGACCCGCCTGATAACTGCATGTAGGAGAACTCCTCCTCATTATCATAAAAATTAGGCTCCGTCTCGTAAGCATCACCATCATCTGCAACTAAACCAGTCTAGTTGGTGTTCAAACACCATCCCAGAACGTGGAAGTGAGTGATCAACTCAGTGGAGCTATAAGGAAAAGGTTAACATGTTATCAATTCAGTCAAGCAGTAATGATAAAGTAATACAACAAGCAATCTTAGGTACTCTGATTAATGCAAGGATATGCTATAATGATGCATGCCCTCGCCTGCACTCCTTCTATGAAATCATCTCATGATCGCGGCATGCAACACTCCCGCTGTGCTCAACTCCAACGCCAAAGGCATATGCAATGCGGTGCATGTGTGTGATTAGCCAAGTTCTTAATTAAGCATATTCATACAGTAGGATTGGGAAGCTAAGGTACCTCCCTTTATATCATTGACCCAAACATTGATCCATCTAGGGTTGTTAATCCTAGTTAATCACATATGAAGAACAGTTCCAGGTCACTATGGAGCGGCTGGTCACCTCAGCGCAGGCCTGGTTTATACTCGAGGTCACTACAGAAAGGCTCGTCACCTTAACGTAGTCCTAGGTTATACTCGCGGTCACTACGGGCTCGTCACCTGATCGTAGGCTGACAGCTTGAAAACAGTATCCCATACGCCACCATATTCGGCTCATGAGTTTAGGTTGCTCACTGGTCACTACGGGGAGGCTCGTCACCCCAGCGTAGGACGACAGCTCAACCACGGTGTCCCATACACCATCATGTCCAGCTCATGAGTCTTAGCAGATCGATGTACTAAGGTTAAACGGGCTTTTCACTGGTAAGTTGGTATCTTAGATTCAAGCAGTAATGTCCATACATGGTGAACATACATTAGGCCAATCGAGTTGCTTGATACGCTCGACTGGTACAAGTGTACGTTGACTTATTCGATATGGAGTGCGTAAGCATTCCGCGTGGCCTAACCACTATCAACAAATAGCGTACGACTCGAATTCGTCGAACACATCCGTCATGGCTAAAACGGTTCGGCCACCAATCGTAAACCATTACCAATTGCCTGGACTACATCGTAGCCCTAAAAACACTCCAAGCAATAGCATTCACATGATGATAGTCAAAGACAGCATGTGACAACCAATTTCAGTATCAATCTCATTCAGGCATTTCAACAAAACACGTAATACACATATTACCGTACATAGGCATTTCAACCATAAATCACATAGTAGTAAAGTAGGTCACATAAAAGAATCTGTAACTATGGATAAGGGGATCAAGAATCCTATCTCAACACCCTCATTAAATATATTACAACAAACACTTTCTCATTCAAGCTTTTTATCAAACACTTAGACTACACATATAAACATACGTGTAATAATTTAGTTATAACATATATTGTAGCAAATCCTTTCACAAGGAGTTGCCACCATTACAATAATCATGCATTCTCAATCAATCAATCATAGCAAATATAAATCACAATTCCATACTCATTCAAACATTTCAACAAACACATAAAATGCATTAAAAATCAACATATACACATATATATGTAATATACGGAAAACATCGCATCTAAGCATATGTGATAGCGATCAAGTCAGTCATAAATCATTAATTGACATTGAAAGCCTTAAAAACCATAACCTAAACGTTTATAGTCCGCACCTTTCACCGGTAGACTCGTAACGAGCTCAGTTTGAACTCAGTATCTTTGTCTATGGCGCACGACAACCTATAGGATGAAATAGGTTAGCTATTTCATTATCTAATTTATTTCAATCCCTAAAACAGATTAGGGTTAGGATTTCTTGCCCAAGAACATAATCGGATTCGCCGGACTAGGGATACAGACAGGCCGATTCAGCACGTGGAGCGATGGGATCGAATCCCAAGAACTCTCTCCCGCTTTCTCTCTCACTTTCTCTCTTTGCTCTCTTCTCTCTCCTAGGGTTTTAGAATTCGTATGGCAAGGGAGAGAGAGGGTTTAAGGCCCTTATATAGGCCCATAACTGATGAGATTGGCCCCAGGGCCATGGTATACTTAGGTTATAGCCAAAATTTGACTGTTTCAGTCCAACGGAGCACATCTGGAGGCCCCTTTTCTGCATACGGTCCAGGGAAAGTTTCCTGATGATGGATGTATGCCAGGTTAAGTTTTCAGTCCGATTGAATTTACAGATCGACCACGGAGGATCAGTTTCAGTTCAACGGTCACCGTTACTCAATTAAGGCGACAAGTACCCTGACCTGTGTTGGAAATTTTTCCCGATCCGAGGGTATAGTTGGGTCAGATTCTGACAATTTCAATCCTTAAATTTGGCCTGCAAGCGAACGTCCTAGATTACTTAAGTTTGAATTTATTTTCTAAAGCTATTCGCGTTTCTCACACACTTCGCCCCGGGCTCAAGTTGTGCGTTTCGGGAGACTATCTGGATTTGATTTCCAGGATGGTAGTCAAGCCCAATAAGGCAGTCATTAGTATATAGTTTCACAATAATCGGACTTTAGATGCGTGGTCCAAGTTCGATATGGAGTTTCAATGCGCTTCCGAGAGCAACTGGGTTTAGAGATTGATCCTAAGTTTTTAGGTAATATAGCATTAGCAATTCTGCTATTTTTGGGTCTTACAACTCGTATTTAATGTGGTTAGAGCTAATTTCACAGACAATCTAGTTTAGCACTTAGTTAATTCTCGTCTAATTTTTAAAGGATTTGGTCCTTGGTGATTTCTGCCTAAGGGGATACTCGGGTCTTTGTACGAATTTTTACGAGATGTTACAATCTACCCCCCTTAAAGAAAAAAATTTCACCCTCGAAATTTGTACCTTTCGTACTCCTCAAGAATCTGAGGGTAGTTCTTTCGGACCTCGGCTTCCATTTCCCAAGTAGCCTCTTCCTCAGTGTGAGGCGTCCATAGAACCTTCACAAGTGGAATCACCTTACTGCGCAGTACCTGTTCCTTCCGATCTAAGAGACGCGTCGGACGCAGTACATAAGTAGCATCCTTACTCAACTGCACCTGCTCCCACTTAATAATGTGGGAAGGATTAGGAATGTATTTCTTCAGCATAGATATATGAAACACGTTGTGCACGCCGATGAGTAGTGTAGGCAAAGCAAGGCAGTACGCTACCACCCCCACTTGAACTAGTATCTAGAATGGGCCAATGAATCTTGGCGTGAGTTTCCCCTTCTTCCCAAACCGAAGGACTCCCTTCATGGGGGAAACTTTCAAAAACACGTAGTCCCCGACCTCAAACTCTAGCTGCCGTCGCCTCGTATCGGCGTAACTCTTCTGTCTGCTCTGTGCTGCAAGAAGTCGACGCCTAATAATGTTGATCTTCTCTGAGGTCGCCTGAACTAACTCCGGGCCAATCAAACTCTTCTCACCAACCTCTGCCCAGCAATGTGGTGCGCAACAGGGGACGCCCATACAAGGCCTCATAGGGAGCCATGCCAATACTCGCATGAAAACTGTTGTTATAAGCGAACTCTGCATAAGGAAGATAGTCGTCCCAACTGTCCTTGAAATCCACGACACAAGCTCACAACATATCCTCTAGCACTTGGTTTACCCGTTTCGTCTGTCCGTCAGTCTGTAGGTGGAACACGGTACTGAACTTCAGTTTCACACCCATTGCTTCCTAGATACGAGTCCAGAAGATAGATGTGAATCGCGTGTCTCGGTCCGACATGATCTCCATAGGAACTCCATGCAGACGTACTATCTCCTTGATATATATCCTGGCCAAATCGTCTGCCGACTTTGAAACCCAGATAAGGAGAAAGTGAGCCGATTTTGTCAGTCGGTCCATAATCACCTAAATGGAATCATGTCCCTTCCTCGTCTTCGGTAGCCCTGAGATAAAATCCATGGAAATGAAATCCCATTTCCATTCAGCTTTGGGCATGGGTTGAAGCAGTCCAGGAGGTCGGTGATGCTCTGCCTTGACCTATTGGCATGTGAGACAATGGGACACATAATTTGCTATGTGGGCCTTCATGTTGTCCCACCAGTATGAGTGCTTCATGTCTCGGTACATCTTCGTACTGCCAGTATGCATCTCCATCCTCAAATTGTGAGCGGCTTCAAGAACTTCCCTTCTCAAGTCATAAAGACTTGGAACGCATAGGCGGCCTCGATAGCGTAAACCCCCATCTGAACCAACCCTCCATTCGAAGTCTTTCTCGTCACTAGCTTGTTTCCTCATCTTCACTAACCATTTATCTTCCCCCTGAGCCACAATGATTCGGTCATCGATAAGTGGCTGCACACGAACATGAGCGACGCTCTCGAACGGCTCATCTACAGTAAGCTTCTGCTCGAAGTCTTGCACGAATTCTACCATGTTCCACTCGCTAATCATTAGCAGAGCTGCAAATGTTATAGTCTTCTTGCGGCTTAACACGTCTGCCACAAGGTTAGCCTTACAAGGATGGTAAGAGACCTCGAACTTGAAATCCTTTAAGGTCTCCGTCCATCATCGTTGCCTCATATTCAGGTCCCTCTGCGTGAATATGTACCTGAGGCTCTTGTGGTCACAAAAGAGCTCGAACTCCTCTCCATAGAGGTAATGTCTCTAGAGCTTCAATGCAAAGATGACGGCTGCTAACTCTAAGTTATGTGTAGGGTAGTTTTCCTCGTGTTTCCTCAACTGTCGCGATGTATAGGCAATAACCCTGTCCTTTTGCATCAAAACGCAACCCAAACCCACATGAGAGGCGTCGGTGTATATAGTATACTTGACCCCTTACTCTGACAATACAAGCACAGGGGCAGACGTCAACTTGTCCTTCAGCTCCTAAAAAGCTACTGCTTTCTCATTCCAGGAGAACTTGAGATCCTTTTGAGTCAGCTGAGACAACGGTGTAGCTATCTTGGAAAAATCCCGAATGAATCTTCGATTGTAACCTACCAGGCCAAGAAAACTCCTCACTTTAGTAACCAAATCGGTCTGCTCCCAGTCCTGCACTACGGCTACCTTAGCAAGGTCCACAGCTATCCCTTCCTTGGACACCACATGTCCCAGGAACTTGACTTTTTCTCTTCAGAAGTCGTACTTCTTGTACTGCACAAACAACTGGTTCTTCCTGAGAGTATCAAAGACTGCTCGTAGGTGCTCCTCATGCTCTTCCCGACTCTTGGAGTATATCAGGATGTCATCAATAAACACGATGACGAATCGGAACAGATACGGCCGAAACACCCGGTTCATCAAGTCCATGAACACGGCCGCTGCGTTTGTGAGTCCAAACGACATCACAAGGAACTCGTAGTGCCCAAAACTGGTCCTGAAAGCCGTCTTCTACACGTCCTCATCCCTGACGTGCAACTAGTGATACCCTGACTGTAAGTCGATCTTCGTGAAATACTGCGCCTCCCTTCAATTGATTAAACATGTCATCTATCCTAGGCAAATGATACTTATTCTTCACCGTCACTTGGTTCAACCTGCGATAATCAATACACAATCACAGAGATCCATCCTTCTTCTTCACAAATAGCACAGGTGCTCTCCACGGAGACACGCTAGGCCATATAAAGCCCACGTCCAGTAGATCATCTATCTGTTTCCTCAGTTCCTCCATCTCGCATGGAAGCATGCGATAGGTCGGTAGTGAAATGGGCGTCGCACCTGGCACTAGATCAATAGTAAAATTAATCTCTCGTGGAGGAGGCAATCCAGGTATCTTCCTGAACACGTCCAAGAAATCCCGAACTACTGACATATTTCCAAGTGTTGGACCATTAACGTTCTTTAGTAAGGAAGCGTAACAAAGAACTCGAAAAGGGCAACTGACCTGCATGGGAAATGTAAAAGTTGTGCCCTCAGGCCTGTGAGCTATCACTAGTCTGGTGTTGCAGTCAATCTCAGCTTTCATTTCAGTAAGTCAATCCATGCCGAGGATGACGTCGTAATGGTATAAGGAAGTGACAATCAGGTCAATGCATATGGTTCTGCTCCCTAAGTTTATCAAACACCCCTTACATAGCTTAGTAGCATCTGTAAATGTTTCTGCTGCTGTGATCACTCTCACCCCTACCATAGGGGTCATACTCAACCCTAAACGTTTACCTGTCGAGCATGAAATCATCGAGATAGTAGATCTGGTGTCCACCAATAAAAATACTGGTGTATCTTATATGTGGGCAGTGAGCTCGAAAGCTAAAGGGACCGTAGATGTTGACTCAGGCGCTCCAGCTGCAAGAGCATGTACCCGCGTCTGCTGAGAACGATTCGGTTGCGGTACCATAGGTCGTTAAGGCGGCATAAAATGAGGTGCAGGCGGCCGAAAGGATGGATGTGCTAGTGCTGACCGTAGAGGTGGGGCCGTAATAGCTTGAGGAAGCTGGTGGTTGATCCTCTGAGGTGGCGAGAAGCCGTTGTCCCTCATCCTAGTAAAGCAGTAGGTGTCAAAATGGCCCGATCTCTGGTAGTAGGTGCACCATATATCAAGTCACCTCGACTGTGTCGGTGGAGTTGTAAGCCTGGGAGTTGAATCTGTATGAGGCCTCTTGCCGAGGAATGGCCTGCTCGGCAACTCTGGTCGAGGCCTAGGGACCATAGGAACTTGACTGCGGGATAATCTATCTTCATCTTGCTCTGCTCATAAAGACATGCCCACTAGCTCAACATAGGTGCATATGCTAGCGCAACACATCTTCAAGCGTATTTCGGGTCGCAGACCTTCAAAAAATCACCGCATCTGCATCGGCTGTAACGCCCTGAAAATCGGGGGTCGAGCAGGAGCCTAACTCCCGAGTTCCAACACATCACTTATGCAAGATAGATAATGATGATTAAATGTTGTCTGTATTAGTGCCTTAAACATGAATGAGATTATACCAAAACAGCATATCATACTCCAAAGATAGTTAAATTACTCAAGTGGAAGACTATGGTAGATATGTAAAATACATATACTGTTGTAAGTTTCCAGAGTGTGAACATGTTACCAGGTTAAATATATACATGTATACTCCCAAAATGAACAAAATGAATATACATGGGTGTCCCAAAAGTGCAAAATAACAAGTGTAATGGCGTCTAATCAGCATCCCTGTAACCCCGTCGATCAAAACATGGTCTACATAGACCCGCCTGATAGCTGCATATAGGAGAACTCCTCCTCATCATCGTAAAAGTCCGGCTCCACTACGTAAGCATCGTCATCATCTATAACTACAACAGGGTCTGATTGGTGTTTAAAGCACTATCCTAGAACGTGGGAGTGAGTGATCAACTCAGTGAAGCTATAAAGCAAAGGTTAACATGTTATCAATTCAGTCAAGTAGTAATGATAAAGCAGTACAACACTCATGTCCTAAATACTCTTGTTAATGCAAGGATGATATGCGATAATGATGTATGCCCTCACTTGCACTCCCTCTGTGACATCATCTCACGATCGCGGCATGCAACACTCCCGCTGTGCTCAACTCCAACGCCAAAGGCACATGCAATGCAGTGCATGTGCGTGATTAGCTAAGTTCTTAATTAGGCATATTCTTACAACAGGATTGAGAAGCTAAGGTAACTCCCTTATATCATTTCCCAAACAATAATCCATCTAGGGTCGTCAATCCTAGTTAATCACATACGATAGACAAGTTCTAGGTCGCTAAGGGGAGGCTCGTCACCATCAGCGTAGGCCTAGCTTATACTCGAAACAATTGCGGAAAGGCTCATCGCCTTAGCATAGTCCTGGTGTATACTCGAGGTCACTATGAGCTCATCACCTGATCGTAGGCTGACAACTCGAATGCAGTGTCCCATACCACCGTATTCAGCTCACAAGTTTGGATTGCTCACTGGACACAACGGGGAGGCTCGTCACCCCAGCGTAGGCCGACAGCTCGACCACAGTGTCCCATACTACCATGCCCGGCTTATGAGTCTTAGCGGATTGTGGTACCAAGGTTAAACGGGCTTTGCACTGGTAAGTTGGTACCTTAGATTCAGGCACTAGCGTCCATATATGGTGAACATACATTTGGTCAATCGGGTTACTTGACAAGCTCGACTGGTATGAGCGTACGTTGACTTAATCGACATAGAGTGCGTAAGCATTCCGCGTGGCCTAACCACTGTCGATAAACAACGTACGACTCGGATTCATCGAACACATCCGTTGTGGCTAAAACAGTCCGTCCACCCATCGTAAACCATTACCGATTGCCTGGACTACATTGTAGCCCCAAACACACTCCGAGCAATAACATTCACATGTGATAATCCAAGACAGCATGTGACAAACAAATCTAAACATAAATCTCAGTCGAACATTTCAACAACCACATACTACACATGTTACCGTACATAGGCATTTCATCAGTAAATCACATAGTATTAAGATAGGTTACACAAAGGAAACTGTAACTATATATAAGGGATTTGAGAATCCTATCTCAACACCCTTATTACATACATTTCAACAAACATTTTCTCATTCAGACATTTTATCAAAGACTTAGACTACACATATTACACACATGCACTTAATTAGTTTAAAACGCATATCATAGCAAATCCTTCTACATAGGAGTTGCCATATCTACAACAATCATGTATTCTCTAACGACAATCGTAACAAACATGAATCATAATTCCACATCCATTCAGATATTTCAACAAACACACAGAATGCATTTTATTCAACATAGCTTATACATATATATAATATATAGAAAATGTCGTATTTAAGCATATGTGAAAGCAATCAAGTCAGTCATAAATCATTACTGACATTGAAGGCCTTGAAAACCATAACCTAAACATTTATAGTCCACACCTTTCACCAGTAGACTCGTAACGAGCTCAGTTTGAACACTAACTCTTCGTCTACGGCACAACGGCTACCTATTACATGAAATAGGTTAGCTATTTCATCACATACTCTATTTGGATCCCTAAAAAAGATTAGGGTTAGGATTTCTTACCCAAGTATGGGGTCAGAATCACCGAAATAGTGATACAGACAGGCCGATTCAGCACGTGGAGTGATGGGATCGAATCTCAGGAACTCTCTCCCGCTTTCTCTCCACTTTCTCTCTCTTTCTTTCTCTCTTTTCTCTCTTCTCTCTCCTAGGGTTTACAAATTCGTATGGGATGAGAGAGGGGTGGGTTTAGGTGCTTATATAGGCCCAGAATTGATAGGAATGGCCCCAAGGCCATGGTATACTTAGGTTATAGCCAAGGAGTGGCCGTTTCCGTTCAAAGGAGCACATCTAGAGGCCCCTTTTCTGCAAACGGTCGAGAGTAAGTACCCCGACATTAGATCTAGGTCAAATTAAGTTTTCGGTCAGATCGGATTTGCAGATCGACCGCGGAGGACCAGTTTCAGTTCAACGGTCACTGGTACTCGATCAGGGCCACAAGTACACTGACATGTGTTGAAAATTTTTCCTAATCCGAGGGTGTAATTAGGTTAGATTCCAGCGGTCTGAATCCTTAGATTTGGCCTGCAAGTAAACAACTCAATTCACTTAAGTTTCAGTTCATTTCCTAAAGATATTCGCGTTTCTCACACACTTCGCTCCGGTCTGAAGTTGTGCGTTTCGGGATGCTATTAGGACTTGATTTCCGAGACGGTGGTCAAGTCCAACAAAGCAGTCATAACCGTATAGTTCCATGGTTATCGGACTTTCGACACATGGTCTAGGTCTGATACAGAGTTTCATGATGCTCCCGAGAGCAACTGGGTTTTGAGATGGATCCTATGTTTTTAAGTAACGTAACGTTTGCGATTCAACTAGTTTTGGGTCTTGCAGTTCGTATTTAAAGCAGTTAGAGCTAATTTCACAGATGATCTAGTTTAGCACTTAGTTAATTCTCGACTAATTTCTAAAGGATTTAGTCCTTAGTGATTTCTGCCTGAGGTGGTACTCGGGTCTTTGTACGGATTTTTCGGAGATGTTACAATCTACCCGCCTTAAAGAAAAATTTCATCCTAGAAATTAGTACCTTTTCGTACTCCTTGAGAATCTGAGGGTAGTTCTTTCAGACCTCGGCTTCTGTTTTCCAGGTAGCCTCTTCCTCCGTGTGATGTGTCAATAGAGCCTTCACAAGTGGAATCACCTTACTGCACAGCACCTGCTCCTTCCTTTCCAGAATACGCGTCGGTCGTAGTACATGAGTAACATCTTCACTCAACTATACCTGCTCTCATTTGATAATGTGGGAAGGGTCAGGAACATATTTCTTCAACATCGACACATGAAATACGTTGTGCACGCCTACGAGTGGTGTGGGCAAAGCTAGGCGGTACGCTACCACACCCACTCGATCTAGTATATGGAATGGGTCAATAACTCTCGGCATGAGCTTCCCCTTCTTGCCTAACCAAAGGACTCCCTTCATCGGGGAAACTTTTAGGAATACATGGTCCCCAACCTCAAACTCTAGCTGCCGCCACCTCATATTGGTGTAGCTCTTCTGTCTACTTTGTGGTGCCAGAAGTCGACGCCTGATAATTCAATCTTCTCTGAGGTCACTTGAACTAACTCTGGGCCAATCAGGCTCTTCTCGCCAACCTCTGCCCAGCAATGCGGTGCCCGACAGGCGCTCTCATACAAGGCCTCATAGGGAGCCATGCCAATACTTTCCTAGAAGCTGTTGTTATAAGCGAACTCGATATAAGGAATGCAATTATCCCAACTGTCCTTGAAATCATGCACATAAGCTCGCAGCATATTTTCCAACACCTGATTTACCCGTTCCGTCTGCCTGTCGGTCTGTGGGTGGAACGTGGTACTGAACTTCAGTTTCACAGCCATTGCTTCCTGGATACGTGTCTAGAAGATAGATGTGAATCACGTGTCTCAGTCTGACACGATCTCCATAGGAACTCCATGCAGATGCACAATTTCCTTAATGTACAACTTGGCCAACTCGTTTGTGGAGTTCGAAACTCTGATAGGGAGAAAATGAGTCGATTTCATCAATTGGTCCACAATCACCCATATGGAATCATGTCCCTTCCTCGTCTGCGGTAGCCTTGAAATAAAATCCATGGAAATGAAATCTCATTTCCATTCAGCTATGGGCATGGGCTGAAGTAAACCAAGAGGTCGGTAATGCTCTGCCTTGACCTCCTGGTATGTGAGACAACGGGACACAAAATCTGCTATGTGGGCCTTCATGTTGTCCCACCAGTACGAGCGCTTCATGTCTTGGTACATCTTCGTACTGCCAAGATGCAGTGCCATCCTCGAATTGTGAGCAGCTACTAGAACTTCCTTCCTCAAGTCATGAAGATTTGGGATGCATACGCGGCCACAATAACGTAAACCCCCATCCGTACCAACTCTCCATTCCGAGTCTCCATTGCCACTTACTCACCTTCTCAACTCTACCAACCCTTCATCTTCCTTCTGAGCCACAATGATCTGATCATCGATAAGTGGCTGAACACGAATATGTGCGATGCTCTCGTACGGCTCCTCTACCGTTAGCCTCTGCTCAAAGTCTCACACAAACTCTACCATATCCCATTCTACTATCATCAGCAGATCCGTAAATACTCATCTTCTTGCGGCTCAACACATCTGCCACAAGGTTGGCCTTGCCAGGATGGTAGGAGACCTCGAATTTAAAGTCCTCCAAAGTTTCCATCCATCGTTGTTGTCTCATATTTAAGTCCCTCTGCGTGAATATGTACCTAAGGCTCTTGTGGTCCCAAAAGAGCTCGAACTCCTCTCCGTAGAAGTAATGTCTTCAGAGCTTTAGTTCAAAGATGACGGCCGCTAACTCCAAGTCATGCGTAGGGTAATTTTCCTCATGTTTCCTCAACTGGTGTGATGCATAGGCAATAACCCTGTCCTTTTACGTAAGGACACAATCCAAACCAACATGAGACACGTCGGTGTATATCGTATACTTGACCCCTTGCTCTGGTAATACTAGCATAGGGGCAGACGTCAACTTGTCCTTTAGCTCCTGAAAAGCTGCCTCTACCTTCTCATTCCAGGCAAACTTGAGATCCTTCCGAGTCAGCTGAGACAACGGTCTGGCTATCTTGGAAAAGTCCCTGATGAATCGACAGTAGTAACCTGCCAAGCCAAGAAATCTCCTCACTTCACTAACCGAACCGGGCTGCTTTCAGTCCTGAACTGCGGTTACCTTCGCAAGGTCCACAGCTATCCCTTCCTTAGACACCACATGTCCTAGGAACTTGACTTCTTCTTTCTAGAAGTCACACTTCTTGTAGTGTGCAAACAACTGGTTCTTCTTAAGAGTAATAAAGACTCCTCACAGGTGCTCCTCGTGATCTTCCCAACTTTTGGAGTATATCAGGATGTCATCTATAAATACGATGATGAATCAGAATAGATACGGCCGAAACACCTGGTTCATCAGGTCTATAAACATGGCTGGTGCGTTTGTGAGTCCAAACGGCATCACGAGGAACTCATAGTGCCCAAAACTGGTCCTGAAATCTGTCTTTTGCATGTCCTCATCCCTGACGCGCAACTGGTGATACCTTGACTGTAGGTCGATCTTTGTGAAATACTGCGCCCCCTTCAATTGATCATACAGGTCATCTATCCTGGGCAAATGATACTTGTTCTTCACTGTCACTTGGTTCAATCTGCGATAATCAATACACAATCGCAGTGACCCATCCTTCTTCTTCACAAACAACACAGGTGCTCCCCAAGGAGACACGTTAGGTCGTATGAAGCATGCAACTAACAGATCATCTATCTGTTTCCTTATTTCCTCCATCTCACACGGAGGCATGCGGTATGTCGGCAGTGAAATGGGCATTGCACCAGGCGTCAGGTTGATCGTGAAATCAATCTCATGCCAAGGAGGAAGTCCAGGTATCGTACTGAACACGTCCTCAAAATCCTGAACTACTAGTGTGTTCCCAAGTGTTGGACTGTCGTCATTCTTCAGGAAGCGTAATAAAGAACTCGAAAAGGGCAACTACCTGCACGGGAAATGAAAAGTCGTGCCCTTAGGCCCATGGGCTGTCACTAGTTGGGTCTCGTAGTCGATCTTGACCCTCATTTCAGTAAGCCAATCCATACCAAGAATGACGTTGAAATGGTATATCGTGGTGACAATCAGGTCAATGCATATCATCCTGCTCCCTAGATCTATCAAGCAACCCTCACACAACTTGGTGGCATCTGTAAAAGTTCCTAGTGCTGTGATAACTCTCACCCCAACCATCGGGGTCGTATTCAGCCCTAAGCACTTGACTGCAGAACATGATATCACCGAAATAGTAGACCCGGTGTCCACCAACAGAAATACGGGGGTACCTTGGATGTGGGCAGTGACCTCGAAAGCTAAAGGCACAGTAGCTGCTGAATCAGACGCTTCAGCTGTAAGCGCATGTACTCCCGCCTGCTGAGAACAGTTCGGTTGCTGTACCATGGGCCGTTGAGGCGGCCTGAACCGAAGCGCAGGCGGCCGAAAGGATGGATGTGTTGGTGCTGACCGTAGAGGTGGAGTCGAGAGAGGTGGTGGCATCTGACGGTTGATCCTCTGAGGGGACGTAAAGCTGATGTCCCTCATCCTGGTGAAATAGTACGTGTCAGCATGGCCCGACCTCTGGCAGTAGGTGCACCATATATCAATTCACCTCAGCTGTGTCGGTGGAGCCGTAAGCCAGGGAGGCGAGTCAGTACGGGGTCTCTTGCCAAGGAACGGACTGCTCGGCAACTCTGGTCATGGCCTAGGAACCATAGGAACGCGAGTGCAGGATAATCTGTCGCCATCCTTCTCCGCTCGCAAAGACATGCCCACTAGCTCAGCATAGGTGGATATGCTAGCACAACACATCTTTGAGCGTATTTCGGGTCGCAGACCCTCAGAAAATCACCGCATCCGCATCGGCTGGTCGGCTAATATTAGGAGAGCATATCTGGCCAACTCCGTAAACCTCTTCTCATACTCCGCCACTGAAATCTCTCCCTGACGGAGGTGAAGAAATTCACTCTCCTTTTCATTACGGTAAGTGAGAGGAAAATACTTCTCATGGAAGCGCGTCTCAAAGGCTTCCCATGTCCACACATACCCTATGGGAACCATCCGCAGGATGCTATCTCACCATAAGCTAGCCTCCTTCTCAAACATGTAGGTGACCAACTCCACCTGCTCTGCCTCAGTGCAATGCAGCGGCTTTAACATCTTAGAGATGTGATCAAGCCAATACTCGGCCTCCTCGGGTCTGTGAGTACCCGCAAATGTAGGAGGTCAAAAGCATTAGAATCACTCAAACATGCCACTAACACCCACATTCCCAACAGAGTGCACGGGAGGTGTAGGTGGAACTACGCCCATACTCTGGGCAAAGACCCCTGCGATGGTAGCCAAAAATTGTTGCTGCTGCTGTTGCTGCTGTTGCTACTACTACATCAAGAGCATCATCTGCTCTAACCTATCAGTAGGAGGAACTGACTGAGGCATGTGGGGTGTCGAGGTAGATGCGCGGTTCTGCTCAGGAACTGGTGGCGCAACATGTGTCGGCCCATTAGTGGGGCCAGTGGCCAGCTTAGAATCCGGCATAGTCTCGTGAGTCAGGCCCGAACTGGGGTCTATGTGGCTATCGCTTAGGGGAGGAGCCCTGTCAATCGAGTCACTAAGTGTGAGACATGTCGTACTCCGTGTGGCCTTAGGTAGCATCCCCTATATACAACATAGGGTGCAACCCGTGTCAAATTCAGCACAAGATCATACTCGCGTACACACATCATTAGCATTTCAAATCCAAAGAAGCTTCATGCATTTCATTTACCAAAATTTGTCATAATACATGGGATATAGTTTTATATGAATTATGACAGAGGATGCATGTGAGCTAATTTAAACAAGCTTTAAACACTAAACACACAACTAACCCTACCATACAACTAAGCCTATCAAGGCCAAACATAGAAATAGAAAAAAAAAAGCAACAAGGCAACCAAAAGACTACTACATGTACGTCTCGCCATCCGAATCTGGCGATGGTGGGGGTGCATCCTTATCCTGTAGGCAACACAGGATAGCCCTTAAGGTGTGAGACACTTTGCTAAATTTCTGCCTTGCGAAGGCCTGATGCTCTTCGACCTTGGCTCGGTTCTCTATGATCACTTGTCGCAGGGCAACCTGGCCCTCCTCGATCTGAGCCAAGCGGGCTTTTATAGCAGCCCGATCACTGTCACGCACTTGCGTAGCGAGAGGAGAGCCCTCATCATTGTCCTGGGCCTCCTCTTCCTCTTCCTGCTCTCCTTCTCCTTCTCCCTCTATCTCATTCTCTTCCTCTTCCCCTTCTTCTTCACTCCCCTCAGCCCCGTCGCTACTTTCCTCGTCCTCGGACCCAACACGTCGTTGTAGCGGCCCAATCTTCATGTTGGTGAGTGTGGTATCATTTATATAGTGAATCGACACCACCACATCAGGGCAAAGTTTGAAGCCAAACTCATAAGCAAGTTTGTATATGACTCGACCAAATGAAAGTGAATTGGCTATTCTTATAGAACGAGCAGTCAGGACTATTTCTCGTAGAATGAAGGTAGGCAGGCACCGCTTGTCTCCCTGCCGAGCATGATACAAGAAGTCCACCATCAAACACGTACACTCGCTACGATTGCTCCATCTGGGATACATGTTGTACGTGAAGATGTGGTGGAGCAGGCAGAAGTCGTCGGCCATCTTGGACGCTAAGAGGGTACTGTTTGGATTCCAGTGGGCTAGTCGACCATAAAGGAACCACGTGCGGCGGTCCCTTTCACATTCACTCGTGAAATAACCCTCACGGGTGTACCTCACCACGATATTCCCAGGAGTCGAGATATAAGACGGACATCTACAACCGTTTCTTGCCTTACCACGAGAATCTTGAATTGTAGAAGCTCCGGCGATGGGTCTCGTATATGGGCGTAAAAGGCTCGAACAGTGTCCATAGTCGCCTGTGACTTGCCTTCAAATATGGGCCCCTATCCAGCATCATACAGGCGGTCCATCAACAAATAAAGCCCGAACAGCCTCTCATCTACATGTGCTTCGAAGAGAACCCTACGGCCTCAAAATCTTCCATGTGACAGGTCCGTTAGTAGAGCTCTTTCAAGGGGAGCCTGGGGATCGAGATCCCGCTTTGTCCTTATCTCTCGATCGATGCTTGCACTTGCGGCGACGCCCGCTTTCTTCTTAGGATGAGTAGGGCGGCTAGGCCCGGCTTCATCCATGGAAGCCCTCTTCTTCCCCATGAGAGAAAGAAGTGTGGAAATGGAGAAAATCACCACCACGAGCTCAAAAAGAGCCATTTGAATGAAACAAAATGGAGGGGTAGGATGGGTTGTTGGATTTGGAGATGTATGAGACACAAATATGGTTTTGTGTGCTCAAAGGGGGAAAATGAAGGAGATAGAAGATGGGTTTTGATGAAGGTGGTGGAGGGATGTATGTGATGAAGAAAAGAGAGAAAATATGAGGATGAAGGGGAGACTTGAGAGGGGAAAAAGGACTTTTAGAGAAAAAGGAAAGCTTGGAGGGGTGTATTAGCAAATGGGGAAGTTATAGGGGTCCCAACACGTTTTGGTGGGCCCCACGGCCTTGGACGCGAATCGGCCCGATTGGCCCGCTATGGCCCGACAGGCCCGGACAGAGCGAGCGGCGAGGGCATCGCCGGTCTCTGGACATCTGGGTGAGCCCTCGCCCCATGGGCAATGGCATCCCCCCCGGGCTTCCGTATGTGTGCGGGGTCGACTTTGGATTCCCCCGTTTTGCTCCGTTTGGGCCCCTTAGTCTGTTTGAGTCATTTCGGGTCCCATCTTGCGTATATTCACGATTTTCGGGTTTGTTTAAGTGTGGAATAAGCTAGATTCTCATCTAAACCTGTCGACTGACGGTCTAGAAAAGATCTGGGGTCACCACGCATGATCTCAAGTGCGTACGGGCCCCGATTTCAATAATTAGTTTCACTTGTCGGCGAAACTGGGAATCTGATGATCATTGCTACATTTTAATGCCCCCTCCTAAGTCAAAGTACATCAGTGTGCATCGTGTGACCATAACCCAGGTCCAGTTTAATCCAAATCATGCTCTGATACCAACATGTAACACCCTGAAAATCGAGGGTCGAGCAGGAGCCCAACTCCCGAGTTCCAATGCATCACTTATGCAACATAGTTAATGATGATTAAATGTTGGTCGACGCCTGATAATGTCGATCTTCTCTGAGGTCTCCTGAACTAACTCTGGGCCAATCAAACTCTTCTCACCAACCTTTGCCCAGCAATGCGGTGCCCGACAGGGACGCCCATAGAAGGCCTCATAGGGAGCCATGCCAATACTCGCCTGAAAACTGTTGTTATAAGCGAACTCTGCGTAAGAAAGATAGTCGTCCCAACTGTCCATGAAATTCAGTATACAAGCTCGCAACATATCCTCTAGCACCTAGTTTACCCGTTCCGTCTGTCCGTCAGTCTGTGGGTGGAACACGGTACTAAACTTCAGTTTCACACCCATTGCTTCCTGGATACGAGTCCAGAAGATAGATGTGAATCGCGTGTCTCGGTTTGACACGATCCATGCAAATATACTATCTCCTTGATATACAGCCTGGCCAAATCGTCTGCCGAGTTTGAAACCTGAATAGGGAGAAAGTGAGCCAATTTCGTCAGTCAGTCCACAATCACCCAAATGGAATCGTGTCCCTTCCTCATCTTCGGTAGCACTGAGATAAAATCCATGGAAATGAAATCCTATTTCCATTCAGCTATGGGCATGGGTCGAAGCAGTTCAGGAGGTCAGCGATGCTCTGCCTTGACCTGCTGGCACGTGAGACAACGGGACACATAATCTTCTATGTGGGCCTTCATGTTGTCCCACTAGTACGAGCGCTTTATGTCTCGGTACATCTTCGTACTGCTAGGATGCATCGCCATCCTTGAATTATGAGTGGCTCCGAGAACTTCCCTTCTCAAGTCATGAAGACTTGGAACGCATAGGCGGCCTCGATAACGTAAACCCCCATCCGAACCAACCCTCCATTCGGAGTCTTCCTCGTCACTAGCTCGTTTCCTCATCTTCACTAACCATTTATCTTCCCCCTAAGCCACAATGATTCGGTCATCGATAAGTGGTTGCACACGAACATGAGTGACGCTCTCGAACGGCTCATCTACAGTAAGCTTCTACTCGAAGTCTCGCACGAATTCCACCATGTTCCACTCGCCAATCATCAGCGAAGCCGCAAATGCTATAGTCTTCTTACGGCTCAACGCGTCTGCCATAAGGTTAGCCTTGCCAGGATGGTAAGAGACTCGAACTTGAAATCCTTCAAGGTCTCCATCCATTGTCGTTGCCTCATATTCAGGTCCCTCTGCGTGAATATTTACCTGAGGGATAATCTAGTTTAGTCATGTGGAACTAGAATATGGAGTTTGAGTCAAGATTGAGTTTAAGTTTCGGGTCGTATTGACTCAGTTGATTAAGGCATGTTATCTCTCCAATCTCTTATGAGATTCAAATAAGAGCTTAACTTAGATAAATGAGTTTGATTTCCTGATTTTATGTAGAAATTGGAAATCCTTCAAATTGATGTTCGTTAAATAAATCTATACTTCTTTTTATGCAGAACCAAGTTAAATCAAGTCGACAATCTAGGTAAGTTGAACTCTTAATTGTCTGTTAAAATGCTAATTAATGTTCATTTAGGTTATTAACTTTTCTCAATTAATAAACACTCAATTGAATACATCTAATCCAAGTTGATATGAGTCATCACGTGGAATTTCAATTTGAGGATGCGTAATCTTTATGACCTCTTATGTGGAAATTCATATTTGATAATGTCGTTGGAGGTTATAATTATAAAACTTGGATACTCTGAAACCCTAACCCTGGGTTAGATTTTATATCAGAGTTCATTAGATTACGTAATTTAGACCCTAATGTTGGTCTTATTCATGCATTGTGGTGATTTAGGGTAGAATTTGCCTAAGGCACGAGATTGTGTTGTAGCCAAACCTAAGGGCACATGCATGCCCTAGCGGCATTAGTAGGCGATTCGACTCGTAAGGTAATGATCTTTCCCCGTGGGCTTTTCGCCTTCATGTTAGTTTAAGTGATAGTTTCTCTTTTAACTTTGACTGATAATTGATAGTTTTCAATTCATGATTAATTGTGTTAGTTATTGGAATAGATCCTCAAATCATGTTTAACATTTATCTAATATAAATACTTACATGTTGTACATAAATATATTCTCATACTTGTGGATTGTTTATGATATTTGACTTGCCACATCAATTAGTAGAAACCCAACTTATGTATGTCTTGAATTGGGATGTAAACTTAAATGATTGTGGTTACAATGGTGTCTCGAATTAGTGGCCACAATTATCTAATGAATTAAATGAAAATTTGTTGTGGACTTACCATCTTGAGGATCTTTTGTGCCTATGTGGCTTTGACGAAATATTTGCCTTATATGGCTTTGATAGACTATTTTCGTGTAAGCTTGCAATGGTAAGTTCCACTTGTTGAAGTATGATTGACTACTAGTTGAAGATGTCACCATTAAAACATCCTAATTATTGGAGTCTCATGAGTCAAGGATGATGGTATGAGACACTATGTTCGAGTTGTTGGCATATGTTGGGTGACGAGTTCCCCATAGTGACCTTCGAGCTTTCTTAAAATGATTGTTTGCAATTGGAATAATAATAGTTGGGCTAATCATGCATTCATGGCATATGGGTGATAACGGGTGGCCAATTCTGGATGTTGTAGCACGTATCCTTTGTCATGGTATGTTTTGCTAGCTCCTAGACCACTGATGATCAACCCAATTTGTGTGAGCTAGTCACTTTACCACGTACTTGATGTATTTCCAATGGTGACTAGCCACTTGCATGTGGGTTTCACCCCACTCGCGAGTTTTACCTAAAAGCCAGCTAGATGAGCATTCCCAAGCTAATGTGCATTCATCCATCCAAGCATTTAAATAAGATTGCATCATATATGTTTTCTTGTTTAAAGCTATACTTAACTAATGCGATAGTGAGTAATCTTAAGGGGAATTCTCACTGAGCTGGCCACTTATGCTTTAAATATACAACCATATAGATGATGTAGGAATAGCATTACACTGTTTCCAGTAAATTGTTGATGAGGGTAGTGTCTGGTATATCTTTATAGGGTATCTGTTTATAGTTCTTACGTGGTTTTGGGTTTTCATGTATGTTTGGTTGGTGATGTGTAGTGGATTTATATGATTGGTGAGGCCCATTCTATTTTTGTGGAGCCCACTTGAATGATTGTAAAAAAATTAAAAAAAAAAAAAAAAAAAAAAACTTAAAAGGAAATGTTTGGGGCCAAAACAAAAAAGAATATGCATAGAAAAAAAAAAAGCCTCTTCTGCTTAAGTTACAGTATTTTTGCTGCTTCAATGTTATTATTCTTTTTCTTCTTTCTTTTTTGTTTTATTCCTGGTGGTTAGTTGAGACTCTCTCTTTATTCCTTGTATTTATCATTGTACCTTGTATGCATAGAACTGTTTAATTTTTTCTTAGTTTTATCAGTAAGAAATAGTTTCTTCCATTTTTCAACTTCATACCCTAGCTTTTTTTTTTTTTTTTTTTTTTTTTTTAATCAGTAAGAAATATTTTCTTCCATTTTTTGGTGTATTGGAAAATGATCACAATCTGCTGAGAGATTGTAGCAATCGCTTGTTGTGAAATTACATATTTTCCATAAGTCTATATTATTTTATATCAACTATTTAAAAAAAAAAAAACTTTATGTGCCTTCTCCTATAACCCCACGTGTTAAAGTTTTGGCTTTTGTCTCCAAGCAAATATGGTATTTATGAAAATGCCTTCTATAACCTATAAGTGCCTTCTAGGAGGCTGTTGGACCTTTTTTATGTTGGTCTTCTCAGGTTTGGAAATTTGATGCAAGAGAAGGCTTTTAGCCTTTAATCTTGGGATTGAGATGGGCTTGAAATTTCATTCTTGGGGAATATATAGTAAGATATTTAACTGCAGAGATATTAATTGGAGAGTGTGTGCCTGTTATTAATAGAGTTTAATGTGCAAGCGCATGCTTGTGTGTGATATTAATTAAAGAGGGACTAGCAATAGAGAGTGTGCATGCTATGTGTGAAAGTGCGCACACATGTGCATGATACAATCTGTGTGCGCACAAGTGTGCATGTTTGTTCAGTGTGTAAGTGTTTGTGTGTTTGCATGTGTGACTACGTATAAGTGTGTGGTAGGCCTAGTGCCCCAAAATTACACCGATGCATGATTTAGGTGAGCCACACAATATGAAATAATTAGGAGAGGGGATGCCTACCCTTAATTCTGGACGGGCTCATTGTGTTGTATATGTGAAAAAAATTAGGACATTTTAAACATCAGGTGAGCCTTATTAAAGTCAAGGGCGGACGCTCCATCTTAACTTTCCCTTAGTGTGGATTAGCTAAATCACATATCGGCTTGATTTTGGGCCCCTGGTCCTGAAACGGGGTGACACATATGATGGTTAGAGTGAATGTCAATAGCACATTGGGGTGGGCCCAACCTTTAAATCTTAGATATACAAAACACAATATTGGGCCCCACAGTCATGGTATTTAGGGAATCCTACATCATAGTGTATATACCACACCCCAGGTTGATAAGCAGATTGAGTTTGAACTGATGGATATACAACCAAACCCTAATCCTAAACCCTAACACTAGAAGCTTAAACCCTAGGAACCCCAGTCCTAAACCCTAAACTCAGCCCATTCAACCCAGTCAACCTAGTAAGCTTAACCCTGAACCTTAGGAACTTAAAACCCTAGAGCCTTGAGTCAACTCACCTAATTAACTCACTGAGTCAACTCACCCGGTCAGCCTACTCAATCCAACAACCCAGTTGACTCACCTAGTTAAGCCCAAAACCAAGCCCAATCAGAGAAAAAGATCAAACCTCAAAATAACAACCCTCACAGCAAAGCCTCCACATGCTTGGAGGATGCTGCTTGCCAAAGCAAGGAGTCCAAGTGGGGGCCGAAAGATGCCAGGTTGCCACCGGTCATGTAGCACTCCCCCTCTTTGGGGTAGCACCCCTTAAGCATGTAGAACTCTCCTTTTCAAGCTCTAAGTATGCAGTTGAGGTGCATTTACTCTGATGCCCATTTCCATACCCAAAATTACCCTTTTACCAACTCATCGAACCCATGAGATGATGTCATGTAGCAATCTCCAATCCTAGACCTTTAACCACTTTTCGCCTCTAGGATCACTAGAAATTACCAGAAAACTGGGTTAGGAGGCTATAAATAGCCCTCTCTCCTCATTTCTAACACCCATTAGATTCAGGAAGCATCCCTTCTCACATAGAGGTCCCTTAGCCATGGCCACTTAGCCATCCTTCCACCAAGGAGAGTAAGAGTGAGAGAAAGAGAGAGCCCAGCCCTGGTCTAACCTACCCTACCCTAGCCAGAGTCTAAGCCTCCTGAGTCACCTAAGTTCAAATCTGAGTCACTCAATCTAGCCTTTAGACACTATCGTTCATCCAACCATTCAAGCTTCCATCAGTTTTTATCAAACCCAAGCATTAACATTGTGCAACATTCATTCCCTTCTCAACCCCCTTACTCCTCATATACATCAACATCATAGTGCATTTCATCATTTTCTCGCATCTGACTGGTGGGCATATGCTCTGAGGCTTGCTTATATAATCAGATGTTCATCATAAACGTTAGCCAGTTAGCCATCATTTTAAGCATATACATTGTATTCCATCGTTTTCTCGTATCTAGTTGGCGAACATATGCTTTGAGGTCTGCCGATATAATCAGAGCAGGTCCATCAGAAACCTTAGCCAGTTGGCCGTCATTTTGTCATAAACATCAATACAGCATCAGGCATCCCATTCATATATAATTTGCATGCTGCACTTGATCATTTTGAACATATGCTCTGCGGCTTGCCGATATAGTCAGATCCTACCCATCAGAAATTTGGATTGGTTAATCATCACTATTATTACATTGCATTATATTTTTGTACACGAGAACTAACCTTATTCTTCATAAAATAGTTAGATCTTGTGAAGTAAAGACTGCACATCAGTAAGGGCAGAGTAGGTGCCTAACACCTTCCCTCTTTATAACCATGACCCTTTACTTGGAATCTCTGGAACGTAAATTCACGAGTCATTTAGGGTTAAGGATCTTCGGGTTCGCAATCTTAAGTATTTCTATGGGGTCTAACCGACTGTAAAATCGTAATAATTAGTTAGTGGCGACGCTGCTCAAATATAACACCCTTTTACCCCTTAACAAAAGCCCTCAAGCAAGGCAACCAGTGGAATAAGCAAGAGACGATTTCTCATCTCCTCGAGAAATCTGCCCTCCAGCATCCACATATAGTGGACTTCACCTTTAGGGCCCAGATAATCACAATGGGTCCCATAATCACAACCACACTGACACATATAACAAATACATCAAAGTGGGCCCCACAACATATACATCGCATACACCTCGCGCACAAATTGGGCATTAGGCAGATGCATACCTAATGCCCATCTTCTTCTTCACATTCATTAAGGTCACCACAACAACATCTAAATTCAAATACCACAATCACTACGAATAAGATACACACACACACCCATAAGTTACTGTGAATCGTCGAGAGGGGAAGGGATGAAAGAGGCGTCAATGTTCAGATATCGGCTATTAGCTACCATTGTGTTGAAGCTTAAAGATGAGTCGGCGCATGCTCAAGAGATCTGAAGGGTCGCGCCCGAAACATGGCCTCCCGCACCATTAATCTACGGTGGCTAGATGCCCATACACTAAGTCTCAAGTTCGCCGCCTAACTATAAATTTTAGGGGTATTTTTTTTCTTCTTGCTGCAATATAGCATCACAACTGAGACAAGCATCCATTATACACAAAGCAACTTTTTAGCTATATATAAGCAATTCTATACATCAGGTCTTTATATGTACATCACATGAATATATACATTCCCAAAAACTCAAAATATAACCCAAGATGGAACATAACCAAAACATCCATGATTTATTCACAAGTAGTCTTTGTTAGTTGCTATTCTTTCGTACCTTGGAAGGAATGAAAGAAAGAATGAGCTTAAAAAGCCCAGTGAGTGTGTTAGAGGGTGCAACATATCCCATATATGCATGTTATGAAGTCAGGATAGTACAATAATATGAAACTATGATTAAGGATGATGCATATGAGAAGTAGGTACGTAATATATGCCAGACATGTAAGAGATGCAAGATATGCATTAGTCGTGATCATCGGATCTCAGTCATGCTGAACATCTCTGCTACCAATACCATAACCATTCACACATGTCCCTAGCCACATCATCATCATTATCATGTTGTTATATCATATCATGGCACTATACAATCTTAAGAATCACCAAGGTTGACACCCCTATATACTGGGCACTAGTAATCGATCTTGCATACTTCCCCTCTTGGTGACTCCACCTGGCATGGTAGCGGACCTCCTTTCATGCTTCTCACCGATGTGTCAAAGCAGTCCCTGTTCACACCTCAGCCCTTAAGCAGGTTGGACTTACCTCTTCTCAACCCGACCTAGTTAGTGAGAGTCAAATCCACGACCAATGTGTTCACTCGGCCTGACGGTGAGGCATCCCTAAGTATCATTGAGGTTTCGGAACTTTCAACCTATGGGGCATTTTCCACCCCTACTATTTCGCACTTTTGGTATACCGTCCCTTTTTAGGGATAATCCAAGTCATCATCATAGATACACATTTTGTTACCAAGATCTAATACATGTTATACGGCATAACTGTGGTGTTGTCATCGTCATGATCATGCATGAATTCAAGCAATCATACTCAGGCATACGTTCACTGTGTGCATGTAGGTGTTCCATCCCACTATCTTGTGTGGCGTGGTTTGCCTGATCCTTGGATCTGGCCCATTTTCTAGGCTCATGCACTAAATGATTCGCAAAGTGGATGGGCAACAAGGATGAAACACACACATCATGGTGGTGGGCTACTCAAGTGGCCCCACCTTCTTTGGTTAAATGCAACAACAACTGCATTGGTGGATGCAGCAATATAGCCGCAATAATTTAATTTTTTTCTATTATTTATTTAATTTATTTTTATTACAAATAGGTTGGTAGTAAATACACATTATGGTGGGTATACATCCCCAATGTTTCTAATGGTATGGCCCACCTTAACTTTGGATATACTTGATTTTTGGGCCACAGACCTAAAATGGTCTAACCCACCTGATGGATGGGGTGGATGTAAGGTACATACATCAGGGTGGGGTCCCAAGGTGGGCCCCACCTGTTTCCCTTTTCTTTTTGCAATGTGTTGTTGCTTATGAAAATTATTTTTATATAATATAAATACTTATATATTTAGTCACTACAAGAAAAAGACCTTTACGGGTAGTCAAAAGCATAGGTAATTGGCAAAAAAAGTGCTGGTAAAACCTTTGTCGGCGCTCAGACAAGCACCGGCAAAGGGGTGCGTCGGTAAAGGATTTTCCGTCGCGAATCACCCTTTACCGGCGCTTCTTCAATCATCGTAATTGACTAGGCTTTTTTGGCGCCCATTCTCTTTTTTACCGGCGCCTTCTGGTGGCTGTCGGTAATATCTGAATAAGCGTCAGCAGAAGTTTAAAAAGCGTTGGCAAAAGTCTGTCCAATCACCAGTAAAGGTATTTCAAATCATGGTTTCTAGGTACATTTAGTCATGAAAAAACACCAATAAACATCTATACAAGCACCAGTAAAAGTTTTCCGAAACGCTATAAAGATTTAGAGGCCCGGTTAAAAGTCATGCAATCCGTATACCAATAATTTTTTTAATATAATTTAATTAGAACTTGTATTTTGTTTAATATTTAAAACCTAAAGATTATTACAATACAATTAAGATTGAATATTAAACAAAATTATATTGCTTCACAATAAAAAAAAATATAATATTTACAACAGTAAGTTGAAAATTGTCTTCAATACATTAAAAAAATCCTCCATGAGGTCCACTTCTAGCACGAGTGACGTCAAAAGGCTTCTGTGCTTGTGGGCCTAAATTTAGGACCAATTGATCAAATCCTGCACACAAGGAAAAAAAAGTTAAAAAATAACATTCCATGAAAATAGAATCAATGAATTAAAAAATATGGTAGATATAAAAGATAAAAATAAATAAATGTCAAATTTTAAAGAAAACTGAAAAGGAGCTGAAAAAGTTGATGATGGTAACTTTGGCATAAGATGATTTGGCAACTTGTCATCTAGTCTCCAAATGCCTCTTATTATAAGAATATTTCCCTCGATTTTGGAGGGTACTTTCACCAACTCACCTCACACAAACATGAGGCATTAGACATGGCAACTCTGAGAGACCCAACATGGCAACATTCCCAACAGAGTTACGTAGTAACATCAAAATATTTTGTATTATTTAATAAGCAATAGCTCATAAAAACATAACATATAAGGAAAAAGTAATCTAGAATAATATAAATGAATGGACTATATATAAAAATAATTGAAAAAATATAAATTAAGATATTTTCCAAATGGTTGTCTCAATGTCTTCGACACATATCTGACCTAGAATTCTTTTAAGAAACGGATATGAAAGGTGGAAACACTATGGCTTCTTTAGGATTAGTTGAAAATGCATTAATCTCATATTTATTTCAGTTTATGATAGGTCTGTATATACTTACTGTTCTCAGTAACATATATTGGTGGATCGCCATATCTTTCAGCTATGTAATTGAGAACCTTCCGGATGCCCCAATGAACTATATAAAGCCATTCTAACACAACCTGCCATAAAAGGAAGTTTCTCAATATATTGTAGACGATTGACATTGAAAGCATTTTGTCATTCTACTTTCTTGAGATAAAGGTCTTTTCAGCCACTGACCAAAACTAGTCCATACACCTTGAGATAAAGGTTATTAAAATCACCAGCAGCGGCCCACTTTCTTGTAGTGAGTGTGGTGTGTGTGCGGTCTACCTAACCCAGTGGGCCCATCAATTGAATGGTTTTGATTACATAAAAATATCACGGTGGGCCCATGGTGGGTGCCACGTGAATTGGGTCAAGTCGATATTTGTGATGTCATGCCCCAAACTCAGAAAACGGGCTCACAAAATTTTCGATTGCCGAATCCGGTGCCGACAGCCTCCGTAGTACCTCATTCTCGGCTCCCAGTGCCCAGACACCAGGTTCCGATCCTGGGATCCTACAAGGAGGATTTTTCAACATACATTTATCTCGTAAGAAGCATAACCACAAGTATACCCAAATCACAAAGGCAACATCATCATCACATATCCACTAATATAAACATTTGAATACAGTTCTAAAAGGTAAATACATAAATCAGAAATCAAAGCTCCAAAAGACGGCTGCACGCTTTAAGCTCAACACTGCTACGACCTAACGCCACCTGCACGCATCTATCATGCATAAGCTTATAAAAAGCTTAGAGGGTGGTGTAAGTGTGTGCGCAAGGTAAGTGCCAAGTATACAATATCAGAGTAATGCGGAAACATACTGGTGAGTCTATAAATACCATCAGCCTTATCTAGGCCATGTAATGCAAAAACATAATAAGCCAATATCATATATTGAAGAAGCAATATAGAACAGCTATGTAATGCGGAGACATAGTAAGTTAAATATTATATACTGAGATGCAATGCAATATATGGTGCAAATAAAATGACCAAACTAGAGTGTGAAGTCGGGATGATAGTATGTAGTATCGCAAGCTGTGGGGTCCATCACAAGTGACTTCTATCCAAACCAGTCCCATACCTAAATTTGGATAGCTAGACTCAATGTGGTAAACTCTTGATCTCAGGTTGGTCAAGCACCCTAACCAAAATCCTGGCCATTGTGAAGGTACACATAACTATTAGTTGCGCACCATCAGCCCGAGTGGATAGTGAATGAATGAATGAATGAATGAGTAAAATGTTGAGTATGCAACTCCTGCTCAATAAGTCCATATATCAGTACTGTACATCTCTGGGATCATCACCAGAGTCTAGTACACTCTACATGCGATCGCCGTCCACTGGACGCGTGACCATACAAGTGGAAGAGACCTCACTATCCGCTGGCCAATAGTCAACTAATATCTACCTGGCACGTCAATAGCGGATTCATTTACGAGCTGGTCAAATTCAGCCTAACTATGCCCCCTACCCTCTGGCGGGTAAGGCCACACCCCATTCCAATCGACCACGACACAGTGAAAAATACTGCCTACTGGTATTCTGCACTCGAGCGCTCATGTATTCACCCAGTCTAGACATTGGAGCATCTCCTAGCCACGGAGGTTTGGGGACTTTCACTCAGGGACATTTATGGCACCCCATGTAAAAAAAGATTTCGGTGTCCCATCTGGCCATCCACGAAGTGCCTGTGGAGGCCACGACCCTGATGTCATTAGGGCGTATAGTAGTCATACCCAAAAATGCGATATGCATGAGTTACACGGTCCAATTATACATCAATCCTGTGCATATTGTGCGCTTATGTGGGACGATTCCACCTATCAGAGAGTCCCATAATAATCCGTCCTATAGCATATGCAAAGGTCAACCACATCTCATAACAAACATGTAGATGATGCGTATGAGCATGTATCATGATGCTATGCTGTCACATACTCATAATCGGTATCAGTAACTAGCCTCGATAATCGTCCTCGACAATTGTCGACGCTTCGACAATCGGCCTTGATATCCGACCTCGATAATCGACCTAACAAAGGGCCTAAGGGAAGGTCACAATGTTGACATTTAACCATCATCGCACATCAATGTGGACATTTAACCAACATTGCTCCCAAGGAGTGGCCCACATAAAGTCAAATGTATAGTGGGCCCATGGCCTCACACGAGAGCCTAATTTACATCACAATGGGCCTCACTCAAGGGCCTCATATACATCACATCGGGCCTCATCATATGAGCCTCACATATATCAAATGGGCCGCAATTGCATCAAGGTAGGCCTTAACGGATGGGCCACAAATACATCAAGGTGAGCCTCATGGATGGGTCACAATTACATCAAGGTGGGCCTCATATTCATGGGCCTCACACATCCCCAAAAATGAATCATATCGAAAGATCATCTGGGCCATACTATGTCTAGTAGCGGAGATAATGATTTTCACTGCTAAACAATTCCTAGGGGTCAAGGCCCACCATAGCATTTATTTCCATCCAATCTGTTCATAAGGTCACAAAGACCTGAATTATGAGGAAAACAAATTTCATGTTGATCAGAATTTCTGCGACCCAAACGGATTCCAATGGCAGACATTAATCCCTCACTAATTATGCAGCGTGGTCCACCTGATAGACGGTCAATCCAGCAGCTATATTGCTACTGGATGGACGGTTGATATAACACATATACCATGTGGTCCCACCGTCCCAATTGTCTGAACGGTGAGGATGCACACATATATCACGGTGGGCTCCATTCAAATGGACGGACGGTGTGGATTCACACCATTTGGAAGGACGGTGTGGATACACACATGTGCAGCGAGGTGGGTCCTCGTCCTAAACAATTAGACGGCATGGATGAAACATGTGCATCATGGCACATACATCAGTGGCCACTTGATAGACTGTGTGAATATAATATATACATCAGCGGTGGGTCCCACCGTCCAGCCACCTGGACGGTGTGGATAAGACCCAAACCTCACAATTGGCCTCATCAGATGGACGACGTTGATGAAGCACACGCATCACGGTGTTGCTGATTTACATCGTTGCAAAAAGGACGGCTGGAAGAACACATGCTTCACGGGGTCCACACAGATGGACAGTGTGGATGAAACCCACGACACTTGCTGACATCAAGCATCAGCGTTCAGCTACTGGGGCCCACTGTCCAATAGGCTCGACAGTGATTACAACACATCATGGTGGGCCCCACCTGTCAAATGAATGGATGATTTGAATATAACACGTACCTCACATTGGACCCGTTGAACTGACTGACTTCAGTGCAGCAGCTATATGCTGCTGGGAGCCCACATAGATGGACGGTTGGGATGAAACACAGACCTTCATGTGGGACCCTCGTCCAGCCAATGGACAGTACGGATGCAACGCATCAATCAAGGCAGGCTCCACACATCCAGCGATGGACGGTGAGGATATAGGATATATACATCACAATGGTAGGGTCCACGTCCCCAAACGGACGGACAGTTAGGATATAAAAGACACACATCAAGGTGGGTCCCACCTCCGCACGTGCAACACGTGTGGAGTGGGTCCCACGCTTGCTGACGTAAATACATTAACTATATAGCTGAGTGGGGTACACTAGCCAACCCGTTTACAGCAGGTGAGTCCCACGTGGGGTCCACCATAAGATAATATTATTTTATTATTAAAATTATTATTATCATGTTTATTTACTGCCCTGCCCCTGAATGTCTGTTTGACAGACAGCCAGGATACAAAACACATATCAAGGTGGGCTCCACCGTGATGGATGGCATGGATATCACGCACGCATCAGGTGGGTCCACACGTGTGGGACCCACCAAGCTCTCACCAGCTTTAAGATACAGCTGATATTTGTGTTTTCTCTCTGTCCGGGCTGCTCCAAACGGACAGCGGGTGGGACCCGGTCATGGCAGTGAGGTGGGCCCCACTTAGATAGCAGTGAGGTCCACCAAATGTATGGCATGGATAAGATACTTACATCATAGGTGGGCCACAATAGGAAAAATAGAGAGAGATAGAGACAGAGACGACATAGTGGAGGGACCCCGCCACTATGGGCCCCTCTTGTTTACAACACATACATCAAATTGGGTCCCGTCACAAGTGGGCCCTCAAATCATCAAGATCCACGGTAGAAATCTTAGATCACCCACCTATCCTTCTTCTTCCTCCCTAGCCTTCCAATGCTCCAAAAGTGCTCCTTCAACGGTGGAGATGATGATCCAAGGGTTGGATTAAGTGGGATCTTGCAAGGAAGGGGGGTTGGCTTGATGGAGTTTTTAGTCTCCAAGCTTGGACGTCCAAAGGCTCTCTCTTGGGAGTTGCTTGGAAAAATGGGTAGGGAAGAGAGAGAGAGAGAGAGAGAGAGAGAGAGAGAGAGAGAGAAGTTGTAAGGGAGAGGGATGGGTGTGATGGGTGAGAGATGGCTGATGGGTGATGGGTGGAGTGATGGATGTGTACTTGACTTGAGAGTTTACTTTAGATGAGAGAGGGATGGGTGTTGGTACTTGACTTGATTGATTGATGTAATGTTTAGTAGAGATTCTCTTGAGTTTTGCAAATGCACGACATTTTCTTGGAATAAACGTGGGCCCACATCTCCTGGATTAGGTATCGTCTTGGTACACAAGACGTGGCATTGGAACCGCAGCGATGACGCGGTCGCAAGGGTACAAGTCTCGGGTCAAGCCACTCAGATCTATGAAATACGATTTAGAGTTGTGCACAAACGCTGATTATAGGTTGCGGGTTGCCGAAATTTGACAGAGAGGATCGCAAAAGTCTATTGAACGGTACGGTATAAGATACGAGTCTTACATGTGCGGTCCCTTCATCCAGATCTATGTGACCTTATCAACAGGTTGGATAGCTGTAAACATCATGGTGAGGCCCACAATGTCCCTGCATCAAAAGAAGCATGATCAAGGAAATCTATCAAAAGAAAAGAAAATGGGAGAGGAGTGCACTCACCTAGATTAAGAGTTGGATCTCCTTGGATGGCTAGGATAGCTTAATGGATGGATGGTCCACCTCTACTCTCTCTCACTCTCAGCTAAGAATGTGTTAACTATGGCTGAAAATTGGGCAATATTGTGCCTAAATTTTAGTTAGGGAATGGTTATTTATAAAAGAGAATGTGATTAGGGGGAAGGTTTTTATATTAAAGCTTACGTGGAAGCACCTCCTTGATTAAATGTTGATTTGTCCCACCTAATCCTAGTTTAAGAGTGTTAATGACCCCTTAGTTAATCTCAAGTTACTTTTCTAGAAAAGTATTGTGATAGAATAATTGGCCCCTTATGATTTTAGGAAAATAAATTTGATTTTTGCTCGTTCGCTTTATTACCCTTAATTTGATCCTTGTTTTGGCTTGATTAATCATACGTAATGAGCCTTTATAACGCTTCAATTATGCTTAATTGTTTCTAAAAAATGGTGTTTTAGCAAGCTTCCCTTAATTTGAGGGATTTTATTAACTTTTAGTTCCTACCACTTTATTAAGCTAATAAATGATATCTTTATACCATCTAATCCATAGCTTAGGGTTCTTAAGTATAATTTATTGAGGGTTTTTTAAAAGAAATAAGGTGGCTTTCTCTCATTATTTCAAAGAAAGTTATTGTCTTTTATGGAAAAGTAGCCCTTACCTTTATTAAGGACTAATAATGATACATTAAGCTAACTTAGGCCCATATTATGGTACCATTAGAATTTGATTAAGGAGTCTCATTAACTTATGAATTTTCTATATAAAAAAATGTAAAATTATAACACTATTCAAGGAGTTTTAAGGCTCCTCGCGTATATGAACGTCAATTGTTGCTTCACGATAACTTGAGTTCGGGTGCACTTATCAATGCGCGAAGGATACAGTCGGATTTGTAACGACGATGTAGTCGCATTGATATAGGTTTCAGGTTCTTGGGGTTCCATTCTCTCATGTGCATACTTACACACTTAATTCGAGCCATGTCAAAAACTTTAGACGACACACGGAAGCTACTGGAGGCGTACAAATTGGGTAGGCTCGAGTTGGGGGTGTTATATTGAGGGAGAGAGAGAAACAATGAGTTATAAGAGGGGGTGTGAACCCCTCTTTTGTAATTAGAATATGACCATTTGATAAGAAAATTTCTCTAATCAACGTCATGATTTGAAATGCTTTCGAATCGAGAGAGAAAAATAAGAAATTAAAACAAATAGAAGAGAAGAAGAAAGAATCAAAAGCAACCCAAAAAGAGAAATCCCTTATTGGAAACCGCTATTAGAAAGCATTGTTTTCATTTCCCATTTTTGTAAAATTCAAATTTTTTAAGCCTCGATGACATGGTAAGCTAATGATGTGGACCTATCATAGGAAAGGGCACATGGGACTCCCTGTGCCCTGGAAATAGAGGATCCACACTCATAAAATAAATATCATGATTTGCTTTACTACTTTATTTATGAAATTAAAAAAAAACTTAAGCCTCGATGACATGGTAAGCTAATGATGTGGACCTATCATAGGAAAGGGCACATGAGACTCCCTGTGCCCTGGAAATAGAGGATCCACACTCATAAAATAAATATCATGATTTGCTTTACTACTTTATTTATGAAATTAAAAAAAAACTTACATGCCAACATAAAAATAAAGAAAAAAAAATGTATTGTTAATTATTTTGGGAGGTATTTTATTTCCAAGTGATTTAAAATATTTATGATGTAGCTTGATAATTTCGTTACCTTATTAAAGTGGCGACTAATTATTTCACCTTAATGATTAAAATAGTGCTGCGATTACATGATTCTTAATGTTATGACTAAGTATATGTATAAACATCATTAATTCTTCTTCCAAAGATACTCCGAATGTGTCATGCATTTTATTGTTATCTTTCATAGTATCTCGCAAGAGAATAAATTTTTTTTTTATGCATAGAAATGTAATCGTAGCATGTGGGACCCTGAACCATTAATATTTTTTTTACACACACCCCCACCCCACACATTCACACACCCACCCACACTACATGGGCACTTAATCCATCGTCTTAGTATTGAAACAGAGTTTGTCTATCATTGAGCCATGGAGCCGGAGCCGTGAACCATTAATAATTGCAAGTGTGGATTGAGTGTTTGTCCAATCTCGTTGATGTTGTTGTGTATCTTCTATTATATAGTTTTCTAAAATTGTGCGTTGTGGTTGGTCATAGGCTATGTGCAAAAGCTTAGCAGAGCTAAGGAATGAAGGCTATATCCTAAGTGGGGGGGGGGGGGGGTGTTAAGTAGGACCAAATAAAATTTATGCATTTTTAAATCAAATTGTTTACTCAAATTAATACGCAAATTTAAAGTAAGTCAATTAACTCAACGGCTTCCAAGCCAATAGTGGGTCCAATCATATAAAATACAAATCATATTCCAATGAAGCAACTAGTCTATAAACATAATAGTGTGCATGTGTTGGGAAGTGCTAACTATCAAATCTAACATATATCTAATCATGTATATATATAATTCATAAATTAATCACATAAATATGATTAAACAAATGCTCAAATGACAATCACGAACACAAACACGTATAGTGGTTCAGTTTTCCTAATATACTCCTGGCAGACATACTCAACCCTGAGTGTACTAGATTTCACTATCCGATGTTTTAAATCAGGTTCACCTCTAATATTTACAAGCGTACACTCCCACTGGAGGCCTACACAAGTACTTGCCGACGTACTTACCCATGTCAGTGGCCTACACAAGGACTTGCCCACATACACACCCATGTTAATGACCTACTCAAGGACTTACCCATATACACACCCGTATAGTGGCCTACATAAGGACTTAAGCATATACTCACCCATGTCTGTGGCGATACGGTTCTATGCAAAAACCTACACAAGTTTGGATTACAAACTCTACACTCAATTCTACATAAGGAGTATATAGACTCTTATAAATTGACAACTTACTTATCAGATTGACCCCCCTTTGTAGTGCCTTCTCAGGTTGCTTGATTGACTTTCTCCTATGCTTCAATCAACTTCCCTTGTGCTCCCTTATTTTTAATGTCGATGCTTTGCTAAGGCTTCAGTTATAAGATCAAAAATCTTGCACGCAATGCTCCATTGAGGTGACCAAGGTAATGAGAGTTGGGTAGAATCTCCTACCATTAATGGGAAGTTGAATTCCTAGGGGATTCTCCTCTATGGACACTTTAAAGCTTGATAGATTCTAAGATTTACCAATAAAATCGGTGTTTAAATTCTAGAGAATACTTGAAATCATGATCTTCTTATAGAGGAGCACGAAATACTCATTAGAGTTAACAATCACTAAGAAGAAAGCATGAATCTCAATGAGATAGAGTCCAAGAAGTTTGGTAAAGCTTGGAATGCACTAGGGTCCGTAAAATGCTAAAATTCATGAATTGCCCAAAGATCTCAATGCAATATTTATAACAAAAAGGCTTTAATAGATCTCTAATGGCTAAGCTTGATCGATCAAGCCTTGCCTTCGATCGATTGAGCATGGCCTTCGATTGATTGAGCTTGGCCGAAAATGGTCCGATGAACTTGCTGAATTGTTTTGGCCATGTTTGATCAATCGAGCTCAATTGCTCGAGATGAATAGAAGATTTCTCAATCAATCGAGCTTGTGTCTCGAGCGCCCGAACTAAATCATGTTTAGGCCAGTTGCTTCTCAGACGTTTTTTGTCATGTTCGGTTGATCGAGCTTCGCTTGAGCACTCCACTAAGACTGTTAGTTTTAGATAGTTTGATTTCCAGCCACTCAAGACGTATATAGCCTATCTTATCATGTTTTAATAAGGTTTCTAAGGTTAAGGGATGATCAAAACAACGTTTACCTATTAAGTTATGATTATCTATATGTTTAGGGTTGTTTTGGATCAAGGTCAATGTCACAAAGGCACCTTATATTTTTATTCTTTGCTCCTTGATGCTCCACGTCCTTTTGTATCTTCGAACTTTAGCTTTCGAAGTCTCAACCGACTATATGACACATGGGCTCACATGATTGATAAGCAAGGTGCACACATTAGTGCACTAACATTTTCCATATATGAAGTTGTTATCATTACATCACTTGTAATTGTTGCATTTAATATATTAAATTTCATATTTGTCACCTCATTCGATATACTTAAGACTTTTGAGATGGAATAATCTGTTACAGAATATCTTCATCTGACATGTTAACTTGACGCTGGAAAGTGTGATGATTCATATTTACATTATTGGATTGTTAAATATTTTGATATTAAATGTTACGATTCAGCTGAGTTAATCTGTTTGGGAATATGATCAATGAAGCGAAAGCAATCTCATGAAGCTTAGATAGTAGCTCTAAAATGATATATCCCTTTTCCATATTTAAATAAGGAAGCTTTTTTTTTTTTTTTAGTATTTTATTGCTTGTATATGTATCCTCATATCCAGACTTCTATTTGATTTGTTTTAGAAAACGGAATGGGTCTCTCTTTTATATTGATTTTATATAATTTTTTAGTACTTTTTAATAAATCTGAAGTGTGCAACATTTGTAATGATTTCTTCTTCTTTTCCAAGAACCAAGTATTTTTTTTTATTACATTATTTTTTATTTTTTGTTTCATGGGATTATGAGTACATTGAAGAGAAACTAAGCAACACTACTCTCCTAGCCATCTCTTTTTTTTAAGGCACACGCGCATACACCCACACACACCACCATGGGTACTCAAACCCCTGACCCTAGCGTTGAAACTCATATGAGTCTGCCACTAAGCCATGAGTGGAGACCCTCTTTGAGCCATCTAAAGCTAGCAATTGGACACCTTTAGCCTAGGAGGAATCTGAGCGGGTCTAAAGGGTCATGTTTGTCTACCCACTTTTCTAGTTCAAGTGCAAATTACTGCTAAATATAGACCATGGTGTATAAATATTGAACTCTTTGGCTAAGTTTAATTTGCTTGGAGGAGATTATTATGAAGGATCAGTCCCAATAATAGGTACTACCGGATTTCTGGTGGATTTCAAAATTCACTACATCTGTGGGGCCTAGTTTCAAAATATACCACATTTGAGGGCCCCACATTGATGTGTGTGTTTTATCCATACCGTCTGTTTATATGCACCCTTTATATGTGACATTCGAGTTGCATATGCATACAGGTGACCAGCATTAATTGTGAAATCTGATTCGATAGATAATTACAATTTCATGATCCACCAAATGCAGGTTTCACTTGATACCATGTTTTTTACTAAATGAAGATTTTGATATCAAACGTGGGATTTGACAGTCAGAATACTATGGTATTTCCAGACATGCAATCATTGTGCATTTGTTAATTCCATCTAATGCATTCCACACCATTTAATCTTGCGTTCCAAACAGGCATGGGCAACCACCAACTGCACAACAAAGAAAGATAAGGTTGTACAAAAAAGTAACATATATCCTCTCACAAGTGCCACAAGTCCCAATGCCCACATGTATGTACATCATATGAGCCACAGGCAGCACCACTAAACATCACTTAACATATTCAAGAACCCTACAAGAGCCAATATGCATCTTCCAATAATCCATACGTGCCACACATGCTAATATCAACTACCTATAACATAAGTCCACATACATGCCAATGTAGCAATGTTTGCAAAAGCCACACATGCCCTAGTATATACTCTGTCACTAGTGTTTGTGAGTAATTGATGCATTTATTCAAATCCATATACATGGTGCGAGTAATTTAAGTGAGGGATACGACTTTGTCTAATGAATGATCTTGGTTTGCAGGTTGCAGTTTGCAGGTCATCTGATCAAAATGGTTCCTTGGAGACAATATGAAAATGGTAACAATAAATTCGGATAGAAAAGTGGTTTAAATCAATGTGAATTGCTCGTGGCAGCCCAATGAAAATGGGAGAACCTAATCAACCTTCTGCATCGATGATCTGACCATCACGTCTCAAAGCACTGGGCATGCTAACAGTGAATTTGTTCCGCCCAGGGACAATGCAAACCTGGATCTCAAACAAACAAAGATTTATATATATATATATATATATATATATATATATATATAAAAGGAAAAACCCAATAAAAAACATAAAGAAAATTACACCAAATATGAAAAACCACAGAATAAATATGTATTACAAATGGATAATTCAATCAGGATTAGTCATAAATGGAAATTTATGGTGGTGATGATGACCACAGTGATGATAGCAGTGGCCTTCCCAAACCATCCTGCTTAGCTGAAGCAGATCATGGCTCTTCTTAAAAAATTTCTAAAGGAAAAGAACAAAATGTAACCATCAAAACTCATCATCATCTTCCTCCGCAATGTGCTTTGCAAGCTCCTGCTCCTGCTGCTGCCTCTCCCGCCTCTTCTCAGCACTCTCCTTCTCCTTCTTGTGGGAATTTGGGGGGAATCGCAATGCCCTCACGGCCTCATTGTGCATGTTCAGGCAGAACGCGATCCTCGAGTTGAACGCCAGCTGTGGTTCATTTGTCGAGTAGACGTCCCCAGTCTCCTTTGACACCATCCAACCGTTCTTGTGGTCCACCGTGGCATCAATCGCCCCATCTCTTATTGCCTTTGACACGATGCTCTCAGCGTCCGCTACAGGGTTGGTGGAATCCAGCCTCAACTTTTTGGCGACATCGGCCAGCGAAATGCGGGAATACGAAATGCTGATGTTGCGTAGCCCGGTCCTGATGACATTGTGGCGTAGCCTCACAATGAGGTTATGGGTCCTGTCAGTGCTGAAGGTGCTAGCAAACTTCTCTGCAACAGTACGAAAGAGCTCCAGGTCTCCAATTCGAACAGCCTAAATTTGGTCATATGTTACAGCAACCTCTTTTTAGAACTAGGAGGAATAAGATGGTCATTGACAAGAGATACGCATAGCATCATCAAGGTCTTCAGTTGACACACGTAGGCCAATGGTTTTGTGATCCAGACCACTGACCTGATGGCCCTCATCATGGAGGATCATGCCTCAACCATCACCCATATCAGAAGATCTTTTACTTTATTTCAGTTGAATGGGACCGTCAAGAGTTTTTCTTTAACCATCTTTTTGTGTGCAAGCCACCAATCAACGGATTAAGATTCTCTGATTATGACATTTCTTGTGGCATTGGTCATCCACCGATGCCTATTGGATCAAGGGTCCGGATCTCACCCAACCATGAGCCCAATTGTAAAAACTGAGAACCAGAAAACAATATACATATACTTGACCCATGGATCAGATAATTCCTTTAAAACTACAAGAGCAAATGCACATGAATGTGTTTGTGTGGGTGCAGAACTATTTTCCGGTTTCAAAACAACTCACATTAGTAAGCTCGAAGTAAGGCCTAAGAGCCTTCTTCATGCCATTCTGCACAAAAACAGTCCTCTCCGGGATCTCTCCCAGCAGTAAACGGACAATCACAGCCCACTTGTTGCATTGGATGCGGAAGCCCCGGGCTGCAACAGGGGCCTTGCGAGCCGCTTGCAAAAGACTCTCTTTTGCATCTGTATACTCCAACTGAATAGTCCTAATCTTCCCCAGGTAGAACAGGTACCTACAAAACTGTCAATGAGAAGAAAAGTCCCCCTTTAGCAGAACTGCGAACGATAAGCGCTCCAAACATACCACTAGCTGACTGGGTTCTAGTTTGTTTGCCGAATGCAGTCGCAGCTGCTTCCTGTTCCTTAAGTGGCAGAGACAGAGATCATGGCAATGCATTGCAGTAGAGGGAAATCCAAGATGAGGAATTATAGCCTGCAATCAGGATGCACACTATCCGTACAAGTGGAGCATCTGGCCCAGTGATCCAGACCTTTTATATAATGGGCCATACGGTGGAGACTATTTTCTGGGCTCCAATAATGAATGGGGGATTGCCCAAACATCCTTCCAGATTGGAAGATACACCCAGTTGTATGAACCGGGTGCATCAGGATACTTTGCACATCTTATGCATCAGCACGCACATCTTATGCATCAGCACCTTATAATTCCTCAGCCAAGACAGACGCAAATTCTAAGAAGAGTCTCACCATAAAACGGTGGGTGGAAGTGGCTCCAAGATAATTCCATAATCATAATATATCTAACAAAAGATGGAAAATAGTACGGCACTGCTGGTCAAAAGAGAGTTTACCTGTTGATTTGAGTGGGCTTCGAACCGAGGTGCCTTCGATCTCAGCTTCTCCGCCTGATCATATAAATTGTAATGAAGGTAATTGCGGAGTAGCAGGTTGAGAAGTGTTTCCTGCATCAGACCATCAATTATTGTAAGCAGCTTTTAAATCAATCACAGACATAAAAAAGGCCTTCTCAATAGGCTACAAACCTGGCCAAGTTCATCATGACGCAGTGTGGCCATCCGGTGCAACGCAAGGAGGTTCCTGGAATGAGCACAAATTTATGTTAGAAATACAACACAATATTAGTTAAAAGCTATGTAATGAGGACATGGTTGACATATGTCTGTCTCCATTTCTCTGACAGATGGATGGGCCCTACAAAAAAAAAGTACCTTCTATTTTTGAGTTACTTCTAGGCTTCTAGCACATACATAACAGAATTTTAGGTTGATTGCTATCATTATTGAAGGATTTCTTAACAAATAATTAAGTATGGGTTATTGTACTAATTTATAATTAATATGTTTGCACAGACATGCCAGCAAATCTGATGTTTAAAAGCCATCAGATCTGACACCCCACATGTCTGACAGCTACATATGTTGGCAGCCAACTCTCCACCTTTTTACCTGATTGGGGTGGGTAGGTGCGCAACCACAATATTTTTCAAATTTTGGCATTCTGCAGATACATTCTGGAAAATCATGCTGAAACAAAATACATAGTAGGGAAGAAAAACAATAAGAATATAAAATCATCAGAAAATGGGAGGCGGCAGGTTATTGAAATATCTAAGTCCTGAAAAAGAAAGATAGGCTTGTTGGACAAAGAATGCCACGAAAAATGGGTGAAGCTTGGGAAAGAGCTCAACAAGGCTATAATGCAGGATGAGATAGCTTAGAGACAAGGAGCCCTGTGGTTGAAGGAGGGTGACCAGAATAGTTTTTTTCCAGCAGTTAGCTAACTTTAAAAGATGAATCAATCTCATAAATAGGCTTTCCATTAACAGCCAGCTTTCAGAAGACAGGGAAGTAGTTAAACAGGAAGTAGTACAATTCTATGAGAAGCTGTATTCGAGCAAGATCATCGCCAGACCTCGATCATATGGTCTCCAGCTAATTCTATCTCGGGAGCTGAAGCAGTAGCTATTGAGGCCGTGTTCACAGAGAAAAGAGGTCAAGGATAACCATCAACATGGGGAAAGAGATTTGGAACTGGGTGGTTTCACAATGGGCTTCTTTCAGCATTGCTGGGAGATGATCAAAAAGGGTCTATTGGATTTTATTTTTTTCCTTTTAATACAAGTACGCTAGGTTGGAACCCAAGACCTCAATATAAGGCTTATATGGAAGTTCCTAACCAATTCGACAAAAGAACTAGGTTAAATAAGAGTATATGCACTTCCTTCATTTCCTGCACCCCAAGGAAGTTGGGAGCAATGGAGTAAGATTTCAGGCCGATTAGCCTCGTTGGAAGCATAAAAAAAAACCATCACCACAATGCTCACCAGCAACCAAAGCGTATAATGCCAAACTAGTTTCCCCCTTTCAAGGCACTTTTGTCAAACATAGGCAAATCCTCAACAGGATCCTTGCGGCCAATGAACACATTCACTCGAGGAAGATGGCGAAGTTGGCGGGATAAGTATGCAAGATTGACATGCCAAAAGCATATGATCACATCAAGTGGAACTTCTTGCTATATATGTGGCAGATGGACTCAAAGAAAGTAGTCCAGATGGATTAAGAGGTGTATCCTTCAAACAGCACTGATGATTTCTGAAAACATCAAGAGAATGATGTTTTGAGAATATCAGCAATATCTGTCACTATGCATGTGTTAGGTTGATGTCTCTGTCTATGTATGCATATGATGCTTCTTTTAGAAAGCCCTCTTAATTTTTGGGTGCATGTGTCTGTCTATGATAGTACGATGCACATGACTCACCCTCGAATTTCAGCAAGACTCTCTGTAAGCTCATAGCTGTACGAGTAGTAGAAGTACAGCCTAGATGCTAAAACATCAACAGTTCTTCTATTCAGGTTCTTCACACGAGCAATGCTTGCTGAGGAACAAGCTTTTGCCTGCAGAAAAAACAAGTCAAGTCCCAGTAAAAAGTAAAACAACATTGATCACACTCAGTTCTACGGTGGACAATATAAGAGTCACTGATGAAAGAACAGAGCTTCAACTCACCTCATTGTATCTCCTTTGGTCAATTAGAAATATCAACACAAGCAAGTAACAGTAGATTTCAAGCTCTGGCAGAGAATGCTTAGCAGGACCTTGAGTTGCAGAAGTTGCAGTATCAATTTCCATATCATGCTCATCTTCCTACAATCAGAATAATAACAGATACATCACTTACGTACACATTGCACCATGAATATTTTTTTTTAGGGCAACGAAGATTTTACTAAGAACCTGCAAACAAAGCGGAAAAGAATATGACAAGTTGAACCATGAATAAATAAAAATGTCAAGTTGAAACAGCAGAATATGACAAGTTTGGATCAGAATTTGAAAAGTGAAATGTAGTGTCATATGGTCCGAAATGCAGCGTTGGATCTGAATATGACAGGTGATGTCCTGAAGTTTTTATTTTCTCCAGTAAAGTCATCATTCATACTGTACAGTAGGGTCCCAGCCAAAACACACTACATGCACGCTAGGGCAACTAAACATTCTAGGTATCAAATGATGAACAAGAAATGCCACTTGTTAGTCAGGTATAGGTATAGATAGGCCTGGGTATCAGATTTGCTTGACACCCAAATACCATTGTACAAGAACAAATATTTTGGAATGTTTGTTATTAAAATATTTTCCAACATGACTGATCAAGAACTTTTTTTAGAATTGATTATTTTAATTATTTTATCAAAAATATATTTTCCAGCATACTTCTATAAATTTTAAAAAATGATTCTACACTTTTAATCATTTTTACTATAAAATAATCAGCTAGGGCTTGAGCCATATCCAATGGACACCATACCCATACTGATGCCATGTCCATTGTCCATATCCAATACAGATACTTGAAGGGATTTGAAGGATCAGGATTACCATAGATTTGAAGGTGTAGCAGGTAGCTGCAGATTATATCTCCTGCACACAAGATTCAACCCCTACCAAGGTTGATTGTCATTCTGAGGCATGGCACTTAACAGCATTGACAATTCTCCTTGGTTCTTTTGTGTTTAGACAACAACTTAAGAAAGAATGTGTTTATAAGCAAGAAAAATCAACCTAATTGCATTGAATAAAAAACCTAATTGCTTTATTTTCTGGGGAACAAGTGCTACATGATTTTTCTGATCCAAATCATGCCAAGCAAACTTGTTCGGCATTAGATCTAGGGACCTCAAGTCTCAACTATTTGCAAACTTCTCTTTACAGAAAACAAGTAGTAGTTAGGCTAAAGTACAGTGTCAGGCATGATTCTGTCATGTGAGTCATGTTTGGTAAAGATGTCTAGATGGGCTCCCTGCTATTCCCTGCAGCTAACAACTTGAGCATTCATTTCCACCGTTAGTCCAATGGTGGTACATTTGTGTGCCTCAGTACCAATTTAGGTCCTTGTGCTTGTGAGAACACATCTGCATTCTGCAAAGCTTCCTTTTGCCCACTTTGTTGCGGTTGCCATGAGATCGACCTTGAAATGTTGGTTGTGTATCAACGAGTCAGTTGATTATTGTGGCTCATAAGACTTATGTGTGCTTTAAGATATGGAGGATGGGCTCTAGCCCTTGTTGCTTCCTTTTATTTACTTGTAGCAAAAGATGACTTGGTTGGCGCAGTAGCGGGGGATGGGCTCTATGGTCATGAAAAGATCCCACCAGTAGTCATATACTTCTCCCAAAGATCAAGCCATGAATTTATTAGATAAAAGGTCAACAGGTGCTTAACGGGCTCACCTGGCACTGCATGCTCTAAATACGAATGGTTCACAAATTCTCCTTTGTGGTTAGCTTGAATTTATGTGCTAAGGTGTAGTGTTTGATCTTGTTGGCAATCGTGTGTCAGAGGGTTCGTGCTATTTTCTGTAACAAACTACCCAAGCATGACCTTTCATGTGTATGGGTGCTTTGTGCTTAGCAGTTTGTCCGGTATCTACACCTCCACAACCCAGCTTTGCTTGCTCACCATTTGGGGCATGCGTGTAACAGTTGGGCAGCATGGGTTTCAATACTTGGTGGAACCATGTTATCATGAGAGTGGTGTCAATTTGGGCTGGTGGTATGGCCAGTTCCAAAAGGCCAGTTAGTAGGAAGATTGATGTATGGTGGGCAGTTGACCATAAACCTTCCGCAATTAACCATTTAAATGCCAACCCAAAGTGGTAGGAGAAAGGTTAAGAAGATGACGATGAAGGTTTTATGTTCCATGAGGTGCTTGTCTCAGATGTGGAATAACTGAGCACTGCAACAAGGCAAGATTATTCAGTGATGATTGATGATGTAGCAAGGTTGGCACACCCATCATGCTGTTGTATTTCGTGGAAATGTACATATTTAGGAGAGTAGCCACATCCACGCTAGTATCTATCAAAATATATTGGAACTGCTCCTCACACTGCATCCAGAACTGGCAAGGACGCTATGGACTCTGAATCCGAAGGAACTAGAGAAAAGAGCCTCCTAACATCTAACATCGCTCTGAAATGGCGAGTACTATATTCCAAGAAGCTCAGGGATTGGTCGAGAAAGGGTTGAGGGCATTCTTCAAGAAGGTAACATCCGGTATGGGGTGGGAAAGGGGGACAGGTGCACTTCTAGTAAGTTGGGGTAGGCATCCAAAATTTCCATGTTTTATGAGGTGGTGTATAAAAAAGGGCGTACCAGTTGTCAAATGGCATAAGCGATCTCATGCAACCAAGGGGGCAGAGCGTGTATGCAGTCACATGTGCACATCCCCCAAAACTTTTTTTTTTTTTTTTTAAACAATGGAAAAATCAAGGAAAATGAAAATTTTATTTTTTAAAAAAAATTATAAGGTGGTGTATAAAAAAGGGCGTACCAGTTGTCAAATGGCATAAGCGATCTCATGCGACCAAGGGGGCTGTGCGTGTATGCAGTCGCATGTGCACACCCCCCAAAACTTCTTTTTTTAACAATGGAAAAATCAAGGAAAATGGAAAAATTATTATTAAAAAAAATATATAAAAATACTACTAGGGATTTTTATTTTTATTTTTAGTTTTACTACCAATTTCATTAAAAAATTGTTATATTTATACTAAAAAATGTGAAGGAAAAAAAAAAAACACAACAACATAGATGTTTTATTGATGAGAGTATTAGTGTGTGTGTGTGTGTGTGTGTGTGTGTGTGTGTGAGAGAGAGAGAGAGAGAGAGAGTGTTCGAGTTATCGGCGAAATGTTGATAATATCAACGATAATATCAGTGTCGTCAGCCCTGCGACACCGAAAACCCCTAAATTCGTTTCTCTTCCAGTTGTCAGCGAAATATCGGCGATTTTTTTGAGATGGGTGATATTATCGGAATATGCCATTTCGTACTCCGTTATCGACGAAATATCGGGAGATATTATCGGCGTCCGTCTGATATTGTCGGAATATCGACTGTAGCCACCAACCCCACGAGAAAATTGTAGCTACCTACCCCTCTTTTCTCTGATAAATATCGAAAATATCGGGAAAACAACTTCGTACCTGGTTAATCGGAAGTTGAAACCGGAGCTGGAAGAGGAGCTTCTCGATCGACAGAGCCGGTATGTGTACGCAAAACCCCTCTTTTCTCGCCATCTCCCCTCTTTAGCGTTTTTTTAATTTCTTCCTTCGAGCGAAAATCCCTCTCGCACTGGGAAATCAGATTTCACACCGAGCGAAAATCGCTCTCGCACCAGGAAATCGGATTTCGCCGAGCGAAAATCCCTCTCGCGGTGAGGAGTTCGCGCCCTGCGAATGCGAAAAACCTCTCACCCTAGGAGGTAAATCCGACGGAATGCAGACTGAGGAGTACGCTCTTATCGTACTGACTAAACTCAGTTGGGCCCACTTTGAATGTATGTGTGGTCTATCTAAGTTGTCCATCCGTTTTTCCATCTAATTCAAGAGGATGAGCCCAAAATTTAAGCATATCCAAAACTTCTGTGGCCCCCAAGAATTTTTCAACAGTAGACGTGTAATTCAACTATTTCCTGCGGTGTGGTCTAGCCATGATGTATGTGGGCCCCACCATGATGTATGTGTATTATCCACTTCGTTCATCCAGTTTTAAAGATCATTTTAGGGCTTTATCCCAAAAACGAGATGGATAAAAATATCAAGTGGACCACACCATAGGAAAATAATAGTAATTGGATATCCATCATTTAAATCCTCCTAAGGCCCACTATACTGTTTATTTGACATCCAATCTGTTAATTAGGTCATACAGACCCAGACTAAGGGAAAAAACAAAGATCAGGTTGTTCCAAAACCTTTATGGCCCTCAAAAAGTTTTGAATGGTCAAAGTTCATTCAACACTGTTTCTTCTAATGTGATCCAATTGAGATTGGGATATACCTGTTTTTTTTTTTTTTTTTCATACCATAAAATTATCTATAAAAATAGATGGACGGCATAGATGAAACACATACCTCGTGGTGGGGCCCACAGAGCACGACAGGGGAGTAGCCCATCCGTTTCCAAAGCTCAAGTGAGTCGTACTATAAAATGTGGTCAGGGAAATTCCTACCGTTGAAACCTTCCTAGGGTTCAACAGTGATGTTTAGATGCCATCCGTACCGTTAAGAACGTCATTACTATTGGGATGAACTCAAAACAAAAATATTAGCTGAATCAAAACTTTTGTGGCCCCACGAATATTTCAACTGTGGACGTTTAATTATCACATTTTAGGCTCACGTGAGCTTTAGATACGGTTCATTTTTTGCATCATGTCCTAAAATGAACTCACAAAACGGATGGACGGGGAGGATTCTTCACAAACATCACAATGGGCCCCACTTGAGCATGCAGCGCAGGAAGGAAATTCGAGTCCTGCGCTGCTGTTGAAAGGGGCATGGATTGGAGGTGGTTTGCCTACTAAGCATAGCACTGAGTAAACTCTGTGGGGTCCACCGTGATTTATGTATTTTATCCAGTCTGTCCATCCATTTTACAAGATAATTTTAGGGCCTTATATCAAAACCGAACAATATACAAGGCTAAAATGGACCACACCACAGGAAACAGTGTGAATTGAAGTTATACCGTTGAAAAATTCTTGGGGGCCACGGAAGTTTTGGATCAAGATTATATTTGCTTTTTTCCGTCCATCCATGTTTTTTTGATCTTATGAACAATTTGGATGAAAAATAAACATCACTTTGGGGCATAGAAAGGTTTCAACAGTGGAAATCATTATTTCCAATGTTTCCTGTGGTATGGTCCACTTGAGATTTGTATAAGCTTCAATTTTGAGCTCAACGCCTAAAATGAGATGGAAAAACGTATGGAAGGTGTGTATAAACCACATAAATTCACAGTGGGCCCAACTGAGTTTACTCAGTACAATAAGAGCGTACGCAGTACGCAATTGGATTTGGGTTGGATTGGCTACTGACCAGAGCCGTAGCCAAAAGAAATGATCTGGCTACGACCCCTGCCACCCGCCAATGGCTGGTGGTCGGTGCTCTGTGGGCCCCACCATGATGAATGTGTTTCATCCATGCCGTCCATCTATTTTCCTACATCATTTTAGAAAATGATACTAGAACTGAGGTATATAACAGTCTCAGGTGGACCACATTATCGGAAACAGTGTTGAATAAACTTCAACCATTAAAAACTTTTTAAGGGCCATAAAAGTTTTGGATCAAGCTTATCTTTGTTTTTTCCCTTTATCTAGATCTGTATGACCTAATCAACAGATTGGATGTCAAATAAACAGTACATCCGTCCTTAGGAGGATTTTAATGGTGGATATCCAATCACTATTATTTTCCTGTGGTGTGGTCCACCTGAGATTTATATTCCTATCATTTTTGGTATAAAGCCCTAAAATGGTCTGTAAAAATGGATGAACGGAATGGATGAAACATATACATCATGGTGGGGCCCACAGAGCACCGACCACCACCATAGAAAACAGTGGGGACAGTGACGTCCAGCATTCAAAACTTCTTAGGGGCCACTGAAGTTTCTGATCAAGCTGATATTTTTATTTTCACTTCATTTATCTCGATGTTAACTTATGTATAGGTTGGATCTCAAAAATACATCACAGTGGACCCTATAAATATTTCAACGGTGGGTGTGATTGCTCCCACGGTTTTCTGTGGTGGATCCACTTTAACTTTAGATCTACCCGTTGCTCCATGTGGCTTTCATGCACATGCATTCATAAAGTAAAATCCAACCCGTCCATCCTATGAAACTGTGATTTTTACTCCCAATTCCCAAAAAATCAGGATGATTAGTTAATTAAATGGGCTACACCAGAGGGAATAAGTTGGGAGATAACGTCCACCATTTATTCACATGGACCCATCATATTGTATATATAAATCATAGTAGGCCCCATAAAGTTTACTCAGTATGCAATCTGCAGACTCTTTCCTCAATTGTAATTTATGTGAAAATTTGATTTGATCTAACATCTTAGCCCTTGAAATGATTTGCGCTTATTACACTGAATACGAGCCGGTGCACTTTTTTTTTGTCCATTATTGCAAATTTGCATACTACTAGGGAGCAAAATGTCGTCTGGATCGGGAAAAAGAGGAGCAAGGGACATTGGGTGGAAACATAGACGGCCAGTGGAGGGGAATAAATATGGAGCCATATGCAACTATTGTGGCCAAGTGATACGGAGTGGGGGAGTGTCTAGGCTAAAGGAACATTTGGCAGGGGGATACAAGAATGTGAAAGACTGTCCAAGTGTAACAAGGCCAGTGAGAGGGGAGATGAAAAGAGTGTTGAATGAAGTGAAGTCACGCATGCTGCAGCAAAAGGATTGGGAGAGGGATATGAGGGAGGAGTTACGAGGCACTGGACGGGGCTTAGGTGTTATCGATGATCACGATGATGACGACAATGAGGGGATCGTGTACCCCGATGATTGTGTTATGGCTCGAGAAAGGAGTGATTTTAGACAAGTGATTCGTGAGTCTCGGGCTTCAGAGTAGGGGGGGGGGAGCAAAGAAGACGGATTGATGAGAGTAGGCCGTCGTTTGGGATGTCCCAACAAGAGGCTGGTGGGAGCAGCAGACGATTTGAGGGAGGCAGCGGGCATGGCCTACAACGCACGCAAAGCGCTCGTGTCCCAGATGCACCCATCGCAGGCGTTAATAAAAAAAGATTAAAAAATATGTGGAGCAAGGGGCTCAGGGAGAAAGTGGGTGGCGCTATATCTAGGTGGTTCATCTCGATCCATGTACCAGCAAAATGCAGCAGCCAGTCCTCACTTCAAAAATATGATTGAGGAGGTGCAGTGTGCTCGGCCCGGTGTGAAGCCTCCCACGCCACATGAGATTCTTGGCGTCTACCTCGATCAGGAGTACAAGGAAATGCAGGCTTGGGTACGTGAACTCAAGCCGAACTTGAAACAGTATGGGGTAACAATCATGTGTGATAGGTGGATAGGACCTACGAAATTGTCCATTACCAATTTCATGGTGTACTGTAGAGGACAACCGGTTTTCCTCAAATCCATTGATGCATCGGCCAGAATAAAAGATCACGAATACATATATGCTCTCCTGAAAGGAGTGATTAGAGATGTTGGGTCCCAAAATGTTGTCCAAGTTGTGACGGACAATGGCAGTGCATTCGTTAAGGCGGGGAAGAAATTGATGACGAAGTTCAATCTCTATTGAACCCCGTGTGCGGCACACTGCATTGATTTAATGCTCGAGGAGATAGGCCAAAGGGATTCTATCAGGAAAACCATCCAGGATGCGAGGAAAGTGACAAACTTTATATATAATCACTCATGGTTGTTGGCTGCAATGCGTGAGTGTTGTGGAGGGGACATCGTTAGACCAGGCACGACATGATTCGCCACGAACTTCATTGCACTCGACAGCTTATACAGGCACCGCGTGGGTCTTAGAAATTTTTTCAAATCCGAGAGATACATGGAGTGGAATCAGAGGAAGACTGAGGGTGCAAAGACCCGTTCGAATATAGTGCTTTCCGATACCTTCTGTGATAAAGTTCACAATGTCGTTTCCTTCCTGCATCCGATGTACAAGGTCCTCTGAGCCATAGATAATGAGATGTGGCCTTCGATGGGGTCAATGTATGAGCTTATGAGATTATGAGACGGGGGATAATGACTGCAATCCCCACTTCGTATCAGTGGGTGATCAATATCATCGATCGTCGATGGACTAGGACTCTCGAGCATCCACTCCACCAAGCTGGTAAGTTTGTTGATACAACTGAGTACTTTAAGCACCACTTCTGTTTGCATGTTAATACAACTGAGTAACTAATATTTGGGTTTCAACATACTACCTGAATCCCAAATTTCATTATAAACGTCGGCTCCATGAGAATCAAGATTTGACGATGGCCGTTCACGAGGCGTTCGAACGATTGTTCCTAGAATCAACAGCGCAAGCAGATTTCGGTAACCAGTTAATGCAATAAAATTTCTTCCTTATAGCCTCTAGAAATATGGGTGATTAAAAATAATAACCTGTGAATCCGTGTTTACAGTTGTTGCGGTTTAGGGATGCGAAGGGTACGTTCTCATCTGCACTAGCAAAAGCATCGATTGAAACGATGATGCCATGTGAGTATGGTAACATAATTAGGTAATTGCATTTTTCATTTAAACTTCAAACTAAAACAAGCTCCTCATGGATATATAGGTGAGTGGTGGGCGATGTACGGAGTCGACACGCCCGCACTGCCGTTATTGGCAGTCCGTGTTCTCACCGTGTGAGAGGAATTGGAGCACATGGTCACTCATACACACCAGCAAGAGGAACAGACTAGCATATGAGAAGCTGCAAAAGCTCGTTTACTGCCATTACAATATGAAGTTAAGAGAGAGGCAGTTGCGGGTAGACCGAGACATGGAGGAAAATCAAGACCCGTTAGACCTGTTGTCTGTAGGTAACATGGTACAGATAGGTGATGATGATGAGGACCCACTTTATGAGTGGGTCAAATCAGCTGATTTAGATGATGCGGAGGGAGGCCCTACTCCACAGGTAGCCGAGGGAGCAACGGCTCTGGGTATCAATGTTGATCAGGTAGTAGAGGAACAGAAGGCGGATACAGACTCCTTTGATCCTTTGATGAGGAGTTCGGCACGTTCCAATGAGGGTGAGAAAGCATCTTCACGGCCCCCTCTTCATCATTAAGTCGTAGTGAGTGATGATGATGATGAGACTAACCCCCACTTGACACTAGTCCTGGGGACGACGACGACGACGATGACGACGGTGATGAGGGAGGGGACAAAGGCACTAACACTAGTATAGGTGGTACTAGTGGGGGTGGGGGTGACAGTGGTGGGGTACACGACAGCTCAGAGCCAACGATCCATTGGCCAGTTCACTGAGGAGCAAAGCTTTGACCAAGCCACTCAGGACGAGGATCATGGATCTCGTCCACCATCCAGGGCGAGATCATCAGAGCCCAGATATATGTTCGAGCGTTGTTCAAAGAAAAAAGCCGGACACGCCGCGGCTGATGCTCTCACACGCAGCTTGTCATCTATGGACATAAGTTCAGATCAGGGGAGCTCCACCTCTATCCCACCTTATGCTCATAGGGGATATCACGGGTATGGCCATGGCAGCTCTGACATTCAGTCACGCTCTTCTACCCATGGGTACAAGCAGCCGGAAGATAGTTCTTCGAGTCATGACCCTTTGACAGGAGGATATTCGGGGTACCCGTATGACTGGCAGCAATACTATTAAGGAGTCGGGGTTGGACTTGATCTATTCCCTCAGTACCCTGCTCAGGAAATGCCGTCGATGTATGTCACGCAATTCCCACGTCTAGGTGTACTTGTACAGTTTGGGGAGGATGACTATCAGAGGTACATAAGAGAGTTCCTCAATTGGTATGAGCAGAGGATGACCTGGGAATAGTACTGTCAATATGTTGGGCAACAGTACTACTCTCAACTGCCACGGGATCCGGACAATGATTACAAGCCACCTCGTCACTCTATGTGGGGATGAAACATGGCTAGAAATGTGTATTTTTTTCAATTCATTTACTTTTGCATGTTTTAATTGTTGTAAGCTTGCATTTGTATTATATAAACTAATTTTGGTTACTATTTGAGTGATTTCTTACGACAACGCATACTTTTTGGCCCCCATTAAATTGAAACTTCTAATTTAATGCATTCTTTTTGCAAAATTTTCATTCCTGAATATGTAAATATGTGTATTTAGGCATGTCCTGAAGTTTCACTGAAAAATTCCACCATTTTCCCCATATTTCTCCTTTTTTCCCAGCATTTCCGGTTATCGGCGATATTATCGGCGATAACGATATTAATCTTCATCTCCGGCCAGCGAAACTTGTAGCGATACCGACAACTTGAACACTGGAGAGAGAGAGAGAGAGAGAGAGAGAGAGAGAGAGAGAAGAAAGAAGTATTGAGCGAGAGAGAATAAGAAAGTATGAGTTTAGAGAGAGTGATAATATTAGAGTGAGTGAGAGAAAGAGTGACTATCTATACGCAAAATGGGAGAGAAAGGAAGCAAAATGTTTTTTTTTTCTTTTTAAGTCCACATGAGCATAATCACATAATTATGGCTTATGCCATCACATACTTCTTTGTTCGATCATATAACGCCCAATGGTACAAAACCGGCATGTGCCACTAATATGGCAGATGCAGTCCACGGTCTCCAAATGGCATATGCGATTGCATAATCACTTATGCAATCGCATATGACACTAGTACCCGTGAAGGAATCCATCAAAATATTCAGTTGATAGATGGTTTGAACTTCATTGCATGAACCTTTTGCCCAAGTGTGGCTCCCACTTCAAATCTCACTTTGGACTAGCAATCCTGTTCCCACTTCCCAAACTGTTTAGACTTGGTAACATTCTGGAAAGTGGCTCATTCTCCTCCATGTCCTTTTTCCTCCGATTTCAGTAAGGTTTGGGGCAATGTTCGAAGTATCGGTATCGCTACAAGTTTCGTTCGCTGGAGTTATGGAAACAATATCACCAATAATATCGTTGATAACTGGAAATGCGGGAAAACATTGGGAAAACGGTAGAATTTTCAGTGTAACTTCAAGAGATACTAAAATATACATATGAATATTTAGGAATAAAAATTTGCAAAAAAATAAAAAAATAAAAAAATTGTATACATAATAAGTTTTCATTTAATGGAGGCTTAAAATCATGTGTTGTCGTAAGAAACAGTCTAAACATCCCATCTAACTATCCAATCATCCATCCAAAAATCCATCGGAATTATAGCATATCGACAACTCACGATATTTAATCAAGAAATCATCAACAACTGAAAAGGAAATGAAAGATTGTGGTCTTGATATCGCCCACGTTGCGATAACGATGGCATTGAGATATTATCAATATTAGCAACGATAAATTGAAAATTGCATGCAACAATGTGCTCATAATTGAAATAGATTTTTTTTTTCCTTAATAAACAAACTTTCTGTGATATCTCTATGTTGACGATATTATTGACGATACAATACACTTGTGATACAAGCGTCACGGGGTCACCTAGAATGTAACAGTGAAAACATATTGGCAAGACATTGGCAATACAAACGATGCCTGAAATTTACACAACTGAAAATATTGGTGATATTGATACGTTAGCGATACTTGGTACAATGTTGATGCCTGGAATTTCTAATACTATCGGTGTTATTGGTATCGCTAGCAATGTTATTGGTACCGCCAACGTAGAGATAACGATAATATCAGAGATATTTCAATAATATAGGAGATAATTTAAATAACTTTGGGGCAAATCCCCCTTGAGGCTTGTCGGGTGTATATGTGCCCCCTAGACTATAATCTTCCATGTGGACTATATTTTTCTCTCAACAACATAATTTTATTAAAAGCGCCCGCCGGGCAAAAGTTACAACGAGTCAACTTGATCATACAAATGCCCATCAAGATAATGGACAAAAGCTCAAGCGAGAAGAAAAACAAATGCCCTAATACCTGGAGGAGGAATATCCTTGCCTCCAACCTTCTAAAAATTGGATCCACTCCCTGATAAGGTCAGATTTTGATACATAAAATAATGCCCCAATTACTGATGACATTTTCACCTTGAACACAATCTTCCATACACTCAGATATTTTATCCTCAAAGATTCTAGAATACATTTCCTTCCAAATCCCCAATAGAATTGCATACAAGAACACTTTCCATAGAGTTTTCCTCTAGTACCGAAAGGACCGCTATTCCGGCTAATCAATAAGCACAAAGAGCCCGAGAGGACCCAAAAGATATTGAAGAGGTGCATAAAGGCCTGCCAAATCAAGGATGCCATCTTACAATTAAGAAAGAGGTGGTTGATAGACTCGGCATCCGTATAACACATACTTATAAAAATTTGCAATTGACTAGTTCCTCTAAAGCTCAGTTGTTAATATTTTGCAATTGTTTGTCATCGCCACCCATCAGAAATCCTCTACACGGGGAGTGTCTACCCCTACACTTTGGCATAAGGTGGTTTTGGGCAAACCATTGCGCATAACTTCAATTGAAAACTTTTGGACGAAAACAAGCCATGAGAAGCCCAGACCCAAACGTAATCATCAACATCAGGTGGAACAAGAGCAAACTCGTTAAGAAGAGAAGGTCCACAACCATGGGGATCTCATGGTCTAAAGATGGCATGCCGCTTTACCTTTCGCTACCTCATAGGAGTCTTTAACAAGAATATTCTTTCTCGATAAAAAGATTAGCCTAGGAAACCTAGAGGATAGAAAAGAGTCATCCAACCACTTGTCTTCCTAGAAACGAATCCTCCCAACACTTCCAACTTTGTATCTAATGCCCGCCAAGAATACTTGACCATTCCTTTCAATTTTCACCAAACTTTAAGATTGCTTTCCAAATAAATGATCCATTTCTATGACCTATCGTACCTAGAACCCAGCCCCTCTTACACTCCTCTTATTTAGATGCAATTAGTTTCATCCAAACAGCATTTTGCTCTTTTCTAAATATCGACCACCAATTCGCAAGGAGTGCCCAATTCTGATGGATTATCTAATCGATCCCAAAAACACCGTCTTCATTTGTCTTTTGAACATCTTTTCAACTTACACGATGATATCTAAAACCCTCGTAGTGACCCTCCCACAAGAAGTCTTGATGAGGACATCGGACCATCATATAGGGTCTACCAGAGGAGGAAGAGGGCCCAGACGACAATCCTAGTTTCGTTACAGATGGATGACATCCATATGAGGCAGAGCGAGCCACTTTGAAGACCCCACATGCATGCATCATGCATCCGGAAGACCCCATACTGGGAAGATGCATGTGGGTTTCTATTATAGGAGCATTCGACCATTGGATTGCGACCATTAGCCCATCTAACCCTCATATCATCATCTGCAGGCCATCAAACCGCTGGTCCACTCAAATTTTGGACCACATGGGTCCCTAGTTGTAGGCATTTTTATTTTTACTTTATGTTAAACGTGATTGATGGTTTGAATTAGGATTTGATGATTTAGATTCATTATTTTTGAGTTTGCACATTTTTTACTACTAAGGGCATTATTGTAAATTTTGTTCTTCTTTTCTCTTTTCCTTCCTGCATGAAATTTGCAAGCGAAGATCTAGACTCTCCAGGAATTTAAGAGAATGTGTGAAGCCTCGAGGGTAATCCTCATGATGGGGACATCAGAGGACCTACTCGAGTGTATCAAAGATGGAGACGATCACCCACATCGGCATAACTTTCTTTGTTGATGGGAGACGAGTTTCAGATGGGGCCGGCCAGGCCATTTTGAAGACCTCACATGCATTGGACGTGCATCAGAAAGACCCCACCTTGGGATGATCTATGTGGGCTACTTAGGAGACTATTTTAGTCATAAGATTTCTATTTTGTGTCGATCCAACCATTAGATCTTGTCGATCAGGACATCGGGCCATCAGATCTTTTAAATATGGGCCCCTTGGACTCTGATCTTGCTTTCTTTATTGTTTTTGGTATTTTTAGGAATAATTTGATGGTTGAGATTGATAATATATGTCTTAGTTTTCTTATTTTGGACGATGGGCCACTTTACTTAAGTGAGTGGCATACTTGTAATTATGCTAGATTTTAATTCCGAATTTTTATTATAAAAGCACAGGGAGGGTGGAGTTCCAACCCTATTGGTGTTATTGAGAAGAAGAAGAAAAAAAAAGAGAAGAGTTCTCTTGTGTGAAGGAATTTTTCTCCTTATTTTCTAGGATTTTTTTATTATAAAAAAAAAATAAAAAATAAAAAAAAAACAAAAAAAAAAAACCTCCCTTCCAATTAAATTGTGGAAGGGTAGAAGCTTGTTTGGTGGTGGATTCCCCAAGGTATTTTTCGTCTTACATCCTTCCACTTTCTTCGTCGAAAGGTATTATTCGTTTTCTCGTCTTCTTTTTTTCGTTCCCATTACAACCTTCTAAACCCTAGATCTTCAATTTCTTATTTTCCCTAATTTCTAAAAACCCTAATTCCAAAATCATCAATTCCCAAGAACCCTAATTCTCCTAATTTCAGATTTTCCCCTTCCTAACCCTTAATCATAAAACCTACAAATTTGTCCATTGAGCATGGAATGTGCCTATGCTAAATTGGAAGTTTTATCCTTCCATTGGTCCTAGTTTTAATTTATTTATATGATTTCTTAGAATGCGGGCATGTGATTTAGGTTAAATTAGATTTTATTTCCTATTGTTTACTCTTAATTACTTGGTAGGTTAGCATCTTTTGTTAATTGAATTACTTAATGGACTCTTTCATAATCTCCACATTGCATGTTAGATCATGCGTCCTGCATCAAATTTGGTATCAGAGCATAGGTTTAGCATAAGATTTTTGTTTTGCATCTAGGTTAGATTCACATCTAGGGTTAGTAGACTATTCACTACATATAGAATCATATTGCTGATTTTTTTTTTTTTTGGAGTACCATATTCTGAATTTTCAGCTAGTGTTTCCACTTATACCATTGCTGAATTTTCAGCATAGAAATGTCAAGGTATCACATTGCTGAATTTTCACTTTGGCACCCTTAGATTACTACCCTGCTGAATTTTCAACATAATATTTGAGGATAGCGACTTGCTGATTTTTTTTTTGTTAGTGTGTCTAGCGTGATCTCTAGGTTAGTACTATCACTGTCATCACATTGTCCTAGGACCTAGGGTTTCCTTTAGAGTGTCCTTGTCTATGCCCACTCGTTCAAGACATGATTTTGGCCTAAATCCCACTATGAATCTAGAGCAGATTGATGAGGCCTTTAACGCTATCAACAACCATCTAACAGCTATTGAAGCGCACAATAGGACTACCACAACTCAATTGATCGTGATCAATGCACGCATCAATCGGCTTGAAGCCTCCCTTTAGGCAAAACCCAACACATGGGAAGATGTCCAATCAAAAGTCAAGGATTAAGTTGAGACTACGTCACTTGCAATTATTAGCCGCGTCTTAAGCCAAATTGTAGAAAGTGATGATTGGCGCAGGGATTCAATTTTCCACACTTATACTAAGTGTGGTGGCAAAAACTGCAAGGTGATCATTGATAGTGGCAGTTGCAGCAATGCGATATCTGCTCGCACCATGGACTGCTTAGGTATGCAAGTCGTTCATCACCCTCAGCCCTATCGAGTCTCATGGGTTGATGCATCTTCAATTCTGGTTTCTCAGCGTTGCCGTATTCCCATTCAATTTTGTTCCTATACGGACATGTTGTGGTGTGATGTTTTGCCTATGGATATATGCCACATCATTTTGGGCAGGCCTTGGTTGTATGACATGGACACAACACTATTCGGTCGCTCGAATACGTGTTCGATTCTGTATGGAGGCAAAAGGATTGTCTTGAAGTCTCTCCCACCCAAAAGCATCCCTAAAAAGGAGGACATCAAGACATGTGGTCCCGAAGATGTGACGAAACTCCAGCTTGAGTCTCTTCCTATAGTTAATGCCAAAGAGTCTGAAAGAGAAACTAAAACTGATTTGACGGTGTATGCACAAGTGGCAAGTGAGGTCACACCTAAGATTATTATGGAGATGTCACCTGACGTTACACCCAAGGTTAGTGTAGAGTTACCATCTAAGGTGAGTCCGGTATTGGAGGAGTCCGGTGTTGTTATTCCAGAGGACATACCGGATGAGCTTATACCCGTGCGAGACATTCACACATTGACTCTACCAAACCTTCATCACGATCAAATGAGTCCTGGGGAGGATATGGATAGACAAGTAGATGAGCCTAGGACCCCTATAGATTGTATACCCATGTCTGTGTTCCACAGCCCTTCAAAGTTTGCATATGTATCTGCACAACACACGCATGACTTGCATGTGGAGACTAGAAAAAGAGTCAATATAAGTAATGAAACATACAAAATGATTGCTGACTCACACCATAGGTTTAAAGAGTTTGTTATGAGTGATGAAGTCGTGATTAAAATACATCCAAAAAGGTTTCCACAGAGAACCATAAAAAAATTACAAGCCTGTAACGCTGGACCATATAAAATCTTGAAAAGACTGGGTTCGAATGCTTACTTGATAGATCTTCCACCTAAGATGGGTATCAGTTCCACATTTAATGTGGAATCTTGTACCATTTCATGGACATTCCCCTAACCCTCACATGAACTTGGATAATGATGCCCTTAACCTGTCTCAAAACCCATGGCCATTACCTGACCCATCTTTTCAACCTTTACCATTCGTACCATCCATACCTATGAGAAGAGAGGAGATGGAGGATATCTTAGATGAAGAAGCGGTTTCCACATGACATAGTGGTTACTAGTACCTAGTCAAGTGGAAAGACAGACCAAAATCACACAGTACATGGATCACATAGTCAGAGCTTCATCGATGAGACTTGGATCTCCTCGAGCATCACTGGCTCACTACAGCTTTATTTCACTAGAAGCGAAATCTCTTCAGCCGAGGGGAATTGATGGGGACATCAAAAGACCTACTCGAGTGTACCAGAGACGGACATGATCACCCACATCGGCACAACTTTCTTTGTGGATGGGAGACCGAGTTTCAGATGGGGCCCGCTGGGCCATTTTGAAGACCCCACATGCATTGGACGTGCATCAGGAAGACCCCACCTTGGGATGATGCATGTGGGCTGCTTAGGAGACTATTTTAGTCATAGGATTTCTATTTCGTGTCGATCCAACCGTTGGATCTTGTCGATCAGGACATCAACCCCACATAGCGATTGCTAGGAGTACCTTGTCGAGTGGAAAGGCAGACCAAAATCAGACAATACGTGGATCACATAGTCAGAGTTCATCGACGAGACCCGGATCTCCTCGAGCATCACTGCAATTTTATTTCACCAGAGGCGAAATCTCCTCAGCCGAGGGGAATTGATGGGGACATCAGAGGACCTACTCGAGTGTACCAGAGACAGATGATCACTCGCATCGGCACAACTTTCTTTGTGGATGGGAGACGAGTTTCAGATGGGGCCCGCCGGGCCATTTCGAAGACCTCACATACATTGGACGTGCATCAAGAAGACCCCACCTTGGGATGATGTATGTGGGCTACTTAGGAGACTATTTTAGTCATATGATTTCTATTTCGAATCGATCCGACCGTTGGATCTTGTCGATTAGGCCATCGGGCCACTAAATCTTTTAGATATAGGCCCCTTGGACTTTGATCTTACTTTCTTTATGGTTTTTAGTATTTTTAGGAGTTATTTGATGGTTGAGATTGATAATATATGTTTTAGTTTTCTTATTTTAGACGATGGGACACTTTACTTAAGTGAGTAGCATAGTTGTAATTGTGCTGGATTTTAATTCCGAATTTTTATTATAAAAGCACAGGGAGGGTGGAGTTCCAACCCTAGTGGTGTTGTTGAGAAGGGAAAAAAAAAGAAGAAGAGTGGAGCTCTCTTATGTGAAGGAATTTTTCTCCTTATTTTCTAGGGTTTTTTATTTTTAAATAAATTTAAAAAAAAAAAAAAAAAAAAAAACCCTCCATTCCAATTAAATTGTGGAAGGGTAGAAGTTTGTTTGGTGGTAGATTCCCCAAGGTATTCTTCGTCTTGCATCCTTCCTCTTTCTTCTTTGAAAAGTATTCTTCTTCTTCTCTTGTCTTCCTCTTTTCATTCACATTACAATTTTCTAAACCCTAGATCTTCAACTTATTATTTTCCCTAATTTCTAAAAACCCTAATTCCAAAATCCCTAATTCCTAGGAACTATAATTCTCCTAATTTCATATTTTCCCCTTCCTAACCCTAATCATAAAACCTACATATCTATCCCTTTAGCGTGGAACATGCCTATGCTAAATTGAACGCTTTATCATTCCATCAGTCCTAGACTCCTAGTTTTAATTGATTTATATGATTTCTTAGAATGCGGGCATGTGATTTAGGTTAAATTAGATTTTATTTCCTATTGTTTACTTTTAATTACTTGGTAGGTTAGCATCTTTTGTTAATTGAATTACTTTATGGACTCTTTCATAATCTCCACATTGCATTTTAGCATTAAATCATGTGTCTTGCTTCACCTCATCTATGATCTATCCCTTCTTCTTCAAAGGTAAGTCCCAATCTTTCTCTCTCTTCCTATTCAAACCTTAAACCCCATCCATTTTCTCTATTTCTTCATCATTTCTTCTCCTCAATCATCCAAACTCCCAACCCATCCAAAATCTTAAGCCGTGCACCCTTTCCCGTGGTCGTACGCACATGTGCGCGCACGCATGCACAGGAGTACAGGGCTGTCCACGTGGACAGCCACTTTCCCCTTCCTTATGCTTTCTCTCATAAAAAACCCTAACCCTAATACCCTATTTCATCCCCTTTGAAACCCTAATCTTAGGTTTCCTATTTTGAACCCTTGGCCCCAAATTGTGTCCAAGACTTGAAACCATCAATCCAATTTAGTGTTGAGACTATCCTATGCTAGAACGGGATTCCCACATCTCTTAGGGACCATTCTTTCATGGTTTTATAGTGATTATGTATGGTGGAATGATCACTTTGGTTAGAACCTTGCTAATCAAATCTGATTTTTCTGATTTGTGGTAGAGTACGTGTTTTTAATGCTTGATTTAATTATATTATTCTAGAAATTGATCTCATTATCACATTAGCTTAGAAAACCTTCATCCTACATTAATTTTGGTATCAAAGCCTAGGTTTAGTGTGGGTTTAGTGTCCCATCCAATTCCCTAGTTCATAATAGAGCATATAGACCCTAGATAAGATGCTGAATTTTCTGACTTGGTGTTTTTTTTTTTTTTTTTTAAAGACACAGGGTGTCCCCACCTCTTCTTTGAAGTGAGACTAATCCCTGTGGATACACGCAATCACCCACAACCACGTGTATCGGGTAAAGCCAAGGAGGGGAATCGAACCCTCACCTATAGGGAGCAAACCTATGGTGAAGACCATTCGCATATTGCCGGAATTTCCAGATTTGGTGACCTTTAAAGTTCTTTGTTGCTGGATTTTCAGTTTTTGCATTATTAAAAGCATCCTAAGGTTGTCCATTAGGTTAGAGCATTTAAATTCATCATACATAGTGTAGGTGCAGCATATTGTAGTGTCTAGTAGAGTTCTTAGTGTATGCACACTCGCACAGGTCGTGGTTTTGGTCTATCCCCACAATGAACATGGAACAGCTTGCCGAGACTATTGAAAACATCAATCGTCGCTCACAAATATTGAGAACCACTAGCGGACCACTGCCACCCAACTTACCACAAGTAACCAACACATAACTCAGTTGGAAGCATCCCATCATGCTAACCCCAACATTGGGGAAGATCATCATTCAAAGGAACAAGTTGAAGGTGGGCATGATAGGGAAGAGCCTGTTAGAGGATGCATGAGGTACCAGGTCAAGGAGTAGACAGCGGAGGGGTGAGTGCCCAGCCACCCTGCAGAGAGTTCCAAGATCACTATGATCCTGAGGATAGGGTGATGAAGAGTGTAAAGGTTGACGCTCCTAGTTTTGATGGTCGCTTGGACCCCAAAGTTTTCTTGGACTGACTAACAGACATGGACCACTTCTTCGAGTGGTATGACATGTTTGAACAACGTAGGGTCAGATTCGTTAAGACAGTTAATGGGTCAAGTGAAATTGTTAGGGACCAATGTTAAGCGTACCATAGGAAGGTGCGGGGAAGAACCAGTTGTGCTCTGAGCCGAGATGAAAGACGTCCTGAAGGAGAAGTACCTCCCGCTTTCCTACCGCCAAAAACTCTTGGATCAGTGGCAATCCCTAAGGCAAGGAACAATGTCTGTGACAGATTACATCGCTAAGTTTGACGAGTATATGATGCAATGTAACGTCAATGAGGACCCATCTATGACCTTATCTCAATTTAGGACGGGCCTCCGATCCAAGCTTTAGCGTGAACTCATTCCTCACAATGTAGGCACCTTAGAGCATGCCTATCAAATGGTGCAAGAACTGGAGCAATACGTTAAACCCCAATTCGTGAGGCGGCTTGATACAAATACTAGGCCCACTCCTCACCGAGCCAGGCCAGGTATTAGTAATCAAACCAAGGCGCTCACTAGTACGCAACCCAGTCTTAAAGATGCCAAAGGAAAAGGAGTAGCTAGTACCAGTGCTACGGCTAATGAGCACACCCAATGTTTCAAGTGCCAAGGATATGGCCACTTTGCACACCATTGCCCCACAAAAGAGTGTGGTAAAGCACTTGTTATCGGAGAGGCGGATGATGAAGAATAGGGTGAGTATGAAGAGGAAGTGCAGGAGCCCATCGGAGGTGCTAGTGATAAGCGAAGGAATTTGAGACCGTGCCACTTGCAATTGTCAGATGTGCCCTAGCACAAGCTAAGGATAATGATGATCGGCGCAGGAGTACGATTTTCTATACTTACGCCAAGTGTGGAGAGAAAAACAGGAAAGTGATCATAGATGGTGGAAGTTGTTCAAATGTGATCTCCATAGCACCTTGGATCGTTTAGGGTTGAAAGCTAGCCCCCATCCTGAGCCCTATAGAGTTTCTTGGGTAAATAAGACGTCGCTTCCAGTTTCCCAGCAGTGTTAGGTTCCTATCAAGTTTGGATATTATAAGGACACGCTTTAGTGTGATGTGTTACCTATGGACGTAGGCCATATCATCTCGGGTAGGCCCTGACTGTTTGATCATGATGTGACAATATTCAATTGCTCGAATACTTGTTCATTCATACATAAGGGCAAAAAGATCAAGTTGGTCCCTCTTCCACCCAAGAGCACCTCGAAAATGGAGGACATTAAGAAAAGTGATCCTAAAGTTTTGAGGAAATCCCACCCCAAGTCTCTACATATTATAAATGCTAGAGAGTTTGAGAAATAGACTAAGGCGGATTGGGCAGTGTATGTCCTCACAGCTAGAGAGGTTACACCCCAGGTTCGCGTAGGATTGCCACGTGAGGTGAGTCCAATTTTTTAGGAGTTTAAAGATGGTTTTCTTGATGATTTGCCAAACAAGCTTCCACCCATGATGGACATACAACATGCCATAGATTTGGTCCCTGGGTCGACTCTATCGAACCCTCCTCACTATTAGACGAATCCTACAGAGCATGCGGAGTTGGAGAAGTAGACGAGCTCCTTAGAAAACGATTCATCCATGAGAGTACGAGTCCATGCGCGTGCCCGCTCTTCCCACACCTAAGAAAGATGGCACATGACGCATGTGTGTGGATAGTCCCGTCATCAATAAGATCACGGTTAAGTATCGATTTCCCATACCATGTCTTGATGACATGTTAGATATGATAGTCAGTGCCACAATCTTTTCATAGATCGACCTCAAGAGTGGGTACCACCAAATACACATTCACCCAGGAGATGAATGGAAGGTTGCCTTCAAAATGAAGGATGGGCTTTACGAGTGGTTGGTCATGCCTTTTGGTTTGACTAATGCTCCGAGTAAGTTTTTGAGGGTGATGACCCAACTGTTGAGACCCTTCATTGGGAAGCTCCTAATGGTATACTTTGATGACATTCTTATTTATAGCACCACTAAGGAGCAGCATCTCCACCACTTGAGGCATGTTTGCAGGGCCATTTGAGCATATAAGTTATTTGCAAACCTGAGGAAGTGTGCGTTCATGTCAGAAAGAGAGTCATCTTCTTGGGGTTTGTCGTGTCGTCTGAGGGCATGTATGTGGACCCCGAGAAAGTCCATAGTAGGTTGGCTTAAACCATAGAACATTTATAAGGTGCACAGTTTTCACAGCATAGCCACCTTCTATATGCGATTCATTAGAGGGTTTAGTTCCATTGTAACTCCCATCATAGATTGCATAAAGAAATGGGAGTTTAAATGGACTAAAGTGGCTTCCAGAGCTTTTAAAGAGATTAAGGGCAAGATGCAAAGGCTCCCGTCATACGCCTTCCTGACTTTTCTAAAGTCTTCGAAGTTATGTGGGATGCTTCACGCGTTGGTATAGATGGAATTCTTAATCAAGAAGGGCACCCCGTTGCTTTAGTGAGAAATTGAATGAAGCAAAGCAGCAATACTCTACCTATGACAAGGAGTTCTATGTGGTTGTGCAGTCTTTGCGCCATTAGCGTCACTATCTTCTACCGCAAGAATGTCTTGTTTTCTGACTATGAGGCCTTGCGCTATCTTAACTCCCAAAAGAAATTAAACCCAAGCCATGCCAAGTGGGTCCAATTTCCTCAGGAGTATTCATTTGTATTAAAGCACAAGGTCGGGGTTGAAAATAAACCACCCGATGCCCTTAGCCGCAGGGTGACGCTACTCCAATCCATGAGTATCGAGGTCATTGGGTTTAAGCGTTTAAAAGAAGAATATCCATCATGCCCAGTTTTTGGAGAGGTGTGTGCGTCATTATTAGGTGATCATACGAGGAATGATCGTGGGTTTATCATTGTTGATGATTTTCTATTCAAAGGTGATAGACTCGGCATTCCCCGTACCTCCCTTCAAGATTTTCCTATTTGGGAGCCTAATTCAGGAGAGGTGGCCGATCATTTTGGGAGGGACAAGACTATTATTGCCCCCATGGAGGACAAATTTTCCTGGCCATGTCTCAAGAGAAATGTAGCCAAAATTATTGGGTAATGTAGGACTTGCGAAATAGCAAAGCAGCGAAGGTAGAATACTTGGTTATATATGCCTTGGCCACGTGGTATGACATTAGTATAGATTTATTGCTTCGCTTGCATGGTTTGCCAAAGACCGTAGTGCCTGATAGGGATGTATGCTTTATGAGTTACTTTGCAAGACACTTTGGCAAATGATGGGCATGAGACTTCAGTTCTCGTTGGTAGGGGTGTACAAGAGCCAAGTTAACTCGGTTAGCTTGCTCGACTCGACTTGAAAAAGCTCGATTCGACTCGGTTTGAAGCTAAGTTCAAGCCAAGTCGAGCTGACTTTTTTAGCTCGAAAAAATTTCGAACTGAGTTTGAGCTTGCCCGAGCTCAACTCGACTTGGATCGAGCCCCAACTCGAATCGAACTAGTTTGGTGACTCAGTTACTTTGATATTGATTTTGCTCACTAAGTGTTTGATGAAATGACTCAATGAAGTGTCGGCTAGTGGCAAGGAAGGTATGCATATGAAACAAATACCATTTTTCCTTGATTTTGATGTTGCCTATAAGGTGTTTGATGAAATACTTGTAAACAATTGCTATTGTTTTACATATAGTGAGAAATTGAAAGTGCACTGCATGTGTTTGTGAAAATGCCGCAGAGGCTCAATTTTGGCTCGAACTCGGCTCGAACTAGCCTAAGCTACTGACCAAACCGAGCCGAGCTAGCCAGTCAGGCTCGAGGACCGAGCCGAGCCGAGTTCGAGCTGGGGTCAGCTAGTGGTCGAGCTAAGGCCAGTTCAACTCGATTCGGCTCGATGTACACCCCTACTCGTCGGCATACCATCCTCAAACTAATGGGCAAACAAAAGTGGTCAATAAGTGCCTAGGAAACCTGTTGCGTTGTCTTGTAGGAGACCATACTAGGACCTGAGATGTAGTTTTACATGTAGTCGAGTTAGCATACAACAGTTTAGTGAATATGTCCATAGGTGTGAGTCCATTTGAAGTCGTGCATGGTAAATAAACTTAGGAAACCGATAGATCTCATCCCCATGTCCATCTCACATGGGCCATCTAAGTCGGCATCTGCATTTGCACAGCACATCCACGTTTTGCACGTTGAGATCAAAAGAAGCATTAATGCAAGTAATGAAAAGTAAAAGATTCATGCTGATTCTCACCGCAGGTTTAGATAACTTCGGGTGGGTGACTACGTCATATGTCGCATATGACCAGAGCAGTTTCCCTATGGAGCCGTTAAAAAGTTGCATGCCCATAATGCAAGTCCCTATAAAATTTTGCAAAGAATGACTGCTAATGCATATGCGGTGGATATCCCATCCAACATGAGCAATAGTTCCATGTTTAGCATAGAGGACTTGGTTTCTTGTGATGGACCTGTTATTGCACCTACTAGCC